>NC_135233.1:808386674-809636674 GCF_051348905.1 Ranitomeya variabilis
AACAGTGGGTTACCTCCACATATGGGGTATCGACGTACTCAGGAGAAATTGCCCAACAACTTTTGTGGTCTAATTTCTCCTGTTACCCTTGTGAAAATAAGAATTTGTGGGCGAAAAAATCATTTTTGTGAAAACAAATGCGATTTTTTATTTTCACGGCTCTACGTTATAAACTTCTGTGAAGCACTTGGGGGTTCAAAGTGCTCACCACACATCTAGATAAGTTACTTGGGGGGTCTAGTTTCCAAAATGGTGTCACTTGTGGGGGGTTTCCACTGTTTAGGCACATTAGGAGCTCTCCAAACGCGACATGGCGTCCGATCTCAATTCCAGCCAATTCTGCATTGAAACAGTCAAACGGTGCTCCTTCTCTTCCAAGCTCTGCGGTGCACCCAAACAGTGGTTTACCTCCACATATGGGGTATCGGCGTACTCAGGAAAAATTGCACAACAAAATTTGTGGTTAAATTTCTGTTTTTACACTTGTGAAAATGAAAAAAAATGGTTCTGAAGTAAAATGTTTGCAAAAAAAAGTTAAATGTTCATTTTTTTCTTCCACATTGTTTTAGTTCCTGTGAAGTACGTAAAGGGTTAATAAACTTCTTGAATGTGGTTTTGAGCAGCTTGAGGGGTGCAGTTTTTAGAAGGTTGTCACACTTGGTTATTTTCTATCATATAGACCCCTCAAAATCACTTCAAAGGTGATGTGGTCCCTAAAAAAAACATGGTGTTGTAACAATGAGAAATTGCTGGTCAATTTTAACCCTTATAACTCCCTAACAAAAAAAAAATTGTTTCCAAAATTGTGCTGATGTAAAGTAGACATGTGAGAAATGTTATTTATTAACTATTTTTTGTGACATATCTCTCTGATTTAAGGGCATAAAAATACAAAGTTTGAAAATTGCAAAATTTTAAAAATTTTCACCATATTTCCATTTTTTTCATAAATAATTGCAAGTAATATCGAAGAAATGTTACCACTAACTTGAAGTACAACATGTCATGAAAAAAAAATCTCAGAATCAGCGGGATCCGATAAAGCGTTCCAGAGTTATAACCTCTTAAAGTGACACTGGTCAGAATTGTAAAAATTGGCTCGGTCATTAAGTACCAAATTGGCTCTGTCACTAAGGGGTTAACCGTTGGTAAATCTGCACGTAAGCGCAGACACTGTCCTACTTACACTCCAAATGATAAACGCCGTCGCCTGTACACTGTTAAGTCTGCTTATAAGACATGCTTCACACCTGACTCTTCTAAGGCAAGAAAAAAACCATTACCAAATGCAGCTGGTGCATGCCGTGAACGGCGCAAAAAAACCGCTTGCACCTCCATATTAATAAACCCTGACCATGATACACCTTCCAACTCCTCAGTGATTGAATCTGTGGACAGTGAAGATCCTCTACCAGGTCCACGCTTTATATATGTTGGCTTAAAGAAACATTCCAATGCTCCGTTACCACAACCTGTACCTCAACATCCTACAGGTTTTACTAATGATGACAGTACCATAGTAGAACACTCCTGTGGTCCTATGAACTATTTATGTGAACATTGTCAAGCATTACATTTTAATGCTGAGATACCAGCAGATAAAAATTTTACTCTGTGTTGTCACAAGAGTAAAGTGCATATACCTATACCCCAATATCCCGAGGTCTTTAAACGATTGCTGACAGGGGAGAGTGAGTTCAGTAAGAATCTCATGGAAAATATTCGTAGTATTAACAGCTCATTTGCTTTCGCCTCCATGGGTGCCAATATATCCCCTCCACCTGGACATGGCCCTTACTGTTTCCGTATACATGGACAAATATATCATCGTACTGGAACCCTACATCCCAGTGATGATCAAGTTCCAGCTTATGCCCAACTGTATATTTTGGATACCGCTACCGCGAATGAACAACGTTTAAACTGTGAACAAAATCAAAAATGTCATCCCACTTTGATGAGTATAATTGCTCTTCAGTTAGACAATGTGAATCCCTTTGTTGCTGCCTACAAAATGTTACGAGATGTGGAACATGAAGAACATCTTAAAGCTGAAGCTAATGGCACTCTCATGCCAAATATCATCATGGCCCTTAAACAAGATCGGAATCAAGACCCTCGCCGATATAATAATCCAACTGTCAATGAAGTTGCTGTCGTATTTGAAAATGACAATGGAGAGCCACCATTTAATCGTGATATTTTAATACATTTACAACCGGACCCCAAAAATCCTTTGGCGCCAAGAACACAACAGGTCAGCATTCTACACAGTAATTTAGATGCTTTACTCTATCCTTTATTTTTCCCTTATGGAGACCAGGGCTGGCATGATGGCCTCAAGCAACAAGGGCAAAGTCCACGCAGAGTTACACAACTGCAATATTACTGCTATGTGCTGTCTGTCCGTAATCAGCTTAATCCACTCCTGAATGGTGGCAAACTCACTCAGCAGTACTTAGTGGATGCTTATGTGAAAATCGAGGCAAATCGCCTAAATTATATCCGTCAACACCAAAAGGATTTGAAAGTAGAGGATTATTGTGTACTCCAGGAACATCTCCAGAAAAAATCCATTGAGAAGGGCATCCCCATTGGAAAAACGGTCATTTTACCATCTTCGTTTGAAGGCAGTCCCAGGAATATGCAGCAGCGGTACCAGGATGCCATGGCTATTGTGACTAAATATGGTCGTCCTGATGTATTCATCACCATGACCTGTAATCCGAAATGGAATGAGATTACTGAGAATTTGGAACCTTGGCAGCGTGTGGAACATAGACCTGATTTGGTGGCACGTGTTTTCAAAATAAAACTGGAAGCACTCTTAAAAGACATTAACAACGGATTATTTGGGAAAGTTTGCGCTATGGTTCATGTAATTGAATTTCAAAAACGTGGCCTTCCACACGCTCACATTTTGATTATTCTGGACAGCAACTCCAAATTAAGGACTGAGGAGGACATAGACAATACAGTGTGGGCTGAAATTCCCAATCCTACCCACTACCCTCAGCTCCATAAAATTGTTCTCCAACATATGATTCATGGTCCGTGTGGAGAACACAACCCAAATTCTCCCTGTATGGATCTGGGGAAGTGTACAAAAGGTTTCCCTAAAGATTTGCAACCAAGAACCATCATAGCTAAGGATGCCTATCCTACTTATCGCAGACACTTTGGCCCATCTTTTCAACACCATTCTAACATGATTGACAATTCGTGGGTGGTTCCATATAATCCGTTCCTGCTATTAAAATACAAGTGCCATATAAATGTCGAAGTTTGTGGTTCCATTCAGGCTGTGAAATATTTATTTAAATACGTCAATTGTGAAGGCTATGCTATGTCATTGATAGAGTTTTACGTGATGTCATGACAACAAATGTAGCTCACAAAGAAAAAACACCGTTTGGAGGTAAAGTGATTGTTTTTGGAGGCGACTTTAGACAATGTCTTCCTGTCATCCCTCATGGGACAAGAACTGATGTTGTAGAGAGCTGTATAAAATATTCACAACACTGGCAACATTTTACTCGCCTGCCACTTATTAACAACATGCGCTCCGTTGATCCTCACTACAGCAGTTGGTTGCTTCAACTGGGAAATGGTGAACTATCTAATGAACATAACCTTGGAGATGATGTAATTGAAATTCCTCCAGACATGGTATGCACTGGCTCTTTAATAATTGAAATTTTTGGAGATAATCTTTGTATTGATGTGAATGACACCGAAAGCATAAATACAGCTGCATCTCATGCAATTTTATGTCCAAAAAATGAGGACGTTGAGAAAGTCAATTCCCAAGTCATGGATTTATTGATAGGTGACTATACTGAATATATCAGTGATGATTCCATCGATCCTGATGAAGCTGATGACCTCGATCAATACCCACTTGAGTTTTTGAATTCACTAACACCAACTGGAATGCCTTCACATCGGCTGAAACTTAAAATTGGCACCATTGTCATGTTATTACGTAATCTGAACACGAACAAAGGTCTCTGCAATGGTACGCGGCTCATTGTCACTGCCTTACATGCCAATATCATACTGGCTAAAGTAATTAGTGGGTCAGCAGCAGGAAATGTGGTATTCATTCCACGAATTGATTTGTGTCCATCAGAGACTGGATTACCTTTTAAATTAAGACGGAGACAATTTCCCATCAAGCCCGCATTTGCAATGACCATAAATAAATCTCAAGGCCAGACCCTCCATCGAGTTGGTATTTATCTACCAGAACCTGCTTTTGCCCATGGTCAATTGTATGTTGCTTTTTCCAGGGTGAAGCAATGTTGCAATGTGAGGGTTAAAGTGGTTAATACACCACTTCAAGGACAATTATTGGCTGATCGTACTAAAGTGTTCACACGTAATATTATCTACAAAAATATTTTAGTTTAAAGTTACTTTTCTTTTTTTTCATTATTCAGTTTTTCTAATAACATAGACATCAATAGGCAAATTCTATGTATAGAGATAAGGAAAAAAAACAAAAACAAAAAAAAATTAGTGTAGCCATAGACATATAGATTTTAAGTACTTATGTAGGAAATACGTATATAACATACGTACTCATTAGCATATAGGGTTAATAACTCTATATCATATCTACATAAATTTAGAAATATGATATATCAATACATATTTTTATAGGTAAGTAGAACACACATTAAGTACAAGATGTAAGATGTGTATCATCCAAATGCCTGTATTTGGTGATAGGAACCTGTATTTGAAGCTCCAGCAGTATATGAACGTTGATTTCTTAAATTTTACACTTCTGTAAAAATAAACACAAAAAATTTGGATACACAAAAAGGCTTTTATTTCTGTTGTACTTATTAGAATTATTTAAAATGAAAGCTTAGCTAAGCCCAAGAGATGATTAAAAACGTTTCATACCAACCCATCAGATGTAAAATTACTGTGAAAATACCTGATGGGCACACAAGTATGCGCCAGTATAGGTACTACGAGCTTTTCCACATAATAATGAAATATTTTAAAATGTCATAGAACATACCAATATACATAGTTATTGATACATATTATTTATTATTTACATTATTGTTCTTAAGCAAAGAACCGTTGTTGTGGCATTTGCCACAACACGCAAAGTTGTTGTCTGATGTCTTTCATTCCTCCCCTCATAAGCATGTTCATGGATCCTGTGTAACTGTACCTTAAATAACAAGAATTGTCAAGAGCTGGTGAGTGCAGCCATTTTTTGTTCTTTCTTACTATTATTTATTAATTGTATTATTCTTACATTTGAATAAATAAAGTATATATGGATTCTAGACTCCCGATTCTTTAGAATCGGGCTGCCATCTAGTCTAATATATAATTGCCTAGAATACTACTTCCTGCAATTTGTGCCAACTTCCGTGGCTTTGTCCGGAGCTAATGTCCGGAGATAATGTTCGGAGCTAACGTCCGGAGCTAATGTCCGGAGATTAATTGCCTAGAATACTACTTCCTGCAATTTATGTCAACTTCCGTGGCTTTGTCCGGAGCTAATGTCCAGAGATAATGTCCGGAGCTAATGTCCGGAGCTAATGTCCGGAGCTAATGTCCGGAGCTAATGTCCAGAGATAAGTGACGTCACCAGTGTCCTACACCCAGGCTGAGCACAGGGGCCCCAGGCAGCATATGGGGCCCCAGGCAGAGCACAGGGGCCCCAGGCAGCATATGGGGCCCCAGGCAGAGCACAGTGGTCCCAGGTAGAGCACAGGGGCCCCAGGCAGCCTATGGGGCCCCAGGCAGAGCACAGGGGCCCCAGGCAGCATATGGGGCCCCAGGCAGAGCACAGGGGCCCCAGGCAGCATATGGGGCCCCAGGCAGAGCACAGTGGCCCCAGGCAGAGCACAGGGGCCCCAGGCAGAACATGGGGCCCCAGGCAGAGCACAGGGGCCCCAGGCAGAGCACAGGGGCCCCAGGCAGCATATGGGGCCCCAGGCAGAGCACAGGGGCCCCAGGCAGCATATGGGGCCCCAGGCAGAGCACAGTGGCCCCAGGCAGAGCACAGGGGCCCCAGGCAGCATACGGGGCCCCAGGCAGAGCACAGTGGTCCCAGGCAGAGCACAGGGGCCCCAAGCAGCATATGGGGGCCCAGGCAGAGCACAGGGGCCCCAGGCAGCATATGGGGCCCCAGGCAGAGCACAGTGGCCAAAGGCAGAGCACAGGGGCCCCAGGCAGCATATGGGGCCCCAGGCAGAGCACAGTGGTCCCAGGCAGAGCACAGGGGCCCCAGGCAGCCTATGGGGCCCCAGGCAGGGCACAGTGGCCCCAGGCAGAACATGGGGCCCCAGGCAGAGCACAGGGGCCCCAGGCTGCATATGAGGCCCCAGGCAGAGCACAGGGGCCCCAGGCAGCATATGAGGCCCCAGGCAGAGCACAGTGGCCCCAGGCAGAGCACAGGGGCCCCAGGCAGAACATGGGGCCCCAGGCAGAGCACAGGGGCCCCAGGCAGAGCACAGGGGCCCCAGGCAGCATATGGGGCCCCAGGCAGAGCACAGTGGCCCCAGGCAGAGCACAGGGGCCCCAGGCAGCATATGGGGCCCCAGGCAGAGCACAGTGGTCCCAGGCAGAGCACAGGGGCCCCAGGCAGCCTATGGGGCCCCAGGCAGAGCACAGTGGCCCCAGGCAGAACATGGGGCCCCAGACAGAGCACAGGGGCCCCAGGCAGCATATGGGGCCTCAGGCAGAGCACAGGGGCCCCAGGCAGCATATGGGGCCCTAGGCAGAGCACAGTGGTCCCAGGCAGAGCACAGGGGCCCCAGGCAGCCTATGGGGCCCCAGGCAGAGCACAGTGGCCCCAGGCAGCATATGGGGCCCCAGGCAGAGCACAGGGGCCCCAGGCAGCATATGGGGCCCCAGGCAGAGCACAGTGGCCCCAGGCAGAGCACAGGGGCCCCAGGCAGAACATGGGGCCCCAGGCAGAGCACAGGGGCCCCAGGCAGAGCACAGGGGCCCCAGGCAGCATATGGGGCCCCAGGCAGAGCACAGGGGCCCCAGGCAGCATATGGGGCCCCAGGCAGAGCACAGTGGCCCCAGGCAGAGCACAGGGGCCCCAGGCAGCTTATGGGGCCCCAGGCAGAGCACAGTGGCCCCAGGCAGAACATGGGGCCCCAGGCAGAGCACAGAGGCCCCAGGCAGAGCACAGGGGCCCCAGGCAGCATATGGGGCCCCAGGCAGAGCACAGGGGCCCCAGGCAGCATATGGGGCCCCAGGCAGAGCACAGTGGCCCCAGGCAGAGCACAGGGGCGCCAGGCAGAACATGGGGCCCCAGGCAGAGCACATGGGCCCCAGGCAGAGCACAGGGGCCCCAGGCAGCATATGGGGCCCCAGGCAGAGCACAGGGGCCCCAGGCAGCATATGGGGCCCCAGGCAGGGCACAGTGGCCCCAGGCAGAGCACAGGGGCCCCAGGCAGCATATGGGGCCCCAGGCAGAGCACAGTGGTCCCAGGCAGAGCACAGGGGCCCCAGGCAGCCTATGGGGCCCCAGGCAGAGCACAGTGGCCCCAGGCAGAACATGGGGCCCCAGGCAGAGCACAGGGGCCCCAGGCAGAGCACAGGGGCCCCAAGCAGCATATGGGGCCCCAGGCAGAGCACAGTGGTCCCAGGTAGAGCACAGGGGCCCCAGGCAGAACATGGGGCCCCAGGCAGAGCACAGGGGCCCCAGACAGCATATGGGGCCCCAGGCAGAGCACAGGGGCCCCAGGCAGCATATGGGGCCCCAGGCAGAGCACAGTGATATTTTGGACCACTGTGCGATGTTTCAGACCCCCTGTGTGATGTCTGGGGCCCTGTTCTTAAGTATATTAAAGATTAAAGTAACGTATATTAAAGTATATTATAGATCAAATTTGACACGTTTATG
The DNA here is from genome assembly GCF_051348905.1 of Ranitomeya variabilis. Lineage (NCBI taxonomy): Eukaryota > Metazoa > Chordata > Amphibia > Anura > Dendrobatidae > Ranitomeya > Ranitomeya variabilis. The sequence goes on from NC_135233.1 coordinate 808,394,569, forward strand.
AGCACCATTGAGTGATATACTCAAGAATGACATAATTTTTCAACATTTTATGGTTTCAAACTGTAAACACTCAGAGTTTTTTTTACTTCAACCAGAAAACCTTAACGGTTCATAAAAAACTTGACTGTTCAGGATATGATAAAAGTCATAGTATTCTGAATCTTTAACTTATAAAGATACCTTTACATGGGGTGATTATTGATTCCAGAGAGGCTTTCGGCCGATAATCGTACACATGGCTGGTGACAGGACAATCTAATATATAATTGCCTAGAATACTACTTCTGGCAATTTGTGCCAACTTCCGTGGCTTTGTCCGGAGATAATGTCCGGAGATAAGTGACGTCACCAGCGTCCTACACCCGCTCAGGGTGGACAAAGATATATGCCTTCGTGGTGCGCGGCACTTTTCTGATTGGTTGCCGCCTGCCGCGAGCGACCAATCAGAAATGTGCCGTACTGTGACACACTCCGCCCGCCATTTTGGTGTGATTTTTGAATTTTTACCTCACAGCAAGTTTCTACTGCGTGGAGGCGGTCCCAGTGACGTCGCTCTTCAAGCTCCTGCCGAATTTCGTCAAAAAAATTATAATACCATTTACCAAAACTATATATATTTAGTTGTGAAGTGGTTCAGTTACATTTTCACACCAATTTTGAACTTTTGTTTGGTGTTTTCTCCATATACTGCCTATTATTCACTGACTGTTATACTGAGAGACTGCCGTTTATTAACCTCTTCTTTGCCACACTGGGTATATTGCTCTATTATTTGCCACAAAAGGACATTGTCCATTATTGCCCAGCAATTTCTCTGCAATATAAACTGCCTATTTATTAATATCTGTATTCCTGCAAAGAACTATTGCCTATTATTAACTGGCTATTTTCCTACTACCTGACACTGCCTCTTATTAACCTGTTGTTTGCCACCACCACGCTTAAAGCTGTTTAGCTTAGCCAACATGAGCTCTAATAGTAAGGATACTAATGACACAGAGCCCAAAGCTGCTGTTGGCGCACGTAAGATTAGGTCTGATATAAAGTATACTAATAATGCAGAGCAAAAAGACGCCGATGCCGCACGTAAGCGTAAACAGCGTGCTACAAGAGTACAGAGGATAGATGCAAGTGCCTGGACACTGTTAAGTATACTAATGACACAGAGCCCAAAGCTACTGATGGTGCACGTAAGATCAGGTCTGATATAAAGTATGGTAATGATGCAGAGCGAAAAGCCGCCGATGCCGCACGTAAGCGTAAACAGCGTGTTAACAAGAGTACAGAGGATAGATGCAAGTGCCTGGATACTGTTAAGTATACTAATGACACAGAGCCCAAAGCTGCTGATGGCGCACATAAGATCAGGTCTGATATAAAGTATGGTAATGATGCAGAGCGAAAAGCCGCCGATGCCGCACGTAAGCGCAAACAGCGTGTTAACAAGAGTACAGAGGATAGATGCAAGCGCCTGGATACTGTTAAGTATACTAATGACACAGAGTCCAAAGCTGCTGATGGCGCACGTAAGATCAGGTCTGATATAAAGTATGGTAATGATGCAGAGCGAAAAGCCACCGATGCCGCACGTAAGTGTAAACAGCGTGTTAACAAGAGTACAGAGGATAGATGCAAGTGCCTGGATACTGTTAAGTATACTAATGACACAGAGCCCAAAGCTGCTGATGGCGCACGTAACATCAGGTCTGATAATAAGTATACCAATGACGCAGAGCGAAAAGCCGCCGATGCCGCACGTAAGCGCAAACAGCGTGCTAATGAGACTACAGAGGACAGACAGAAGCGCCTGGACACTGTTAATGCTGCTTGCAATAAACGCATTACTAATGAGTCTTTTGAGGACAAAACTAATCGATTAAGTAATAAAGCTGCTGCTGCACGCTCTCAACGTTGCAAACATAATATTTCCACGTCCTCAGTCATAGATTCTGCCCACAATACAGCTTCTTTGTCTCCATTCATAGAATGTGTGCAGCCTCAAGCTCCTTTAACCGTTGGTAAATCTGCACGTAAGCGCAAATACTGTCCTACTTACACTCCAAATGATAAACACCGTCACCTGTACACCGTTAAGTCTGCTTATAAGACATGCTTCACACCTGACTCTTCTAAGGCAACAAACAAACCATTACCAAATGCAGCTGGTGCACGCCGTGAACGGCGCAAAAAAACCGCTTGCACCTCCATATTAATAAACCCTGACCATGATACACCTTCCAACTCCTCAGTGATTGAATCTGTGGACAGTGAAGATCCTCTACCAGGTCCACGCTTTATATATGTTGGCTTAAAGAAACATTCCAATGCTCCGTTACCACAACCTGTACCTCAACATCCTACAGGTTTTACTAATGATGACAGTACCATAGTAGAACACTCCTGTGGTCCTATGAACTATTTATGTGAACATTGTCAAGCATTACATTTTAATGCTGAGATACCAGCAGATAAAAATTTTACTCTGTGTTGTCACAAGAGTAAAGTGCATATACCTATACCCCAATATCCCGAGGTCTTTAAACGATTGCTGACAGGGGAGAGTGAGTTCAGTAAGAATCTCATGGAAAATATTCGTAGTATTAACAGCTCATTTGCTTTCGCCTCCATGGGTGCCAATATATCCCCTCCACCTGGACATGGCCCTTACTGTTTCCATATACATGGACAAATATATCATCGTACTGGAACCCTACATCCCAGTGATGATCAAGTTCCAGCTTATGCCCAACTGTATATTTTGGATACCGCTACCGCGAATGAACAACGTTTAAACTGTGAACAAAATCAAAAATGTCATCCCACTTTGATGAGAATAATTGCTCTTCAGTTAGACAATGTGAATCCCTTTGTTGCTGCCTACAAAATGTTACGAGATGTGGGACATGAAGAACATCTTAAAGCTGAAGCTAATGGCACTCTCATGCCAAATATCATCATGGCCCTTAAACAAGATCGGAATCAAGACCCTCGCCGATATAATAATCCAACTGTCAATGAAGTTGCTGTCGTATTTGAAAATGACAATGGAGAGCCACCATTTAATCGTGATATTTTAATACATTTACAACCGGACCCCAAAAATCCTTTGGCGCCAAGAACACAACAGGTCAGCATTCTACACAGTAATTTAGATGCTTTACTCTATCCTTTATTTTTCCCTTATGGAGACCAGGGCTGGCATGATGGCCTCAAGCAACAAGGGCAAAGTCCACGCAGAGTTACACAACTGCAATATTACTGCTATGTGCTGTCTGTCCGTAATCAGCTTAATCCACTCCTGAATGGTGGCAAACTCACTCAGCAGTACTTAGTGGATGCTTATGTGAAAATCGAGGCAAATCGCCTAAATTATATCCGTCAACACCAAAAGGATTTGAAAGTAGAGGATTATTGTGTACTCCAGGAACATCTCCAGAAAAAATCCATTGAGAAGGGCATCCCCATTGGAAAAACGGTCATTTTACCATCTTCGTTTGAAGGCAGTCCCAGGAATATGCAGCAGCGGTACCAGGATGCCATGGCTATTGTGACTAAACATGGTCGTCCTGATGTATTCATCACCATGACCTGTAATCCGAAATGGAATGAGATTACTGAGAATTTGGAACCTTGGCAGCGTGTGGAACATAGACCTGATTTGGTGGCACGTGTTTTCAAAATAAAACTGGAAGCACTCTTAAAAGACATTAACAACGGATTATTTGGGAAAGTTTGCGCTATGGTTCATGTAATTGAATTTCAAAAACGTGGCCTTCCACACGCTCACATTTTGATTATTCTGGACAGCAACTCCAAATTAAGGACTGAGGAGGACATAGACAATACAGTGTGGGCTGAAATTCCCAATCCTACCCACTACCCTCAGCTCCATAAAATTGTTCTCCAACATATGATTCATGGTCCGTGTGGAGAACACAACCCAAATTCTCCCTGTATGGATCTGGGGAAGTGTACAAAAGGTTTCCCTAAAGATTTGCAACCAAGAACCATCATAGCTAAGGACGCCTATCCTACTTATCGCAGACACTTTGGCCCATCTTTTCAACACCATTCTAACATGATTGACAATTCGTGGGTGGTTCCATATAATCCGTTCCTGCTATTAAAATACAAGTGCCATATAAATGTCGAAGTTTGTGGTTCCATTCAGGCTGTGAAATATTTATTTAAATACGTCAATTGTGAAGGCTATGCTATGTCATTGATAGAGTTTTACGTGATGTCATGACAACAAATGTAGCTCACAAAGAAAAAACACCGTTTGGAGGTAAAGTGATTGTTTTTGGAGGCGACTTTAGACAATGTCTTCCTGTCATCCCTCATGGGACAAGAACTGATGTTGTAGAGAGCTGTATAAAATATTCACAACACTGGCAACATTTTACTCGCCTGCCACTTATTAACAACATGCGCTCCGTTGATCCTCACTACAGCAGTTGGTTGCTTCAACTGGGAAATGGTGAACTATCTAATGAACATAACCTTGGAGATGATGTAATTGAAATTCCTCCAGACATGGTATGCACTGGCTCTTTAATAATTGAAATTTTTGGAGATAATCTTTGTATTGATGTGAATGACACCGAAAGCATAAATACAGCTGCATCTCATGCAATTTTATGTCCAAAAAATGAGGACGTTGAGAAAGTCAATTCCCAAGTCATGGATTTATTGATAGGTGACTATACTGAATATATCAGTGATGATTCCATCGATCCTGATGAAGCTGATGACCTCGATCAATACCCACTTGAGTTTTTGAATTCACTAACACCAACTGGAATGCCTTCACATCGGCTGAAACTTAAAATTGGCACCATTGTCATGTTATTACGTAATCTGAACACGAACAAAGGTCTCTGCAATGGTACGCGGCTCATTGTCACTGCCTTACATGCCAATATCATACTGGCTAAAGTAATTAGTGGGTCAGCAGCAGGAAATGTGGTATTCATTCCACGAATTGATTTGTGTCCATCAGAGACTGGATTACCTTTTAAATTAAGACGGAGACAATTTCCCATCAAGCCCGCATTTGCAATGACCATAAATAAATCTCAAGGCCAGACCCTCCATCGAGTTGGTATTTATCTACCAGAACCTGCTTTTGCCCATGGTCAATTGTATGTTGCTTTTTCCAGGGTGAAGCAATGTTGCAATGTGAGGGTTAAAGTGGTTAATACACCACTTCAAGGACAATTATTGGCTGATCGTACTAAAGTGTTCACACGTAATATTATCTACAAAAATATTTTAGTTTAAAGTTACTTTTCTTTTTTTTCATTATTCAGTTTTTCTAATAACATAGACATCAATAGGCAAATTCTATGTATAGAGATAAGGAAAAAAAACAAAAACAAAAAAAAATTAGTGTAGCCATAGACATATAGATTTTAAGTACTTATGTAGGAAATACGTATATAACATACGTACTCATTAGCATATAGGGTTAATAACTCTATATCATATCTACATAAATTTAGAAATATGATATATCAATACATATTTTTATAGGTAAGTAGAACACACATTAAGTACAAGATGTAAGATGTGTATCATCCAAATGCCTGTATTTGGTGATAGGAACCTGTATTTGAAGCTCCAGCAGTATATGAACGTTGATTTCTTAAATTTTACACTTCTGTAAAAATAAACACAAAAAATTTGGATACACAAAAAGGCTTTTATTTCTGTTGTACTTATTAGAATTATTTAAAATGAAAGCTTAGCTAAGCCCAAGAGATGATTAAAAACGTTTCATACCAACCCATCAGATGTAAAATTACTGTGAAAATACCTGATGGGCACACAAGTATGCGCCAGTATAGGTACTACGAGCTTTTCCACATAATAATGAAATATTTTAAAATGTCATAGAACATACCAATATACATAGTTATTGATACATATTATTTATTATTTACATTATTGTTCTTAAGCAAAGAACCGTTGTTGTGGCATTTGCCACAACACGCAAAGTTGTTGTCTGATGTCTTTCATTAACCTTAAATAACAAGAATTGTCAAGAGCTGGTGAGTGCAGCCATTTTTTGTTCTTTCTTACTATTATTTATTAATTGTATTATTCTTACATTTGAATAAATAAAGTATATATGGATTCTAGACTCCCGATTCTTTAGAATCGGGCTGCCATCTAGTCTAATATATAATTGCCTAGAATACTACTTCCTGCAATTTGTGCCAACTTCCGTGGCTTTGTCCGGAGCTAATGTCCGGAGATAATGTTCGGAGCTAACGTCCGGAGCTAATGTCCGGAGATTAATTGCCTAGAATACTACTTCCTGCAATTTATGTCAACTTCCGTGGCTTTGTCCGGAGCTAATGTCCAGAGATAATGTCCGGAGCTAATGTCCGGAGCTAATGTCCGGAGCTAATGTCCGGAGCTAATGTCCAGAGATAAGTGACGTCACCAGTGTCCTACACCCAGGCTGAGCACAGGGGCCCCAGGCAGCATATGGGGCCCCAGGCAGAGCACAGGGGCCCCAGGCAGCATATGGGGCCCCAGGCAGAGCACAGTGGTCCCAGGTAGAGCACAGGGGCCCCAGGCAGCCTATGGGGCCCCAGGCAGAGCACAGGGGCCCCAGGCAGCATATGGGGCCCCAGGCAGAGCACAGGGGCCCCAGGCAGCATATGGGGCCCCAGGCAGAGCACAGTGGCCCCAGGCAGAGCACAGGGGCCCCAGGCAGAACATGGGGCCCCAGGCAGAGCACAGGGGCCCCAGGCAGAGCACAGGGGCCCCAGGCAGCATATGGGGCCCCAGGCAGAGCACAGGGGCCCCAGGCAGCATATGGGGCCCCAGGCAGAGCACAGTGGCCCCAGGCAGAGCACAGGGGCCCCAGGCAGCATACGGGGCCCCAGGCAGAGCACAGTGGTCCCAGGCAGAGCACAGGGGCCCCAAGCAGCATATGGGGGCCCAGGCAGAGCACAGGGGCCCCAGGCAGCATATGGGGCCCCAGGCAGAGCACAGTGGCCAAAGGCAGAGCACAGGGGCCCCAGGCAGCATATGGGGCCCCAGGCAGAGCACAGTGGTCCCAGGCAGAGCACAGGGGCCCCAGGCAGCCTATGGGGCCCCAGGCAGGGCACAGTGGCCCCAGGCAGAACATGGGGCCCCAGGCAGAGCACAGGGGCCCCAGGCTGCATATGAGGCCCCAGGCAGAGCACAGGGGCCCCAGGCAGCATATGAGGCCCCAGGCAGAGCACAGTGGCCCCAGGCAGAGCACAGGGGCCCCAGGCAGAACATGGGGCCCCAGGCAGAGCACAGGGGCCCCAGGCAGAGCACAGGGGCCCCAGGCAGCATATGGGGCCCCAGGCAGAGCACAGTGGCCCCAGGCAGAGCACAGGGGCCCCAGGCAGCATATGGGGCCCCAGGCAGAGCACAGTGGTCCCAGGCAGAGCACAGGGGCCCCAGGCAGCCTATGGGGCCCCAGGCAGAGCACAGTGGCCCCAGGCAGAACATGGGGCCCCAGACAGAGCACAGGGGCCCCAGGCAGCATATGGGGCCTCAGGCAGAGCACAGGGGCCCCAGGCAGCATATGGGGCCCTAGGCAGAGCACAGTGGTCCCAGGCAGAGCACAGGGGCCCCAGGCAGCCTATGGGGCCCCAGGCAGAGCACAGTGGCCCCAGGCAGCATATGGGGCCCCAGGCAGAGCACAGGGGCCCCAGGCAGCATATGGGGCCCCAGGCAGAGCACAGTGGCCCCAGGCAGAGCACAGGGGCCCCAGGCAGAACATGGGGCCCCAGGCAGAGCACAGGGGCCCCAGGCAGAGCACAGGGGCCCCAGGCAGCATATGGGGCCCCAGGCAGAGCACAGGGGCCCCAGGCAGCATATGGGGCCCCAGGCAGAGCACAGTGGCCCCAGGCAGAGCACAGGGGCCCCAGGCAGCTTATGGGGCCCCAGGCAGAGCACAGTGGCCCCAGGCAGAACATGGGGCCCCAGGCAGAGCACAGAGGCCCCAGGCAGAGCACAGGGGCCCCAGGCAGCATATGGGGCCCCAGGCAGAGCACAGGGGCCCCAGGCAGCATATGGGGCCCCAGGCAGAGCACAGTGGCCCCAGGCAGAGCACAGGGGCGCCAGGCAGAACATGGGGCCCCAGGCAGAGCACATGGGCCCCAGGCAGAGCACAGGGGCCCCAGGCAGCATATGGGGCCCCAGGCAGAGCACAGGGGCCCCAGGCAGCATATGGGGCCCCAGGCAGGGCACAGTGGCCCCAGGCAGAGCACAGGGGCCCCAGGCAGCATATGGGGCCCCAGGCAGAGCACAGTGGTCCCAGGCAGAGCACAGGGGCCCCAGGCAGCCTATGGGGCCCCAGGCAGAGCACAGTGGCCCCAGGCAGAACATGGGGCCCCAGGCAGAGCACAGGGGCCCCAGGCAGAGCACAGGGGCCCCAAGCAGCATATGGGGCCCCAGGCAGAGCACAGTGGTCCCAGGTAGAGCACAGGGGCCCCAGGCAGAACATGGGGCCCCAGGCAGAGCACAGGGGCCCCAGACAGCATATGGGGCCCCAGGCAGAGCACAGGGGCCCCAGGCAGCATATGGGGCCCCAGGCAGAGCACAGTGATATTTTGGACCACTGTGCGATGTTTCAGACCCCCTGTGTGATGTCTGGGGCCCTGTTCTTAAGTATATTAAAGATTAAAGTAACGTATATTAAAGTATATTATAGATCAAATTTGACACGTTTATGAGCACCATTGAGTGATATACTCAAGAATGACATAATTTTTCAACATTTTATGGTTTCAAACTGTAAACACTCAGAGTTTTTTTTACTTCAACCAGAAAACCTTAACGGTTCATAAAAAACTTGACTGTTCAGGATATGATAAAAGTCATAGTATTCTGAATCTTTAACTTATAAAGATACCTTTACATGGGGTGATTATTGATTCCAGAGAGGCTTTCGGCCGATAATCGTACACATGGCTGGTGACAGGACAATCTAATATATAATTGCCTAGAATACTACTTCTGGCAATTTGTGCCAACTTCCGTGGCTTTGTCCGGAGATAATGTCCGGAGATAAGTGACGTCACCAGCGTCCTACACCCGCTCAGGGTGGACAAAGATATATGCCTTCGTGGTGCGCGGCACTTTTCTGATTGGTTGCCGCCTGCCGCGAGCGACCAATCAGAAATGTGCCGTACTGTGACACACTCCGCCCGCCATTTTGGTGTGATTTTTGAATTTTTACCTCACAGCAAGTTTCTACTGCGTGGAGGCGGTCCCAGTGACGTCGCTCTTCAAGCTCCTGCCGAATTTCGTCAAAAAAATTATAATACCATTTACCAAAACTATATATATTTAGTTGTGAAGTGGTTCAGTTACATTTTCACACCAATTTTGAACTTTTGTTTGGTGTTTTCTCCATATACTGCCTATTATTCACTGACTGTTATACTGAGAGACTGCCGTTTATTAACCTCTTCTTTGCCACACTGGGTATATTGCTCTATTATTTGCCACAAAAGGACATTGTCCATTATTGCCCAGCAATTTCTCTGCAATATAAACTGCCTATTTATTAATATCTGTATTCCTGCAAAGAACTATTGCCTATTATTAACTGGCTATTTTCCTACTACCTGACACTGCCTCTTATTAACCTGTTGTTTGCCACCACCACGCTTAAAGCTGTTTAGCTTAGCCAACATGAGCTCTAATAGTAAGGATACTAATGACACAGAGCCCAAAGCTGCTGTTGGCGCACGTAAGATTAGGTCTGATATAAAGTATACTAATAATGCAGAGCAAAAAGACGCCGATGCCGCACGTAAGCGTAAACAGCGTGCTACAAGAGTACAGAGGATAGATGCAAGTGCCTGGACACTGTTAAGTATACTAATGACACAGAGCCCAAAGCTACTGATGGTGCACGTAAGATCAGGTCTGATATAAAGTATGGTAATGATGCAGAGCGAAAAGCCGCCGATGCCGCACGTAAGCGTAAACAGCGTGTTAACAAGAGTACAGAGGATAGATGCAAGTGCCTGGATACTGTTAAGTATACTAATGACACAGAGCCCAAAGCTGCTGATGGCGCACATAAGATCAGGTCTGATATAAAGTATGGTAATGATGCAGAGCGAAAAGCCGCCGATGCCGCACGTAAGCGCAAACAGCGTGTTAACAAGAGTACAGAGGATAGATGCAAGCGCCTGGATACTGTTAAGTATACTAATGACACAGAGTCCAAAGCTGCTGATGGCGCACGTAAGATCAGGTCTGATATAAAGTATGGTAATGATGCAGAGCGAAAAGCCACCGATGCCGCACGTAAGTGTAAACAGCGTGTTAACAAGAGTACAGAGGATAGATGCAAGTGCCTGGATACTGTTAAGTATACTAATGACACAGAGCCCAAAGCTGCTGATGGCGCACGTAACATCAGGTCTGATAATAAGTATACCAATGACGCAGAGCGAAAAGCCGCCGATGCCGCACGTAAGCGCAAACAGCGTGCTAATGAGACTACAGAGGACAGACAGAAGCGCCTGGACACTGTTAATGCTGCTTGCAATAAACGCATTACTAATGAGTCTTTTGAGGACAAAACTAATCGATTAAGTAATAAAGCTGCTGCTGCACGCTCTCAACGTTGCAAACATAATATTTCCACGTCCTCAGTCATAGATTCTGCCCACAATACAGCTTCTTTGTCTCCATTCATAGAATGTGTGCAGCCTCAAGCTCCTTTAACCGTTGGTAAATCTGCACGTAAGCGCAAATACTGTCCTACTTACACTCCAAATGATAAACACCGTCACCTGTACACCGTTAAGTCTGCTTATAAGACATGCTTCACACCTGACTCTTCTAAGGCAACAAACAAACCATTACCAAATGCAGCTGGTGCACGCCGTGAACGGCGCAAAAAAACCGCTTGCACCTCCATATTAATAAACCCTGACCATGATACACCTTCCAACTCCTCAGTGATTGAATCTGTGGACAGTGAAGATCCTCTACCAGGTCCACGCTTTATATATGTTGGCTTAAAGAAACATTCCAATGCTCCGTTACCACAACCTGTACCTCAACATCCTACAGGTTTTACTAATGATGACAGTACCATAGTAGAACACTCCTGTGGTCCTATGAACTATTTATGTGAACATTGTCAAGCATTACATTTTAATGCTGAGATACCAGCAGATAAAAATTTTACTCTGTGTTGTCACAAGAGTAAAGTGCATATACCTATACCCCAATATCCCGAGGTCTTTAAACGATTGCTGACAGGGGAGAGTGAGTTCAGTAAGAATCTCATGGAAAATATTCGTAGTATTAACAGCTCATTTGCTTTCGCCTCCATGGGTGCCAATATATCCCCTCCACCTGGACATGGCCCTTACTGTTTCCATATACATGGACAAATATATCATCGTACTGGAACCCTACATCCCAGTGATGATCAAGTTCCAGCTTATGCCCAACTGTATATTTTGGATACCGCTACCGCGAATGAACAACGTTTAAACTGTGAACAAAATCAAAAATGTCATCCCACTTTGATGAGAATAATTGCTCTTCAGTTAGACAATGTGAATCCCTTTGTTGCTGCCTACAAAATGTTACGAGATGTGGGACATGAAGAACATCTTAAAGCTGAAGCTAATGGCACTCTCATGCCAAATATCATCATGGCCCTTAAACAAGATCGGAATCAAGACCCTCGCCGATATAATAATCCAACTGTCAATGAAGTTGCTGTCGTATTTGAAAATGACAATGGAGAGCCACCATTTAATCGTGATATTTTAATACATTTACAACCGGACCCCAAAAATCCTTTGGCGCCAAGAACACAACAGGTCAGCATTCTACACAGTAATTTAGATGCTTTACTCTATCCTTTATTTTTCCCTTATGGAGACCAGGGCTGGCATGATGGCCTCAAGCAACAAGGGCAAAGTCCACGCAGAGTTACACAACTGCAATATTACTGCTATGTGCTGTCTGTCCGTAATCAGCTTAATCCACTCCTGAATGGTGGCAAACTCACTCAGCAGTACTTAGTGGATGCTTATGTGAAAATCGAGGCAAATCGCCTAAATTATATCCGTCAACACCAAAAGGATTTGAAAGTAGAGGATTATTGTGTACTCCAGGAACATCTCCAGAAAAAATCCATTGAGAAGGGCATCCCCATTGGAAAAACGGTCATTTTACCATCTTCGTTTGAAGGCAGTCCCAGGAATATGCAGCAGCGGTACCAGGATGCCATGGCTATTGTGACTAAACATGGTCGTCCTGATGTATTCATCACCATGACCTGTAATCCGAAATGGAATGAGATTACTGAGAATTTGGAACCTTGGCAGCGTGTGGAACATAGACCTGATTTGGTGGCACGTGTTTTCAAAATAAAACTGGAAGCACTCTTAAAAGACATTAACAACGGATTATTTGGGAAAGTTTGCGCTATGGTTCATGTAATTGAATTTCAAAAACGTGGCCTTCCACACGCTCACATTTTGATTATTCTGGACAGCAACTCCAAATTAAGGACTGAGGAGGACATAGACAATACAGTGTGGGCTGAAATTCCCAATCCTACCCACTACCCTCAGCTCCATAAAATTGTTCTCCAACATATGATTCATGGTCCGTGTGGAGAACACAACCCAAATTCTCCCTGTATGGATCTGGGGAAGTGTACAAAAGGTTTCCCTAAAGATTTGCAACCAAGAACCATCATAGCTAAGGACGCCTATCCTACTTATCGCAGACACTTTGGCCCATCTTTTCAACACCATTCTAACATGATTGACAATTCGTGGGTGGTTCCATATAATCCGTTCCTGCTATTAAAATACAAGTGCCATATAAATGTTGAAGTTTGTGGTTCCATTCAGGCTGTGAAATATTTATTTAAATACGTCTACAAAGGACATGATAAAGCCAATCTTGAAATCTGCCAGACTAACATCCAACATGATGAAACACACCAATTCATGGATTCAAGATATGTCAGTGCACCAGAGGCAGCTTGGCGAATATTCTCATATCCAATGCATAAACAATCTCATAGCATCATTCGCCTTGCTGTACATCTACCGCATTCTCAGCCACTCTATTTTCATGAGGATGACTCTATTGGAAACATCAAACAAAAGCTCCATCAAAATTCTACACTTATGGCCTACTTCAAGCTTAATCAGAACGACCATCATGCTCATATTTATTTATACCGTGAAATTCCCGAAAACTATGTTTGGAAAGAAGGTTCTTGGGAAGTTAGAAAGCGAGCAGGTGGTTCTGTGATTGGACGAATGTATACTGTCAGTGTGAAAGACCAAGAACGCTACTATTTAAGATTGTTATTGTTACATGTCAAAGGTGCAACCAGTTTTGACAGCATAAAAACTGTACACGGAGTCACACATGAAACCTTCAAAGATGCGGCATTAGCTCTTGGCTTACTATTTGATGATAGTCTGTGGAGAAATACATTACTTGATGCCAGTATTCTCAACATGCCAGCACAGCTACGTGACATGTTTGCCTACATTTGTATTTTTGGTCCTCCAGCTAAACCTCGGGACTTATGGGATGAATTTAAGGAACACTTTGTAGAAGACTACTGCTATGCATACCACTCCGACACTCTGGAGTGTGTCAATTGTGAAGGCTATGCTATGACAGATGTCCAACATGTTCTTAAAGCTCATGGCAAAACTTATACTGATTTTAATTTGCCACGTCCAGTCAAGAAACAACACCTCCTCCCACAGTATGATAAAGATTATGAGTTATCAGCAGCTGCTGAAATGAAAGCTACTCTAAATGAGGACCAACTTTTTGCTTTTGATGCTATCACTCAAGCTTTAGAAGACACTAATTCTACAGCAAAGTGTTTTTTCCTTGATGGTCCTGGTGGCAGCGGAAAAACGTACCTATATCATCTACTCCTACATCAGCTAAGAGGACAAGGAGACATTGTGTCACCTGCTGCCACTACTGGAATTGCCGCCAACTTGCTACAAGGTGGACGAACCATTCATTCTCTTTATGGGATTCCAATTCCTGTGAATGAAACATCTGTTTCCAGGATTAAGAATGATACCGATGCAGCAAAAGATTTGCACAGCACTAAACTTTTTATTATTGATGAGTGCACAATGCTATCCAAATATGCATTGCATGTCATTCATAGAGTTTTACGTGATGTCATGACAACAAATGTAGCTCACAAAGAAAAAACACCGTTTGGAGGTAAAGTGATTGTTTTTGGAGGCGACTTTAGACAATGTCTTCCTGTCATCCCTCATGGGACAAGAACTGATGTTGTAGAGAACTGTATAAAATATTCACAACACTGGCAACATTTTACTCGCCTGCCACTTATTAACAAGATGCGCTCCATTGATCCTCACTACAGCAGTTGGTTGCTTCAACTGGGAAATGGTGAACTATCTAATGAACATAACCTTGGAGATGATGTAATTGAAATTCCTCCAGACATGGTATGCACTGGCTCTTTAATAATTGAAATTTTTGGAGATAATCTTTGTATTGATGTGAATGACACCGAAAGCATAAATACAGCTGCATCTCATGCAATTTTATGTCCAAAAAATGAGGACGTTGAGAAAGTCAATTCCCAAGTCATGGATTTATTGATAGGTGACTATACTGAATATATCAGTGATGATTCCATCGATCCTGATGAAGCTGATGACCTCGATCAATACCCACTTGAGTTTTTGAATTCACTAACACCAACTGGAATGCCTTCACATCGGCTGAAACTTAAAATTGGCACCATTGTCATGTTATTACGTAATCTGAACACGAACAAAGGTCTCTGCAATGGTACGCAGCTCATTGTCACTGCCTTACATGCCAATATCATACTGGCTAAAGTAATTAGTGGGTCAGCAGCAGGAAATGTGGTATTCATTCCACGAATTGATTTGTGTCCATCAGAGACTGGATTACCTTTTAAATTAAGACGAAGACAATTTCCCATCAAGCCCGCATTTGCAATGACCATAAATAAATCTCAAGGCCAGACCCTCCATCGAGTTGGCATTTATCTACCAGAACCTGCTCTTGCCCATGGTCAATTGTATGTTGCTTTTTCCAGGGTGAAGCAATGTTGCAATGTGAGGGTTAAAGTGGTTAATACACCACTTCAAGGACAATTATTGGCTGATCGTACTAAAGTGTTCACACGTAATATTATCTACAAAAATATTTTAGTTTAAAGTTACTTTTCTTTTTTTTCATTATTCAGTTTTTCTAATAACATAGACAGCAATAGGCAAATTCTATGTATAGAGATAAGGAAAAAAAACAAAAACAAAAAAAAATTAGTGTAGCCATAGACATATAGATTTTAAGTACTTATGTAGGAAATACGTATATAACATACGTACTCATTAGCATATAGGGTTAATAACTCTATATCATATCTACATAAATTTAGAAATATGATATATCAATACATATTTTTATAGGTAAGTAGAACACACATTAAGTACAAGATGTAAGATGTGTATCATCCAAATGCCTGTATTTGGTGATAGGAACCTGTATTTGAAGCTCCAGCAGTATAGCTGCTGAGAGATTTCATTTTGTTTTTAAAAAGGGTGAGGTTTTTGTGAACAGGTAAGAGACGGGTGGGATGGCTGTTCACACACATCTCTATCTCCAGGTGTGTTCTGTACATAGAAATAGATATATAGATAGGTACATATTTAGATAGATAGGGAAAGAATAGAGATTTTGCTTTCACATCAACATTTTTCTGCTATTTGGAGAATTTATGGTGGACAAAAGGCTATTTCTGCACTTCCTGCCTAAGGGCTGACCCACGCCACTCTTGCTGTAAGTTGCATGCAATGTATACGGAATTTGTACTTCACTTGCGGCAGGTGCGGCACATGTGGTTTCTGCAGTTTTCGCCACAAAATCTCCACTTACCAGTGTTTTTGTTGTGGCTTCATTTAATGCAATTGTCGAAGCCGCGTTTGCCGCATTTACTGCAAGTTAACTCCAAGCTTCATCTACATTGCATGGCACTTGCTGAAAGTGTGTTGTAGGTCAGTTCTTTGGTGCCAGGTGTGGAAGTTGTATTGTTTTTAACATTACTTCTGCAAATATCAGAAACATGCAGATGTGAAAGAGGTTTGAGTATTAAGAAATAGGAATCAGTTAGTTAGGACCCATCAGTTCAAAGGCTACCGTGACGTGGTTGATGGGCATGCTTATATTAGCCCATCGGTGTACTATGAACGTTGATTTCTTAAATTTTACACTTCTGTAAAAATAAACACAAAAAATTTGGATACACAAAAAGGCTTTTATTTCTGTTGTACTTATTAGAATTATTTAAAATGAAGGCTTAGCTAAGCACAAGAGATGATTAAAAACGTTTCATACCAACCCATCAGATGTAAAATTACTGTGAAAATACCTGATGGGCACACAAGTATGCGCCAGTATGGGTACTAAGAGCTTTTCCACACAATAATGAAATATTTTAAAATGTCATAGAACATACCAATATACATAGTTATTGATACATATTATTTATTATTTACATTATTGTTCTTAAGCAAAGAACCGTTGTTGTGGCATTTGCCACAACACGCAAAGTTGTTGTCTGATGTCTTTCATTCCTCCCCTCATAAGCATGTTCATGGATCCTGTGTAACTGTATCTTAAATAACAAGAATTGTCAAGAGCTGGTGAGTGCAGCCATTTTTTGTTCTTTCTTACTATTATTTATTAATTGTATTATTCTTACATTTGAATAAATAAAGTATATATGGATTCTAGACTCCCGATTCTTTAGAATCGGGCTGCCATCTAGTATATATATATATATATATAGATTGACACAACTCATATTGGTAATGCAGCACAGGAGACATAGTTTCTTTGCCTCTATAAATTTTAATTGAATGTTTGTCTGAGAACACACATTCAACGGAAAAGCATCACGGATGTTGACAGCCCCCAGGACTGGGCCATGATCATCACAGGAGATCCGGTTCCTGAGTGACGCATGAAGCAGACTCAGGGACCGCATGTTTTGAGACCCCAGGTTAAACCTTTCTTTGTAAAATGGCACGAATGACTTCACTGGTACGCCATGATTGGATCCTGTACAGATGATTATTCTTTTTCAGGAGCTGTTTGTGATACATTATAATCTCTTTACATTTCTGGAAAGCTGAAGTAAGAAAATTTGTATATTTATTTATTATATTCTATATTTTTGTGAAAAAGGCCATGTTCAATTTACAAGTACTAATTTTATTGGCTTTTTAGAATCATGATAAATACAAATATTCTGAAGCAAATCACTTAAAAAAAATCGAAAACCGTCTGCAAAGAGCAACTGTTCTTTTTATGTAACATCTGTTAGGGCATGTGTTACATGTTGTGTTAAATAGCCCTTAAAATGTGATCCTTTTTTAATGACTTCAGTAATTCTATTGTACTTTTGTGGCAAACGTTTCATTACTTAATCTTTATTGCACAACTGACACTGTTCATTCTGAATACAAAACATTGTAAACTTGCTTATTTTTAGAATGGTGACTCCAGATGCTGTCACCCACTCCAGGGCACAAATTAGTAAGAACATCTTTAAGTAATTCACAGTTCCTCTATAGACTCTATAGAATCATATACATTCTATGGGGTTACAGTGAAATAAAATATTCATATCAACTCTGTTCTGCCTTAATCACTTATTAATCTAGAATCAACACATCCATTTTCTTGTCATTAAAGTATACACTTGTTCTGTTTCCAAATTCCTCATATTTTGCATCCATTGCAAGTAATGAGGTTTTTGAAATTCCATTCATGGTCATTGAATTTTTTTTGTAAAAAGCAGACTTTTCAGTACTTTATAAGCCAATCTATAAATGTAGAGTACTGAGGATTTTAGATGAAAGGAATCTATACTTGGTTATTGGCTATAGATGTGTATGCACTTGGTATTTTACTGTCATGGCCAAAAGTTTTGAGACTGACACTAATTTTGGTTTTGACAATGTTTGGTGCTTCAGTGTATTTAGATCTTTTATTCAGATGTTTCTATGGCTACTGAAGTACAATTATAGGCATTACACAGGCTTTTATACTTATTATCAAATACATCATGTTTATGTAAAAACTTAATATTTACGGTGTGAACTCTTATTTTTCAAGACTTATACAACTCTCCCTGGATGATGGATTTCAGCTTCTGGGTCCCAGTCTGCAACAAATTTTTGCCTAATCAGTGCTTGGAGTTCTTGCTTAATTCCTTTAGCTATACACATCGTCATCAGGGGAAGGACTAGTGATGAGCGAGTGTGCTTGTTACTCGAGTTTTCCGAGCATGCTCGGGTGTTCTCTGAGTATTTGGGGCGTGCTCGTAGATTATGTTTGGGTCCCTGCAGCTGCATGATTTCGGTTGCCAGACAGCCTAAATACATGTGGGCAGGGCCGGACTGGGACTAAAATTCAGCCCTGGCATTTGAAGTTACAAAGGCCCACTTGTCACCAGGTGACTGTATAATATCTTTGTACATTTGTAGGTTAAAAGAAGTGAGGGGAGTGTAACACGACTATATAACATATAATTACAGCTGTATCAAGCATTACAGCTCAGTCCTATTTATTGCTTTTAGTTGCAGTACCAAGAAAAGCCGCTACTTTACCTACATAACTGGATCTCGTAGATAATGAAGGGATGAGATGACCAAAGGCTATGGAACCTCATTCTGATGCTCCTTGCCATAGTATACTGCACCCCATAGTTCTTCATATAGTATAATGGATTCCCCATAGTCTTCGATACAGTATAATGCAGCCCACATATAGTATAATGATGCCACTCCAGAGTATAATGCAGCCACTCCACAGAATATATTGTAGCCCCCTGAGTATAATGTAACCCCCCAGAGAATATAATGCAGCCCTCTCATATAGTATAATGCAGCCCCCATAGAATATAATGTAGCCCCTCCATAGAATACAATGCAGCCCTCCTCATATAGTATAATGCAGCTCCCCATAGAATATAATGTAGCCCCCTCATAGAGTATGATGTAATCACCCCTCATAGAATATAATACAGCCCCCCATAGATAATCTAGCCCCCAGAGAATGTAATACAGCCCCCCCATGCAATATAATACTGCACCCCATAGAATTTAATACAGCCCACCTCCCCACAGAATATAATACAACCCCCCATGGAATATAATACAGCCCCCCATAGAATGCAAAGCAGCCCCCCATAGAATGTAATACAGCACAGCCCCCATAGAATGTAATACAGCCCATCCCCCATAGAATGTAATACAGCAAATCGTCATAGAATGTAATACAGCCCCCATAGAAAGTAATACAGCCCCCATAGAATGTAATACAGCACAGCCCCCATAGAATGCAATACAGCCCAGCCCCCATATAATGTAATAAAGCCCCCCAATAGAATGTAAAAAAAGCGCCCCCAATAGAATGTAATACAGCACAGCCCCGATAGAATGTAATTCAGCCAGCCCCCATAGAATGTAATGCAGCCAGCCCCCATAGAATGTAATACAGCACAGCCCCCATAGAATGTAATACAGCCAGCCCCCATAGAATGTAATACAGCCAGCCCCCATAGAATGTAATACAGCTCTTCTCCATAGAATGTAATACATCACAGCCCCCATAAAATGTAATACAGCCCTCCCATAGAATGTAATGCAGCCAGCCCCAATAGAAAGTAATAAAGCCCCCCCAATAGAATGTAATACAGCAATGTAATGCTGCCATCCCCCATAGAATGTAATGCAGCCAGCCCCATAGAATGTAATGCAGCCAGCCCCATAGAGTGTAGTGCAGCCAGCCCTCATAGAATGTAATGCAGCCAGCCCCCATAGAATGTAATAAAGCCCCCCATAGAATGTAATAAAGCAATGTAATGCAGCCAGCCCCCATAGAATGTAATGCAGCCAGCCCCCATAGAATGTAATGCAGCCAGCCCCATAGAATGTAATGCAGCCAGCCTGTTGTGAATTCTGTTGTGGGTTCTGCTCTTGGGCTCCCTCCGGTGGTTATTAGTGGTAGTGCTGCTGTTTGTCCTTCACAGCAGTCATCAGGTGCTTCCACTTTGGACGGGGCTATTTAGTCTGGCTTCACCCTTTAGTGAGTGCCAGTTGTCCATTGTTTTCTGGGGAATTCACATCTCTGCTTTGTTTCTCCTGCTGGATTGTCCAAATCATCAAAGATAAGTCCTGGCTTTGTTTTTCCAGTCCACATGCGGTGGACTTTATAGTTCAGTGAATTGCTATGTTTTTTCTTGTCCAGCTTTGTCTGTGTAAGGATTTATTCAGCCAAGCTGGAAGCTCTGGAGTCGCAGAGTTACCCTCCATGCCTTTAGTTAGGTGTGGAGATTTTTGTATTCTCTGTGGTGGATTTTTGTAGTATTTTAATACTGACCGCACAGTACTCTGTCCTGTCTTTTCTTTCTAGGTAGTGTGGCCTCCTTTGCTAAATTCTGTTTTCAGTCTGCGTTTGTAATTTCCCTCTCCTCTCACAGTCAATATTTGTGGGGGGCTGTCTTTCCTTTGGGAATTTTCTCTGAGGCAAGATAGTTTTCCTGTTTCTTTCTTTAGGGGTAATTAGTCCTCCGGCTGTGACGAGGTGTCTAGGGAGTGACAGGAACATCCCACGGCTACTTCTAGTTGCGGTGTTAAGTTCAGAGTCTGCGGTCAGTATAGAGGCCACCTACTCCAGAGCTCGTCCATGCTGCTCCTAGTCCACCAGATCATAACAGTACAACTGGCCGACAATGAGTTAACCGCATCTCAAAAGAAGGGAAAGAAAGTGCTGAGCCATTTTTGTTTCTGTACTCTGTTGTGTTTTTTTTTCCCTCTTCACCTCTGGGTGGCTCAGGAGTTAGGCGCTGACATGGATGTTCAGGGACTTGCTTCTCGGGTGGATCAACTTGCTGCTAGAGTACAGGGTATTTCTGATTATATCGTGCAGACTCCTGTTTTAGAGCCTAGAATTCCTACCCCCGATCTGTTTTTTGGGGACAGGTCCAAATTTTTGAGCTTTAAAAATAACTGTAAACTGTTTTTTGCTCTGAAGCCCCGTTCCTCTGGTGATCCCATCCAGCAGGTAAAAATTGTCATTTCTCTGTTGCGTGGCGACCCGCAGGATTGGGCATTTTCCCTGGAATCTGGGAATCTGGCCTTGCTTAATGTAGACACCTTTTTTCAGGCGCTTGGGTTATTGTATGATGAACCTAATTCTGTGGATCATGCTGAGAAAACCTTGTTGGCCCTGTGTCAGGGTCAAGAAGCAGCAGAATCATATTGCCAGAAATTTAGAAAATGGTCTGTGCTTACTAAGTGGAATGAGGATGCTTTGGCGGCAATTTTCAGAAAGGGTCTTTCTGAATCCGTTAAAGATGTTATGGTGGGGTTCCCCACGCCTGCAAGTCTGAGTGATTCTATGTCTCTGGCCATTCAAATTGATCGGCGCTTGCGTGAGCGCAGAGTTGTGCACACTATGGCTTTGTCTTCCGAGCGGAGTCCTGAGCCTATGCAGTGTGATAGGATTGTGTCTAGAGCTGAACGCCAAGGATTCAGACGTCAGAATAGGTTGTGCTTTTACTGCGGCGATTCTGCTCATGTTATTTCTGATTGCACTAAGCGTGCCAAGAGAATCGCTAATTCCGTTACCATCAGTACTGTACAACCTAAATTTCTGTTATCTGTGACCCTGATCTGCTCATTATCGTCATTCTCTGTCATGGCATTTGTGGATTCAGGCGCCGCTTTAAATTTGATGGACTTAGAATTTTCCAGACGTTGTGGTTTTCCCTTACAGCCTTTGCGGAGTCCTATCCCTTTGAGGGGTATTGATGCTACACCATTGGCTAAAAATAAACCTGTTTTGGACACAGTTAACCATGTGCATGGTGCCAGCCCATCAGGAAGATTGTCGTTTCCTGGTGTTGCATAATTTGCATGATGCTATTGTGCTGGGGTTTCCATGATTACAGGTACATAATCCGGTGTTGGATTGGAAATCTATGTCTGTGACTAGTTGGGGTTGTCAGGGGGTTCATGATGACGTTCCTCTGATGTCAATTTCCTCCTCCCCCTCTTCTGAAATTCCTGAGTTTCTGTCAGATTTCCAGGATGTTTTCGATGAGGCCAAGTCCAGTTCCCTTCCACCGCATAGGGACTGTGATTGTGCTATTGACTTGATTCCAGGCTGTAAGTTTCCTAAGGGCCGACCTTTCAACCTGTCTGTGCCTGAACATGCCGCCATGCGGAGCTATGTAAAGGAGTCTTTGGAGAAGGGGCATATTCGGCCATCTTCTTCTCCATTGGGAGCAGGTTTTTTTTTTGTTGCCAAGAAGGATGGCTCCTTGAGACCCTGTATTGATTATCACCTCTTGAATAAGATCACGGTCAAATTCCAATACCCTTTGCCTTTGCTTTCTGATTTGTTTGCCAGGATTAAGGGGGCTAGTTGGTTTACTAAGATTGACCTTCGAGGGGCATATAATCTTGTTCGTATTAAGCAGGGTGACAAATGGAAAACTGCGTTTAATACGCACGAGGGTCATTTTGAATATCTTGTGATGCCATTCGGACTCTCTAATGCCCCATCTGTGTTTCAGTCCTTCATGCATGATATTTTTCGGAATTATCTTGATAAATTCATGATTGTATATTTGGATGATATTTTGATTTTTTCAGATGATTGGGAGTCTCATGTGAAACAAGTCAGGATGGTATTTCAGGTCCTTCGTGATAATGCCTTGTTTGTGAAGTGGTCTAAGTGCCTCTTTGGAGTACAGAAGGTTTCTTTTTTGGGCTTCATTTTTTCTCCATCATCTATAGAAATGGATCCGGTTAAGGTTCAGGCCATTCATGATTGGATCCAGCCCACATCCGTGAAGAGCCTTCAGAAATTTTTGGGCTTTGCTAATTTTTATCGCCGTTTCATTGCCAACTTCTCCAGTGTGGTTAAAACCCTGACCGATTTGACGAGGAAGGGCGCTGATGTAGCGAATTGGTCCTCTGAGGCTGTTTCTGCCTTTCAGGAGCTTAAGCGCCAATTTACTTCTGCCCCTGTGTTGCGTCAGCCGGATGTTTCTCTTCCTTTTCAGGTTGAGGTTGACGCTTCTGAGATTGGGGCAGGGGCCGTTTTGTCTCAGAGGAATTCTGATGGTTCCTTGATGAAACCGTGTGCCTTCATTTCTCGAAAGTTTTCGCCTGCGGAACGCAATTATGATGTCGGCAATCGTGAGTTGTTGGCTATGAAGTGGGCATTTGAGGAGTGGCAACATTGGCTTGAGGGGGCCAAGCACCAAATTGTGGTCTTGACCGATCATAAGAATCTGATTTACCTCGAGTCTGCCAAACGGCTGAATCCTAGACAGGCCCGATGGTCCCTGTTTTTCTCCCGTTTTGATTTTGTTGTCTCGTATCTTCCGGGTTCTAAGAATGTTAAGGCTGATGCCTTCTCTAGGAGTTTTTTGCCTGATTCCCCTGGGATTCTTGAGCCGGTTAGTATTCTGAAGGAGGGGGTGATTCTTTCTGCCATCTCCCCTGATTTGCGACGGGTTCTTCAGGAGTTTCAGGCTGATAAACCTGATCGCTGTCCAGCGGGGAAACTGTTTGTTCCTGACAGATGGACTAGTAAAGTGATTTCTGAGGTTCACTGTTCTGTGTTGGCTGGCCATCCTGGGATTTTTGGTACCAGAGATTTGGTTAGTAGGTCCTTTTGGTGGCCTTCTTTGTCACGGGATATGCGTTCTTTTGTGCAGTCCTGTGGGACTTGAGCGTGGGCCAAACCTTGCTGCTCCTGCGCCAGTGGGTTGCTTTTGCCTTTGCCGGTCCCTGAGAGGCCTTGGATGCATATTTCTATGGATTTTATTTAGGATCTTCCTGTTTCCCAGAGGATGTCTGTTATCTGGGTGGTCTGTGACCAGTTTTCTAAGATGGTTCATTTGGTACCTTTGCCTAAATTGCCTTCCTCTTCTGAGTTGGTTCCGTTGTTTTTTCAGCATGTGGTTCGTTTGCATGGCATTCCGGAGAATATTGTGTCCGATAGAGGTTCCCAGTTTGTTTCTAGGTTTTGGCGGTCCTTTTGTGCTAAGCTGGGCATTGATTTGTCTTTTTCTTCCGCATTTCATCCTCAGACAAACGGCCAAACCGAGCGAACTAACCAGACTTTGGAAACTTATTTGAGATGCTTTGTGTCTGCCGATCAGGATGATTGGGTGGCTTTCTTGCCATTGGCCGAGTTTGCCCTTAATAATCGGGTTAGTTCTGCTACCTTGGTTTCACCATTCTTTTGTAATTATGGGTTTCATCCTCGTTTTTCTTCAGGGCAGGTTGAGTCTTCTGATTGTCCTGGGGTGGACTCTGTGGTTGACAGGTTGCAGCAGATTTGGGCTCATGTTGTGGACAATTTGGTGTTGTCTCAGGAGGAGGCTCAGCGTTTTGCCAACCGTCGTCGGCGTGTGGGTTCCCGGCTTCGGGTTGGGGATTTGGTCTGGTTGTCTTCTCGTCATGTTCCTATGAAGGTTTCTTCCCCAAAGTTCAAGCCTCGGTTTATTGGTCCTTATAGGATTTCTGAGATTATCAATCCAGTGTCTTTTCGTTTGGCCCTTCCAGCCTCTTTTTCCATCCATAATGTTTTTCATAGATCTTTGTTGCGGAAATATGTGGTGCCCGTGGTTCCCTCTGTTGATCCTCCTGCCCCGGTGTTGATTGATGGGGAGTTGGAGTATGTTGTGGAGAAGATCTTGGATTCTCATTTTTCAAGACAGAGGCTTCAGTATCTTGTCAAGTGGAAGGGTTATGGCCAGGAGGATAATTCTTGGGTTGTTGCCTCCGATGTTCATGCTGACGATTTGGTTCGTGCCTTCCATTTGGCTCGTCCGGATCGGCCTGGGGGCTCTGGTGAGGGTTCGGTGACCCCTCCTCAAGGGGGGGGTACTGTTGTGAATTCTGTTGTGGGTTCTGCTCTTGGGCTCCCTCCGGTGGTTATTAGTGGTAGTGCTGCTGTTTGTCCTTCACAGCAGTCATCAGGTGCTTCCACTTTGGACGTGGCTATATAGTCTAGCTTCACCCTTTAGTGAGTGCCAGTTGTCCATTGTTTTCTGGGGAATTCACATCTCTGCTTGGTTTCTCCTGCTGGATTGTGCAAATCATCAAAGATAAGTCCTGGCTTTGTTTTTCCAGTCCACATGCGGTGGACTTTATAGTTCAGTGAATTGCTATGTTTTTTCTTGTCCAGCTTTGTCTGTGTAAGGATTTATTCAGCCAAGCTGGAAGCTCTGGAGTCGCAGAGTTACCCTCCATGCCTTTAGTTAGGTGTGGAGATTTTTGTATTCTCTGTGGTGGATTTTTGTAGTATTTTAATACTGACCGCACAGTACTCTGTCCTGTCTTTTCTTTCTAGGTAGTGTGGCCTCCTTTGCTAAATTCTGTTTTCAGTCTGCGTTTGTAATTTCCCTCTCCTCTCACAGTCAATATTTGTGGGGGGCTGTCTTTCCTTTGGGAATTTTCTCTGAGGCAAAATAGTTTTCCTGTTTATTTCTTTAGGGGTAATTAGTCCTCTGGCTGTGACGAGGTGTCTAGGGAGTGACAGGAACATCCCATGGCTACTTCTAGTTGCGGTGTTAAGTTCAGGGTCTGCAGTCAGTATAGAGGCCACCTACTCCAGAGCTCGTCCATGCTGCTCCTAGGCCACCAGATCATAACACCAGCCCCATAGAATGTAATAAAGCCCCCCCATAGAATGTAATACAGCCCCAAAATTGCCCCACAATCCAGTTATCACTCACTGATATATTTAAAAAAAAACACTCCTCACGTCTCCTCGTGCCCCGCGTTGCTCCTGGCTCCAGTCTCAGCAGCTGCAGTCTGCCCGACACACAGCAGGTGCACGATGATATGACGTCTTCGAGCACTCACAGTGTCAACGCGAGGCAGAGTGGGGAATGCTAGGAGAGGGAGCAACAGCGGACGCTCTCTCCTCCATCATTGCATTCAACTGTACCAGCATCTATGCCGGTATAGTTGAATGTGGGGTGGGTGTTGTGAACTCTGTATTCGGGCTCCCTCTTGTGGTCACTGGTGGTATGGTGTGACTTTTGCTTTGGGCTCCCCCTGGTGGCTTTGTTTGTTATCCTTCTGGTCTCTGGCTATCAGCTGGTTCGTTATCCTCTGGGAGGTTCCTATATAGCTCTGTTTTACTTCCACTTGTGGCCGGCTGTCGATGTAATCAGTGCTACTCAGATTCCTTCTGACTACCTTGCTCCCAGTCCATCCAGGATAAGCTAAGTTTTGTTTGCTCTTTTTTTGATCAGCAGTGTTTATCATGTTTTCTGTTCCAGCTTGCTAAAATGTAATTCCCTCGCTTGCTGGTTGCTCTAGTGGGCTGAGTTTCTCCCCACACACCGTTAGTTGGTGTGTGGGTTCTTGAAATCTCAGGATGGATATTTTGTAAGGGTTTTTTATTGATCGCATAGACCCCTGCTCTATTTTCTGCTTTCTAGTACTAGTGGGCCTCTTTTGCTGAATCTGATTTCATCCCTATGTATGTTGTGAATTTGCTTTTTGCTCCCTCTAGTGGTTACTAGTTTTTTGACTCTGGTTTTTCTGTCATTCCTTTTATCCGCACCTGGGTCGTTAGTTAGGGGTGTTGCTATATAAGCTCCCTGGACCTTCAGTTCAATGCCTGGCAACGTAGTTATCAGAGCTAGTCTGCTGTGCTCTTGTCTACTGATCCTGGTTCCAGTTATATCAGCTAAGTCTGCCTTTTGCTTTTTGCTATTTGTTTTGGTTTTGTATTTTTGTCCAGCTTGTTCCTAATCTATATCCTGACCTTTGCTGGAAGCTCTAGGGGGGCTGGTGTTCTCCCCCCGGACCGTTAGACGGTTCGGGGGTTCTTGAATTTCCAGTGTGGATTTTGATAGGGTTTTTGTTGACCATATAAGTTACCTTTCTTTATTCTGCTATCAGTAAGCGGGCCTCTCTGTGCTAAACCTGGTTCATTTCTGTGTTTGTCATTTCCTCTTACCTCACCGTCATTATTTGTGGGGGGCTTCTATCCAGCTTTGGGGTCCCCTTCTCTGGAGGCAAGAAAGGTCTTTGTTTTCCTCTACTAGGGGTAGCTAGATTCTCCGGCTGGCGCGTGTCATCTAGTATCAACGTAGGAATGATCCCCGGCTACTTCTAGTGTTGGCGTTAGGAGTAGATATATGGTCAACCCAGTTACCACTGCCCTATGAGCTGGATTTTTGTATTCTGCAGACTTCCACGTTCCTCTGAGACCCTCGCCATTGGGGTCATAACAGTTTGCCAGGCCAGTATTAAATGTTTAATGCATTGCAGAAGAGGGATTATAAGAAAGAAGATTCTGAGTTTTTGTTTTTTTTCCTTCTTCCCCTTTACCTCAGAGTGGCTATGCTTGCTGCAGACATGAATGTCCAGACCTTGATTACAAGTGTGGACCAGCTGGCTACTCGTGTGCAGGGCATACAAGACTATGTTATCAGAAATCCTAGGTCAGAACCTAAAATACCGATTCCTGAACTGTTTTCCGGAGACAGGTTTAAGTTTAGGAATTTCGTGAATAATTGTAAATTGTTTTTGTCCCTGAGACCCTGTTCATCTGGAGATTCTGCTCAGCAAGTAAAAATTGTTATTTCGTTCTTACGGGGCGACCCTCAGGATTGGGCTTTTTCGCTGGCGCCAGGAGATCCGGCATTGGCTGAACTTGATGCGTTTTTTCTGGCGCTCGGTTTACTTTATGAGGAACCCAATCTTGAGATTCAGGCAGAAAAGGCCTTGCTGGCTATGTCTCAGGGGCAGGACGAGGCTGAAGTGTATTGCCAAAAATTTCGGAAATGGTCCGTGCTGACACATTGGAACGAGTGTGCACTGGCCGCTAATTTTAGAAATGGCCTTTCTGAAGCCATTAAGAATGTTATGGTGGGTTTTCCCATTCCCACAGGTCTGAATGATACTATGGCACTGGCTATTCAAATTGACCGGCGGTT
Organism: Ranitomeya variabilis; assembly: GCF_051348905.1. Taxonomy (NCBI): domain Eukaryota; kingdom Metazoa; phylum Chordata; class Amphibia; order Anura; family Dendrobatidae; genus Ranitomeya; species Ranitomeya variabilis. The sequence goes on from NC_135233.1 coordinate 808,422,650, forward strand.
GCGGGAGCGCAAAACCGCAAATTCCCTCATGGTGTTGTCTGAACAGACACCTAATTCGGTGCAATGTGATAGAAAAACCGCAAATTCCCTCATGGTGTTGTCTGAACAGACACCTGATTTAATGCAATGTGATAGAATCCTGACTAGAAATGAGCGGAAAATTCATAGACGCCAGAATGGCTTGTGCTACTACTGTGGTGATTCTACACATGTTATCTCAGCATGCTCTAAACGTATAGCTAAGGTTGTTAGTCCTGTCACCGTTGGTAATTTGCAACCTAAATTTATTCTGTCTGTAACTTTGATTTGCTCACTGTCATCTTATCCTGTCATGGCGTTTGTAGATTCAGGTGCTGCCCTGAGTCTCATGGATCTCTCATTTGCTAAGCGCTGTGGTTTTACTCTTGAACCATTAGAAAATCCTATTCCTCTTAGGGGTATTGATGCTACACCATTGGCAGCAAATAAACCGCAGTATTGGACACAGGTTACCATGTGCATGACTCCTGAACACCGCGAGGTGATACGTTTCCTGGTTTTACATAAAATGCATGATTTGGTTGTTTTAGGGCTGCCATGGTTACAGACCCATAATCCAGTCCTGGACTGGAAGGCTATGTCAGTCTCAAGTTGGGGCTGTCGTGGTATTCATGGGGATTCCCTGCCTGTGTCTATTGCTTCTTCTACGCCTTCGGAAGTTCCGGAGTATTTGTCTGATTATCAGGATGTCTTCAGTGAGTCTGAGTCCAGTGCACTGCCTCCTCATAGGGACTGTGACTGTGCTATAGATTTGATCCCGGGCAGTAAGTTTCCTAAGGGAAGACTGTTTAATCTGTCGGTACCTGAACATACCGCTATGCGTTCATATATCAAGGAGTCTCTGGAGAAGGGACATATTCGTCCGTCTTCTTCCCCTCTTGGTGCGGGATTCTTTTTTGTGGCAAAAAAGGACGGATCTTTGAGACCTTGTATTGATTATCGGCTTTTGAATAAGATCACTGTCAAATTTCAGTATCCTTTGCCGCTGTTGTCTGACTTGTTTGCCCGGATTAAGGGTGCCAAGTGGTTCACCAAGATAGACCTTCGTGGTGCGTACAACCTTGTGCGCATTAAGCAAGGTGATGAATGGAAAACCGCATTCATTACGCCCGAAGGTCATTTTGAGTACTTAGTGATGCCTTTTGGGCTCTCCAATGCGCCTTCAGTTTTTCAGTCCTTTATGCATGACATTTTCCGGAAGTATCTGGATAAATTTTTGATTGTTTATCTGGATGATATTTTGTTTTTTTCTGATAATTGGGATTCGCATGTGGAGCAGGTCAGGTTGGTCTTTAAAATTTTGCGTGAAAATTCTTTGTTTGTCAAGGGCTCAAAGTGTCTCTTTGGTGTACAGAAGGTTCCCTTTTTGGGGTTCATTTTTTCCCCTTCTGCTGTGGAGATGGACCCAGTCAAGGTCCGAGCTATTCTTGAGTGGACTCAGCCCTCGTCAGTTAAGAGTCTTCAGAAGTTCTTGGGCTTCGCTAACTTCTACCGTCGTTTTATCGCTAATTTTTCTAGCATTGTGAAACCTTTGACGGATATGACCAAGAAGGGCTCCGATGTAGCTAACTGGGCTCCTGCTGCCGTGGAGGCTTTCCAGGAGTTGAAACGCCGGTTTACTTCGGCGCCTGTTTTGTGCCAGCCTGACGTCTCACTTCCCTTTCAGGTTGAGGTGGATGCTTCGGAGATTGGGGCAGGGGCCGTTTTGTCGCAGAGAGGCCCTGGTTGCTCTGTTATGAAACCTTGTGCCTTTTTCTCTAGGAAGTTTTTGCCTGCCGAGCGAAATTATGATGTGGGCAATCGGGAGTTGTTGGCCATGAAATGGGCATTTGAGGAGTGGCGTCATTGGCTCGAGGGTGCTAAGCATCGTGTGGTGGTCTTGACTGATCACAAAAATCTGATGTATCTCGAGTCTGCTAAACGCCTTAATCCGAGACAGGCCCGCTGGTCATTGTTTTTCTCCCGCTTTGATTTTGTTGTCTCGTATTTACCAGGTTCAAAGAATGTGAAGGCCGATGCTCTTTCCAGGAGCTTTGTGCCTGATGCTCCTGGAGTCACTGATCCTGTTGGTATTCTTAAAGATGGAGTTATCTTGTCAGCTATTTCTCCGGATCTGCGATGTGTGTTGCAGAGATTTCAGGCTGATAGGCCTGAGTCTTGTCCACCAGACAGACTGTTTGTCCCGGATAAGTGGACCAGCAGAGTCATTTCCGAGGTTCATTCCTCGGTGTTGGCAGGTCACCCGGGAATTTTTGGCACCAGAGATCTGGTGGCCAGGTCCTTTTGGTGGCCTTCCTTGTCAAGGGATGTGCGGTCATTTGTGCAGTCCTGTGGGACTTGTGCTCGAGCTAAGCCTTGCTGTTCTCGTGCCAGCGGTTTGCTCTTGCCCTTGCCTGTCCCGAAGAGACCTTGGACACATATCTCCATGGATTTCATTTCTGATCTTCCGCTATCTCAGGGCATGTCCGTTATCTGGGTGATATGTGATCGCTTCTCCAAGATGGTCCATTTGGTTCCTTTGCCTAAGCTGCCTTCCTCTTCCGATCTGGTTCCTGTGTTTTTCCAGAACGTGGTTCGTTTGCACGGCATCCCTGAGAATATTGTGTCAGACAGAGGATCCCAGTTCGTTTCCAGGTTCTGGCGATCCTTTTGTAGTAGGATGGGCATTGATTTGTCGTTTTCGTCTGCTTTCCATCCTCAGACTAATGGACAGACGGAGCGAACCAATCAGACTTTGGAGGCTTATTTGAGGTGTTTTGTCTCTGCTGATCAGGACGATTGGGTGACATTCTTGCCATTGGCTGAGTTTGCCCTTAATAATCGGGCTAGTTCCGCCACCTTGGTTTCGCCTTTTTTCTGCAACTCTGGTTTCCATCCTCGCTTTTCTTCGGGTCATGTGGAGCCTTCTGACTGTCCTGGGGTGGATTCTGTGGTGGATAGGTTGCAGCAGATCTGGAATCATGTGGTGGACAACTTGAAGTTGTCACAGGAGAAGGCTCAGCGCTTTGCCAACCGCCGTCGCGGTGTGGGTCCCCGACTACGCGTTGGGGATTTGGTATGGCTTTCTTCCCGCTTTGTTCCTATGAAGGTCTCCTCTCCCAAATTTAAACCTCGTTTTATTGGGCCTTACAAGATATTGGAAATCCTTAATCCTGTATCTTTTCGTCTGGATCTTCCTGTGTCGTTTGCTATTCACAATGTATTTCATAGGTCCTTGTTGCGGCGGTACATTGTGCCTGTAGTTCCTTCTGCTGAGCCTCCTGCTCCGGTGTTGGTTGAGGGCGAGTTGGAGTACGTGGTGGAGAAGATCTTGGATTCTCGCCTCTCCAGGCGGAGGCTTCAGTACCTGGTCAAGTGGAAGGGCTATGGTCAGGAGGATAATTCCTGGGTGGTCGCCTCTGATGTTCATGCGGCCGATTTAGTTCGTGCCTTTCATGCCGCTCATCCTGATCGCCCTGGTGGTCGTGGTGAGGGTTCGGTGACCCCTCACTAAGGGGGGGGTACTGTTGTGAATTTGCTTTTTGCTCCCTCTAGTGGTTACTAGTTTTTTGACTCTGGTTTTTCTGTCATTCCTTTTATCCGCACCTGGGTCGTTAGTTAGGGGTGTTGCTATATAAGCTCCCTGGACCTTCAGTTCAATGCCTCGCAACGTAGTTATCAGAGCTAGTCTGCTGTGCTCTTGTCTACTGATCCTGGTTCCAGTTATATCAGCTAAGTCTGCCTTTTGCTTTTTGCTATTTGTTTTGGTTTTGTATTTTTGTCCAGCTTGTTCCTAATCTATATCCTGACCTTTGCTGGAAGCTCTAGGGGGGCTGGTGTTCTCCCCCCGGACCGTTAGACGGTTCGGGGGTTCTTGAATTTCCAGTGTGGATTTTGATAGGGTTTTTGTTGACCATATAAGTTACCTTTCTTTATTCTGCTATCAGTAAGCGGGCCTCTCTGTGCTAAACCTGGTTCATTTCTGTGTTTGTCATTTCCTCTTACCTCACCGTCATTATTTGTGGGGGGCTTCTATCCAGCTTTGGGGTCCCCTTCTCTGGAGGCAAGAAAGGTCTTTGTTTTCCTCTACTAGGGGTAGCTAGATTCTCCGGCTGGCGCGTGTCATCTAGAATCAACGTAGGAATGATCCCCGGCTACTTCTAGTGTTGGCGTTAGGAGTAGATATATGGTCAACCCAGTTACCACTGCCCTATGAGCTGGATTTTTGTATTCTGCAGACTTCCACGTTCCTCTGAGACCCTCGCCATTGGGGTCATAACATATGTATGTGCCTTCTTCTTGCTTCACCGTTAATATTTGTTGGGGGCTTCTATATCTTTGGGGATTATTTCTCTGGAGGCAAGCGAGGTCTTTCTTTCTCTTTAGGGGTAGCTAGTTCCTCAGGCTGGCTCGAGACATCTAAGAATTTTTTAGGCACGTTCATCGGCTACCTCTAGTTGTTTTGGATAGGTTCAGATTTGCGATCAGTCCAGTTATCATCTCCCTAGAGCTCGTCCTTAGTTTAATCACTTGCTGATCTATTTGTGATCCTCCGCCACTTGGGATCATAACAGTACAGCCGGCCAGTAAAGTGTTAATTGCATGGCAGAAGCAGGAGAAAAGAAGCCTTGAGAAATTTTTTTTTTTTGTTGCCGTGTGTCTAGCTGCTGTTGCTGCTTCTCTCCTCCTCTTAATCTTGGTGTGGCTCTGAGTTCAGCTGCTGACATGGATGTCCAGAGCTTGGCTTCCAGTCTGGATCATCTTGCTGCTAGGGTTCAAAGTATTCAGGATTTTGTTGTTCACAGTCCTATGTCAGAGCCTAGAATACCTATTCCGGAGTTGTTTTCTGGAGATAGATCTAGGTTCCTGAATTTTAGGAACAATTGTAAGTTGTTTCTTTCTTTGAAACCTCATTCCTCTGGTGATGCCGTTCAGCAAGTTAAGATTATCATTTCCTTTTTGCGTGGTGACCCCCAAGATTGGGCCTTCGCATTGGCGCCAGGGGATCCTGCATTGCTTAGTGTAGATGCGTTTTTTCTAGCCCTTGGATTGCTCTATGAGGAACCTAATCTTGAGAACCAGGCTGAAAAAACGTTATTGGCCCTCTCGCAGGGGCAAGATGAAGCAGAGATGTACTGCCAGAAATTTCGGAAATGGTCGGTGCTTACTCAGTGGAATGAGTGTGCCCTGACTGCAAATTTCAGAGAAGGTCTTTCTGAAGCCATTAAGAATGTCATGGTGGGGTTCCCTACGCCTGCAGGTCTGAATGAGTCAATGACTCTGGCCATTCAGATTGATCGGCGTTTGCGGGAGCGCAAACCTGTGCACCATTTGGCGGTGTCTTCTGAACAGACACCTGAATCTATGCAATGTGACAGAATTCTGACCAGAAGTGAACGGCAAAATTATAGATGGCAAAATGGGTTGTGCTTTTACTGTGGTGACTCAGCTCATGTTATCTCAGCATGCTCTAAGCGCAAAAAACGGTTGATAAATCTGTCACCATTGGTACTTTACAGCCTAAGTTCATTTTGTCTGTTACCCTGATTTGTTCCCTGTCATCTTACCCGGTTAATGCTTTTGTAGATTCAGGTGCCGCCCTGAGTCTGATGGATTGGTCATTTGCCAGGCGCTGTGGTTTTGATTTGGAGCCTTTAAAATTCCCTATTCCACTAAGGGGAATTGATTCTACACCATTGGCTACGAATAGACCTCAGTACTGGACACAAGTGACCATGTGCATGACTCCTGTTCATCGGGAGGTGATTCGCTTTCTTGTGCTGCATAATTTGCATGATGTCGTCGTGTTGGGTCTACCATGGTTGCAGACTCATAATCCAGTCCTGGATTGGAAAGCTATGTCGGTGTCAAGTTGGGGTTGTCAGGGAATTCATGGTGACGCTCCTGTGGTGTCAATTGCTTCGTCTACTCCTTCTGAAGTCCCTTCGTTTTTGTCAGACTACCAGGATGTATTTGAGGAGCCCAAACTCAATTCTCTACCTCCTCATAGGGACTGTGATTGTGCTATAAATTTGATTCCTGGTAGTAAGTTTCCTAAGGGACGACTTTTCAATTTATCTGTGCCGGAGCATGCTGCCATGCGGAGTTATATAAAGGAGTCTATAGAGAAGGGACATATTCGCCCGTCCTCATCCCCTCTTGGTGCAGGATTCTTTTTTGTGGCTAAAAAGGATGGTTCCCTGAGACCTTGTATTGATTATCGCCTTTTGAATAAAATCACGGTCAAATTTCAGTATCCTTTGCCATTGTTAACTGATTTGTTTGCTCGCATTAGGGGGTCTAGTTGGTTCACCAAGATAGATCTTCGTGGTGCGTATAACCTTGTGCGTATAAAACAGGGTGATGAATGGAAAACTGCATTTAATACGCCTGAAGGCCATTTTGAGTACTTGGTGATGCCTTTTGGACTTTCTAATGCTCCTTCAGTCTTTCAGTCCTTTATGCATGACATCTTCCGTAAATATCTGGATAAGTTTATGATTGTGTATCTGGATGATATTCTGTTTTTTTCGGATGATTGGGAGTCTCATGTTAAGCAGGTCAGGATGGTCTTTCAGGTCCTACGTGACAATGCTTTATTTGTGAAGGGCTCAAAATGTCTTTTTGGAGTCCAGAAGATTTCTTTTTTGGGTTTCATTTTTTCTCCTTCTACTATTGAGATGGACCCAGTCAAGGTTCAGGCTATTCATGACTGGACGCAGCCTACATCTGTTAAGAGTCTTCAGAAGTTCTTGGGTTTTGCTAATTTTTACCGTCGCTTCATAGCTAATTTTTCTGGCGTTGTTAAGCCTTTGACGGATTTGACCAAGAAGGGTTCTGATGTGACTAATTGGTCTTCTGCGGCTGTGGAGGCCTTTCGGGAGCTGAAGCGTCGGTTTTCTTCGGCTCCGGTCTTATGTCAGCCAGATGTCTCACTTCCCTTCCAGGTGGAGATTGATGCTTCCGAGATTGGAGCGGGGGCTGTTTTGTCGCAGAGAAGCCCCGATGGCTCTGTGATGAAGCCATGTGCTTTCTTTTCAAGAAAGTTTTCGCCTGCCGAGCGGAATTATGATGTCGGTAATCGGGAGCTGTTGGCTATGAAGTGGGCATTTGAGGAGTGGCGACATTGGCTCGAGGGAGCTAAACATCGTGTGGTGGTCTTGACTGACCACAAGAATTTGATTTATCTCGAGTCGGCCAAGCGGCTGAATCCCAGACAGGCTCGTTGGTCGTTGTTTTTCTCTCATTTTGATTTCATGGTCTCGTACCTGCCGGGTTCGAAGAATGTGAAAGCTGATGCTCTTTCTAGGAGTTTTGTGCCTGACTCTCCTGGAGATTCAGAGCCGGCTGGTATCCTTAGAGAAGGGGTGATTTTGTCTGCCATCTCCCCAGATTTGCGACGTGTGCTGCAAGAGTTTCAGGTGGATAGACCTGACCGCTGTCCACCGGAGAGACTGTTTGTCCCGGATAGATGGACCAACAGAGTCATCTCCGAGGTTCATTCTTCGGTGTTGGCGGGCCATCCTGGAATATTTGGTACCAGAGACTTGGTGGCCAGGTCTTTTTGGTGGCCTTCCTTGTCAAGGGATGTGCGTTCCTTTGTGCAGTCTTGTGGAATTTGTGCTCGGGCGAAGCCTTGCTGTTCTCGTGCCAGTGGTTTGCTGTTACCTTTGCCTGTCTCAAAGAGGCCTTGGACGCACATTTCCATGGATTTTATTTCAGATCTCCCTGTCTCTCAGAGAATGTCTGTCATCTGGGTGGTGTGTGATCGTTTTTCTAAGATGGTCCATTTGGTGCCCTTGCCTAAGTTGCCTTCCTACTCCGAGTTGGTTCCACTGTTTTTTCAAAATGTGGTTCGTTTGCACGGGATTCCTGAGAACATTGTTTCTGACAGAGGATCCCAGTTTGTGTCTAGATTTTGGTGGACCTTTTGTGCTAAGTTGGGCATTGAATTGTCTTTTTCGTCGGCCTTCCATCCTCAGACGAATGGCCAAACCGAGCGAACTAATCAGACCTTGGAGACTTATTTAAGATGTTTCGTTTCTGCTGACCAGGACGACTGGGTTACTTTTCTACCCTTGGCCGAGTTTGCCCTTAATAATCGGGCTAGTTTTGCTACTTTGGTTTCTCCTTTTTTTTGTAATTCGGGGTTTCATCCTCGTTTTTCCTCGGGTCAGGTGGAGCCTTCTGACTGTCCTGGAGTGGATGTTGTGGTGGATAGGTTGCATCAGATTTGGAATCATGTGGTGGACAATTTGAAGTTGTCACAAGAGAAGGCTCAGCTCTTTGCCAACCGCCGTCGCTGTGTGGGTCCCCGACTTCGCGTTGGGGACTTGGTGTGGTTGTCTTCTCGCTTCGTTCCTATGAAGGTCTCCCCTCCTAAGTTCAAGCCTCGGTTTATCGGTCCTTATAAGATTCTGGAAGTCCTTGGCCCTGTGTCATTCCGTCTGGACCTCTCGGCATCATTTGCTATTCATAATGTTACATATAGTTACATAGTTATTAAGGTTGAAGGAAGACTGTAAGTCCATCTAGTTCAACCCATAGCCTAACCTAACATGCCCTAACATGTTGATCCAGGGGAAGGCAAAAAAAACCCATGTGGCAAAGAGTAACTCCACCATGGGGAAAAAAAATTCCTTCCCGACTCCACATACGGCAATCAGACTAGTTCCCTGGATCAACGCCTTATCAAGCAATCTAGTGTATATACCCTGTAACATTATACTTTTCCAGAAAGGTATCCAGTCCCCTCTTAAATTTAATTAATGAATCACTCATTACAACATCATACGGCAGAGAGTTCCATAGTCTCACTGCTCTTACAGTAAAGAATCCGCGTCTGTTATTATGCTTAAACCTTCTTTCCTCCAGACGTAGAGGATGCCCCCTTGTCCCTGTCTCAGGTCTATGATTAAAAAGATCATCAGAAAGGTCTTTGTACTGTCCCCTCATATATTTATACATTAACATAAGATCACCCCTTAGTCTTCGTTTTTCCAAACTAAATAGCCCCAAGTGTAATAACCTATCTTGGTATTGCAGACCCCTCAGTCCTCTAATAACCTTGGTCGCTCTTCTCTGCACCCTCTCCAGTTCAGCTATGTCTTTCTTATACACCGGAGACCAGAACTGTGCACAGTATTCTAAGTGTGGTCGAACTAGTGACTTGTATAGAGGTAAAATTATGTTCTCCTCATGAGCATCTATGCCTCTTTTAATACATCCCATTATTTTATTTGCCTTTGTAGCAGCTGCCTGACACTGGCCACTGAATATGAGTTTGTCATCCACCCATACACCCAGGTCTTTTTCATTGACGGTTTTGCCCAGAGTTTTAGAATTAAGCACATAGTTATACATCTTATTACTTCTACCCAAGTGCATGACCTTACATTTATCCCCATTAAAGCTCATTTGCCATTTATCAGCCCAAGCTTCTAGTTTACATAAATCATCCTGTAATATAAAATTGTCCTCCCCTGTATTGATTACCCTGCAGAGTTTAGTGTCATCTGCAAATATTGAAATTCTTCTCTGAATGCCCCCTACAAGGTCATTAATAAATATGTTAAAAAGAAGAGGGCCCAATACTGACCCCTGTGGTACCCCACTGCTAACCGTGACCCAGTCCGAGTGTGCTCCATTAATAACCACCCTTTGTTTCCTATCCCTGAGCCAGCTCTCAACCCACTTACACATATTTTCCCCTATCCCCATTACTCTCATTTTATGTAACAACCTTTTGTGTGGCACCGTATCAAAAGCTTTGGAAAAGTCCATATATACTACGTCCACTGGGTTCCCATGGTCCAGTCCGGAACTTACCTCTTCATAGAAGCTGATCAAATTAGTCTGACATGAACGGTCCCTAGTAAACCCGTGCTGATACTGGGTCATGAGGTTATTCCTCTTCAGATACTCCAGCATAGCATCCCTTAGAATGCCCTCCAGGATTTTACCCACAGTAGAGGTTAAACTTACTGGCCTATAATTACCGAGTTCAGTTTTTGCCCCTTTTTTGAATATTGGCACCACATTTGCTATACGCCAGTCCTGTGGTACAGACCCTGTTATTATGGAGTCTTTAAAGATTAAAAATAATGGTCTATCAATGACTGTACTTAGTTCCTGCAGTACTCGGGGGTGTATCCCATCCGGGCCCGGAGATTTGTCAATTTTAGTTATTTTTAGACGCCGCTGTACTTCCTGCTGGGTTAAGCAGGTGACATTTAATGGGGAATTATTATCACTAGTCATATTGGCTGCCATGGGATTTTCTTTTGTAAATACTGATGAAAAAAAGTCATTTAGCATATTGGCTTTTTCCTCATCCTCATCCACCATTTCACCCAGACTATTTTTAAGGGGGCCAACACTGTCATTTTTTAGTTTCTTACTATTTATATAGTTAAAGAATATTTTGGGATTATTTTTACTCTCTCTGGCAATGAGTCTCTCTGTCTCAATCTTTGCTGCCTTGATTTGCTTTTTACAGAATGTATTTAATTTTCTGTATTTATTTAATGCCTCCTCACTACTTACTTCCTTTAATTCTCTAAATGCTTTCTTTTTGTCCCTTATTGCGCCCCTTACAGCTCTATTTAGCCATATTGGTTTCCTCCTATTTCTAGTATGTTTATTCCCATACGGTATATACTGTGCACAGGTCCTATCCAGGATGCCAATAAACGTCTCCCATTTTCTTTGTGTATTTTTGTGTCTCAGGATATCGTCCCAGTTAATTGCACCAAGATCCTCTCTCATCCGTTGGAAATTTGCCCTCCTGAAGTTTAGTGTCCTTGTCACCCCCCTTCTACCCATCTTATTAAAGGTTACATGAAAACTTATTATTTTGTGATCACTATTCCCCAAGTGACTCCCAACCCTTATATTTGATATGCGGTCTGGCCTGTTGGTTAATATTAGGTCTAGCAGTGCCCCCCTTCTTGTTGGGTCCTGAACCAGTTGTGAAAGGTAATTGTCTCTCATAGTTGTCAAAAACCGATTACCTTTGCTGGAACTGCAGGTTTCTGTTCCCCAATCTATTTCAGGGTAGTTGAAGTCCCCCATAATAATGACTTCTCCTTGAGTCGCAGCTTCATCTATTTGCTTTACGAGGATATTCTCCATTGCTTCCATTAGTTTTGGAGATTTATAACAAACCCCTATCAGTAATTTATTATTTTTTCCCCCTCCCCTTATCTCCACCCACAGAGACTCTACATTTTCATTAGATTCACCTATATTATCACGCAGGATGGGTTTTAAGGTCGATTTTACATACAGACACACCCCACCCCCTCGCTTATCTGTACGGTCATTTCTGAAAAGGCTATAGCCCTGCAAGTTAACAGCCCAGTCATGGCTCTCATCCAGCCACGTCTCAGATATCCCCACCATGTCATAATTATGCTCCAACAACATTAGTTCTAATTCATCCATTTTGTTGGCGAGGCTTCTGGCATTAGTATACATGCACTTGATGTTACTCTCTGTACCTCTATTCTTTCTTAAATTACTAACTGTTCTAACTCCACCCCCCATGCCTCTGCCACCCCCAACTTCCTTATTTGTGCCCAGGTCTCTATCTGCACTATCTTCCCCTCCTATAAAATGAATACCCTCCCCCCCAATCCCTAGTTTAAACACTCCTCCAACCTTCTAACCATTTTCTCCCCCAGCACAGCTGCACCTTCCCCATTGAGGTGCAGCCCGTCCCTAGCGTAGAGCCTGTAGCCAACTGAGAAGTCGGCCCAGTTCTGCAGGAACCCAAACCCCTCCTTCCTACACCAATTCTTGAGCCACTTATTAACCTCCCTAATCTCCCGTTGCCTCTCTGGCGTGGCACGTGGTACAGGCAGTATTTCGGAAAATACCACGTTGGAGGTCCTTGCTTTCAGCTTGCAGCCTAATTCCCTGAAATCATCTTTAAGGACCTTCCACCTACCTCTAACTTTGTCATTTGTGCCAATGTGCACCATGACCGCTGGGTCCTCACCAGCCCCTCCCAGTAATCTGTCCACCCGATCAGCGATGTGTCGGACTCGAGCGCCAGGTAGGCAGCACACCGTCCGACGATCCCTGTCTTTGTGACAGATTGCCCTATCTGTTCCCCTAATAATTGAGTCCCCCACTACCAGCACCTGTCTGGCCTGCCCTGCTCTCCTTTTTCCCTCCTTACTGGAGCAGTCACTCCTCCGGCTTTCAGAGGACATGCCTGGCTGCAGCAGTGCTACCCCTGCACTGGCACCCCCCTCATCTGCCAACTTAGCAAACTTATTGGGGTGTGCCAGATCAGGACTAGCCTCCCTGGCACTCTTCCCTCTACCCCGCCTTCTATCTGTCACCCAGCTAACTGCCACACTGTCCTGCAGCTCCATCCTACCATCCCCCTCCTCATCTATCCCATTGAGCGTCTGCTCTGTGAGCAGAAGACTCCTCTCCATATTGTCTATGGATCTCAGTGTTGCCAGCTGCACATTTAGATCCAGTATCTGGGTTTCCAAATGCACAATGTGCTCACATCTCGCACAGCAGTATGCACCCTCGACCGGCTGGTCAAGGACTGCATACATGTGGCAAGATGTACACTGGATGGCATTAACAATTGTGGAGCACATTTCCTAATGGGGATTGCACCACACAGAAACGTTAATTAAAAATAAATACAAAGTATTAATTAAACCCAAAAAAAAAAACAAAAATAAAACAGAAGCAATTCCTCCCTTGGAAACTCCCTGATTCCAAAGTCACTGAATCACAAGTCACACACTTACCGCCGTTCACACTTACGCTCAGGTCACACTCAGCTCGCTCACACTCGCTGTGCTGAAGATTTATAGATTTTTTTTTTTTCTCTCTATCTCCCCTCAACAGCAATCCACCTTGCTGTTCAGATGCACTTCCAAAAAGGATGTTCCATCGCTCGTTGTTGCGGAGGTATGTGGTACCTGTGGTTCCTCCGGTTGAGCCTCCTGCCCCGGTGCTGGTTGAGGGAGAATTGGAATACGTGGTGGAGAAGATCTTGGATTCTCGTGTTTCTAGACGGAGGCTCCAGTATTTGGTCAAGTGGAAGGGCTATGGTCAGGAGAATAATTCTTGGGTTGTCGCCTCTGATGTTCATGCGGCCGATTTGGTTCGTGCCTTCCATGTCGCTCATCCTGATCGCCCTGGGGGTTTTCATGAGGGTTCGGTGACCCCTCCTTAAGGGGGGGGTACTGTTGTGAACTCTGTTTTCGGGCTCCCTCTTGTGGTCACTGGTGGTATGGTGTGACTTTTGCTTTGGGCTCCCCCTGGTGGCTTTGTTTGTTATCCTGCTGGTCTCTGGCTATCAGCTGGTTCGTTATCCTCTGGGAGGTTCCTATATAGCTCTGTTTTACTTCCACTTGTGGCCGGCTGTCGATGTAATCAGTGCTACTCAGATTCCTTCTGACTACCTTGCTCCCAGTCCATCCAGGATAAGCTAAGTTTTGTTTGCTCTTTTTTTGATCAGCAGTGTTTATCATGTTTTCTGTTCCAGCTTGCTAAAATGTAATTCCCTCGCTTGCTGGTTGCTCTAGTGGGCTGAGTTTCTCCCCACACACCGTTAGTTGGTGTGTGGGTTCTTGAAATCTCAGGATGGATATTTTGTAAGGGTTTTTTATTGATCGCATAGACCCCTGCTCTATTTTCTGCTTTCTAGTACTAGTGGGCCTCTTTTGCTGAATCTGATTTCATCCCTATGTATGTGCCTTCTTCTTGCTTCACCGTTAATATTTGTTGGGGGCTTCTATATCTTTGGGGATTATTTCTCTGGAGGCAAGCGAGGTCTTTCTTTCTCTTTAGGGGTAGCTAGTTCCTCAGGCTGGCTCGAGACATCTAAGAATTTTTTAGGCACGTTCACCGGCTACCTCTAGTTGTTTTGGATAGGTTCAGATTTGCGATCAGTCCAGTTACCATCTCCCTAGAGCTCGTCCTTAGTTTAATCACTTGCTGATCTATTTGTGATCCTCCGCCACTTGGGATCATAACAGGTGGGGCAGGCAATCGGGGGCGATCGGGAGGAGTCGGCCCTGGCCCCCGCTGATAGCGGCAACGGCCCACTCCTGGCACTGGCCCCTCTGGCATTTGCCAGAAGTGCCCGATGGCCAGTCTGGCCCTGGTCTCATGCTACCACAAGTATGAAAGCACAACCAACATTCAAAAGTGACCAAAACATCAGCCAGAAAGCATTGGTACTGGGATGTGATCTGTGGTCCCCACCTGCAGAACCACTCCTTTATTGAGTGTGTCTTGATAACTGCCAATAATTTCCATCTGTTGTCTATTCCATTTGCACAACAGCATGTGAAATTGATTGTCAAACAGTGTTGCTTCCTAAGTGGACAGTTTGATTTACTTGGAGTTATATTCTGTTGTTTTAGTGTTCCCTTTATTTTTTTGAGCAGTGTATATAGACAGTATATATATTTTCAAGAATATTTGAGGCCATGGATCCATTATATGATCATTTTACAAGCCGGTGAGAAAATATGTCCATACGGATGCCATATGGATGTCACACGGATACTTTGATGAGAAAAAAATTGCATTCTCGCATTGCACACGGATGACATATGGATCACTGTTGGGGAACATTTCTGCGAATCCTGGCCTTGAAAAATGGACCATTTTTATATGTTGTGTGTGACTCCAGCCTAAGGGTTTGTCATAAATAAGTCAGTCGCTTGCGCATGGGTTAATACAGTATATATGTTAGGGGTCGAGTTCCCTCCTCTGCACAGGGGGAATCTCGGTCCATCTCCGCTGCGGTCTCCCATTCTTCTCCTGCCGCAGTGGAGCCTGCTCTGTTCCTATTATTGCCCTGCAATCAAGTCATATGCACCAAAAGAAGACTTTGAATCCAGGTACTGGATGGCCACAGGAAAATCCACTTCACATTATTCATTTTGTACTCCCATACTGTTTTCTTATGTAATAACTGCAAGGCCTGCCCTGCTATCAAGTCATATGCACTCCCACAAGGCTTTGAACCCAGGTACTGGATGGCCACAGGAAAACCCACTTCACACTCTTCAGTTGGTCCTGCCATACAGTTTCCTTATGCATTGAATGCAAGGGCCACTTTGACCCAAATTAGCATGCACCCCAATCCTCCCTTGGAAGAAACAAGGAGGAGGGCCTCAAAAAAAACTGTCCCATTACAAAGGAGTGGGTCTCCAAGACTTGTAATGCCCATATACTAAGTGTATGGGCTGACAAACATTTTCCCATGGGGGGGTACATTTAAAAAAAAAATTGCTGACAGGCATCATAAACACCCTTGGAAAAACTAGAGTGGCTGTAGCAGCACAGAACACGCTAACCCTGGTGATCTAGTGGCAGTGGATGATGAGATGTGGAGGAAGGCCTCATTAAAAAATAGGCCCAATTTAAAGGAGCGGGTCTCCTAGACTTGTAATGCCCATACACTAAGTGCATGGGCTGACAAACATTTCCCCATGGGGGTACATTTAAAAAAATTTTTTTATGGGAATCTTAGACACCCTTGCCAAATAATTGACTGGCTGTAGCAGCATAGAACACGTTCACCCTGGTGTTCTAGTGGCGGTGGATGATGAGTCGTGGAGGAAGGCCTCATTAAAAAATAGGCCCAATTTAAAGGAGAGTGTCTCCTAGACATATTGGTCTGATCCAACAGACACATGCTTTCCATATTTTGGACCATTAATTGTGGAAGAATTGGCAGCTGAATATGACTTGAGATATACAGTATGTATATGTACCATATTATATCATGGACCAGCCTCCCCAATTTGTTTTGGATTTCTTCCCCCTCCCCCTCGATCCTCTTCATCTATTTAAAAAAAAAAAAAAAACATGTTTAGTCTGGGGCAGCTTGCTGAAGGAGACTTCTAGGCTTTTTTTAAATTTTTTTTTTACTTTTTTGTATTTTGCTTAATGACTTAATTAAGGTTCAGTATGCATTACACAGTGTGATAGTCAATCAATATTCTCAAGTGGTTCTGTGTAACCTTACTATAATTTATTATCTATTTCTTTATTATTTTTATTAATTCTATTATATATTTTTTTATTTTTTCCATTTTTTTCATTTTCTGTTTTTTCCTTTTTGTTCTTCTTTCCTTATTTAATAATTTATGTGTTATGAGTTTCTACACTACTTTTTCATACTTTTCACCCTTCTTAATTATTTTTTTTTTTGCCGTGCTGTGCTTCTATGTATTGGAATCACCGCCGATGCATATTAGCCTCTTGTTTGGCATTTTTGATGTACTGTATATGCGCTATTTCTGTGCGATCCCTTCTCCTTTTTATGTTTAGTCCATATATCATTCAGTATATTTATATCTATGTATAATCTTAACATAATCGCTCACACCCACCTCTTTAATGTTGATAAACTTGCAGATATTCAATACCTACAAATATGATGCACAACCAAAAATCTTCAAAAAAGTATATTGTTTATTATTACACAATAATCACAACATTAAAATAAGTACAAGTACAATAAATACATGCATCAAGTTGACAATAAATTTAATCAGTAAGATATAATCAGTACCTCTATTATTTTACTGTGCACAAAGAAACAGACAATAATTAAATATATAGAAAAGGCTAGTATGCACAAACTACTCACATCTCCAATTTCATCATTTAAAATACATATGCTAAATAAATACTTAAGATAAAGTGAGCGCTGTGCATAAATAATAAATTACCCCAAGAAGATAAATAGACAGAATGGTAAGTAATTAATATAAAAATGGGGGATATCAAATACAAAATAGCCTAGTCACTACGATGCACACCGTATCAGTGCATCAGGTATGATTATCCTGCGGTAATACATTGCCATAGTTCTCCCTCGTCAAAGCTGAAGCGAAACGCGCGTCGGGCCGTGCGGGTCTACCATCGGGTATGTACAACTATGGCAATGTATTACCGCAGGATAATCATACCTGATGCACTGATAATAATTACTTACCATTCTGTCTATTTATCTTCTTGGGGTAATTTATTAGTATTTATTTAGCATATATATTTTAAATGATGAAATTGGAGATGTGAGTCGTTTGTGCATACTAGCCTTTTCTATATATTTAATTATTGTCTGTTTTTTTGTGCATAGTAAAATAATAGAGGTACTGATTATATCTTACTGATTAAAATTTATTGCCAACTTGATGCATGTATTTATTGCCCATACCCTTATATGGCACCTTGCACTCTATTGCCACCTGGTAGTCTGTTCCCTTATTTTAATGTTGTGATTTGTTATGACCCCAATGGCGAGGGTCTCAGAGGAACAAGTAAGTCTGCGAAGTACAAAAATCCAGCTCATAGGGCAGTGGTAACTGGGTTGACCATATATCTACTCCTAACGCCAACACTAGAAGTAGCCGGGGAACATGCCTACGTTGGTCGCTAGATGTCTCGCGCCAGCCGGAGGACTAACTACCCCTAGAAGAGGAAAACAAAGACCTCTCTTGCCTCCAGAGAATAGACCCCAAAAGTTGGATACAAGCCCCCCACAAATAATAACGGTGAGGTAAGAGGAAATGACAAACACAGAGATGAACTAGGTTTAGCAAAGAGAGGCCCACTTACTAATAGCAGAATGTAGTAAGATAACTTATATGGTCAACAAAAACCCTATCAAAAATCCACACTGGAAATTCAAGAACCCCCGAACCGTCTAACGGCCCGGGGGGAGAACTCCAGCCTCCCTAGAGCTTCCAGCAAGGTTAGGATACAGATTATGTACAAGCTGGACAAAAATGCAAACAAAAACAAATAGCAAAAAGCAAGAAAGCAGACTTAGCTTAATCTAGCAGGAACCAGGATCAGTAGACAAGAGCACAACAGATTAGCTCTGATTACAACGTTGCCAGGCATTGAACTGAAGGTCCAGGGAGCTTATATAGCAACACCCCTGACCTAACGACCCAGGTGAGCATACAAGGGATGGCAGACATTCCCAGAGTCAAATCACTAGTAACCACTAGAGGGAGCCAAAAAGGTAAATTCACAACAGTACCCCCCCCTTAGTGAGGGGTCACCGAACCCTCACCAAGACCACCAGGGCGATCAGGATGAGCGGTGTGAAAGGCACGAACCAAATCGGCCGCATGCACATCAGAGGCGACCACCCAGGAATTATCCTCCTGACCATAGCCCTTCCACTTGACCAGGTACTGAAGCCTCCGCCTGGAGAGACGAGAATCTAAGATCTTCTCCACCACGTACTCCAACTCGCCCTCAACCAACACCGGAGCAGGAGGCTCAGCAGAAGGGACCACAGGCACAACGTACCGCCGCAACAAGGACCTATGAAATACGTTGTGAATGGCAAACGACACCGGAAGATCCAGGCGAAAGGATACAGGATTAAGGATTTCCAATATCTTGTAAGGACCAATGAAGCGAGGATTAAATTTGGGAGAGGAGACCTTCATAGGAACAAATCGAGAAGACAGCCATACCAAATCCCCAACGCGAAGTCGGGGACCCACACCGCGGCGGCGGTTGGCAAAACGCTGAGCCTTCTCCTGTGACAACTTCAAGTTGTCCACCACATGACTCCAGATCCGCTGCAACCTATCCACCACAGAATCCACCCCAGGACAGTCAGAAGGCTCCACATGTCCCGAGGAAAAACGAGGATGGAAACCAGAGTTGCAGAAAAATGGCGAAACCAAGGTGGCGGAACTAGCCCGATTATTAAGGGCAAATTCAGCCAACGGCAAGAAGGTCACCCAATCATCCTGATCAGAAGAGACAAAACACCTCAAATAAGCCTCCAGAGTCTGATTAGTTTGCTCCGTTTGTCCGTTAGTCTGGGGATGAAAAGCGGACGAAAACGACAAATCAATGCCCATCCTACCACAAAAGGATCGCCAGAACCTGGAAACAAACTGGGATCCTCTGTCCGACACAATATTCTCAGGAATGCCGTGCAAACGAACCACGTTCTGGAAGAACACAGGAACCAGATCAGAAGAGGAGGGCAGCTTAGGCAAAGGAACCAAATGGACCATCTTGGAGAAACGATCACATATCACCCAGATGACAGACATGCCCTGAGACACTGGAAGATCAGAAATGAAATCCATAGAGATGTGTGTCCAAGGTCTCTTCGGGACAGGCAAGGGCAAGAGCAACCCGCAAATGACTCTGCTGGTCCATTTAGCAGGCACAAACAATCTGTCAGATGGACAAGAGTCAGGCCTACCAGCCTGAAATCTCTGCAACACACGCCGCAGATCAGGAGAAATAGCTGACAAGATAACTCCTTCCTTAAGAATAACCACAGGTTCAGCGACTCCAGGAGCATCAGGCACAAAGCTCCTAGACAGAGCATCGGCCTTCACATTCTTAGAACCTGGTAAATACGAGACCACAAAGTCAAAACGGGAGAAAAACAATGACCAGCGGGCCTGTCTAGGATTCAGGCGTTTAGCAGACTCGAGATACATCAGATTTTTGTGATCAGTCAAGACCACCACACGATGCTTAGCACCCTGGAGCCAATGACGCCACTCCTCAAATGCCCACTTCATGGCCAACAACTCCCGATTGCCCACATCATAATTTCGCTCTACCGGCGAAAACTTCCTGGAGAAAAAGGCACAAGGTCTCATAACAGAGCAACCAGGGCCTCTCTGCGACAAAACGGCCCCTGCCCCAATCTCCGAAGCATCCACCTCCACCTGAAAGGGAAGTGAGGTGTCAGGTTGGCACAAAACAGGCGCCGAAGTAAACCGGCGTTTCAACTCCTGGAAAGCCTCCACGGCAGCAGGAGCCCAGTTAGCTACATCAGAGCCTTTCTTGGTCATATCCGTCAATGGTTTAACAACGCTAGAAAAATTTGCGATAAAACGACGGTAGAAGTTAGCAAAACCCAAGAACTTCTGAAGACTCTTAACTGACGAGGGTTGAGTCCAATCATGAATAGCTCGGACCTTGACTGGGTCCATCTCCACAGCAGAAGGGGAAAAAATGAACCCCAAAAAGGGAACCCTCTGTACACCAAAGAGACACTTTGAGCCTTTAACAAACAAAGAATTTTCACGCAAAATCTTAAAAACCATCCTGACGTGCTCCACATGTGAGTCCCAATCATCAGAAAAAACCAGAATATCATCCAGATAAACAATCAAAAATTTATCCAGATACTTCCGGAAAATGTCATGCATGAAGGACTGAAAAACTGAAGGTGCATTAGAGAGCCCAAATGGCATCACCAAGTACTCAAAATGACCTTCGGGCGTATTGAATGCGGTTTTCCATTCATCGCCTTGCTTAATGCGCACAAGGTTGTACGCACCACGAAGGTCTATCTTGGTGAACCACTTGGCACCTTTAATCCGGGCAAACAAGTCTGACAACAGCGGCAAAGGATACTGAAATTTGACAGTGATCTTGTTTAAAAGCCGATAGTCAATACAAGGCCTCAAAGATCCGTCCTTTTTGGCCACAAAAAAGAATCCCGCACCAAGAGGGGAAGAAGAAGGACGGATATGCCCCTTCTCAAGAGACTCCTTGATATATGAACGCATCGCGGTATGTTCAGGTACCGACAAATTAAACAGTCTCCCCTTAGGAAACGTACTGCCAGGAATCAAATCTATTGCACAGTCACATTCCCTATGAGGAGGCAGTGCACTGGACTTAGACTCGCTGAAGACATCCTGATAATCAGACAAATACGCCGGAACTTCCGAAGGCGTAGAAGAAGCAATAGACAAGGGCAGGGAATCTCCATGAATTCCATGGCAGCCCCAACTTGACACCGACATTGCCTTCCAGTCCAAGACTGGATTATGGGTCTGTAACCATGGCAAACCCAAAACAACCAAATCATGCATCTTATGCAGAACAAGAAAACGTATCACCTCCCGATGTTCGGGAGTCATGCACATGGTAACCTGTGTCCAAAACTGCGGTTTATTTTTTGCCAAAGGCGTAGCATCAATACCCCTAAGAGGGATAGGATTTTCTAATGGCTCCAGAACAAAACCGCAGCGCTTGGCAAATGACAGATCCATCAGACTCAGGGCAGCACCTGAGTCTACAAACGCCATGACAGGGTACGATGACAGTGAGCAAATCAAAGTTACAGATAGAATAAATTTAGGTTGCAAATTACCAATGGCGACAGGACTAACAACCCTAGTAAGACGTTTAGAGCATGCTGAGATAACATGTGTAGAATCACCACAGTAGTAACACAAGCCATTCTGGCGTCTATGAATTTTCCGCTCATTTCTAGTCTAGATTCTATCACATTGCATTAAATCAGGTGCCTGTTCAGACAACACCATGAGGGAATTTGCGGTTTTGCGCTCCCGCAACCGCCGGTCGATTTGAATTGCCAGGGCCATGGAATCATTCAGACCTGTGGGAATGGGAAAACCCACCATCACATTCTTAATGGCTTCAGAAAGGCCATTTCTGAAATTTGCAGCCAATGCACACTCGTTCCACTGGGTCAGCACGGACCATTTCCGAAATTTTTGGCAATACACTTCAGCCTCGTCCTGGCCCTGAGACATAGCCAGCAAGGCTTTTTCTGCCTGAATCTCAAGATTGGGTTCCTCATAAAGCAAACCGAGCGCCAGAAAAAACGCATCAATATCAGCCAATGCCGGATCTCCTGGCGCCAGCGAGAAGGCCCAATCCTGAGGGTCGCCCCGTAAAAAAGAAATAACAATTTTCACTTGCTGAGCGGAGTCTCCAGATGAACAGGGTCTCAGGGACAAAAACAATTTACAATTATTCCTGAAATTTCTAAATTTAAATCGGTCTCCGGAAAACAGTTCAGGAATCGGTATCTTAGGTTCTGACATAGGATTTCTGATAACATAATCTTGTATGCCCTGCACACGAGCAGTAAGCTGGTCCACACCTGTAATCAAGGTCTGGACATTCATGTCTGCAGCAAACACAAGCCACTCAGAGGTAAAGGGGAAAAGAAAAAAAAAATGAGAAAGAGAAAAAAAAAAACTCAGAATTTTCTTTCTTATAATCCCGCTTCTGCAATGCATTTAACATTTAATACTGGCCTGGCAAACTGTTATGACCCCAATGGCGAGGGTCTCAGAGGAACAAGTAAGTCTGCGAAGTACAAAAATCCAGCTCATAGGGCAGTGGTAACTGGGTTGACCATATATCTACTCCTAACGCCAACACTAGAAGTAGCCGGGGAACATGCCTACGTTGGTCGCTAGATGTCTCGCGCCAGCCGGAGGACTAACTACCCCTAGAAGAGGAAAACAAAGACCTCTCTTGCCTCCAGAGAATAGACCCCAAAAGTTGGATACAAGCCCCCCACAAATAATAACGGTGAGGTAAGAGGAAATGACAAACACAGAGATGAACTAGGTTTAGCAAAGAGAGGCCCACTTACTAATAGCAGAATGTAGTAAGATAACTTATATGGTCAACAAAAACCCTATCAAAAATCCACACTGGAAATTCAAGAACCCCCGAACCGTCTAACGGCCCGGGGGGAGAACTCCAGCCTCCCTAGAGCTTCCAGCAAGGTTAGGATACAGATTATGTACAAGCTGGACAAAAATGCAAACAAAAACAAATAGCAAAAAGCAAGAAAGCAGACTTAGCTTAATCTAGCAGGAACCAGGATCAGTAGACAAGAGCACAACAGATTAGCTCTGATTACAACGTTGCCAGGCATTGAACTGAAGGTCCAGGGAGCTTATATAGCAACACCCCTGACCTAATGACCCAGGTGAGCATACAAGGGATGGCAGACATTCCCAGAGTCAAATCACTAGTAACCACTAGAGGGAGCCAAAAAGGTAAATTCACAACAGTGATTATTGTGTAATAATAAACTATATACTTTTTTGAAGATTTTTGGTTGTGCATCATATTTGTAGGTATTGAGTATTCTGATAGATACACGACTGTATATATATTTATCTGCTTGGTATATAAACTTGCAGATATACTGCGCATGCGCAAATAAATGCACAATGTGCTTGCATTTTACATTCTGTTTGTTTTCAGTGTTGTTAGGCGACGGCGCACGCGCTTTTTGCTTTTTGTTTCAGGCCTGCGCTGTTAGACTTATTTCACAGTACGACTACGCACGTGCAACGTGGCACTCTCTGCGCATGTGCAGTTGAATTTTCAATTGACTTTATTGACTACTGACAAGATGGCTGCTACTATGTGCTCTCTGTTTGCTTTATTGCCGACTGGCTCTTTCTTCCAGGTGACTAATTTACTTATTGATATTTTTGTATACAATATACCTCACAATCCTGGGACACATCAAGCTACTTTCCCTGATGAAGACGCATTCAGTGCAGCGATACGTGTGGGTTTCTATCCCACACTCTCTCCCCTCTCAGCTTTTGGGCTCCATTCAGGACTTAAGGATTCCTGCATCTTTTGGTCTGAGTATTTGGATTTTTTTCTCCTTTCCTTTTCTTATTATCAGAAAAGGAATTCTAACTCTCATTTCCATTCCTGATATGGTACTGTGAGCAAGCATGTTTTTTTCATATGTTATTTTCACCGTGCTATAGACATTCTTAGCAATATATTGCCATTTATTTTCTTTGTGAGCCATATTATATCATTATGCTGTGAGGGGTTGTTTTGTGAGTTGTCATTGCCTCTATAACAAGGCCTGACTAGAATGTGTATCCTTGGTGGTTTTTAAATTGTTTTAACACTGTCATTGCTGTGCCCTGGTCAAATTGTTTGAATTGTGTAATTTTTGGATAATAAAGTTTATTTTTTTACTAGTTATGGGTGTTCCCATTTTGTGGGCATGTTCTCTTTTTTCCTTTTCTCCCTGTGTAATGCCGGGATGGCACAGCAGGAGAAATAGTGGTGGCTGGGGACTGAGTACCTTGGGAGGGCCACCGCCATCAGGTTGCAGAAAGATTCCATCTCCACGAGCCTAAAAGTCAACATTTCCAGGGCAAGCAGATGAGAAATGTGTGAATTTAGTACTGTGGCCTGTGGGGGGTTGGCTGCATATTTCCGCTTGCGTTCCAATGACTGGGGTATGGACAACTGAAGGCTGAATTGAGACAAGGATATGGACGTGCTTCATGATGGTGCTATTTTAATGTGGGCAACGGCAGGTGCACGCAGGAGGCATCTTCGCATGCACCGTGGACAGGGGATTGGCTTACATGCACAACAGTGGAATAAGCAGTGGTGTCACCCACAGACACTGTTCCTGGAGCCTGGTTTTGGGTCCACAAAGTCAGGTGCTTTGCTGCCATGTGCCTGATCATGCTGGTGGTGGTATGGCAGGTAGTTTTGCTACCCCTGCTGATGCTGGCATGACAGGTGTTGCAAATGGCCTGTTTAGGGTTATCGGCAGAGTCTTTAAAAAGTAACCAGACTCGGGAAGACCTAACAGTTGTACTGGCAACTTCCGTCATGTTGGTCTGATGGGGAACGGTTGCCCACCTTCTGTCTGCAGCCACCACACTGCTTTTTCCTGCCTGAAGGGGTGCTACCCCTACCTCCCCCTGTGTGCAGCTGTCCTTGCTCTGCATGTCCTCCTGCCAGGTTAGATCAGTTGCTATATCATCCACCACCTCATCTTCCACTTCCACACCCTGGTCCTCCTCCTGACTTTCTGGCATTTGTGTCTCATCATCATCCACCTCTTGTAACCGTGGCTGCTCAAATATTTGGCCATCACTACATGGAATCTCATCTTGCCCCGCTTCAAGTGGACCGGGTGAGAGGCCCGAAATCTATAAATGGAAAAGTGCACAGCTCTTCGAATTGTCCGAGTGTGGGATCAGTTGTCTCAAGGCACTCAGCATGGTGGGAGGAAGGAGGATCAGGGTGAGCAATATGGGGTCCAGGTTCACGGCTACTCAGACTTGACGGTGTGGAAGACAGGGTGCAGGTGGCCAAGGAAATGGAAATATTATCCGCTATCCAACCAACAACCTTTTCACACTGCTCTGGCTTCAATACTGCTGTCTTGCTGCGGTCCCCTAGGACTTCGGACACTAAGGTCCAGCAAGAAGATGTGGGTGTATTTTGTGGCCCAATTTCAGCTTGCCCACAGCCTCAACCTGCACTATCATGCCCACTTCCTGGCCCTTGCCTCGCGCCTTGCCCATTGTAAATGGACTAGAATATTTTAAATGATCACTACAAATGGCAAATTGGGAGCGAACTTGTATGCGATACATGTGCGGGAAAACTACACTTTAAACTATCTGGACTGTAGTTAAAAATGTTTTTTTAGTTATCAAATTGGTGTCAATAAGAAGGGAAACAAACAGCAAAAACAGTAGACTATGTAGGCCTAAAATGGCCAAATTTTTAACACAGATAGATGAAGCGTGCCACGGAAATACAACACTGTCAAATATGTGGCCTGCATTTCTTTCAATGCAAAATAGTGCAATTTGAATAACGGCCTAAAATACCCAAACTTGGAGCATGCAAATATATGAGGTCTGTCACAGAATTAACACACTGCCAAATATGTTGGCCTGTATTTTTTTTCAATGCAAAATAGTGCTGTATATAAGTAGAGTATCAGACAGGAAAAAAACTGGAATAACGGCCTAAAATGCCTAAACTTGTAGCACGCAGATATATAAGGCCTGTCACGGAAATACCACACTGCCAAATATGTGGCCTGTGTTTTTTCAATGCAAAATAGTGCTGTACATACAGTTGTATGAAAAAGTTTGGGCACCCCTATTAATCTTAAGCTTAATGTTTTATAAAAATTGTTTTTTTTTGCAACAGCTATTTCAGTTTCATATATCTAATAACTGTTGGACACAGTAATGTTTCTGCCTTGAAATGAGGTTTATTGTACTAACAGAAAATGTGCAATCTGCATTCAAACAAAATTTGACAGGTGCATAAGTATGGGCACCTCACCAGAAAAGTGACATTAATATTTAGTAGATTCTCCTTTTTCAAAAATAACAGCTGTCACGGGGAGACTAGGTGGGTGAGAGCTAATAACCCGGGCCCCTGCAATTTCCCTCAGACTAGGAAAATGCTGACTGACCCTCTACCTGAAGTTTACACTGATGGTGTGCATGTCCAGGCCTCGAACCTCACCCTGCCTCCTGTTACAACCCTAAGCTGAAAACCTCGGCCCTCCACCCAACGATTCTCCAACAACCAGCTCTCCACTCCAGACCGAGATAACAACGCAAGACAGAAGCTATAATCGGCGACGCCCAATGATCCGGAGAACTATATAAAGGCCATGAGCATGGCCCAGCTTCCAATCCGAGGATCAGATAAATTAACCCTGGAACAGCTGGACAAAACCTAGCCGACGCCAATGAGCAAATAGTGGTCAAAAGCGGAATTACCGCTGTCTGTCGAACGACCTGGTCTGAACAGCGTCCGACATGACAGTACCACGCCTTCTATGAGGGACCCCAGGGCCCTCACGGCTTATAGGACCCGGCTTGTCTGGATGGCGACGATGAAAAAACCTGACCAGCCGATCCGCATGAATATCCAAGGCTGGTACCCAGGACCTCTCCTCAGGCCCATAACCACGCCAGTGTACCAAGTACTGTAAAGTACGACGCACTACACGAGAGTCAACCACCTTGGAGACTTCAAACTCCAAATTACCATCCACCAAGACTGGAGGTGGCATAGGTGCCGCGTCCACAGAACCCACCACCTTCTTTAGAAGAGACCTGTGGAACACGTTGTGTATCTTATACACTGTAGGGAGCTCCAATCGGTACGCTACTGGGTTAATGATGGCGGTGACCCTAAATGGACCAATAAACCGTGGACCCAATTTAAGGGATGGTATTTTGAGTCTTATGTTTTTTGTGGATAACCACACCCAGTCATCCACACTCAGGTCCGGACCTGGCACACGCCTACTGTCAGCCACACGTTTGTACCTAGCACCCACACTCAACAGGCGCTGTTTAACTCTCCTCCAGACTGATGATAATTGTGCTCCTACCTGATCCTCCTCCGGAATGCCGGAAGAGCCCCTCTGACTCAAGGTACAAAATTGAGGATGCAGCCCATAAACACAAAAAAACGGAGACTCCCCAGATGACTCCTGGCGGTGATTATTGATGGCAAACTCAGCCAAAGGAGGAAAGGTAGACCACTCCTCCTGGTTATCAGAGACAAAGCAGCGTAAGTACTGTTCCAAATTTTGGTTCATATGCTCAGTCTGACCATTTGACTGAGGATGGAACGCCGAAGAATGAGACAACTTGATCCCCAGCCATGAGCAAAATGCTCTCCAAAATTTTGCCACAAACTGAGACCCCCTATCAGACATGATGTCAGACGGAACCCCATGAAGTCTGATCACCTCCTGCACAAATACCTGAGCCAGAGTCTTAGCGTTAGGCAACGAAGGCAAAGGCACAAAGTACGACATTTTTGAAAAACGATCAACAATCACCAAGATGACCGTGTTCCCAGCTGATGAGGGCAAATCAGTGATGAAATCCATGGAGATTTCCGTCCATGGCTTACTAGGTACTTCAAGAGGAAGTAGTGTGCCAACAGGATGGGAGCGGGGCGTCTTAGCCCTAGCGCACGTGGTACAAGCTGACACATATGAGACCACATCCTGTCAGATCTTGGGCCACCAAAACCGACGTGACACCAACTCCAAGGTACCTCTAACGCCTGGGTGGCCAGCCAGGACAGCATCATGATGCTCCGCCAAAACCTTTAGGCGGAGATGAAGCGGTACAAAAGATTTGTTGATGGGAAGCTCAGATGGTACCTCCTCCTGAGCCTCGGCAATCTCAGCCTCAACCTCGGTAGTGAGAGCCGAAACCACAACACCCTTTTGGAGGATGGGTACTGGATCCTCCCAAGGTTCACCCCCCAGAAAACACCTGGACAGAGCATCCGCCTTAGTGTTTTTAGACCCCGGTCTGTAAGTGACAACAAAATTGAACCACGTGAAAAACAATGCCCAGCGAGCCTGCCTGGGGGACAGACGCTTGGCTGACTCCAAATACAGCAGATTCTTATGATCGGTAATAACAGTTACCTGATGTACCGACCCCTCCAAGAAGTGTCGCCATTCCTCAAAGGCCAACTTGATTGCCAACAACTCCCTGTTGCCGATATCGTAGTTACGTTCGGCGGACGACAGTTTCTTGGAGAAATAGGCGCACGGACACAAACCACTCAAAGATGAGCCTTGAGATAGTACCGCCCCCACACCAACCTCAGACGCATGGACTTCCACAACAAAGGGTTTTGATACGTCTGGCTGCACAAGAATGGGGGCTGAAACAAAACTGTTCTTAAGAAATTCAAATGCGCGCACAGCAGCCTCAGGCCAAACAGAGAAATTGGTACCCTTTTTAGTCATGTCAGTTAGCGGTTTAGCAATGATGGAAAAATCCTTGATAAATTTCCTATAGTAGTTAGAAAACCCAAGGAACCGCTGAAGTGCTTTCAGGTTATCAGGACGTTCCCAATGCAGCACTGCTTGCACCTTAGCGGCGTCCATTTTAAAACCAGAAGCAGACACAATATAATTCAAGAAAGGCAACTCTTGAACAGAAAATACACATTTCTCAAGTTTAGCATACAGCTTATTCTCTCTGAGAAGCTGTAACACCTGCCTGACATGATCTAAATGAGCATCACGGTCGCAAGAATATATGAGGATGTCATCTAGGTACACGATAACGAATTTCCCCAAAACATGCGAGAACACATCATTGATGAAATGTTGGAACACTGCAGATGCGTTAGTCAACCCAAAGGGCATCACAAAATTTTCAAAATGACCCTCAGGGGTATTAAAAGCCATCTTCCACTCATCACCTTGACGGACTCTTATGAGGTTGTACGCCCCCCTGAGGTCAAGCTTGGTAAACCACTTAGCACCCACCACCTGGTTGAACAAATCTGGTATCAGTGGCATCGGGTATGGATCACGAACTGTAATCTGGTTCCACTCCCTGAAATCCAAACACGGGCATAATCCGCCATCTTTCTTCTTCACGAAGAAGAACCCTGCTACCACCGGGCGAGGATGACGGCCTGATGTGCCCTTTGCTCAAGCTTTCAGCAATATAATCTTTTAATGCTTGTCTCTCCGGACCAGAGATGTTAAACATCCTTGCTTTAGGCAACTTGACCCCTGGTTTAAACCTGATAGAACAGTCATAGGGACGATGTGGCGGCAACTCTGAGCAACCCTTTTCAGAGAACACATCCACAAAATCCAGAAGTGACTCCGGAACGCTTGAAGTCACCGCAGCCACACATGTAGCCAGGCAATTCTCCTGGCAGAACTCGCTCCACTGAATTATGTCCTGAGTTTTCCAGTCAATTAACGGGTTGTGCATGGACAACCAAGGAAAACCCAAAACCACCTGTGCAGGAAGATTCCTGAGCACCTTACATGTAACCCGCTCAGAATGTAGAACCCCAATGTGGAGTTTCACCTCAGCCACAAATTCAGTAATCTCCCCCTGAGAGAGAGGAGCAGCATTGATGGTGACCACACGGATAGGATGAGACAGTTTTTCAATCCTAAAACCTGCTGTGCGCGCAAACTTCTCATCAATGAGATTTGTGGCTGAACCACTATCCACAAAAACAGTAATTGGCAGCTCACTGCCAGCAATAAAAACCTTAGCAGGGAGCATGCATTGAGAAACCACCATGGAGGATATACATAAGCTCAGATTGGTCTCCTCCACACCATCTGAGCTTAGAAATTTTCCGCCGTTGCATTTTTCTTAGACAGCAGAGGACAGATGTTAATAAAATGACCAATTTTACCACAGTAAAAACAGGCTCCCTGCTTCCTGATCTCTGGGGCTCGACGCTTTACATGTGACACCCCTGTGATTTGCATAGGCTCCGTGGGCTCACCTGCAGCAACCTCATGTGAACCTAAACCTTCACCCACAGGTGGTGTCTCATGCTCCCCCTGACGCAGACGGCGATCAATGCGGACAACCAGATTCATAGCGGAATCTAGAGAAGCAGGAGTCTCGTACATCAGAAGGGCTTTTTTAACCCCTCCAGAAACCCCATGAATAAACTGACTCCGCAATGCTGGATCATTCCATTGGGTATCGATCACCCAGCGGCAGAATTCAGAACAGTAATCCTCTGCTACTCGCTCCCCCTGGCGAATGGAGCGTATCTTAGATTCTGCCAGAGCCATTCTGTTAGGTTCATCATAGATTTTCCCAAGAGAAGAAAAAAAGCTCTCCACAGAGTCAAATGCAGCAGAATCGGATGGCAAAGAAAACGCCCATGCTTGGGGATCCCCGCTTAACAATGACAACACCAGGCCCAAACGCTGAGCCTCATTACCCGAGGAGATCGGGCGCATACGGAAATATAGTTTGCAAGCTTCACGAAAAGAAACAAATTTACTGCGTTCCCCAGCAAATCTTTCAGGCAAAGGAAATTTAGGCTCAGCAACTTTTTCTGTCGCTCTAGCTTGCACATTAGATACTGCTAGTCCCCATTGCTGTACTTCCCCCCTCAACTCCATGACCTGTAGGGACAGTGCCTCCAACTGGCGGGTTATGGAAGTCATGGGATCCATGACAAAACACAAAAAAAAAAAGAAACCCCCCTTTTTTTTTTTTTTTTTGTTGGGCCGCTTATACTGTCACGGGGAGACTAGGTGGGTGAGAGCTAATAACCCGGGCCCCTGCAAATTCCCTCAGACTAGGGAAATGCTGACTGACCCTCTACCTGAAGTTTACACTGATGGTGTGCATGTCCAGGCCTCGAACCTCACCCTGCCTCCTGTTACAACCCTAAGCTGAAAACCTCGGCCCTCCACCCAGTGAATGTAATACACCAATACCCACAGTTAGCACAGACTAGGATAAAGGAAAATATACACCACGCCGCAGTCATTCAGGAATACACTAAAAATGTGCAGGGCAAAATAAACACAAATATAGGAAGGAGTAAATAAGACAAAGGAAAATGCACCACCAGCAACGATTCTCCAACAACCAGCTCTCCACTCCAGACCGAGATAACAACGCAAGACAGAAGCTATAATCGGCGATGCCCAATGATCCGGAGAACTATTTAAAGGCCATGAGCATGGCCCAGCTTCCAATCCGAGGATCAGATAAATTAACCCTGGAACAGCTGGACAAAACCTAGCCGACGCCAATGAGCAAATAGTGGTCAAAAGTGGAATTACCGCTGTCTGTCGAACGACCTGGTCTGAACAGCGTCCGACATGACAACAGCCTCTAGTCGCTTCCTGTAGCTTTTAATAAGTTCCTGGATCCTGGATGAAGGTATTTTTGACCATTTCTCTTTACAAAACAATTCCAGTTCAGTTACGTTTGATGGTCGCCGAGCATGGACAGCCCTCTTCAAATGATCCCACAGATGTTCAATGATATTCAGGTCTGGGGACTGGGATGGCCATTCCAGAACAGTGTAATTGTTCCTCTGCATGAATGCCTGAGTAGATTTGGAGCGGTGTTTTGGATCATTGTCTTGCTGAAAGATCCATCCCTTGCGTAACTTCAACTTTGTCACTGATTCATGAACATTATTGTCAAGAATCTGCTGATACTGAGAGGAATCCATGCGACCCTCAACTTTAACTAGATTCCCGGTGCCGGTATTGGCCACACAGCCCCAAAGCATGATGGAACCTCCACCAAATTTTACTGTGGGTAGCAAGTGTTTTTCTTGGAATGCTGTGTTTTTTTTGCCGCCATGCATAACACCTTTTTGTATGTCCAAACAACTCAATCTTGGTTTCATCAGTCCATAAGACCTTCTTCCAAAAAGAAATTGGCTTCTCCATATGTGCTTTTGCATACCTCAGCCGACTCTGTTTGTGGCGTGCTTGCAGAAACGGCTTCTTTCGCATCACTCTCCCATACAGCTTCTCCTTGTTCAAAGTGCGTTGTATAGTTGACCGATACACAGTGACACCATCTGCAGCAAGTTGATGCTGCAGCTCTCTGGAGGTGGTCTGAGGATTGTCCTTGACTGATCTCACCATTCTTCTTCTCTGCCTTTCTGATGTTTTTCTTGGCCTGCCACTTCTGGCCTTAACAAGAACTGTACCTGTGTTCTTCCATTTCCTTACTATGTTCCTCACAGTGGAAATTGACAGGTTAAATCTCTTAGGGTATGTGTCCACGTTCAGGATTGCATCAGGATTTGGTCAGGATTTTTCATCAGTATTTGTAAGCCAAAACCAGGACTGGAACAATTAGAGGAAAAGTATAACAGAAACATATGCACCACTTTTGCATTTATCACCCACTCCTGGTTTTGGCTTACAAATACTGATGAAAAATCCTGACCAAATCCTGATGCAATCCTGAACGTGGACACATACCCTAACACAGCTTTTTGTATCCTTCCCCTGAACAACTATGTTGAATAATCTTTGTTTTCAGATCATTTGACAGTTGTTTTGAGAAGCCCATGATGC
This sequence comes from Ranitomeya variabilis, assembly GCF_051348905.1. Lineage (NCBI taxonomy): Eukaryota > Metazoa > Chordata > Amphibia > Anura > Dendrobatidae > Ranitomeya > Ranitomeya variabilis. The sequence goes on from NC_135233.1 coordinate 808,455,123, forward strand.
CACTCTTCAGAGGAGATTCAAACAGGAGAACAACTTGCAAGTGGCCACTTTAAGTAGCTTTTCTCATGATTGCATACACCTGGCTATGAAGTTCAAAGCTCAATGAGGTTACAAAACCAAAAAAAGTGCTTTAGTAAGTCAGTAAAAAGTAGGTAGGAGTATTTAAAACAAGAAAATGATAAGGGTGCCCATACTTATGCACCTGTCAAATTTTGTTTGAATGCAGATTGCACATTTTCTGTTAGTACAATAAACCTCATTTCAAGGCAGAAACATTACTGTGTCCAACAGTTATTAGATATATGAAACTGAAATAGCTGTTGCAAAAAAACCAATTTTTATAAAACATTAAGCTTGATTAATAGGGGTGCCCAAACTTTTTCATATAACTGTAAGTAGAGTAACAGACAGGAAATAAACTGGACTAACGGCCTAAAATGCCCAAACTTGAAGCAAGCAGATATATGAGGCATGTCACGGAAATACCACACTGCCAAATATGTGGCCTGTATCTTTTTTTTCAATGCAAAATAGTGCTGTATATAAGTAGAGTAACAGACAGGAAACAAACTGGGCTAACGGCCTAAAGAAAAATAATTTTTTTTGTCTAAAATACAAAGGAAATGTGTCATCTTTAACTTCAGGCCTTTTATAGGTCATTTCATCTTCACCTTGCTTAACTATTCATATTAACAGTAATTTTAACTCAAACTTTTACATGCTACTGTAAATATACTTTGATGGAAAACTAATGTCAGATCTATTTATATGGATGGGAAAATAGGACATTCATTCAGATACATAAATAAAGTACAGCGTGTTTCACAGATTTCCACCAATTATCGCAGAGAGGTTATGTTTCTACAGTAAATGTTTTGGGATCCTGGAGTTTCAACAAAAAGTATCTCTCAGTATCAACCTGTGGATCAACACTTTTAGCACAATATTGCCCATGTCTATTGAAATCAAAAGATGTCCAAACCTAGGCAGGAGACTAGAAAATACCATTTATAGTAAAATTCTTAGTGAGATCTATTGTCAGACAATTTACATAGAGAAGATTTTCAAAATGTCCTACAGTGGTATGCATGTGGATCAGTATGTATTGTATGTCATACATGTTTCTTAATTTGAGATAAAAAGAATACCACATTTATGACCAAGTCTATTTCCATGCTAGCGTTTGTAAAGAGAAAGGGAGGGCACATGAATTTTGACTGTGGAAACAATAAAACTGTTTGAACATGGATTAGAATGAGATCGTGAAATTCTTGACTCTTTTAACAAGCCATTGCTATTACTGATTGTGTGACATCTAAAACTGTCTTCAGGTTATTTGAAATATATATTGAGTAGAGATGAGCAAATATATTAAAGTGGAATTTAATTCTATGTGATTATTACAAATATCCACATTAATCATAATGCACATTTTTTTTGTAATTTTTTTTGTAATTCGTTACAACTCAGATTTGACAGTTTTCTGCCATCTTTCAGAACAATAAAGGGTCTGAGGCAGTGACAGGTATTGTATGTGAGGGTCGCTATGTGTCCCCCAGGATGCGCATAGAAGTGTATTAAGACCGTGGAGTGTATTGCAGTAGCAGATATAGCTGTGGTTGCAATGCAGAATAGAAGTAAATGTGGTCTTGGACAAGCTATTTGCCCAAGGCAGATTTAAGAAAACCCGGCATGGGCTTTTACTTTTGGAGCGAACTACAGGATGGTAATGGTGCAGTTCACTCCCTCCAGGTCGTGTCTTACTAGTGGCCAATAACCACAGATACCGTTTAAAAACCCTGCAGCAAAGGGTTGGGTGTGTCAGTCTTGGTTTGGAAACTACAGAACAAATGTCTCTGCAAGGCTCAGCCTGTGTGAAGTATCATGGAGCCAAGTGAAGCCAAAAGGCCTGGCACCCCTCAGCGTTACGCAGTGGTGCAGTCACCCAAGGCAACCAGTCTCAGATACAAATTGTCTTGATTCACGGCCGCGATCTGGAGGATACCATTTTGTTTTCCGTTTGTAAGTACGTTGGACGTTAAAGACACTTTGTTTTGAACTTTCCTATTGTCACTGCCTATCTACCACACTGCACCAACCCTGCTGCACTACAAGGGCTATCAAAAGATTGAAAAATAAAAAATAAATACTAATACTTACCTTACAGCTTACCAGGGCCGGACTGGGACCAAAAAGCAGCCCTGGCACAAATAAAAACTCACCAGCCCACATATGAGTGTCGTAGAATCAAATCGTAAAGCACTGACAGGATGTGCCGACTTTTTTGCTTTATTTGTTAAACCAATCAAATGTGTTATACCACTTTACATATGTAACCTGCAGTGGCCATAGGGGGAATAGACATGAATTCAACACAGATAGCCTGCAGACTATTATCACACTGCAGAATATGCTAAAAAATACAGCACTGATCACACACATAACACACACTACAATTACCTCACACACATGTAACACATATACACTACAGATACCTCACACACAAGTAACACACTACAGATACCTCCCACACGTGTAACACACACTACAGATACCTCACACACGTAACACATACACACTAGATACCGCACACACATGTAACACACACTACAGTTACCTCACACACATGTAACACACACTAGATACCTCACACACATGTAACACACACTACAGATACCTCACACACATGTAACACACACTACAGATACCTCACACACATGTAACACACACTACAGATACCTCACACACATGTAACACACTACAGATACCTCACACACATGTAACACACTACAGATACCTCACACACATGTAACACACTACAGATACCTCACACACATGTAACACACACTACAGATACCTCACACACATGTAACACACACTACAGATACCTCACACACATGTAACACACACTACAGATACCGCACACATGTAACACACACTACAGATACCTCACACACATGTAACACACACTACAGATACCTCACACACATGTAACACACACTACAGATACCTCACACACATGTAACACACACTACAGATACCTCACACACATGTAACACACTACAGATACCTCACACACATGTAACACACTACAGATACCTCACACACATGTAACACACTACAGATACCTCACACACATGTAACACACACTACAGATACCTCACACACATGTAACACACTACAGATACCTCACACACATGTAACACACACTACAGATACCTCACACACATGTAACACACACTACAGATACCGCACACACAAGTAACACACACTACAGATACCGCACACATGTAACACACGCTACAGATACCTCACACACAAGTAACACACACTACAGATACCGCACACACAAGTAACACACACTACAGATACCGCACACACATGTAACACACACTACAATTACCTCACACACACATACACTAGATACCTCACACACATGTAACACATACACACTACAGATACCTCAGACACATGTAACACACACACACTACAGTTACCCCACACATGTAACGCACACACACTACAGATAACACACACACTCTGTGCTGCAGCAGAGGCTGATATACATGTGCATCTCCTTCTGCTCACAGCAAGCACTTTCCCAGCACCTCCCCCGCTCTCTCCTTCTCTGTCGGGGCTGTGGACCAGAGCAGGAGAAGATGTTATGGTGGGGAATTGAGCGGCTTCTCTATTGGTCCCTGGGAGCACACACAGGGAGATATTCCTGACCTTGCAGCTTGATTGCAGGCTCTCTCTCTCCCTCAGAGGCGCCCAGTGCAGGGGGACAGGAGCACTGGCCAATCAGCTCTTCTATCAATCTGATGCTCATTGGCCAGTGTTCTTCTCCAGCAGGCACGCCCCTTTTTTGAATGGCTGAACCCGGCGCAGCAAAGAAAAAAAATAAATCAGTGCATAGAAAAATGATTGCACCCCCTCATGCCCTGTCACCTCACTAGACAGGGAGAAGTGTGCAGTCTGATGTCCTGATCACAGGCTGCAGCGGGAGGCATGGCCGGAGCAGCACAGCACAGCGTGGCCCCTCATCCTGTTTGTATGTTACCTCCCTGCAGCGCTAGTGATCAGGACGTCAGACCGCCCACTTCCTCCTAATACGGCGCGATCAGTGTGCAAGGGAAGCAAATGCCGCCCGGCGTGCTGGCTGCTGAAGGGAACTCTGGAACGCCCACTGACAACGCGGAGGGGGCGATAGGTCTAGCGGCCCATTACAAGGACCGGCCCTTCTGGCATTTGCCAGAAATGCCCTATGGCCAGTCCGGCCCTGCAGCTTACCACTCCAACCCTCTGCTCGTTAAAGTCACCCGTCTGGTCCTTATTATTTCTTCTGAACACAACCACGAACTCTAAAATCCCCGATCCTCTCAATGCTAGGCTGGGACTTCTGACTCCAATGAGACCAGGATTGATCTGTGTATGCATGTGCAAGGTTAAGGTGCACATCAGGCTGTTGTGATTTTCTGCGTGCTTGCACATTATGCTCATGAGCCTCTCATGCTAGACAGGGACTTCCAGGAGGGTTCTGCGCATATGTGTACAAGGTCATAGCACATGTAATATCATGACATCATGATCTTTCGCATGCATGCACTGAACCCTTTTGAGTGCCATGCTGGAAGCCTTGGCCTAGCGAGAAGCAACTGACAGTTTCAGTGAGTTAATAGGAAGAATCAAGAAGGACCAGACAGATGAAAGTGAAAAATGGAGGGCCAGATAAGTGGTAAAATGAGTGTAACGACTTTTTACATTTTTTACATTTTATGTTTCTTATGCTCTTAAGTCTGGAGAGACCTTATAGCATAATGGGCTACATTCAATTTGCAGAAAAAAAACTTCTACCTATGCCAATAAAATTTCACAGGAAAGTACACACAAACAAGTGAATTAAAATTTTCCCTGACCTGGTCATCTGTAATATTGGCACCTTGTTGCCATTATGTGCAGTGTCACCCAGTATCAGATATACTTCAGCTCAGCTGCCTTTCAGTGGTGGCAACATGTGTGGTGTGTTGCATTGTGAAATTGTATCAAATAATTCTCAATATGGTCATGTTATGACCCTTGAACCAGTACAACAGTGATGCAAATGTAGAGATGTCTTGTTGCCCTAGCCTATTAGGGTATGTATTTGGAGCATTTGTTATAATGCCTCGCAATTTTTTTTTTTATAAAAACCTTGATGTACTTTGTAAATATTTGAGCCATACTGATGTTCAACAGGGACCAATAACTGAAAAAAAACATAAAATTGTCAGGGCTTAAAATGTTTATAATCCTGTTGCCTGCTGATACTAAAAGAAATTGGTCTCAGGATGTGGGAGTGCTTTTTAAAGTTGCAGACAATCAACTGGATTAGTGGAAAAAGAAGAGAAAACTGCAGATCCCAATTCCTTGTATAAAAACATCCAATCTTTATCCCCTTCATGACATATGATGTATATATACAGTGCCTTGCGAAAGTATTCAGCCCCCTGGAACTTTTTGACCTTTTCCCAGATATCATGCTTCAAACAAAAAGATACCAAAAGTAAATTTTTGGTGAAGAATAAACAGCAAGTGGAACACAATTGTGAAGTTGAACGAAATTTATTGGTTATTTTAAATTTTTGTGGAAATTCAAAAACTGAAAAGTGGAGCGTGCAATATTATTCAGCCCCTTTAACTTAATACTTTGTTGCGCCACCTTTTGCTGTGATTACAGCTGCAAGCCGCTTGGGGTATGTCTCTATCAGTTTTGTACATCGAGAGACTGAAATTCTTGCCCATTCTTCCTTGGGAAACAGCTCGAGCTCAGTGAGGTTTGATGGAGATCGTTTGAGAACACCAATTTACAGCTCTTTCCACAGATTCTCGATTGGATTGAGGTTTGGACTTTGACTTGGCCATTCTAATTCCTGGATATGTTAATTTGTAAACTATTCCATTGTAGATTTTGCTTTATGTTTGGGATCATTGTCTTGTTGGAAAACAAATCCCCATCCCAGTTTCAGGTCTTTTGCAGACTCCAACAGGTTTTCTTCAAGAATGGTCCTTTATTTGGCTCCATCCATCTTCCCATCAATTTTAACCCTCTTCCCTGTCCCTGCTGTGGAAAAGCAGGCCCAAACCATGATGCTGCCACCACCATGTTTGACAGTGGGGATGGTGTGTTCAGGGTGATGAGCTGTGTTGCCTTTACACCAAACATGTTATTTGGCATTGTTGTCAAAAAGTTCGATTTTTGTTTCATCTGACCAGTGCACCTTCTTCTACATGTTTGTTGTGTCTCCCAGGTGGCTTGTTGCAAACTTTAAACAATACTTTTTCACTTTTTATGGATATCTTTGAGAATTAGCTTTCTTCTTGCCACTTTTCCATAAAGGTCAGATTTGTGCAGTGTACGACTGATTGTTGTCCTATGGACAGACTGTCCCACCTCAGCTGTAGATCTCTGCAGTTCATCCAGAGTGATCATGGGCATCGGCTGCATTGCTGATCAGTCTTCTCCTTGTTTGAGATGAAAATTTAGAGGGACGGCCAGGTCTCGGTAGATTTGCAGTGGTATGATACTCCTTCCATTTCAATATGATCGCTTGCACAGTGCTCCTTGGGATGTTTAAAGTTTTGGAAATCATTTTGTATCAAAATCCAGCTTTAAACTTCTCCACAACAGTATCATGGACCTGCCTGTTGTGTTCCTTGGTCTTCATGATGCTCTCTGTGCTTCCAACAGAACCCTGAGACTATCACAGATTAGGTGCATTTATACGGAGACTTGATTACACACAGGTGGATTATATTTATCATCATTAGGCATTTAGGACAACATTGGATCATTCAGAGATCCGCAATGAACTTCTGGAGTGAGTTTTCTGCACTGAAAGTAAAGGGGCCAAATAATATTGCACGCCCCACTTTTCAGTTTTTGAATTTCCACAAAAATTTAAAATAACCAATAAATTTTGTTCAACTTCACAATTGTGTTCCACTTGTTGCTGATTCTTCACCAAAAAATTACATTTGGTATCTTTATGTTTGAAGCATGATATGTGGGAAAAGGTTGAAAAGTTCCAGGGGGCCGACTACTTTCGCAAGGGGGTGGATGTCATATGTCATGTCTTCGCCTTGATGAGGGCTTCAGCGCCGAGCTCGCATCTTTTCTGGCACATGACAGCTGATTTCATCAACTGACATGTGCTCTTAACAGCCACAGGTGAAATTGCGATCAACCCGCGGCTGTTAACATGTTAAATGTTGCTGTCCTCTCTCAACTGGAATGTAGGTGGATTTATCGTTTGAGCACTCCTAGCCCCCAGGGACTCAGTGAAAATTTGGGATTTGCTGCATCTCTTTAATCAGGTAGCTTTTTAATGGGTTAGTGGGTTTTTTGTCTGTTTTATTGTACTTTAATCTGTTTTAGTTAATGATTGTAATAATATTTCCTTGTCATTTAGTTGTACACCCTTGACTTGCTGGCTGTGAGAGTAACACTTGGATGAGTAGGATTGGGTTTCTTCTTGGTGGTGGTCCTTAACCAGATGAGTGATCCACAGATTTTTATCCCATCATGTGGATTAGGCAGTTGGGGTTCCTATCCTGGGATGTACACCACTATTGCTTTTGATGGTTGACTACCATGATGTTTATTATGTCAAGTGGCTGAGGTTTGTTTCAATGATAAACATGATGTAGAGTTGGGAAAATAAGTATTTGATCCCTTGCTGATTTTGTAAGTTTGTCCACAGCCAATGACTTGAACAGTCTGTAATTTTAAGGGTAGGTTAATTTTAACACTGAGATTAAATAACAAAAATAAAATCCAAAAAATCACATTGTATAAATTATATAAATTTATTTGCATTTCACAGTGAGAAATAAGTATTTGATCCCTTTGGCACAGCAGTCAGACATTTTTTGTAGTTGATGATGAGGTTTGTGCACATGTCAGGAGGAATTTTCATCTCTAAATCATTAAGTCAGTATATTCGACTGACCCACCCTACATGTTTGGCACTTTATTTGTCACCAATGAACATCCTGGATTGCCAATCACAGTAATGCTGGCACCATCTCTGGTGTGTCATTACTGTGATTGGCTGGCCTTACAGCATCATAGGGGATATATTTAATCCCTGTCAGTTTGCACAAATTGCAGCCGGAAACAGCGTAGGGAGAGCATAGTTGAGCATAGGGTGAGTGAAAAGAGGATATATGGAGATTGTTTGATTCCAAAATGCTCTTTTAAGAGCTCATGAGGGTGAAGATTAGTTCTTTGTTAGGTGGATATAGCGTAGGGAGAGATTTAATAAGAGGGAGAGTGAAAGGCAGGCACCTGGGTGTTATCACATCATCATTGCAAGTAAATGCTGGAGATCTCTGCTATTTTGCATTGTATTGTATAGTTTAGGATTAGGAAAAGACTGTGGGACTGAGGGATTAGAGAGACATAGGTAGGCGACTGGCACAAAACCTGCTGAGCTATATAAGTGTCAATATTTACCAGTAATTTCCCTGAGTCTCCTCCGTCCCCCAGCACCTCCTCCCTCCCCACTTATCTCTGCTGAAGACTTTGCCTCATTCTTCAAGCAGAAGATTGATAACATCAGAGACAGTTTTGGTCAACAAGCCCCAGAGCTCTTCCTCCCAACTTCCCTACCCTCCACCTCCAAAACCAACTACTCCACCATTACAGAAGATCAACTCGCCACTCTACTCTCAAGATCGCATATCACCACCTGTGCACTTGACCCGCTCCCATCCCACCTCATCCCAAACCTCACCACAATCTTCATCCCAACCCTAACCCATCTCTTCAACCTATCACTAACAACTGGTGTTTTCCCCTCAAGCTTTAAACATGCCTCCATCACACCTATCTCCAAAAAGCCCTCTCTTGACCCATCCTCTGTATCTAGCTATCGCCCTATATCACTTCTCCCCTATGCCTCAAAACTACTGGAACAACACGTCTACCTGGAACTGTGTCATGATCTCTGCAGGCAGAGATCATAGCAAGCCTATAGAGGGACAAGCTCTCGGAAGATGGAACTATACTGACCATGAACTAAGCCTGCCGCGCAACTAGAAATAGCCAGGTAGCATTTCCTATTTATCGCTAGATGCCCAGCTCTGGCCTAAGACCTAAATAGCTAGCAGAGGGAAATATAAGACCTGGCTCACCTCTAGAGAAATATTCCAAAGAAGACAGTAGCCCCCCACATATAATGACGGTGAGTTCAGATGAAACAACAAACGCAGCAGGAAAATAGTCTTAGCAAATTTGAGGTCCGCTTACTAGATAGCAGAAGACAGATAGTATACTTTCATGGTCAGCAGAAAAACACTAACAAAACACCATCCAGAGATTACCTTAAACTCTGGCATTAACTCATAACGCCAGAGTAGCAATCCCTGATCAACGAGAGCTTTCCAGACACAGTAACAAAACTTCAGCTGTGAACTGGAACAAATAGGCAAAACAAAACATGGACAAAAGTCCAACTTATCTAGTAGTTGTCTAGAAGCAGGAACAAGCACTGAGAGGCATCAGATAACATTGTTGACCGGCAAGAAACCACCAGAGAAATGAGCTTAAATAGCGACACCCACTACTGATGGAATCAGGTGAAACAGGAAAGAGGATGACAAGTCCAATTCCACAAGCGGCCACCGGGGGAGCCCAGAATCCAAATTCACAACAGTACCCCCCCCTCAAGGAGGGGGCACCGAACCCTCACCAGATCCACCAGGGCGACCAGGATGAGCCCTATGGAAGGCACGAACAAGATCAGAAGCATGAACATCAGATGCATTGACCCAAGAATTATCCTCCTGGCCGTAACCCTTCCAGTTGACCAGATACTGGAGTTTCCGTCTGGAAACACGAGAGTCCAAAATTTTCTCCACAACGTACTCCAACTCACCCTCAACCAACACCGGAGCAGGAGGCTCAACTGAAGGTACAACAGGTACCTCATACCTGCGCAATAACGACCGATGAAAAACGTTATGAATGGAAAAGGACGCAGGGAGGTCCAAACGGAAAGAAACAGGATTAAGAATCTCCAATATTCTATAAGGGCCGATGAACCGAGGTTTAAACTTAGGAGAAGAGACCCTCATAGGGACAAAACGAGAAGACAACCACACTAAATCTCCAACACAAAGCCGAGAACCAACACGACGATGACGGTTGGCAAAACGCTGAGTCTTCTCCTGGGACAACTTCAAATTGTCCATAACCTGCCCCCAGATGTAATGCAATCTCTCCACCACCGCATCCACTCCAGGACAATCCGAGGATTCCACCTGACCGGAGGAAAATCGAGGGTGAAACCCCGAATTACAGAAAAACGGGGACACCAAGGTGGAAGAACTGGCCCGATTATTGAGGGCGAACTCTGCCAATGGCAAAAAAGCAACCCAATCATCCTGGTCAGCAGAGACAAAACACCTCAGATATGTCTCAAGGGTCTGATTAGTCCGCTCGGTCTGGCCATTAGTCTGAGGGTGAAAAGCAGATGAAAAAGACAAATCTATGCCCATCCTAGCACAGAATGCCCGCCAAAATCTAGACACAAATTGGGTACCTCTGTCAGAAACAATATTCTCAGGAATACCGTGCAATCGGACAACATTCTGAAAAAACAGAGGAACCAACTCAGAAGAAGAAGGCAACTTGGGCAGAGGAACCAAATGGACCATTTTAGAGAAACGGTCACAGACCACCCAGATGACAGACATCTTCTGGGAAACAGGCAGATCTGAAATAAAATCCATCGAGATGTGTGTCCAAGGCCTCTTAGGAATAGGCAAGGGCAACAGCAGTCCGCTAGCCCGAGAACTACAAGACTTGGCCCGAGCACAAACGTCACATGACTGCACAAAGACTCGCACATCTCGTGACAGAGAAGGCCACCAGAAGGATCTTGCCACCAAATCCCTGGTACCAAAAATTCCGGGATGACCTGCCAATGCAGAAGAATGTACCTCAGAGATGACTCTGCTGGTCCAATCATCCGGAACAAACAGTCTATCAGGCGGACAACGATCCGGTCTATCCGCCTGAAACTCTTGCAAGGACCGCCGCAGATCAGGAGAAACGGCCGACAAAATTACTCCCTCCCTAAGGATACCTGTGGGTTCAGAATTACCAGGAGAGTCCGGGTCAAAACTCCTAGAAAGGGCATCTGCCTTAACATTCTTAGAACCCGGTAGGTATGACACCACAAAATTAAAGCGAGAAAAAAATAAAGACCAGCGCGCCTGTCTAGGATTCAGGCGTCTGGCAGTCTCAAGATAAATCAAATTTTTGTGGTCAGTCAATACCACCACCTGATGCCTAGCCCCCTCGAGCCAATGGCGCCACTCCTCAAACGCCCACTTCATGGCCAAAAGCTCCCGATTCCCAACATCATAATTCCGCTCTGCGGGCGAAAATTTGCGAGAAAAGAAGGCACAAGGCCTAATGACGGAGCAGTCGGAACCTTTCTGCGACAACACTGCCCCAGCTCCGATCTCCGAAGCGTCAACCTCAACCTGAAAAGGCAGATTCACATCAGGCTGACGCAACACAGGGGCAGAGGCAAAACGGCGCTTAAGCTCCTGAAAGGCCTCTACAGCATGAGGGGACCAATTAGCAACATCAGCGCCTTGTCTGGTCAAATCAGTCAGTGGTTTAACGACATCCGAAAAACCAGCAATAAATCGGCGGTAAAAGTTGGCAAAGCCCAAAAATCTCTGAAGACCCTTAAGAGAGGAGGGCTGAGTCCAGTCACAAATAGCTTGCACCTTGACGGGATCCATCTCAATGGAAGAGGGAGAAAAAATATACCCCAAAAAGGAAATTTTCTGGACCCCAAAAACGCACTTAGACCCCTTCACACATAAAGAATTAGACCGCAGAACCTGAAAAACTCTCCTGACCTGCTGGACATGAGAGTCCCAGTCATCAGAAAAAAATCAGAATATCATCCAGATATATTATCATAAATTTATCCAGAAAATCGCGGAAAATATCATGCATAAAAGACTGGAAAACTGAAGGGGCATTAGAAAGACCAAAAGGCATGACCAAATACTCAAAGTGGCCCTCGGGCGTATTAAATGCGGTCTTCCACTCATCCCCCTGCCTGATCCGCACCAAATTATACGCCCCACGAAGATCAATTTTAGAGAACCACTTAGCACCCTCTATTCGAGCAAACAAATCAGTAAGCAATGGCAATGGGTATTGATACTTAACAGTGATCTTATTCAGAAGCCGATAATCAATACATGGTCTCAAAGAGCCGTCTTTTTTTGAGACAAAGAAAAACCCAGCTCCCAAGGGAGAAGAAGATGGACGAATATGTCCCTTTTCCAAAGACTCCTTTATATATTCCCGCATAGCAGCATGTTCCGGCACAGACAAATTAAACAAACGACCCTTTGGATATTTACAACCCGGTATCAAATCTATGGCACAATCGCACTCACGGTGCGGAGGTAACGACCCAAGCTTGGGTTCGTCAAAGACGTCTTGATAATCAGAGAGGAACTCAGGGACTTCAGAGGGAATGGACGACGAAATAGAAACCAAAGGTACGTCCCCATGAATACCCTTACATCCCCAGCTCAACACAGACATTGCTCTCCAGTCCAAGACTGGGTTGTGAGACTGCAACCATGGCAATCCCAGTACCAAATCGTCATGTAAATTATACAGCACCAGGAAACGAATAATCTCCTGGTGATCCGGATTGATACGCATGGTTACTTGTGTCCAGTATTGTGGTTTATTATTAGCCAATGGGGTGGAGTCAATCCCCTTCAGAGGAATAAGAGTCTCCAAAGGCTCTAAATCAAAACCACAACGATTGGCAAAGGACCAATCCATAAGACTAAGAGCGGCGCCAGAGTCAACATAGGCGTCCGTGGCAATGGATGACAAAGAGCAAATCAGGGTTACAGACAAAATAAACTTAGACTGAATGGTGCCAATGGAAACAGACTTATCAAGCTTCTTTGTACGCCTAGAGCATGCCGATATAACATGAGTAGAATCCCCACAATAGAAACACAATCCATTCTTCCGTCTAAAATTCTGTCGCTCGCTCCTGGACAGAATTCTATCACACTGCATACTTTCTGGCGTCTTTTCCATAGACACCGCCAGATGGTGCACCGGTTTGCGCTCCCGCAGACGCCTATCAATCTGAATAGCCATTGTCATGGACTCATTCAGACCTGCAGGCAAAGGGAACCCCACCATAACATCCTTAACGGCATCAGAGAGACCTTCTCTGAAAGTTGCCGCCAAGGCGCACTCATTCCACTGAGTAAGCACAGACCATTTACGGAATTTTTGGCAGAAAACTTCAGCTTCGTCTTGCCCCTGAGATAGTGCCATCAAAGTTTTTTCTGCCTGAAGTTCCAAATGAGGTTCCTCATAAAGCAAGCCCAAGGCCAGAAAAAACGCATCCACATCGCGTAACGCAGGATCCCCTGCTGGCAATGAGAAGGCCCAATCTTGAGGGTCACCCCTGAGCAAGGAAATCACAATCCTAACCTGCTGAGCAGGGTCTCCAGCTGAACGAGACTTCAGGGACAAATAAAGCTTACAATTATTTCGGAAATTCTGGAAGCTAGCTCTATTCCCTGTGAAGAACTCCGGCAAAGGAATTCTCGGCTCAGATACCGGAGCATGTACCACAAAATCTTGTAAATTTTGTACTTTCGTGATGAGATTATTCAAACCCGTAGTTACACTCTGGAGATCCATTATTGTCAGGTGCACACAGAGCATACAGAGATTAGGAGGAGAGAGAGAAAAAAGACTGCAGCAAGGCAGACTGGAGGAAAAAAAAAAAAAAAAAAAATTCCAGCAGACTTCTTATAACTCTCCTTTCTCAACCTGGGTCTTTAACACTTTATGTCCGGTCAAACTGTCATGATCTCTGCAGGCAGAGATCATAGCAAGCCTATAGAGGGACAAGCTCTCGGAAGATGGAACTATACTGACCATGAACTAAGCCTGCCGCGCAACTAGAAATAGCCAGGTAGCATTTCCTATTTATCGCTAGATGCCCAGCTCTGGCCTAAGACCTAAATAGCTAGCAGAGGGAAATATAAGACCTGGCTCACCTCTAGAGAAATATTCCAAAGAAGACAGTAGCCCCCCACATATAATGACGGTGAGTTCAGATGAAACAACAAACGCAGCAGGAAAATAGTCTTAGCAAATTTGAGGTCCGCTTACTAGATAGCAGAAGACAGATAGTATACTTTCATGGTCAGCAGAAAAACACTAACAAAACACCATCCAGAGATTACCTTAAACTCTGGCATTAACTCATAACGCCAGAGTAGCAATCCCTGATCAACGAGAGCTTTCCAGACACAGTAACAAAACTTCAGCTGTGAACTGGAACAAATAGGCAAAACAAAACATGGACAAAAGTCCAACTTATCTAGTAGTTGTCTAGAAGCAGGAACAAGCACTGAGAGGCATCAGATAACATTGTTGACCGGCAAGAAACCACCAGAGAAATGAGCTTAAATAGCGACACCCACTACTGATGGAATCAGGTGAAACAGGAAAGAGGATGACAAGTCCAATTCCACAAGCGGCCACCGGGGGAGCCCAGAATCCAAATTCACAACAGAACTGTCCTCCCATCTCTCTTCTTGCTCCCTCTTTGACCGCTTACAATCTGGCTTCCGGTCACACCATTCCACTGAAACTGCCCTAACTAAGGTCACCAATGACCTCTTAACCGCCAAGAGCAAGCGACACTACTCTGTTCTCCTCCTCCTCGACCTGTCGGCTGCCTTTGACACAGTGGACCATTCCCTATTATTACAGACCCTCTCATCCCTTGGCATCACAGACTTGGCCCTATCCTGGATCTCATCATACCTAACAGACCGGACATTCAGCGTCTCCCACTCACACACCACCTCCTCACCTCGCCCCCTATCTGTCGGAGTCCCACAAGGTTCAGTCCTAGGGCCCCTGCTCTTCTCCATTTACACCTTTGGCCTGGGACAGCTCATAGAATCTCATGGCTTTCAGTATCACCTCTATGCTGATGACACACAGATCTACATCTCTGGACCAGATATCACCTCCCTACTAACCAGAATCCCTCAATGTCTGTCCACTATTTCATCCTTCTTCTCCGCTAGATTTCTCAAACTTAACATGGACAAAACAGAATTCATCATCTTTCCCCCATCTCATGTGACCCCCCCAACGAACCTATCCATTACAGTAAATGGCTGCCCACTCTCCCCAGTCCCACAAGCTCGCTGCCTCGGGGTTATCCTTGACGCTGATCTCTCCTTCAAACCACATATCCAAGCCCTTTCCACTTCCTGCCGACTTCAACTCAAAAATATTGCACGAATCCGTTCATTCCTCAACCAAGAATCTGCAAAAACCCTAGTCCATGCCCTCATCATCTCTCGCCTTGACTACTGCAACCTCCTGCTCTGTGGCCTCCCCTCAAACACTCTCGCACCCCTCCAATCTATTCTAAACTCTGCTGCCCGACTAATCCACCTGTCCCCCCGCTATTCTCCGGCCTCTCCCCTCTGTCAATCCCTTCACTGGCTCCCCATTGCCCAGAGACTCCAGTACAAAACCCTAACCATGACGTACAAAGCCATCCACAACCTGTCTCCTCCTTACATCTGTGACCTCATCTCCCGGTACTTTCCTACACGCAACCTCCGATCCTCACAAGATCTCCTTCTCTACTCCCCTCTTATCTCCTCTTCCCACAATCGTATACAAGATTTCTCTCGCGTATCACCCCTACTCTGGAACCCTCTACCACAACACATCAGACTCTCGCCCACCATCGAAACCTTCAAAAAGAATCTGAAGACCCACCTCTTCCGACAAGCCTACAACCTGCAGTAACCACCGATCGACCAAACCGCTGCATGACCAGCTCTACCCTCACCTACTGTATTCTCACCCATCCCTTGTAGATTGTGAGCCTTCGCGGGCAGGGTCCTCTCTCCTACTGTACCAGTTATGACTTGTATTGTTCAAGATTATTATACTTGTTTTTATTATGTATACCCCTCCTCACTTGTAAAGCGCCATGGAATATATGGCGCTATAACAATAAATAATAATAATAATAATAATAATAATAATGGTGTATCTCATAAAGGCGATCTAAAAAAATCCCCCAAAATGTCTATTGGTTAAACAAATAGCGTATCTATATCTATCAGTTGTGCGACTGGTGCAATCTGGGCATAGATAAGCAAACATCACAATTTACCAGTGGCATTAATTTTCATTAGTCCACTGTTGCAGTGTGTCAGCAAGGCGATATAAGAAAATACTAATTTTCTATTGGTTTATTAAATAGCATACCTATATCTAGAAGTTGTGCAACTGGTGCGATCCGGACAGAGATAAGCAAACATCAGAATTTATCAGTGGCAATAATTTTCATTAGTCCTCCGTTGCAGTGTGTCAACAAGGTGATATAAAAAAATAGAAATTTTATATTGGTTTAATAAATAGCGTATCTTTATGTAGTAGTTGTGCGACTGGCACAAATCCTGCTGGGCTGAGATACACAAATGTGACTATTTTCCTGTAATTTTTGTGAGTTTGCTGCTGACGTGTGTAATAAAGCTGATATCTGAAAAGGAATAACCACACATTGCTAGCTACATTTGTACATAACACTTCTGTGAGGGTACTTGTGAAAAATAAAGCCAGGATTTTTTTTTCATAAGCATAACGCATTCAATATGAGAACGGGTGACATTAAGGAATGTAAATGTGGTGGTGCCTGCCCTGGCCATCTGACAGATCAGAAGGTATCTCGTTCTAGCTTCCTGTCAAAATTTGGTCAGCACATCATACCAGTGATGAAACCAGAAAAGTGCAAGGATGTTGTGGGTCAAGTCTCAGTAGGTTTCCATTTCAACTTGTGGGAACTGAGACTTTTCACGACCTCTTGGTGGTGGCAGCCCCATGGTACTCGATTCCCAGCCACCACTATTTTTTCTGGTGTGCCAATCCCATATTTCATAAGCATGTGTTTCACAATATCAGCTGTGCTCTGGCCAGAGCAGTCACAAGGAAGATCAACCTAACCACAGACACGTGGACAAGTTCTTGTCTACAAGGATGCTACATTTCCCTGATGGCACACTGGGTTAACTGGTGGAGTCTGGGACAGAGTCAGACATTCGGACATCACACATCTTACCCACACCAACCAAGAATAGTGGGCCCAAATTCCATCAGTATGTCAGTTTACTCATATTCCAGCTCCTTTCTCTCCTCCTCATCCTCAGCAGAACTAGCCTCCAAATCACTCCTTAGATTGGAGCTCATCTGTTTAGATGATAAAGCTCACAATGCAGCCGAACTGTTGAAAGGGATAAAAGACCAGACCGATCAGCGGCTCAGCGCTGAACCTCCGATCAGCGCTGAACCTCCAACCAGGTCTGGTTGTGTGCGATAATGGGCATAACTTGGTAGCAGCTTTAAAGCTCAGCAAGCTGATACACGTTCCATGAATAGCCCACGTGCAGACAAGTGTAGCTCATATATACCAGAGCTAAAGGAGTATATTAAATCAGTTTTATTTTTTCTACTCAGCCACAATTATTTCATGTTTAATGGAAAGTGTTTTTTACAAATTAGTGGAGTGGCAATGGGTATCAGATTCTCGCCATGCGTGGCAAATTTGGTCACGGCTTGGTGGGAAGAATGTTTCATCTATACTGACAAAAATCCCTTTTTTCTGTCTATGAAATCATACTGTATGCTAGATACACAGTATAATAATTATAGGGGATAACTCAGGAGACTCTTTGCATGGAACAAGACAACTACAGGACACAGTTTTATAAGTGGTAAAGTCTATATTATCACACGGTGATTCAAACAGGTGCAGAGAGAAACTCAAGTCCACAACACTTGGTGTAAATATTAAACGCAGCTTAGCAGTCATAGGAAACTTCAGAGGAAAATGCAATCACGCAGAAAGTCTATGAAGCACAGTTATTCTTGAGGATACTTGGCACGAATAAGTCCTTGCTTAGTCCAAAACACAGATAGATATGCTTATAAGGCAGTTCAAATAATATCTTAGCACAACCAGGGAGGCCTGGTTAATAGTCTCAGGTTTAACCCCTTCACCCCCAAGGGTGGTTTGCACGTTAATGACCGGGCCAATTTTTACAATTCTGACCACTGTCCCTTTATGAGGTTATAACTCTGGAACGCTTCAACGGATCTTGGCGATTCTGACACTGTTTTCTCGTGACATATTGTACTTCATGATAGTGGTAAAATTTCTTCGATATAACTTGCGTTTATTTGTGAAAAAAATGAATATTTGGCGAAAATTTTGAAAATTTCGCAATTTTCCAAATTTGAATTTTTATGCCCTTAAATCACAGACATATGTCACGCAAAATACTTAATAAGTAACATTTCCCACATGTCTACTTTACATCAGCACAATTTTGGAACCAAAATTTTTTTTTGTGACGGAGTTATAAGGGTTAAAAGTTGACCAGCAATTTCTCATTTTTACAACACCATTTTTTTTTAGGGACCACATCTCATTTGAAGTCATTTTGAGGGGTCTATATGATAGAAAATACCCAAGTGTGACACCATTCTAAAAACTGCACCCCTCAAGGTACTCAAAACCACTTTCAAGAAGTTTATTAACCCTTCAGGTGTTTCACAGGAATTTTTGGAATGTTTAAATAAAAATGAACATTTAACTTTTTTTCACACAAAATTTATTTCAGCTCCAATTTGTTTTATTTTACCAAGGGTAACAGGAGAAAATAGACCCCAAAATTTGTTGTACAATTTGTCCTGAGTACGCTGATACCCAATATGTGGGGGTAAACCACTGTTTGGGCGCATGGCAGAGCTTGGAAGGGAAGGAGCGCCATTTGACTTTTCAATGCAAAATTGACTGGAATTGAGATGGGACGCCATGTTGCATTTGGAGAGCCCCTGATGTGCCTAAACATTGAAACCCCCCACAAGTGACACCATTTTGGAAAGTAGACCCCCTAAGGAACTTATGTAGATGTGTGGTGAGCACTTTGACCCAACAAGTGCTTCACAGAAGTTTATAATGCAGAGCCGTAAAAATAAAAAATCATATTTTTTCACAAAAATGATCTTTTCGCCCCCAATTTTTTATTTTACCAAGGGTAAGAGAAGAAATTGGACCCCAAAAATTGTTGTGCAATTTGTCCTGAGTACGCTGATACTCCATATGTGGGTGTAAACCATTGTTTGGGCGCAGGGCAGAGCTTGGAAGGGAAGGAGCGCCATTTGACTTTTCAATGCAAAATTGACTGGAATTGAGATGGGACGCCATGTTGCGTTTGGAGAGCCCCTGATATGGCTAAACATTGAAACCCCCCACAAGTGACACCATTTTGGAAAGTAGACCCCTTAAGGAACTTATCTAGATGTGTGTTGAGCACTTTGACCCAACAAGTGCTTCACAGAAGTTTATAATGCAGAGCCGTAAAAATAAAAAATCATATTTTTTCACAAAAATGATCTTTTCGCCCCCATTTTTTTATTTCCCCAAGGGTAAGAGAAGAAATTAGACCCCAAAAGTTGTTGTGCAATTTGTCCTGAGTACGACGATACCCCATATGTGGGGGTAAACCACTGTTTGGGCGCATAGCAGAGCTCGGAAGGGAAGGAGCGCTATTTTACTTTTCAATGCAAAATTGACTGGAATTAAGATGGGATGCCATGTTGCGTTTCGAGAGCCCTTGATGTGCCTAAACATTAAAAACCCCCACAAGTGACACCATTTTGGAAAGTAGACCCCCTAAGGAACTTATCTAGATGTGTTTTGAGAGCTTTGAACCCCCAAGTGTTTCACTACAGTTTATAACGCAGAGCCGTGAAAATAAAAATTCTTTTTTTTCCACAAAAATGATTTTTTAGCCCCCAGTTTTGTATTTTCACAAGGGTATCAGGATAAATTGGACCCCAAAAGTTGTTGTCCAATTTGTCCTGAGTACGGTGATACCCCATATGTGGGGGGGAACCACTGTTTGGGCGCATGACAGAGCTTGGAAGGGAAGGAGCGCCATTTGGAATGCAGACTTAAATGGATTGGTCTGCAGCCGTCACGTTGCATTTGCAGAGCCCCTGATGTACTCAAACAGTACAAACCCCCCACAAGTGACCCCATATTGGAACCTAGACCCCCAAGGAACTTATCTAGATGTGTTGTGAGAACTTTGAACCCCCAAGTGTTTCACTACAGTTTATAACGCAGAGCCATGAAAATAAAAATTCTTTTTTTTTTCACAAAAATGATTTTTTAGCCCCTAGTTTTGTATTTTCACAAGGGTATCAGGATAAATTGGACCCCAAAAGTTGTTGTCCAATTTGTCCTGAGTACGCTGATACCCCATATGTGGGGGGGAACCACTGTTTGGGCGCATGACAGAGCTCGGAAGGGAAGGAGCGCCATTTGGAATGCAGACTTAAATGGATTGGTCTGCAGGCGTCACGTTGCATTTGCAGAGCCCCTGATGTACCCAAACAGTACAAACCCCCACAAG
Organism: Ranitomeya variabilis; assembly: GCF_051348905.1. NCBI lineage: Eukaryota > Metazoa > Chordata > Amphibia > Anura > Dendrobatidae > Ranitomeya > Ranitomeya variabilis. The sequence continues at coordinate 808,475,703 of NC_135233.1, forward strand.
TGACCCCATATTGGAAACTAGACCCCCCAAGGAACTTATCTAGATGTGTTGTGAGAACTTTGAACCCCCAAGTGTTTCACTACAGTTTATAACGCAGAGCCGTGAAAATAAAAAATCTTTTTTTCCCACAAAACTTATTTTTTGGCCCCCAGTTTTGTATTTTCCCAAGGGTAGCAGGAGAAATTGAACCCCAAAAGATGATGTCCAATTTGTCCTGAGTACGCTGATACCCCATATGTTGGGGTAAACCCCTGTTTGGGCACACGGGAGAGCTCTGAAGGGAAGGAGCACTGTTTTCCTTTTTCAACGCAGAATTGGCTGGAATTCAGATCGGATGCCATGTCCCGTTTGGAGAGCCCCTGATGTGCCTAACCAGTGGAAACCCCCCAATTATAACTGAAACCCTAATCCAAACACTCCCCTTACCCTAATCCCAACAGTAACCCTAACCACTCCTCTAACCCAGAAACACCCAACCCTATTCCCAACCGTAAATGTAATCCAAACCCTAACCGTATCTTTAGCCCCAACCCTAACTGTAGCCCCAACCCTAGCCCCAACCCTAGCCCTAACCCTAGCCCTAACCCTAGCAATAACCCTAGCCCTATCACTAGCCCTAACACTAGCCGTAACACTAGCCCTAACCCTAACCCTAGCCCTAACCCTAGCCCCAACCCTAGCCCTAACCCTAACCCTAACCCTAGCCCCAACCCTAGCCCTAACCCTAGCCCTAACCCTAACCCTAGCCCCAACCCTAACCCTAACCCTAGCCCTAACCCTAGCCCCAACCCTAGCCCTAACCCTAGCCCTAACCCTTGCCCTCACCCTAACCCTAACCCTAACCCTAGCCCTAACTCTAGTCCTAAATCTAGCCCTAACCCTAATGGGAAAATGGAAATAAATACATTTTTTTTTTTCCCTAACTAAGGGGGTGATGAAGGGGGGTTTGATTTACTTTTGTAGCGGGGTTTTTAGCGGATTTTTATGATTGGCAGCCGTCACACACTGAAAGACGCTTTTCATTGCAAAAAATATTTTTTGCATTACCACATTTTGAGAGCTATAATTTTTCCATATTTGAGTCCACAGAGTCATGTGAGATCTTGTTTTTTGCGGGACGAGTTGACGTTTTTATTGGTAACATTTTCAGACACGTGACATTTTTTGATCGCTTTTTATTCCGATTTTTGTGAGGCAGAGTGATCAAAAACCAGCTATTCATGAATTTCTTTTGGGGGAGGCGTTTATACCGTTCTGCGTTTGGTAAAATTGATAAAGCAGTTTTATTCGTCGCGTCAGTACGATTACAGCGATATCTCATTTATATCATTTTTTTTATGTTTTGGCGCTTTTATACGATAAAAACTATTTTATAGAAAAAATAATTATTTTGGTATCGCTTTATTCTCAGGACTATAACTTTTTTATTTTTTTGCTGATGATGCTGTGTGGTGGCTCCTTTTTTTGGGGACAAGATGACGTTTTCAGCGGTACCATGGTTATTTATATCAGTCTTTTTGATCGCGTGTTATTCCACTTTTTGTTTGGCGGTATGATAATAAAGCGTTGTTTTTTGCCTCGTTTTTTATTTTTTTCTTACGTTGTTTACTGAAGGGGTTAACTAGTGGGGCAGTTTTATAGGTTGGGTCGTTACGGACGCGGTTATACTAAATATGTGTACTTTTATTGTTTGTTTTTTTTTTTTTCATTTAGCTAAAGAAATGTATTTATGGGAATAATAAATATATTTTTTTTTAATTTATTTAGGATTTTATTATTTATTTTTTTTTACACACGTGGAGAATTTTTTTTTTACTTTTTTACTTTGTCCCAGGGGGGGACATTACAGATCGTTGATCTGACAGTGTGCACAGCACTCTGTCAGATCGACAATCTGCTGTGCAGGGCTGCAGGCTTACCAGCGCCTGCTCTGAGCAGGCACTCGGTAAGCCACCTCCCTCCCTGCAGGACCCGGATGCCGCGGCCATCTTGGATCCGGGACCTGCGGCGAGGAGGGAGGTAGGAGACCCTCGGAGCAACGCGATCACATCACGTTGCTCCGGGGGTCTCAGGGAAGCCCGCAGGGAGCCCCCTCCCTGCGCGATGCTTCCCTATACCGCCGGTACACCTCGATCATGTTTGATCGCGGTGTGCCGGGGGTTAATGTTCCGGTGGCGGTCCGTGACCGCTCCTGGCACATAGTGCCGGATGTCAGCTGCGATATGCAGCTGACACCCGGCCGCGATCGGCTGCGCTCCCCACGTGAGCGCGGCCGATCGCGTATGACGTACTATCCCGTCGGTGGTCATACGGGCCCACCCCACCTCGACGGGATAGTACGTCAGATGTCAGAAAGGGGTTAAGCAGAGCAGCAACAGCTTACATGTCCAGCAAATGCAGATGGAAACAAACACAAGCAGCCAGATGGAGGATTACTGGAAACCGATGTATGCAGCAGAAACTCAGAGATGAGTAACAGGATCTCCACAAAGGTTCACAGGAGCAGGTGCAGGTGCAGGTGCAAAGCCAGGGAGTCATCAGGAGCTGGATGCAAGGCAGAATACTCTAGCACAGACTGAAGGCTGGGGTGGAGTTATATAGCAGGAAGACACAGTGCACATGAGACCAAAGATGCCATCTTGGAAAAGGGCAGTAATGCACAAAAGGTAATCAAAATGTTCAGAGTCCTGACATTACTCCCTCCTCAGAAGCGGCCTCAGGACGGTCCTGGACCTGGTTTCTCAGGGAATCTTTGATGAAAACGAGAGATCTTCTGTTGGGCATTGATGTTTTCCACTGGTTCCCGAGAGTCTTCCTCAGGGGGATATCCCTGCCATCTTATAAGATATTGGAGCCGATTCCTGTGAATCCTGGAATCAATAATTTCCTCCACCACAAATTGTTTTTGCCCATCAATCACCACAGGCTGCGGAGGTGGCACCACACATCCCTGGAAGGTATTAGGAGATACAGGCTTTAGCAAAGATACATGAAAAACTGGGTGTACCTTCATAGTCCTAGGCAGCTTCAGACGGCAGGCCACAGAGCTCACAACACCGTTGATCTTGAAAGGGCCAATGAATCTCTGTCCAAGTTTTTGTGATGGAACGTTTAACTTCAGATTCTTAGTTGATAACCACACAGAATCTCCTACCTTGAGCATGGGTGCAGGTTTACGGAATCTATCAGCCGATCTCTTATAACGTTCTTGAGCCGTAGTCAGGGATTCCTTCAGAACCTCCAGATTTTGCCTCATCTCAGTCAGCCTTTCCTCAACTGCTGGAACCTGAGAATTAATCAGAGACCTAGGTAAGATACATGGATGATAACCCAGATTGGCAAAGAAAGGAGTGAACTTAGTGGAGGCGCTCTGAGAATTGTTGTATGAAAATTTGGCTAACGGCAGTAATTCCAACCAATCATCTTGGAGATAGCTAACATAGCATCTTAGATGTTGTTCCACCGTCTGGTTGGTGCGCTCAGTCTGACCATTTGTCTGGGGATGGTAAGCGGAAGAGAGACAGACATTAATATTGAGTGCAGAGCAAAACCCCTTCCAGAATCTTGAAGTGAACTGTACACCACGGTCAGAGATTATCTCATCCGGGACCCCATGCAGCCGGAAGACATTCTGAATAACCAAGTTCACTGTATCCTTAGCTGAGGGGAGGCCGGTGCATGAAACAAAATGAGCGGCTTTAGTCAGGCGATCAACTACCACCATGATTGTACTACCATGATCATATTCATGCCCCCCAATGTAGGCAGCTTCACAATAAAGTCCATTGATATAGACCCCCAAGGTTGGGACAGAACAGGTAATGGTTGCAGGAGACCCGTAGGTGCCACACGAGGAGTCTTGTAACGAGCACATACATCGCAAGAGAGAACATAATCCTTAGTATCCTTCAGGCAAGTTGGCCACCAGAAAAATCGGCTTAGGAACTCTTGTGTCTTCTGTACCCCCCTGTGACCAGCCAACTTGGAGTCATGTACCAACTTGAGGATCTGCAGACGGACAGCCTCAGGGACATAGATACGTCGATCACTGAACCACATGCCACCCTTAAAGACAAGATTAATATCCACAGGTGGGTTGGCCAGAAATACATCACGGTCATAGGCCTCCCTGCACTCTTTCCACAAGTCCTGATCATGGATAACTCCGAGGAAATTGGCATCAGATAGGCATGGTCTTGGACGGGGCTCCAGGTATGGAATCCGCAGCATGGATTCGGGATAAAGCATCAGCCTTCCCATTACAAGAACCTGGACGGTACGAGATAACAAAATTAAATTGATTTAAAAATAAATTCCAACGAGCCTGACGAGGAGAAAGACATCTAGCGGATCTGAGAAACTCTAAATTGCGATGGTCAGTAAGCACTACGATCTGTTGTGCAGCTCCTTGCAGATGATGCCTCCATTCCTTGAAAGCCGCAATAATAGCCAGCAATTCCTTGTCTCCCACATCGTAATTCTTCTCTGCTGAGGTTAGTCTATGGGAAAAGAAAGCACAAGGATGTAGCAGACCCTTCTCTCCAGTTCTTTGGGAGAGAATAGCCCCCAAGGCATTATCAGAAGCGTCCACCTCCACAATGAAAGAAAGTGTTGGATCTGGGTGTATCAACAGCGGTGCTGAGGTGAAACAGATCTTAAGCCGATCAAAAGCTTCTTGAGCCTGTGATGACCACTTAAAGGGCTTTTCCTTCTTTGTCAAGGAAGTAATGGGACGGACAATATCAGAAAAATTTCGAATAAAACGTCTGTAGAAATTTGCAAAACCAATATAACGTTGCACCTCCTTAACGTTCTTGGGTACCGGCCAGTCAAGGATAGCCTAAATCTTACCAGATTTCATGTTCAGCCCCTGGGGAGAGATGATATAACCTAAGAACTGTATCTCAGAATTATGGAACTCGCATTTCTAAGCTTGATATACAGATGGTTCTCTTTCAGACGTCTTAAAACAGTCTTGACATGTTCTTCATGTTCCTGTAGAGAGTCAGAAAAGATTAGAATATCGTCCAAATAGATCACCACAAACTGGTCCAACAAATCTCTGAAAATTAGTTATAGTTATTAAGGTTGAAGGAAGACTGTAAGTCCATCTAGTTCAACCCATAGCCTAACCTAACATGCCCTAACATGTTGATCCAGGGGAAGGCAAAAAAACCCCATGTGGCAAAGAGTATCTCCACCATGGGGAAAAAAATTCCTTCCCGACTCCACATACGGCAATCAGACTAGTTCCCTGGATCAACGCCTTATCAAGGAATCTAGTGTATATACCCTGTAACATTATACTTTTCCAGAAAGGTATCCAGTCCCCTCTTAAATTTAATTAATGAATCACTCATTACAGCATCATACGGCAGAGAGTTCCATAGTCTCACTGCTCTTACAGTAAAGAATCCGCGTCTGTTATTATGCTTAAACCTTCTTTCCTCCAGACGTAGAGGATGCCCCCTTGTCCCTGTCTCAGGTCTATGATTAAAAAGATCACCAGAAAGGTCTTTGTACTGTCCCCTCATATATTTATACATTAAAATAAGATCACCCCTTAGTCTTCGTTTTTCCAAACTAAATAGCCCCAAGTGTAATAACCTATCTTGGTATTGCAGACCCCCCAGTCCTCTAATAACCTTGGTCGCTCTTCTCTGCACCCGCTCCAGTTCAGCTATGTCTTTCTTATACACCGGAGACCAGAACTGTGCACAGTATTCTAAGTGTGGTCGAACTAGTGACTTGTATAGAGGTAAAATTATGTTCTCCTCATGAGCATCTATGCCTCTTTTAATACATCCCATTATTTTATTTGCCTTTGTAGCAGCTGCCTGACACTGGCCACTGAATATGAGTTTGTCATCCACCCATACACCCAGGTCTTTTTCATTGACGGTTTTGCCCAGAGTTTTAGAATTAAGCACATAGTTATACATCTTATTACTTCTACCCAAGTGCATGACCTTACATTTATCCCCATTAAAGCTCATTTGCCATTTATCAGCCCAAGCTTCTAGTTTACATAAATCATCCTGTAATATAAAATTGTCCTCCCCTGTATTGATTACCCTGCAGAGTTTAGTGTCATCTGCAAATATTGAAATTCTACTCTGAATGCCCCCTACAAGGTCATTAATAAATATGTTAAAAAGAAGAGGGCCCAATACTGACCCCTGTGGTACCCCACTGTTAACCGTGACCCAGTCCGAGTGTGCTCCATTAATAACCACCCTTTGTTTCCTATCCCTGAGCCAGCTCTCAACCCACTTACACATATTTTCCCCTATCCCCATTACTCTCATTTTATGTAACAACCTTTTGTGTGGCACCGTATCAAAAGCTTTGGAAAAGTCCATATATACTACGTCCACTGGGTTCCCTTGGTCCAGTCCGGAACTTGCCTCTTCATAGAAGCTGATCAAATTAGTCTGACATGAACGGTCCCTAGTAAACCCGTGCTGATACTGGGTCATGAGGTTATTCCTCTTCAGATACTCCAGCATAGCATCCCTTAGAATGCCCTCCAGGATTTTACCCACAGTAGAGGTTAAGCTTACTGGCCTATAATTACCGAGTTCAGTTTTTGCCCCTTTTTTGAATATTGGCACCACATTTGCTATACGCCAGTCCTGTGGTACAGACCCTGTTATTATGGAGTCTTTAAAGATTAAAAATAACGGTCTATCAATGACTGTACTTAGTTCCTGCAGTACTCGGGGGTGTATCCCATCCGGGCCCGGAGATTTATCAATTTTAGTTATTTTTAGACGCCGCTGTACTTCCTGCTGGGTTAAGCAGGTGACATTTAATGGGGAATTTTTATCACTAGTCATTTTGTCTGCCATGGGATTTTCTTTTGTAAATACTGATGAAAAAAAGTCATTTAGCATATTGGCTTTTTCCTCATCCTCATCCACCATTTCACCCAGACTATTTTTAAGGGGGCCAACACTGTCATTTTTTAGTTTCTTACTATTTATATAGTTAAAGAATATTTTGGGATTATTTTTACTCTCTCTGGCAATGAGTCTCTCTGTCTCAATCTTTGCTGCCTTGATTTGCTTTTTACAGAATTTATTTAATTTTCTGTATTTATTTAATGCCTCCTCACTACCTACTTCCTTTAATTCTCTAAATGCTTTCTTTTTGTCCCTTATTGCGCCCCTTACAGCTCTATTTAGCCATATTGGTTTCCTCCTATTTCTAGTATGTTTATTCCCATACGGTATATACTGTGCACAGGTCCTATCCAGGATGCGAATAAATGTCTCCCATTTTCTTTGTGTATTTTTGGGTCTCAGGATATCGTCCCAGTTAATTGCACCAAGATCCTCTCTCATCCGTTGGAAATTTGCCCTCCTGAAGTTTAGTGTCCTTGTCACCCCCCTACTACCCATCTTATTAAAGGTTACATGAAAACTTATTATTTTGTGATCACTATTCCCCAAGTGACCCCCAACCCTTATATTTGATATGCGGTCTGGCCTGTTGGTTAATATTAGGTCTAGCAGTGCCCCCCTCCTTGTTGGGTCCTGAACCAGTTGTGAAAGGTAATTGTCTCTCATAGTTGTCAAAAATCGATTACCTTTACTGGAACTGCAGGTTTCTGTTCCCCAATCTATTTCAGGGTAGTTGAAGTCCCCCATAATAATGACTTCTCCTTGAGTCGCAGCTTCATCTATTTGCTTTACGAGGATATTCTCCATTGCTTCCATTAGTTTTGGAGATTTATAACAAACCCCTATCAGTAATTTATTATTTTTTCCCCCTCCCCTTATCTCCACCCACAGAGACTCTACATTTTCATTAGATTCACCTATATTATCACGCAGGATGGGTTTTAAGGTCGATTTTACATACAGACACACCCCTCCCCCTCGCTTATCTGTACGGTCATTTCTGAACAGGCTATAGCCCTGCAAGTTAACAGCCCAGTCATGGCTCTCATCCAGCCACGTCTCAGATATCCCCACCATGTCATAATTATGCTCCAACAACATTAGTTCTAATTCATCCATTTTGTTGGCGAGGCTTCTGGCATTAGTATACATGCACTTGATGTTACTCTCTGTACCTCTATTCTTTCTTAAATTACTAACTGTTCTAACCCCACCCCCCATGCCACCACCACCCCCAACTTCCTTATTTGTGCCCAGGTCTCTATCTGCACTATCTTCCCCTCCTATAAAATGAATACCCTCCCCCCCATTCCCTAGTTTAAACACTCCTCCAACCTTCTAACCATTTTCTCCCCCAGCACAGCTGCACCTTCCCCATTGAGATGCAGCCCGTCCCTAGCGTAGAGCCTGTAGCCAACTGAGAAGTCGGCCCAGTTCTGCAGGAACCCAAACCCCTCCTTCCTACACCAATTCTTGAGCCACTTATTAACCTCCCTAATCTCCCGTTGCCTCTCTGGCGTGGCACGTGGTACAGGCAGTATTTCGGAAAATACCACGTTGGAGGTCCTTGCTTTCAGCTTGCAGCCTAATTCCCTGAAATCATCTTTAAGGACCTTCCACCTACCTCTAACTTTGTCATTTGTGCCAATGTGCACCATGACCGCTGGGTCCTCACCAGCCCCTCCCAGTAATCTGTCCACCCGATCAGCGATGTGTCGGACTCGAGCACCAGGTAGGCAGCACACCGTCCGACGATCCCTGTCTTTGTGACAGATTGCCCTATCTGTTCCCCTAATAATTGAGTCCCCCACTACCAGCACCTGTCTGGCCTGCCCTGCTCTCCTATTTCCCTACTTACTGGAGCAGTCACTCCTCCGGCTTTCAGAGGACATGCCTGGCTGCAGCAGTGCTACCCCTGTACTGGCACCCCCCTCATCTGCCAACTTAGCAAACTTATTGGGGTGTGCCAGATCAGGACTAGCCTCCCTGGCACTCTTCCCTCTACCCCGCCTTCTATCTGTCACCCAGCTAACTGCCACACTGTCCTGCAGCTCCATCCTACCATCCCCCTCCTCATCTATCCCATTGAGCGTCTGCTCTGTGAGCAGAAGACTCCTCTCCATATTGTCTATGGATCTCAGTGTTGCCAGCTGCACATTTAGATCCAGTATCTGGGTTTCCAAATGCACAATGTGCTCACATCTCGCACAGCAGTATGCACCCTCGACCGGCTGGTCAAGGACTGCATACATGTGGCAAGATGTACACTGGATGGCATTAACAATTGTGGAGCACATTTCCTAATGGGGATTGCAGCACACAGAAACGTTAATTAAAAATAAATACAAAGTATTAATTAAACCACAAAAAAAAAAAAAAAAACAGAAGCAATTCCTCCCTTGGAAACTCCCTGATTCCAAAGTCACCGAATCACAAGTCACACACTTACCGCCGTTCACACTTACGCTCAGGTCACACTCAGCTCGCTCACACTCGCTGTGCTGAAGATTTATAGATTTTTTTTTTTTTCTCTCTATCTCCCCTCAACAGCAATCCACCTTGCTGTTCAGATGCACTTCCAAAAAGGACTTGAGCCTCAAACAGCTGCCCCTTATATCCCCTTAATTATGAGCCCCCACCCTAAGTTAACTCCTTATGAATATAGCTACTCCCAATTCAGCAACTCGCACAAATTCACACAGGTATTTGTTAAAGGCCTTCCAAATACCTCCTCACTGAATCACAAGTCACACACTTACCGCCGTTCACACTTACGCTCAGGTCACACTCAGCTCGCTCACACTCGCTGTGCTGAAGATTTATAGATTTTTTTTTTCTCTCTATCTCCCCTCAGCAGCAATCCACCTTGCTGTTCAGATGCACTTCCAAAAAGGACTTGAGCCTCAAACAGCTGCCCCTTATATCCCCTTAATTATGAGCCTTATGAGCCCCCACCCTAAGTTAACTCCTTATGAATATAGCTACTCCCAATTCAGCAACTCGCACAAATTCATACAGGTATTTGTTAAAGGCCTTCCAAATACCTCCTCACTGAATCACAAGTCACACACTTACCGCCGTTCACACTTACGCTCAGGTCACACTCAGCTCGCTCACACTCGCTGTGCTGAAGATTTATAGATTTTTTTTTTTTCTCTCTATCTCCCCTCAACAGCAATCCACCTTGCTGTTCAGATGCACTTCCAAAAAAAGTCATTAGCAAGGTGTTGAAATGTTGCAGGGGCATTACAAAGCCCGAAGGGCATCACGAGATATTCAAAGTGTCCATACCGGCATCGTAATGCTGTCTTCCACTCACCCCCTGGATGAATACGCACCAAATTATAAGCCCCACGAAGATCCAGTTTAGAGAACACCTTAGCATGGCGGACTCTTTCCTGTAATTCGGGAATCAGAGACAAAGGGTAATGATTCCGTACAGTTACCTTATTGAGCTCTCGATAGTCCACACAGGGTCTCAGGGACCCATCCTTCTTCTTTACAAAAAATATAGGTGCCCCTGCTGGTGAAGAAGAAGGACGTATGAAGCCTTTGGCCAGATTTTCATCAATATACGCCTTTAAGGCTTGAAGCTCAGGTGCCGCCAAAGGATATAAGGAATAGCTGCCCCAGGAAGCAACTCAATGGGACAGTCATAATGCCTGTGTGGAGGAAGCTGATCTGCATTCTTCTTGTCACAGATGTCAGAGAACTCTTTATATGCTGAAGGTAAATTAAATACCTGTACCGGTGGTTCCATAGCTGTGGACTCGGGGACAGCTTCAGTTAATGGTGAGTTGACCCTTGTTGGAAAGATAATCTCCTTGGTCTCCCAGTTGATAGTTGGATTCTGAGAACGCAGCCAAGGGATGCCTAAAATCACAGGAAAATGAGGAGAAGAAATTAACAAGAAAGAGAGTTGCTCTTGATAATTAGGCTCCAACAAAATCTCAAGGGGTGCGGTCTCCTGATCCACAGGCCCAGAGATTAAAGGTGACCCATCCACTGTTTCCATGGTAATTGGAGAGGCTCTTTGCTGAATTTCAATACCATGTTCCTTGGCAAATGCGATATCCATAAAATTGCCACCTGCACCAGAGTCAATCATAGTTGCACTGGAAATCCACTGTCCTGTACACAGGATCTTAATTGGGAGAGAACAGTGAGAGTTCTTTTCATTTAGCTCCTTGGCTGGTGAAGTCATAGAAAGTGAATGGAATACAGTGTTTAAAGGCAGGCTACATTCAGAGATGTCAGATTCATCATCATAATTGCCATACTCCCCTACTGCAGCTAACACCTTGTTAGGCCGCTTGGGACACTTGGGACAGTTGCTTAGAAAGTGGTCAGACTGGCCACAGTAGAAACATAGACTTTCTCGAAGGTGATGCTCCCGGCGCTCATTACTCTCGCGCCTCTGAACAGAATCAATTTTCATGGGCACCTCCTCTCCCTCTAGAGATGCCTTACCTGCAGGCTCTTTGGAAGGAAGGGAAAAGTTAGAAATACGGTTATATGCAGCAAACTTCTCCTGCCTATGCTCAGTAAGGCGAATGTCAATGCGCACACAATGCTGTATAAATGTTTCTAGCTCTTGTGGTGATTCAGAGCGAGCTAATTCATCCTTTACAATGCTAGACAGACCCCTTTTAAAAATAGGTAATTGTGCATAACTGTCCCAATTAGAATCTACAGCTAATCTCCTGAATTCAGTAGCATACTCAATAACAGAAAGTTTAGCTTGGCGTAAAGACAATAAAGCAGATTCAGCGGTTGCACGGCGATTAGGATCATCAAACATTAATGCCATAGCGGCAAAAAAATCGTCCAAATTATTTAACCGCTGGTCACGAGACTCAATCATCGGATTCGCCCAGGTGAGCGCTCGTGCGGTCAGCAGCATTATTACACACAATACTTTGGATCTATCATTAGGAAAACGGTCAGCATGCACATCAAAATATAGCATACATTGATTCACAAAGCCACAAAATTTGTCGCGATCACCATTAAATCTGAATGGGGGCAACTTAGGTGGGCTAGCTGGTGGCGGTTGCCCAGATGGTAAAGTCGCTTGTGCAGCCATTTGCATACTTATGTCCTGAAAAGCCCGTCCATACTAGGACTCTATACCAGCAAGTTTGTTTTCCTGGGCTGCCATGCAGGTGCTTAAGTCCTGCAAAGTTTGTCCAAACACTTGTTGATTGTGTTCAAAGCTTCCAAACTTCTTTTGCAGACCTTCCACATCTTTCTGCAGTGATCTAATTATGGAGAACACCTGCTCTAGTCTGCTTTCTGCAGTCATTGTTCCAGCAGTCTCCTCTTTTGAGGCTAGAGTATCCTGTAATAATTATAGGGGATAACTCAGGAGACTCTTTGCATGGAATAAGACAACTACAGGACACAGTTTTATAAGTGGTAAAGTCTATATTATCACACGGTGATTCAAACAGGTGCAGAGAGAAACTCAAGTCCACAACACTTGGTGTAAATATTAAACGCAGCTTAGCAGTCTATAGGAAACTTCAGAGGAAAATGCAATCACGCAGAATGTCTATGAAGCACAGTTATTCTTGAGGATACTTGACACGAATAAGTCCTTGCTTAGTCCAAAACACAGATAGATATGCTTATAAGGCAGTTCAAATAATATCTTAGCACAACCAGGGAGGCCTGGTTAATAGTCTCAGGTTTAAGCAGAGCAGCAACAGCTTACATGTCCAGCAAATGCAGATGGAAACAAACACAAGCAGCCAGATGGAGGATTACTGGAAACCGATGTATGCAGCAGAAACTCAGAGCTGAGTAGCAGGATCTCCACACAGGTTCACAGGATCAGGTGCAGGTGCAAAGCCAGGGAGTCGTCAGGAGCTGGATGCAAGGCAGAATACTCTAGCACAGACTGAAGGCTGGGGTGGAGTTATATAGCAGGAAGACACAGTGCACATGAGACCAAAGACGCCATCTTGGAAAAGGGCAGTAATGCACAAAAAGTAATCAAAATGTTCAGAGTCCTGACATTACTCCCTCCTCAGAAGCGGCCTCAGGACGGTCCTGGACCTGGTTTCTCAGGGAATCTTTGATGAAAACGAGAGATCTTCTGTTGGGCATTGATGTTTTCCACTGGTTCCCGAGAGTCTTCCTCAGGGGGATATCCCTGCCATCTTATAAGATATTGGAGCCGATTCCTGTGAATCCTGGAATCCAAGGCTGGGGTGGAGTTATATAGCAGGAAGACACAGTGCACATGAGACCAAAGACGCCATCTTGGAAAAGGACAGTAATGCACAAAAAGTAATCAAAATGTTCAGAGTCCTGACACATAGATGGCCTAATATTTGTGTGGCAAGGTGAAAGTTCTGATATTTCCAACTTCATTCTATACCTAAATGATAATCAATTCAATTTTCGGTTCACTCATACAAACCATCCTAAAAAAAAATCACTTTTTTTAGATTTAGAATTAATTGTCCAAAGCAAAACCTATAGAAAATTCACCGCTGGAAATACCATTCTAGATGCACGCAGTTTACATCCCCCACATGTAATTAAAGGTATTCCTGTAGGAGAAATGATCAGGGCAAAAAGGAACTGTAACACCAGCGGAACTTTTGTTACTGAATCTAATCTTATAAGTAAACGTCTTTAACATAGATATTATCCACATTGGAGTGTGAAACGAGTGTCATGTCGGACGCTCTTCATACTAGGGCGTTCGACAGACAGCGGTAATTCCGCTTTTGTCCACTATGCGCTCAGTGGCGTCAGCTAGATTTTATCTAGCTGGTCCGGGGTTAATTTAGATGGTGCTCAGATTGGAAGCTGGGTCACGCCCACTGCCTTTAAATAGTTCTTCTGAACATTGGGCATCGCCGATTATAGCTTCTGTCTTGTGCTTGGTTATCTCGGTCTGGACTGGTGAGCTAGTAGTTGGAGTATCGAATCTGGTGGTGTATTTTCCCTTTGTCGTATTTTCTCCTTCCTATATTTGTATTGTTTTGCCCTGTGCATTTATAGTGTATTCCTGTGTGACTGCGGCGTGTTGCATATTTTTCTGTTATCCTTGTCTGCGCTTACTGTGGGTATTGGTGTGTGGTCTCTTCACTGGGTGGTGGGTGGTGGTTTCAGCCTAGGGTTGAAACAGGAGACAGGGTGGGGATGGAGGCCCAGACATGCACACCATCAGTGTAAACTCTGGGAGAGGGTCAGTCAGGGTTTCCCTAGTCTGAGGGAAATCGCAGGGGCCCGGGTTATTAGCTTTTGCCTACCTAGGTCTCCTGTGACATTATAATCGGCCAACATTATTTGAATTCCATGGATCCCATGAATTCCATAACCCACCAGTTGGAGGCGCTGTCCCTACAGGTCACTGAGTTGAGGGGGGCAGTGCAGCAACAAGGACTAGCAGTATCTAATGTGCAAGCCGGAGTGACAGGTAGAGTTGCTGAGCCTAAGTTTCCTTTGCCTGAAAAGTTTACTGGGGAACGCAGTAAATTTGTTACTTTTCATGAAGCTTGCAAACTGTATTTTTGGATGCACCTGATCTCCTCAGGTAATGAGGCTCAGTGTGTGGGCCTGGTTTTGTCATTATTAAATGGGGACCCCCAAGCATGGGCGTTTTCTTTGCCATCTGATTCTGCTATATTTAAGTCTGTGGAAAGTTATTTTTCCGCTCTTGGACACATTTACGATGATCCTGACAGAATGGCTTTAGCAGAATCTAAGATACACACTATTCACCAGGGGGAGCGTGTTGCAGAGGATTACTGTTCTGAATTTCGCCGCTGGGTGGTCGACACACACTGGAATGATCCCGCGCTGCGAAGTCAGTTTATTCATGGGGTTTCTGGAAGGGTTAAAAAAGCCCTTCTGATGTACGAGACTCCTGCTTCACTAGATTCCGCTATGAGTCTTGTTGTCCGCATTGATCGCCGTTTGCGTCAGGGGGAGCATGAGACACCGCCTATGGGAGAGGGTTTAGGTTCACGTGAGGTTGCTGCAGGTGAGCCCACGGAACCTATGCAAATCGCAGGGGTGTCACATGTTAAGCATCGAGCCCCTGTGCTCAGGAAGCAGGGAGCCTGTTTTTACTGCGGTAAAACTGGTCATTTTGTTAACATTTGTCCTCTGCTGTCTAAGAAAAACGCAACGGCGGAAAACTTCTAAGCTCAGAGGGTGTGGAGGAGGCCAATCTGAGCTTATGTATATCCTCCATGGTGGTTTCTCAATGCATGCTCCCTGCCAAAGTTAATGTCGCTGGCAGAGAGCTGTCAATCACTGTTTTTGTGGATAGTGGTTCTGCCACAAATCTCATTGATGAGGAGTTTGCACGCACTGCCGGCTTTAAGATCGAAAAACTGCCTCATCCTATCCGCGTGGTCACCATTAATGCTGCTCTTCTCCCACAGGGGGAGATTACTGAGTTTGTGGCTGAGGTGAAACTCCACATTGGGGTTCTTCATTTTGAGCAGGTTACATGTAAAGTGCTCAAGAGTCTTCCTGCACAGGTGGTTTTGGGGTTTCCATGGTTGTCTATGCACAACCCGGTTATTGATTGGAAAACTCAGGACATAATTCAGTGGAGCGAATTCTGCCAGGAGAATTGCTTGTCCACATGTGTCTCTGCTGTGACTTCAAGCGTTCCTGAGTCACTTCTGGATTTTGTTGATGTGTTCTCTGAGAAGGGTTGTTCAGAGTTGCCACCACATCGCCCCTTGACTGTACTATCAGGTTTAAACCAGGGGCCAAATTGCCTAAAGCTCGGATGTTTAACATCTCCGGTCCGGAGAGACAAGCGTTAAAGGTTTACATTGCTGAAAGTTTGAGCAAAGGGCACATCAGGCCTTCATCTTCGCCTGTGGCAGCAGGGTTCTTCTTCGTTAAGAAGAAAGATGGCTGACTACGCCCGTGTCTGGATTTCAAGGAGTTGAATCAGATTACGGTTCGTGATCCATACCCTATGCCATTGATACCGGATTTGTTCAACCAGGTGGCAGGTGCTAAGTGGTTTACCAAGCTTGACCTCAGAGGGGCGTACAACCTCATAAGAGTCCGTCAAGGTGGTGAGTGGAAGATGGCTTTTAATACCCCTTAGGGTCATTTTGAAAATTTGGTGATGCCATTTGGGTTGACTAACACTCCTGCAGTGTTTCAACATTTCATAAATGATGTGTTCTCGCATGTTTTGGGGAAATTCGTTATTGTGTACCTTGATGACATTCTCATATATTCTTACAACCGTGATACTCATTTGGATCATGTCAGGCAGGTGTTACAGCTTCTCAGAGAGAATAAGCTATATGCAAAACTTGAGAAATGTGTATTTTCAGCTCAAGAGTTGCCTTTCTTGGGTTATATTGTGTCTGCTTCTTGTTTTAAAATGGACGCCGCTAAGGTGCAAGCGGTGCTGCATTGGGAACAGCCTGATAACCTAAAGGCACTTCAGCAGTTCCTTGGGTTTTCTAACTACTATAGGAAGTTTATCAAGGATTTTTCTATCATTGCTAAACCGCTAACTGACATGACGAAAAAGGGCTCTTTTCACTGGGTGGTGGGTGGTGATTTAAGCCTAGGGTTGAAACAGGAGACAGGGTAAGGATGGAGGCCCAGACATGCACACCATCAGTTTAAACTCTGGGAGAGGGTCAGTCAGGGATTCCCTAGTCTGAGGGAAATCGCAGGGGCCCAGGTTATTAGCTTTTGCCTAGCTAGGTCTCCCGTGACAACGAGCCAATAAAATTGCAGATGGTAGGAACAGATTGGATTTAGTGGATTAAGTTAAATCTCCAATGTGTAAAAACAAAATGAATGCCACACCTACTTTAGTCCTGACATATAGTCCATATTTCAGTGCTATTTCAAACATAGTGCAAAGCAATCTTCACATCTTACATGATGATTCTATCATAGACTGCATTTTAAAAAAAAGGTATTAGAATAGTTCCTAGAAAAGCCAAAATATTAGGCAATTCATTCTCACCTAGTCTTTGTCACAATTCACACGTGTCTGTTTCCCGCACATGGTTGTCTTTGAAAGGATACTTTACTTGTGGTTACTGCTCTTGTAAAACTTGTAGAGTGTCTTTTAAAACTAATTATTTTTTCAATCATGAGCAAAGTAAAAAATTCCATATTAAAATTTCCTTAATTGCAACCGTAATCCTGTAATTTACATCATGGAGTGCACCGCATGCAATCTCAAGTATGTACCGTATTTTTCTGACCATAAGATGCACTTTTTTCCTCCAAATTTGGGAGAAAAGTGTGGGTGCATCTTATGGTACGGATGTAACATGGGGAGGGGGCAGCAGCGAGTGGGATTGCACTGGGAGGCAGGAGGCAGAAAAATGTCCCTGCCAGGCTTCAGGAATCAGCGCTGGGGAAACCACATGGTCCCGATCATTAAAGTGCAGTGAATATTCATTAGTTGCTTCCCCGCCCACCTGTCAGCTGAGCCGGTGAGCGGGGAGCAGCACATGAATACTCCTTCACAGGGACACACATGTCTCCCCAGCGCTGGATTCCTGCACCAGCTGGGGAGATCTGTGTATCTGGTGGAGGAGGGGGCAGCAGCAGGGGCCAGAGGGAAGACACAAGATCGCTGTGTACCTGCCTGCCAGGGCTGTGCTGAGTGTTCCAGCACAAGGACCTGTGTGATGTCAGGAGTGGGCGGGCTGGAGCATCACATGGCAGCACAGAGCCCTCCCTCTTCTGATGTCATCACAGGTCGTGCAGACACCACACTACAATCTGCAAGCTTCCTCCTGTGCTGTGGAGAGGCAACAAGAGGGAGCGCTCTGTGGTGTCATGGGACAGGATGCTCCAGCGTTTTACCTCACCATAGCTGGCTGGCTGCCACAATTAAAAAGTTAGTCTTTACAACACACAATAAAGCACTCTGCCACTCCTGTGGTAAACTATAACTCCCTGTATGCCATAGGATCTGCAGGACATGCTGGGAGTTATAATTTTCCCATGGGTTCTTAAAACAGCACTCCAGTGTTATTTTTCAGTGCTGGAGTGGTGCTTTAAATATAAGCCCTGTGCCCCCATTCTTATACTCATTTTCCAGCATCTTCATATAGTACTTAACAACCATCACACTGGTCCCGTGGCTTCCAACATAATAGCATACTATTATATATAATAACAACACACATAATAGTATGTTATTAAATATTTTACCACCTTTTTTGCTTCAAATATTTTTTTTCCCTATTTTCCACCTCTAAAACCTGGGTGCGTCTTATAGTCCGGTGCATCTTATAGTCCGAAAAATATGGTAAGTTCGACTATCCTTAATTTAAATCCAGGGTCAGAGAACATCCTTATGACTTAGAAGAATTCTCCAATAGAAATATTTCTAATATTTCTAAGCATTTTCTGAAATGCCATAATCGTGATATATCTAATTTACAGGCATATGCAGTTGAACATGTACCCAAACATATCAGCGGTGGTGACCATAAAGGTGGACTTCGTAATAAAGAAGCATTTTGGATTTTTTCTCTGAACACCTATTTTCCTTTGGGTCTGAATCTCAGGCGAGAAACTATAATACAATATTAGTTCATTATGGTTCATATAGCACCCTGAGGATAGGGAATATAAAAAGGAAAGCACCACGCAGGATCAAAGCACAATATTAAAAATATCACAAATAAAAGTGCAAAGCTGATGCACTCACCAAACTAAGGTTGAAGGAACAGCGTATTGGCCCTGGGAGAGTATCCCAAACCAAGGTCCTAGTTACTCGGTCTGCTTCATGGCTCCTGGTCAACAGGGCGATCCTCAGTCATCTGCAGATGAAAAGTAAAAAGAAACAGAAATCCAGTCTGGTGCCAGCACTCCCAAAAATTGTAACATGATAGATAGGCTAAATATTTAAATATATTGAAAAGATTTTTATTCTGAAATGTACCAAGTAAAAACAACGCGTTTCGGCTTAAAAAAAAGCCTTCATCAGGTAAAGCATACATCCATACTGAACCAATAACTATATCTTTGTAAACCCTTTTTAGGAATGGAAAGGGAGGGGTGTTTGTCATTAGCACCAATCCTTCACTTAATTTGCATACTCCTCTTAATTGGTTTAACTCTTTAGCACAGGTGGATAAAAGATATAATTCACTAAGGGTACCATCACACAGTGCCATTTTCATCGCTACGACGGCACGATTCGTGACGTTGCAGCGTCGTATAAGTATCGCTCCAGCGTCGTATACTGCTGTCACACGTTGCAATACACGGCGCTGGAGCGATAATTTCATGACATATTTGCGATGTAGAAGCCGTTGGTTACTGTGCGCACATCGTATACAACCTGTGTCACACAATGCAATCATGCCGCCACAGCGGGACACTAGACGACAAAAGAAAGTTTCAAACGATCTGCTACGACGTACGATTCTCAGCGGGGATCCGGATCGCAGTAGCGTGTCAGACACAGCGATATCGTAAATGCATCGCTGGAACGTCACGAATCGTGCCGTTGTAGCGATCAAAATTGCACTGTGTGACGGTACCCTAAGAGGAAAATGGAACTTAGATGTAAATGTGAACCGCATATCTTATAAAGTTATGCTGTAGGTGAAAGGTAACAATTCATTATAAAGCCAAAAAAAAAAACAACACAAGAAAAAAAAAAGCACACACACACAAAAAAAATTTTTATAACACCAAATCGTTATGTCAATAGGTATAGCATCTCTAAACTTCTCAATCACATCGTTCAAACCATTTGGGTACAGGGTTTGTAACCTAAATATCCAAAAAGATTCCTTCTTGTTTAATATTTGATTGCGATTAA
Organism: Ranitomeya variabilis; assembly: GCF_051348905.1. Classification (NCBI taxonomy): domain Eukaryota; kingdom Metazoa; phylum Chordata; class Amphibia; order Anura; family Dendrobatidae; genus Ranitomeya; species Ranitomeya variabilis. The sequence continues at coordinate 808,495,416 of NC_135233.1, forward strand.
GCACTCGAGAAGGTATAATTTCTACTGGTGTAACTGTTATTTGGAATTTTTTGTTGTGCTTTAATAGCATGTGCCGCGATAAGCTATGCTGGAGGAAATCGATTTTAGTATTATGACGGTGCCCATTCACTCTTGCTCTGACTGTGCTGCACGGCCAACATATTGGAGGCCGCAACAACACGTGATCACGTAAACAACATAGTCACTGTTGCAAGACAGATGTTGCTTAATCTGAAAGACCTCACCGGTACTATATGAAGTGATCGAGCAAGCTCCATGTTGTAAGATGTTGCATGTATAGCAATTCCTCAATCCACATTTGTAGTCGCCCAGAGATTAATTTTTAGAGACAGCTTTTGAAAACCCACAAGGATATCTGTCCGGTTTTTTAGGCTGCTGGGCGCTATTAAATTTCTTATGGTGCGACCCCTTTTAAAAGTAATACCAGGTTTTTTCGGCACCAAATTCTTTAAGATGGGGTCTTTAATTAAAAGGTACTAAAATTTTTCAAGGATGTCTGTTATTTTCTGATTACCATTAAAAGGGCTCATACTCACATGCGAGAAACTCGGATGAGTCTTGCACGTCAATACCTGGCACTGCACCCGGCATTCAGATCGGAGTGTGCGGGGCATAGCAATACATGCAATCGCATGCTCCGCTCCTGAGTGCCAGGTGCAGTGCCAGGCATTAACATGCGAGACTCACTTGAGTTTCTCGCATGTGAGTATGAGCCCTTAAACTGAGCCATGAAATTAAAATGCCAGGGATTTGTTATTATTGTTTGGTTCTTTCTTGAAGGACCACAAGATTCAGCTCTTCCATTGTTCAGATTGCACATAATCCCATTTTCTAGGGAAAAAAACTTTTCTCTGGTTATTCTGTGGTAGGCAATCAGAATGCGTTTTTATCAGATTCTTTGCATATGCACCTTGTACTAATTTTTTTGGATATTTGTTCTCAAGAAATCTAGCCTTGAGAATCTTTGATTGTTCCACATAGTCAGCCTCACTACTGCAATTCTTTCGAATGCGCAGAAATTGGCTATGTGGAATATTTTTCTTCCATTTGTAATAGTGTGCGCTACGGAAATCCCAAAAAACATTACTATCTACTTTTTTGAGAAAAAGTTTTTGTCACTATGCGGCTGTCTTTGTGGCTTACTTCAAGATCTAGAAAAGTGATTTTATTTTTATTTAAATCTGCAGTAAAAGTAATCCCCCATTCATTTGTGCTTAGTTTGTTAATTAATTTCCATGCTTGTTCTATAGACTCCTTCCATAGGATCACCAGATCATCTATATAGCGTTTATAAAGCAGAATTTTTTCTTTAAAAAAAGGCTTGGATAGTACAGATAGGGACTCAAATCGCTCCATGAAGAGATTAGCAAAACTTGGGGCAATCCGCGTCCCCATCGCGGTCCTGAGCCTCTGTAGATAGAATACATCCTGAAAAGAAAAAAAAATTTATTAAAATAAATTCCAAACCTTTTAGTAAAAACTCCCTCTGTGAGGATGGTATTCGGCTGTTTTCATGGAGATAAAAATCCACAGCTGCCAGTCCCAGGGTATCTTCAATGTTGGAATATAGACCTCCTACATCAAGTGTAATAAAAAGATAACCCTCTTGCCATATTATATCTTTACATTACTGGATGAACTGTGCGGAGTCCCAAAGACAGTTTCCATTTGTAAAAAGGGTTTATAAAGACATGGTTATTGTTTCAGTGTGGATGTATATTTACGTGATGAAGGCTTTTTTTTAATCTGAAGCGCGTTGTTTTTACTTGGTACATTTCAGAATAAAATCTTTTTAAATATATATTTTTTTTAAATAAGCCGATCTATCACATGTTACAATTTTCGGGAGCGCCGGCACCAGACTGGATTTCTGGTTCTTTTTATTAGTTCATATGATGTGTTACTGCCATAGTGGATGATCATCATTGACATATCTTCATCCATGGCTTATAACAGCAGTCTTGTTTATATAATCACACTCTCTATAATTACAGATTTGTCAGCTTACATAGTCTTTATAATATATTCACTATTATATGCTTAAGTGTGTTTACAGATAGAAAGCAATGTCAGCATGGTTTGCAAAAAAAGTTGTTTTTTTCTTTGTTTTTTTTCTTTCTTTCTTTATGTTTTTTTATTCATTTACTTTATTTTTTTCACAGACATGCTTTTACATATGAGATGTGATAATAATCTCATAAGAGTTTAATTGTAGTAGATTCGTTGGTTTGGATATTTTTTGTAACACATTTATATTCACTATTTGTTCAAGTATGCTTTTGGTATAGGGTTGAGCGACTTTTACTTTTTCAGGATCGAGTCGGGTTTCGCGAAACCCGACTTTGTCAAAAGTCGGGTCGGGTGAAATTGGCCAATTATTGCGAAAAGTCGGGGATCCGATCGAAACACGAAACCCAATGCAAGTCAATAGAGAATCAAAGTCAACAGTGAGTGGAGGACAGGAAAACACCAACAGAGCCCATTTTAATGCCAAAAGCATCAATTCTTGTTACTTAAGCTTGTCAATCTTAATGTACCTTATAATAATAGTTAGCCATTGAAAATTTGGGGGTCATTTGGCAACAGTTGTGGGGGGAGTAGGGCTGGCTCAAGTTTTTCGTGGGCCCAGGAAACGTGGACTACGTCACAGTGGTGGAGCAGGGAGAGGTAAGTATTTCAACTTTGCAAGTGCTGTGATCCTGAGCAAGCAGGGGGAGCACACTCGTTTGCATTGCCACTGGTACAGGGCCCCTCAAAGTACGGCGTTGTGATTGACGGCGGGGGCGCCTCCCACCGGCAGAGACACTTTTGCGTACTATGAGGGGCCCTGTGCCAGTGACGTCGCCAACGAGTATGCCCCCCCACCTGTTGAAGGAACCTGCACTTTCATCTGCACCTTCTTCTTTGTCCCCGTGTAAGGTGGTATAGTATGCGGGAAGGGGAACCAGACTTTCTGCAGGGTCAGATACTGGCTATGTAGAGTGCAAGGGGAATGTAGTGGTCTGGGTCAATGTACCAGCAGACTCATCTAGCAGTGGCTGGGCAATGGGCAGGATGAGGAGGAAACAAAGATATAGGCCCAAAGAATAAAGTAGGCTAAATGCAGTTCAAAATTGGTAACAGGAGTAAACAGGCAGCACTGCTTTGTTCAGTGGAGGAGAACAGCAAGGAGCGGCAGACACCGTTAGTAGGCCCAACCAAACCAGTAGGCCAAATGCAGTTTTAAAATTCCTATAGGCCGAAAGCCTGAAGATTGAAGCTCAGGAGAAAAACACAGGAGAATACCAAGGAGCGGAAGACACCGTTAGTAGGCCCAACCAAACTAGTAGGCCAAATGCACTTTAATATGTGATATCGGCTGCAAATTGAGGCTCTGCTTTGTGCAGTGAAGGACAGCTGTATTGAGTGGCACAGACAGACACATGTAGTAGGCCTAAATTAAAAAAGTTGGCTCAATGCAGTTTAAAATTGGTTACAGGGGTACACAGGCGGCAGAGCGTTGTTAAGCGGAGGACGATTGTCAGGACTGGAGTGGCCCAGACAGACTTAGTAGGCCTAAAATAAAGAAGTAGGCGCAATGCAGTTAAAAATGGGTAACAGGGGTACACAGGCAGCATTGTTTTGTTAGGCGGAGGACGATTGCTAGGAGTGGCGCAGACAGACTTACTAGGCCTAAAATAAAAAAGTAGGCTCAATGCAGTTCAAAATGGGTAATGGGTACACAGGCAGCATTGTTTTGGTCAGCGGAGGGCGATTAGTAGGAGTGGCGCAGACAGACTTACTAGGCCTAAAATAAAAAAGTTGGCTCAATGCAGTTTAAAATGGGTAACAGGGGTACACAGGCAACACTGGTTTGGTCAGCGGAAGACGATTGCTAGGAGTGGCGCAGACAGACTTACTAGGCCTAAAATAAAAAAGTTGGCTCAATGCAGTTCAAAATGGGTAATGGGTACACAGGCAGCATTGTTTTGGTCAGTGGAGGACGATTAGTAGGAGTGGCGCAGACAGACTTACTAGGCCTAAAATAAAAAAAGTTGGCTCAATGCAGTTTAAAATGGGTAACAGGGGTACACAGGCAACACTGGTTTGGTCAGCGGAGGACGATTGCTAGGAGTGGCGCAGACAGACTTACTAGGCCTAAAATAAAAAAGTAGGCTCAATGCAGTTCAAAATGGGTAACGGGTACACAGGCAGCATTGTTTTGGTCAGCGGAGGATGATTAGTAGGAGTGGCGCAGACAGCTTTACTAGGCCTAAAATAAAAAAGTTGGCTCAATGCAGTTCAAAATGGGTAACAGGGGTACACAGGCAGCACTGGTTTGGTCAGCGGAGGAAGATTGCTAGGAGTGGCGCAGACAGACTTACTAGGCCTAAAATAAAAAAGTTGGCTCAGTGCAGTTCTAAACTGGTAACAGGAGTAAACTGGTGGCACTGCTTTGTTCGGTGGAGGACAACTTGAATAAGTGGCTGACACAGTACGTTGGCTGTTGTGAATTTGCTTTTTGCTCCCTCTAGTGGTTACTAGTTTTTTGACTCTGGTTTTTCTGTCATTCCTTTTATCCGCACCTGGGTCGTTAGTTAGGGGTGTTGCTATATAAGCTCCCTGGACCTTCAGTTCTATGCCTGGCAACGTAGTTATCAGAGCTAGTCTGCTGTGCTCTTGTCTACTGATCCTGGTTCCAGTTATTTCAGCTAAGTCTGCCTTTTGCTTTTTGCTATTTGTTTTGGTTTTGTATTTTTGTCCAGCTTGTTCCAAATCTATATCCTGACCTTTGCTGGAAGCTCTAGGGGGCTGGTGTTCTCCCCCCGGACCGTTAGACGGTTCGGGGGTTCTTGAATTTCCAGTGTGGATTTTGATAGGGTTTTTGTTGACCATATAAGTTACCTTTCTTTATTCTGCTATCAGTAAGCGGGCCTCTCTGTGCTAAACCTGGTTCATTTCTGTGTTTGTCATTTCCTCTTACCTCACCGTCATTATTTGTGGGGGGCTTCTATCCAGCTTTGGGGTCCCCTTCTCTGGAGGCAAGAAAGGTCTTTGTTTTCCTCTACTAGGGGTAGCTAGATTCTCCGGCTGGCGCGTGTCATCTAGAATCAACGTAGGAATGATCCCCGGCTACTTCTAGTGTTGGCGTTAGGAGTAGATATATGGTCAACCCAGTTACCACTGCCCTATGAGCTGGATTTTTGTATTCTGCAGACTTCCACGTTCCTCTGAGACCCTCGCCATTGGGGTCATAACAGTTTGCCAGGCCAGTATTAAATGTTTAATGCATTGCAGAAGAGGGATTATAAGAAAGAAGATTCTGAGTTTTTTTTTTTTTTCTTTTTCCCCTTTACCTCAGAGTGGCTATGCTTGCTGCAGACATGAATGTCCAGACCTTGATTACAAGTGTGGACCAGCTGGCTACTCGTGTGCAGGGCATACAAGATTATGTTATCAGAAATCCTAGGTCAGAACCTAAAATACCGATTCCTGAACTGTTTTCCGGAGACAGGTTTAAGTTTAGGAATTTCGTGAATAATTGTAAATTGTTTTTGTCCCTGAGACCCTGTTCATCTGGAGATTCTGCTCAGCAAGTAAAAATTGTTATTTCGTTCTTACGGGGCGACCCTCAGGATTGGGCTTTTTCGCTGGCGCCAGGAGATCCGGCATTGGCTGATCTTGATGCGTTTTTTCTGGCGCTCGGTTTACTTTATGAGGAACCCAATCTTGAGATTCAGGCAGAAAAGGCCTTGCTGGCTATGTCTCAGGGGCAGGACGAGGCTGAAGTGTATTGCCAAAAATTTCGGAAATGGTCCGTGCTGACACATTGGAACGAGTGTGCACTGGCCGCTAATTTTAGAAATGGCCTTTCTGAAGCCATTAAGAATGTTATGGTGGGTTTTCCCATTCCCACAGGTCTGAATGATACTATGGCACTGGCTATTCAAATTGACCGGCGGTTGCGGGAGCGCAAAACCGCAAATTCCCTCATGGTGTTGTCTGAACAGACACCTAATTCGGTGCAATGTGATAGAAAAACCGCAAATTCCCTCATGGTGTTGTCTGAACAGACACCTGATTTAATGCAATGTGATAGAATCCTGACTAGAAATGAGCGGAAAATTCATAGACGCCGGAATGGCTTATGCTACTACTGTGGTGATTCTACACATGTTATCTCAGCATGCTCTAAACGTATAGCTAAGGTTGTTAGTCCTGTCACCGTTGGTAATTTGCAACCTAAATTTATTCTGTCTGTAACCTTGATTTGCTCACTGTCATCTTATCCTGTCATGGCGTTTGTAGATTCAGGTGCTGCCCTGAGTCTCATGGATCTCTCATTTGCTAAGCGCTGTGGTTTTACTCTTGAACCATTAGAAAATCCTATTCCTCTTAGGGGTATTGATGCTACACCATTGGCAGCAAATAAACCGCAGTATTGGACACAGGTTACCATGTGCATGACTCCTGAACACCGCGAGGTGATACGTTTCCTGGTTTTACATAAAATGCATGATTTGGTTGTTTTGGGGCTGCCATGGTTACAGACCCATAATCCAGTCCTGGACTGGAAGGCTATGTCAGTCTCAAGTTGGGGCTGTCGTGGTATTCATGGGGATTCCCTGCCTGTGTCTATTGCTTCTTCTACGCCTTCGGAAGTTCCGGAGTATTTGTCTGATTATCAGGATGTCTTCAGTGAGTCTGAGTCCAGTGCACTGCCTCCTCATAGGGACTGTGACTGTGCTATAGATTTGATCCCAGGCAGTAAATTTCCTAAGGGAAGACTGTTTAATCTGTCGGTACCTGAACATACCGCTATGCGTTCATATATCAAGGAGTCTCTGGAGAAAGGACATATTCGTCCGTCTTCTTCCCCTCTTGGTGCGGGATTCTTTTTTGTGGCAAAAAAGGACGGATCTTTGAGACCTTGTATTGATTATCGGCTTTTAAATAAGATCACTGTCAAGTTTCAGTATCCTTTACCGCTGTTGTCTGACCTGTTTGCCCGGATTAAGGGTGCCAAGTGGTTCACCAAGATAGACCTTCGTGGTGCGTACAACCTTGTGCGCATTAAGCAAGGTGATGAATGGAAAACCGCATTCAATACGCCCGAAGGTCATTTTGAGTACTTGGTGATGCCTTTTGGGCTCTCCAATGCGCCTTCAGTTTTTCAGTCCTTTATGCATGACATTTTCCGGAAGTATCTGGATAAATTTTTGATTGTTTATCTGGATGATATTTTGTTTTTTTCTGATAATTGGGATTCGCATGTGGAGCAGGTCAGGTTGGTCTTTAAAATTTTGCGTGAAAATTCTTTGTTTGTCAAGGGCTCAAAGTGTCTCTTTGGTGTACAGAAGGTTCCCTTTTTGGGGTTCATTTTTTCCCCTTCTGCTGTGGAGATGGACCCAGTCAAGGTCCGAGCTATTCTTGATTGGACACAGCCCTCGTCAGTTAAGAGTCTTCAGAAGTTCTTGGGCTTCGCTAACTTCTACCGTCGTTTTATCGCTAATTTTTCTAGCATTGTGAAACCTTTGACGGATATGACCAAGAAGGGCTCCGATGTAGCTAACTGGGCTCCTGCTGCCGTGGAGGCTTTCCAGGAGTTGAAACGCCGGTTTACTTCGGCGCCTGTTTTGTGCCAGCCTGACGTCTCACTTCCCTTTCAGGTTGAGGTGGATGCTTCGGAGATTGGGGCAGGGGCCGTTTTGTCGCAGAGAGGCCCTGGTTGCTCTGTTATGAAACCTTGTGCCTTTTTCTCTAGGAAGTTTTCGCCTGCCGAGCGAAATTATGATGTGGGCAATCGGGAGTTGTTGGCCATGAAATGGGCATTTGAGGAGTGGCGTCATTGGCTCGAGGGTGCTAAGCATCGTGTGGTGGTCTTGACTGATCACAAAAATCTGATGTATCTCGAGTCTGCTAAACGCCTTAATCCGAGACAGGCCCGCTGGTCATTGTTTTTCTCCCGCTTTGATTTTGTTGTCTCGTATTTACCAGGTTCAAAGAATGTGAAGGCTGATGCTCTTTCTAGGAGCTTTGTGCCTGATGCTCCTGGAGTCGCTGATCCTGTTGGTATTCTTAAAGATGGAGTTATCTTGTCAGCTATTTCTCCGGATCTGCGACGTGTGTTGCAGAGATTTCAGGCTGATAGGCCTGAGTCTTGTCCACCTGACAGACTGTTTGTCCCGGATAAGTGGACCAGCAGAGTCATTTCCGAGGTTCATTCCTCGGTGTTGGCAGGTCACCCGGGAATTTTTGGCACCAGAGATCTGGTGGCCAGGTCCTTTTGGTGGCCTTCCTTGTCAAGGGATGTGCGGTCATTTGTGCAGTCCTGTGGGACTTGTGCTCGAGCTAAGCCTTGCTGTTCTCGTGCCAGCGGTTTGCTCTTGCCCTTGCCTGTCCCGAAGAGACCTTGGACACATATCTCCATGGATTTCATTTCTGATCTTCCGCTATCTCAGGGCATGTCCGTTATCTGGGTGATATGTGATCGCTTTTCCAAGATGGTCCATTTGGTTCCTTTGCCTAAGCTGCCTTCCTCTTCCGATCTGGTTCCTGTGTTTTTCCAGAACGTGGTTCGTTTGCACGGCATCCCTGAGAATATTGTGTCAGACAGAGGATCCCAGTTCGTTTCCAGGTTCTGGCGATCCTTTTGTAGTAGGATGGGCATTGATTTGTCGTTTTCGTCTGCTTTCCATCCTCAGACTAATGGACAGACGGAGCGAACTAATCAGACTTTAGAGGCTTATTTGAGGTGTTTTGTCTCTGCTGATCAGGACGATTGGGTGACATTCTTGCCGTTGGCTGAGTTTGCCCTTAATAATCGGGCTAGTTCCGCCACCTTGGTTTCGCCTTTTTTCTGCAACTCTGGTTTCCATCCTCGTTTTTCTTCGGGTCATGTGAAGCCTTCTGACTGTCCTGGGGTGGATTCTGTGGTGGATAGGTTGCAGCAGATCTGGAATCATGTGGTGGACAACTTGAAGTTGTCACAGGAGAAGGCTCAGCGCTTTGCCAACCGCCGCCGCGGTGTGGGTCCCCGACTACGCGTTGGGGATTTGGTATGGCTTTCTTCCCGCTTTGTTCCTATGAAGGTCTCCTCTCCCAAATTTAAACCTCGTTTTATTGGGCCTTACAAGATATTGGAAATCCTTAATCCTGTATCTTTTCGTCTGGATCTTCCTGTGTCGTTTGCTATTCACAATGTATTTCATAGGTCCTTGTTGCGGCGGTACATTGTGCCTGTAGTTCCTTCTGCTGAGCCTCCTGCTCCGGTGTTGGTTGAGGGCGAGTTGGAGTACGTGGTGGAGAAGATCTTGGATTCTCGCCTCTCCAGGCGGAGGCTTCAGTACCTGGTCAAGTGGAAGGGCTATGGTCAGGAGGATAATTCCTGGGTGGTCGCCTCTGATGTTCATGCGGCCGATTTAGTTCGTGCCTTTCATGCCACTCATCCTGATCGCCCTGGTGGTCGTGGTGAGGGTTCGGTGACCCCTCACTAAGGGGGGGGTACTGTTGTGAATTTGCTTTTTGCTCCCTCTAGTGGTTACTAGTTTTTTGACTCTGGTTTTTCTGTCATTCCTTTTATCCGCACCTGGGTTGTTAGTTAGGGGTGTTGCTATATAAGCTCCCTGGACCTTCAGTTCTATGCCTGGCAACGTAGTTATCAGAGCTAGTCTGCTGTGCTCTTGTCTACTGATCCTGGTTCCAGTTATTTCAGCTAAGTCTGCCTTTTGCTTTTTGCTATTTGTTTTGGTTTTGTATTTTTGTACAGCTTGTTCCAAATCTATATCCTGACCTTTGCTGGAAGCTCTAGGGGGCTGGTGTTCTCCCCCCGGACCGTTAGACGGTTCGGGGGTTCTTGAATTTCCAGTGTGGATTTTGATAGGGTTTTTGTTGACCATATAAGTTACCTTTCTTTATTCTGCTATCAGTAAGCGGGCCTCTCTGTGCTAAACCTGGTTCATTTCTGTGTTTGTCATTTCCTCTTACCTCACCGTCATTATTTGTGGGGGGCTTCTATCCAGCTTTGGGGTCCCCTTCTCTGGAGGCAAGAAAGGTCTTTGTTTTCCTCTACTAGGGGTAGCTAGATTCTCCGGCTGGCGCGTGTCATCTAGAATCAACGTAGGAATGATCCCCGGCTACTTCTAGTGTTGGCGTTAGGAGTAGATATATGGTCAACCCAGTTACCACTGCCCTATGAGCTGGATTTTTGTATTCTGCAGACTTCCACGTTCCTCTGAGACCCTCGCCATTGGGGTCATAACAGTTGGCCTAAATTGTAAAGCGGGCTAAATGTCTCCAAAAAAAATGTTCGTACATAAACAGGTGGCAAAGCAACGTACAAGGGTGGGTTCCTGTTATGATCCTAGTGGCAAGGATCGCAGGTCGGACTAGCTAAATAACTGAACAGACGACTAGCTCTGGGGTAGTGGTAACTAGATTGACCGCAACCTGATCCTATCCGCAAACAACTATAGGTAGCCGTGGAACGTTACCTGAAAATCCTAGACGTCTCTTCACGGCCTGAGAAACTGACTATTCCTGGAGGGAAAGAAAGTCTTCTCTTGCCTCAGTGGAATGACCCCAAAGATATAGAATAGCCCCCCACAAATATTAACGGTGAGTTAAGGGGAAAGCACAAACACAGAGATGAAATTAGATTTAGCAAATGAGGCCCGCTAATACTAGATAGCAGAAAATAGGAAGGGAACTGTGCGGTCAATAAAAAACCCTATTCAAAATATGCACGCAGAGATTGCTCGAGCCCCCGCACCAACTAACGGTGCGGCGGAAGCAACTCCGTACCCCAGAGCTTACCAGCAACAAGAAATCACATATTAGCGAGCTGGACTAGACTCATCATACACAGAAATCATATTGCAGGCAGATGAGCAAAAAATATTCAAACAGAACTTAGCTTATCCTGAAGAGGCAGAAAACAGGATAATCAGGAGTAATCAGAATAGCACTGAATACATTGACAGCCGGCAACAAGTGGAAGTGAAGCAGAGCTAAATAGGAGCCTCCCTGGTGAATAACGAGGCAGCTGATCCAGCCAGACCCGCAGGATAATAAACCAAACCACCAGGGGGAGCCAAAAAACCAAAGTCACACAATACCATCTGTGACCACAAGAGGGAGCCTGAAAACGGAGTTCACAACAGTACCCCCCCCCCTTTGGGGAGGGGTCACCGAACCCTCTTCAAAACCCCCAGGGCGATCAGGTAGAGCCACATGGAAGGCACGAACCAAATCGGCCGCATGAACATCAGAGGCGACAACCCAGGAATTATCCTCCTGACCATAGCCTTTCCACTTAACCAAATACTGAAGCCTCCGTCTAGAAATACGAGAATCCAAGATAATCTCCACCACGTATTCCAATTCTCCCTCAACCAGCACAGGGGCAGGAGGCTCAACCAAAGGAACCACAGGCACCACATACCTCCGCAACAACGACCGATGGAACAAATTATGAATAGCAAACGATGCCGGGAGGTCCAAACGAAATGACACAGGGTTAAGGACTTCCAAAATCTTATAAGGACCGATAAACCGAGGCTTAAACTTAGGAGAGGAGACCTTCATAGGAACAAAGCGAGAAGACAACCACACCAAGTCCCCAACGCGAAGTCGGGGACCCACACAGCGACGGCGGTTGGCAAAGCGCTGAGCCTTCTCTTGTGACAGCTTCAAATTGTCCACCACATGATTCCAAATCTGATGCAACCTATCCACCATAACATCCACTCCAGGACAGTCAGAAGGCTCCACCTGACCCGAGGAAAAATGAGGATGAAACCCTGAATTACAAAAAAAAAGGCGAAACCAAAGTAGCAGAACTAGCCCGATTATTAAGGGCAAACTCGGCCAATGGCAAAAAAGTCACCCAGTCGTCCTGATCATCAGAAACAAAACATCTTAAATAGGTTTCCAAAGTCTGATTAGTGCGCTTGGTTTGGCCATTCGTCTAAGGATGGAAGGCCGACGAAAAAGACAAATTAATGCCCATCTTAGCACAAAAGGTCCGCCAAAATCTAGACACAAACTGGGATCCTCTGTCGGAAACAATATTTTCAGGGATCCCGTGCAAACGAACCACATTTTGAAAAAACAGAGGAACCAACTCGGAGGAGGAAGGCAACTTAGGCAAGGGCACCAAATGAACCATCTTAGAAAAACGATCACACACCACCCAAATGACAGACATTCTCTGAGAGACAGGGAGATCTGAAATAAAATCCATGGAAATGTGCGTCCGAGGCCTCTTCGGGACAGGCAAAGGTAACAACAAGCCACTGGCACGAGAACAGCAAGGCTTAGCCCGAGCACAAATTCCACAAGACTGCACAAAGGAACGCACATCCCGCGACAAGGAAGGCCACCAGAAGGACCTAGCCACCAAATATCTGGTACCAAAAATCCCAGGATGGCCTGCCAACACCGAAGAACGAACCTTGGAAATAACTCTGCTGGTCCATCTATCCGGGACAAACAGTCTTTCCGGTGGACAACGGTCAGGTCTATCCGCCTGAAACTCCTGCAGCACTCGTCGCAAATCTGGGGAGATGGCAGACAAAATCACCCCTTCTCTGAGGATACCAGCTGGCTCTGAATCACCAGGAGAGTCAGGCACAAAACTCCTAGAAAGAGCGTCAGCCTTCACATTCTTCGAACCAGGCAGGTATGAGACCACAAAATCAAAACGAGAGAAAAACAACGACCAACGAGCCTGTCTAGGATTCAGCCGCTTGGCCGACTCGAGATAAATCAAATTCTTGTGATCAGTCAAGACCACCACACGATGCTTAGCTCCCTCAAGCCAATGTCGCCACTCCTCAAATGCCCACTTCATAGCCAACAACTCCCGATTACCAACATCATAATTCCGCTCGGCAGGCGAAAACTTTCTTGAAAAGAAAGCACATGGCTGTTATGATCCTTAGTGGCTGAGGATCACGAATAGACCAGCAAGTGAATAAACTAAGGACAAGCTCTAGGGAGATGGTAACTGGACTGATCGCAAATCTGAACCTATCCAAAACAACTAGAGGTAGCCGGTGAACGTGCCTAAAAAATTCCTAGACGTCTCGAGCCAGCCTGAGGAACTAGCTACCCCTAAAGAGAAAGAAAGACCTCGCTTGCCTCCAGAGAAATAATCCCCAAAGATATAGAAGCCCCCAACAAATATTAACGGTGAAGTAAGAAGAAGGCACATACGTAGGGATGAAATCAGATTCAGCAAAAGAGGCCCACTAGTACTAGAAAGCAGAAAATAGAGCAGGGGTCTATGCGATCAATAAAAAACCCTTACAAAATATCCATCCTGAGATTTCAAGAACCCACGCACCATCTAATGGTGTGTGGGGAGAAACTCAGTCCACTAGAGCATCCAGCAAGCGAGGGAATCACATTTTAGCAAGCTGGACAAGAAAACATGATAAACACTGCTGATCAAAAATGAGCAAACAAAACTTAGCTTATCCTGGATGGACTGGGAGCAAGGTAGTCAGAAGGAATCTGAGTAGCACTGATTACATCGACAGCCGGCAACAAGTGGAAGTAAAACAGAGCTATATAGGAACCTCCCAGAGGATAACGAACCAGCTGATAGCCAGAGACCAGCAGGATAACAAACAAAGCCACCAGGGGGAGCCCAAAGCAAAAGTCACACCATACCACCAGTGACCACAAGAGGGAGCCTGAAAACAGAGTTCACAACACATGGCTTCATCACAGAGCCATCAGAGCTTCTCTGCGACAAAACAGCCCCCGCTCCAATCTCAGAAGCATCAACCTCGACCTGGAAAGGAAGGGAGACGTCTGGCTGACATAAGACCGGAGCCGAAGAAAACCGGCACTTCAGCTCCCGAAAGGCCTCCACAGCCGCAGGAGACCAATTAGTAACATCAGAACCCTTCTTGGTCAAATCCGTCAATGGCTTAACAACACCAAAAAATTTGCGATGAAGCGACGGTAAAAATTAGCAAAACCCAAGAACTTCTGAAGACTCTTAACAGATGTAGGCTGAGTCCAGTCATAAATAGCCTGAACCTTGACTGGGTCCATCTCAATAGCAGAAGGAGAAAAAATGAAACCCAAAAAAGAAACCTTCTGGACTCCAAAAAGACATTTTGAGCCCTTCACAAATAAAGCATTGGCACGCAGGACCTGAAACACCATCCTGACCTGCTTAACATGGGACTCCCAATCATCCAAAAAAAACAGAATATCATCCAGATACACAATCATAAATTTATCCAGATATTCGCGGAAGATGTCGTGCATAAAGGACTGAAAGACAGAAGGAGCGTTAGAAAGTCCAAAAGGCATCACCAAGTACTCAAAATGGCCTTCGGGCGTATTAAATGCAGTTTTCCATTCATCACCCTGCTTAATACGCACAAGGTTATACGCACCACGAAGATCTATCTTGGTGAACCAACCAGACCCCCTAATGCGAGCAAACAGATCAGATAACAATGGCAAAGGATACTGAAATTTGACCGTGATTTTGTTTAGAAGGCGATAATCAATACAAGGTCTCAGGGAACCATCCTTCTTAGCCACAAAAAAGAACCCCGCACCAAGAGGGGAGGAGGAGGGGCGAATAAGTCCTTTCTCTAAAGACTCCTTTATATAACTCCGCATAGCAGCATGCTCCGGCACTGACAAATTGAAAAGTCGTCCCTTAGGAAACTTACTACCAGGAATCAAATTTAGAGCACAATCACAATCCCTATGAGGAGGTAGAGAACTGAGTTTGGGCTCATCAAATACATCCTGGTAATCCGACAAAAACGCAGGGACCTCAGAAGGAGTGGATGAAGCAATTGACACCACAGGAGCGTCGCCATGAATTCCCTGACAACCCCAACTTGACACAGACATTGCTTTCCAATCCAGGACTGGATTATGAGTCTGCAACCATGGCAGGCCCAACACGACAACATCATGCAAATTATGCAATACAAGAAAGCGAATCACCTCCTGATGAACAGCAGTCATGCACATGGTCACTTGTGTCCAGTACTGAGGTTTATTCGTAGCCAATGGTGTAGCATCAATTCCCCTTAGTGGAATAGGGAATTTTAAAGGCTCCAAAACAAAACCACAGCGCCTGGCAAATGACAAATCCATCAGACTCAGGGCAGCACCTGAATCCACAAAAGCCATAACCGGGTAAGATGACAGGGAACAAATCAGGGTAACAGACAAAATAAACTTAGGCTGTAAAGTACCGATGGTGACAGATTTATCAATCTTTTTTGTGCGCTTAGAGCATGCTGAGATAACATGAGCTGAGTCACCACAGTAAAAGCACAACCCATTTTGCCGTCTATAATTTTGCCGTTCACTTCTGGTCAGAATTCTATCACATTGCATAGACTCAGGTGTCCGTTCAGAAGACACCGCCAAATGGTGCGCAAGCTTGCGCTCCCGCAAACGCCGATCAATCTGAATGGCCAGAGTCATTGACTCATTCAGACCTGCAGGCATAGGGAACCCCACCATGACATTCTTAATGGCTTCAGAAAGACCTTTTCTGAAATTTGCAGCCAGGGCACACTCATTCTATTGAGTAAGCACAGACCATTTCCGAAATTTCTGGCAGTACACCTCTGCATCGTCTTGCCCCTGAGAGAGGGCCAACAACGCTTTTTCAGCCTGGTTCTCAAGATTAGGTTCCTCATAGAGCAATCCAAGGGCCAGAAAAAACGCATCCACACTGAGCAATGCAGGATCCCCTGGAGCCAATGCGAAAGCCCAATCTTGAGGATCGCCACGCAAGAAAGAAATAATAATCTTAACTTGCTGAACAGAATCCTCAGAGGAACGAGGTTTCAAAGAAAGAAACAATTTGCAATTGTTCTTAAAATTCAGGAACCTAGATCTATCTCCAGAAAACAACTCCGGAATAGGTATTCTAGGCTCTGACATAGGACTGTGCACAACAAAATCCTGAATACTTTGTACCCTTGCAGCAAGATGATCTACACTGGAGGCTAAACTCTGGATATCCATATCAGCAGCTGAACTCAGAGCCACACCAAGATTAAGAGGAGGAGAGAAGCCAGACACACAGCAGCTAGACACACGGCAGCAAAAAAAAAAAAAAAAAAATTCTCCAAGCTTCTTTTCTCCTGCTTCTGCCATGCAATTAACACTTTACTGGCCGGCTGTACTGTTATGATCCTAGTGGCAAGGATCGCAGGTCGGACTAGCTAAGTAACTGAACAGACGACTAGCTCTGGGGAAGTGGTAACTAGATTGACCGCAACCTGATCTTATCCGCAAACAACTATAGGTAGCCGTGGAACGTTACCTGAAAATCCTAGACGTCTCTTCACGGCCTGAGAAACTGACTATTCCTGGAGGGAAAGAAAGTCCTCTCTTGCCTCAGTGGAATGACCCCAAAGATATAGAATAGCCCCCCACAAATATTAACGGTGAGTTAAGGGGAAAGCACAAACACAGAGATGAAATTAGATTTAGCAAATGAGGCCCGCTAATACTAGATAGCAGAAAATAGGAAGGGAACTGTGCGGTCAATAAAAAACCCTATTCAAAATATCCACGCAGAGATTGCTCGAGCCCCCGCACCAACTAACGGTGCGGGGGAAGCAACTCCGTACCCCAGAGCTTACCAGCAACAAGAAATCACATATTAGCAAGCTGGACTAGACTCATCATACACAGAAATCATATTGCAGGCAGATGAGCAAAAAATATTCAAACAGAACTTAGCTTATCCTGAAGAGGCAGAAAACGGGATAATCAGGAGTAATCAGAATAGCACTGAATACATTGACAGCCGGCAACAAGTGGAAGTGAAGCAGAGCTAAATAGGAGCCTCCCTGGTGAATAACGAGGCAGCTGATCCAGCCAGACCCGCAGGATAATAAACCAAACCACCAGGGGGAGCCAAAAAACCAAAGTCACACAATACCATCTGTGATTACAAGAGGGAGCCTGAAAACGGAGTTCACAACAGGTTCCTCTGCTGAGTACCAGATAGTGGTAGTTCGCGCACAGTATTCACATTTCAAAATGGAGGGCATGGTCCCTGTATATATTTACTATCATCTCTCAATTTGTATTGGCAGTGCCATTGAAGGATTTAACAGCACCGACTAAACAGCGGTGGAGCACTGTTTGAGCTGGGGGGGAACACTCTCTCGTGGGCTGCGGTACTGGCCCAGGGCCCCTCATATTACGACGGTGTGTCTGACATTGGGTGTGCACCCCCACCGCCAGAGACACTTAATTGTACTATGAGGGACCCTGTGCCAGTGCCATCGGCCAAAAGTGGGCACACCCACCTGTCCAGGCAAACGGCACTCGCACGGGTGCTTGTGCCAAGTGGTGACCACGGGCCCGTGGGGGGAGTCAGCCCATTTAGGGAGATGTTAAAAATGGCCTATGGTGGACATTCAGCAGCAGCAAATGGAGGAATTGGAGCAGTCAGTAAGAGAAGTTCAAAAGCAAGACCTTTTTAAAGGAAAACTATGTGTCAGCAGGGGAAGGTGGGGCAAAAGAATGTGAAATCCATGATTGGTTCATTTTAAGGAAGGATAGATCATCAACATTTTGGGTAGCCAGACGTGTCCTTTTTTCGGTCAGTATTGAACCAGCAGCACTGAAGACTCTTTCTGATAGCACACTGGCAGCAGGGCAAACGAGCTCCTGTAATGCATATTCTGCCAATTCAGGCCAGGTGTCTAGTTTAGATGCCCATTAATCAAAGGGGAATGACCTGTGAGGGAGAACATCGATAAGGGAGGAAAAGTAGTTTGTAACCATCTTAGACAAATGCTGTCTCTTGTCACTTTGAATCGATGCAGCTGTCCCTGTCGTGTCAGCGGTCATTGAAAAATCACTCCACAACCTTGTCATAAAACCCCTCTGTCCAATGCCACTTCGGATTTCTGCACCACTAGCACCTCTGCCATGTTGCCCCCTACGGCTCGTGTGAGAACCATCACCGCCGCTGTGTGCTGGGAATGCCAGAACCAAACGGTCTACAAGAGTTGCTTGTTTGGCAGCCAATATTTGCTCTAGGTTCTCATGTGGCATGATATTTTGCATTTTCCCTTTGTAGTGTGGATCCAGTAGGCAGGCCAACCAGTAATCGTCATCGGTCATCATTTTGACAATGCGGGGGTCCCTTTTTAGGATACGCAAGGCATACTCAGCCATGTGGGCCAATGTTCCAGGTGTCAATTCACTGCTTCTGCTGGGTTGAGGAGCACTTTCTTGCAAATCTACATCACAAGTGTCCCGCAAGAAAGCTGTACCAGACCTTGCAACGGCACCAGTTTCTATTGCCCCCTGAGAAGCTCCCTCCTCCCATACATATTCAGCCCCATCATCCTCCTCCTCATCCTCTTCATCCGCCACCTCATCCTGGACAGTTCCCTGACCAGACAATGGCTGACTGTCATCAAGGCTTCCCTCCTCCTCGGCTGCAGACGCCTGCTCCTTAATGTGCGTCAAACTTTGCATCAGCAGACGCATAAGTGGGATGCTCATGCTTATGATGGCGTCGTCTGCACTTACCAGCCGTGTGCATTCCTCAAAACACTGAAGGACTTGACAGAGGTCTTGTAGCTTCGACCACTGCACACCAGACAACTCCATGTCTGCCATCTAACTGCCTGCCCGTGTATGCGTATCCTCCCACCAATAAATGACAGCACGCCTCTGTTCACACAGCCTCTGAACCATGTGCAGTGTGGAGTTCCACCTTGTTGCAACATCTATAATTAGGCATTGCTGTGGAAGATTTAGCGATCGCTGATGGTTCAGCATACTGTCATGATTTCCCCAATGGCAGGGAAATCAAAATAACGAACGGACTAGCTCTCGGGTGATGGGAACTAAAGTGACCGTGACCTGAACCTGACACAACACTGGAAGTAGCCGGGGAGTGTTTCCTACGATGCCCTAGACACCACGCGCCAGCCGGAGATCTAACTACCCCTATCAGAGGAATATACAGGCCTGCCTTACCTCCAGAGATGAACCCCAAAAGGAGATAGCAGCCCCCCACAAATATTGACGGTGAGTCAAGAGGAAAAGACATACGTAGGATGAACAGCAGATTTAGCACAGTGAGGTCTGCTTTCTAGATAGCAGAAGTACAGGAAAGAGTTACTTCACGGTCAACTTCAAAACACTACTCAAAAACACCATCCTGAAATTACTTTAAAACTCCAGTGACAACTCATGCCACTGGAGTGGCAATTTCAGTCCACGAGAGCTTCCAGCTACAGAGAGTCACATTGCAGATAGCTGGACAAAAATAGCATAAACAAGAAACAAAATTCAACTTAGCTGAACAGGAGCTTGAGGCAGGAGAATGCAACAGAATGCTACTGATACATTGTTGGCCGGCATAGGACCAGCAGCCAAGCAGCCTTAAATAGGAAACTCCCCTAATGGGTGGCAACAGGTGATCAAGGATAGAAGAAGGCAAATAAGTGGCACTACCATAAAACACCACCGGGGGAGCCCACAAACAGAATTCACAACAGTACCCCCCCCTTAAGGAGGGGGCACCGAACCCTCACCAGAACCACCAGGGCGATCTGGATGAGCACTATGAAATGCACGAACCAAATCAGGAGCATGAACATCAGATGCTGTCACCCAAGAATTATCCTCCTGACAATAGCCTTTCCACTTAACCAGATACTGAAGTTTCCGTCTGGAAACACGGGAGTCCAAGATCTTTTCCACCACATACTCCAATTCACCCTCAACCAGCACAGGAGCAGGAGGATCAGCAGAAGGAACAACCGGCACCTCATACCTCCGCAATAACGACCGATGAAAAACATTATGAATAGTAAAAGATGCTGGGAGGTCCAAACGAAAGGACACAGGATTGAGAACCTCCAGAATCCTATAAGGGCCGATAAACCGAGGCTTAAACTTAGGAGACGAGACCTTCATAGGAACAAATCGAGAAGACAACCAAACCAGGTCCCCAACACAAAGACGAGGACCGACACGCCGATGACGATTAGTGAACTGTTGAGTCTTCTCCTGGGACAACTTCAGATTGTCCACAACCTGTCCCCAAATCTGATGTATTCTATCAACCACAGCATCTACTCCAGGACAATCCGAAGACTCCAATTGACCGGACGAAAAGCGAGGGTGAAACCCTGAATTACAAAAAAATGGAGAAACCAAAGTGGCAGAACTAGCCCGATTGTTAAGGGCAAACTCTGCCAATGGCAAAAAATCAAGCCAATCGTCCTGATCAGCGGACACAAAACACCTCAAGTAAGTCTCCAAGGTCTGATTAGTACGCTCAGTCTGGCCATTAGTCTGAGGATGGAATGCAGACGAAAAAGACAAGTCGATGCCCATCCTGGCACAGAACGCCCGCCAAAATCTAGACACAAACTGAGTGCCCCTGTCAGACACTATATTCTCAGGAATACCATGCAAACGCACCACATTCTGAAAAAATAGAGGGACCAGCTCAGAGGAGGAGGGCAATTTGGGCAAAGGTACCAAGTGAACCATCTTGGAAAAACGGTCACACACCACCCAGATGACGGACATCCTACGAGAAACAGGAAGGTCAGAAATAAAGTCCATAGAGATGTGCGTCCAAGGCCTCTTAGGAATAGGCAAGGGCAACAACAACCCGCTGGCCCGGGAACAGCAGGGCTTAGCCCGAGCACAAACATCACAAGACTGCACAAAAATACGCACATCTCGAGACAAGGAAGGCCACCAGAAGGACCTAGACACCAGATCCCTGGTGCCAAAAATTCCAGGATGACCTGCCAACGCGGAAGAGTGAACCTCCGAAATAACTCTACTGGTCCAGTCATCAGGGACAAACAGTCTACCAGGCGGACAGCGATCTGGCCTATCCACCTGAAACCCCTGCAAAGAGCGCCGCAGGTCTGGGGAGACAGCTGACAATATCACCCCATCCTTCAGGATGCCAGTAGGTTCGGAATCACCAGGCGAGTCAGGCTCAAAACTCCTAGAGAGGGCATCCGCCCTCACATTCTTAGACCCAGGCAGATATGAAACCACAAAGTTAAATCGAGAGAAAAACAACGACCAGCGCGCCTGTCTAGGATTCAGACGCCTGGCTGACTCAAGATAAATTAGATTCTTGTGGTCAGTCAAGACCACCACCTGGTGTCTAGCACCCTCAAGCCAATGACGCCACTCCTCAAATGCCCACTTCATGGCCAAGAGCTCCCGATTTCCAACATCATAATTTCGCTCAGCGGGCGAAAACTTTCGAGAGAAAAACGCACATGGTCTCATCACTGAGCAGTCAGGACCTTTCTGCGACAAAACTGCACCTGCTCCGATCTCGGAAGCATCTACTTCAACCTGGAACGGGAGCGACACATCAGGCTGGCGCAACACAGGAGCAGAAGAAAAGCGACGCTTAAGCTCCCGAAAGGCCTCCACAGCCGCAGAGGACCAATTAGCAACATCAGCACCCTTCTTGGTCAAATCAGTCAAAGGTTTAGCAATGGCAGAAAAACCCGCTATGAATCGGCGATAGAAATTAGCAAATCCCAAGAATTTCTGAAGACTTTTTAGAGAAGTAGGTTGTATCCAATCACAAATAGCCTGAACCTTAACAGGGTCCATCTCCATAGATGAAGGGGAAAAAATATATCCCAGAAAGGAAATTCTCTGAACCCCAAAAATACACTTTGAGCCCTTCACAAAAAGAGAATTAGCTCGTAAAACCTGAAAAACTCTCCTGACCTGTTGAACATGAGATTCCCAGTCCTCCGAAAAAATCAAAATATCGTCCAAATACACAATCATAAATTTATCCAGATATTCACGGAAAATATCGTGCATAAAGGACTGAAAAACGGAAGGGGCATTCGCGAGACCGAAAGGCATTACCAAATACTCAAAATGGCCTTCAGGCGTATTAAATGCGGTCTTCCACTCATCCCCCTGCTTAATCCACACCAAATTATACGCACCACGTAGATCGATCTTAGTGAACCATTTCGCCCCCTTTATGCGAGCAAACAGATCAGTCAGTAAAGGTAACGGATACTGGTATTTAACTGTAATCTTATTCAGAAGTCGATAGTCGATACAAGGTCTCAATGAACCATCCTTTTTGCCCACAAAGAAAAACCCTGCCCCCAGTGGAGACAAAGAGGGGCGAATATGACCCTTTTCCAAAGATTCTCTGATATACTCCCGCATAGCAGTATGTTCAGGTACAGACAAATTAAACAAGCGACCCTTAGGAAATTTACTACCGGGAATCAACTCAATAGCGCAGTCACACTCTCTGTGAGGAGGGAGAGAATCAATTTTAGGCTCCTGAAAGACATCATAAAAATCTGACAGAAATGCTGGGATCTCAGAGGGAGTAGATGAAGAAATGGGAACCAAAGGTGCATCCCCATGAATCCCCTGACATCCCCAGCTCAGCACAGACATTGATCTCCAGTCCAAGACTGGATTATGAATTTGTAACCATGGTAATCCAAGTACTAACACGTCATGTAGATTATATAACACAAGGAAACGAATAATCTCCTGATGGTCTGGGGTAAGATGCATAGTCACTTGTGTCCAATATTGTGGTTTATTGCTAGCCAAAGGTGTAGAATCAATACCCTTTAAGGGAATAGAAACCTCCAGAGGCTCTAAATCAAACCCACAACGCTTGGCAAAGGACCAATCCATGAGACTCAGAGCGGCGCCAGAATCCACATAAGCATCCACAGTAACAGATGATAAAGTACAAATCAATGTCACGGACAAAAGAAATTTAAACTGCAAGGTACCCATAGAAAAAGATTTATCAACCTTTTTATCAACCTTCTTTATGCGTTTAGAGCATGCTGATATAACATGAGCTGGATCTCCACAATAGAAGCACAACCCATTTTTGCGCCTGTAATTCTGTCGTTCGCCTCTAGACAAAACACTATCGCATTGCATATGCTCTGGTGCCTTTTCAGAGGTCACAGCCAAATGGTGCACAGGTTTTTGCTCAGAAGATACCGCCATATGGTGCACAGGTTTTTGCTCAGAAGACACCGCCATATGGTGCACAGGCTTTTGCTCAGAAGATACCGCCATATGGTGCACAGATTTTTGCTCAGAAGATACCGCCATATGGTGCACAGCTTTGCGCTCCCGTAAACGCCGATCAATCTGGATAGCCAATTTCATGGCATCATTCAGACCTGTAGGCACAGGGAACCCCACCATGACATCCTTCACGGCATCAGAGAGACCTTCTCTGAAATTAGCTGCTAGTGCGCACTCATTCCATTTAGTAAGCACCGACCATTTACGAAATTTTTGGCAGTATATCTCAGCTTCATCTTGCCCTTGGGAAAGAGCTATCAAGGCTTTCTCAGCCAAAATCTCTAAATTAGGTTCTTCATAAAGCAACCCCAGAGCCAGAAAAAACGCATCTACATTTAATAACGCAGGATCCCCTGGCGACAATGCAAATGCCCAACTTTGTGGGTCACCCCGTAATAGAGAAATAACAATTTTAACCTGTTGTGCAGGATCACCAGCAGAGTGAGATCTCAGAGACAAAAACAATTTACAATTCTCTCTGAAATTCAAAAAACGGGATCTGTCTCCGGTAAAAAATTCAGGCATAGGGATCTTAGGTTCAGACATTGGAGCACGTATAACAAAATCTTGTAAGTTCTGGACCTTTGTAGCCAGATTATTCAAACCTGCAACCAAACTCTGTGGATCCATGATTCAAACAGGTGTAACCAAAGCCATTCAGAGATTAAGAGGAGAGGAAAAAAAAAGGTTGAAGACTGCAGTTTAAGCAAGGAGTACAAATGAGCACATTCCAAACACAGAAGGAAAAAAAAAAACCTTTTCACATCCTTTCCTGCTTTAGTGCATAGTTTTAACACATTTGGCCGGCCAAACTGTCATGATTTCCCCAATGGCAGGGAAATCAAAATAACGAACGGACTAGCTCTCGGGTGATGGGAACTAAAGTGACCGTGACCTGAACCTGACACAACACTGGAAGTAGCCGGGGAGTGTTTCCTACGATGCCCTAGACACCACGCGCCAGCCGGAGATCTAACTACCCCTATCAGTGGAATATACAGGCCTGCCTTACCTCCAGAGATGAACCCCAAAAGGAGATAGCAGCCCCCCACAAATATTGACGGTGAGTCAAGAGGAAAAGACATACGTAGGATGAACAGCAGATTTAGCACAGTGAGGTCCGCTTTCTAGATAGCAGAAGTACAGGAAAGAGTTACTTCACGGTCAACTTCAAAACACTACTCAAAAACACCATCCTGAAATTACTTTAAAACTCCAGTGACAACTCATGCCACTGGAGTGGCAATTTCAGTCCACGAGAGCTTCCAGCTACAGAGAGTCACATTGCAGATAGCTGGACAAAAATAGCATAAACAAGAAACAAAATTCAACTTAGCTGAACAGGAGCTTGAGGCAGGAGAATGCAACAGAATGCTACTGATACATTGTTGGCCGGCATAGGACCAGCAGCCAAGCAGCCTTAAATAGGAAACTCCCCTAATGGGTGGCAACAGGTGATCAAGGATAGAAGAAGGCAAATAAGTGGCACTACCATAAAACACCACCGGGGGAGCCCACAAACAGAATTCACAACAGCATACGGCTGGAGTGTACGGGTGACCGGCGGATGTGCCAACAAAGTTTTCGCACCTTCAGGAGCAGGGCTGGTAACTCCAGATAATTTTTCAGGAAGCACTGCACCACCAGGTTCAAAGTGTGAGCCAAGCAAGGTATGTGTTTAAGTTGTGAAAGGGCTATGGCAGCCATAAAATTCCTTCCGTTATCACTGACTACCTTGCCTGCCTCAAGATGTACACTGCCCAGCCATGACTCACTTTCTTGCTGCAAGAACTCGGCCAGTACTTCCGCGGTGTGTCTGTTGTCGCCCAAACACTTCATTTCCAACACAGCCTGCTGACGCTTACCACTAGCTGTTCCATAATGAGACACCTAGTGTGCAACACTGGCAGCTGCGGATGGAGTTGCCAGGCGACTGCGCTCTGTGGACGAGCTGTCGCTTCTGGAGGAGGAGGAGGAGGAGGAGGGGTGTTGAACACCTACTGCCAACTGTTTCCTAGACTGTGGGCTAGGCAGAACTGTCCCACTATGGCTGTCCCTGTGGACCCTGCATACACTACATTAACCCAGTGCGCCGTGATGGACACGTAACGTCCCTGGCCATGCCTACTGGTCCATGCATCTGTGGTGAGGTGCACCTTTCCACTGACAGACTGCCTCAGTGCATGGACAATGCGGTCTTTGACATGCTGGTGGAGGGCTGGGATGGCTTTTCTCGCAAAGAAGTGGTGACTGGGTAGGCATAGCGTGGTACTGCGTAGGCCATCAGGTCTTTGAAAGCTTTGCTTTCGACCAACCGGTAGGGCATCATCTCTAACGAGATTAATCTGGCAATGTGGGCGTTCAAACCCTGTGTACGCGGATGAGAGGATGAGTACTTCCTTTTCCTCACAAGAGTCTCTTCTAGGGTGAGCTGGACAGGAGACCTGCAGATGGTGGAACTAGCGGTGGTGGTGGTGGTGGACATGGCGGATTGAGAGACAGTTGGTGATGTTGGCCTACATACAGTGCTTCCTACCAATAACCTTCTGATTCCCTGCCTGCTTTGGCCTTGCGACGATCCCTCCACATTTGCTGCTGGTGGTGTCCGAACCGGTGGGCTTACAGTGAGGGAAGCAATGTAGCGTTGCTGACTACCTTCATTCTGATCAGGTGCACCAATGGTACAGGACGTTTGGTAATTAGTCCAGGCTTGCAAGTGCATGCTGGTTAAATGTCTATGCATGCACGTTGTATTTAAATTTTGAAGAATCTTCCCTCTGCTAAAGGTCTTTGAGCATTTCTTACAGATCACTTTAGACTGATCATTGGGATCTTGGTCAAAAAAATGCCACACTGCACTCTTCCTACTATGGAATTCCTTTTCAGGCATTGCACGCTGTGCAACTTTCAGCGGTTGGCCACGCTGTCCTAAAACTGTTTTTGTCACACGTTTTGGGCCTGATACGGGCCTGGCTGATGACAGCTGTTGCGATGTAGATTGGTGTTGCTGCGGATAACCCTCCTCCGCTTGTGAGCTAGTGCCAGCGGCACCCTCTTCCCCAATGGCTGCCAATCTGGTTCAAGAACTGGGTCATCTATCACCTCCTCCTCCACAATGTCATGTGCACCTTCCTCAGTGTCACCGTGTAAGCCGGTGCTATAGCGTTCGGGACAGGGCACCATAGTCTCATCTGGGTCAGATTCTGGCTCAGGAAACTGCGAGGTCAATGTAGTGATCTGAGTCAATGGAACAGCATCATAATCTAGCTGTGGCTGTGCATCAGTGCCCTCCATGTCCGATTCTTCTTGTAATGGGCAGTGTACAATTTCCCTTTCTAACCCTGGCACGGTATGGGTAAAGAGCTCCATGGAGTAACCTGTAGTGTCGCCTGACGCATCCTTCACTTTTGGTTTGGGAGAAGGACACAAGGAAACGTCTTTTTCCGGACCGGAAGCATCCACTGACGACTGGCTGCTCTTAGATTTTGAATTTTGGGAAGAGGAGGCGAAAGAGCTAGAGGCTGAGTCAGCAAGGAAAGACAAAACTTTTTCCTGCTGCTCCGGCTTTAAAAGCTGTTTTCCTACTCCCAGGTAAGGGAGCCTTCGAGGCCTTGTGTAGCCAGACGATGACGCAGGCTCAACACCTCCAGCCTTAGGTGCTACTGTGCTTTTGCCACTACCACCATATGCAGCACCACCACCACCACCATCAGTACTAGCTGGCAACCCCCGCCCATGGCCTCTTCCACCAGACTTCCTCATTTTTTGGGGGGAGACACTGAACCACAACTCTGTCCCAGTGGTACAACACAACACTATGAACCTGGCAGAAAGTGGCTGCCTGATATACGACACACTAGCAGTACAGCTGAATATAAACTGTGTGAGAAATAATATCTCACTTTTGGGGGGAGACACTGAACCACAACTCAGGCCCAGTAGTATAACACAACACTATGAACGTGGCAGAAAGTGGCTGCCTGATATATGACACATTAGCAGTACAGCTGAATATAAACTGTGTGAGAAATAATATCTCACTTTTGGGGGGAGACAATGAACCACAGCTCTGGCCCAGTGGTATAACACAACACTATGAACCTGGCAGAAAGTGGCTGCCTGATATACGACACACTAGCAGTACAGCAGAATATAAACTGTGTGAGAATTACTATCTCACTTTTGGGGGGAGAAACTGAACCACAACTCTGGCCCAGTGGTATAACACAACACTATGAACGTGGCAGAAAGTGGCTGCCTGATATACGACACACTAGCAGTACAGCTGAATATAAACTGTGTGAGAATTACTATCTCACTTTTGGGGGGAGACACTGAACCCCAACTCTGGCCCAGTGGTATAACACAACACTATGAACCTGGCAGAAAGTGGCTGCCTGATATACGACACACTAGCAGTACAGCAGAATATAAACTGTGTGCGAATTACTATCTCACTTTTGGGGGACAAACTGAACCACAACTCTGGCCCAGTGGTATAACATAACACTATGAACGTGGCAGAAAGTGGCTGCCTGATATATGACACAGTAGCAGTACAGCAGAATATAAACTGTGTGCGAATTACTATCTCACTTTTGGGGGACAAACTGAACCACAACTCTGGCCCAGTGGTATAACATAACACTATGAACGTGGCAGAAAGTGGCTGCCTGATATATGACACAGTAGCAGTACTGCAGAATATAAACTGTGTGAGAATTACTTTCTCACTTTTGGGGAAGAAACTGAACCACAACTCTGGCCCAGTGGTATAACACAACACTATGAACGTGGCAGAAAGTGGCTGTAATTATTATTATAAAAAAAAAAAATTACTGCAATAACACGCTCCCTAGTCCCTACAATGATCTCAGGACAAGTATGGCAGCAATAAAAAGGACTTCAGAACAAAAAAGTGTGGACAAATAAACAAGACAGGTAACTGTGCAGAAAGGAGCAACAGGATTTTTGCTTTGAAAAAAGCAGTTGGTTTGCACAGCACCGTGCACACAGCTATGCAGCTGCTGCACTAAAATACGACCTCCACTGTCCCTGCACAAAAAGGTGGTGTGGAACAGTGAAATCGCTCCAGCACAAGCGGTTTGGGGGTTTATATTTCCTCCCTAACTCTGTCCCTGCTTCTGACTAACTGCAGCAACCTCTCCCTATGCTCAGATCGGCAGAAGTAAGATGGCGGTCGGCGTGTATGCCCCTTTATAGCCCCTGTGACGCCGCAGACAGCAAGCCAATCACTGCCATGCCCTTTTCTAAGATGGTGGGGACAGAGACCTATGTCTTCACGCTGCCCACACTCTGCGTCCTCCTTCATTGGATGAAAAACGGCGGTAACAGCGTCATACGAAACGCGATTTTGGTGCTCTGATCGTGTACCGCATGGCCGATCCCACACTAGGATCGGTTCGGGTTTCATGAAACCCGACTTTGCCTAAAAGTCGGCGATTTCTGAAAATGACCGATCCGTTTCGCTCAACCCTGTTTTGGTATAAATTGTTCAGTGCGGTATTTGCAAGACTTTTACCCACCCATATCTCTGTAATGTCTTTTGAAGTATTTCTTGTGCAGCTTCTGTGTGTTTTTAATTTGTATTGCCATGATTTCCTCATGTGTGTTCTATTTCATTAATTAAGTAGGAGTATATTTACATTTTCAGTATTGCCATGTGACCAGTGTTCAAGAGCTTTATTGTTCGAAACGCGTATGGTTCTTCTTATACTTCACCCCCTATTTTATATTTGCAATGTTGTCTGAGACGTCCTAAATGATGTTGTACCATTTTAAAAAGAATTCTTCCAAATAAAGCTAAATTAAAGATTTTTATCAACACCCTGGTGTGTGAGCTGGATCCATTTTCACACTGTTCACATGACCACTGTTCACACTGACAAACTTCAAATTTGCCTGGACATGTGCTTTCGTGAGCAAAATTGGCAGTATATCAAATACCAATTTTATTCAGTGTATTTATGCACATTTTTGGTCAATTACCCTTTTCCATTAATCTTTTGCCTAATGTTGGATCTCTCATGTGAATGACAGGACATTACTGGGGATATAGCAGTGTCCCCCTGCTGGGCACTCTGTTTCCATATTTTATCTATTGGTTTTAATCTATTTTCTAATAAAGAAGTTATGGATTTTAATGATATGGATCTCTTCTTTACTCTTTTTCAATCAATTTTTTGATAATTCATTAACACAATATATCATGAAGTAATCAACTTTCAGAAATTCTTAATACCTTTAACTCAATCATTTGTCAAAGCAACCTACAAGCAATGAGTTATTTAAAGGGAATTTGTTGTCATGATTTTGCCACTCTATCTGATAGCACCATGACATAAGGGCAAAGACCCTGATACCAGTAATATGTCAATAGCATTTTTATACAATAACGGTTTTACCTGCAACGGGTCTGCCATTTCTCTGTATACTGAGCTCTGTATAACACCACCCACACAACTGATTAGCAGCTTTCTGCCCTACTACAGTGTACTCAAAAAGCTTCCAATCAATGGTGGGTGGTGGGATTATAAAGAGCTCATGAATATGAAGGACTAATGGACAGTAAATTTACTAGTCCTCTACTGATAATATCCTGCTGATAAAACAGCGATTTTATCAAAACTAAACAAAGCAACCCAGAAAGTGTCATATCACGAATCAGGGTCTATGTCTGTACGTTATGCTGCTCTAAGATTAGGTGGCAAACACCTGATGACAGATTCTTAGCTGGGGCAAGTAATAGGTGTGGGTAATATGAAAATCACATCTCAAACCAGATAAAAAGGGGAGGAGCTGACTCAATCTTTGAATTGTGTGTCTATGTGTGCCACAGTAAGTATGGAGAACAGAAAGAGGAGAGGAGAACTGTCTGCATAATTGAGAACCAAAATTGATGAAAAATATCAACAATCGCTAGGTTACAAGTTCATCTCCAGAGATCTTGCTGTTCCTACGTTTATGGTGCACAACATAATTAAGACGTTTACAACCCATGGGATTGTTGCTAATCTCCCTGGATGTGGATTCCAGAGAAAAATTTATGAAAGGTTGCAATGCAGGATAGTATAGATGGGACATAAGCAGGCACAATCAAGCTCTAAAGAAATTTAAGCTGTCTTGCAGGCTCAGGGTGCATCAGTGTCAGCATAAACTGTCCATCAACATTTGAATGTAATTAAATGTTATGGCAGGAGACCCATGAGGACTCCACTGCTCACACATAAAAAACTACGCTATAGTTTGCCAAAATGTATGTAAGATAAAAACCTTCTAGGAAAGTGTGGGCAGATTGTCACAGCTACATTTCTAAATGTGTCTGGGATGTAGTTACTGACAGCTCAGCAGTCCAATCTAGTTCAGGGGTGTGCTGAGCTGTCAGTGTGTTGATTGACAGCTCGACTATACAATCTGAGACTGGGAGGCATTGGCAGTCCCCAAGTGTTCATTATTACAGGTGATTGTCATGCTACTTAACTGAGCTGTTTCTTCCAGGTTTCTGCCAGACCTACATTCAACTAGTGCAGTTTGTTACCTCTGTGCCTCAAGTTCTGTATGTTGATCTTTCGTTGCCTGACCTTGGACCTTGTTTGGACCATCCGTCTGTTTAACTACTTCTGATTTGATCTGCTATCCTCCTGGTATTCTGACCTCAGAATTTTTCCTGAGTACTCTTTTGTTTCTTCTTTCTGTTTATGATGTACCTTCTTGGCTTCCGATCTTGAACTCCTTGACCATACTGATTTACATGAAAAGTAACTAGCATCACACAGATGAGACCAAGATAGAGCTGTTTGGTAAAGCACATCATTATAATATTTACTGAAAAAAGTATGAGGCCTACAACGAGAAGAACACATTAAACAGGCACTTTTCATCTGTGTTCACCAATGAACTGTCTGTTACAAAGATCATTTAACAAGGCAAAAAGCAAAATTCACAACCTGATATAACTAGTTTAACACTAGCTTGTGATTGGTCGCGTGCCGCTCATGTGACCGCTCACGCGACCAATCACAAGTCGCGACATCATCGAGGGTCCTAAACTCCTCATTCTTAGGAACGGAGGCTGCCGGTTATAATCGGTAAGGTCCAGGGGCCGCCAGACGGGTGAGTATATCCATATTTTTTATTTTAATTCTTTATTTTTTACATGAATATGGTTCCCAGGGCCTGAAGGAGAGTCTCCTCTCCTCCAGACCCTGGGAACCATACACTGGGAACTTCCGATTCCGATTTCCGATACCACAAAAATATCGAAACTCGGTATCGGAATTCCGATACCGCAAGTATTGGCCGATACCCGATACTTGCGGTATCGGAATGCTCAACACTAGTAGTCACACGTAGCTTTGTTGCATGTACAATTACATACACATAGCTCTGCAACAGGCACACTCATAAACCCACACACACAATACATTACCACTGTCATACTACCAGAGAGGTGAAGCTAGAGTAGACCCTCTGGACCATGGAAAAAACTTGTCCTGGGTGAGTTGACCTAGTGAGACCGACCCCTTTACAGGGACTGTCAGGAGCAGGCCCAGAGGTCACCAGTCCACAGTAGCAGATACCGAGAGGGACGGCTCAGAAGGAGGAAGGGAATGAGAAAACAACCAAGAAGGTACAGGGGAAGGAAATACGGGAACAAGGAAAGCCGGAACAACTGCTGCGGAACAAGCGAAAGGTACTGGACTACAGAGGAGCTTGAGACGAAAACGGATCTGGAGAGAGAGAGAGAGAGAGCGGATTAAGGGAGACGGATGATGGGAACCGCTGAACTGAGTCAGAGGAGAGCACAGACTCAGGAAAGCACTGGACTAAGTGAAAAGCACGAGGATGCCAGACACAGAGAACCGAGAGGCCAGAGACACAAGCAAAAAGCAAATAACGATCAGGCGCCTCCATGCAGGGGAGGCGGCCTGATATACCAAACACCTCACCCGGATTGGCTGCAGGAGATCACCGGATCCAAGTATCTGGCAGCAGAGGAAATGCAGCACGTGCGCCCTCTAGAGAACCCAGGACACCTGCGCAGAAGACGGATCCCTCCAGCAGAGCCAGCGGCAGGAAGCAGAGGAGGAGCACAGCAAGGACGAGCGCACCGGGACCAGGAAGCAGGAAGAGCAGGCGCAGCCGCAGAAGCACAGAGGACAGCGTGCCGGGACCCATGAGCGGAGCGACAGGAGAGAGCAGGAAGAGCAGCCGCAGAAGAAGCAGGACGAGCACTCTGGGACTCGGAGGAGGAGCGACGAAGGTGAGCAGGAGAAGCGATACTAACAACCACATCTTAAGGTTCCTGATTGGAACCTGAACAGAAGCTACACGAGTTCAGTAGCTGAAGAACCTTCCACACAATTAACTTAAGGATCTTTCAGGTCATGTGATCAGTCACATGACCTAAACCATCTTTGAATTAATCAATTTAGCTGGTCAGACTCTGTTCAGGTCCCAGTAAGCTTCCTCTCCATTACAAAGCAGCAAACAGGTATTTGAAGCTGCTGGTGCCTCTAGAGTCCTTCAAACCTTAAGGTGTAGTATCTGCCAGAGGCTTGCAGTTGTGCATAAACCTACTACTTTTCCACCCTAAACAGTGTTCACAAGAAGAAGCGGTTGCAGTGCGCCAAACATACATGAAGACCAGTTTTAAAACAGTTTTGTTTACTGATGAGTGCCGTGCAACCCTGGATGGTCCAGATGGATGGAGTAGTGGATGCTTGGTGGATGACAACCATGTGCCAACAAAGCTGAGGCATCAGGTGGTGGAGTCATGTTTGGGGCCAGAAGCATAGGGAGATAGCTGGTAGGCCCCCTTTAGAGTCTTCGGAGATGTGAAAATGACCTCAGCGAAGTATATAGAGTTTCTAACTAACCACTTTCTTCTATCATACAAAAAGAAAAAACATGCCTTTCATAGCAAAATCATCTTAATGCATGACAATGCACCATCTCATGCTGCAAAGAATACCGCTGAGTCATTGGCTCATAATGTGGCCATCATCCTCCTCTGACCTCAACCCTATTGAGATTCTTTGGAGTATCTTCAAGCAAAAGATCTATGAAGGTGGGAGGCAGTTCACATCAAAACGGCAGCTCTGGGAGGCTATTCTGACACCCTGCAAATAAATTAAAACAGATAATATTCAAAAACGTACAAGTTCAATGGATGTTAACATGTAATTTGGCTTGTTAAGATGGTTTTGAAAAAGCTTTTGATATCAGTAAATGTTACTTCTTAGTGCTGCAAATTCAACAAATTTACATTTTAGTTATTTACAGCCTATAACATGTTTGGAAACTCTGCTGTGCATAATAATTTGGAACAGTGCATTTTGAGCTTTTTTTACGTTTGAAAAAAAATAGTTATCATTGGGAGGTTTTTCTAACAAATTATGATTTATCCTCTAACGGTTGATAATTTGAACATTATACTGACTCATTTGCATTGGCAATTTAGGAAAATCAGAGAAAAATAGCACTTGCATAATAATTTGGAATGCAGAGTACTATATATGAAATGAGTGCACTGTGTGTTATAATTAGAAAATACATTTCAAGATATATGTCCCCATTTCCTAAATATAACAGTTCACTTTATAATATTAACATAATATTCTTGTGTAAAAATGTAACATATTTTTCATTATAAATGGCAGTTTCTTAACAGAAAAACAACTTCTGCTATCTCAGAATTTAACTGTTTAGTTAGCAAATAAAGGGATCACTTAAAACAGACCTGGGCAAAGTGGACGAAGTCAGGGGTCTAAGATAGCCGAAGGGCAGAAAACAGTGACCCACTAGCAACAGCATGCAGTCAACTTCCCCCTGTCCAAATTTCACCATGATCTGCATTTTCAGGGTACAAAAAGTTGTGACTGTAATAGTGGAGGAGGGGGCTGCCAGCCCCCTTTTCCAACAATCAGTGTGTGTGATTGAGACAGCAGACACGATTATATTATTACATCACTTCTGCTGTGTGGTGTGTCAGTGTACAAAGCTAGGCTAGGGCAGTACGCCAGGGGAATGGGAGCAAAGTGAGTATGTGTTTTTGTTTTTTTTCATTCTTGAATGTGTGTGAAATGTGTGTCTGTATATAGGGGGACGGTGTGGGAGCTCTAACTGTATACAGGGAGGCTATAGGGGGCTCATACTGTATGTATGTGGACTGTGTTTGGGCTCATACTTTATATATGAGGACTATGTGGGGGCTCATATTGTATATAAGGTGACTGTATGGGTTTATACTGTACATAGGAAGGCTAAATGGGGGCTCATACTGTATATAGGAGGGCTGTGTGTGGGCTCATACTATATATAGAGGGAGTTGTGTGGGTTCATTCTATATATGTGGTACAGCCACATGTGGTTTCATACGGTATGTAGAGCGGTGTAAGCATACTCGCTTTTGCTCAATATTAAAAAATACAATTAATATTATTATAAAATAATTCTATTTACTATGTTAATATTAATATTTAGCAAGATTTATTTAAGCCTATTGATTCAGCCCTCCACAACAGTCACGGTCTTTCATGTGGTCCCTTGGGAAAAGTAATTGCCTACAACCGAAATAAATCATCTCTTGTCTTCTTTCTACAAACTTCACCTTAATCTGCACACTTTTTTTATGAAACTTTCAGAGAACAAAATTAAAGAAATGTCAAAATTGAACTAATAGTCGAATGTTGTTGCCATGGAAACATGAAAAAAATCAGCAGGGGCAGAGACCTGCATCACATTATTGGATAAGTGAAATCGTGACATGCAGGTTTCAGCTCTTAAAACTATAGAACACAGATTGTTCTACCCACCCTCTTTTGATTCAGCATTGCACAGTGTCATTTATCTACAAAACAATGGCTCTGCATATAAGCAATGCCTGGGGATTGATCTACCGTGCAAATATCAACTATTTTTTACAGGCTGGAATCACACTAGCGTGTGGCATCCGATGCAAGAGCGATGTGCTAATGACCCTCGGGTCCTGCTCTGCTACTAGCAGGAGCCGAGTGTCATGCTACTGTGCTCCGAGCCTCTCACACAGAGAGGCTCGCAGCACAGCTTCAGAGGAGGTGGAGAAAGCAAATTCTCCATCTCCTCCACTGCCGGTGTCGGCGTATATCGCACCGCATTAGGGGCCATTGTGGATATTATACTGTATATTGGGGGGCTGTGATGGTTATCATACTTTGTGTGGTGCTGCGGCGGACATTATAGAATCATAGAATGTTAGAGCTGGAAGGGAACTCCAAGGTCATCTTGTCCAACCGCCTCCTCAATACAGGAGTCACTAAATCATCTAAGACAGATGTCTGTTCAGCCTGTACTGTATCTCTCGCGCCCTGACTGGTTGGTGCGAGCATGGGGGTATGGCCCCACTGTGCCACAAACCAGACTATCCTGGAAGGGACATCACTAAGCAGCTACCTTGGTGTTCACTAGATCCTCTGATGGAGAGGTCAGGCTTGTGTCTGGCTGTGGCTGCTGGCAGGCAGGCAGGTACGACTGGGACACTGGCAGGCAGGCATGGCTGAGACACTGGCAGGCAGGCGGGCACTGCTGAGATACTGGCAGGCAGGGGGGCATGACTGAGACACTGGCAGGCAGGCGGGCACGGCTGAGACACTGGCAGGCAGGCAGGTATGGGTGAGACACTGGCAGGCGGGCATGGCTGAGACTCTGACAGGCGGACACAGCTGGCACACTGGCAGGACAGGTGGACACGGATGTTACTCAGGCAGAACAGGTACTGACTAGGTAGGGACCGGAATAAAGGCAGGTATATGGGAACAGTTAGGGACCTGTTCAGACAGGAGGGTATATGGGAACAGATAGGAACCTGACCCGTATGTTGCAGAACAGAAGTAGAGCAGGACCGCAAGGACCGGATACAAAGCAGATCCACAGGAGGCAGAGCTGTGAGCAGAAAAGTAGGAGGCAGAGCTAAGAACAGAACCGCAGGAGGCAAAGTCAAGAGCAGAGCTGAGGGAGGCAGAACAAAGGGCAGAAACGTAGGAGGCGGAGCTAAAAACAGAACCGCAGGAGGTGGAGCTAAGAGCAGAGCTGAGGGAGGTGGAGCAAAGGGCAGAAACATGGGAGGTGGAGCTAAGCGCAGAGCCACAGGAGGTAGAGCCAAGATCAGAGCTGAGGGAGATGGAGCAAAGAGCTGAACCGCTGGAGACGGAGCCAAGAGCAGAACTGCTGGAGGCAGAGCCAAAAGCAGAACTGCTGGAGGAGGAACCAAGAGCAGAACCACTGAAGGCAGAGCCAAGAGCAGAACAGCTGGAGATGGAGCCAAGAGCAGTATCGCTGGAGGCAAAGCCAAGAGCAGAAAGTCGCAGAGCCACAGGTTGCAGCAATGAGAGCAGAGGGGTGCAGAGCCACAGGTTGCGGTGGGCAGAGCAATGCTGCAAAGTGAGCAGAAGAGCAGAACAGAGCAGAGCTGTGGGTTTGCAGCGAGCAGAGCAGGAACGCACAGAACTAAAGGTTGTGGCCAGCAGAGCAGAGAGGAATGGACACAAGGGAACGCACAGCTGAGTGGGAAAAGCAACAACAGGATCAGATATAGACCAGAGTACAGACAGGGACAGGAATGGGACAAGGCACAAAAACAAGGATTCAGACCAGGGTACAAAGCCCCACTGGGTGGCTGACACAAGACTGGACCTGGCAGCTCCGTAGCAAAACACTAACTGAGGGAGAAAGTTGTTCAGGCATCCTCCAATGGGTGGGGGTGCCTTAAGTATCAGAGGCCTTTGGGAATTGGCCGGGGACACCTTATGAAGGTGCACAGTCTCAATAAGAATCAGGAATTGCCAGCGCCGCCCCCCCTATGCACACAGCCAGGAAGCATGCACAAAGCAGGCTGGAGACATGTGGCACACAGCATGGAACCGGCAGAAGACAGAACTCACAGCATGGCCTGGAGTAGTGAGTAAGTTGATGTGTAAGGCAGGTGGGGGATGGGAGGTCATGCAGTGATGCCAGCAGGGTTGTTACACAACCTCTGTTTGAAAACTTCCATTGAAGAACAGCTCACCACTTCTCACAGCAACTTTTTCGACTCATTGATCACCTTCACTGCCAAAAAGATTTTTCTAATATCTAATCTGTATCTTCTCCATTTCAGTTTCATTACATTGCTTCGCACATTCCCACATTCAAATGACAATAAGGATGATCCCTCTACACTGTGACATCCCTTTAGATATTTGTAGACAGCTATTAAGTCTCCTCTTAGCCTTTTTTTTGCAAGCTAAACATTCCCAGATCGTTCAACCATTCCTCATAAGATATAGTTTGCAGTCCGCTCACCATCCTGGTTGCTCTTCTCTGAACTTGCTCCAGTTTTTCAATGTCTTTTTTAAAATGCTGTGCCCAGAACTGGATGAAGTATTCCAGATGAGGTCTGACCAAGAGGAGTAGAGGGGGATAATTACTTTACATGTGTTTGCCTTTTTTTGCAGCTGCAATACACTGTTGACTCATATGCAGTCTGTGATCTATTACTATACCCAAGAAATTATCACTAGAGTTGAGCGACTTTTACTTTTTTAGGATCTTCTCAAAAGTCGGGTCGGGTGAAATCGGTCGATAATTGCAAAAAGTCGGGGGCCGACAGAAACACAAAACCCATTGCAAGTCAATGGGGAATCAAAGTCGGCAGAGAGTGGAAAACAGGAAAACACCTACAGTGCCCATTTTAATGCCAAAAACATCAATTCTTATTACTGAAGCTTGTCAATTTTAATTTACTTTATAATAATAGTTAGGCATTGAAAACAGGGGGTCATTTGGCTAAATTTGTGGGGGCGTAGGGCTGGCTCAAGTTTTTAGTTTGCCCAGGAAACGCGGAATACGTCACGGCAGTGGAGCAGGGAGAGGTAAGCATTTAAACTTTGCAAGTGCTGTGATCCTGAGCAAGCAGGGGGGGCCCACTCATTCGCATTGGCACTGGCACAGGGCCCCTCAAAGTACGGCGGTGTGTTTGATGGCAATGGCTCCTCCCACCGGCAGAGACACTTTTGCGTACTATGAGGGGCCCTGTGCCAGTGACATTGCCAACGAGTATGCCCCCCCACCTGATGAAGGAACCTTCACTTTCATCTGCACCTTCCTCTTTGTCCCCGTGTAAGGTGGTATAGTATGCGGGAAGGGGAACCTGACTTTCAGCAGGGTCAGATTCTGGCTGTGTAGAGTGCAAGGGGAATATAGTGGTCTGGGTCAATGTACCAGCAGACTCACCTAGCAGTGGCTGGGCAATGGGCAGAATGAGGAGGAAACACAGATATAGGCCAAAATAATAAAGTAGGCTAAATGCAGTTCAAATGTGGTAACAGGACTAAACAGGTGGCATTGTTTTGTTCAGTGGAGGAAAACTGTAATGAGTGGCAGACACCGTTAGTAGGCCCAAGTAATAAAGTGGGCCAAATGCAGTTCAAAATTAGTAACAAGAGTAAACAGGCGGCACTGCTTTGTTCAGTGGAGGAGAAAAGCAAGGAGCGGCAGACACCGTTAGTAGGCCCAACCAAACAAGTAGGCCAAATGCAGTTTAACATTCGACACAGGATTAAAATTGAGGCTCAGCTTTGTTCAGTGGAGGAGAACAACAAGCAGAGGCAGACATCGTTAGAAGGCCCAACCAAACAAGTAGGCCAAATGCAGTTTAATATTCGACACAGGATGAAAATTGAGGCTCAGCTTTGTTCAGTGGAGGAGAAAAGCAAGGAGCGGCAGACACCGTTAGAAGGCCCAACCAAACAAGTAGGCCAAATGCAGTTTAATATTCAACACAGGATGAAACTGGCGGCTCAGCTTTGTTCAGCGGAGGACAATTGTAAGGAGTGGCGCAGACAGACTTAGCAGGCCTAAAATAAAAAAGTAGGCTAAATGCAGTTCAAAATTGGTAACTGGAGTACACAGGCGGCATAGCTTTGTTCAGTGGAGGACAGCTGGATTGAGTGGCGCAGACAGACACAGATAGTAGGCCTAAAATAAAAAAGTAGGCTAAATGCAGTTCAAAATTGGTAACTGGAGTACACAGGTGGCATAGCTTTGTTCAGTGGAGGACAGCTGGATTGAGTGGCGCAGACAGACACACGTAGTAGGCCTAAAATAAAAAAGTAGGCTAAATACAGTTCAAAATTGGTAACTGGAGTACACAGGCAGCATAGCTTTGTTCAGTGGAGGACAGCTGTATTGAGTGGCGCAGACAGACACAGATAGTAGGCCTAAAATAAAAAAATAGGCTAAATGCAGTTCAAAATTGGTAACTGGAGTAAACTGGCGGCATTGCTTAGTTCAGTGTCGGAAAATTGTAATGAGTAGCAGACTAGGTTAGTAGGCCCAAATAATAAAGTGGCCTAAATGTCTGCCAAAAAATTGTTCATAAGTAAAATGGTGGCATAGCTAGGTACAGGGGTTTGCTCCTCTGCTGAGTAGCAGACAGTGGTAGTAGGCGCAAAGTATTAACTGGTCTAAATGGAGGCCAGGGCCCCTGTATATTTTATCTATCATCTATCATTTCAACAAATTTGTATTGGCAGTGCCATTGAAGGATTTAACAGCACAGACTACACAGTGGTGGAGCAGGAAGAGCTAAGTATTGCAAGTGTTAGAGCACTGTTTGAGCAGGGGGGAGAGTACCTCTCTCGTGGGCGGCGGTACTGGCACAGGGCCCCTCATATTACGACGGTGTGTCTGACATTGGTTGTGCACCACCACCGTCAGAGACACTTTTTTGTACTATGAGGGACCCTGTGCCAGTGCTGTCACCCAAGACTGGGCACACCCACCTGTCCAGGCAAACGGAACTCGCACGGGTGCTTGCGCTAGGTGGTGACCACGGCCCTGTGTGGGGAGTCAGCCCATTTAGGGAGGTATAAAAATGGCCTATGGTGGACATTCAGCAGCTGCAAATGGAGGAATTGGAGCAGTCAGTAAGAGGAGGCCAAAAGCAAGATATTTTCCAGGAAAGCTACGTGTCAGCAGGAGAAGGTGGGGCAAAATAATTTGAAATCCAGGATTGGTTCATTTTAATGAAGGTTAGATCATCAACATTTTGGGTAGCCAGACGAGTCCTTTTTTCGGTCAGTATTGAACCAGCAGCATTGAAGACTCTTTCTGATAGCACAGTAGCAGCAGGGCAAGCGAGCTCCTGTAACGCATATTCAGCCAATTCAGGCCAGGTGTCTATTTTAGATGCCCAGTAATCAAAGGGGAATGACCTGTGAGGGAGAACATCGATAAGGTAGGAAAAATAGTTTGTAACCATACTGGACAAATGCAGTCTCCTGTCGCTTTGAATTGATGCAGCTGTACCTGTCATGTCTGCGGTCATTGCAAAATCACTCCACAACCTGGTCATAAAACCCCTCTGTCCAATGCCACTTCTGATTTGTGCACCTCTATCACCTTTGTCATGTTGCCCCCTACAGCTCGTGTGAGAACCATCACCGCCGCTGTGTGCTGGGAATGCCTAACTCAAACGGTCTACAAGAGTTGCTTGCTTGGTAGCCAATATTTGCTCAAGGTTCTCATGTGGCATGATATTTTGTAATTTTCCTTTATATCGTGGATCCAGGAGGCAAGCCAACCAGTAATCGTCATCGGTCATCATTTTGATAATGCGGGGGTCCCTTTTTAGGTTACGCAAGGCAAACTCAGCCATGTGGGCCAATGTTCCAGGTGTCAATTTACTGCTTGTGCCAGGTTGAGGAGCACTGTCTTGCAAATCAACATCACTTTTCTCCCGCAAAAACCCTGTACCTCACCTTGCAACGCCACCAGTTTCTATTCCCCCCTGAGAAGCATCCTCCTCCCATAAATATTCATCCCCATCATCCTCCTCTTCCTCCTCTTCATCCACCACCTCGTTCAGGAGAGTTCCCTGAGCAGACAATGGCTGACTGTCATCAAGGCTTCCCTCCTCCTCGGCTGCAGACGCCTGCTCCTTAATGTGCGTCAAATTTTGCATCAGCAGACGCATTAGTGGGATGCTCATGCTTATGATGGCGTCGTCTGCACTTACCAGCCATGTGCATTCCTCAAAACACTGAAGGACTTGACTGAGGTCTTGTAGCTTCGACCTCTGCACACCTGACAACTCCATGTCTGCCATCCAACTGCCTGCCCGTGTATGTGTATCCTCTCACAAATACATTTCAGCATGCCTCTGTTTGCAAAGCCTCTGAAGCATGTGCAGTGTGGAGTTCCACCTTGTTGCAACGTCGATTATTAGGCGGTGCTGGGGAAGATTCAGCAATCGCTGATGGTTCAGCATACGGCTGGAGTGTACGGGCGATCGGCGGATGTGCGAGCAAAGTCTTCGCATCTTCAGGAGCAGGGCTGGTAACCCTGGATAATTTTTCAGGAAGCACTGCACCACCAGGTTCAAGGTGTGAGCCAGGCAAGATATGTGTTTCAGTTCTGAAAGGGCTATGGAAGCCATAAATTTCCTTCCGTTATCACTGAATACCTTGCCTGCCTCAAGATGTACACTGCACAGCCATGACTGAGTTTCTTGCTGCAAGAACTCGGCCAGAACTTCCGCGGTGTGTCTGTTGTCGCCCATACACATCATTTCCAACACAGCCTGCTGACGCTTACCACTAGCAGTTCCATAATGGGACACCTCGTGTGCAACACTGGCAGCTGCGGATGGAGTGGTCGTGCGACTGCACTCTGTGGATGAGCTTTCGCTTCTGCTGGAGGAGGAGGAGGAGGGGTGGCGAATGCCTACAGCCAACTTTTTCCTAGACCGTGGGCTAGGCAAAACTGTCCCACTATGGCTGTCCCCTGTGGACCCTGCATCCACCACATTAACCCAGTGTGCCGTGATGGACAAGTAACGTCCCTGGCCATGCCTACTGGTCCATGCATCTGTTGTGAGGTGCACCCTTCTACTGACTGATTGCCTCAGTGCATGGACATTGTGGTCTTTGACATGCTGTTGGAGGGCTGGGATGGCTCGGTATGTGTGAAGAGCTCCAGGGAGTAACCTGTAGTGTCGCCTGATGCATCCTTCACTTTTGGTTTGGGTGAATGTTGTGAATTAGACTTTTTGGCTCCCTCTTGTGGTTACTAGTGATATGACTCTGGGATTGTCTTTCCTCAGTTTGGCACCCACCTGGGTCGTTAGTCCAGGGGTGTTGCTATATAAACTTCCTGGATCCTTAGTCCAGTGCCTGGCATCATTGTAATCAGATCCTTTCTGTTTGCTCCTGTCTGCTGGTCCTGGTTCGTGCAAAATTAAGCGAAGTCCTGCTTCTTTGTTTTTTGGTTATTTGCTTTGCTCTTATTTTTGTCCAGCTTGTACTAAATGTGATTCCTGACTTTGCTGGAAGCTCTAGGGGGCTGGTGTTCTCCCCCCGGGCCGTTAGATTGTTCGGGGGTTCGTGAATATCCAGCGTGGATATTTTGATAGGGTTTTTGCTGACCATATAAGTCATCTTACTATATTCTGCTATTAGCTAGTGGGCCTCTCTTTGCTAAATACCTAGCTC
The DNA here is from genome assembly GCF_051348905.1 of Ranitomeya variabilis. Taxonomy (NCBI): domain Eukaryota; kingdom Metazoa; phylum Chordata; class Amphibia; order Anura; family Dendrobatidae; genus Ranitomeya; species Ranitomeya variabilis. The sequence goes on from NC_135233.1 coordinate 808,538,066, forward strand.
ATTCTTACGTTTGTCTTTTCCTCTTACCTCACCGTCATTATTTGTTGGGGGCTTGTATCCAACTTTTGGGGTCTTTTCTCTGGAGGCAAGAAAGGTCTTTCTTTTCCCTTCTAGGGTTAGTTAGTTCTCCGGCTGGCGCGAGACGTCTAGAACCAACGTAGGCACGTTCCCCGGCTGCTGCTATTTGTGGTGCTAGGATTAGATATATGGTCAGCTCAGTTACCACTGCCCCATGAGCTGGTTTTTTGTGTTTGCAGACTTAGTAATTATTTCTGAGACCCTCTGCCATTGGGGTCATAACAGGTGAAGGACACAAGGAAGCGACTTGTTCCTGACCGGGAGCATCCACTGACGACTCGCTGCTTTTATATTTGGAACTTTCTGAAGAGGAGGCGAAAGAGCTAGAGGCTGAGACAGCAAGGAAAGCCAAATCTTTTTCCTGCTGCTCCGGCTTTAAAAGCCATTTTCCAACTCCCAGATAAGGGAGCCTTCGAGGCCTTGTGTAGCCAGACGATGACGCTGGCTCAACACCTCCAGTCTTAGGTGCTATTTTGCTTTTCCCACTACCACCAGATGCTCCACCACCACCATCAGTACCAGCTGGCAACGACCGCCCACGGCCTCTTCCACCAGACTTCCTCATTTTTGGGAAAATGTAACCAAAATAACAACCGTTATATGGTACTGTAAAACAAGGTAGAAGGTGTATCTAAACTTGTTGAGAGTTTAAATCTCCCTTTTTTGGGGGTGAGACTGCACCCAAACTCAGGGCCAGTGTATTACACTACACAATGTAAGTGGCAGAACGTGGCTGGCAGATATACGACAAACAGAACTGACGTAGATCCACTTAGTGGCAATTTAAATCTCCTTTTTGGGGGGTGAGACTGCACCCAAACTCAGGCCCACTGTATTTTGCAACACACTGTAAGTGGCAGAACGTGGCTGGCTGATATACGACAAACTAACAGAACTGACGTATATCCACTTTGTGAGAATTTGAATCTCCCTCTTTTTGGGGGGGAGACAGCACCACAACTCAGGCCCAGTGTGTAACACAACGCAATGTGAGTGGCAGCAAGTGGCTGGAAGATATCTGAAAAAATCCAAGGACTGTAGTACAATTTCTGTCTCCCTACAATGATCTCAGGACAAGTATGGCAGCAACAAAAAGGACTGCTGCACACAAAAGTGTGGACAAATAAACAAGATAGCTGCAGAAAGGAGCATCAGGAATTTTGCTTTTAAAAAAGCAGTTGGTTTGCACAGCAGCGGTGCAAACAGCAATGCAGCTATCAGGGAGCCTTATAAGGCAGCCTAAGCTACAGAGCTGGTGCACAAAGATATAGCCTCCACTGTCCCTGCAAAACAAAGGTGGTGTTGGACAGTGGAAATCGCTAAAGCACAAGTGGTTTGGGGGTTAATCTTCCCTCCCTAACTATATCCCTGCTTCTGACGAAGCTGCAGCAACCTCTCCCTATGCTGAGATCGGCAGAAGTAAGATGGCGGTTGGCGTGCTCGCCCCTTTATAGCCCCTGTGATGCCGCAGAAAGCAAGCCAATCACTGTCATGCCCTTCTCTAAGATGGTGGGGACCGTGACCTATGTCATCACGCTGCCCACACTCTGCGTCCTCCTTCATTGGCTGAAAAATGGCGGTGAAAGCGTCATACGAAACGCGACTTTGGTGCGCAGATCGCCGACCGCATGGCCGATCCCACACTGGGATCGGGTCGGGTTTCACGAAACTCGACTTTGCCGAAAGTCTGCGATTTTTTAATTTGTCCGATCCGTTTAGCGCAACCCTATTTATCACACATTCTGTAGATGTAGTTTTGTTTTTCTTGCCCAGATGTAAAATCTTGCATTTCTCTTTTAAATATCATTCTATTAGGGTATGTGCACACGTTGCGGATTTCTTGCAGAAATTTCCTGAAGAAAACCGGAAATTTTCTGCAAGAAATCCGCATTTTTTTTTTTGCGTTTTTTTTCCGTTTTTTTCGCGTTTTTTTAGCATTCTGCAAGCGTAATTAGCTTGCAGAATGCTAAAGTTTTCCAAGCGATCTGTAGCATCGCTTGGAAAACTGACTGACAGGTTGGTCACACTTGTCAAACATACTGTTTGACAAGTGTGACCATCTTTTTACTATAGATGCAGCTTATGCAGCATCTATAGTAAAAGATAGAATGTTTAAAAATAATAAAAAAAATAAAAAAATGCTTATACTCACCCGCAGACAGCTGATATCCTCACCGGCGTCCGTTCCGTATAGATGGTGTGCGCGCGCAGGACCTTCCATGACGTCGCGGTCACATGACCGGTCTCGACCAATCACAGGACGGTCACAAGACCGTGACGTCATCGCAGGTCCTTCACCGCACATCAGCTACAGGAACCGAAGCGGCAGCATGCAGCTGAGAGGCGGGAAGACATCGAGGGTGAGTATAGGACTATTTTTTATTTTAATTCTTTATTTTTGACCACTTATATGGTGCCCAGTGCGTGGAGGAGAGTCTCCTCTCCTCCACCCTGGGTACCAACCGCACATAATCTGCTTACTTCCCGCATGGTGTGCACAGCCCCGTGCGGGAAGTAAGCAGATCAATGGACTCCTAGGTGTGCGGAATCCCCGCAATTCCGCATTTTTAATGAACATGTTGCTTTTTTTTCCGCGATGCGATTTTTTCGCGGAAAAAATCGCAACAGTTGCACAAAAAATGCGGAATACACTGTAAATAATAGGAGGCATATGTTAGCGTTTTTTTCGCGTTTTTATCACGTTTTTATAGCGAAAAAACGCGAAAAAAACGCTAAAAATCCTGAACGTGTGCACATGGCCTTAGACTCAACCTATTGTTCAAGCTTATCTAGGTACTTCTGAATCCTTTTTCTGTCTTCTCAAGTGTTAACTATCCATTATCTCCAAATTTGATTTGTTTGCCTTCAGTTCCCTTATCTAGATTATGTATAAAAAAATGTTGAACAACATTGGGGCCAGGACAGAGCCTTGTGGCAATCCAATTGAAACACTCTTCCAATTGGATGTGCAACCATTTAACATCACTGTTTGCATACGATCACTGGTCCAGATACGAATCCACCTCCTTGTCAATCTCATACTTGGCCGTTTTTTCAATATGGACAGTATGTGATACTTTATCAAATGCTTTGCTTGATGACGAGATTACTATATTGACCGCATTTCCCTGATCCACCCAGTCCGTGATTCCATCATTGTAACAACTTTGCTGGCATCACGGCATGGCCTCTCATCTCTCACACACCATCTTACTCACTACTCCAGGTCATGTTGTGATTTCTGTCTGCTGCCGGCTCCATGTTCTGTGTCTCTTGCTTTCTGCCTGCCCTCTGCATGCTTCACGGCACTGTGCATAGGGGGGCGGCACCAGAACTCTCTGGTTCTTATGGAATTAGGGCACACCTGTCTAATGTGTCCCTGACCAATTATCAAGAGGCCTCTAGTATTTAGGGCAGCTCCACCCTGTAGAACTGGCCTGTGCAATGTGTTAACTCAGTTACTGTTTTGCTTCTGAGCTGCCAGGCCTTGCTCTGTGTTTTGCCTTCTCTGAAGGCTTTACGCCTTGCCTTGTTCTTGTCTGTCTGCCCTACAGAAGGCAGAACATCCTGGTCCCTGTGTCCTAGTTTTAGCCTTGCTTAGTACTTGTCTGTCCATCCTCCAGGAGGCAGAATATCCTGGTCCCTGTGTCTTTATTCCTGTACCTTGTCTTGTACCATTACCTTGTCTGAACTCTGTTCTACCTCTGTCTCCCAGCCTCCTTGTCTCTGACTCCTTTCCTGCTGTGCCACTCGGCTCTGCACTCTGTGTCTTGCTTTGCTCTGGTCTTGGCTCTGCACTCTGTGTTTGCTTCGCTCTGCTCTTGTCTATGCACTCTGTGCCTTCACTCTGCTCTTGTCTCTGCACTCTGTGCCTCTTCTCTGCTCTCGGCTCTGCACTCTGTGCCTTCGCTCTGCTCTTGCTCTGCTCTCTCTGCCTTCGGTCTGCTCTTGGCTCTGTACTCTGTGGCTTCGCTCTACTCTCGGCTCTGTATTCATTAGCTTTACTCTGTACTATGCGGCTCCATTCTACCCTGTTCTGCTTCTTGCAGTTCTACCCTACTCTCTACCCTTGCATCTCTGCAGTTCTGCCTGTGCTCCGTACTCCTGCAGTTCTGCTTCATGCTGGTTCTGCTGCAGCAGAATCTCTTGCTGCTCTACAGCTCTTATCTGCAGCCTTGCGGTTCTCCTCCTGTGTGAACAGGTCTCAACTTGTTCCTTCAAACGTCATTCCTTCTTGCTTGTTTCCTTACCTGCACCTCCTGTGTGAATAGGTCCCAACCTGTTCCTTCATACTTCATATCTGTACCTGCACCTCCTGTGTGAACAGGTCCCTACCTGTTCCTTCATACACCACACCAACCTGCCCTGTGTCTTGGTCGTGCCTGCCTGCCCTGTGTCTCAGCCGTGCCTGCCTGCCCTGTGTCTCAGCTGTGCCTGCCCTGTGTCTCAGCCATGCCTGCCTGCGAGAGTACTAGCCATGCTCACCAGGCCCTCTACTACTCGTACCTATCCTAGTGTGCCATCTCCCCAAGTGGGATCAGCAGCTACAGCCAGACACCACCCTGGAGTAGCACCTGGCAGCTGCCTGCCGCACAAGCCTGACCTCACAATGAGAGGCTCCAGTGAAAACCAAGGCAGCTGTCCTAGTCACGCCCCTTCCAGGGGCCACAAACCCCCTGGCTCATGCCCACCAGTCAGGGCGTGAGCGTGACAATCATAGATGGAAATTAGATTAGTCTGGCATGACTTGCTTGCTACAAACCCATGCTGGCACTAGTTAAACGGAATCTGTCACTACATTTGACCTAAACTATTAATATGGGCATACAGTCTATAGAATTCTGCTGAAAGTCCTCCCTGTGTGTCTCATATCAGCTGTGTTGTTCCTGAGAAATCATCTTTTATCACAATATAGAAATTACCTCTTCCAGGCTCCAGGGCGGAAGATGCCTGGAGATAACTCTGCCTCCAGGTCTTATTTTACATGAAGGAGGCATTCCCAGTGTGAGACAAGTAACCAACACAGAACAGGAGAAGTGAAATTTGCCTTCTTGCAAACACAGTTTTGCTTAATCTCTGAGCTCTGCTGTATTGCAACAATATTGCAACCCTGTCTGTATGTGCAGAAATTGAAGCTGAGAAGAAGCTGCAATATGTGTAAGTTATCAGGAGAGCAGAGAGCAGCCATTAGAAATCACACTTGTGATATTGGTAACCATGTTACATCACATGGCAACTCCCCCTTATATTTAAAATAAGCTCTGGGAGCAGATTTATCTCCAGGCACCATCCGCCCCAGAGCCTGGAAGAGGTTGATTATAAAGTGATAAATGATGGTTTCCCAGCAACAGCACAAGGCATGGCTCAGATGGGAAGGAGCAATATTTTACTTTTTGAGTACAAATTTTGCTGGAATAGATTGAGGGCAATATTTCGAATTTGATGGGCACTGTGACCTCATTTTGGAAAATACACCTCCAAGGAATTAATCTAGGGATATAGTGCGCATTTTGAACCCACAGCTGTTAAACTGAATCTTATAACATTGGCCCATAAAATGTAAAAAATGTCACAAATAGTTTTCAGGAAATCTATTTGGATGGAATTGAATTTTACTTCAAACCCCAGAGCATAACACGGGATATTGAATTCAAAGAGAATAAATTCACTGCTAGTCGAATTTGACTGTAAAATCTGTACGATTCGGCGAATTGGAATCTTGTCAGATCGGCTGATCTCTAGTCAGAAACTATTGTTCAAACAAACGGCAGAGCTCAAAAGGGAAGGCGTGCTATTTGACTTGCGGAGTATAAACTTGTCTCCATTTGGAATAGATATTCATATTTCCAGAGTACTTCGGGTCCCAAAACTATTGAAACCCATATACAGTAAATTATTAGATTATAAAAATTATACACTGTAACAAATTTATCTACAGAGTTAGTTATTATTTTGAACACTTTTTATTATGTTAATGCAAAGCAAGTTTAAAACATTATAATTTGTATTTTTCTACAGTCTGAGAACTTCAGGTTTTATAGTTACTAGACACACGGTGTCTTAGGTTCCTACTGTGCAGTCAGTCTCTAGTTACCTGTCTTGAAGCTTTAATTTTTAGTCTTTCCGGCTTGTTTATTCATCTACATTGACCTCTCTGCATTTGTGGACTTTGTCTATGTAAGTGATAAACATCAAACAGCAACAACAGTTTGCATTTTCCACCGCTCTGCAAGTTCTGCTCTGCTTTAATCAGTCATCAAAGCCTAAGATAAAATTACAGAATAGTTTTGACAAGGACCAAAGTAAGTTTTCTATCGTATTTGCACTCCTCAGCCCGGAAGCTGGGCATGGGACGTACTTTGACATTCCAACATGACAATGATCCAAAACACAAGGCTGTTGTGAATTCCGTTCTTGGGCTCCATCCTGTGGTTGCGAATGGTATTTTTGGGAGTTCTGCTCTTGGGCTTCCTCTGGTGGTTTCAAGTGGAACTTAGCAGCTGCGTTCACTAATCGGTCTCCTGGCCTTGTTATTTAACTGGGCTTTTGGCTTTAGTGGATGCCAGCTGTCAATGTATTTCCTGTGGATTCAGTCCTTTCCTGGAAGTTCTCTGTTGGCCAGTCCATTTTCAGCTTAAGATAAGTCTGCTACTTTTTGGGTGTTTCCTGCTTATGACCTTCTGTTCAGTTCAATTTATGTCTCTTTTGTCCAGCTCGTCATTATGAAATATTCCGGCTAGTTGGGGTCGCAGATTTTCCCCTCCACACCGTGAGTCGGTGTGGTGGTTATTTTTGTAAACTCTGCGTGGACTTTTAGTTTTTATACTGACCGCACAGCAACCTATCCTATCTCTGTCTATTTAGATAGTAGTAGCCTCCTTTGCTAAAAAATCTAGTTTCATTTCTGAGTTTGTCATTTCCCTCTCCACTCACCGTCAATATTTGTGGGGGGCTATCTTCCTTTGGGGGTTTCTCTGAGGCAAGATAGCTTTCCGTTTCCATCTTTAGGGGTAGCTAGTTCTTAGGCTGTGCAGAGGCGTCTAGGCAGAGTTAGGTACGCTCCACGGCTATTTCTAGTGTTGGTGTTAGGAGTAGGGATTGCGGTCAGTAAAGTTACCACCTCCTCAGAGCTAGTCCTATTTTTGTTTTACCCACCAGGTCATTTCAGTGCTGCTCTGTAGTGAGTCCATGATTGGTTTTGCCCACCAGGTCATATCAGCACCGCTCCGTACCCACCAGGTCATAACAGTACAGCTGGCCCACAATGTGTTAAATGCATCTCAAAAGAGGGAAGAGAAAGTTCTGAGTCAATTTTTTTTTTTTTTTGTTGCTTGTTTTGTCCTTTTTTTTCCCCTTGATTTTTGGATGGTGCAGGAGCTTGGTGCTGATATGGAGGTTCAGGGTTTGTCTGCGCGTGTTGATCATCTTGCTGCAAGGGTACAGAGTATCCAAGACTATGTTGTTCAAACTCCTGTTTCTGAGCCTAGAATTCCTATTCCTGATTTGTTTTCTGGGGATAGATCTAGGTTTTTGAATTTTAAAAATAATTGCAGATTATTTTTTGCTCTGAGACCCCGTTCCTCTGGTGACCCCATTCAGCAGGTGAAGATTGTTATTTCTCTGTTGCGTGGCAACCCGCAGGAATGGGCATTCCCCCTTGAGCCAGGGAATCCTGCATTGCTCAATATAGATTCGTTTTTTCAAGCACTTGGACAGCTTTATGACGAACCCAATTCTGTGGATCAGGCAGAAAAAATTTTGCTGGCTCTGTGTCAGGGTCACGAAGCAGTAGAGATATATTGTCAGAAATTTAGAAAGTGGTCTGTGCTTACAAAATGGAATGAGGATGCCCTGGCGGCTATTTTCAGAAAGGGTCTTTCTGAAGCTCTTAAAGATGTTATGGTGGGGTTTCCCATGCCTGCTGGTTTGAACGAATCAATGTCTCTGGCCATTCAGATTGATCGGCGCTTACGTGAACGTAAGGAGGTGCACCATATGGCGGTGTCCTCTGGGCAGAGTTCTGAGCCTATGCAATGCGATAGAATTTTGACGAGAGCAGAACGGCAGGAGTTCAGACGTCAGAATGGGCTGTGTTTTTACTGTGGTGACGCTACTCATGCTATCTCTGACTGCCCGAAGCGAACTAAGAGGGTTGCTAGGTTGGTTACCATCAGTACTTTACAGCCTAAATTTCTCTTGTCTGTTATCCTGATTTGCTCATTGTCGTCCTTTTCTGTAATGGCATTTGTGGATTCTGGCGCTGCCCTGAACTTAATGGACCTGGAATTTGCCAAGCGCTGTGGTTTTTCCTTGGAGCCTTTGCAGAGTCCTATTCCCTTGAGGGGATTGATGCTACGCCATTGGCCAAGAATAAACCTCAGTACTGGACACAGTTAGCCATGAACATGGCTCCAGCACATCAGGAAAATATTCGCTTTTTGGTGTTGCATAATTTGCATGATGTGGTTGTGCTGGGGTTTCCATGGTTACAGGTATATAATCCAGTGCTGGATTGGAAATCCATGTCCGTGACTAGTTGGGGTTGTCAGGGGATACATAGTGACATTCCTCTGATGTCAATTTCCTCGTCCCCTTCTTCTGAGGTTCCTGAGTTTTTGTCAGATTTCCAGGATATATTTGAGGAGCCTAAATCCAGTCCTCTGCCTCCTCATAGGGACTGTGATTGCGCTATTAATTTGATTCCTGGCTGTAAGTTCCCTAAGGGTCGACTTTTCAATCTGTCTGTGCCAGAGCATACCACTATGCGGACTTATGTAAAAGAGTCCTTGGAGAAGGGGCATATTCGCCCGTCTTCGTCACCGTTGGGAGCGGGGTTCTTTTTTGTTGCCAAGAAGGATGGCTCCTTGAGGCCCTGTATAGATAATCGCCTTCTCAATAAGATCACGGTCAAATTCCAGTACCCTTTGCCTTTGCTTTCTGATTTGTTTGCTCGGATCAAAGGGGCTAGCTGGTTTACCAAGATTGACCTTCGAGGGGCGTATAATCTGGTTCGCATCAAACAGGGTGATGAATGGAAAACAGCATTTAATACGCCCGAAGGCCATTTTGAATATCTTGTGATGCCTTTCGGGCTCTCTAATGCTCCATCTGTGTTTCAGTCCTTTATGCATGTTATTTTCCGGGAGTATTTGGATAAATTTATGATTGTATATTTGGATGATATTTTGGTTTTTTCCAATGATTGGGAGACTCATGTGAAGCAGATCAGGATGGTATTTCAGATTCTTCGTGCTAATACACTGTTTTTGAAGGGGTCTAAGTGCCTTTTTGGAGTTCAGAAGGTTTCTTTTCTGGGGTTCATTTTTTCTCCCTCGGCTATTGAAATGGACCCTGTTAAGGTACAGGCTATTTATGATTGGACTCAGCCCACATCTGTGAAGAGCCTTCAGAAATTTTTGGGCTTTGCTAATTTTTATCGTCGCTTCATTGCTAATTTTTCTACTGTGGTTAAACCTCTGACCGATTTGACCAAGAAAGGTGCAGATGTGGTGAATTTGTCCTCTGCGGCTGTGGAGGCCTTTCAGGAGCTTAAGCGTCGTTTTACTTCTGCCCCTGTGTTGCGTCAGCCAGATGTTTCTCTCCCTTTTCAGGTTGAGGTTGACGCTTCTGAGATTGGGGCAGGAGCTGTTCTGTCTCAGAGAAGCTCTGATGGCTCTGTGTTGAAGCCGTGTGCTTTCTTCTCCAGAAAGTTTTCGCCTGCTGAGCGTAATTATGATGTCGGCAATCGGGAGTTGTTGGCTATGAAGTGGGCATTCGAGGAGTGGCGATATTGGCTTGAGGGAGCCAAGCATCGTGTTGTGGTCTTGACCGACCATAAGAATCTGATTTACCTTGAGTCGGCCAAGCGCTTGAATCCTAGACACGCTCGGTGGTCTTTGTTTTTCTCCCGTTTTGATTTTGTGGTCTCGTATCTTCCGGGATCTAAGAATGTGAAAGCTGATGCCTTGTCTAGGAGTTTTTTGCCTGATTCTCCTGGAGTCCGTGAGCCGGCTGGTATTCTCAAAGAGGGGGTGATTCTTTCTGCTATCTCCCCTGATTTGCGGCGGGTGCTTCAGGAGTTTCAGGCTGATAGACCCGACCGCTGCCCTGTGGGGAAATTGTTTGTTACTGATAGATGGACTAATAAGGTGATTTCTGAGATCCATTGTTCGGTGTTGGCTGCTCATCCTGGGATCTTTGGAACCAGAGATTTGGTTGTCAGGTCCTTTTGGTGGCCTTCTTTGTCACGGGATGTGCGTTCCTTCGTGCAGTCCTGTGGAATTTGTGCTCGGACTAAGCCCTGCTGTTCTCGTGCTAGTGGGTTGCTTTTGCCCTTGCCTATCCCTGAGAGGCCCTGGACGTATATTTCCATGGATTTTATTTCCGATCTTCCTGTGTCTCAGAAGATGTCTGTCATCTGGGTGGTTTGTGACCGGTTTTCTAAAATGGTCCATTTGGTACCTTTGCCTAAGTTGCCTTCCTCCTCTGATTTGGTTCCTTTGTTTTTCCAGCATGTGGTTCGTTTGCATGGTTGTTGTGAATTCCGTTCTCGAACTCCCTCCTTTGGTAATGAATGGTACTTCGGTGAGTTCTGTCCGTGGACTCCCTCTGGTGGCTGTGAGTGGAGCTGCTGGTTCTGAGATTCCTTCTCCAGCTGCCCTCGTTTGGGGCCAGGCTGATTCTCTATTTAACTCCACTCAGATCGTTACTCCATGCCAGCTGTCAATGTTCTAGTACTGGTTCAGATCTCTCCTGGATCTTTCTGAGGACCTGTCTACTCCAGCACAAGCTAAGTTCCTGCTTGTTCATTTGTTACATATGGTTTTTCTTGCTAAGTTCTAGTCCAGCTTGCTATCATGAAACTACCTGGCTAGCTGGAAGCTCTGGGGGTGCAGAGTGGCACCACCGCATCGTGAGTCGGTGCGGGGGTATTTTTTGCACACTCTGCGTGGTTTTTGTAGCTTTTTGTGTTGACCGCAAAGATCCTTTTCTATCCTCAATCTGTTTAGTAAGACTGGCCTCTCTTTGCTAAAACCTATTTCATCCTGTGTTTGTGATTTCCTCTTATCTCACAGTCAATACTTGTGGGGGGGGCTGCTTTTACCTTTGGGGAAATTTCTCTGAGGCAAGTAAGGCTTTGTTTCCTTTCTTTAGGGGTAGTTAGCTCTTAGGCTGTGAAGAGGCGTCTAGGCAGAGTCAGGCACGCTCCACGGCTGTTTCTAGTTGTGTTGATAGGAGTAGGGTTTGCGGTCAGCAGAGTTCCCATTTCCCCAGAGCTCGTCCTGATTCCATGTTTAACTATCAGGTCATTCCTGGTGCACCTAACCACCAGGTCCATAACAGTACAGCTGGCCCACAAAGTGTTAATGCATCTCAATAGAGGGAAAAGAGAAGTTCTGAGACCATTTTTTTTTTCTCTGCAGTGTGTTTTGCCTTTCTTTTCCCCTTAAACTCTGGGTGGTTCAGAACTTAGGTGTGGATATGGACATTCAAGGTTTGTCCTCTAGTGTAGATCAACTCGCTGCAAGGGTACAAAACATTCAAGATTATGTAGTTCAGAATCCTATGTTGGAGCCTAGAATTCCAATTCCTGATTTGTTTTCTGGGGATAGATCTAAATTTCAGAATTTCAAAAACAATTGTAAACTGTTTCTTGCTCTGAAACCCCGCTCTTCTGGTGACCCTATTCAGCAAGTAAGAATCATTATTTGTTTGTTGCGTGGCGACCCTCAAGACTGGGCATTCGCCCTGGCACCAGGAGATCCTGCATTGCGTAATGTAGATGCGTTTTTTCTGGCGCTGGGTTTGCTTTATGATGAACCGAATTCTGTGGATCAGGCAGAGAAAATTTTGCTGGCTTTGTGTCAGGGTCAGGATGAAGCGGAGGTATATTGCCAGAAGTTCAGAAAGTGGTCTGTGCTTACTCAGTGGAATGAGTGTGCCCTGGCAGCAATTTTCAGAAAGGGTCTTTCTGAAGCCCTTAAGGATGTTATGGTGGGGTTCCCCACGCTTGCTGGTCTGAATAAATCAATGTCCTTGGCCATACAGATCGATCGGCGCTTACGTGAGCGCAAAACTGTGCACCATTTGGCGGTATCCTCTGAGCAGGGGCCTGAGCCTATGCAATGTGATAGGACTTTGACCAGAGCTGAACGGCAAGAACATAGACATCAGAAGGGGCTGTGTTTTTACTGTGGTGACTCCACTCATGCTATCTCTGATTGTCCTAAGCGCACTAAGCGGTTCGCTAGGTCCGTCACCATTGGTACTGTACAGCCTAAATTTCTTCTGTCCGTTACTCTGATTTGCTCTTTGTCATCCTATTCTGTTATGGCATTTGTGGATTCAGGCGCTGCCCTGAATTTGATGGACTTGGAGTTTGCCAGGCGCTGTGGTTTTTTCTTGGAGCCCTTGCAGCATCCCATTCCTTTGAGGGGAATTGATGCTACGCCTTTGGCCAAGAATAAGCCTCAGTACTGGACCCAGTTCACTATGTGCATGGCTCCTGCGCATCAGGAGGATATTCGCTTTTTGGTGTTGCATAATCTGCATGATGTGGTCGTGTTGGGTTTGCCATGGCTGCAGGTCCATAATCCAGTATTGGATTGGAAGTCAATGTCGGTGTCCAGTTGGGGGTGTCAAGGGGTACATGGGGATGTTTCATTATTGTCAATTTCTTCCTCCACTCCTTCTGAAGTCCCTGAGTTTTTGTCGGATTACCGGGATGTATTTGATGAGCCCAAGTCTAGTACCCTACCTCCTCATAGGGATTGTGATTGTGATATTAATTTGATTCCTGGTAGCAAGTTCCCTAAGGGACGACTTTTCAATTTGTCTGTGCCAGAACACGCCGCTATGCGGAGTTATGTAAAGGAGTCCTTGGAGAAAGGGCATATTCGCCCGTCGTCGTCACCATAGGGAGCAGGGTTCTTTTTTGTGGCCAAGAAGGATGGTTCTCTGAGACCTTGTATAGATTACCGCCTTCTTAATAAAATCACGGTCAAATTTCAGTACCCTTTGCCTCTACTGTCTGATTTATTTGCTTGGATTAAGGGGGCTAGTTGGTTCACCAAGATAGACCTTCGAGGGGTGTATAATCTCGTGCGTATTAAACAGGGCGATGAATGGAAAACAGCATTTAATACGCCCGAGGGCCATTTTGAGTACATGGTGATGCCATTCGGCCTTTCTAATGCTCCCTCTGTGTTTCAGTCCTTTATGCATGACATCTTCCGAAAATATCTGGATAGATTCATGATCGTATATTTGGATGATATTTTGGTCTTTTCGGATGATTGGGAGTCTCATGTGAAGCAGGTCAGAATGGTGTTCCAGGTCCTTCGTGCTAATTCCTTGTTTGTAAAGGGATCTAAGTGTCTCTTTGGAGTTTAGAAGGTTTCCTTTTTGGGCTTCATTTTTTCCCCTTCTACTATCGAGATGGATCCTGTTAAAGTCCAAGCTATTTATGATTGGACTCGACCTACATCTGTGAAGAGCCTTCAGAAATTTCTGGGCTTTGCCAATTTTTACCGTCGCTTCATCGCTAATTTTTCTAGTGTTGTTAAACCATTGACTGATTTGACCAAGAAGGATGCTGATGTGGTGAATTGGTCCTCTGCGGCCATTGAGGCTTTTCAGGAGTTGAAACGTTGTTTCTCTTCGGCTCCTGTGTTGTGTCAGCCAGATGTTTTGCTCCCTTTTCAGGTCGAGGTTGATGCTTCTTAAATTGGAGCAAGGGCTGTTTTGTCTCAGAGAAGTTCTGATTGCTCTGTATTGAAGCCATGCGCTTTCTTTTCGAGAAAGTTTTCGCCTACTGAGCGTAATTATGATGTTGGCAATCGGGAGTTGTTGGCTATGAAGTGGGCATTCGAGGAGTGGCGACATTGGCTTGAAGGAGCCAAGCATCGCGTGGTGGTCTTGACAGATCACAAGAATCTGACTTATTTCGAGTCTGCCAAGCGGTTGAATCCTAGACAGGCTCGTTGGTCGCTGTTTTTCTCCCGTTTCAATTTTGTGGTTTCGTACCTTCCGGGTTCTAAGAATGTGAAGGCTGATGCCCTTTCAAGGAGTTTTGTGCCTGATTGTCCTGTGGTTCCTGAGCCGGCTGGTATTCTCAGAGAGGGGGTAGTTCTGTCTGCCATCTCCCCTGATTTGCGGCGGGTGCTGCAGGAGTTCCAGGCTGATAGACCTGACCGTTGTCCAGCGGAGAAACTGTTTGTCCCTGATAGATGGACTAATAGAGTTATCTCTGAGGTTCATTGTTCGGTGTTGGCTGGTCATCCTGGGATTTTTGGTACCAGAGATTTGGTGGCTAGGTCCTTTTGGTGGCCTTCCTTGTCGCGGGATGTGCGTTCTTTTGTGCAGTCTTGTGGGACTTGTGCTCGGGCTAAGCCCTGCTGTTCTCGTGCCAGTGGGTTACTTTTGCCCTTGCCGGTCCAGAAAAGGCCTTGGACGCATGTTTCCATGGATTTTATTTCAGATCTTCCTGTTTCTCAAAGGATGTCTGTCATCTGGGTGGTTTGCGATCGCTTCTCTAAAATGGTCCATTTGGTACCCTTGCCTAAATTGCCTTCTTCCTCTGATTTGGTTCCATTATTTTTCCAACATGTGGTTCGTTTGCATGGCATTCCGGAGAACATCGTGTCTGACAGAGGTTCCCAGTTTGTTTCAAGGTTTTGGCGGTCCTTTTGTGCTAAGATGGGCATTGTTTTGTCTTTTTCTTCGGCTTTCCATCCTCAGACAAATGGCCAAACCGAACGAACCAATCAGACTTTGGAAACTTATCTGAGATGCTTTGTTTCTGCAGATCAGGATGATTGGGTGACCTTCTTGCCATTAGCTGAGTTCGCCCTTAATAATCGGGCCAGTTCGGCTACTTTGGTTTCGCCTTTTTTTTGTAATTTTGTTTTTCATCCTCGTTTTTCTTCAGGGCAGGTTGAGCCTTCGGACTGTCCTGGTGTGGGTTCTGTGGTGGAAAGGTTGAAACAAATTTGGACTCATGTGGTGGACAATTTGACTTTGTCCCAAGAGAAGGCTCAACGTTTCGCTTAACGCCGTCGCCGTGTTGGTCCCCGACTTCGTGTTGGGGATTTGGTTTGGTTATCATCTCGTTATGTTCCTATGAAGGTTTCTTCTCCTAAGTTTAAGCCTCGTTTCATTGGTCCTTATAAGATTTCTGAAATTCTTAATCCTGTATCATTTCGTTTGGCCCTTCCTGCTTCTTTTGCCATCCATAATGTGTTCCATAGGTCGTTGCTGCAGAGATATGTGGCGCCTATGGTTCCCTCCGTTGATCCTCCTGCTCCGGTGTTGGTCGAGGGGGAGTTGGAGTATGTGGTGGAAAAGATTTTGGATTCTCGTATTTCGAGACGAAAACTTCAGTACTTGGTCAAATGGAAGGGCTATGGTCAGGAGGATAATTCCTGGGTTGTTGCCTCTGATGTCCATGCTGCCGATTTAGTTCGTGCCTTTCATTTGGCTCGTCCTGATCGGCCTGGGGGCTCTGGTGAGGGTTCGGTGACCCCTCCTCAAGGGGGGGTACTGTTGTGAATTCCGTTCTCGAAGTCCCTCCTGTGGTCATGAATGGTACTTCGGTGACTTCTGTCCGTGGACTCCCTCTGGTGGCTGTGAGTGGAGCTGCTGGTTCTGAGATTCCTTCTCCAGCTGCCCTCGTTTGGGGCTAGGCTGATTCTCTATTTAACTCCACTCAGATCGTTACTCCATGCCAGCTGTCAATGTTCTAGTACTGGTTCAGATCTCTCCTGGATCTTTCTGAGGACCTGTCTACTCCAGCACAAGCTAAGTTCCTGCTTGTTCATTTGTTACATATGGTTTTTCTTGCTAAGTTCTAGTCCAGCTTGCTATCATGAAACTACCTGGCTAGCTGGAAGCTCTGGGGGTGCAGAGTGGCACCACCGCATCATGAGTCGGTGCGGGGGTATTTTTTGCACACTCTGCATTGTAGCTTTTTGTGTTGACCGCAAAGATCCCTTTTCTATCCTCAATCTGTTTAGTTAGACTGGCCTCTCTTTGCTAAAACCTATTTCATCCTGTGTTTGTGATTTCCTCTTATCTCACAGTCAATACTTGTGGGGGGACTGCTTTTACCTTTGGGGAAATTTCTCTGAGGCAAGTAAGGCTTTGTTTCCTTTCTTTAGGGGTAGTTAGCTCTTAGGCTGTGAAGAGGCGTCTAGGCAGAGTCAGGAACGCTCCACGGCTGTTTCTAGTTGTGTTGATAGGAGTAGGGTTTGCGGTCAGCAGAGTTCCCATTTCCCCAGAGCTCGTCCTGATTCCGTGTTTAACTATCAGGTCATTCCTGGTGCACCTAACCACCAGGTCCATAACACATGGTATTCCGGAGAATATTGTGTCTGACAGAGGTACCCAGTTTGTTTCTAGGTTTTGGCGGTCCTTTTGTGGTAGAATGGGCATTAATTTGTCTTTTTCTTCGGCATTTCACCCTCAGACAAATGGACAGACGGAGCGAACCAATCAGACCTTGGAAACCTACTTGAGATGCTTTGTGTCTGCTGATCAGAATCATTGGGTTACCTTCTTGCCGTTGGCCAAATGTAAAAATGTAAAATAATTGCAGAGGAAAACTGAAAGTCCATAAACACAGTGTAAATATTGAATGAAAACATAACAAAGTCTGTTGGAAACCTCCGACGAAAATGCAAACAGCGGAGCCGTATGTGAAGCGCAGTTCACACTGGAGGATGCTTGAAGCAAGTAAGTCCTTGTCTATTCCATACACGGAGATAAATATATATATAAACATGCAAGTTAATATAGTCTATCAGATGAACCAGGGAGGCCAGGTAGGAAGCCTCAGATAATGCAGAATAGTCCCTTGCTCTGCATCTATTTAATCAAGGGACAGAGCAGTAACCAGCTTACCTGTCTAGTAAATACAGGTGGGGTCAGAGGCACAGAGGGAGCAGCATGAGCAGCCAGAAGCAGGAGGAATACTGGTAAAAGGTGTGTACAGCAGAATCTCTATAAAGCAGGAAGACAAACAGCACATGAGACAAAAGATGCCATCTTGAAAGAGGGCATGAATGCCCAAATGGTAATAAAAATATTCAGTCCTGACATTACTCCCTACTTAGATGTGGCCTCAGGACAACCCTGTACCCAGCTTCTCAGGGAATCTCTGATGGAAACGAGACATTTTCTGTTGGGCATTGATGTTTTCTAGAGGTTCCCAAGAGTCTTCTTCAGGGAGATACCAGAGGATACCCCTGCAAACTTATCAGATATTGGAGCCAATTCCTGCGAATCCTAGAATCAATAATTTCTTCCACCACAAATTGTTTCTGCCCATCAATCACCACAGGCTGCGGAGGTGGCACAACACGTCCCTGGAAGGTATTAGGAGATACAGATTTTAGTAAGGAAACATGGAATACTGGGTGTACCTTCATAGTTCTAGGCAGCTTCAGACGCCAGGCCACAGAGCTCACAATATAGTTGATCTTGAATGGGTCCATGAATTTCTGTCCATGTTTCTATGAAGGAACCCTTAACTTCAGATTTTTAGTGGATAGCCACACAGAATTTCCTACCTTGAACATGGGTGCCGGTTTACGGATCTATCAGTTGATCTTTTGTAACGTTTTGGAGTTGTGGTCAGAGACTCCTTCAGAACCTCTAGATCTTGCCTCATCGCAGTCAGCCTTTCCTCTACAGCCAAAACTGGAGAATTAATAGGAGACCTAGTTAAGATACTCGGAAGGTAACCCAGATTGGCAAAGAAAGGAGTGAACTTAGTGGAGGCACTCTGAGAATTGATATATAAGAATTCAGCTCACGGAAGTAACTCCAACCAATCATCATGAAGGTGGCTGACGTAGCATCGTAGATATTGTTCCCAAATCTGGTTGTTATGCTCAGTCTAACCATTCGTCTGGGGGTGATAAGCGGAAGAAAGACAGACATTAATATTGAGCTCATAACCCTCAAAATCCTTTCCAGAATCTTGAGGTGAACTGCACTCCATGGTCAGAGATGATCTCATCCAAAACCCCATGCAGCTGAAAAACATTCTGTATAACCAAGTTCACTGTATCCTTAGCTGAGGGGAGGCCGATGCATGGAACAAAATGAGCGGCCTTAGTCAAGCGATCAACCACCAGCAGGATCGTATTCATGCCCCCCGATGTAGGCAGCTCCACAATGAAGTCCATCGAAATAGACTCCCAATGGTGGGACGAAACAGGTAATGGTTGAAGAAGACCCGTAGGTGACACACAAGGAGTCTTGAATGAGCACATACCTCGCAAGAGAGAACATAGTCCTTGGTATCCTTCAGGAAAGTTGGCGATCAGAAAAATCAGCTTAGGATCTCTTGAGTCTTCTATAAACCCCTATGACCAGGCAACTTGAAGTCATGGACCAACCTGAGGATCTGCTGATGGACAGCCTCAGGGATGTAGATACGTCGATCTCTGAACCACATGCCACCCTTAAAGTCAAGATTGATATCAACAGGTGGATTGGCCAGAAATACATCACCATCATATGCCTCCTTAAACTCCTTCCACAGGTCATGATCGTGAATAACTCCGATGAAGTTGGCATCAAATAGAATGGTGGTGGACGGGGCTCCAGGCACAGAAACCGCAGCATGAATTTGGGATAAAGCATCAGCCTTCCAGTTATGAGAACCTGGATGGTACAAGATAACAAAATTAAATTGATTTAAAAATAAATTCCAATGAGCCTATGAGGATAAAGACATCTAGCGGATCTAGGGAACTCTAAATTGTGGTGGTCAGTCAGCAATACGATCTGTTGTGTGGCTCCTTGCAGATGGTGCCTCCATTCCTTGAAAGCTGCAATAATAGCCAGCAGTTCCTTGTCTCCTACATCGTAGTTTTTCTCTGCTGAGGTAAGTCTACAGGAAAAGAAAGCACAAGGATGCAGCAGAGCCTTCTCACTTTCGGAGAGAATGGCCCCCAAAGCGTCAGAAGCATCCACCTCCACAATGAAAGGAAATGCTGGGTCTGGGTGGATCAACAGCAGTGCTGAGGTGAAACAGGTCTTAAGCCAATCAAAAGCTTCTTGAGCCTGTGATAACCACTTAAAGAGCTTTTTCTTCTTTGTCAAGGAAGTAATGGGAAGGACAATGTCAGAAAAATTAAGAATAAAATGTCTATAGAAATTTGCAAAACCGATAAAACGCTGGACCTCTTTAACATTCTTGGGTACCGGCCACTCCAGGATAGCCTGAATCTTACCAGACTCCATGTTCAGCCCCTGAGGGAGATGACATAATAATATTAATTATCTCTGGTCTGATGGTGCCACGGCCCCAACCCGCTTTTCGGCTACGTGTGCTGTTATGGACCTGGTGGTTAGGAGCACCCGGAATGACCTGATGAGTAAACTAGTAATCGGAACAAGCTCTGGGAAAGTGGGAACTCTGCTGACCGCAAACCCTACTCCTATCACACAAACTAGAAATAGCCGTGGAGCGTACCTAACTCTCCCTAGACACCTCTTCACAGCCTAAGAGCTAACTACCCCTAAAGATAGAAATAGAAGCCTAACCTTGCCTCAGAGAAATTCCCCAAAGGTAAAGGCAGCCCCCCACATATATTGACTGTGAGTTAAGAGGAAAGTCACAAACACAGGAATGAAACAGGTTTCAGCAAAGGAGGCCAGACTTCACTAAAATAGACAGAGGATAGAAAAGGGAACTATGCGGTCAGCACAAAAGACTACAAAAAACCACGCAGAGTAAGCAAAAAGACTCCCCACACCGACTCATGGTGTGGAGGTGCCACTCTGCACCCCAGAGCTTCCAGCTAGCAAGGGAATATCATGATAGCAAGCTGGACTAGAAATTAGCAGTACTAAGAAATATATTCAGGAAGCAGTAGCAACAAATGAACTAGCAAAGACTTAGCTTCTGCTGGAGTAGACAGGTCCTCAGAGAAGTCCAAGAGAGATCTGAACCAATACTGAAACATTGACAGCTGGCATCAAGTAATGATCTGAGTGGAGTTAAATAGGGAAGCAAGCAAGCAATAAACGAGAGCAGCTGACAAAGCCAACCTCAGTGACCAGCAGTTCCGCTCAAAGCCACCAGAGGGAGTCCAAGATCAGAACTAACCAAAGTACCATTCATGACCACAGGAGGGAGTCCGAGAACGGAATTCACAACAGTACCCCCTCCCCCCTTGGGTCACCGAACCCTCACAAGGGCACCCAGGCCGATCAGGACGAGCCAAATGAAAGGCACGAACTAAATCGGCAGCGTGGACATCGGAGGCAACAACCCAGGAATTATCCTCCTGACCATAGCCCTTCCACTTAACCAGGTACTGAAGCTTCTGTCTCGAAATACGAGAATCCAAAATTTTTTCCACCACATACTCCAACTCCCCCTCAACCAACACTGGAGCAGGAGGATCAACGGAGGGAACCATAGGCACCACGTACCTCCGCAACAACGACCTATGGAACACATTATGGATGGCAAAAGAAGCTGGAAGGACCAAACGAAATGACACAGGGTTGAGAATTTCAGAAATCTTATAAGGACCAATGAAACGAGGCTTAACCTTAGGAGAAGAAACCTTCATAGGAACATAACGAGAAGACAACCAAACCAAATCCCCAACACGAAGTCAAGGACCGACACAACGACGGCGGTTAGCGAAACGTTGAGCCTTCTCCTGGGACAACGTCAGATTGTCCACTACGTGAGTCCAAATTTGCTGCAACCTGTCCACCACAGAACCCACCCCAGGACAGTCAGAAGGCTCAACCTGCCCCGAAGAAAAACGAGGATGAAAACCAGAATTGCAGAAAAAAGGCAAAACCAAAGTAGCCGAACTAGCCCGATTATTAAGGGCGAACTCAGCCAATGGCAAGAAGGTCACCCAATCATCCTGATCAGCAGAAACAAAGCATCTCAGATAGGTTTCCAAAGTCTGGTTGGTTCGTTCGGTTTGGCCATTTGTTTGAGGATGGAAAGCCGAAGAAAAAGACAAATCAATGCCCATCTTAGCACAAAAGGACCGCCAAAACCTAGAGACAAACTGGGAACCTCTGTCCGACACAATGTTCTCCGGAATGCCATGCAAACGAACCACATGTTGAAAAAACAATGGCACCAAATCAGAGGAGGAAGGCAATTTAGGCAAGGGTACCAAATGGACCATCTTAGAAAAGCGATCACAAACCACCCAGATGACAGACATTCTTTGAGAGACAGGAAGATCTGAAATAAAATCCATGGAAACATGCGTCCAAGGCCTTTTCGGGACTGGCAAGGGCAAAAGCAACCCACTGGCACAAGAACAGCAGGGCTTAGCCCGAGCACAAGTCCCACAGGACTGCACAAAAGAACGCACATCCCGTGACAAGGAAGGCCACCAAAAGGACCTAGCCACCAAATCTCTGGTCCCAAAAATCCCAGGATGACCAGCCAACACTGAGCAATGAACCTCAGAAATAACTCTGCTAGTCCATCTATCAGGGAGAAACAGTTTATCCGCTGGACAACGGTCAGGTCTATCAGCCTGAAACTCCTGCAGCACCCGCCTCAAATCAGGGGAGATGGCAGACAGAATTACCCCCTCTTTGAGAATACCAGCCGGCTCAGGGACTCCCGGAGAATCAGGCACAAAACTCCTAGAAAGGGCATCCGCCTTCACATTCTTAGAACCTGGAAGGTATGAGACCACAAAATCGAAACGGGAGAAAAACAGCGACCATCGAGCCTGTCTAGGATTCAACCGCTTAGCAGACTCGAGATAAGTCAGATTTTTGTGATCCGTCAAGACCACCACGCGGTGCTTGGCTCCCTCAAGCCAATGTCGCCACTCCTCGAATGCCCACTTCATAGCCAACAACTCCCGATAGCCAACATCATAATTACGCTCAGCAGGTGAAAACTTTCTAGAACAGAAGGCACATGGCTTCATCACAGAGCCATCAGAACTTCTTTGAGACAAAACATCCCCTGCTCCAATCTCAGAAGCATCAACCTTGACCTGAAAAGGGAGCGAAACATCTGGCTGACGCAACACAGGGGCCGAAGAAAAACGGCGTTTCAGCTCCTGAAAAGCCTCAACAGCCGCAGAGGACCAATTCACCACATCAGCACCTTTCTTTGTCAAATCAGTCAAAGGTTTAACCACAGTAGAAAAATTAGCGATGAAGCGACGGTAAAAATTAGCAAAGCCCAGGAATTTCTGGAGGCTCTTCACAGATGTAGGTTGAGTCCAATCATAAATGGCCTGAATTTTAACAGGGTCCATCTCGATAGTAGAAGGGGAAAAAATGAAGCCCAAAAAGGAAACCTTCTGAACTCCGAAGAGACATTTAGACCCCTTCACAAACAAGGAATTAGCACGAAGGACCTGGAATACCATTCTGACCTGTTTCACATGAGACTCCCAATCATCCGAAAAGACCAAAATATCATCCAAATATACAATCATGAATCTATCCAGATACTTTCGGAAGATGTCATGCATAAAGGACTGAAACACAGATGGAGCATTTGAAAGCCCGAATGGCATTACCAGGTACTCAAAATGGCCCTCGGGCGTATTAAATGCTGTTTTCCATTCATCACCCTGTTTAATACGCACAAGGTTATACGCCCCTCGAAGATCTATCTTGGTGAACCAACTAGCCCCCTTAATCCGAGCAAACAAATCAGACAACAGAGGCAAAGGGTACTGAAATTTGACCGTGATTTTATTGAGAAGGCGGTAATCTATACGGGTCTCAGAGAACCATCCTTCTTGGCCACAAAAAAGAACCCTGCTCCCAACGGTGATGAAGACGGGCGAATATGCCCTTTCTCCAAGGACTCCTTTATATAACTCCGCATAGCGGCGTGCTCTGGCACAGATAAATTGAAAAGTCGGCCCTTAGGAAACTTACTACCAGGAATCAAATTTATAGCACAATCACAATCCCTATGAGGGGGTAGGACACTGGATTTGGGCTCATCAAATACATCCTGGTAATCCGACAGAAACTCAGGGACTTCAGAAGGAGTGGAAGCAGAAATTGACACCAATGGAACATCGCCATGTACCCCTTGACAACCCCAACTAGACACAGACATTGATTTCCAATCCAATACTGGATTTTGAACCTGTAGCCATGGCAAACCCAACATGACCACATCATGCAAATTATGCAACACCAAAAAGCGAATATCTTCCTGATGTGCAGGAGCCATGCACATGGTCAACTGAGTCCAGTACTGAGGTTTATTCTTGGCCAACGGCGTGGCATCAATTCTGCTTAATGGAATAGGATACTGCAAAGGCTCCAAGAAAAAACCACAGCGCCTGGCAAACTCCAAGTCCATCAAATTCAGGGCAGCGCCTGAATCCACAAATGCCATAACCGAGTAGGATGACAAAGAGCAAATCAGAGTAACAGACAAAAGAAATTTAGGCTGTACAGTACCAATGGTGACAGACCTAGCGAACCGCTTAGTGCGCTTAGGACAATCAGAGATAGCATGAGTGGGGTCACCACAGTAAAAACACAGCCTATTCTGACGTCTGTGTTCTTGCCATTCAGTTCTGGTCAAAGTTCTATCACATTGCATAAGCTCAGGGCTCTGCTCAGAGGACACCACCAAATGGTGCACAATTTTGCGCTCACGCAAACGCCGATCAATTTGGATGGCCAAGGACATTGATTCATTCAGACCAGCAGGCGTGGGGAATCCCACCATAACATCCTTAAGAGCTTCAGAAAGACCCTTTCTAAAAATTGCTGCCAGGGCACACTCATTCCATTGAGTAAGCACAGACCATTTTCTAAACTTCTGACAATATATCTCCGCTTCATCCTGACCCTGACACAAAGCTAGCAAGATTTTCTCTGCCTGATCCACTGAATTCGGTTCATCATAAAGCAATCCAAGCGCCAGAAAAAACGCATCTACATTAAGCAATGCAGGATCTCCTGGCGCAAGGGCGAATGCCCAGTCTTGAGGGTCGCCACGCAACAAAGAAATTATAATTTTTACTTGCTGAATGGGGTCACCAGAGGAGCGGGGTCTCAAAGCAAGAAACAGTTTACAATTATTTTTGAAATTCAGAAACTTAGATCTATCCCCAGAAAACAAATCAGGAATTGGAATTCTAGGCTCTAACATCGGATTCTGAACTACATAATCTTGAATGCTTTGTACTCTTGCAGTGAGATGATCCACACAAGAGGACAGACCTTGAATATCCATATCTACACCTGAGTCCTGAACAACCCAGAGATTAAGGGGAAAAGAGAGACAAAACACACTGCAAAGAAAAAAAAATGGGTTCAGAACTTCTCTTATCCCTCTTTTGAGATGCATTAACACTTTGTTGGCCAGCTGTACTGTTATGGACCTGGTGGTTAGGAGCACCCGGAATGACCTGATGAGTAAACTAGTAATCGGAACAAGCTCTGGGAAAGTGGGAACTCTGCTGACAGCAAACCCTACTCCTATCACACAAACTAGAAATAGCCGTGGAGCGTACCTAACTCTCCCTAGACGCCTCTTCACAGCCTAAGAGCTAACTACCCCTAAAGATAGAAATAGAAGCCTAACCTTGCCTCAGAGAAATTCCCCAAAGGTAAAGGCAGCCCCCCACATATATTGACTGTGAGTTAAGAGGAAAGTCACAAACACAGGAATGAAACAGGTTTCAGCAAAGGAGGCCAGACTTTACTAAAATAGACAGAGGATAGAAAAGGGAACTATGCGGTCAGCACAAAAGACTACAAAAAAACACGCAGAGTAAGCAAAAAGACTCCCCACACCGACTCACGTTGTGGAGGTGCCACTCTGCACCCCAGAGCTTCCAGCTAGCAAGGGAATATCATGATAGCAAGCTGGACTAGAAATTAGCAGTACTAAGGCTGGTTTCACACTTGCGTTTTTATCTGCATGCGTTTTTTTAAAAAACGCATGTGTGAAAAAACGCATGTAAACGCGGTAAAACGCATGCGTTTTTTAGACGCATGCGTTTTTATAGAAAAACACAAGAAAACAAGAAAAAAACAAAAAACCCTACCCCTAACCCTAACCCTACCCCTAACCCTAACCCTACCCCTAACCCTACCCTTAACCCTAACCTGAAATACGTGGCACTGAAATACGTTTATATATGTATATACGTATATAAGTGCCACGATATTTCAGTGGCCATGTATTTAAGTGCCACGTATTTAAGTGCCACGTATTTAAGTGCCACGTATGTGCCACGTAAGTACCACGTATTTAAGTGCCACGTATATAAGTGCCACGTATTTAAGTGCCACGTAAGTGCCACATAAGTGCCACGTATATAAGTGCCACGTATTTACGTGCCACGTATTTACGTGCCACGATATTTCAGTGCCACGCATAACCACGTATTTATAGTATTCATAGTACGTGGCACTGAAATACGTGGCACTGAAATACGTGGCACTGAAATACGTGGCAATGAAATATCGTGGCACTGAAAGACGTGGCACTTAAATATGTGGCTGAAATACGTGGCAATGAAATATCGTGGCACTGAAATATGTGGCACTGAAATAAATGGCACTGAAATATGTGGCACTATGACTGTCAGAAAATGTTCATTAAACGGTTAGGGGTGAGGTTAGGGGTAGAGTTAGGGTTAGGGTTTGGATCCCTTCATCACCTTGATGGTGGTGGGTGGCTTTTCAGTGTGTTTTCTGGTGTTTTTTCTATAAAAACACATGCGTTTTTAACTTAAAAAAACGCATGTGTTTAAAAACGCATGTGTTTACATAGACAGCAATGCATTTTTTTGCCGCGAAAAAACGCATGCGTTTTTTCACGGCAAAAAAAACGCGCAAAAAATACTACAGGTTGCATTTTTGAAAATGGACGCATGCAGAAAAAAAACGCATGCGTTTGAAAACGCGACCAAACGCGTACAAAAAAAAACGCATGCGTTTTCAATGTTAAATATAGGGGGGAAAACGCATGCGTTTTTTGTGCAAAAAACGCTGCAGACAAAAACGCAAGTGTGAAACCAGCCTAAGAAATATATTCAGGAAGCAGTAACAGCAAAGACTTAGCTTCTGCTGGAGTAGACAGGTCCTCAGAGAAGTCCAAGAGAGATCTGAACCAATACTGAAACATTGACAGCTGGCATCAAGTAACGATCTGAGTGGAGTTAAATAGGGAAGCCAGCAAGCAATAAACGAGAGCAGCTGACAAAGCCAACCTCAGTGACCAGCAGTTCCGCTCAAAGCCACCAGAGGGAGTCCAAGAGCAGAACTAACCAAAGTACCATTCATGACCACGGGAGGGAGTCCGAAAACGGAATTCACAACAGTGTGCCTTCTTCCCCTGGAAGAAGGCACACGCAGCCGAAACGCACGTAGGGGCCATGGCACCATCAGATAAGAGGTAATTATTATTTTGGACATAACCTTCCTCTGGTCTGTGGTGCCTTGTTTCATTTGGTACCGTTCACCATTTGCTAATACTGTTTATGATTTTAATTGTTATTATTCAATAAAGTTCATACTTTTTAATTATTCTAGTTCTGTTGTGCAAAAGTAATTTATAGACTTACTGTTTTATAATACTAGTATCCACACTATTTGTGCCAGGCAGTTTTATATAGATGTATGATTGTTTGTGATTGTGATTGTTACCTTGAATTGTGTCCACTTTTCTATTTGGTTATTTTTACCACCCCTCTATATTTTTATCCTTGATCAACAAAGTTATATTTTTATTTCACACTCACCTTGGACTCTTACTGTCGCCTTTACCTCTTTTTTTTTGTATTTTCATGTTTGTACCAATGAGTCTCTAATTGGTTCTCCTCTCTATACCCATGTTTTTGTAGTAAGGAACTTTCCCTCATATTAGTGTTATATTAGCTTATATTTCTACACTACCTGCATATACTTAACTCTACTTTTGAGTTTGCTTTAATAATTGGATTATATTTTGATCTACTCAGGTTCTCATGAGGAGCATTGGATGCATGTTCGACGTGTGCTTCAAGTTGATCGTGACAATCATTTGTTTGTCAAACTAGAGAAGTGTCAGTTTTAGGTGCAGTAGATTTAGTTTTTGGGTCATTTGGCTTCTGCTGGAGGTTTTCAAATGGATCCCGTTAAGGTACAGGCCGTCCTTGATTTGGTGCAAACTGCTAACCCTAAAGCTTTACAGAGGTTCTTGGGTTTACCTATTTGTCATAGTAAGTTCATTAAAAATGTCTCAGTCATAGTCAAACCTCTTACTGACATAACTAAAAGAGGTGGAGACTTTAACTCTTGGTCTTCTGAGGCTGTTGATTCCATTGTTCCTCTCAAGCTAGCCTTTTCAAAAGTTGTGGTCCTCTGTCAACCCAATGTTGCTTTTCCTTTTGAGATTGAGGTAGGCGCCTCTTCTGTAGGGATGAGTGCCTTTCTTTCACAGAATAAGGACAGTTAGTTTCATCCTTTGGCTTTTTTCTCACAAAAATTCTCTCAAGCAGAGTTCAGCTATGATATTGGCAATTGGGAACACTTGGCGGTTAAGAAAGCTTTTGAGGAATGAAGACAATAATTGGAGGGGGCTAGTCATAGGGTTTTTGCTGATCATAAAAATATATTGTATGTTCACATAGCTTAGTGCCTAAATACTAGACAAGTCCTGTGGGCCTGGTACTAAGAATATTAAGATGAATGTCTTATCTCGTAGTTTCAGTCTGGAGTTGAGAGACTGGAATTCAGTCAAAATTCTTAGTGAAGGGGTGGTGATAGGTGCTTTGGGTATCAATTTCAGACAGCGTATTATGTAGGCTCAGGATGGGGAAATGGGGGTGCTTGCCACCCAGCAAGTTTTTTGTGCCAGCTTCGTTTTGAACTCATCTTCTTAATGAGGTACATGACTTGGTGTTGGCAGAACTTCCTGATTCCTCTAACACCTGGAGAGCTGTTTAATAGAGATTTTGGTGGCAGAGTGCTCAGAAAGATGTGGATAAGTATGTCCATAAGTGTGGGATTTGTGCTAGGTCCAAAGCTTCTCGCTGGGCAAAGCAAGGTTTCTTTTGCCTATTTTTCATCTCAACCTTGCACCCACTTGTCAGTGGATTTTGTCATGGATTTACATAATTCTGGTGGCAATACTTTGGTGTGGTTGGCGGTTGACTTGGTTCCTCTGCTAAAATTGTCTAAAGGTTTAGCTAGTTTATATCATACGTCATTAAACTACATAGTGTTCCTAAAAACATTAATTCCAATAGAGGGGTTAAATTTTTGGGCTAGCTTTTGCTCTCAGTTGGGAATTAAGCTTTCAATCTCCTCAGGTTATTACTCGGAGAATAATAGTCAGATAGAAAGAATGAACCAGGAATTAGAACAATATTTAAGATGTTTTGTCTCATCTAAACAAGAAGATTGCATGGATTTTCTTTCCCTGGCTAAGTTCACACTCAATAACCCCACCTCCACTGCTACTGGTCCCTCACATTTTTTTGGCTATGAGGGTTTTTGGAGATTTTTCTGGTTCGCAATCTGTGGTTCCAGAAGAGGAAAAATGTTCTTCTCATTTGGTTAAGATTTGGAGAGAGGTTAAAAGAGGTCTTTTGATAACTTGAGATTGGACCAAGAGAACTGCCAACCGCAGACATAGGAGGGCTCCTGTTTTTAAGGTGGGAGATTTTGTCTGGTTATCTTTGTCTTAAACTTACATCCATAAAATTTGCTGCTAAATTTGTTGGTCCATTTAAGATAATCAAGATCATTCATCCAGTGATGGTTAAGCTCCAAAACCTAGCTGCATGGAGGAATAATAGTTCCTTTAATGTCTCGCTTTTTAAAAAGTTTGAAGAGATGCTGGGTCCTCAGGACAGTATTGAGGAAGACTTGGAAGAGTACAAGGAGTATGAGGTGGAACAAGTCTTGAAATCCAGGCATGTCAGACTGCAACTTCAGTTTTATGTTAAATGGAAATGTTTCAGTCAGGATGATAAGTCCTTGGTGGATGCTATAGACCTACATGCCTATTACCTAGAGTGATAATTGTATCTACGGCGTCACCAGTTGGAGATCTTGGTGGGTCCAGTGGCCCCTCTTTGAAGTTCCAATTCCTCCCATCCCCTGACAACACATTGCCATGGATTTCATCGTGGTCCTTCCCCTCTCTGAGGGTTTCAAGACCATCTGGGTTGTGGTGGACCAGTTCTCCTAGATGGCTCACTTCATTTAATTGGTCAGACTTCCCTCCACTCCTAAGTTAGCCACACAGTTTTTTCAGCATGTATTTCATTTCCATTGTCTTCCACTCCACATTGTCTCTGTTTGTGTGCCTATCCTCCCCATCAGAAGCTCTAGTGAAGACCAGGAAGCCTCTTAGCTATGCCCCTCCAGAGTACATCTGGCTAGTGGCGAAGTCGGTCCTGTGCAATGGGTCCACACCGACCGCTGTCACAGGGAGACATGCCCTAAAAATGTATTTCCTAATTGTACAACTTTGTCTTGCTAAAAAAAGAAGTTGTCTTGCTTTTATGTGCAGTTTAAAAAATAAGCTGCATTGAACTTAAGGGCTGTATGTTCAAAATATGGAGGAAAATGTAGTCAAAAGTAATATCTCGTATAAAAGGTTGAGAAAAAACAATAAAACAGAACTGCCTCATTTTTACAACTCCTACTAAAAATTATCATACTTGTATCACGAAACAGTAACATAAATGTTAAGAAAAGTTTAGTGTAGCATGCCAGAATCATAAAAAAGTCAAAGGAAACAAAATGGTTAGAAATTAACTTTTGTATGTGAGTGATAAAGTCCTAGAATTAATTGTTCATTGGACTGAATTTTCAAGAACACTTGTGGAGGTCCACATTCTTGATTATACAGATGTGGGCATGAGGACAAGCGTTTGTCTGAACAATAAAATTTGGTATCTGCTGACTATTGATTATCAATTATAATTGCTGATTCGGGTGAGGTTAATCAGATTGAACTTTAGCACCGTACGTGTTTGTCCACAGGCTACCTCTTATGAAAGAAATACCTGATTAATTAACGATGAATCAATGATGGTCTCATATGTAATAAACAGCTGATTCGCGCAGGAACATAATGTATATGCCTAATCAAAAGTGTATATAACTGAATGTCTGTTTCCAGTAAAATATGGCATCTGAAACAGATTACGTCTGTCTCTGTCCATCATTGTTCTGGAGCATCCTCATATCTGGCAGCCATCCAATATCCCTGAGGGTCTGACTTGCAGACCACCCTAACAATAGCCTATAATTCATTTGACATTGTATTGATCTAATAAAAACATTATTATTATTATTATAGCGCCATTTATTCCATGGCGCTTTACATGTGAGGAGGGCTATACATAATAAAAACAAGTACAATAATCTTAGACAATCCAGGTCACAACAGGTACAGGAGGAGAGAAGACACTGCCCACGAGAGCTCAAAATCTACAAGGGATGGGTGAGGATGCAGTAGGCGAGGATAGAGCTAGTCGTGCAGTGGTTTGGTAGATCGGCGGTTACTGCAGGTTGTAAGCTTGCCGGAAGAGGTAGGTCTTCAGGTTCTTCTTGAAGGTTTCGATGGTAGGTGAGAGTCTGATATGTTGTGGTAGAGCGTTCCAGAGTAGGGGTGATGCATAAGAGAAATCTTGTATGTGATTGTGGGAAGAGGAGATAAGAGGGGAGTAGAGAAGGAGATCTTGTAAGGATCAGAGGTTGCGTGCAGGATTATATACCTTTTCCCATAAGAATTCATCTCTGCTAGGGCCCACGAAAAAATTCTTGAAAAATGTCCTACCACACACTTTGGTGACATCCCTAAATGTTAAATTAATGTAAAGAAGGAGTACAGTAGGAGAAATAAGTATTTGACCCCTTGCTGATTTTGAAAATTTGCCCACTGACAAAGACATGAACAGTCCATAATTTTAAGAGCTGGTTAATTTTAACATTGAGAGATAGAATATCAAAAATAAAATCCAGAAAATCTCATTGTATAAATTATATAAATGTATTTGCATTTTGCATTAACAAATAAGTATTTGATTCTGCTGGCAAAGAAAACTTAATACTTGGTGGCAAAACCCTTGTGGGCAAGCACAGCAGTCAGACGTTTTTTGTAGTTGATGATGAGATATGCACACGTCAGGAAGAGTGTTGTTCCACTCCTCTTTGCAGATCATCTCTAAATCATTAAGATTTTGAGGCTGTCGCTTGGCAACCGTTACCAATGAGCTGTTGGGTCCATTGGAATAATATGAGGCTTCACTGTCTGAATAAATTTCTGCTTTGGAAGCTGATTCCATTATACTCCCATAACCACTGAAAAACAGCAAAACAAGGTGTAGACGTACTCCACAGTGAACATTCCATAGGCCATTTTATTAGATTATTATTATTATTATTAGCCTTTATCAGAATTAGCTAATGACTTAACACAATAGAATTATGTTTTTTATCTCTTGAAAAAAATACTTATTTTTCAGCATCATGAAAAAGCAGTGCCGAGGATTAAAGCCTGCTGACTGTTGGCAGTCATTAAAACATTAAAGAAAATCTGTCCGTTCTGACGTCTCATGAACAATTAATATTTAGCTTTATACCATTTATAACATACTGGACTAGCCCTGAATAGAAAATCACTATAATGTAACACCTTAGATGCTAATAAATTATCTCACATAAATGATGAATTACCAACTGTTAGCCTTCTTGTGAAGTCTGTCATATTGCAAGATTTTGGACTGAAAGCTAAGCACACTACTATATGGTAAATCACAGATCATAGCCTAATGCATACACAGCTGGGCACCATGAAAATGAGCCATTACGCTTTCAAAGCAACATGAAACTATTTAGAGAGTAGTATGAAAAAAAAGAAATGTACAAAATAAAATTTAGAAATACAAATGTGAGTGGCGGCAAGGTACAATCTACACCCTTTTGTTATACTTCAAATGACAGTCAAATTTTAAATTTTTCCAGTCCCACTAAAGTCAGTTTTCATTTCCCAACTTCTGCCATTTAAAACCTAATTTTACACATACTGTTCTTTTATTCCTATATAAAGAAACCTGTCTTTTTCCCTTCTATCTCCACTGCCTTTTGCTAAACTATAATTATTGGTGCTACAGGTGATCAGTGAAAATTGCATGCTTTTCCTATTGGTAAGAAACCCATTTGTTTGTTTCTAACATATGAGCTAAATTGTTTTGTTTTTTTCCTTGGGAAAGAGTACTTTCTGTCTTATCTTTTCTGAACGGTAGGTACATTGACTAAAATTTGACAGTTAAGTCACACAGAAAGTGTTCACAGGGTCAAAAAAGAGCAATCCAGTTTATCTATGCCTTTCTACTTTTATTGCTACTATTTTTTGTGAAAGCTAACTTACAATAGACCTTGTTTTTCTGATACACACCGTTTTTCATACAAATAAAAACTATAGACAAAAAAAATCTAAGACATTTCTAATTCTTTATAACCTAAAATACTGTATAATAACCCCTTATCAACAGCCCATACGCATTAAAATTGCGGTCGTTAATAGTACCATATTTTATGGTGTATAAGACGACTGGGCGTATAAGACGACCCCCAACTTTTCCATATAAAATATGGAATATGCCCGCTGTATAAGACGGGGGTCATCTTATACGCCCAGTCATCTTATACGGCGTGTGTTTCCCAGGGTCTGAAGGAGAGGAGACTCTCCTTCAGGCCCTGGGATCCATATTCATGTTAAAAATAAATAATAAAAATAAAAAATATGTATATACTCACCCCTCCGAGAAGCCTGGCTGTCACTGCTGCAAGCGTCTGCCTCCGTTCCTAAGAATTGCAGAGCATGAAGGACCCTCGATGACGTCGCAGTCCATGATTGGTCCGTGACCGCTCATGTGACCGGTCACCTGACCGTGACGTCATTGAAGGTCCTTCACGTTCTACAATTCTTAGGAACGGAGGCAGACGCTTGCAGCGGTGACAGCCAGGCTTCTCGGAGGGGTGAGTATATCCATATTTTTTATTTTTATTCTGTATTTTTTACATGAATATGGATCCCAGGGCCTGAAGGAGAGTTTCCTCTCCTTCAGACCCTGGGAACATCCAGGATTGCTCCCTGCACATGCCGTACCTGGCGTATAAGATGACCCCCGACTTTTGGGACAATTTTTAGGGGTTAAAAAGTCATCTTATACGCCGGAAAATACGGTACTTTAAACCCTTAACCCCCAGAGCTTTTTTCTGCTTTGTGTTTTTGTTTTTTGGTCCCCTCCTTCCCAGAGCCATAACGTTTTTATCTTTCCTTCAATATGGCCATGTGAGGGCTTATTTTTTGAGGGACGAGTTGTACTTTTGAACGACACCATTAGTTTTACCATGTCGTGTACTAGAAAATGGAAAAAAAATGTGGTGAAATTGCAAAAAAAGTGCAATACCACACTTGTTTTTTGGTTGGCTTTTTTGCTAGGTTCACTAAATGCGTCTCCATGTAGCGTTTCGTGATCTCAGCTTAGGTGAGGGCTTATTTTTTGCGCACCGAACTGATGTTTTTAATTATACCATTTTGGTGCAGATGCGTTCTTTTGATCGCTCGTTATTGCAGTTTAATGCAATATCGCGACGATCAAAAAAAAGTAATTCTGGCATTTTGACTTTTTTTTATCGCTATGCCGTTTAGCAGTCAGGTTAATCCTTTAATTTTATTGATAGATCGGGTGATTCTGGACAAGGCAATACCAAATATGTGCAAAAATAGGAAAAATGGAGTATCCAAAAAAATAGAGTAAAAAAGTACAAATTTTATTAGAGTATAATTAAATACATTTAAGAGTAAAGTATGACATTAGAACAAGACAAGCACTAAAACAGTGGAGTCACGTGCAAAATAAATTATAATAGCACAACTTATATACACTGCTCAAAAATATAAAGGGAACACTAAAATTCCACATCTTAGATATCACTGAATGAAATATTCCAGTTGTAAATCTTTATTAATTACATAGTGGAATGTGTTGAGAACAGTAACACCTAAAAATTATCAACATAAATCACAACTGATATCCCACAGAGGCCTGGAGTTGTATTGATGCTCAAAATAAAAGTGGAAAATAAAGTTACAGGCTGATCCAACTTCAATGGAAATGCCTCAACACAAGGAGGCCCAAAACTGGACCCCAAAAGTTGTCCAATTAGTCCTGCATACACTGATGCCCCATATGTGGGGGTAAACCACTGTTTGGGCGCACGGCAGAGCTCAGAAAGGAGGTAGCACCTTTTGACTTTTTGAGCGCAAAATTGGCTGTCGCGTTTGGAGACCCCTGATGTACCTTAAAAGTGGAAACCCCCAATTCTAACTCCAACCCTTACCCCAACACATCCCTAACCCTAATCCTAACCTGATCCATAATCTTATTCACAACCCTAACCCCAAAACACCCTTAACCCTAATCCCAACCCTAACTATAGCCCTAATCAAAACCCTAAGCCCAACACACCCCTAATCCTAAAGTCAACCCTAACCTCAAACCTAACCCTAATCCCAAACCTAATCCCAATACACCCCTAACCCTAATCCCAACCCTAACCTTAACCCTAATCCCAAACCTAACCCTAATCCAAACCCGAATCTCAACCCTAACCATAATTTCAACTCTAACCCTAACTTTAGCCCCAACCCTAACCCTAACTTTAGCCCCAACCCTAACTTTAGCCCCAACCCTAATTTTAGCCCCAACCCTAACCCTAACTTCAGCCCCTACCCTAACCTTAACCCTAACTTTAGCCCAACTGTAACCCTAATTGGAAAATGGAAATACATACTTTTTTTATTTTATTTTTTCCTAACTAAGGGGGTGATAAAGGGGGGGTTATTTACTTTTTTTATTTTGACCACTGTGATAGGATCTATCACAGTGACCAAAATGAAACAAGAGGAAGAATCTTCCTCTGCCGGCCGGCAGATCATGGTGGGCGCACTGCGCCTGCCATTTTCTTACCGGAGGAAGAAGCCGGCGGCAAGGAGGGTTGTTATGGACCTGGTGGTTAGGAGCACCCGAAGTGACCTGATGGTTAAAACAGAAAACCTGGGACAAGCTCTGAGGAGGTGGTAACTCTACTGACCGCAATCCCTAATCCTATCACACACACTAGAAATAGGCGTGGAGCATACCTAACTCTCCCTAGATGCCTCTTCACAGCCTAAGAGCTAACTACCCCTAAAGATAGAAATAGCAGCCTACCTTGCCTCAGAGAAATTCCCCAAAGTAAAGGTAGCCCCCCACAAATATTAAATGTGAGTTAAGAGGGAAGTGACAAACACAGGAATGAAACAGATTTTAGCAAAGGAGGCCGAATCTTCTCTAGATAGACAGGGGATAGGAAAGGGAACTGTTGTGAACTATACTTCTTGGCTCCCTCTTGTGGTCACTAGTGATTTGGCACTTGGATTGTCTTTTACCAGGTTGGTGCTCACCTGCTTCGTTAGGCCTGGGGTGTTGCTATTTAGACTTCCTGGATTCTCAGTCCAGTGCCTGGCATCGTTGTAATCAGTTCATTTCTGTTTGCTCCTGTCTTCAGGTCCTGGTTCTTTGCAAGATAAGCTAAGTCCTGCTTTCTTATTTTTTGTTATTTTGCTTGTTCATATTTTTGTCCAGCTTGTACAAAATGTGATTCCTGATATTGCTGGAAGCTCTAGGGGGCTGATATTCTCCCCCCTCACCGTTAGTCGGTTTGGGGGTTCTTGGATATTCAGCGTGGATATTTTGCCGGGTTTTTTGCTGACCATATAAGTCATCTTACTATTTTCTGCTATTAGTCAGTGGGCCTCTCTTTGCTAAAATCTAGTTCATTCTTACGTTTGTCTTTTCTTCTTACCTCACCGTTATTATTTGTTGGGGGCTTGTATTACTTTGGGGTCTTTTCTCTGGAGGCAAGAGAGGTCTTATTTTCCCTGATAGGGTTAGTTAGTTCTCCGGCTGGCGCGAGACGTCTAGGATCAACGTAGGCACGTTCCCCGGCTACTGTTAGTGTTTGTGCTAGGATCAGGTATATGGTCAGCCTAGTTACCACGTCCCTATGAGCTGGTATTTATGTTTGCAGACTTTTGCTGTAATCTCTGAGATCCTTGCCATTGGGATCATAACAGTATGCCAGGCCATGAATAGTTAATGCATTGCAGAAGTGGGATTAAAAGAAAAGGAGTTCTGAGTTTTTTGTTTTTTTTTTCTCCTCTTTCTTCCTTCCCCTTTTTCTCAGAGTGGCTGTAAGCTTTGCTGCAGACATGAATGTTCAGACCTTGATTACTAGTGTGGATCAGCTTGCTGCACAAGTGCAGAGCATTCAGGATTTTGTTGTTAGCAGTCCTATGTCTAAGCCTAAGATACCTATTCCTGAGCTGTTCTCTGGAGATCGATTTAAATTTAGGAATTTTAGGAATAATTATAAATTGTTTCTATCTTTGAAACCTCGTTCGTCTGGAGATTCAGCTCAGCAAGTTAAAATTGTTATCTCCTTTTTGCGTGGCGACCCTCAGGATTGGGCTTTCTCGTTAGCGCCAGGAGATCCAGCATTGGCGGATGTTGATGCGTTTTTTCTGGCGCTCGGATTGCTTTATGAGGAGCCTAATCTTGAAATTCAGGCAGAAAAAGCTCTACTGGCTATCTCTCAGGGCCAGGATGAAGCCGAAGTGTACTGCCAAAAATTTCGGAAATGGTCCGTGCTTACTCAATGGAATGAATGTGCTCTGGCCGCAAATTTCAGAAATGGCCTTTCTGAAGCCATTAAGAATGTGATGGTGGGTTTCACTATTCCTACAAGTCTGAATGATTCTATGGCGCTGGCTATTCAGATTGATCGGCGTTTGCGGGAGCGCAAATCCGCTAATCCTCTGGCGGTGTTGTCTGAACAGACACCTGTTACAATGCAATGTGATAGAAACCCCGATCCAGCAATGCAATGTGATAGAATCCTGACTAGAACCGAACGACAAAATCATAGACGACAGAATGGGCTGTGTTTTTACTGTGGTGATTCTACACATGTTATATCAGCATGCTCTAAATGCCTAACCAAGGTTGTCAGTCCTTTCTCCATTGGTAATTTGCAGCCTAAATTTATTTTGTCTGTGACTTTAATTTGTTCATTGTCTTCCTACCCTGTTATGGCGTTTGTGGATTCAGGTGCTGCCCTGAGTCTTATGGACTTTTCGTTTGCCAAGCGCTGCGGTTTTGTCCTGGAGCCTTTAAAGATTCCTATTCCTCTCAGAGGAATTGATGCTACGCCACTGGCGGAAAATAAACCGCAGTTTTGGACACAAGTGACCATGTGCATGACTCCTGATCATCGGGAGGTGATTCGTTTTCTTGTTCTGCATAAAATGAATGATTTGGTCGTGTTAGGTCTGCCATGGTTACAGACCCATAATCCTGTTTTGGATTGGAAGGCAATGTCTGTGTCGAGTTGGGGTTGTCAGGGAATTCATTGCGATTCTCCGCCGGTGTCTATTGCTACTTCTACTCCTTCAGAGGTTCCTGAGTATTTGTGTGACTATCAGGATGTATTCAGTGAGTCCAGGTCCAGTGATCTTCCTCCTCATAGGGACTGTGACTGCGCTATAGATTTGATTCCTGGCAGTAAATTTCCTAAGGGACGATTATTTAATTTGTCTGTACCCGAGCATGCCACAATGCGTTCTTATGTCAAGGAGTCTTTGGAGAAGGGGCATATTCGTCCATCCTCTTCCCCTCTTGGTGCGGGATTCTTTTTTGTGGCCAAGAAGGACGGGTCTTTGAGACCTTGTATAGACTATCGGCTTCTGAATAAAATCACTGTTAAGTTTCAGTATCCCTTGCCACTTTTGTCAGACTTGTTTGCTCGGATTAAGGGTGCCAAGTGGTTCACCAAGATAGATCTTCGTGGTGCGTACAACCTTGTGCGCATTAGGCAGGGAGATGAATGGAAAACTGCATTCAATACGCCCGAAGGTCATTTTGAATACTTGGTGATGCCCTTTGGGCTCTCTAATGCTCCTTCAGTGTTTCAGTCCTTTATGCATGATATCTTCCGGAAGTATCTGGATAAATTTATGATTGGTTATCTGGATGATATTCTGGTTTTCTCGGATGATTGGGATTCTCATGTAAAGCAGGTCAGGATGGTGTTTCAGATTTTGCGTGATAATGCTTTGTTTGTGAAGGGCTCAAAGTGTCTCTTTGGAGTGCAGAAGGTTTCCTTTTTGGGTTTTATTTTCTCCCCTTCTGCTGTGGAGATGGACCCAGTCAAGGTCCGAGCTATTCATGATTGGACTCAGTCTGTTAAGAGTCTTCAGAAGTTCTTGGGGTTTGCTAATTTCTACCGTCGCTTTATCGCTAATTTTTCTAGCGTTGTTAAACCTTTGACGGATATGACCAAGAAAGGTTCTGATGTGGCTAATTGGGCCCCTGCAGCCGTGGAGGCCTTCCAGGAGCTGAAGCGCCGGTTTACTTCGGCGCCTGTTTTGTGCCAGCCTGATGTCTCACTTCCCTTTCAGGTTGAAGTGGATGCTTCTGAGATCGGTGCTGGGGCTGTTTTGTCGCAGAGAGGCTCTGGTTGCTCTGTGATGAGACCATGTGCCTTTTTCTCTAGGAAGTTTTCGCCTGCTGAGCGGAACTATGATGTTGGTAATCGGGAGTTGTTGGCCATGAAGTGGGCATTTGAGGAGTGGCGTCATTGGCTCGAGGGTGCTAAGCATCGTGTGGTGGTCTTGACTGATCACAAAAATCTGATGTATCTCGAGTCTGCTAAGCGCCTGAATCCTAGACAGGCTCGTTGGTCATTGTTTTTCTCTCGTTTTGACTTTGTGGTCTCGTACCTGCCTGGTTCGAAGAATGTTAAGGCTGATGCTCTTTCTAGGAGCTTTGTGCCTGGCTCTCCTGGAGTCTCGGAGCCAGCTGGTATTCTTAAAGAGGGAGTAATCGTGTCGGCCATATCTCATGATTTGCGACTTGTGTTGAAGAGATTTCAGGCTGGTAGACCTGACTCTTGTCCACCCGACAGACTGTTTGTTCCTGATAAATGGACCAGCAAAGTCATTTCCAAGGTTCATTCCTCGGTGTTGGCAGGGCATCCGGGAATTTTTGGTACCCGAGATTTGGTGGCTAGGTCCTTTTGGTGGCCTTCCTTGTCACGGGATGTGCGGTCATTTGTGCAGTCCTGTGGGACTTGTGCTCGGGCTAAGCCTTGTTGTTCTCGTGCTAGCGGGTTGCTTCTGCCCTTGCCCGTCCCGAAGAGGCCTTGGACACACATTTCCATGGATTTCATTTCTGACCTTCCGGTGTCTCAAGGAATGTCTGTCATCTGGGTGGTGTGTGATCGTTTTTCCAACATGGTCCATTTGGTACCCTTGCCTAAGTTGCCTTCCTCTTCCAATCTGGTTCCTTTGTTTTTTCAGAATGTGGTTCGTTTACACGGCATTCCGGAGAATATCGTGTCCGACAGAGGATCCCAGTTTGTGTCCAGATTCTGGCGATCTTTTTGTGCTAAAATGGGCATTGATTTGTCGTTTTCATCTGCCTTCCATCCTCAGACTAATGGTCAAACGGAGCGAACTAATCAGACACTGGAGGCTTATTTGAGATGTTTTGTTTCTGCGGACCAGGATGATTGGGTGACCTTCTTGCCATTGGCAGAGTTTGCCCTTAATAATCGGGCTAGTTCCGTTACTTTGGTTTCGCCATTCTTCTGCAACTCTGGTTTTCATCCTCGTTTCTCCTCGGGTCATGTTGAGTCTTCTGACTGTCCTGGGGCGGATTCCGTGGTGGATAGGTTGCAGCGGATTTGGAATCATGTGGTGGACAACTTGAAGTTGTCACAGGAGAAGGCTCAGCGTTTTGCCAACCGCCCCCGACTTCGTGTTGGGGATTTGGTTTGGTTGTCTTCTCGGTATGTCCCTCTGAAGGTTTCCTCTCCTAAGTTTAAGCCTCGCTTTATTGGTCCTTATAAAATTTTGGAAGTTCTTAACCCGGTTTCTTTTCGTTTGGATCTTCCGGTGTCGTTTGCCATTCACAACGTGTTCCATAGGTCTTTGTTGCGGCGGTACGTTGTGCCTGTGGTTCCTGCTGTTGAGCCTCCTGCTCCGGTGTTGGTTGAGGGCGAGTTGGAGTACGTGGTAGAGAAGATCTTGGATTCTCGTCTCTCTAGACGGAGGCTTCAGTATTTGGTCAAATGGAAGGGCTATGGTCAGGAGGATAATTCCTGGGTGGCCGCCTCTGATGTTCATGCGGCCGATTTGGTTCGTGCCTTCCACGCTGCTCATCCTGGTCGCCCTGGTGGTCTTGGTGAGGGTTCGGTGACCCCTCCTTAAAGGGGGGGTACTGTTGTGAACTATACTTCTTGGCTCCCTTTTGTGGTCACTAGTGATTTGGCACTTGGATTGTCTTTTACCAGGTTGGTGCTCACCTGCTTCGTTAGGCCTGGGGTGTTGCTATTTAGACTTCCTGGATTTTCAGTCCAGTGCCTGGCATCGTTGTAATCAGTTCATTTCTGTTTGCTCCTGTCTTCAGGTCCTGGTTCTTTGCAAGATAAGCTAAGTCCTGCTTTCTTATTTTTTGTTATTTTGCTTGTTCATATTTTTGTCCAGCTTGTACAAAATGTGATTCCTGATATTGCTGGAAGCTCTAGGGGGCTGATATTCTCTCCCCTCACCGTTAGTCGGTTTGGGGGTTCTTGGATATTCAGCGTGGATATTTTGCAGGGTTTTTTGCTGACCATATAAGTCATCTTACTATTTTCTGCTATTAGTCAGTGGGCCTCTCTTTGCTAAAATCTAGTTCATTCTTACGTTTGTCTTTTCTTCTTACCTCACTGTTATTATTTGTTGGGGGCTTGTATTACTTTGGGGTCTTTTCTCTGGAGGCAAGAGAGGTCTTATTTTCCCTGATAGGGTTAGTTAGTTCTCCGGCTGGCGCGAGACGTCTAGGATCAACGTAGGCACGTTCCCCGGCTACTGTTAGTGTTTGTGCTAGGATCAGGTATATGGTCAGCCTAGTTACCACGTCCCTATGAGCTGGTATTTATGTTTGCAGACTTTTGCTGTAATCTCTGAGATCCTTGCCATTGGGATCATAACAGGGAACTATGCGGTCAGTATAAAAAACTACAAAAACCACGCAGAGTGTGCAAAAAGACCTCCACACCAACTCACGGTGTGGAGGTGCAGCTCTGC
This sequence comes from Ranitomeya variabilis, assembly GCF_051348905.1. Lineage (NCBI taxonomy): Eukaryota > Metazoa > Chordata > Amphibia > Anura > Dendrobatidae > Ranitomeya > Ranitomeya variabilis. Next base: position 808,579,329 of record NC_135233.1, read on the forward strand.
ACCCCCAGAGCTTCCAGCTAGCAAGGAAATATCATAATAGCAGGCTGGACTGAAACATAGCATGTACTGAAAAATATATTCAAAAACCGATGAACAGCAAATGACTAGCAAGGACTTAGCTTCTGCTGGAGTAGACAGGTCATCTGAGAAATCCAAGAGAGATCTGAACCAGTACTGAGACATTGACAGCTGGCATGAACTAACGACCTGGGCAGAGTTAAATAGGGAAGCCAGTAGCAGCAATAAACAAGGGCAGCTGAGAAAGCCAACCTCAAAGATCAGCAGTTCCACTCAAAGCCACCAGAGGGTGCCCAAGGACAGAACTCACCAAAGTACCATTCACGACCACAGGAGGGAGCCCGAGAACGGAATTCACAACAGAGGGTACACAGGAGGACCCAGGGACACCGGTAAGTACGACGGGGTCCCCGATCCCCCTAATTCTCAGTCCTCATGTTCAATCACTAGGGTTGAGCGAAACGGATCGCACAAATTCAAAAATCGACGACTTTCAGCGAAGTCGGGTTTCATGAAACCCGACCTGATCCCAGTGTGGGATCGGCCATGCGGTCGGCGATCTTCGCACCAAAGTCACGTTTCGTATGACGCTTTCACCACCATTTTTCAGCCAATGAAGGAGGATGCAGAGTGTAGGCAGCGTGATGACATAGGTCTCGGTCCCCACCATCTTAGAGAAGGGCATGACAGTGATTGGCTTGCTTTCTGCGGCGTCACAGGGGCTATAAAGGGGCGTGCACGCCGACCGCCATCTTACTTCTGCCGATCTCAGCATAGGGAGAGGTTGCTGCAGCTTCGTCAGAAGCAGGGATACAGTTAGGGAGGGAAGATTAACCCCCAAACCGCTTGTGCTGTAGCGATTTCCACAGTCCAACACCACCTTTGTTTTGCAGGGACAGTGGAGGCTATATCTTTGTGCATCAGCTCTGTAGCTTATTAGGCTGCCTTATAAGGCTCCCTGATAGCTGCATTGCTGTTTGCACCGCTGCTGTGCAAACCAACTGCTTTTTTAAAAGCAAAAATCCTGTTGCTCCTTTCTGCGGTTATCTTGTTTATTTGTCCACACTTTTGTGTGCAGCAGTCCTTTTTGTTGCTGCCATGCTTGTCCTGAGATCATTGTAGGGAGACAGAAATTGTACTACAGTACTTGGATTTTTTTTCAGATATCTTCCAGCCTCTTGCTGCCACTTACATTGCATTGTGTTACACACTGTGCCTGAGTTGTGGTGCTGTCTCCCCCCAAAAAAAGGGAGATTCAAATTCTCACAAAGTGGACATACGTCAGTTCTGTTAGTTTGTCGTATATCAGCCAGCCACGTTCTGCCACTTACATTGTGTTGAAGGCCTACTACCTCTGTCTGTCTGCGCCACTCAATACAGCTGTCCTCCACTGAACAAAGCTATCCCACCTGTGTACTCCAGTTACCAATTTTGAACTGCATTTAGCCTACTTTTTTATTTTAGGCCTAATACCTGTGTCTGTCTGTGCCACTCAATACAGCTGTCCTCCACTGAACAAAGCTATGCCGCCTGTGTACTCCAGTTACCAATTTTGAACTGCATCTAGCCTACTTTTTTATGTGGGCCTACAAACTGCGCGACTCCTTACAATTGTCCTCCGCTGAACAAAGCTATGCCGCCTGTGTATTCCTGTAACCAATTTTGAACTGCATCGAGCCTACTTTTTTATTTAAGGCCTACTAAGTCTGTCTGCACCACTCCTTACAATTGTCCTCCGCTGAACAAAGCTGAGCCGCCAGTTTCATCCTGTGTCGAATATTAAACTGCATTTGGCCTACTTGTTTGGTTGGGCCTACTAACGGTGTCTGCCACTCCTTGCTTTTCTCCTCCACTGAACAAAGCTGAGCCTCAATTTTCATCCTGTGTCGAATATTAAACTGCATTTGGCCTACTTGTTTGTTTGTTGTGATGAAACCCCCACTGAAGAAGCTGCACGAGAAACGCGCATCGGGGACACGGACAGCCTAATCAGGTCGTACACCTTCTATTATATTTATATGTATATCACGTCAATATGTGGTGCCTAGAATACCTTTATGTGTAGGAGGCGATTGCCCCTTAGGCAATAGGACAGTACAAGTATAAGATTGTTATCTCCTGTTCATATAGCACACTGCATGTATGACCTCTATCTAGGTGGAAATACTTATATGTGGAGACCGGTGCATTGTATTTCCTGAGCACTGTGCACTATACCTTGATCTGAGTCATTGGGATCTACATTAGGTACACCATAATGATTATGTCTACATAACATTGAAATGTGGTAGATTTATTGTTGACTATGGGCTAACAAATGATTTAGCAAATTTGTGTGTTATATTTGTTTTTTTACCTATATGGCTTGGAATATATATGATAGTAGTTTGGTACAGTACTTAATTTGTCATAAATAGCCACTTATTGGGAATTTATTAGCTCATAGCTTCATTCTGTTGTATTTTATCATTATACATTGTGGTTGTACCATCTGATTGGGTTGCCCCTTCTTTTGTATTGCTACTCCATTTTTTATGTGGTTGTTTAACCATTTTAGCTTGTGTATTAATAAAATTATGTAGTTTTATATTCCTTTTGGCATTCGCTTCTTTTTCCTGATTGGATTTGTTGTTTGGTTGGGCCTACTAACGGTGTCTGCTGCTGCTTGTTGTTCTCCTCCACTGAACAAAGCTGAGCCTCAATTTTCATCCTGTGTCGAATATTAAACTGCATTTGGCCTACTTGTTTGGTTGGGCCTACTAACGGTGTCTGCCGCTCCTTGCTTTTCTCCTCCACTGAACAAAGCAGTGCCGCCTGTTTACTCCTGTTACCAATTTTGAACTGCATTTGGCAGTTTTTATTTAAGGCCTACTAAGTCTGTCTGCACCACTCCTTACAATTGTCCTCCGCTGAACAAAGCTGAGCCGCCAGTTTCATCTTGTGTCGAATATTAAACTGCATTTAGCCTACTTGTTTGGTTGGGCCTACTAACGGTGTCTGCCGCTCCTTGCTTTTCTCCTCCACTGAACAAAGCTGAGCCTCAATTTTCATCCTGTGTCGAATATTAAACTGCATTTGGCCTACTTGTTTGGTTGGGCCTACTAACGGTGTCTGCCGCTCCTTGCTTTTCTCCTCCACTGAACAAAGCTGAGCCTCAATTTTCATCCTGATTCGAATATTAAACTGCATTTGGCCTACTTGTTTGGTTGGGCCTACTAACGGTGTCTGCCGCTGCTTGTTGTTCTCCACTGAACAAAGCAGTGCCGCCTGTTTACTCCTGTTACCAATTTTGAACTGCATTTGGCCCACTTTATTACTTGGGCCTACTAACTGTGTCTGCCACTCATTACAGTTTTCCTCCACTGAACAAAGCAATGCCGCCTGTTTAGTCCTGTTACCACATTTGAATTGCATTTAGCCTACTTTATTATTTTGGCCTATATCTGTTTTTTCTCCTCATCCTGCCCATTGCCCAGCCACTGCTAGATGAGTCTGCTGGTACATTGACCCAGACCACTACATTCCTCTTGCACTCTACACAGCCAGAATCTGACCCTGCTGAAAGTCAGGTTTCCCTTCCCGCATACCACCTTACACGGGGACAAAGAGGAAGGTGCAGATGAAAGTGCTGGTTATTTCATCAGGTGGGGGGCATACTCGTTGGCGACGTCACTGGCACAGGGCCCCTCATAGTACGCAAAAGTGTCTCTGCCGGTGGGAGGCGCCACCACCGTCAAACACACCACTGTACTTTGAGGGGCCCTGTGCCAGTGCCAATGCGAATGAGTGGGCCCCCCTGCTTGCTCAGGATCACAGCACTTGCAAAGTTGAAATACTTACCTCTCCCTGCTCCACCGCCGTGACGTAGTCCGCGTTTCCTGAGCCCACGACAAACTTGAACCAGCCCTTCCCCCCACAACTTTAGCCAAATGACCCCCAATTTTCAATTCCTAACTATTATTATAAGGTAAATTAAGATTGACAAGCTTAAGTAACAAGAATTGATATTTTTGGCATTAAAATGGGCACCGTAGGTGTTTTCCTGTCCTCCACTCACTGCCGACTTTGATTCCCCTCTGACTTGCATTGGGTTTCGTGTTTTGGTCGGCCCCCGACTTTTTCCAATAATCGGCCGATTTCACCCGACCCAACTTTTGAGAAAGTTGATCCTAAAAAAGTAAAAGTCGCTCAACTCTCGCGATCACATCAGAGGACAGAGAATGACATGCATCACATTTTTTTTGCGGTCGCCGGTAAACGGTTAAGTACCGGCGATCACAAAACAGGGGTCGGTAAAAATCGACCCCGATCATGTTCTTTGGGGTCTCGGCTACCCCAGTCGGCCGAGACCCCACAGATCTGCCCGGTGCCGGCCAGCGAGTGCACTGCGCATGCGCCAGCCATTTGTTTGCTGGAATAAGATGGCAGCGCCCATGGGGAACCACAAGGAGCACAGGGGGACACGGGTAAGTATCGGGGGTTGATCGGGGACCCCATTTCTCTGTCCTCTGATGTGCGATCACATCAGAGGACAGAGAAATTAAACGGCAAATCGCTTTTTTGCGGCTGCTGGTAAACGGTTAATTTCCGGCGATTGCAACCTGGGGGTCAGTAAAAACCAACCCAAATCATGTTCTCTGGGGTCTCGGCTACCCCCGGTAGCTGAGACCCCAGATAAAATCCCACTCTGGGGGGCGCTATACACTTTTTCCACAGCGCCATTAATTAATGGCGCTGTGGTTTAAGTACCATTAACTACCACCGTTAAAACGCATTTCGGCGGTCGTTAAGGGGTTAATAAGGATCACATTTGTTATGACACTGAATATTCTTACATAATATTAGAGAAAGTGGAGCTGATCCAATGGCACTTGTTTTGCTTATTTTGTCATGAGTTAAACCAGTACATATAAGTAAAAAATAAATCACAATGTCTTATGATCACAAGTGAATAATTTTAGCATTTAGTAGGGGTTTTCAGTGTACATAGTGTAGAGATCTGTACTCACCCGGCTGTGGTTGAGGTAGGCACGGGAAATGGTATTGAAATTTCCCAGCAAGTTTATTAAAATGGCATAAACTGCTCTGGATAGGAAAAAAAATGAACATCCTTTTCCGGCACAAAGTGAAAAAACAAACAGAAAAACAGTCCATATAGTACTGCAGGTCCAACCGCTCAGCTCAGTGTCTTTAGCAACACACACTGGAGGTTCTCCACACCTCCACCCACAGACACTGAATGAGATATTTGACCTCCATTTTATTAACCAAACCACGCCCCTGGGGTTGGGATATGTGAGCGATCATTCCCACCCATCTCTTATGACTGCTTGTAAAACCCGGCTCTGGAATGGCCCAAGTAACTCTCTCAGCACTATACTTCCGAGCTCACATCACCGCAGCTAATAGCTGCGATGACACATAACTCACCTCAAGGACTAGTCCGGCGGCCATCTTACAATAGCTAAACTTAAATACTCAAATGTGTTTTTCAGATAAATTTCAGACTCAAGCTACAAATTTTATGTCTGGAAGATGTGTAACATGAACACAGAGTATCGTTTCCAAACCAATCCATCATTAGTGATGAACGAACGTGCTTGGAGATCATGTTATCCAAGCATGATTCGTGGATTTTAGACATCCACAACACTTGCTTGGATTTCCTGTTTATTAGGCAATCCCCACATGTGTTGAGTCTGTCTAACAGCTGCAAATCATGCAGCTGCAGGGACTTGAACATATTACTCGAGCACGCCCAAGATACTCTTTTAACATCAGAGCATGCTCAGATAACACGATGTCCGAGCACGTTCGCTCATCACTAAACATCAAATGACAACCATATATCAAAACCTCAAATATTAATTATAACATTTCCACCACTAGATGGCACTTAATGAAGACAAATTTATGAGATAACCTCTGCAGCAGTAATAAAACCAGCTGGAAGCCCATAAAAAATCAATAATACAATAATAAGCTTCCTTTATTAATAGCTATGGTTATATAATGACATCAAGAATATAGGAACTGAGAATCAGGAAAATACTAATGTGAAACTTATTAGCAGAAGTTTAGAAGTTTTGTATCTAAATCAAAGAATTCTATTAATCATTTCTCATAAACTCTTATAGACAGTTATGCTTCAATGGGTATTCCAGGGAGATAAAAAGTATTCTAATGGCCACGCCTTCATAAAGCTTAAAGATAATATGTTTGGTGTTTGTAATCCTCATAGTACCTGCAATTCAATGTGATGGTGGATCTTCTACTCAATGCTCCCTCTCTGTTCTGGGATGTGGTCTGTTCATAGTTGCGAGTAACAGCCAGCCCCTTGATAATGTGTCCTTCTATACAGAGTGAAATCAAGCGGTGTGGCCAGCCCTTGCCAAGTGTCTACAGTAAACCTATTTGTGTTCTGCCTACCCACACCTCTTAGTTCCACTCCAGAGCTCTGCCTCCACAGAAGCTGCAATACAGACTGTGATCCACTGCAGGAGAAGACATGACGTTACATAAAGAGTACCATCATGTGTCAGGCAGGGAGCAGAGGCAGATCTACACATGTCAGTACATAATGCACTGACATGCATTAGAGGTGGCAGAGACCTCCATAGCAGGCAAGTTGATTACTCTCCATAAGGAGAAACCTTACCCCTTAGACCCCAGTCCAGAGCCTCTCATCTAGCCAAATTAGTTCTCATGCTTCGCACTAACGAGGGCCAACAGCCCGAAACACCGTGTCTGCAAATTGAGATACTGATTTGGCTTTTAACCTAAGTCATATTACACGACTCGATAAAAGGTTGATTGTGACTTGTAGGATCGCTACTTCCAACAGGTGGCGCTATAGAGTTTAGGTCCTCTTTTTCTCTGAAGAGGCAATTTGCATTGTAAAAGACTAGTAATGCAAGTTGTCAGTGTCAGTCAGACTTGGAGATCAGCAGTGAAAGAATATGGGATCAGCCAGGCTGGATCACATCTGTAAGGTGGCAGCCAGTGAGATCTCCCTTACACCATTCACAGAGTGCAGTTAGGGTGCTGTCGGCACAGAATAAATATCACGACTCTGTAGTCAGGTGTACAGGGGCTTCTTTCCTGTCCCAAATGCTAGGGGTGCCCGAGCTCACCCTGTACCCCGGATTACTTCTGATGATGAAGAAGTCGGGGCCATGTACCTTGCCTTAGCTCCTGAATTTGCCCTCCATCTGTACCCTTCCCCCACCCAGGGAAGAGGGGAGTAGTAGTGTACCGTAATTCACCGACCAGACGAACAAGATAATACAAACAGGGGTAATGAAAAATACCAAACATACAAATATACTCACACATACAACAGAGGAATGCACCGGGGAGTCGAGGATGGGGTTAAACCAAAGTAGGAGAAGAAAAGGAATTATCACACACTCAAAATCTTGCAACAGTCACAAATAAATGTAAGCCCGCAAGGGCAGGGTCCTCGCCCCTCTGTATCAGTCTGTCATTGTTAGTTTGTTAACTGTAAGTGATATCTGTAACTTGTATGTAACCCATTCTCATGTACAGCACCATGGAATCAATGATGCTATATAAATAAATAATAATAATGAATAAATAAGTAAATAAACCCACCAAACGCCTTCTCCAATAATAACCAACAACAACCTCCAGCCATGCAGCAAAAGCTAGCTGTGACAATGAGTGTAGCCAAGACCCAGGTTATATACTAGATGGGAGTGGCAAACAGTGCACAGTTGAGCCTTAACACAGGAAAGCTTCCAAGAGCTCTCAACTGAGCAAATTAACCACTGCACTGCTAAAAGAAACTTGCACCATTTAATATGAAGGTGAAATGCTTCTAATCAGTGCAGCAGTAAGAAAAATCAGATACTGTTGTCTTCTGGCTCCTCTCTGTCATGGTAAACCTGTGACAGTAACACATTGACCAGTGTGTCCCTGTACCAGGAAGAAGGAGTTACCCAATTTGTCATGTCATTCCTCAGCAATGTTAATCACAAGTAAATGCTGCCATCCATAACCACTAAGAATGTGCCTCTGTATTGCTCAGAAGATAAAGAATACTTCACCTGCTATACAATGTATTTTGTTTTAACCAACAGTAAACCAGAGTTTATTTTGTCAACTATGTCTGGCTCCTTCGTCATGGAAACAAAGGTTCCCTACTTGCACCAGAATATGTCAGAATTCACTCTGAGAGTAATGGTTGCTGCAGCAAATGTGGATGCACACACTCAGGGACTCCTCTGTAATGTGCTTATGGGCATAGGAATAGATGTCAGACAGTTTCCCCCCATTACAGTGGGACAGACAGACAAATAGATAGATAGATAGATAAATAGATAGATAGAAGGACAGATAGATAGATTATAAGCCTATGTATGTTTGGTATACAGTATAAGGAACAGGGCATAATAAAGGGACCAGGGTTCTCAATACTATGTCTGGCAGATATTATAAGACCAATTGGAGGACACCATCACAGATATATTCATCGCATAAACTGGGATCTACCAAGGCATGAAAAACCACTGGCACACAAACATAGAAAAGACATGCTATAACGGAGGTCACCAGAACAAAATAATAATTGAGTACAAAAAATACAAATTTTATTAGAGTATGCAGAACAATCAAAACATTAAAAACATTTAAAATACAAAAAATGCCCACAAAAAGGGGGGAGTACCACCTCACAGACCTAAAGAACAAATTTTGGCACCTGATAAAGAGTAACTGGGTGATCAAAAATATTTTCACTTCTCAAAGGAAAAATAAATGAACAAGCAAAGGTCATATCACAAGTAAGGCAATCGATACATTTCTGTCAGAAGTGATTTTTTCCTCATCTCCCCTTTGCTCTTCATTTTGTGTTCTCAAATCTCCCCCACACATTAAATCCCCCCATCCCACTACAAATCACCCCACACACAATAAATAACCCCATCCCCACTCCAATTCTCCCCACATATAATAAATCCCCTGGGCGGGCGGTGACCCCGAACCTTAAAAAAAACAAAACCTTGCTCGGGTGCCGCCCCCCGAATCCTGGCGCCCTAGGCACGTGCCCTCAAGTGCCTAGGGGCAAATACGGCCCTGCCTGTACCTGTGTCCTGTGTCTCTCATTTCAGCCACCCAGGGGGGCTTTGTGCCCTGGTCTGAATCCTTTTTTCCGTGCCTTGTCCCACTCCTGACCCTGTCTGAATTTAGTCCTATACCTCTGTCCATTTGTATACCTGTCTGTAGCCTTTCCTATTTCGCTGTGTGTTTCCTTGTGTTCCCTCCTTCTGCTCTTTGCTCCGCATCCTGAGGCTTTGCTCTGCTCCCTGTGGCTCTGCTCTTTGCTCCACAACCAGCAGCTCCGCTCTTTGCTCCGCAACCTGGGGCTCTGCTCTTTGCTCCAGAACCTGCGGTTCTACTCTTTGCTCCACCTCCTGTGGCTCTGCTCTTTGCTCTGCCTCCTGCGGTTCTGCTTTGCTTCGCCTCCTGCAGTTCTGCTCTGCTCCACCTCCACCGGTTCTGCTCTGCTCCACCTCCTGCGGTTCTGCTCTACTTCCGTCTCGCCTCCTGAGGCTCTGTTCTGCTCTCTGCATAGTGCGGCTTTGCTCTGCTTCCGCTCTGTGCCCTGTGTGTCCTTGTCCCTCAGGTCTGTACTGGTTCCTACCTGCTCCCTTCTCCTACTCATTCCAGCCTGTGTTCCCGTGTCTCCTGAAGCAGTTCCTGTCCCTTCAGTCTGAACTGGTTCCTATCTGTTCCCTACTCATACCTGCCTATGTTCCTGTCCTACCCAAACTAGTTCCAGTCCTGCTAGCCGTGCCCGCCTGCCTGCCTAGAGTGCCAGCCATGCCCGCCTGCCTGCCAAGAGTGCCAGCCATGCTTGCCAAGTGTGCCAGCTGTGCCAGCCTGCCTGCCAGAGTGACAGCGGTGCCTGCCTGCCTGCCAGAGTGCCAGCTGTGCCCACCTGCCTGCCAGAGTGCCAGCTGTGCACGCCTGCCTGCCAGAGTGACAGCCATGCCTGCCTGCCAGAGTGACAGCTGTGCCTGCCAGAGTACCAGTCGTGCCCATCCGTACTAGCTTGCACCGGTCACTAGTGTTTCGTCCCTCAGTGGGATCAGCTGCCACAGCCAGACACCGCCCTGGAGTGGTACATGGCAGCTACCTGCCGCACAAGCCTGAACTCACCATCAGAGGCTCCAGTGAACACCAAGGTAGCTGCTTAGTCATGCCCCTTCCAAGGTAGTCTGGTTTGTGGCACCACAAACCCCTCGCTCATGCCACCCAGTCAGGGCATGAGCGTAACACTTCCCATATAAATGTAGGCTTTAGCCTAAGAGGGGATTCACATTAGGCAGATTCCCAGCTATGAAAAACACTTTATCGTAGCTGCCAGGTACACATGAATTGGCCAATTTGTTGGGCTGAGCCCACTTTTATCTGGTTATTCTTCCTGTACATTGTAATTACCCTTTCTTTCATTCTCTTGCCTCAACCCCTTCCTCTTATGTGACACTATCACATGCTGCTCCACACCTACTGGTACCCTTAGTCCTGTCCCTCAGTCTGCTTCCCCTCCAACATGTTATAATTTATAAATTATGTTTTAGTATGGTCTTCCCTTAATTGTTTTATGATTTATCATGACTGGGCATTTTGTGTTTGTCTGTATTTAGCATTTTGTCAAAAATATGACCATATTGGCCTTTTTTGCTTTTGTTTTTTAGAAGGATAAATTGAATTTAGTTGAATCTGTCTATTGTTTTTAATTTTTCCAAAACATAAATCTGAATAAACCGTCAAGTCAATAAACATAGGATGAACACTGTACACATTTTTTCAGGTAAAATCATGTTTATATTGTTTGGAAAGAGAACATGACATTCAGAACTAGGGCAAACCAACAGAAGGGTCTTGCCAGGAAGTTGTGCCCTCTGGCATTCCGAAACCACAAACATACTTTTCACATCATTTGATTGTCAAAGGCTGAGGATGTCAATGGCCAACATGAGGGGCTGGGCATGGATTGGGCACTGGATCTCTATTATCACCCACTTAAACTACAGAATCGGGTATTCAGTTATAGTTAGGAAGTATTTCATAGGCCTTGTTGTACACCAAGCAGTACTCTCCATTTTATGCTCAAAATTGCAAACACACATTTCACCATTCACTGGACACGTGCAAGCCTGTATCTGAAAGTGCGGCGATGGTGGCCCACGTCAAAGCTCCTCCAACAGACAGCCAAACGTCCAAAGGCACATGCAGCAGTATGTGTACAACTCATCAGGATGGTTGAATACAGTACATAAATCCTCATTCAGCCACAGTAAATGGTCCTTTGGCCAGTGAGAGGATGGACTCAATAGTCCCTCCTCCATATTTCTACAGTAACTGGGTACTTCCTACCCAATTCTCTGGCCAAGACGCAATGGAATAGAACTCGCTCAGTCTTGTTAATCGCCAAAAAATAAAATAAATTAACATATGACTCCAATAAACAAACCAGCCACAAGACTAATATTGTTTGGGATATCCCAACCCAGACCCTTTTTAGTTTAAGAGCATTTGACTGAAAATACATGTTCAAAATCACATAGCATACTAATGACATATGCATGTCATGCAAGTAAACAAAAGCGCACACTTGGATTGCACTCACATTACACACGGAACACCACACAGATGTCAGTTTGTGCCATTTTCCTGGATGACAAACTGCAAAGATGAGACAGCAGAGCAAAGATTCACGTATCAATCCAATGTCCATGAGTTGTTGTTTTTCTACTAGTTGTCATCTATGACTGCTAGTGCTTGCTCGCACCACCTTTCTCTTTCTATATAAAATATTTTTTTGTAACTTCATGCAGATTTGTCAGTACAATTGTGAGAAGATTGGACATGATGGTACAATGAGTAAAAGTGCAAGAGGGGGTTGATTACTTATCTCTGCAGAGAGAAGCTCCAGTGGTAATTGTCCATACTTGAAAAGTGACGTCAAAGGAGTTCCAAACTTATACGTTTAACACAGGCTTGTGATGAATGAATTACAGTAGTATACATAAAACATAAACATATGTTTCATAGGATACAGCTGTATGTATTAGAATAGCTATTACCCTATTCTAAATCTTTTTTGTTTGCATACTGTACTGGCAAGGTGGAGGCTATAAGGACCTTGGACATATTTAGTGTGCACATCACAAGCTTTGCTAGCATTTATGTGTAAGCAGATGGATCTGTTGCCGTATTCCCCTTGTATACATCACTGCTACAGTGGTGTGGAATGTAAACAATGTTTTTTTCCTGATTTGTTTCCTTTTTATAATTGTAATTTCCTTGTGCGCTGCAGTAATAACTAACGGTTACAAGATGTCACTGTCTAGAATGTAGGTGAAGATTGCCTAGTAACACACCAGGCATAGAGTTAGTTGAGGGTTAATAGCAGTCATCTTTGGGAGGGGGAACTGAGTGTTAGTGGCAAGTCCAGAAAGTGATCACCAGCCAGTATGTGGACAGCAGTAAGTGAAGCAGCAGGTCTAGGACCAGAGGCTGCTAGGGACAGCGTGGGCCTAATACTCTGGGCAGTGGATTGCCGAAAATACCCTTCCGTGTGATTCTGTCTAATGACATGGGGCAACCTCGAGATGGATGTTGTGGGCTGGGTAAAACTCAGCTTGTGTAGCTACAGGGAAAGGTGGACTCAGACTACATGGGGCGGAAGGTATTGCAATCCGAATATACTGCTAGAGGTGGAGAAGATTCTCTAGGGCTAGGAAAGCCAGAAAGAGGGACATTTTACCTATACTGAGAACCAGGGCTGAAGTTGTATCTGGTACCTGTGAGAAAGATGACAACTCGTTTAGCCTATCCTCTATATCTGCCTGTAATTACTGTACATACTGCTATTCACCACGTAAACATTTGGTTGTTTTTAGGAACCTCGTGTCTCCTGGATTGATGCTGCCCTGGTTCCAGAAGAGGGATTCTTGGACTCAGAAGAAGAGGTCTGCAGCCCTACGTAAGAGTGATGCACCACACACACAGCAGCACAACAGGACTGGGACACCAGATGTCTGTAGGATGTCAAAGCGAATGGGAACAGAAGCTCGTCCACGACTATCTCGCTTGGGCATCATACATATGCTAAAGGTGAAAAAGAGATTTGATGTGAACAGAGCATTACTGAATAAGAAAGTTTTATATTTCCCACAAGTATAACAGTATTAAAATTAAAAAGCAATAAGGTAAAAACAACATGAAACCAATATTTTTGTGATTGACTCCCAGTAGAAATAAAATGTTGCTTTCCTCAATTGTATGCCTTTTGATCGATATTCACTAGTTGACACAAAGTGTCAGTATATTGTTTTTTGGTTAATTGATTTCTAGATGTTCATGTATTGTAGTTTTTCCACTCGATGATATGTGTTAAACTCCTGAAATTCTGCAGTAAGCAAACAGTAAAGACAGAGAGCTGCAGAAGCAGAAACCCACATTCTAAGTGGTGGCACATCTAGTGAAATATGTACTTTTCATTAAAGCCTAACTTGCAAAATGTAATTTTGAAAAATGTGCTATTAGCTATTTTCATTTGCAAAAAAGGCAGCTTACTTACAATTACTTTCCAATTACTGATTTTAAATTATAGACTGGAAATGAGTGATTGCTTGAAGGGTGTTATTTGTGCATAAATCAAAAAATTCCATCTGAAATATAAAGTTTCAATTTGATGCTGTTATGTAATTACGAGCTCTTGTTTTCGATAAGACTTTATCTTTCCAGTTTAGTGCTTGTTTTGGGCAATTGTTTGCTTTAGTAGTTTTGTGCTTGAAAATATAGGATTTATTTGAGGTGTATACAGTAGAGAAAATAAGTATTTGATACACTTACGAATTTGCACGTTTTCTCACTATCAAAGAATGGAGAGGTCTGTCATTTTTATCGTAGGTACACTTCAACTGTGAAAGACAGAATCTAAAAATAAATCCAGAAAATCACATTGTATGATTTTATCATAATTAATTTGCATTTTAATGCATGAAATATCTATTTGATCACCTACCAACAACAAGAATCCCTCCTATTCTGCGCTCCTTATCTGTATTATATATATAAATATATATATATATAGCACTGACAAAAATTAAGAGATCACCACATCAAAACCCTGTCATGGGCAGCCCAATCCCCAGACCTGAATCCCATTGAAAACCTCTGGAATGTAATCAAGAGGATGATGGATAGTCACAAGCCATCAAACAAAGAAGAACTGCTTTAATTTATGCACCAGGGGCAGTGTGAAAGACTTGTGGAAAGCATGTCAAGATGCATGAAAGCTGTGATTAAAAATCATGGTTATTCCACAAAATATTGATTTCTGAACTCTTCCTGAGTTACAACATTAGTATTGTTGTTTATAAATGATTATGAACTTGTTTTCTTTGCATTATTTGAGGACTGAAAGCACTGGTTCTTTTATTTAATTTTGAACATTTCTCTTTTTTAGAAAAAAAATGCAACATTTATTGCTTGGAAATTCGGAAACATGTTGTCAGTAGTTTATAGAATAAAATAATGATTTACATTTTACTCAAAAATATACCTATAAAGAGAAAAATCAGACAAACTGAAAATTTTAAAGTGGTCTCTTAATTTTTGCCAGAGCTGTATATACCATGTGATGTATCATGTGGCATTTTGACTGAACTCTGACATTGTGTCACTTGGCGCCTGTTTTTTTCAAATGTTAAAAATATATAAGTACCATCTCTGCATCCCTTGTATATATTTGGTTACTTCCTGATGAAGAAGTAATTTTAAACTTCGAAACGTGTCAAATAAACCATTCTATTTCTATTCTATATTCCATTACACCTCGTTTGGACTAACACCTCTATAACTCAGCAGCGTGGAACTATTCCACAAAAATCCTTTTAACATCTGTTACTGGCAGAGCTACTCGACTGCCTTTCTTTGATAGCTGCACAGAAGTACGCCATGTAGATGAGGCACAGAAAGAGCATGTGCTACAGTGGATGACAATAGCTGCATCAAGTGGCTTCTTCTCTTCTTCCTCCACCTTAACATCACACACAGTACAATCCCCAGAGGTGGCACCCTAATCACCCTTATTTCAGTGGATAGCAATAGCTGCATCAAGTGGCCTCTCCTCCTCTTCCTCCACCTTAATATCACACACAGTTCAATCTCCAGAGGTGGCACCCCAATCACCCTTGTTTCCCACCATGTCAAAAATCTCCAAATGCCCAACTGACTGTGGAAAACCTCAGATGGAGCATTCTGAAGAGCTGTTCACACATTCTTTTCCATGGGCATCAGAGGTCTCCAAAGAATCACAAATCTTAGAGGAGGAAAGCATCTGCATCGATGCCCAAAATTTGTTCATGTTGGATCCAGGGATGGACGAAGTACAGTCCGAGCAGAATCCAGACCTCATCGCCAGACGTTAACCACCAAGGGTGGAGGTGATCCTGAGGAGACTCAGATACCAGAGGCAAAAGCGGACTGTACTGTGGTGTCATGGCAGGAAGAGGAGGAGGGTGACTCTCAGGATGAAGAGTGTGAAAACAGAGAGGATGACAATGAGGCTGTAGATCCCACTTGGTGTCAACCCAGAGGTACGCAGCTGAGTAGCTCAGCAGACATGTTGGAGGAAGATGAGGAGGTTACATTATGGCTTCTCACACAGACACAAAATGATGCAAACATGACAAGCGCTGCATCCTCAGCCTCAAATCTGGTAGTGACCACCACCGTTCGCGAGTGTGCAGTTTGCCTAGCCTGGACATTTTTTGAGACTGCAAAGGATAACCCAACACACGTTATCTGTCAAATTTGAAAAAAAAAACATCAGTAGAGGTAAAAATTTGACAATTGCATGCATGAATTGGAGCATGTGCGATCAACATGCCTAAGTGTGGGGATCTCACTGAAATGCTAAATGCTAAAATGTGGACTAGCGGGCCTCGCCAACCACCAGCCGTCCCATCAACCCCATCTGCTGCTTCTTCCTCCTCCGTAACCATTCCAAATCTTCACACACAGGTCTCCGGCTACAGAAACTACAATTCTTTACCCACCAAAGTCGGTGTGAGTGAGAGCCGGTCAGCTGTTACAGAAGTAGATATCCGAAAAAAGGGAAGTACTACTCAAACGTATAAAATATGAAATACTTTATTAGTTCATTTATTTAAAAAGACAAAAATAATAATAAATAAATGTATACATGATACTCAAAAACAAGGGGGTAGGGCAAAGTAAACCAGAGCAATCCAGATACACAGAGTAATTTACACACAGAAATTATATGTTGTGTTGAATAAATACACTTTATACACCAGCAGGTGTCGCTACAGCTCGCATGATAATGAGAGGTAGTACGTGGGTAGAAAAGAGAAAGAAGAGCTCTAGCAATAAATATAAAGTGTCACTGCATGTGCGGAACTAAATCCATCGATAGATAGTAATTAATCAATCTCCTATAGAAAGTATACAAAAATAAAGTGTCTTATGCATGTGCAATTGTATGAGTCAAGGGCACGAGTGCAAAAAGGTTTATACACCAGCAGATGTCGCCACAGCTCACATGATAATAAAGAGGTAGTCCATTGGTAAAAAGAAGAAAAAAGAGCTCTAGCAATAAATATAAAGTGTCACTGCATGTGCAGACTTTACCCACCAAAGTCGGTGTGAGTGAGAGCCGGTCAGCTGTTACAGAAGTAGACATGACTGCTGCTTTTGTGTTACTTATCACTAGGGTTGAGCGAAACGGGTCGATCATTTTCAAAAGTCGCCGACTTTTGGCTAAGTCGGCGTCTCATGAAACCCGATCCGACCCCTGTGCTTGTCGGCCATGCGGTACGCGACTTTCGCGCCAAAGTCGCGTTTCAATGACGCGAAAAGCGCCATTTCTCAGCCAATGAAGGTGAACGCAGAGTGTGGGCAGCGTGATGACATAGATCCTGGTCCCCACCATCTTAGAGAAGGGCATTGCAGTGATTGGCTTGCTGTCTGCGGCGTCACAGGGGCTATAAAGGGGCGTTCCCGCCGACCGCCATCTTACTGCTGCTGATCTGAGCTTAGGGACAGGTTGCTGCCGCTTCGTCAGAAGCAGGGAGAGCGTTAGGCAGGGTCCACTAACCACCAAACCGCTTGTGCTGCAGCGATTTCCACTGTCCAACACCACCTTCGGTGTGCAGGGACTGTGGAAGCTATTTTTTTTTTTTTTCCCCTCAGCGCTGTAGCTCATTGGGCTGCCCTAGAAGGCTCCGTGATAGCTGTATTGCTGTGTGTACGCCACTGTGGAAACCAACTGCTTTTTTCAAAGCACATATCCTCTTGTTCCTTCCTTTCTGCACAGCTATCTTTTTTGTTTGTCCACACTTTTTATTTAATTTGTGCATCAGTCCACTCCAATTGCTGCCTGCCATACCTGGCTTACATTACTGCAGGGAGATAGTAATTGTAGGACAGTCCCTGTTTTTTTTTTGTTTTTTTTGTGGGAGATTAAGATTGGCATTTCTGCTACAGTGCCATCCCTGTGTGTGCCATCTCTCACTGAGTGGGCCATAGAAAGCCTATTTATTTTTTCCGTGATTTGTGTTCTAAATTCTACCTCAACACAAAAACACTACATCAATCAGTGGGAGAAAAATATTGGCCTCAGTCAGGGCTTGTGTGCCACTGCTGTGTGTGCTATCTCTCATTCAGTGGGCTATAGCAAGCCTATTTTTTTTTTTTTTTTTTTTAATATTATTTGGTTTCTAAAGTCTCCCTGAAAAAAAAAAAAAAACCTAAAAAAACAGTGGGAGAGTAATATTGCCCTTTCAGCTTGTGTGCCAGTCTTGACTCCTGGGTGTGCCACCTCTCTCCCTCTCATTCAGTGGGCCATAGAAAGCCTATTTATTTTTTTTTTTAAATATTATTGGGTTTCTAAAGTCTCCCTTAAAAAACAAAAAATACATAAAAAAACAGTGGGAGAGTAATATTGCCCTTTCAGCTTGTGTGCCAGGCTTGACTCCTGGGTGTGCCACCTCTCTCTCATTCAGTGGGCCATAGAAAGCATTTTTTTTTTCCTTGATTTGTGTTCTAAAATCTACCTCAACACAAAAACACTACATCAATCAGTGGGAGAAAAATATTGGCCTCAGTCAGGGCTTGTGTGCCACTGCTGTGTGTGCTATCTCTCATTCAGTGGGCTATAGAAAGCCTATTTATTTATTTATTTTTTTTCTTATTATTTGGTTTCTAAAGTCTCCCTGAAAAAAAAAAAAAAAAACATAAAAAAACAGTGGGAGAGTAATATTGCCCTTTCAGCTTGTGTGCCAGTCTTGACTCCTGGGTGTGCCACCTCTCTCCCTCTCATTCAGTGGGCCATAGAAAGCCTATTTATTTATTTTTTTAAATATTATTGGGTTTCTAAAGTCTCCCTTAAAAAACAAAAAATACATAAAAAAACAGTGGGAGAGTAATATTGCCCTTTCAGCTTGTGTGCCAGTCTTGACTCCTGGGTGTGCCACCTCTCTCTCATTCAGTGGGCCATAGAAAGCATTTTTTTTTTTTTCCTTGATTTGTGTTCTAAAATCTACCTCAACACAAAAACACTACATCAATCAGTGGGAGAAAAATATTGGCCTCAGTCAGGGCTTGTGTGCCACTGCTGTGTGTGCTATCTCTCATTCAGTGGGCTATAGAAAGCCTATTTATTTATTTATTTTTTTCTTATTATTTGGTTTCTAAAGTCTCCCTGAAAAAAAAAAAAAAAAACATAAAAAAACAGTGGGAGAGTAATATTGCCCTTTCAGCTTGTGTGCCAGTCTTGACTCCTGGGTGTGCCACCTCTCTCCCTCTCATTCAGTGGGCCATAGAAAGCCTATTTATTTTTTTTTTAAATATTATTGGGTTTCTAAAGTCTCCCTTAAAAAACAAAAAATACATAAAAAAACAGTGGGAGAGTAATATTGCCCTTTCAGCTTGTGTGCCAGTCTTGACTCCTGGGTGTGCCACCTCTCTCTCATTCAGTGGGCCATAGAAAGCATTTTTTTTTTTTTCCTTGATTTGTGTTCTAAAATCTACCTCAACACAAAAACACTACATCAATCAGTGGGAGAAAAATATTGGCCTCAGTCAGGGCTTGTGTGCCACTGCTGTGTGTGCTATCTCTCATTCAGTGGGCTATAGAAAGCCTATTTATTTATTTTTTTTTTCTTATTATTTGGTTTCTAAAGTCTCCCTGAAAAAAAAAAAAACATAAAAAAACAGTGGGAGAGTAATATTGCCCTTTCAGCTTGTGTGCCAGTCTTGACTCCTGGGTGTGCCACCTCTCTCCCTCTCATTCAGTGGGCCATAGAAAGCCTATTTATTTTTTTTTTAAATATTATTGGGTTTCTAAAGTCTCCCTTAAAAAACAAAAAATACATAAAAAAACAGTGGGAGAGTAATATTGCCCTTTCAGCTTGTGTGCCAGTCTTGACTCCTGGGTGTGCCACCTCTCTCTCATTCAGTGGGCCATAGAAAGCATTTTTTTTTTTTTTCCTTGATTTGTGTTCTAAAATCTACCTCAACACAAAAACACTACATCAATCAGTGGGAGAAAAATATTGGCCTCAGTCAGGGCTTGTGTGCCACTGCTGTGTGTGCTTTCTCTCATTCAGTGGGCTATAGAAAGCCTATTTATTTATTTTTTTTCTTATTATTTGGTTTCTAAAGTCTCCCTGAAAAAAAAAAAAAAAACATAAAAAAACAGTGGGAGAGTAATATTGCCCTTTCAGCTTGTGTGCCAGTCTTGACTCCTGGGTGTGCCACCTCTCTCCCTCTCATTCAGTGGGCCATAGAAAGCCTATTTATTTTTTTTTTTAAATATTATTGGGTTTCTAAAGTCTCCCTTAAAAAACAAAAAATACATAAAAAAACAGTGGGAGAGTAATATTGCCCTTTCAGCTTGTGTGCCAGGCTTGACTCCTGGGTGTGCCACCTCTCTCCCTCTCATTCAGTGGGCCATAGAAAGCCTATTTATTTTTTTTTTTAAATATTATTGGGTTTCTAAAGTCTCCCTTAAAAAACAAAAAATACATAAAAAAACAGTGGGAGAGTAATATTGCCCTTTCAGCTTGTGTGCCAGGCTTGACTCCTGGGTGTGCCACCTCTCTCCCTCTCATTCAGTGGGCCATAGAAAGCCTATTTATTTATTTTTTTAAATATTATTTGGTTTCTAAAGTCTCCCTGAAAAAAAAAAAAAAACATAAAAAAACAGTGGGAGAGTAATATTGCCCTTTCAGCTTGTGTGCCAGTCTTGACTCCTGGGTGTGCCACCTCTCTCTCTCATTCAGTGGGCTATAGAAAGCCTATTTTTTTTTTTTTTTTTTTTATATTATTTGGTTTCTAAAGTCTCCCTGAGAAAAAAAAAAAAATAAATTAGGTGGGAGATTAATATTGACATTAGTGCTTGAGTGACAGTCCTGCGTGTGTGTCATCTCTGTGATTTTGTGCCACAGAAAACAGAGTGTGTAACATTGTGCCTGATTTTCCTTGTGGTCTCACCAACCTGTTAAGGGATATTGAAATCATACTGAAGTTATAGCTCACCGTGTAAGTTGTTTGACAGCAACAAATAAAGTTACTTTGGTTAAGATTTTAAAACAATGAGGAAGTCTGGTGCAAGAGGTCGTCGTGGGCGTTCATTGTCAGCTGGTAATGATGGTAGTGGTAGTGGAGCATCAGGTGGTCGTGGGGATAAAAATATTCCACCTAAGTCTGGAGCTGTGGAGCCAGTTTCGTCGTCAGGCTACACAAGGCCTCGAACGCTCTCTTTTCTGGGAGTAGGAAAACCGCTTTTAAAGGCGGAGCAGCAACAGCAAGTTTTGGCTTACATTGCAGACTCAGCCTCTAGCTCTTTTGCCTCCTCTTCCGAAACTGGTAAATGTAAAAGCAGCGCGTCGCTTGTGGATGTTCACGGTCAGGGACAAGTCGCTTCCTTGTCCTCCTCAGCAAAAACTACAACAAGAGAGAAGGATGCAGCAGGCGACACAACGGGTCACTCCATGGAGCTCTTTACACATACCGTCCCTGGCTTAGAAAGTGAAACATTTAACAGGCCATGCCCATTACAAGTATATTCTGACATGGAGTGCACTGATGCACAGCCACAGCCAGAGTACTATGCTGCTCCTTTGACTCAGACCACCACATTGCCCTTTCAGGGTACAGATCCACAATCAGACCCTGATGAGACTATGTTGCCCCGCCACGAACGCTATACCACCGACCGACACAGTGACACAGACGAAGTTGCACACGAGCTCGAAGAGGAGGTAATAGATGACCCAGTTATTGACCCCGATTGGCAGCCATTGGGGGAACAGGGTGCAGGCGGCAGTAGTTCAGAAGCGGAGGTGGAGGAGGGGCCGCAACAGGCATCAACATCGCAACAGGTTCCATCTGCCGGGCCCGTATCTGGCCCAAAACGCGTGTCAAAGCCAAAACCTGTTGGAGCACAGCGTTGCCATCCGGTTAAAGCTCAGTCTGCAATCCCTGAAAAGGGATCCGAGTCTAGGAAGAGTGCAGTCTGGCATTTTTTTAAACAACATCCAACTGATCAGCGCAAAGTCATCTGTCAAAAATGTTCAACTAGCTTAAGCAGAGGTCAGAATCTGAAAAGTCTAAATACTAGTTGCATGCATAGACACTTAACCACCATGCATTTTCAAGCCTGGACTAACTACCAAACGTCCCTCAAGGTTGTAGCACCCTCGGCCAATGAAGCTAGTCAGCAACGCAACATCCCTTCCGTCACTGTAAGGCCACCATTTTCCGCACCACCGGCAGTATCTGTGCAGGTTTCTTTGCCAGCCAAAAGCAGTCAGGGTCAGGGAATCACCAGTTTTGTAGGAGGAAATATTGCATCTAGGGCACCGGCGGAAACAATACCGTCTCCAACCGTCTCTCAGTCTGCCATGTACACCGGCACACCCGAAAGTTCCACGATCTCCAGCTCTCCAGTCCAGCTCACCCTACATGAGACTCTGGTTAGAAAAAGGAAGTACTTATCCTCGCATCCGCGTACACAGTGTTTTAACGCCCACATAGCTAGACTAATCTCGTTAGAGATGATGCCCTACCGGTTAGTTGAAAGCGAAGCTTTCAAAGCCCTGATGGAGTACGCTGAACCACGATACGAGCTACCCAGTCGACACTTTTTTTCCAGAAAAGCCATCCCAGCCCTGCACCAGCATGTTAAACAGCGCATCGTCCATGCACTCAGGCAATCTGTGAGTACAAAGGTGCACCTGACTACAGATGCATGGACCAGTAGGCATGGCCAGGGACGTTATGTGTCCATCACGGCACACTGGGTGAATGTGGTGGATGCAGGGTCCACAGGCGACATCAATTTAGGGACAGTTGTGCCTAGCCCACGGTCTAGGAAACAGTTGGCTGTAGGCGTTCGCACCCCCTCCTCCTCCTCCTCCTCGTCCTCCTGCAGAAGCTACAGCTCTTCCACAGAACGCAGTCTGCCAACCACTCCATCGGCAGATGACACTGTTGCACACCAGTTGTCCCATTATGGGCCAGCTACTGCCAAGCGTCAGCAGGCTGTATTGGCTATGAAGTGCTTGGGCGACAACAGACACACCGCGGAAGTTCTGTCCGAGTTCTTGCAACAAGAAACGCAGTCGTGGCTGGGCACAGTAGATCTTGAGGCAGGCAAGGTAGTGAAACACATTCCTTGCCTGGCTCACACCTTAAACCTGGTGGTGCAGTGCTTATTGAAAACTTATCCTGGGTTCTCCGACCTGCTCCTCAAAGTGCGTGCACTTTGCTCACATATCCGACGTTCGCCTGTACACGCCAGCCGTATGCAGACCTATCAGCGGTCTTTGAACCTTCCCCAGCATCGCCTAATCATAGACGTTGCAACAAGGTGGAACTCAACACTGCACATGCTTCAGAGACTGTGCGAACAGAGGCGTGCTGTTATTTATTTGTGGGAGGATACACGGGCAGGCAGTAGGATGGCAGACATGGAGTTGTCAGGTGTGCAGTGGTCTAAGATACAAGACATGTGTCAAGTCCTTCAGTGTTTTGAGGAATGCACACGGCTGGTTAGTGCAGACAACGCCGTAATAAGCATGAGCATCCCCCTAATGCGTCTGCTGATGCAAAGTTTGACGCACATAAAGGAGCAGGCGTCTGCACCAGAGGAAGAGGAAAGCCTTGATGACAGTCAGCCATTGTCTGGTCAGGGCAGTGTACAGGACGAGGTAGCGGGCGAAGAGGAGGTGGAGGACGAGGAGGATGATGGGGATGAGTATATTTTTAATGCCGAACCTTTCCCGGGGGCACAGGAAATTGGTTGCGTGTCACGGCCGGGTTCTGGTTTTTTGAGGGACACAAGTGACGTAGATTTGCCTGCAACTGCCCCTCAACCAATCACAACCGGAGATTTTACAACTGGAACTTTGGCCCACATGGCGGATTATGCCTTACGTATCCTAAAAAGGGACACACGCATTACGAAAATGATGAACGATGACGATTACTGGTTGGCCTGCCTCCTTGATCCACGCTATAAAGGCAAATTGCAAAATATTATGCCACATGAGAACTTGGAACTAATATTAGCAACCAAACAATCAACTCTTGTTGACCGTTTGCTTCAGGCATTCCCAGCACACAGCGCACGTGATCGTTCTCACACGAGCTCCAGGGGGCAGCAGACTAGGAGTGTTAGGGGTGCACACATCAGAAGTGGCGTTGGACAGAGGGGTTTTCTGACCAGGTTGTGGAGTGATTTTGCTATGACCGCAGACAGGACAGGTACTGCTGCATCAATTGAAAGTGACAGGAGACAACATTTGTCCAGTATGGTTACTAACTATTTTTCATCCCTTATCGATGTTCTCCCTCAACCGTCATTCCCATTTGATTACTGGGCCTCCAAATTAGACACCTGGCCAGAATTGGCAGAATATGCATTGCAGGAGCTTGCTTGCCCGGCAGCAAGTGTCCTATCAGAAAGAGTATTCAGTGCTGCAGGTTCAATATTAACCGAAAAAAGGACTCGTCTGGCTACCCAAAATGTTGACGATCTAACATTCATTAAAATGAACCACAACTGGATTTCGAAATCTTTTGCCCCACCTTGCCCGGCCGACACCTAGCTTTCCTATGAAAGGCTCTTGCCTGTGAATTACTTTTCTAATGTCTAATTTGCTGCAGCTGATTGTACAGCATACGACATGTTTACACCTCCCTAAATGGCCAAACTCCCCACACGGGGCCGTGGTATCGCGACTTGGCGCAAGCACCCGTGAGACTGCTGTTTGTCTGAAGAGGTGGGTGTGCTCGCTTTTGGTTGACGGCATTGCTACTGGGTCCCTCATAGTACAATGTAGTGTCTCTGGCGGTGGTGGTGCACACCCAACGTCAGACACACCGTTGTAACATGAGGGGCCCTGGGGCGGTCCCGCCGGCCTCTAGAGAGTTCCCCCCTACCCCAGCTCAAAATGTGCTCTACCACATGCAAAATTATGTCGCACAGCTCCACCAATCTTTAGTCTATTCGCTGACATCATTCAATGTCTGGCACTGACAATACAAATTTGTAGACATCTACGATGCAACTTAAAGTAGTCTGTGTCTGTGTCCTATATTGGCACCATTAAATAGTTACTGCCAAATTACTATGTCAGAAACTCAGCAGATGAGCCCACCCCTGTACCTAAGTATGCCACCTTTTTTTTTGTTTTGGTTGTTTTGCGAGACATTAACATCTATTTATATTTTGGGAGTACTGGGACAGACACTCCTTGCACTACTCCTCCACTCACCACCAAGCTGCCCGTGTATCCATGTAACCGCTGTAAAACTGCCATGAGCCTATTGTTTGTTATTTTAGGCCTTTGAAGCCTGTCTGCGGTCCCTCCTTCCACTAGTCCTCCACTGACCAGACCACTGCTGCCCGTGTACCCCTGGAACCAATTATAAAGTGCCTACAGCCAGCCCATTTTTTTATGTTAGGCCTTTGAAGCCTGTCTGCGGTCCCTCCTTCCACTAGTCCTCCACTGGCCAGACCACTGCTGCCCGTGTACCCCTGGAACCAATTATAAAGTGCCTACAGCCAGCCCATTTTTTTATGTTAGGCCTTTGAAGCCTGTCTGCGGTCCCTACTTTAAATACTCCTCCACTGACCACCAAGCTGCCTGCCCGTGTATCCATGTAACCGCTGTAAAACTGCCATGAGCCTATTGTTTGTTATTTTAGGCCTTTGAAGCCTGTCTGCGGTCCCTCCTTCCACTAGTCCTCCACTGACCAGACCACTGCTGCCCGTGTACCCCTGGAACCAATTATAAAGTGCCTACAGCCAGCCCATTTTTTTATGTTAGGCCTTTGAAGCCTGTCTGCGGTCCCTCCTTCCACTAGTCCTCCACTGACCAGACCACTGCTGCCCGTGTACCCCTGGAACCAATTATAAAGTGCCTACAGCCAGCCCATTTTCTTATGTTAGGCCTTTGAAGCCTGTCTGCGGTCCCTACTTTAAATACTCCTCCACTGACCACCAAGCTGCCTGCCCGTGTATCCATGTAACCGCTGTAAAACTGCCATGAGCCTATTGTTTGTTATTTTAGGCCTTTGAAGCCTGTCTGCGGTCCCTCCTTCCACTAGTCCTCCACTGACCAGACCACTGCTGCCCGTGTACCCCTGGAACCAATTATAAAGTGCCTACAGCCAGCCCATTTTTTTATGTTAGGCCTTTGAAGCCTGTCTGCGGTCCCTCCTTCCACTAGTCCTCCACTGACCAGACCACTGCTGCCCGTGTACCCCTGGAACCAATTATAAAGTGCCTACAGCCAGCCCATTTTCTTATGTTA
Source organism: Ranitomeya variabilis (assembly GCF_051348905.1). NCBI lineage: Eukaryota > Metazoa > Chordata > Amphibia > Anura > Dendrobatidae > Ranitomeya > Ranitomeya variabilis. The sequence continues at coordinate 808,605,233 of NC_135233.1, forward strand.
GGCCTTTGAAGCCTGTCTGCGGTCCCTACTTTAAATACTCCTCCACTGACCACCAAGCTGCCTGCCCGTGTATCCATGTAACCGCTGTAAAACTGCCATGAGCCTATTGTTTGTTATTTTAGGCCTTTGAAGCCTGTCTGCGGTCCCTCCTTCCACTAGTCCTCCACTGGCCAGACCACTGCTGCCCGTGTACCCCTGGAACCAATTATAAAGTGCCTACAGCCAGCCCATTTTTTTATGTTAGGCCTTTGAAGCCTGTCTGCGGTCCCTCCTTCCACTAGTCCTCCACTGACCAGACCACTGCTGCCCGTGTACCCCTGGAACCAATTATAAAGTGCCTACAGCCAGCCCATTTTCTTATGTTAGGCCTTTGAAGCCTGTCTGCGGTCCCTCCTTCCACTAGTCCTCCACTGGCCAGACCACTGCTGCCCGTGTACCCCTGGAACCAATTATAAAGTGCCTACAGCCAGCCCATTTTCTTATGTTAGGCCTTTGAAGCCTGTCTGCGGTCCCTACTTTAAATACTCCTCCACTGACCACCAAGCTGCCTGCCCGTGTATCCATGTAACCGCTGTAAAACTGCCATGAGCCTATTGTTTGTTATTTTAGGCCTTTGAAGCCTGTCTGCGGTCCCTCCTTCCACTAGTCCTCCACTGGCCAGACCACTGCTGCCCGTGTACCCCTGGAACCAATTATAAAGTGCCTACAGCCAGCCCATTTTTTTATGTTAGGCCTTTGAAGCCTGTCTGCGGTCCCTCCTTCCACTAGTCCTCCACTGACCAGACCACTGCTGCCCGTGTACCCCTGGAACCAATTATAAAGTGCCTACAGCCAGCCCATTTTCTTATGTTAGGCCTTTGAAGCCTGTCTGCGGTCCCTCCTTCCACTAGTCCTCCACTGACCAGACCACTGCTGCCCGTGTACCCCTGGAACCAATTATAAAGTGCCTACAGCCAGCCCATTTTCTTATGTTAGGCCTTTGAAGCCTGTCTGCGGTCCCTACTTTAAATACTCCTCCACTGACCACCAAGCTGCCTGCCCGTGTATCCATGTAACCGCTGTAAAACTGCCATGAGCCTATTGTTTGTTATTTTAGGCCTTTGAAGCCTGTCTGCGGTCCCTCCTTCCACTAGTCCTCCACTGGCCAGACCACTGCTGCCCGTGTACCCCTGGAACCAATTATAAAGTGCCTACAGCCAGCCCATTTTTTTATGTTAGGCCTTTGAAGCCTGTCTGCGGTCCCTCCTTCCACTAGTCCTCCACTGACCAGACCACTGCTGCCCGTGTACCCCTGGAACCAATTATAAAGTGCCTACAGCCAGCCCATTTTCTTATGTTAGGCCTTTGAAGCCTGTCTGCGGTCCCTCCTTCCACTAGTCCTCCACTGACCAGACCACTGCTGCCCGTGTACCCCTGGAACCAATTATAAAGTGCCTACAGCCAGCCCATTTTCTTATGTTAGGCCTTTGAAGCCTGTCTGCGGTCCCTACTTTAAATACTCCTCCACTCACCACCAAGCTGCCTGCCCGTCTATCCATGTAACCGCTGTAAAACTGCAATGAGCCTATTGTTTGTTATTTTAGGCCTTTGATAGCCTGTCTGCGGCCCCTACTTGCAATACTCCTCCACTGACCACAATGCTGCCTGGAGTGCCTGCCTGTGTATCCATGTAACCGATGTAAAACTGCCATGACTGCCTACTGTTTGTTATTTTAGGCCTTTGATAGCCTGTCTGCAGCCCCTACTTGCAATACTCCTCCACTGACCACACCAATGCTGCCCGTGTACCCCTGGAACCTATTTAAAAGTTCGTAGAGCCTAGTTATATATTTTATTTACTATTAATAAGGCCATGATGGACTACGCTGTACCACGCTACAAGCTAACCAGTCGACACTTCTTTTGCGAGAAAAGCCATCCCAACCCTCCACCAGCATGTAGAAGACCGCATTGTCCATTCACTCTGGCAATCTGTGAGTACAAAGGTGCACCTGACAACAGACGCATGGACCTGTAGGCATGGCCACGGAAGATTACGTGTCCATTACGGCGCAATGGGTTAATGTGTTGGATGCATGGTCCACAGGGGACAGCCTACTAAGTCTGTCTGCAGTCCCTAATTCAAATTGTCCTCCACTGTCTAAATCGGAGCTTCCACCTTCTGGCTTTCGGCCTATAGTATCAGAAATTAAACTGCATTTGGCCTTCAACTTTGGTTATGGCCTACTAACGGCTTCTGCCCCTCCCTGGTGTTGCCCTCAACTAAATAAAGCTGAGCTTCAACCTTCTGCTCCAAATTACCATTTTAAAAAATGCAATAGGCTTTTCCGGCCTACTAAAGGTGTCTGTCTGTGTGCCCCTGCCTGGTGTTGTCCTCAACTAAATAAAGCTGAGCTTCAACCTTCCGGCTCTCATTAAGTGGTTTTAAAAAAAAAAAGGGTGGTTAGGGCCTACTAACGGCTTCTGCCCCTCCCTGGTGTTGCCCTCAACTAAATAAAGCTGAGCTTCAACCTTCTGCTCCAAATTACCATTTTAAAAAATGCAATAGGCTTTTCCGGCCTACTAAAGGTGTCTGTCTGTGTGCCCCTGCCTGGTGTTGTCCTCAACTAAATAAAGCTGAGCTTCAACCTTCCGGCTCTCATTAAGTGGTTTTAAAAAAAAAAAAGGGTGGTTAGGGCCTACTAACGGCTTCTGCCCCTCCCTGGTGTTGCCCTCAACTAAATAAAGCTGAGCTTCAACCTTCTGCTCCAAATTACCATTTTAAAAAATGCAATAGGCTTTTCCGGCCTACTAAAGGTGTCTGTCTGTGTGCCCCTGCCTGGTGTTGTCCTCAACTAAATAAAGCTGAGCTTCAACCTTCCGGCTCTCATTAAGTGGTTTTAAAAAAAAAAATGGTGGTTAGGGCCTACTAACGGCTTCTGCCCCTCCCTGGTGTTGCCCTCAACTAAATAAAGCTGAGCTTCAACCTTCTGCTCCAAATTACCATTTTAAAAAATGCAATAGGCTTTTCCGGCCTACTAAAGGTGTCTGTCTGTGTGCCCCTGCCTGGTGTTGTCCTCAACTAAATAAAGCTGAGCTTCAACCTTCCGGCTCTCATTAAGTGGTTTTAAAAAAAAAAAATGGTGGTTAGGGCCTACTAACGGCTTCTGCCCCTCCCTGGTGTTGCCCTCAACTAAATAAAGCTGAGCTTCAACCTTCTGCTCCAAATTACCATTTTAAAAAATGCAATAGGCTTTTCCGGCCTACTAAAGGTGTCTGTCTGTGTGCCCCTGCCTGGTGTTGTCCTCAACTAAATAAAGCTGAGCTTCAACCTTCTGCTCCAAATTACCATTTTAAAAAATGCAATAGGCTTTTCCGGCCTACTAAAGGTGTCTGTCTGTGTGCCCCTGCCTGGTGTTGTCCTCAACTAAATAAAGCTGAGCTTCAACCTTCTGCTCCAAATTACCATTTTAAAAAATGCAATAGGCTTTTCCGGCCTACTAAAGGTGTCTGTCTGTGTGCCCCTGCCTGGTGTTGTCCTCAACTAAATAAAGCTGAGCTTCAACCTTCCGGCTCTCATTAAGTGGTTTTAAAAAAAAAAAGGGTGGATAGGGCCTACTAACGGCTTCTGCCCCTCCCTGGTGTTGCCCTCAACTAAATAAAGCTGAGCTTCAACCTTCTGCTCCAAATTACCATTTTAAAAAATGCAATAGGCTTTTCCGGCCTACTAAAGGTGTCTGTCTGTGTGCCCCTGCCTGGTGTTGTCCTCAACTAAATAAAGCTGAGCTTCAACCTTCCGGCTCTCATTAAGTGGTTTTAAAAAAAAAAATGGTGGTTAGGGCCTACTAACGGCTTCTGCCCCTCCCTGGTGTTGCCCTCAACTAAATAAAGCTGAGCTTCAACCTTCTGCTCCAAATTACCATTTTAAAAAATGCAATAGGCTTTTCCGGCCTACTAAAGGTGTCTGTCTGTGTGCCCCTGCCTGGTGTTGTCCTCAACTAAATAAAGCTGAGCTTCAACCTTCCGGCTCTCATTAAGTGGTTTTAAAAAAAAAAAATGGTGGTTAGGGCCTACTAACGGCTTCTGCCCCTCCCTGGTGTTGCCCTCAACTAAATAAAGCTGAGCTTCAACCTTCTGCTCCAAATTACCATTTTAAAAAATGCAATAGGCTTTTCCGGCCTACTAAAGGTGTCTGTCTGTGTGCCCCTGCCTGGTGTTGTCCTCAACTAAATAAAGCTGAGCTTCAACCTTCTGCTCCAAATTACCATTTTAAAAAATGCAATAGGCTTTTCCGGCCTACTAAAGGTGTCTGTCTGTGTGCCCCTGCCTGGTGTTGTCCTCAACTAAATAAAGCTGAGCTTCAACCTTCCGGCTCTCATTAAGTGGTTTTAAAAAAAAAAAAGGGTGGTTAGGGCCTACTAACGGCTTCTGCCCCTCCCTGGTGTTGCCCTCAACTAAATAAAGCTGAGCTTCAACCTTCTGCTCCAAATTACCATTTTAAAAAATGCAATAGGCTTTTCCGGCCTACTAAAGGTGTCTGTCTGTGTGCCCCTGCCTGGTGTTGTCCTCAACTAAATAAAGCTGAGCTTCAACCTTCTGCTCCAAATTACCATTTTAAAAAATGCAATAGGCTTTTCCGGCCTACTAAAGGTGTCTGTCTGTGTGCCCCTGCCTGGTGTTGTCCTCAACTAAATAAAGCTGAGCTTCAACCTTCTGCTCCAAATTACCATTTTAAAAAATGCAATAGGCTTTTCCGGCCTACTAAAGGTGTCTGTCTGTGTGCCCCTGCCTGGTGTTGTCCTCAACTAAATAAAGCTGAGCTTCAACCTTCCGGCTCTCATTAAGTGGTTTTAAAAAAAAAAAAGGGTGGTTAGGGCCTACTAACGGCTTCTGCCCCTCCCTGGTGTTGCCCTCAACTAAATAAAGCTGAGCTTCAACCTTCTGCTCCAAATTACCATTTTAAAAAATGCAATAGGCTTTTCCGGCCTACTAAAGGTGTCTGTCTGTGTGCCCCTGCCTGGTGTTGTCCCCAACTAAATAAAGCTGAGCTTCAACCTTCCGGCTCTCATTAAGTGGTTTAAAAAAAAAAAAATGGTGGTTAGGGCCTACTAACGGCTTCTGCCCCTCCCTGGTGTTGCCCTCAACTAAATAAAGCTGAGCTTCAACCTTCTGCTCCAAATTACCATTTTAAAAAATGCAATAGGCTTTTCCGGCCTACTAAAGGTGTCTGTCTGTGTGCCCCTGCCTGGTGTTGTCCTCAACTAAATAAAGCTGAGCTTCAACCTTCCGGCTCTCATTAAGTGGTTTTAAAAAAAAAAAATGGTGGTTAGGGCCTACTAACGGCTTCTGCCCCTCCCTGGTGTTGCCCTCAACTAAATAAAGCTGAGCTTCAACCTTCTGCTCCAAATTACCATTTTAAAAAATGCAATAGGCTTTTCCGGCCTACTAAAGGTGTCTGTCTGTGTGCCCCTGCCTGGTGTTGTCCTCAACTAAATAAAGCTGAGCTTCAACCTTCTGCTCCAAATTACCATTTTAAAAAATGCAATAGGCTTTTCCGGCCTACTAAAGGTGTCTGTCTGTGTGCCCCTGCCTGGTGTTGTCCTCAACTAAATAAAGCTGAGCTTCAACCTTCCGGCTCTCATTAAGTGGTTTTAAAAAAAAAAAAATGGTGGTTAGGGCCTACTAACGGCTTCTGCCCCTCCCTGGTGTTGCCCTCAACTAAATAAAGCTGAGCTTCAACCTTCTGCTCCAAATTACCATTTTAAAAAATGCAATAGGCTTTTCCGGCCTACTAAAGGTGTCTGTCTGTGTGCCCCTCCCTGGTGTTGTCCTCAACTAAATAAAGCTGAGCTTCAACCTTCTGCTCCAAATTACCATTTTAAAAAATGCAATAGGCTTTTCCGGCCTACTAAAGGTGTCTGTCTGTGTGCCCCTGCCTGGTGTTGTCCTCAACTAAATAAAGCTGAGCTTCAACCTTCCGGCTCTCATTAAGTGGTTTAAAAAAAAAAAAAGGGTGGTTAGGGCCTACTAACGGCTTCTGCCCCTCCCTGGTGTTGCCCTCAACTAAATAAAGCTGAGCTTCAACCTTCTGCTCCAAATTACCATTTTAAAAAATGCAATAGGCTTTTCCGGCCTACTAAAGGTGTCTGTCTGTGTGCCCCTGCCTGGTGTTGTCCTCAACTAAATAAAGCTGAGCTTCAACCTTCCGGCTCTCATTAAGTGGTTTTAAAAAAAAAAAAGGGTGGTTAGGGCCTACTAACGGCTTCTGCCCCTCCCTGGTGTTGCCCTCAACTAAATAAAGCTGAGCTTCAACCTTCTGCTCCAAATTACCATTTTAAAAAATGCAATAGGCTTTTCCGGCCTACTAAAGGTGTCTGTCTGTGTGCCCCTGCCTGGTGTTGTCCTCAACTAAATAAAGCTGAGCTTCAACCTTCCGGCTCTCATTAAGTGGTTTTAAAAAAAAAAAAAGGGTGGTTAGGGCCTACTAACGGCTTCTGCCCCTCCCTGGTGTTGCCCTCAACTAAATAAAGCTGAGCTTCAACCTTCTGCTCCAAATTACCATTTTAAAAAATGCAATAGGCTTTTCCGGCCTACTAAAGGTGTCTGTCTGTGTGCCCCTGCCTGGTGTTGTCCTCAACTAAATAAAGCTGAGCTTCAACCTTCCGGCTCTCATTAAGTGGTTTTAAAAAAAAAAAATGGTGGTTAGGGCCTACTAACGGCTTCTGCCCCTCCCTGGTGTTGCCCTCAACTAAATAAAGCTGAGCTTCAACCTTCTGCTCCAAATTACCATTTTAAAAAATGCAATAGGCTTTTCCGGCCTACTAAAGGTGTCTGTCTGTGTGCCCCTGCCTGGTGTTGTCCTCAACTAAATAAAGCTGAGCTTCAACCTTCTGCTCCAAATTACCATTTTAAAAAATGCAATAGGCTTTTCCGGCCTACTAAAGGTGTCTGTCTGTGTGCCCCTGCCTGGTGTTGTCCTCAACTAAATAAAGCTGAGCTTCAACCTTCCGGCTCTCATTAAGTGGTTTTAAAAAAAAAAAAAGGGTGGTTAGGGCCTACTAACGGCTTCTGCCCCTCCCTGGTGTTGCCCTCAACTAAATAAAGCTGAGCTTCAACCTTCTGCTCCAAATTACCATTTTAAAAAATGCAATAGGCTTTTCCGGCCTACTAAAGGTGTCTGTCTGTGTGCCCCTGCCTGGTGTTGTCCTCAACTAAATAAAGCTGAGCTTCAACCTTCTGCTCCAAATTACCATTTTAAAAAATGCAATAGGCTTTTCCGGCCTACTAAAGGTGTCTGTCTGTGTGCCCCTGCCTGGTGTTGTCCTCAACTAAATAAAGCTGAGCTTCAACCTTCCGGCTCTCATTAAGTGGTTTTAAAAAAAAAAAAGGGTGGTTAGGGCCTACTAACGGCTTCTGCCCCTCCCTGGTGTTGCCCTCAACTAAATAAAGCTGAGCTTCAACCTTCTGCTCCAAATTACCATTTTAAAAAATGCAATAGGCTTTTCCGGCCTACTAAAGGTGTCTGTCTGTGTGCCCCTGCCTGGTGTTGTCCTCAACTAAATAAAGCTGAGCTTCAACCTTCCGGCTCTCATTAAGTGGTTTTAAAAAAAAAAAAGGGTGGTTAGGGCCTACTAACGGCTTCTGCCCCTCCCTGGTGTTGCCCTCAACTAAATAAAGCTGAGCTTCAACCTTCTGCTCCAAATTACCATTTTAAAAAATGCAATAGGCTTTTCCGGCCTACTAAAGGTGTCTGTCTGTGTGCCCCTGCCTGGTGTTGTCCTCAACTAAATAAAGCTGAGCTTCAACCTTCCGGCTCTCATTAAGTGGTTTTAAAAAAAAAAAATGGTGGTTAGGGCCTACTAACGGCTTCTGCCCCTCCCTGGTGTTGCCCTCAACTAAATAAAGCTGAGCTTCAACCTTCTGCTCCAAATTACCATTTTAAAAAATGCAATAGGCTTTTCCGGCCTACTAAAGGTGTCTGTCTGTGTGCCCCTGCCTGGTGTTGTCCTCAACTAAATAAAGCTGAGCTTCAACCTTCCGGCTCTCATTAAGTGGTTTAAAAAAAAAAAAATGGTGGTTAGGGCCTACTAACGGCTTCTGCCCCTCCCTGGTGTTGCCCTCAACTAAATAAAGCTGAGCTTCAACCTTCTGCTCCAAATTACCATTTTAAAAAATGCAATAGGCTTTTCCGGCCTACTAAAGGTGTCTGTCTGTGTGCCCCTGCCTGGTGTTGTCCTCAACTAAATAAAGCTGAGCTTCAACCTTCTGCTCCAAATTACCATTTTAAAAAATGCAATAGGCTTTTCCGGCCTACTAAAGGTGTCTGTCTGTGTGCCCCTGCCTGGTGTTGTCCTCAACTAAATAAAGCTGAGCTTCAACCTTCCGGCTCTCATTAAGTGGTTTTAAAAAAAAAAAATGGTGGTTAGGGCCTACTAACGGCTTCTGCCCCTCCCTGGTGTTGCCCTCAACTAAATAAAGCTGAGCTTCAACCTTCTGCTCCAAATTACCATTTTAAAAAATGCAATAGGCTTTTCCGGCCTACTAAAGGTGTCTGTCTGTGTGCCCCTGCCTGGTGTTGTCCTCAACTAAATAAAGCTGAGCTTCAACCTTCTGCTCCAAATTACCATTTTAAAAAATGCAATAGGCTTTTCCGGCCTACTAAAGGTGTCTGTCTGTGTGCCCCTGCCTGGTGTTGTCCTCAACTAAATAAAGCTGAGCTTCAACCTTCCGGCTCTCATTAAGTGGTTTTTAAAAAAAAAAAGGGTGGTTAGGGCCTACTAACGGCTTCTGCCCCTCCCTGGTGTTGCCCTCAACTAAATAAAGCTGAGCTTCAACCTTCTGCTCCAAATTACCATTTTAAAAAATGCAATAGGCTTTTCCGGCCTACTAAAGGTGTCTGTCTGTGTGCCCCTGCCTGGTGTTGTCCTCAACTAAATAAAGCTGAGCTTCAACCTTCCGGCTCTCATTAAGTGGTTTAAAAAAAAAAAAAGGGTGGTTAGGGCCTACTAACGGCTTCTGCCCCTCCCTGGTGTTGCCCTCAACTAAATAAAGCTGAGCTTCAACCTTCTGCTCCAAATTACCATTTTAAAAAATGCAATAGGCTTTTCCGGCCTACTAAAGGTGTCTGTCTGTGTGCCCCTGCCTGGTGTTGTCCTCAACTAAATAAAGCTGAGCTTCAACCTTCCGGCTCTCATTAAGTGGTTTTAAAAAAAAAAAAGGGTGGTTAGGGCCTACTAACGGCTTCTGCCCCTCCCTGGTGTTGCCCTCAACTAAATAAAGCTGAGCTTCAACCTTCTGCTCCAAATTACCATTTTAAAAAATGCAATAGGCTTTTCCGGCCTACTAAAGGTGTCTGTCTGTGTGCCCCTGCCTGGTGTTGTCCTCAACTAAATAAAGCTGAGCTTCAACCTTCCGGCTCTCATTAAGTGGTTTTAAAAAAAAAAAATGGTGGTTAGGGCCTACTAACGGCTTCTGCCCCTCCCTGGTGTTGCCCTCAACTAAATAAAGCTGAGCTTCAACCTTCTGCTCCAAATTACCATTTTAAAAAATGCAATAGGCTTTTCCGGCCTACTAAAGGTGTCTGTCTGTGTGCCCCTGCCTGGTGTTGTCCTCAACTAAATAAAGCTGAGCTTCAACCTTCTGCTCCAAATTACCATTTTAAAAAATGCAATAGGCTTTTCCGGCCTACTAAAGGTGTCTGTCTGTGTGCCCCTGCCTGGTGTTGTCCTCAACTAAATAAAGCTGAGCTTCAACCTTCCGGCTCTCATTAAGTGGTTTTTAAAAAAAAAAAAGGGTGGTTAGGGCCTACTAACGGCTTCTGCCCCTCCCTGGTGTTGCCCTCAACTAAATAAAGCTGAGCTTCAACCTTCTGCTCCAAATTACCATTTTAAAAAATGCAATAGGCTTTTCCGGCCTACTAAAGGTGTCTGTCTGTGTGCCCCTGCCTGGTGTTGTCCTCAACTAAATAAAGCTGAGCTTCAACCTTCTGCTCCAAATTACCATTTTAAAAAATGCAATAGGCTTTTCCGGCCTACTAAAGGTGTCTGTCTGTGTGCCCCTGCCTGGTGTTGTCCTCAACTAAATAAAGCTGAGCTTCAACCTTCCGGCTCTCATTAAGTGGTTTTTAAAAAAAAAAAGGGTGGTTAGGGCCTACTAACGGCTTCTGCCCCTCCCTGGTGTTGCCCTCAACTAAATAAAGCTGAGCTTCAACCTTCTGCTCCAAATTACCATTTTAAAAAATGCAATAGGCTTTTCCGGCCTACTAAAGGTGTCTGTCTGTGTGCCCCTGCCTGGTGTTGTCCTCAACTAAATAAAGCTGAGCTTCAACCTTCTGCTCCAAATTACCATTTTAAAAAATGCAATAGGCTTTTCCGGCCTACTAAAGGTGTCTGTCTGTGTGCCCCTGCCTGGTGTTGTCCTCAACTAAATAAAGCTGAGCTTCAACCTTCTGCTCCAAATTACCATTTTAAAAAATGCAATAGGCTTTTCCGGCCTACTAAAGGTGTCTGTCTGTGTGCCCCTGCCTGGTGTTGTCCTCAACTAAATAAAGCTGAGCTTCAACCTTCCGGCTCTCATTAAGTGGTTTTAAAAAAAAAAAAGGGTGGTTAGGGCCTACTAACGGCTTCTGCCCCTCCCTGGTGTTGCCCTCAACTAAATAAAGCTGAGCTTCAACCTTCTGCTCCAAATTACCATTTTAAAAAATGCAATAGGCTTTTCCGGCCTACTAAAGGTGTCTGTCTGTGTGCCCCTGCCTGGTGTTGTCCTCAACTAAATAAAGCTGAGCTTCAACCTTCCGGCTCTCATTAAGTGGTTTTAAAAAAAAAAAAGGGTGGTTAGGGCCTACTAACGGCTTCTGCCCCTCCCTGGTGTTGCCCTCAACTAAATAAAGCTGAGCTTCAACCTTCTGCTCCAAATTACCATTTTAAAAAATGCAATAGGCTTTTCCGGCCTACTAAAGGTGTCTGTCTGTGTGCCCCTGCCTGGTGTTGTCCTCAACTAAATAAAGCTGAGCTTCAACCTTCCGGCTCTCATTAAGTGGTTTTAAAAAAAAAAAATGGTGGTTAGGGCCTACTAACGGCTTCTGCCCCTCCCTGGTGTTGCCCTCAACTAAATAAAGCTGAGCTTCAACCTTCTGCTCCAAATTACCATTTTAAAAAATGCAATAGGCTTTTCCGGCCTACTAAAGGTGTCTGTCTGTGTGCCCCTGCCTGGTGTTGTCCTCAACTAAATAAAGCTGAGCTTCAACCTTCTGCTCCAAATTACCATTTTAAAAAATGCAATAGGCTTTTCCGGCCTACTAAAGGTGTCTGTCTGTGTGCCCCTGCCTGGTGTTGTCCTCAACTAAATAAAGCTGAGCTTCAACCTTCCGGCTCTCATTAAGTGGTTTTAAAAAAAAAAAAGGGTGGTTAGGGCCTACTAACGGCTTCTGCCCCTCCCTGGTGTTGCCCTCAACTAAATAAAGCTGAGCTTCAACCTTCTGCTCCAAATTACCATTTTAAAAAATGCAATAGGCTTTTCCGGCCTACTAAAGGTGTCTGTCTGTGTGCCCCTGCCTGGTGTTGTCCTCAACTAAATAAAGCTGAGCTTCAACCTTCCGGCTCTCATTAAGTGGTTTTTAAAAAAAAAAAAGGGTGGTTAGGGCCTACTAACGGCTTCTGCCCCTCCCTGGTGTTGCCCTCAACTAAATAAAGCTGAGCTTCAACCTTCTGCTCCAAATTACCATTTTAAAAAATGCAATAGGCTTTTCCGGCCTACTAAAGGTGTCTGTCTGTGTGCCCCTGCCTGGTGTTGTCCTCAACTAAATAAAGCTGAGCTTCAACCTTCTGCTCCAAATTACCATTTTAAAAAATGCAATAGGCTTTTCCGGCCTACTAAAGGTGTCTGTCTGTGTGCCCCTGCCTGGTGTTGTCCTCAACTAAATAAAGCTGAGCTTCAACCTTCCGGCTCTCATTAAGTGGTTTTTAAAAAAAAAAAGGGTGGTTAGGGCCTACTAACGGCTTCTGCCCCTCCCTGGTGTTGCCCTCAACTAAATAAAGCTGAGCTTCAACCTTCTGCTCCAAATTACCATTTTAAAAAATGCAATAGGCTTTTCCGGCCTACTAAAGGTGTCTGTCTGTGTGCCCCTGCCTGGTGTTGTCCTCAACTAAATAAAGCTGAGCTTCAACCTTCTGCTCCAAATTACCATTTTAAAAAATGCAATAGGCTTTTCCGGCCTACTAAAGGTGTCTGTCTGTGTGCCCCTGCCTGGTGTTGTCCTCAACTAAATAAAGCTGAGCTTCAACCTTCTGCTCCAAATTACCATTTTAAAAAATGCAATAGGCTTTTCCGGCCTACTAAAGGTGTCTGTCTGTGTGCCCCTGCCTGGTGTTGTCCTCAACTAAATAAAGCTGAGCTTCAACCTTCCGGCTCTCATTAAGTGGTTTTAAAAAAAAAAAAGGGTGGTTAGGGCCTACTAACGGCTTCTGCCCCTCCCTGGTGTTGCCCTCAACTAAATAAAGCTGAGCTTCAACCTTCTGCTCCAAATTACCATTTTAAAAAATGCAATAGGCTTTTCCGGCCTACTAAAGGTGTCTGTCTGTGTGCCCCTGCCTGGTGTTGTCCTCAACTAAATAAAGCTGAGCTTCAACCTTCCGGCTCTCATTAAGTGGTTTTAAAAAAAAAAAAGGGTGGTTAGGGCCTACTAACGGCTTCTGCCCCTCCCTGGTGTTGCCCTCAACTAAATAAAGCTGAGCTTCAACCTTCTGCTCCAAATTACCATTTTAAAAAATGCAATAGGCTTTTCCGGCCTACTAAAGGTGTCTGTCTGTGTGCCCCTGCCTGGTGTTGTCCTCAACTAAATAAAGCTGAGCTTCAACCTTCCGGCTCTCATTAAGTGGTTTTAAAAAAAAAAAATGGTGGTTAGGGCCTACTAACGGCTTCTGCCCCTCCCTGGTGTTGCCCTCAACTAAATAAAGCTGAGCTTCAACCTTCTGCTCCAAATTACCATTTTAAAAAATGCAATAGGCTTTTCCGGCCTACTAAAGGTGTCTGTCTGTGTGCCCCTGCCTGGTGTTGTCCTCAACTAAATAAAGCTGAGCTTCAACCTTCTGCTCCAAATTACCATTTTAAAAAATGCAATAGGCTTTTCCGGCCTACTAAAGGTGTCTGTCTGTGTGCCCCTGCCTGGTGTTGTCCTCAACTAAATAAAGCTGAGCTTCAACCTTCCGGCTCTCATTAAGTGGTTTTAAAAAAAAAAAAGGGTGGTTAGGGCCTACTAACGGCTTCTGCCCCTCCCTGGTGTTGCCCTCAACTAAATAAAGCTGAGCTTCAACCTTCTGCTCCAAATTACCATTTTAAAAAATGCAATAGGCTTTTCCGGCCTACTAAAGGTGTCTGTCTGTGTGCCCCTGCCTGGTGTTGTCCTCAACTAAATAAAGCTGAGCTTCAACCTTCCGGCTCTCATTAAGTGGTTTTAAAAAAAAAAAAGGGTGGTTAGGGCCTACTAACGGCTTCTGCCCCTCCCTGGTGTTGCCCTCAACTAAATAAAGCTGAGCTTCAACCTTCTGCTCCAAATTACCATTTTAAAAAATGCAATAGGCTTTTCCGGCCTACTAAAGGTGTCTGTCTGTGTGCCCCTGCCTGGTGTTGTCCTCAACTAAATAAAGCTGAGCTTCAACCTTCCGGCTCTCATTAAGTGGTTTTAAAAAAAAAAAAGGGTGGTTAGGGCCTACTAACGGCTTCTGCCCCTCCCTGGTGTTGCCCTCAACTAAATAAAGCTGAGCTTCAACCTTCTGCTCCAAATTACCATTTTAAAAAATGCAATAGGCTTTTCCGGCCTACTAAAGGTGTCTGTCTGTGTGCCCCTGCCTGGTGTTGTCCTCAACTAAATAAAGCTGAGCTTCAACCTTCCGGCTCTCATTAAGTGGTTTTAAAAAAAAAAAATGGTGGTTAGGGCCTACTAACGGCTTCTGCCCCTCCCTGGTGTTGCCCTCAACTAAATAAAGCTGAGCTTCAACCTTCTGCTCCAAATTACCATTTTAAAAAATGCAATAGGCTTTTCCGGCCTACTAAAGGTGTCTGTCTGTGTGCCCCTGCCTGGTGTTGTCCTCAACTAAATAAAGCTGAGCTTCAACCTTCTGCTCCAAATTACCATTTTAAAAAATGCAATAGGCTTTTCCGGCCTACTAAAGGTGTCTGTCTGTGTGCCCCTGCCTGGTGTTGTCCTCAACTAAATAAAGCTGAGCTTCAACCTTCCGGCTCTCATTAAGTGGTTTTAAAAAAAAAAAAGGGTGGTTAGGGCCTACTAACGGCTTCTGCCCCTCCCTGGTGTTGCCCTAAACTAAATAAAGCTGAGCTTCAACCTTCTGCTCCAAATTACCATTTTAAAAAATGCAATAGGCTTTTCCGGCCTACTAAAGGTGTCTGTCTGTGTGCCCCTGCCTGGTGTTGTCCTCAACTAAATAAAGCTGAGCTTCAACCTTCCGGCTCTCATTAAGTGGTTTAAAAAAAAAAAAAGGGTGGTTAGGGCCTACTAACGGCTTCTGCCCCTCCCTGGTGTTGCCCTCAACTAAATAAAGCTGAGCTTCAACCTTCTGCTCCAAATTACCATTTTAAAAAATGCAATAGGCTTTTCCGGCCTACTAAAGGTGTCTGTCTGTGTGCCCCTGCCTGGTGTTGTCCTCAACTAAATAAAGCTGAGCTTCAACCTTCCGGCTCTCATTAAGTGGTTTTAAAAAAAAAAAATGGTGGTTAGGGCCTACTAACGGCTTCTGCCCCTCCCTGGTGTTGCCCTCAACTAAATAAAGCTGAGCTTCAACCTTCCGGCTCTCATTAAGTGGTTTTAAAAAAAAAAAATGGTGGTTAGGGCCTACTAACGGCTTCTGCCCCTCCCTGGTGTTGCCCTCAACTAAATAAAGCTGAGCTTCAACCTTCTGCTCCAAATTACCATTTTAAAAAATGCAATAGGCTTTTCCGGCCTACTAAAGGTGTCTGCCCCTCCCTGGTGTTGTCCTCAACTGAACAAAGCTGAGCTTCCACATTCTGGCTTTCGCCCTATACTATCAGATATTAAACTGCATTTGGCCTACTAGTGTGGTTAGGCCCTTGAAACAGTGTCTGCTGCTCTTGGGTTTGCTACTCCACTGAACAAAGCAATGCCGCCTGTTTAGTCCTGTTACCAATTTTGAACTGCATGTAGCCTACTTTATTCTTTGGCCCTATATCTGTTTCCTCCTCATCCTGCCCATTGCCCAGCCACTGCTAAATGAGTCTGCTGGTACATTGACCTAGACCACTACATTCCCCTTGTACTCTACACAGCCAGAATCTGACCCTGCTGAAAGTAAGGTTCCCCTTCCCGCATGTTATACCACCTTACACAGGGACAAAGAGGAAGGTGCAGATGAAAGTGCAGGTTCCTTCATCAGGTGGGGGGGCATACTCGTTGGCGACGTCACTGGCACAGGGCCCCTCAGAGTACGCAAAAGTGTCGCTGCTGGTGGGAGGCGCCCCCGCCATGCAAACACACCGCCGTACTTTGAGGGGCCCTGTGCCAGTGGCAATGCGAACGAGTGGGCCCCCCCTGCTTGCTCAGGATCACAGCACTTGCAACTTTTAAATACTTACCTTTCCCTGCAACACCGCCGTGACGTAGTCCGCATTTCCTGGGCCCACGAAAAACTTGAGCCAGCCCTACTCCCCCCACAACTTTCCCCCAATTCCCTATGCCCAACTATTATTATACAGTTAATTAAGATTGGCAAGCTTCAGAAACAAGAATGGATGTTTTTGGCATTAAAATGGGCACTGTAGGTGTTTTCCTGGCCTCCACTCACTGCCGACTATGCTTCCCCATTGACTTGCATTGGGTTTCGTGTTTCGGTCGATCCCCGACTTTTAGCGATAATCGGCCGACTGCACTCGACTCGACTCTGGACAAAATCGGGTTTCCCAAAACCCTACTCGATCTTAAAAAAATGAAAGTCGCTCAACCCTACTTATTACAACAGATCTTTCTCAATCCACCATAATGTCTCCACCTGCACCTCACTCACAGTCCAGCAGTTTGTCTTGTTCCCTGTTCTCTGCCCTCTCTCAGCACAGCTGCCAACCCTTGGTCCTGCAGTTGTGGTCATGTAAAAGAATGTTTCCTGCTACACATGGCAAACCTAAGAGATTGAAATCCACCATCTCCAATCAGTTGGCCATGGAAATCCTGCCTTTCCGCTTGGTGGATATAGATGGTTTCCAAAAGTGGATGGCCATTGTAGTCCCCCAGTACCAGTTGCCCAGTCACCCTTACTTCTCTAAGAAAGCTGTGCCTGCGATACACCAGCATGTTGCCCGCTCCCTGAACAAATCTATGTCTGCCAGGGTGCATGTCACCACTGATACCTGGCTGAGCAAACATGGGCAGGGAAGTAGCATCTCGCTGACTGGGCAATGGGTGACTCTGGTGGCTGTGGGGGCAGTTGGTCAAGAGTTGCTCCATAAGTCTTTGAATCCCCAAGGCTTTCGGGACAAACTTCTGTATCTAAGAGTTCCTCACTGCTTCTGCCTCCTCCACCTCCTCTAGGTCCTCCACCTGTGCCCTCAAACTCTACCTTAATCAGACATGTATTCCAACAGCAGATAGAATCTCCCCCACCTCCGTACTGCGCAGCCATGGCTCAGGCAATGTTTAAATTAATATGCCTTGAGATCACAGTCACACAGCTCAAGAGTAGTGAACATGAATCCAGGCTGAGATAGAGCAATGGCTGTCTCAACTAAACCTTGAGCCAGCGAAGGCCATGTAGAATAATGAGGCAAACCTGCTGGCGGTCCTATGCCATGGCAACCTCACATCTCACATCGTCAACCTGGTGGTACAGGAATTTCTCTGCCACTATCCCGGCATGGATGCACTGCTGCAGAAAGCACGTTCACTGTGTGCTCACTTTCGACGATGGCACCCTGCAGGTCATCGACATGCATTGCTACAGAGGTCTTTCAACCTACCGGTTAACAGTTTGTTTAGTGAAGTTTCAGAACAGTGGAATTCCACTCTTCACATGTTGCAGCGGCAGTGGCAGCAGCGACAAGCCCTGGTGCAGTACGTCCTTTTGCATAGCCTGGGCCAATGCAGTCCGGACATGATGCAAATCACGCTTGCGGAGTAGGAACAGATGAAGCACCTCTGCACAGTTTTGAAATGGCTACTAAGATGGTAAGCACTGACGATACCATCATCAGCATTACTATTCCAGTCATCAGAAAGCAGAGGATGATGCGGAAGGGATAACAATATCTCAAATATTACAGCGATCAAGCAGGGCTCATGATACCAGACAAACGGATAATGAAGATGCAGGAGCAGAGGAACAAATGGAGGAAGATGAGGTGATGGATGTGCAGTCAGGAGATGAATATGATAATGATATGCTCCCTGTTGTCCGTGGTTGGTGGGAGGGGACGGAGGAAGTAACTTTGAGTGTTACCCTGCCACCAACACAGCATGGACTTGGACCTTATGGAAGTGCCCGACACATGAGCGCCTTCTTGCTGCACTATTTTCAACACAATGCCCATATTCTTAGGGATAGAAATAGTGCTGACTACTGGTTTCCCAATCTGACTGATTTACGGTACAATAGTAAATTTAGCCAGAAGCTCCCCCCAGATGTATGCTGAAGTATCGAAACACGTTTGTAGACAATCTTAAGAGTGGTTTTCCCCAAGAGAGCAGTGAGGCACACAGTGTGCATCCCAGTTCTAGACGTCGAACCCCAGGATTGTCAAGGCATCATCACCAAAACATTAGCAGCAGCAGTGTAAGTGGCATAAGCAATTTCTGTGAGTCATTTTGCATATTTTTTAGACCAGCCCATGCACCAGCATAACAGAGTAGAAGTCTGACACGTTGTGAACGACAGGGGAGAATAGTGCAGGAGTATCTGGAGCTCAACATCAATGCCATAAGGGGGGTTGGACCCCTTTACATTTTTATCTTCTAAAATGGAAGAGTGGCCTGAACTCACCTGTCATGCCTTGGAGGTTTTGTCATTCCCGATAGCCAGCTTTCTCTCAGAATGTATCTTCAGCGCAGCTGTTGATGTCCGGACGGATAAGCACATCCGGCAGTCCCTTCAAAGTGTAGACCACCCAACTTTCATCAAAATGAACAAGTCATGGATCTCCCCAGTCGCAGATTTGGCAGACTAGGCGATGGAGTCATTTTCAGTGTCATGTATTGATCTCACGTTATTGCAGTCTGTGCCATCTTTGTGGTGTCTTCTGTGCCTGATGTTGCTACTGCTGTTGATGTTGCAAACTTTTTTTTAAATGTGGAGACCCCAAGTTTGGTCTACATCTGGTGGGTTGCCTGTAGTAGAATGTGTGTCAGAGCCTCAGAGGCCTATTATACTGTTTCTACTCTGTGGAAATTGTTGCCACTTTAGTGGTGTGTTATAATTATTGTATGAAATGTGGAGACTCAAAGTTGGGTCTCCATCACGTGGGTTGCCTGTAGTAGAAGGTGCGTCAGGAGCATATTCTATTGTTTCTTCTTTGTGGAAATTGATGCCACTTTAGTGGTGTGTGACATTTATTTTTTTGAAATGTGGAGACTCCAAGTTGGGTCTCATTCTGGTGGGTTGCCTGTGTGGTAGGTCTCCCAAACAGGCAGGCCTGCACTCACTTTCAGTCAACTACATGTATTACTTTCCTTACATTTTTCTACCAATAGTACTGTATGCAACTGATGTGTGTGCCATCTGAGTGTGGCTGGAATTAAAAAAAAAAATTGAAGGTGTTTCATGAAGTATCAGGTCTCACAGATAAAAAGGCTTACACTGCTCCCTTAACCACCAGGTCCTACTTGAAGGTTCAATTCCAAGCTGTAAATGCTGGGTCAGGCCCTGATACCTCATGCATGGCCCAAGGCTGACTGCTGCTGTGCCATTTGCAAATTACTACTGTGGGTCAATTGATGCAACTTTTCATGGTGTCTGCCCCTAATTTTCACTGTTTGGGAAGCTTTTTGCCAACCCTTAAGGTGTTGTTTATGCATTTGGCTTTGCCTCTCATTGAATCTAATGAGGTTCGGGTACGTTCAATGAACTGTTCAATGAACATTGGTCCGTTCGGCGAAACCAAACTGAACTAAACCTTGAAAGGTTTGCTCATCTCTAATCATAACTACAATCCAAGTAAGTGACCACTCCAACTTATCACTGGGCCAGCGAAGATGACAAACATCTGTATGTACTCACTTTTGCCATGTATTATGCCATACATACCAGGGCAGATTATCAATCCAGTCTAATTTTTACATATCAAAAACTTAGACTTGACTGTCTAAAAATGTGTCAAATTTATGACAAGTCGCCACACTAATAAATCTATAATATTTTTCTAAGCGAAGCTTATGATGAGCATCTTTAGACTCTCTAATCTAAGTTTGCATGACCTAATAATTGTATTACATTGCAGCAATAATGTGTGCTAACATTTTGGTGCATGGTATTGCAATTTAGGAGACACACACTTTTCCAGCAAGTTGCACTGCTTTCATGTTTTGCTTAGAAAACCACATTTTATCCCTTTTTAAATGAAGTGTAACAAAGATGAAAAAGGGATGAATCAGTCCTTATTGCTAAATGACTAAACATTTTATTTGCAGAAGAAATTAAGTATTAGGTGGTACTTATTCTTACTGACTTTGCAGATTTCCACTTTTAGGGATCTTTCTTTGACATCCGTATACCCTATTAATGCAATCCATATTTCCTTTTGGAAAAAATGTTTTACATTATCAAATTAATCTCTTTAATAATCTTTTATAGTCCAAGCTCTGCACTTTTCCCACTCTAGTTTCAGCAAAATATTTAATTACTGTTAAGTTTCTTCTTAGTATTTCCATGAGGGTAATCCCATTGTGAAATCAATGAATTTTAGAATGATTGATTCAATGATATGGCACTGAATTAATTTTGCGTAAAATACATGGGAGCTCAAAAGGTGACATTATCATCAATTTAATGTATTTAATACAGACAGATTTTTTCTGAATATGCATTAATAAGATACATTAATACAAGGGAAAAAAATCCCACTTTGTTGCTGACTAGATGAAAGCAAAGATTTATAGCCTTGTCTAAACTGGACAACCCAAATTCAGAATACAGATGGTCCAGTTTTCAATATATTGCTAAGACATGAACTAGGCAACATGACGGTTTGACTGAAAGCACTAAATTGTGCAAGCAAGACCCCAAACCAGAAAAAATACCAACTCCATAATAAGAATGAAAAAAGGAGAAGAAAGGAGTATATAGGTTAAAAGATACTTTATTAATGTCACGCTCACGCCCTGACTGGTGGGCGTGAGCTCAGGGGGTTTGTGGCCCCACTGTGCCACAAACCAGACTACCCTGGAAGGGGCGTGACTATGACAGCTGCCTGGGTTTTCACTGGAGCCTCTGATGGTGAGGTCACGCTTGTGCAGCAGGCAGCTGCCAGGTGCTACTCCAGGGTGGTGTCTGGCAGTGGCTGCTGATCCCACTTGGGAGACAGGAACACCAGGATTGGTGCGGGCAGGACTGGCAGAAGAGCACGGCTGAAACTCAGATAAGTAGGCTGGCATGGCTGAGACACAGGGCTGGCAGAGACATGGCAGAGAACACAGGACTGGCAGGCACGGCAGAGAACACAGGGCTGGTTGATGTGGTGTATGAAGGAACAGGTAGGGACCTGTTCACACTGGAGATGCAGGTACGGATATGTAGTATGGAGGAACAGGTAGGGACCTGTTTACACAGGAGGTGCAGGAACGGATATGAAGTATGGTGGAACAGGTAGGGACCTGTTCACACAGGAGGTGCAGGAAATGAAACAAGCAGAAAGGAATGAGGTATGAAGGAACAGGTTGGGACCTATTCAGACTGGAAGAGAACCGCAAGGCTGCGGATAGGAGTGGTAGAGCAGCAAGAGATAGCGCAGCAATAAAAGCTAAGCAGAGCAGAACCACAAGGAATATGGAGAGGAGCTGCAGCAAGAGATTACTGCAGCTGCAGAAGCTAAGCAGAGCGGAGCCACAAGGAATGTGGAGAGGAGCTGCAGCAAAAGATAACTGCAGCAGCAGAAGATAAGCAAAGTAGAAAGGAGCAGAACCGCAGGAGTGTGGAGCAGAGGTAAAGCCACAAAGGTACAGAGCAGGCAGAGCCGCAAGAGTGCGGAGTGTAAGCAGACTGAGAACACGAGGAAAGGCACATCAGTGAAGGAAGCCACAGACAAGGAGACCGAGAAAAGACTAAGTTCAGACAAGGAAATGGAACAAGACAAGAAACAAGAACAAAGAAACAGGGACCAGGATATACTGCCTCCTGGAGGGCGGACAACAAGATCAAGGCAAGAATACAGAGTAAAGCCTCCAGAGAGGGAGTAACACAGAGCAAGACCTGGCAAACTCAGAAGCTAAACACAAACTGAGCTAACACATTGCACAGGCCCAGTCCACTGGGTGGAACTGCACTAAATACTGGAGGCCTCCTGGCAATTGGTCAGGAACAGATTAGACAGATGCACCTGATTCCTATAAGATCCAGAGAGCTCAGGCGTCGCCCCCCCTATGCACAGAGCCAGGAAGCATGCAGAGAGCAGAGACACAGAATTTGGAGCTGGCATGAAACAGAAACCACATCATGGCCAGGAGCAGTGGGTAAGATAGTGTGAGAGATGAGAGGCCATGCCGTGATGCCAGCAAAGTTGTTACAGTACCCCCCTTTACGGCCCCTCTTCTTCAAGCCCGCCAGAATAACTTGTAGAAGAAGGATAGGAGCACACATAGTCAGAGCCATCACAACATTCCTCTGGTAAAATGAGGTAGATGAGACATTAGAGATCTCAGGTTGCCCAGTCTCTTTGAGTCCAGTAAGATCAGCTTCCCACACAGAAGATACAAGGGACAGGACGTCTTTCACCTGGTTAACTGAAAGCAGGGACTTGGAAGCTTGTGATTTGACCACAACATAATCTGATTCTTTGGAAACTGAAGACACCTTCACTGGATCCAACTTAAGCCCATCATCACAAGAAAATTGAACCTCCTCCTTTAGACTGGTGGAAAGCAGAGATGAGATCACTTCTATCTTAGGATCTTCACCCAATAGCCAGATGGAAGCAGGAGGCATACATACAGGAAACATCTTCAGCCTGGAACCCTGAAAAAACTGGACCTCCTCTTCCGGATTAGAGGATGAGTAAGTCTCTGTCTTAGTATTATCAGCAAGTAGCCACTTGGAAGCAGAAGACATACATTTAGCAAGCCCCATCAGCCAGTTACTCTGACAAAACTGGACCATTTCTTCCTCCGGATTGGTGAAGAACAGAGATGCAAGAGCTTCAGCTTTAACTTCTTCATCCACCTGCCACATGAAATCCGAAGGCATCATTACAAGAAGCATCTTCTTCCCAAAGTTTGGAGAAAATTTTTTAAGTGACAGGGATGTTCCTGGGAACTGGTCACTGGTATTGTCACTGGAGGTGTGCGGAGAGGCCGCCACTGCTTCCTTTACTTCAGTGAGGTCAGCACACCGTGATTCAATAGCCAGCAGATCAGATGGAGAGGATGTTAACACTGTAGACTGACCTTGCATTATAGGAACTAGAGACCTCTGGAGACTAGGTAGTTCAAAATCCAGCACCATACTGGGTCTTCGGACCGGACTGGTTTGCATATTAATGTAATGACTAGGCCAATTTTTAAAATTCTTAACACTCATACTTTCTGATTTATGTGATTGTGAGATGCTTTTTCGAGACATACTGTGCATCATGATAGTGGTTAAATTTCTTCAATATGACTTGCGTTTATTTGTAAAAAAAAAAAAAAAAAAAAAAAGGGAAATTTTGCAAAAATGTTAAAAATGTGGCAGTTTTTAAACTTTGAATTTTCATGCCCTTAAATCACAGAAATATGTCACACAAAATAGTTAATAAGTAACATTTCCCACATGTCTACTTTACGTCTGCACAATTTTGGAAACAAAATTTGCTTTTGTTAGGAAGTTATGAGGGTTAAAAGTTGACCAGCAATTTTTCTTTTTTTCCAACAAAATTCCCAAAACCATTTCTTTTAATGACCATCTCACATTTGAAGTCACTTTTAGGGGTCTATATGATATCAGGTACCCAAAAGAGACACCATTCTAAATACTGCACACCTCACAGTGCTCAAAACCACATTCAAAAAGTTTATTAACCCTTCAGGTGCTTCACAGGAATTTTTGGAATGTGGAAAAAAAATGTACATTTAACTTTTTTCACAAACAATTTACTTCAGTTCCAAATTTTTTTATTTTGACAAGAGCAACAGGAAAAAAATGGACCCCAAAATGCGTTGTGTAATTTTTCCTGAGCATGCCGATGCCTCATATGAGGGAGAAAACCACAGTTTGGGCGCACGGCAAAGCTCGGAAGGGAAGGAGCGCCATTTCATTTTTTGAATGCAAAATTTGCTGGAACAACTGGCGGACGCAATCTCACATTTGGAGAGCCTCTGATGTGAGTAAACAGTGAAAATCCCCCCAATGGACACCATTTTGGAAACTAGACCCCTCAGAGAACTGATCTAGATGTGTGGACAGCACATTGATCTCTCAGGTGCTTCAAAGAGTTTATGAAGCTGAGCCATGAAAATAAAAAAAATCACATTTCCCCACAAATGTTTTTAGCCCCAAATGTTGCATTTTCATAAGGGTAGCATGAGAAATTGCACCATATGAGGGAGAAAACTACTGTTTGGGCGCACGGCAGGGCTCGGAAGGGAAGGAGCGCAATTTGACTTTTTGAATGTAAAATTTCCTTGAATCATTAGCAGATGTCAGATGGAGAGCCCCTGATGTGCCTAAACAGTGGAAACCCCCCACAAGTGACCCCATATTGGAAACTAGACCCCTCAAGGAATGTATTTAGGTGTGTGGTGAGCACCTTGAACCCCCAGGGGCTTCACAGAAGTTTATAACGTTGAGTCATGAAAATAATAAAATCACATTTTCCCCTCAAAAAATTTATTTTAGCCCCAAAGTTATCATTTCATAAGGGTAGGAGAAATTGCACCTTACAATTTGTAGTGCAATTTCTCTTTAGTATGCGATACCCCATATGAGGGAGAAAATTACTGATTGGATGCATGTCAGGGAAGGAGCGTCATTTGACTTTTTGAATGAAAAATTTCCTGGAATCATTAGTGGAAGTCATGTCCCATTGGGATAGCTCCTGATGTGCCTAAACAGTGGAACCCCCCACAAGTGACCTCATTTTGGAAACTAGGCCCCTCAAGGATTGTATTTAGATGTTTGCTGAGCATCTTGAACCCCCAAGTGTTTTACAAAAGTTTATAATGTTGAGCCGTGAAAACAAAAAAATCACATTTTCCTAACAAAAATAACCTACATGTAATTGGGAAATATTTTTCAGGCACATTGCAAAGCTCACAAGGCAAGGAGCGCCAGATTTTAATGTTATGGTTTGCAGGTGAAATGACCCACTGGGAGAGCTCACAAGGTGCCATAACAGCAGAACCCCCCCATAAGTGACCCTATTTTACAAACTACACCTCTCAATGAATTCATCTAGGGGTGCAGTGATCATAGTGACACCAACGGTGTGTCACAGAATTTTATACCATTGGGAGGTGAAGTAAAAATAACTACATTTTTAACAAAATATAGTTTTAGCCGAAGATTTTACATTTTCACACAATAAGTAGGTAAAAATTGCACCATATCACATACCATGGGAGAGAAGCAGGATGAAGGCACAGCTTTATGACCTCGGGTTAATGAAGTTGCACACACACCAGGGATTACGGGTGCCACTTCCAAAGAAAAAGAATCTGTATGCTGTTGAAGCGCAATGTAAGTGTGAAATGATCGTCGTCTGAATTTGCTCCACTGTTTATCCGCCTGCTGTTGGTATGATGATGCCACAATAAAGAATTTTGTCGCACGGGACAGTATGTGCCAATCCGCTTTCTTTTCTATAAAAATGGCACTATAATTTGTCCCACAATTTCTACTGAATGTGGCAATAATCTCATATGTGGCTGTACAGTACTATTTAGCCATACGGAGAGAATCAGGAGGAATGGAGCGCTATTTGCCTCCTGAAGCACAGATTTTCCAACAACAGTTTATGGACTCCATATACAGAGCCCCTAATTGCTAGAAGAGCAGAATCGCCCCCAAGTGACCCCATTTTGAAAATTATACCCCTCTGGGAATTTATCTACAGGTGTAGTGAAGATTTTGACTCCATGGGTATTTTCCAGAAACAAACAGCATTGAATGTTCCTGAGTGAAAATTGCAAACTGCTTTTGTAGTGACCAGTACACTGTAGTGACCAGTACGTTGAAGTTACCAGTACATTAAGCCCAGCCCGTGTTTCGGGAGACGTGCACCCGTAAGTTAGGAGGCTCTCATCGCTTCAGAAATGCCAAACATATGGACGCTATATGTAGTTTAGGTTCATTGTGGGGCTCAGAAGGGAAGGCGGCATTTGGATTTAGGAGTGCAGAATTTGTTGAACTACTTTTGGAGGGTGAGGAGCCATTTCACTTTTCCAAAGCTTTTGTACCACCAGTAACTTGACATCCCCCTATATTTCCATTATCAGATGACAGACAAGAGTGGGAGCATTTTATATAATGTTTGGGATCACATTTATCCGATGCTCTACACTGAGCACTTACTTTGGGGTTTCCATTTAAATCTTTGAGTGACGTGTTTCAGATGAAACCTCAGAGGGATCCATTCACTTTAATGAGGCAGCAGAGTAACTTTGCACTCCGTCTGACCTCTGTTCAGTGGTGTCCTTTTCAGAAGTGTACAAAACTGTGGCCGACGGCACTTTTATGCAATCTTAAAAAGGTCCTATGGCGTCCACTGTGCCTCCATCTGCCTCATTATTGGGAATCTTCCACCACAGGTTGTCTGAATCATGTGTTTGCAGAGATTTACACAGAAACTCTGGTACCAGCGCTCAGTGCAGAACACAGGATAAATTTGTGCCAAGCCTTACTGCGATCTTTGGGAGGAAGAATGAAAAAATCAATAGCAGGTGAAGAATTGGTTTTATTTTTTACGACGTTCCTCATGCGGTATAAGTGATTAAGCGACTTTATTCTTCGAGTTACTGCGATTACAGCTATACTAGATTTTTATCAAGATTTATGTCTCTTTACTTTCACACACACTAAACGAAGCTTTTTATTGTAAAAAATAGTTTATGCATCACCATATTTTGAGACCTATAATTTTTCCATATTATCACCCACAGAGTTATGTGAGGGCTTTTTTTGGTTGCAGGACGAGTTAATGTTTTTATTGGTACCATTTCCAGACACATGATGTTTTTTGATTGCTTTCTATTCCGATTTTTGGGAGTCAGAATTAACAAAAACCAGCAACTCAGGATTTATTTTGAGGGGGTTTATGTCCGCATGTGGTAAAATTGATAAGGTAGTTTCATTCTTCAGGTCAGTACTATTACAGCGATACTACATTTTTTTATGTTTTGGCGCTTTTACACAATAAACACTATTTTAGAGAACAAATAATTATTTTTGCATCGCTTTATTCTGACAGCTATAACTTTTTTATTTTTCAGCTGATGAAGCTGTATGGTGGCTTGTTTTTTGTAGGACAAAATGTTGTTTTCAGCTGTACCATGTTGGTTTATATCCATCTTTTTGATCGTGTTTTATTCCACTGTTTGTTTGATGGTATGATTGTAAAGCATTGTTTTTTGCCTTTTTTTATTTTTTTATCGTGTTCACTAAAGGGGTTAACTAGTGAGATAGTTTTATAGGTCAGATCATTCTGGACGCAGTGATACGAAATATGTGTACTTTTATTGTTTAGAATTTTTTTCATACTAATAATTATTTATGGATACAATATCTTGTGATTTTTTTTTTCCAATTATTATTTTTTGAAAAAAAATATTTTTACAATTGTTTAGAAAACATTTTTTTTTTACTTTGTCCCTTTGTGGGACTATCATTTTTTTGTCGGCTGATTGCTTGTATAACATGGTTATAATGTCTGTTTTAGATGATTTCCAAGATCTAGTAGAAAAAGATTTGATAGATTTAAAGAAAAGTCTGACAGACAATAATGGTAGTAATTCTAATTTGACATTATTATTATTATTATTATTTATTGTTATAGCACCATTTATTCCATGGCACTTTACATGTGAGGAGGGGTATAAAGAAAGGCTGGCTTTAACTGAACTAAGAAACAATAGGGATTTGATGATAAGGAAATCAGGTAAAGGAGGCACAATAGTCTTAATGAACACTGGATTGTATAGAAAACTAAATATGATGGATTTGGAAAATACACTGGCATATGAGGAAATGTATAATAATCCAACAGAAGAATTTAATTTAATTTTGAAGAATTTGATTTCTGAAGGTTTGCATATGGGAGTTTTTGACAAAAAAAATAGCAGATTATTTATGCAATGAATATCCAGTGATACCTATATATCATTCACTCCTTAAAGGTCCATAAAAATATTTTTCCACCACTTATGAGGCCGATTGTGGCAGGAATTGATTCCATAGGTGAATGCTTGGGTGCTTGGGTGGATCATCATTTGCAACCTTTAGTACAGGAACAGCATCAGTGTCCTTCATATCTAGTGTTCCAGAATCCGCATTGCCTGAACCAGCACCATTGACCCTCCTGTCAAGTGTTCCAGAATCCAAACTGACTGAACCAGCACCAGTGTTCATCCTTTCTAGTGTTCCAGAATCCACACTACTGTCTGAACCAACACCAGTGTCCAACCTGTGTAGTGTTCCAGAACCTGTCTAGTCTAAACCCTGAGTCTGTTCCATCTGAACATCGGATTCTGTCCGAACCTGATTTGGTACCGTCTGAACCAGCTCCAGTATTTGTTCTACCAGTTATCTAACTCCTGACCTGCCCATGTCCGGTTCTGTGGCTGCAATACTGACTCATGGGGTCAGCTGCCACTGTAACGGGGACTGCTGTACTGCCCTGGAGTGGTATCTGGCGGCTACCTGCAGCTCAAGCCTAACTCCACCATGAATTGCAAAACAAAATGATATTGAAATGTTCCCAAACATTTCATTGCAGATTCCCTCATGCTTGTTCCAACTGAATTACAGAGTAAATGGTAGCAGTGAGCTGCACTATAATTCTGTGTATGAATGATCTTAGATATTGGAAAATAGATGCACTTGTGAGCAACTCAAACTTTTTTATAAAGCTATATCATTGCTTGAACAATAAAGGACTGGAAACACAAATTGTGTTGCAAAGTGAATGGCAAATTCTGCTTCTTGCAGATTCTGTATTTTTAAACAGCTAATGCATCAGAATTAAAGGAGTTGTCTGGTCTAAAACGACAAATCTGCAGTCACTCTAGGATTTTTAACACCAGGAAAGGTGGTCACGTGAACGCAAGCATACAAAATGTATACTCCCATCCAGAATCTGACTGGACTGTTTCCAGTGCAGTGAATGTAAGTATATTGCAAGAGGCTGGAAACAGTCTAGCCAGATTCTGGCTGGGTGTATGCTTATCACGTACTTGCTGTCACATTACTGCTGTTCCCGGCGGTGACACTAGAAAGTCCTCACAGCAGGACTTGGGTTCCTGAATAACCAGATCTGCATAGCCCCATCTTAAATGGAAACAAGGTGTGCATGCCTGACTTGCACTCCATTAGATGTCTATGGGACTGCTGGAGAAAGCTGAGTAAATTGCTCTTCTTTTTCTGGCAGTTCTTTAGAAAATGTATACTGTGGAGGTCACACATGCTACAATCAAGTAGTGGTCTGCAGTTCTCAGGACTGGTGGGTATTCCAGTGGTCAGAAATCCAGTTATCAGTAGGTTATCCTCTATTCTATTGATAGGGAATACCGTTAAATTCTTGGACTAGCCCTTTAAGTGTCTTTTCTCTGCTTCCTATACCAGTAACAGTTGTAAATTTCTAATCTTTGTTTTTCCAAAAGAAACTTTATATAGAGTCTAAATTGGTTGTTTCAGTTGCTCCTTTACTCAATTAGTCTGACTCAGACTGCTATAGAACGGGTGTCCAGACAGCACTAACAGCTAATTAGTGACAGAATTTCTGTCTATGATTCTGCAGGACATTTCCAGTGACAGGCCACCACAGCTAAAAGATTGAATTTAAAGAAATAATAACAGATTTCAAATTCTTTAGAGACACTTCCCTATCATATAAAAATGCAGATATTCATTACATTTATAAGAATTGTTTAGTTATGGAAAAATAAATCTGCTGTGTTCACATCTTGCTATGTGAACACATTCATTGTAATCCATATGGTAAATGTCTCCATTGACCATCTGAAGGTCAATTGTGTGTTTACATGTTCTACCATTGAGTCTAATAATAGGCATATGCAGCGCCCCAGAGTCCTGGTCGTTGCAGTACTGTGGCTCCGCCACTATGGGGAGCTATGGTGCGTCTGATGGCACTGAAGGAGTTCATCTGACCAGGTATCACAGACACCAATACATTTCACAGCTGGGCCTCCGGGGGGAGCTAAGGGTTCTATTCATTAGGCCACTCCCCACCATAGTGGGTAAACTGGGGGTCAGGCAGGAAGTTAGATCAGAAAGCTGACTGGGTTGGAACCAGGCAACACCTTGTGGCAGAGGGTGTTGTGGGGGAAGATACAGTAGGGTCTCTGTCAGGGGTGGGATCCTGACAGAGGCTTGGCAACTTGAACGAACGTAACGGGACCGCGCCTGCTCCGGGTAGCGGCGGTGCCCAAGGAAGGACTAGAAGCGAGATAGATTGTGCTGAGTGAGAAACGAGATCAAGCAAAAGGAGAAATACCAGTAGGGGTCGTGCTGTAAGACCGGAGCAACACCCTACTGAGGCGCACTACCGGTGGCCGGAACGCCGAGGGAGTATCATAACATTCAGCTTCAAGCAATACTCTAAACAGCGGCAGGACAGTCAGTCTAAGGCGGGCTGTCTAACTTAAATCACCTATGCAGTCTTGGGGGGCAACTTGTGGAGAGGGGCGACTCTAGGGTCCCGGAAGAGCTCCGAGCCTACCCGTCATACGGGTGCCGTTCCAACCAGAACAACAGGGAGGGACGGAGGATTAGAAGAACATCATTTAATCGAGTTGTGAGGGAACTTAAGAAACAGACACAACGGTTGTGGGGACTTTCCATAAGCACAGCAGGGAAGGACCACAACACATAGCGCTAGTAGGAAGGCACCGATTTCCACCTGTGAAGAGAACTCTGGAGGTGCCATTGGACCGGCCGGACTTGCGCAGCCTGGTGAACCGTATTCCGGACTGAGGACCCAGAGATCTTCAGTAAAGAGGTAAAGAGACTGCAACCTGGTGTCCTCGTTATTTACTGCACCGCACCCCCACAACTGCACCACTACAGCCTTACCCCCATCTACATCATCCACTCCTAGTAATTCCCTGTGCGCCCCACGGCAGGGTCACGGATCGGGGCCTAGCCGCCGTGACAACCCCAGAGCAGAGACTCAGAGGCCCGGTACCGGGTACCCCTCTGCCCTGCGGCAGTGGGGGCGCTACAAACTTGGCGTCACGAACAGGATCTACTTAAGCCTGAAGAATCAGGTCATGTGTGCCTTGGAACTGTGATTTGTTGTGCTTGGACTGTACTATATTGAGAGACTGTGTGCTGCGCTATTTGCCGCCAAAACCCGCCGCCATTGCAGCGCTGAGGAGAGCGCAGGAAGAGAAGAGGGGCGTGGAGTGGGCGTAGGCAAGCTGGAGAGCGCGAACAGTAATGGCCGCCCAGTCTAAGTATTTCTGCACCGTGAGGACGTGTCCGTCAGCAGCAGAGATCCGCCTCCTAATCCTCAATGGAGGGCGGAGACCGAGAAAACGACACCGCCCACGAAGGAGAGAGTGGGAAAAAGACCAGGAAGTGACCCACGTGGAGGATGCTATGGCCAGCAGCTCCGAACCCGACAGTGGGGTTGAAGTAGAAGTCTCCCCCAACTACCCGGATGAGCCCAGCAGCCCGTTCTCCGGGGACAGCACTGAACTTCTGCGGGTCGAGATGGAGAGCCTGATCGACCAGCTCCTCCAGCTGAACAGGAAGGCCCAGGCTCCGCACCAGGCAGCGCCGGAAGAAGGTCCTCAGGCGTCGGATCCTGCACCGTTACCGGAGCAACCGCTGGGATCCTCGCCGACACCGCCGGAAGAACCTGCCGCGGAGGAGGAACCTACATCGGCTGGTGAGTCCGCCGACCCCGTCCCGCTGGCCGAGGGTTTGCTGGTGGGTCCCGTAGCAGCACCACCTCTCCCGGGAACCCATAGACTCCAGCGCTTGCTACCATGGGAGGAAGCCACGGGCATGGAACACCGTATGCGAGCCCCAATCACCCCTACTCCATTGCTGTGTGAGGTCCACGCGGAGCGCACAGTGTGCCGCTGGGTGAACCCCGGACCCAATCTTATGGGGTTCCCCGGGGTGGAGACCCAAGAGGGGGAGATGGTACAGGCCCTAAGTTGGGAGGAATATCGGGTCCAGCCAGAACAACAGTGGAAAGAGGAGGAGAAAACACACCAGGCCGGGCGGGAGGCCCACCATCAAAAAGACTTGGCGGTCAAGGACCGGGCCCGCAAGGACCCCACCACTCACCAGGCCCCGCGCAGGCAGGGCATTGTAGTAGATTTTAAGCTCCGTGGAGGCTGGGGCTTCATTAACCCCTTCATGACCCAGCCTATTTTGGCCTTAATGACCTTGCCGTTTTTTGCAATTCTGACCAGTGTCCCTTTATGAGGTAATAACTCAGGAACGCTTCAACGGATCCTAGCGATTCTGAGACTGTTTTTTTGTGACATATTGGGCTTCATGTTAGTGGTAAATTTAGGTCGATAATTTTTGAGTTTATTTGTGAAAAAAACGGAAATGTGGCAAAAAATTTGAAAATTTCGCAATTTTCACATTTTGAATTTTTATTCTGTTAAACCAGAGAGTTATGTGACACAAAATAGTTAATAAATAACGTTTCCCACATGTCTACTTTACATCAGCACAATTTTGGAAACAATTTTTTTTTTTGCTAGGAAGTTATAAGGGTTAAAATTTGACCAGTGATTTCTCATTTTTACAACAAAATTTACAAAACCATTTTTTTTAGGGACCACCTCACATTTGAAGTCATTTTGAGGGTTCTATATGGCTGAAAATACCCAAAAGTGACACCATTCAAAAAACTGCACCCCTCAAGGTGCTCAAAACCACATTCAAAAAGTTTATTAACCCTTCAGGTGTTTCACAGCAGCAGAAGCAACATGGAAGTAAAAAATGAACATTTAACTTTTTAGTCACAAAAATGATCTTTTAGCAACAATTTTTTTATTTTCCCAAGGGTAAAAGGAGAAACTGGACCAGGGACGTTGTTGTCCAATTTGTCCTGAGTACGCTGATACCTCATATGTGGGGGTAAACCACTGTTTGGGCGCACGGC
Source organism: Ranitomeya variabilis (assembly GCF_051348905.1). NCBI lineage: Eukaryota > Metazoa > Chordata > Amphibia > Anura > Dendrobatidae > Ranitomeya > Ranitomeya variabilis. The sequence continues at coordinate 808,637,714 of NC_135233.1, forward strand.
AGGGCTCGGAAGGGAAGGAGCGCCATTTGACTTTTTTAATGAAAAATTGGCTCCAATCTTTAGCGGACACCATGTCGCGTTTGGAGAGCCCCCGTGTGCCTAAACATTGGAGCTCCCCCACAAGTGACCACATTTTGGAAACTAGACCCCCCAAGGAACTTATCTAGAAGCATAGTGAGCACTTTAAACCCCCAGGTGCTTCACAAATTGATCCGTAAAAATGAAAAAGTACTTTTTTTTCACAAAAAAATTATTTTAGCCTCAATTTTTTCATTTTCACATGGGCAACAGGATAAAATGGATCCTAAATTTTGTTGGGCAATTTCTCCTGAGTACACCAATACCTCACATGTGGGGGTAAACCACTGTTTGGGCACATGGTAAGGCTCGGAAGGGAAGGAGCGCCATTTGACTTTTTGAATGGAAAATTATCTCCATCGTTAGCGGACACCATGTCGCGTTTGGAAAGCTCCTGTGTGCCTAAACATTGGAGCTCCTCCACAAGTGACCCCATTTTGGAAACTAGACCCCCCAAGGAACTCATCCAGAGGCATAGTGAGCACTTTAAACCCCCAGGTGCTTCACAAATTGATCCGCAAAAATGAAAAAGTACTTTTTTTTCACACAAAATTTCTTTTAGCCTCAATTCTTTCATTTTCACATGGGCAACAGGATAAAATGGATCCTAAAATTTGTTGGGCAATTTCTCCTGAGTATGCCGATACCTCATATGTGGGGGTAAACCACTGTTTGGGTGCACGGCAAGGCTCGGAAGGAGAGGCGTGCCATTTGACTTTTTGAATGGAAAATTAGCTCCAATCGTTAGCGGACACCATGTCGCGTTTGGAGAGCCCCTGTGTGCCTAAACATTGGAGCTCCCCTACAAGTGACCCCATTTTGGAAACTAGACCCCCCAAGAAACTTATCTAGATGCATAGTGAGCACTTATAACCCCCAGGTGCTTCACAGAAGTTTATAACGCAGAGCCGTGAAAATAAAAAAATAATTTTTCTTTCCTCAAAAATGATTTTTAGCCCAGAATTTTTTATTTTCCCAAGGGTAATAGGAGAAATTGGACCCCAAATGTTGTTGTCCAGTTTGTCCTGAGTACGATGATACCCCATATGTGGGGGTAAACCACTGTTTGGGCGCACGGCAGGGCTCGGAAGGGAAGGCACGCCATTTGGCTTTTTGAATGGAAAATTAGCTCCAATCATTAGCGGACACCATGTCGCGTTTGGAGAGCCCCTGTGTGCCTAAACATTGGAGCTCCCGCACAAGTGACCCCATTTTGGAAACTAGACCTCCCAAGGAACTAATCTAGATGTGTGGTGAGCACTTTGAACCCCCAAGTGCTTCACAGAAGTTTATAACGCAGAGCCATGAAAATAAAAAATAATTTTTCTTTTCTCAAAAATGATTTTTTAGCCCACAATTTTTTATTTTCCCAAGGGTAACAGGAGAAATTGGACCCCAAAAGTTGTTGTCCAGTTTCTCCTGAGTACGCTGATACCCCATATGTGGGGGTAAACCACTGTTTTGGCACACGTCAGGGTTCGGAAGGGAAGTAGTGACGTTTTGAAATGCAGACTTTGATGGAATGCTCTGCGGGCGTCAGGTTGCGTTTGCAGAGCCCCTGATGTGCCTAAACAGTAGGAACTCCCCACAATTGACTCCATTTTGGAAACTAGACCCCCAAGGGAACTTATCTAGATGTGTAGTGAGCACTTTGAACCCCCAAGTGCTTCACAGAAGTTTATAACGCAGAGCCGTGAAAATAAAAAATGTGTTTCCTTTCCTCAAAAATATTTTTTTAGCCCAGAATTTTTTTATTTTTGCAAGAGTAACAGGAGAAATTGGACCCCAAAAGTTGTTGTCCAGTTTCTCCTGAGTACGCTGATACCCCATATGTGGGGGTAAACCACTGTTTTGGCACACGTCGGGGTTCGGAAGGGAAGTAGTGACGTTTTGAAATGCAGACTTTGATGGAATGCTCTGCGGGCGTCAGGTTGCGTTTGCAGAGCCCCTGATATGCCTAAACAGTAGAAACCCCCCACAAGTGACCCCATTTTGGAAACTAGACCCCCCAAGGAACTTATCTAGATGTGTGGTGAGCACGTTCAACCCCCAAGTGCTTCACAGAAGTTTACAACGCAGAGCCGTGAAAATAAAAAATCATTTTTCTTTCCTCAAAAAAGATGTTTTAGCAAGCAATTTTTTATTTTCACAAGGGTAACAGGAGAATTTGGACCCCAATATTTGTTGCCCAGTTTGTTGTGAGTACGCTGATACCCCATATGTGGGGGTAAACCACTGTTTTGGCACACGTCGGGGTTCGGAAGGGAAGTAGTGACGTTTTGAAATGCAGACTTTGATGGAATGCTCTGCGGGCGTCAGGTTGCGTTTGCAGAGCCCCTGATATGCCTAAACAGTAGAAACCCCCCACAAGTGACCCCATTTTGGAAACTAGACCCCCCAAGGAACTTATCTAGATGTGTGGTGAGCACGTTCAACCCCCAAGTGCTTCACAGAAGTTTACAACGCAGAGCCGTGAAAATAAAAAATAATTGTTCTTTCCTCAAAAAAGATGTTTTAGCAAGCAATTTTTTATTTTCACAAGGGTAACAGGAGAATTTGGACCCCAATATTTGTTGCCCAGTTTGTTGTGAGTACGCTGATACCCCATATGTGGGGGTAAACCACTGTTTGGGCACACGTCAGGGCTCGGAAGGGAAGTAGTGACATTTGAAATGCAGACTTTGATGGAATGGTCTGCGGGCGTCACATTGCATTTGCAGAGCCCCTGATGTACCTAAACAGTAGAAACACCCCACAAGTGACCCCATTTTGGAAACTAGACCCCCGAAGGAACTTATCTAGGTGTGTGGTGAGCACTTTCAACCCCCAAGTGCTTCACAGAAGTTTATAACGCAGAGCCGTGAAAATAAAAAATAATTGTTCTTTCCTCAAAAATTATGTTTTAGCAAGTAATTTTTTATTTTTGCAAGGGTAACAGGAGAAATTAGACCCCAGCAGTTGTTGCCCAGTTTGTCCTGAGTACGCTGGTACCCCAAATGTGGGGGTAAACCACTGTTTGGGCGCACGTCGGGGCTTGGAAGGGCGGGAGCACCATTTGACTTTTTGAACGCAAGATTGGCTGGAATCAATGGTGGCGCCATGTTGCGTTTGGAGACCCCTGATGTGCCTAAACAGTGGAAACCCCTCAATTCTAACTTCAACACTAACCCCAACACACCCCTAATCCTAATCCCAACTGTAGCCATAACCCTAATCACAACCTTAACCCCAACACACCCCTAACTACAACCCTAACCGCAACACACCCGTAACCCTAATTCCAACCCTAATCCTAACCCTAATCCCAACCGTAACCCTAATCCCAACCCTAACCACAACTGTAACCCCAACACACCCCTAACCCTATCTGTAACCCTAACCACAAGCCTAATCTTAACCCTATTTCAAACCCTAGCCCTAATTCCAACCCTAACTCTAATTCCAACCCTAACCCTAAGGCTATGTGCCCACGTTGCGGATTCATGTGAGATTTTTCCTCATGATTTTTGAAAAATCTGCAGGTAAAAGGCACTGCGTTTTACCTGCGGATTTACAGCAGATTTCCAGTGTTTTTTTGTGCAGATTTCACCTGCGGATTCCTATTGAGGAACAGGTGTAAAACGCTGCGGAATCCGCACAAAGAATTGACATGCTGCGGAAAATACAACGCAGCGTTTCTGCACGGAATTTTCCGCACCATGGGCACAGCGGATTTGGTTTTCCTTAGGTGTACATGGTACTGTAAACCTGATGGAAAACTGCTTCGAATTCGCAGCGGCCAATCCGCTGCGGATCCGCGGCCAATCCGCTGCCAATCCGCTGCGGATCCGCGGCCAATCCGCTTCGGATCCGCTGCGGATCCGCGGCCGATCCGCTGCCGATCCGCTGCGGATCCGCTGCCAATCCGCTGCGGATCCGCTGCGGATCCGCTGCGGATCCGCTGCCGATCCGCTGCCGATCCGCTGCGGATCCGCGGCGGATCCGCTGCGGATCCGCGGCCGATCCGCTGCGGATCCGCTGCCGATCCGCTGCCGATCCGCTGCGGATCCGCGGCCGATCCGCTGCGGATCCGCGGCCGATCCGCTCTGTGTGCACATGCCATAACCCTACCCCTAACCCTAACCCTACCCGTAACCCTAACCCTACCCCTAACCCTACCCCTAGTTCTAACCCTAGTTCTAACCCTAACCCTAGTGGAAAAAGAAAAAAAAATATTTTCTTTATTTTATTATTGTCCCTACCTATGGGGGTGATAAAGGGGGGGGGGTTTATTTATTATTTTTTTATTTTGATCGCTGTGATAGAACCTACCACAGCGATCAAAATGTACCTCTAATGAATCTGCCGGCCGGCGGGCGCACTGAGCATGCGCCCGCCATTTTGGAAGATGGCGGCGCCCATGATGGAGGCGGACGGGGACCGGGAGCCTCGGTAAGTATAAGGGGGGGGAGATCGGGGCACGGGGGGGGCGTCGGAGCACGGGGGGTGACATAGGAGCAGGGGGGAGCGGGCAGGAGGACGGGGGAGCGGACAGCAGGACGGGGGAGCCGGCAGGCGGACGGAGGGGACCGGACCCTATAACGGAGCACTGGGGGGGCGATCGGTGGGGTGGGGGGGGTCACATTAGTGTTTCCAGCCATGGCCGATGATATTGCAGCATCGGCCATGGCTGGATTGTAATATTTCACCAGTTTTTTAGGTGAAATATTACAAATCGCTCTGATTGGCAGTTTCACTTTCAACAGCCAATCAGAGCGATCGTAGCCACGGGGGGGTGAAGCCACCCCCCCTGGGCTGAAGTACCACTCCCCCTCTCCCTGCAGATCGGGTAAAATAGGAGTTAACCCCTTCACCCGATCTGCAGGGACGCGATCATTCCATGACGCCACATAGGCGTCATGGGTCGGATTGGCACGGGTTTTCATGACGCCTATGTGGCGTCATGGGTCGGGAAGGGGTTAAAGAGCCGGGATTATACGCAGAAATCTTTGTCAACCGCCGGGATGTCGAGTCTCATCTTAGAGAGGGCCACCCTGACCGGGACCTCTACCCGGGGGACAGCGTTACCTACACCAGGCACCTTGGTGAGAAGGGGTGGTTTGCGTTAAACGTTTATAAGAGGAAACCGACAGAATCCCCGACCAAGGTGCCAGCAAAACCGTCCCCTGTGGCCAAGGTGCTGCCTTGTGGTTGGCCCATGACCACAGCCCAGACCACCGTGGTCACTCCGGTTGGTACACTTGTGAAGACCACGACCTGCAGTATTACTACCACCACCGCTGTGGTGGCTAAGGAGGCGCCTTCCCAGGTGACCAGTGTTCCTGCTGTGCCAGAACAGAAGACGGTGGGTACACAGACCCCCAGATGGGACAACACTCCCCCTTATGTGGTACCAGGTGGTGCGCAATATCCTGCGGGGCTGCCTCCACCGGTGCTGCCGCCTGCGTGGTTCCAGTAAGAAAGACGAGTAAGCATAGTGCTTTAAAGATGTACATAGTTTTTAACTGTTGATTCGTTGTTTTCTGATTTTTGCTGCTGAACCCGTCCAGGGTTGACTCTTGAGGGGATCCTTCTGTTGACCCGGGATCCCTATTGTTTTGTTTTTGTTTGATTTTTCTAAAGTTTTACTTGCACAAGTTTCTAGAACTGCTGAAATCATGAACAGTGCATGATCCGAACTTCTTGTACATAGTTTGCACCTTATTAAAGGTGCTCCCTACTGGTTTTACTTAAAGAAGGACTCTTTGTGAAGATACCACACTGGAACCTTTGCTGAGTATGGACTGGTAGCTTGAGAAGGCGTGCTACCTCATAAAGACTTGGTCCCCTCTTAAAGGGGATGTTCATTTGTTGCGTTTAAACCGTGGTATTGCTTTAAGATTGGAAGCAATAATGTCCTGACCAAAGAAAGTGATGATAATGTTTACATGAGAAAGTTATATGTATTTAACTAGTTAATTGTGAAGAAATAGTGATGATGTTCTCTGAGAAGAAAAAGGTGAAAGATAGAAGAAGGATGCAGTGGGCCCGTAGGGATAGATGTAGTGTCCAGCATGCATGATAGAAAGAAAGATAATGAGAAGGCTTAATGTTCAAAAGAAAATGTTTTGATAATGATAATAGATAGTTAGGATAGAAGGTAAACCCTGAGTCCTCATAGGAGTCATGTAGAGATGGCTCAGTGCTCTTAAACTGAAAGTAATGTTATGTTCTATACTGTGTATAGTAGTGAAAAGGCAGTAGGCCCTGGCTGAACGGGGCGGTCCTGTAACCGAAAGGAGAGGCAGTAGGTCTGGTGCCGATAGGACAGGCGGTCCTGCAGATTTAAAGAAGGAGAATGAGAAAGTTAAATTACCTTATAATGTGATTATAGGAAGGTCTTTAGTGGATAAAGAGTGTATGTCCTTAAAGGCGATGTTAAATTATTGTCCAACAATTTTACACTTAGTAGAATACCCGGTTGGGTAACAGGAGTTATTTATAGCCTGTAATTTATAATGTTAACCATGTTTGTAACGTTCAAGTGTCCTTACCTCCCTTAAAGGGAAGCCTGTTCAAGTATACTTATTGTTATTGCACTCAACAAAACTGTATGTCTTTTTGCTAACTTGTATTGTTGTTTTCTTCCCAGTCCCGGAGTACTGTGTTTAACCAGGGGGGAGTGCAGCGCCCCAGAGTCCTGGTCGTTGCAGTACTGTGGCTCCGCCACTATGGGGAGCTATGGTGCGTCTGATGGCACTGAAGGAGTTCATCTGACCAGGTATCACAGACACCAATACATTTCACAGCTGGGCCTCCGGGGGGAGCTAAGGGTTCTATTCATTAGGTGTCATGGTTCTGAATGGCGAGAGAACATAGCCCAGCATATATGAGAACTAGCTCTTGGAAGATGGAAACTATACTGACCATGAACTAAACCTGCCGCACAACTAGAAGTGGCCGGGTAGCATGCCTACGTTTTTTAACCCTAGATGCCCAGCGCCAGCCGGAGAACTACCTAATCCTAGCAGAGGAAAAGACAGTCCTGGCTCACCTCTAGAGAAATTTTCCCAAAAGGCAGACAGAGGCCCCCACATATATTGGCGGTGATTTTAGATGAAATGACAAACGTAGTATGAAAATAGGTTTAGCAAAATCGAGGTCCGCTTTCTAGATAGCAGGAAGACAGAAAGGACACTTTCATGGTCAGCAGAAAACCCTATCAAAACACCATCCAGAAATTCCTTTAAGACTCTAGCATTAACTCATAACACCAGAGTGGCAATTTCCGATCACAAGAGCTTTCCAGACACAGTAACGAAACAGCAGCTGTGAACAGGAACAAAATGCAAAAACACACAAGGACAAAAGTCCAACTTAGCTGGGAGTTGTCTAGTAGCAGGAACAAGCACAGAAGGCTTCTGATTACATTGTTGACCGGCAAGAAACTGACAGAGGAGCAAGGTTATATAGCGACTCCCACATCCTGATAGGAGCAGGTGAACAGAGGGGATGATGCACACAAGTTCAATTCCACAAGTGGCCACCGGGGGAGCCCAGAATCCAATTTCACAACAGTACCCCCCCCTCAAGGAGGGGGCACCGAACCCTCACCAGAACCACCAGGGCGATCAGGATGAGCCCTATGAAAGGCACGGACAAGATCGGAGGCATGAACATCAGAGGCAGTGACCCAAGAATTATCCTCCTGACCGTATCCCTTCCATTTGACCAGATACTGGAGTCTCCGTCTGGAAACACGAGAGTCTAAGATCTTTTCCACAACGTACTCCAACTCACCCTCAACCAACACCGGAGCAGGAGGCTCAACGGAAGGCACAACCGGTACCTCATACCTGCGCAACAATGACCGATGAAAAACATTATGAATCGAAAAGGATGCAGGGAGGTCCAAACGGAAGGACACAGGGTTAAGAATCTCCAATATCTTGTACGGGCCGATGAACCGAGGCTTAAACTTAGGAGAAGAAACCCTCATAGGGACAAAACGAGAAGACAACCACACCAAGTCCCCAACACAAAGCCGAGGACCAACACGACGACGGCGGTTGGCAAAAAGCTGAGTCTTCTCCTGGGACAACTTCAAATTGTCCACCACCTGCCCCCAAATCTGATGCAACCTCTCCACCACAGCATCCACTCCAGGACAATCCGAAGATTCCACTTGACCGGAGGAAAATCGAGGATGAAACCCCAAATTACAGAAAAACGGGGACACCAAGGTGGCAGAGCTGGCCCGATTATTGAGGGCGAACTCCGCCAAAGGCAAAAAAGCAACCCAATCATCCTGATCCGCAGACACAAAACACCTCAAATATGTCTCCAAGGTCTGATTAGTCCGCTCGGTCTGGCCATTAGTCTGAGGATGGAAAGCAGACGAAAAAGACAAATCTATGCCCATCCTAGCACAGAATGCCCGCCAAAATCTAGACACGAATTGGGTCCCTCTGTCAGAAACGATATTCTCAGGAATACCATGCAAACGAACAACATTTTGAAAAAGCAGAGGAACCAACTCGGAAGAAGAAGGCAACTTAGGCAAGGGAACCAGATGGACCATCTTAGAGAAACGGTCACACACCACCCAGATGACAGACATCTTCTGAGAAACAGGCAGATCCGAAATAAAATCCATCGAGATGTGCGTCCAAGGCCTCTTCGGGATAGGCAAGGGCAACAACAATCCACTAGCCCGAGAACAACAAGGCTTGGCCCGAGCACAAACGTCACAAGACTGCACAAAGCCTCGCACATCTCGTGACAGGGAAGGCCACCAGAAGGACCTTGCCACCAAATCCCTGGTACCAAAGATTCCAGGATGACCTGCCAACGCAGAAGAATGAACCTCAGAGATGACTCTACTGGTCCAATCATCAGGAACAAACAGTCTACCAGGTGGGCAACGATCAGGTCTATCCGCCTGAAACTCCTGCAAGGCCCGCCGCAGGTCTGGAGAAACGGCAGACAATATCACTCCATCTTTAAGGATACCTGTGGGCTCAGAATTACCAGGGGAGTCAGGCTCAAAACTCCTAGAAAGGGCATCCGCCTTAACATTCTTAGAACCCGGTAGGTACGACACCACAAAATTAAACCGAGAGAAAAACAACGACCAGCGCGCCTGTCTAGGATTCAGGCGCCTGGCAGACTCAAGGTAAATTAAATTTTTGTGGTCAGTCAATACCACCACCTGATGTCTGGCCCCCTCAAGCCAGTGACGCCACTCCTCAAAAGCCCACTTCATGGCCAAAAGCTCCCGATTCCCAATATCATAATTCCGCTCGGCGGGCGAAAATTTACGGGAAAAAAAAGCACAAGGTCTCATCACGGAGCAGTCGGAACTTCTCTGCGACAACACCGCCCCAGCTCCGATTTCAGAAGCGTCGACCTCAACCTGAAAAGGAAGAGCAACATCAGGCTGACGCAACACTGGGGCGGAAGAAAAGCGGCGCTTGAGCTCCCGAAAGGCCTCCACAGCATCAGGGGACCAATTAGCAACATCAGCACCCTTCTTAGTCAAATCAGTCAATGGTTTTACAACATCAGAAAAACCAGCAATAAATCGACGATAAAAGTTAGCAAAGCCCAAAAATTTCTGAAGACTCTTAAGAGAAGAGGGTTGCGTCCAATCACCAATAGCCTGAACCTTGACAGGATCCATCTCGATGGAAGAGGGGGAAAAAATGTATCCCAAGAAAGAAATCTTTTGAACCCCAAAAACACACTTAGAACCCTTCACACACAAGGAATTAGACCGCAAAACCTGAAAAACCCTCCTGACCTGCTGGACATGAGAGTCCCAGTCATCCGAAAAAATCAGAATATCATCCAGATACACAATCATAAATTTATCCAAATAATCGCGGAAAATGTCATGCATAAAGGACTGGAAGACTGAAGGGGCATTTGAAAGACCAAAAGGCATCACCAAATACTCAAAATGGCCCTCGGGCGTATTAAATGCGGTTTTCCACTCATCCCCCTGCTTGATTCGCACCAAATTATACGCCCCACGGAGATCAATCTTAGAGAACCACTTGGCCCCCTTTATACGAGCAAACAAATCAGTAAGCAGTGGTAACGGATATTGATATTTAACCGTGATTTTATTCAAAAGTCGATAATCAATACACGGCCTCAAAGAGCCGTCTTTCTTAGACACAAAGAAAAAACCGGCTCCTAAGGGAGATGACGAAGGACGAATATGTCCCTTTTCCAAGGACTCCTTTATATATTCTCGCATAGCAGCGTGTTCAAGCACAGACAGATTAAATAAACGACCCTTAGGGTATTTACTACCCGGAATCAAGTCTATGGCACAATCGCACTCCCGGTGCGGAGGTAGTGAACCAACCTTGGGTTCTTCAAAAACGTCACGAAAGTCAGACAAGAATTCAGGAATCTCAGAGGGAATAGATGATGAAATGGAAACCAAAGGTACGTCCCCATGAGTTCCTTTACATCCCCAGCTTAACACAGACATAGCTCTCCAGTCGAGGACTGGGTTATGAGATTGCAGCCATGGCAATCCCAGCACCAAAACATCATGTAGATTATACAGCACCAGAAAGCGAATAACCTCCTGGTGATCCGGATTAACACGCATAGTCACTTGTGTCCAGTATTGTGGTTTATTACTAGCCAATGGGGTGGAGTCAATCCCTTTCAGAGGTATCGGAGCCTCCAGTGGCTCCAAATCATACCCACAGCGTTTGGCAAAGGACCAATCCATAAGACTCAAAGCAGCGCCAGAGTCGACATAGGCGTCCGCGGTAATAGATGACAAAGAACAAATCAGGGTCACAGATAGAATAAACTTAGACTGTAAAGTGCTAATTGAAACAGACTTGTCAGGCTTCTTAGTACGCTTAAAGCATGCTGATATAACATGAGTTGAATCACCACGATAGAAGCACAACCCATTTTTTCGTCTAAAATTCTGCCGCTCGCTTCTGGACAGAATTCTATCACATTGCATATTTTCTGGCGTTTTCTCAGTAGACACCGCCAAATGGTGCACAGGTTTGCGCTCCCGCAGACGCCTATCGATCTGAATAGCCATCGTCATGGACTCATTCAGACTCGCAGGCACAGGGAACCCCACCATAACATCCTTAATGGCATCAGAGAGACCTTCTCTGAAAATCGCCGCCAGGGCGCACTCATTCCACTGAGTAAGCACAGACCATTTGCGGAATGTTTGGCAGTATATTTCAGCTTCATCTTGCCCCTGAGACAAGGACATCAAGGCCTTTTCCGCCTGAAGCTCTAAATGAGATTCCTCATAAAGCAACCCCAAGGCCAGAAAAAACGCATCCACATTGAGCAACGCAGGATCCCCTGGTGCCAATGCAAAAGCCCAGTCTTGAGGGTCGCCCCGGAGCAAGGAAATTACAATCCTGACCTGCTGTGCAGGGTCTCCGGCAGAGCGAGACTTCAGGGACAAAAACAATTTGCAATTATTTTTAAAATTTTGAAAGTGAGATCTATTCCCCGAGAAGAATTCAGGCAAAGGAATTCTAGGCTCAGACATAGGTGCATGAACAACAAAATCTTGCAAATTTTGTACCTTTGTGGCGAGATTATTCAAACCTGTAGCTACACTCTGAAGATCCATTTGAAACAGGTGAACACAGAGCCATTCAAGGATTAGAAGGAGAGAAAGAGAGGAAGGCTGCAGTATAGGCAGACTAGCAAGTGATTCAATTAAGAGCACACTCAGAACTAGAGGAAAAAAAAAAAAAAAAATTGTAGCAGACTTCTTTTTTCTCTCCTTTCTCAGCCAGTAATTTAACCCTTTTTTGGGCCGGTCAAACTGTCATGGTTCTCAATGGCGAGAGAACATAGCCCAGCATATATGAGAACTAGCTCTTGGAAGATGGAAACTATACTGACCATGAACTAAACCTGCCGCACAACTAGAAGTGGCCGGGTAGCATGCCTACGTTTTTTAACCCTAGATGCCCAGCGCCAGCCGGAGAACTACCTAATCCTAGCAGAGGAAAAGACAGTCCTGGCTCACCTCTAGAGAAATTTTCCCAAAAGGCAGACAGAGGCCCCCACATATATTGGCGGTGATTTTAGATGAAATGACAAACGTAGTATGAAAATAGGTTTAGCAAAATCGAGGTCCGCTTTCTAGATAGCAGGAAGACAGAAAGGACACTTTCATGGTCAGCAGAAAACCCTATCAAAACACCATCCAGAAATTCCTTTAAGACTCTAGCATTAACTCATAACACCAGAGTGGCAATTTCCGATCACAAGAGCTTTCCAGACACAGTAACGAAACAGCAGCTGTGAACAGGAACAAAATGCAAAAACACACAAGGACAAAAGTCCAACTTAGCTGGGAGTTGTCTAGTAGCAGGAACAAGCACAGAAGGCTTCTGATTACATTGTTGACCGGCAAGAAACTGACAGAGGAGCAAGGTTATATAGCGACTCCCACATCCTGATAGGAGCAGGTGAACAGAGGGGATGATGCACACAAGTTCAATTCCACAAGTGGCCACCGGGGGAGCCCAGAATCCAATTTCACAACAATTAGGCCACTCCCCACCATAGTGGGTAAACTGGGGGTCAGGCAGGAAGTTAGATCAGAAAGCTGACTGGGTTGGAACCAGGCAACACCTTGTGGCAGAGGGTGTTGTGGGGGAAGATACAGTAGGGTCTCTGTCAGGGGTGGGATCCTGACAGAGGCTTGGCAACTTGAACGAACGTAACGGGACCGCGCCTGCTCCGGGTAGCGGCGGTGCCCAAGGAAGGACTAGAAGCGAGATAGATTGTGCTGAGTGAGAAACGAGATCAAGCAAAAGGAGAAATACCAGTAGGGGTCGTGCTGTAAGACCGGAGCAACAACCTACTGAGGCGCACTACCGGTGGCCGGAACGCCGAGGGAGTATCATAACATTCAGCTTCAAGCAATACTCTAAACAGCGGCAGGACAGTCAGTCTAAGGCGGGCTGTCTAACTTAAATCACCTATGCAGTCTTGGGGGGCAACTTGTGGAGAGGGGCGACTCTAGGGTCCCAGAAGAGCTCCGAGCCTACCCGTCATACGGGTGCCGTTCCAACCAGAACAACAGGGAGGGACGGAGGATTAGAAGAACATCATTTAATCGAGTTGTGAGGGAACTTAAGAAACAGACACAACGGTTGTGGGGACTTTCCGTAAGCACAGCAGGGAAGGACCACAACACATAGCGCTAGTAGGAAGGCACCGATTTCCACCTGTGAAGAGAACTCTGGAGGTGCCATTGGACCGGCCGGACTTGCACAGCCTGGTGAACCGTATTCCGGACTGAGGACCCAGAGATCTTCAGTAAAGAGGTAAAGAGACTGCAACCTGGTGTCCTCGTTATTTACTGCACCGCACCCCCACAACTGCACAACTACAGCCTTACCCCCATCTACATCATCCACTCCTAGTAATTCCCTGTGCGCCCCACGGCAGGGTCACGGACCGGGGCCTAGCCGCCAGGACAACCCCAGAGCAGAGACTCAGAGGCCCGGTACCGGGTACCCCTCGGCCCTGCGGCAGTGGGGGCGCTACACATACACCACTGTATAGCTATTCAGTGGATATATACATCAGGGAATGCTTTCAACATGTAATTCTGATAAATATATAGAACAAGATGTGGACTGAGGCTAACATGAATTTTGCTTGTTAGTCTCTGTTCACATGTTTGGATAGGTATTCTAAAGCAATATTGAAAACTGACTTGTCCCCAAATTACAGTATCATGCATTTTATCAATGACTATCTCCTCAGGTTCCTCACCACATAATTGTACTCTTTTTATTAGCTATGAGTAATAACATATCTTTAATAGAATGTGGAATAAAAGTACAAATGCTCAGATGCTGACATTACAGCAGAATGGGTGCTAGATACAACCTTTAGATGTTGTGGTCAATGGTGACAACACCAACTTGGCAGTTAATCAAAGGTAAGGCTGTCACATGATATTTGGAAATCACAATGCCATGATAGAGTACGAATGGGTTTCATGACAGTTGGGGACCTACTGAAGTCATCAAGGTCTGCCATAATTTAATAATAGAATGCCTATCAGTTTAAACTGACAGGCATGATAGGTTTTTCAAATGATTACCTGTTAGGTATGTAGGGGGCTGTTTGGTGCTGTATGCTGAAAAGGTAGTTCAGAAGGATGTATGTTGACTCAAACTAGAGTGGAAAAACAGGGTAATTAGTATACACACCAATTGTCCAAATGCTATGCGGTAATTAAGAGATACTAGAGTAAGTGTATCTATATGTGAACCGTGCTCAGCTTTTGCAGGCCAATGTGAGAGGACTTAAACAGCAAGGATGAAATCAAACTTAGTGAGGGATACACCTCCTGGATAAGTGCACAACGAGTGCTACATTTTCTACTGAACGAGCGCCTGTCACCGGCCGGGAGAGCACGCTCAGGACTCTTTTACAAGCAGACCACCAAGGAAAAAGGAGCTAAGTATTACTCCATTATTTCTATTAATAAGGACACCTCCCTCGGAAACAGCGTGTGCCTCCAATACAGGTACCGTTCTTTCAAATATCAGAAGTCCTGCCATTTTGCTGCACTTATCCAGGAGGTGTATCCCTCACTAAGTTTGATTTCATCTTTGCTGTTTAAGTCCTCTCACATTGGCCTGCAAAAGCTGAGCACGGTTCACATATAGATACACTTACTCTAGTATATCCTAATTACCGCATAGCAGTTGGATAATTGGTGTGTATACTAATTACCCTGTTTTTCCACTCTAGTTTGAGTCAACATACATCCTTCTGAACTACCTTTTCAGCATACAGCGCCAAACAGCCCCCTTCATACCTAACAGGTAATCATTTGAAAAACCTTTTCTATATATTGGTGTCCCACAAGTGCATATTGATTTTGAGCGTAGTTATTATATTATATATCTCCTTGCAGCTTTATCACTTCCCCATGTGGTTTGGGATTATACTTGCAGCTGACCCTATGCACCTACATTAGCGCTGCTACAATATATTCATGACAGGCATAATACACTGTGCAATTGCAAAGTAAACATAGTGGGACTGAAAAGAAAAATAAACTAAAATAAAAATAAAATTCATAAAAAATAAAAGCAATAAAAAATTAATAAAACAGTGTATTGCAACATGTCATGTATTCCATATGATAAACACTGTAAAAACAAAAGCACAAAAAAATAGAATTGCTGTTTTTTCCACCCATTTCCCCCTAAAATACAATAAATTATATTTAGCAATAATTTATTTGCATCACTGTTACTCATCTGTCTCAACAAAAGTGCTGAGCCTGGCTCCCTTCTGCTATGCCCATCTCCCTCACACCATTACCCTAGATGTTTTAATTAAGGATGGCTATGGCAGTAGCATGTTCCTTGCTTTTAGCATTGTCCTCAGTTTCCTCAAGATGGTCAGGAGTTTTGCCATTACTTTAGTTGGCACTGCTCCAGCCAGGTATTTGACATCTTCTCAGCTAGCTTTTCCTCACTTCTTTACTACAACCAGAGATATTTCCAACCTCAGTCCAGTTTACTTGGCATTGACCACACCAACCTCGCAGCAAGTTACCAACTTCTCGCAACTGTTCTCATTACTGTTCATATTTTGCCTGTGTGATCAAGGTAATGCATCTTCAAGCCAATCTCCAGTTTCCTATACATTACTGTTTTCTGCGTTTAACAATTTTCTTGCTAAAAGTCTCAGTTTGTTCATAAATTACTGTTAATTACCATTAGGCCTCTTTCACACGTCAGTGTCTCCGGTACGTGTAGTGACAGTTTTCTCACGTACCGGACACACTGACACCCGTAGACCCATTCAAATTAATGGGTCTATGCACATGTCTCCGTGTTTTCACGGACCGTGTGTCCGTGTGCAAAACATGGAGACATGTTCGTTTTTCTCCCGCAGCACGTATTGCAATACATCCTGCACACGTGCACACGGAGAACAGTGTGCACTCTCCTCCGTGTGCACGTACCGCCCGCAGGAGAGACAGCGCTACACTAAGCTGCATGTGGTGCTGAAGGCAGAATTCATCTCTTCTCCCCCAGCGTTCGTTGGAGAGAAGAGATGAAAGATCAATTTTATTTTTTTTTTGTGAAAAATAAAGTTTGCATGTGCCCCCCGCCTCCCCCCCAGTGCGCCGCCTGGCCCCTTGCTGAAGAAATACTCACCTAGCTCCCGCGATGTCTCCTCTGTCCTCTCTGTGCTGGCAGCTTCTCCTGTGTGAGCGGTCATGTGGTACCGCTCATTACAGTCAGGGAATATTCACTGACTGTAATAAGCGGTACCACGTGACCGCTCACACAGGAGAAGCTGCCAGCGCGGAGAGGACAGAGGAGACATCGCGGGAGCTAGGTGAGTATTTCTTCGGCAAGGGGCCAGGCGGCGCACTGGGGGGGAGGCGGGGGGCACATGCAAACTTTATTTTTCACCCCCCCCAAAAAAAAGATCTTTCATCTCTTCTCTCCAACGAACGCTGGGGGAGAAGAGATGAATTCTGCCTTCAGCACCACATGCGGGGGGACAGCGCTTAGTGTAGCGCTGTCTCTCCTGCACGGTCCGTGTGGTCCTCAGGCGGCACACGGGCGGCACACGGATGCCGCACGTGTGCCACACTGATGTGCCACTTGAGCACACGGACACACGGACACGGATAACTCCGGTACCGATTTCTCCGGTACCGGAATTATCCGGACGTGTGAAAGAGGCCTTAGACTGTTGAAAGATACCAGACTGAATTTACTACTGTCACTCATGTGTTTAACCATTGCCCTGCTGGAAAATACAAGACTGCCTCCCTGTATATAACTGTCTCCCTACTGGAAGTTACCAATTTCAGTTACTGCTCCCATGTGCATCTACATACTTGACTCTACTTGTTTTATGCTGTCAGCTCTACTTCTTTGCCTTTCTGCATAACCTGATTTCATGGTCCTTGCTGACCCACATGTCATCCACCAGGACCCACTTCACTCTAGCTTTGTTCTATCATGTGCTGCACACCCAGAACTAAGGTTTAGATAATCCACCTCACCCAGTGAGCCCTAAGCAATCACATGCTAAAAGAAACAAACAGCCATATACAGTATTTGGTACACTGCCAATTTTGCAAGTTTTCCCACCTACAATGAATGGAGAGGTCTGTAATATTTATCATATGTACACTTCAATGGTGAGAGACAGAATCTTACAAAAATCCAGAAAATCACATTGTAGGTTTTTTTCATCATTAATTTACATTTTATTGCATGAGTATTTGATAAAATAGAAGAGCAGAACTTAATATTTGGTACAGAAATGATTATTTGCAACTACAGAGATCAGATGGTTCTTGACCATGTTTGAACGCAATGCAGCAGGGATTTTGTCCCACTCCTCCACACAGATCTTCTCCAGATCTTTCAGGTTTTGGGGCTGTCACTGGGCAACATTGAGTTTCAGCTGCCTCCAAAGATTTTCTATTGGGTTCAGGTCCGTAGATTGGCTAGGTCACTCGAGGACATTAAATTGCTTCTTATGGAGCCACTCATTAGTTGCACTGGCTGTTTGTTTTGCGTCATTGTCATGTTGGAAGACCTAGCCATCACACATCTTCAATGCTCATACTGAGAGGAGGTTATTAGCCAAAATCTTACAATACATTACCCCATCCATCCTCTCTTCAATATGGTTCAGTTGTCATGACCCCTTTGCAGAAGAGCACCCTCAAAGTATGATGTTTCCCCCACCATGCTTCTCGGTTGGGATGGTGTTCTGGGGTTGTACTCATCCTTCATCCTTCCATTTTCTAATAATTGTGTCAACAGTTGTTGCCTTCTCACCAAGCTACCTGCCTATTGTTCTGCAGCACATCCCAGCCTTGTGCAGGTCTACAATTTTTTTCCTGTGTCCTTAGACAGCTCTTTGGTCTCGGCCACTGTGGAGAGGTTGGAGTGTGATTGATTGAGATGCATGGAGAGGTGCCTTTTATACAGATAACAAGTTCAAACAGGTGCAATTAATGCAGATAATGAGTGCAAATTAGGAGGGCTTCTTAAAAAAACAACTGTCTCTCACAGTTGAAGTGTACCTACAATAAAAATTACAGTCCTCTCCATTCTGTGTTGGTGTGAAAACTTGCAAAATCGTCAGTGTATCAAACACTTATTTTTCCCACTGTAGCTATGTCAACAGACCATTAAAAAAGTAATGACTTTTTGAATGCAGAGATAGAAAAATAGCTCTATCACAAAGGCCACATTCTTAAGGTGTGGAAACTGGAAAACCTTAACTTTAATGTTATTTTGTCAGCTCATTTGACATCTTTTTAAACGGTGAGTAGCTATACAACTCAGTGCTTGACTTCTACATGAAAGTCTGTGAGTAATGTATTTGAATCTGTTTTTAGCAGCATATTGATTGGATCATTTTTCAAAGGTAATAACCAGGGTGAGATATGCTAAAATGGAGCTTAAAAAAAGGAGACTGAAAGAAAAATAAATACTCGCAGCAATGTAATCAAAGTAAAAATCCATTTGAACACTAGGAATTTGTGAGAGCAAAATGATGAGAAGATGTTTCACAATAATGTAGAAGAATTTTCATAGAATTACTTGAAGATGGGCATTTTAGTGACCTTGCATAAATTTAAAGATCAATACAAAGTTTTGCAGCAATAAAGCTGTATAGTTTATTTTATGACACATTATTATTTCTGGTTATAGTATTTTTTGCTTAGTAATCTCTAAATAGATCACAAGGAACATTTCAGTTGCAGGACTTGCAATAAGACTGCGGTGGTTGATCTACCATAAGTTGTTCAATAGCTTAAAGATTTTCAGGGTCATCATTTTTATAGTTTAACTTTATGCGCTCACTGTTCATTTTACATCATCTTGCAGAGTTTTGAAAGTTTTTTTTCAGAGATGAAAGTAGAAAAAAAATACTGATATAGCTATATTATTCTAACTCTGCTGGAGACATATTACATTTTTATTTCAGGAATAAACTGTACTAAAACTGTTAACAGTCTTATAGTTTTCTGTGAAGTTTATAACACAAAGTCCCCGGGATGTAAGAGACATATTGTAATTTAAGAATGACTGAGAAAAGTGACTATGTACATTAGACTACGGTCAGCCAAACCCATCAATTTTAGTAAGACCAATAGGCCATTTAAGTGAATATTGAATGTTCTGAGGATGATCATGTAACCCATATTGTAGAAACTTGCTTTTTCCTTTTGATGTCAGAGGAGTTAAGCAGCCACCAGGGTCATCTAGCTACAATTTATTCCCTTCTCCCAATTCATAATGCATACAGGCTTGGCTAGACTGAGTGATCTTGTGAGAGCCAGGAAGGATAGCTACCAGATGATTGAGTGTTCAGCTAATATTTTTTTCATATGTATGGAAACCTTTAGACTGATGCTACAGAAAGTCTGCACTTTAATTTCCAGTAGTGGTCCTATATAGACGTAGATATTCAAATACAATGAAAGGTAGTTAGTTTCCGCACTAGCTTGTGTGCACACTTAATGGGTAATATAAACAGTTAAAAAAATGTGAAAATGCGCAAAAATACTTGAATATTCATTGGTGATAATCTTTTTAATCATTTTAACTCCTATTTGTAGCAGCTAGTTTCAGAATTTCTGACCAAGTTCCACTTTGCAATTCAGACTTACAGTGGTCAGCTTAAATGAATACATCCCCTTTGAAAAATAAGTTTTGAATTAATATCTCACTGAACACAAGAACAATTTCCAACATTTTGACACTACTGTGTTTCATATAACATAATTTTAACCCAGAACATGGAAGGGTAATATAATTTTCATTACAAAATCTTCAGTTTTACTCAGACTAATTGATTCAAAAATAAATACACCACACATCATAAACTTTTACATTTAGTATTTTGTTTGACTCCCATGATTTTTAAGGACAGCACCAGGTCTTCTAGGCATGGAATGAACAGGTTGGTGACATATTGCAGCATATTTTTTTCATTCTTCAAGAACAACCTCTTTTAGAGCCCGAATGTTGGATGGAGAATGATGCTAAGGTTGGCTCTTCAGAATTCTCCATAGATGTTCAATTGGGTTCAGATCAGGAGACATTGTTTGCCACCAAATCACATTCACCATGTTCTTCTTCATAAATGGAACAGATGTGTGCTTTAGATCATTGTCATGCTAGAAAAGTGTATGTCTTCCAAAGGCACAGAGTGATGACATCTTCTTCTTCAATATAGTTCTGCATTTCTGTAAATTCATGATACCATCAAAGAAATGTAGTTCCTGACACCAGCAACAGTCATGCAGCCCCACATAAGGGCACTGCCACCACCATGTTTCACTGTGTTAATTTTTGCATCAATAATTTGAGGAAAACTGAAGATTTTGTGTTGAAAGTCATATCATTAACCATTCTTTCAAGTTAAAAAAAGCTAAGCAATCCAGTTTTGTCAAAATTTGGGAAATTCCTCTTTTGTTCAGTGAGAGATTGATTGATTAAAATCTTACTTTTTAAAATGTGTTCTCATATATGCTGAGCACTGTATGCTAATTCAAGTGGTTGTAACTTTTGAATGCTTCTTGCGATCCCAGTAATACTGAGTTTTTTTGTGACACATTGTACTTTTTCTGTGGGTTTTCTGCTAGAGTTTTTTTTAACTTGTATATATGAAAAAGTAAGTGGCTTCCAAGTGGAAGAATGCTCAACTCACTTCTTTTAACCACTTTGTGTCTTAACCAGTGTGAAATGGTGAAAGAAGCGCAAAACACTGAACAATCCCACAGCACATTCTTTTTTTTTTATCTTTCCTATCTTCCTTATAGGTTGGAGAACTAGAAATTATAAATATTTTCCATGTCAGCATTAATGCTCTATTTGCCTTAGGCTATATGCACACGTTCAGGATTTTTCGCGGTTTTTCGCTATAAAAACGCAATAAAACCATGAAAAAACGCATACTATTATTAGAATGCAATCGCAATTTTTGTGCATATGTTGCGTTTTTTCCCGCGGTGGAATCGCATTCCAAGAAAAAACGCAGCATGTTCATTCCTTGTGCGGAATCGCGGGGATTCCGCACACATAGGAATACATTGATCCGCTTAGTTTCCGCATGTGGCTATGCCCACCATTCAGGAAGTAAGCGGATCATATGCGGTTGGTACCCAGGGTGGAGGGGAGGAGACTCTCCTCCAGGCCCTTGGATCCATATAATTGTTAAAAAAAGAATTAAAATAATAAATCGTGATATTCTCACCTTCCGGTGTCCCTCGCAGCGTTCCAGCTTCTCGCGATGCTTCCATTCCCAGTGATGCTTTGCGGCAATGACCTGTGATGACGTGGGTCTCGCAAGACCGCTACGTCATCTGGGGTCATTGCCGCTAGGCATTATTGGGAACGGGAGCATCGTGAGGAGCGGGAAGACTGCAGTGGAAGCCAAAAGGTGAGAATATCACGATTTATTATTTTTTTTATTATTTTGAACATTAGATCTTTTTACTATTGATGCTGCATAAGCAACATCAATAGTAAAAAGTTGGTCACACTTGTCAAACACTATGTTTGACAAGTGTGACCAACCTGTCAGTTATTTTTCCAAGCGATGCTACAGATCACTTGGAAAACGCTAGCATCCTGCAAGCTAATTACGCTTGCAAAACGCTAGTGTTTAGTAGGAATACACATGCCAATTCCACAAGCGTTTTACCCGCGGCAATTCCGGACGTGTGCAGCCTTAATGTTATGTTGTTTCTACTTCAAGATGTGAATATTGCTAATCATGGCTTCATATCGTTACACAGTATTCTCCCAATTGTAATGTGGTAGGCTTTGGCAGACTGGTAGAATAAGAACTCGCTGGCTAAATTTGACAGACAAGCATTTAACATGTTCTCATATGCAAAGCATTTTGTTAATAATGATTAAACAATGCCTTTCAAAGCTTTCCATTGTAGTTAGTTAATGTTTTGCATGTCTCATTGGATTTGTAATTTAGGCTTAGGTCTAATTGTTAATGCTGAGTGGCAAGTGGAAGCATGCAGAACTGAATTCTGATCAGTCACATTTTATCCAAATTAAATCCTCATATAATGCCAACAAGTAAAAAGCCAGTGCTCTAGGATCAGTTTGCATTTTGATGGGATTTCGAATTACCTGTACACCAAAAAAAAAAGTTTAACTTCCACAATAGATTAACCCCAACTGAACACATTATTTGCATACCATTTTTAAAACAATATACAATAATTGACTGAAGAGGGTATAAAATAAATTATAGCGATGAGTTATAAGTAGCTATAAAAAGCAAAATTTTGGGGAGATTAGTGATCAGTGAATATGTGTGATGGAAATTGTATCACAAGGCAGAGCACAGCTAATCAGGAGTGACTGTCATAGACTGTATAAAAGTAAAAGCAAGATAATGGCCGGCTGGTAGCCAAATTGCTGAATCATAGCGCACTGGACATAGGTTAAAGTAAAAAAAAAAAGTTAATACTTACCTCACCGCTCACCTTGCAGGTATCTCTGCTGCATGATCTCTTCTGTAAGTTCTTGCCACCATTTTTGACCAAGCTGAACCCCAGGGCTAGGCTGGGACTTCAGGATGTGAGGCATGGCCATGTGAAGGGTACTCTGGCTGGGACTTCTGCCATAACCAGGCAACTAAACCTGAGATGTTCCTGCACCTAATTTCATCCATAAGCCATGGCCTATCGTGTAGGTGCTTAGGGTTTCAGAACATGGCAGTGTTTTCTTTTCTATGTCTTGTGTATATTATGCTTTGGAGTCTCTCAAGTCAACAGAACATAACAAGGGATATTCAATATGAAGAGTAAATTAGCAGCAAATTGAATTTTTCTAATAAAATCAGGCATGTTTATAGTGCCAATAAAGTCTTGTCAAAGCAAAATAGTAGGAATTATCAAAAACAAAGCAGGTTTTTTTAAACATAATAAATGAAGAAGAGATAAAAAAACACAGTAAAATATGTGAAAAAAAACACATGTAAAAACGCACTAATTTACTTAATATGTGAGGAAAATCTGCAACATCAAAAACTCACCAAAACCCATTGGGAGAATGTAACCTTATATTGCGGAAGATCGCATTAGCTACAGAAGTTTGACACAACCTTAGGCGTGAATGCATGAGCTTCCTCATGATATCTTGTAGTTATCACAATAACGGGTATTGCACAGCCAATCAAGAGAGATTGTAGAAAATGCTGGGGAACAAAAAAGCACAATAGGGTCTTATCTGATAGTAGGAGGCAAAAGGGTGCAGAGAGGTGCTCACCTGATGTTGTTGTGTATCATACAACAAAGGGCAAGCTTGAAATTATCAGCTGCTGCAATCGCACAGGCTGAAAAAACAGAAATATGCCAGACTATCTTTATTTTCTTTAGTGCTGCAGATAGCTATGTGCAATAGCCATCTTTTTATGGTTGATTCTACTTGGAATTTGCCTGAAAAGGCAGCACTAAACACTATTCCCAACATAGACTATTATTCATTCATAGCGATGTAAAAATAATTATTTTTTTCTATAAAATTGTTTTTATTGTGTAAAAGCACCAAAACATAAAAAACAATATAAATGTGGTATCCCTGTAATAGTATTGACCTGAAGAAAAAAGCTGCCTTATCAATTTTACCACATGCAGAATAGTATAACAAAAACAAACAATTCCTGAATTCCTGGTTTTGTTCATTCTGCTTCCCAAAACTCAGTATAGAAACGATCAGAAAATGTAATTTGCCCAAAAATGGTACCAATAAAAAGGTCAACTTGTCCTGCAAACAACAACCTAAATATGGGGATGCAAAACTAGTTTTTGCAATAAAGAGTGTATTGTGGTGTGTGACAGCAGCCAAACATAAAAAACTATATAAATCTGGTATTGCTATAATCACACCGGCCCAAAGAATAAAGGTGTCTAATCACTTATACAGCACGAGGAGCGGCATAAAAAATAAATAAAACCAATTACCTACTGTTAATTTTTTTCATTCTGCATCCCAAAGATCACAGTATGGCTTGCCTCACATTTATACTGCGCTCTACACTGAGCACTTAGAACGGGGTTTCCATATAAATCTCTGAAATAAGTGATTCAGACGGAATCACGGCAGAAGAGTCCCTGTAATGAGCCAGATGGAGTCACCGTGGACGTCATCTGATCTGTGATCCAATGGTGTCCGTCTATTTAGTCGTGCATAAAAGCACAGTCTGCCACAGTTTGTGCACTTCTTAACAGAAGAACAACACTGAACAGAGGCCATAGGAGTCCAGAGTAACTCTACTGCCTCATTATAGTGAGTGACTTCTCAGGGATTTCATCTGAATAACGTCACATGGAGATTTAGATGGAAACCCCGATAAAAGTGCTGGATAAATGTAATCCCAAACGTTATGTAAAATGTTTCCAATAAAATCTTCAACTCAATCCACAAAAAAGCAAGTCCCCACTCAGGTCCGTCATCTGTTAACAGATAGGGGGCTTCCATGCTACTCGTATTACAAAAGCTCTAGAAAAGCGCTATGGTTCATTGTTACCCAAAAGAAATTCAGCAATGATCCCTCTCTTCTGAGTCAGTGTGCCTAAATCACATTTAGCATCCACATCTTTGGCATTTCTGCAACAATGACAGATTGCCTAATTTACAGGTGAATGGCTGGACACTACAACGTACTGGTTACTACAACATACTGGTGCTAACCACACATTTAGATAAATTCCTTCAAGTGTTTAGTTTTGAAAGTTGGATTACGTGTGGGGGTTTACCATTGTTTAGGCACATGAGGGGCTCTCCGAGCACAACATGCAGAACATTCCATCTAAATCTGGGTACCAAAACTTAATTTCTTACTTTCTGAGCCCCGTCGTGCACCCAAATGTAGTTTTTCCCCACATATGGTTACCAGCGTACTCAGGAGTAATTACACAACAAATTCTATGGAGCATTTTCTCCATTTATTATTGTGAAAAAAAAATTGGGGCTAAAAGAACAGTTTTGTGGGAAAAGTGTGATTTTCTATTTTTACAGCTCTCTAAACTCGACATTGCATCCACTAATGATTCCAGCAAATTTTGCATTCAAAAATTCAAATAGTACTCCTTTCTTTCTGAACCCTGCCGTGCACCCAAACAGTAGTTTTCTTCACACATACGGGGTACTAGCATGCTCAGAAAAAATTACCCAAATTTTGCAGTCCATTTTCTCCTCTTACCCTTGTGAAAATAAAAAAAATGGGTCTAAAGTTAAATTTTTGCGAAAAAAAAGTTAAATGTTCTTTTTTCCTTCCACATTGTTTCAGTTCCTGTGAAGCACCTGAAGGGTTAATAAACTTCTTGAATGTGGTTTTGACTACTTTGATGTGTACAGTTTTTAGAATGTTCACTTTGGGGTATTTTCAGTCACATAGGACCCTCAAAGTAACTTCAAATATAATGTGGTCCTTAAAACATATGATTTTGTAAATGTTGTTGTAAAAAAGAGAATTCACTGGTCAACTTTTAACCATTCTACTTTCCTAACAAAAAAATTATGTTTCAAAAATTGAGCTGATGTAAATAGTATGTGGGAAATGTTATTTATTAACTATTTTGTGGGACATATCTCTGTGATTTAAGGGAATAAAAATTAAAATTTTAAAAATTGCTAAATTTAAAAAAAATTGTCAGATTTTCGATATTATTTCACAAATAAATGAATATATAGAATTTTTTTTAACACCATCATGAAGTACAATATGTCACAAAAAAACAGTTATTACCACATATGGTGATACTGGTCAGAATTCTAAAATTTGGCTTGGTGATGAGGGTGAAAACAGGTTCGTGGGTGAAGGGGATAAAGCTATCGATATGGAGTAGGCAATAAAAAACTAAAATTTAAAAACCTTCAGCTTCTACAAACCATATGATCCACCTTGGAAATATCACTTAAAAACAATGTAATTAATATCAAAGAGGCTGTCCACTACATTCTATGATGCTTCCTATGAGTTAAACCTTGTAAAGAAGAATCTTTGTAACTACCTCTTGTTGCCCCGGCTGGAGCCTCCGCTGATGTCATGTCAAGTTCTGGATCTCCTGCATTCCCCCGGGCATGAACCAGTTGCGCACACCCCTCTGGATTGACCGGGTTATGGACAGAGTTTCACCGCACATCACAGGCCAGACTTCAGGAGATCCAGAACTTGATGTGACATCAGCAGATGTCACCAGAGGCTGCAGCCAGGGTTACGTGATGCTGAGTGAGCAGTCAGCGATAGTGGCGATGGGGACATTATGGGTGTCAGGTCCAAGCATTCCTACATGAACAGTTTCCTGGAAAGTGGATTGGTCATCGCGGGCCAGTTGAAAGACCACCAAGGTCTCCCGTTGTTTCACATGACCCTCTTCCCATTGGAAAAAATAAAGTTGGATCCATAATGGCCAACTTCAAAATGGCCGCCATGGTCACCACCCATCTTAAAAACTTTCCCCCTCCCATATACTAATGTGCCACAAACATGAAGTTGATATCACCAATCATTCCCATTTTATTTAGGTATATCCATATAAATGGTCCACCTTGTACATATTGAGGGCAACTGGAGTACTTATGATTTGTGAAAAATGTATTCTTATATCTTGGAAACAATTTGCCGAATCTGACAAATACAAGTTTAAAAAGATTCCATCATTTCCAACCATCAAATTTCAAATACTTAATAAAAGCCATTAACAATTCTACACTTAGTTGATAATTAGTTGGCAATTTTTTATTTTCATTGTAAATATTACCTCCAAAATTTACATAGAAACCTAATATCTTGAGTGATAGGGCTAGCGGAATACTATAGATAGGTAGCTACAAGGTGCGTTCGCAGCCCGGGATCCACCGTGCAGAGATATCTGCTGCAAAGTAATGGCAGGTAAACTCAAAGCTCACACGTGGGTTAAGCTTCACCCCGTGTGAACTGGAAGCGATCTCTGTTGCCTCACAGAGTCGCTCTGTACACAAAACTATTACCCTAGCTAGGGTTGTGCTTGCTCAGTGTACAGTCCCAAAGCTACAGCCTTACACCACATAAGTATAGAGTGGTATAGTATCAACTGGCATCAGCCAAACACATTTGATACTAGCGCATGGCCGTGTGGCCATGCAAACCTTTTATAGTTGCAGCTCTTCAGGACCTTCCTGGTGGAACAATAGGAGCTGCTACAGGGCCTGAGCATGTGACCCCCAACCTCCAATGAGAGGTCCTCCTGTGGGCATGCTCAGTGCGTGAAAAGCAGGACTTTCCCAGAAAAGCCTGCTTGCCGCTGACCAGTGCTGGCTAAAAAGGCAGAGCCTGGAAAGGCAGCAGTAACCAATCGCACAGTATCAGGCTGAGCCAGACACTGGGACCGACATCTCTACTGAGCAGGTTCCACTGCGGCTGGAGGAGAATGGGAGACCGCAGCAGGCATGGTTCGAGATTCCCCCTGTGCAACGGTGGGAACTCGACACCTAACATGCCCCCCTCCTAGGGCCCTCTCCTCCTTGAGCCTCGCTATGCTCAAAGGCTGCAATGAGCAGCGAAGCCCGAATGTGCTCCACAGGTTTCCAGGTTCTGTCCTCTGGGCCGTGACCTTTCCAGTCCACCAGATAGTATTTCTTGCCACGAACCACCTTGCACCCCAAGATAGAGTTCACCTTGTACTCTTCCGTGGATGAACCCGATGTCCCAGCAGATGACTCGGAAAACTGGGACATATAGACAGGCTTTAAGAGGGAAACATAAAAGGTGTCGGTGATACCGAGGCGTGGAGAAATAGCCAAACCATAGACCACAGGGTTAACCTGTTCCAGAACCTTGACAGGACCAATATAACGAGGCGCAAACTTAGTGGACTCAACTCGCAACCTGATGTTACGGGCAGCGAGCTACAATAAGTCGCCAGGAGCGAAGGTCGGAGTGGGGTGCCGGTGTGCATGGGCAGAAACCCTCATTCTCTCCTTGGAGGCCTGAATGGCATCCTGTGTGCGGTCCCAAATGTCATGTGCCTCCACTGCCCAGTCTGCCACCCTGGAATCAGTCGATGACACGGGCATGGGCACAGGGACACGCGGATGCTGGCCGTAATTAAGGAGAAATGGAGTCTGCCCAGTGGAGTCAGCTATGGCGTTGTTGAAAGTAAATTCCACCAAGGTAGCAAAGATGCCCAGTCATACTGCCTAGCAGAGACAAAATGACGCCGGTATGTCACCAGAGTCTGGTTGGCCCTCTCTACCAACCCATTCCTCTCGGGATGGTATGCAGAAGAGAGATTCAGCTCAATGCAGAGTAAACGATAGAGCTCTCTCCAAAACCGAGATGCGAATTGGGGACCCCGGTCACTGACAATTTTGTCAGGCATGTCATGTAGATGGAAGATGAACAACGCTGCCAAGGCCCGTGCAGAAGGTAACCGTGGAAGTGGCACCAAGTGCACCATTTCACAAAAATGATCGGTGACTACCCAGATAATGGTGCAGCTACAAGACTTAGGTAAGCCCACCACGAAGTCCATCCCGACCATCTCCCAGCACCTGTCTGCCACCGGCAGGGGGTAAAGTAGCCCAGCAGGCCATTGCCAAGGAGATTGATTCTTGGCACAGGAGACACACACCCGAATATAATCCCCGACATCACGAGCCATATACGGCCACCAGTATGTCCTAGCCAGGAGCTCAAATGTCCTCTTGGTCCCAAAATGTTCACCCACGCTGGATGAAAGAGCCCAAGAGAGAACCTCCGGTTGCAAATTACATGGTACAAAAGTCTTGCAAGGGGGCACAGACTCTAGCGAAACCGGAGCCACGGTTCTCAGGCTCTCAGAAGGGACAATAAGCCGAGGCTCCTCCTCCTCCTCTGATGACACTACGGAGCGGGAGAGAGCATTGGCATGAATGTTCTTCTCCCCAGAGAGAAAATGGAGGGTGAAATGGAACCGAAAGAAGAACAGGGACCATCTGGCCTGGGGAGAATTTAGCCGCTGGGCTGTCTGTAAGTACACCAAATTTTTGTGGTTTGTAAAAACTTGTAAGGGAAAGCGGGCCCCCTCCAGGAGGTGTCTCCACTCTGAGAAAGCCAACTTCATGGCTAGCAACTCCGTGTCCCCGATGGAATAATTCCTCTCTGCTGATGAGAAGGTCTTGGAAAAGAAGAAGCAAAGATGCTTCTGACCTTGAGCATCCTTTTGGAAGAGGACAGCTCCAGCACCAATGGATGAGGCATCCACCTCCATTATAAATGGCTTATCTACATCGGGGCGATGTAGGATGGGAGCGCTAGCAAAGTGTGACTTAAAAGCGAGAAAGGCCTTGGAGACCTCCTCCGACCACAATTTGGGGTTTGCTCCCTTCTTGGTGAGGGCAACCAAGGGAGCTACCAAAGTTGAGAAGCGGTGAATGAACTGGCGATAGTAAAAAATGAAGAGAATGGGGTTCCTGCCAGTCCATCACAGCCTGCAGCTTGGCAGGATCCATAGCCAATCCCTGGGCAGAGATGATACAGCCCAGGAAAGGCAAGGACTCATGCTCAAAAACACACTTCTCCAACTTGGCGTAGAGGGAGTTTGCCCATAAGAGGTCGAAGACTTTGCAAACATCTCTCCGGTGGGAGTCAATATCTGGAGAGTAGATGAGAATATCATCCAGATAGACTATGACCAAGGTGGAGAGCACATCTTGGAAAACGGCTGGGGCATTACAGAGCCCAAAGGGCATCACCAGATATTCATAGTGCCCATCCCTGGTGTTAAAAGCCGTCTTCCATTTCTCCCCCTCACGGATGCGAATCAGGTTGTAAGCACCCCGCAGATCTAATTTAGTAAATACCCTTGCTCCCCGTAGCCTATCAAAGAGCTCAGATATCAGGGGTAGTGGGTACTTATTCTTAACGTTGATGGCCTTAAGACCCCTGTAGTCTATGCATGGACGTATATCTTAAAAACGGAGAAACATAAGAGCAATGAGGTATAATAAAAATAGAAAATTTATTGACACAAAATCCACAAAAGTTAGATGCTACATAACAACAATAAGTCACGAAATTAGATGCCTTGGCTAGGGTTGATGGCATTCTTGTGGACCATGACACACTATTAGTGACGGCCAATGTAGAAAGCTTGTATACATGCATTGATCTCCACCATGGCATCGAGGCTGTCCGCCTCTTCCTTGGTGCTTCCGACTGGGCCGGCCCTTTGTGTGAGCTTATCCTCGAGCTGCTGCACAATTTTTTTGTTTTTAAATATCAATTTTACTTACAGAAGCACGGCACAGCCATGGGCGCGGCCTGTGCGCCCTCGTATGCAAATCTCTTCCTGGGCTCCTGGGAGAGATCCCTCTTTGGCGACGAGGGCCCACAGGCCGCCTCCCATGTGCTGTGCTGGCACCGTTATATTGCTGATGTTTTTTTCTTGTGGGATGGGACGGTGCAGCAGCTCAGGGAATTTATGGGGACGCTGAATCAGAATTCTCTAAACATCCACCTAATATACACATATGATGTTAGAAAAGTGAATTTTCTGGATGTTACTTTTGAGGTTGATCATGCCGGTCGCATCCAGACGGATGTGTACTGTAAACTAACATCTGTTAATGCTCTGATTCACGCGTCCTCAGCTCATAATCCATCCACAATTAAGGCCGTCCCGGTCGGTCAGTTCTTAAGGATGAGGCGGATTTGCTCGTCCGATGCCAAATTTGAAATTCAGGCTGCTGATTTAAAATCTTGCTTTTCTGCACGTGGCTATTCCAACAGATGTATTAGGCATGGCTACCAGTGGGCTAGAGCTACTCCACGTGGTGATTTACTGCAACCCTCCAAAGTTAGAAAACAGACCTTTAGCAATGGGCCTATAAGATTCATCTCCACGTTCAACCACGAATGGGAGGAGATGAGAAATATACTTAAAAAACATTGGCCCATTCTAAGTGCAGAATCCTCTTTAGAAACATCATTGGGGGCTGGTCCATCTATGACCGCTAAAAGGTCAAAGAACCTAAAGGACCTCCTGGCCAAGAGCCATTATGTTCCAACTCGAGGCAACCCGTTTGGTTCCAGAGGGCCTATAGTCGGGTCTATTCCCTGCGGTCAATGTCTTGCCTGCACGAATGTCCTGCGCTGCACCACGTTTAGTTCATCTAATGGTCAAAAACAATTTGACATTAGACATTTCGTCTGAGAATACCAATGTCATTTATTATGCCACTTGTGGCTGTTCTAAAATTTATATCGGTCTCACATCTAGAGAACTTAGGAAATGTGTACATGAGCATGTGCGGGACATTTGAGCGGCCAGGACAGTGACCGACTTATCCCTCCTCAAGACTATCCCGCGCCATTTTAAACAATTTCATGGGAGTGACCCATCGTCATTCATGGTGCGGGGTATTAATTTGGTACATCTGGGAATTTGAGGGGGTGACTACAAAAAGAATTTGGCGCAGGTGGAGGCCAAGTGGATTGTTGTCTTAGATACCATGACCCCAAGAGGATTAAATGAGTCGCTTTCCTTCTCCTCTTTTCTCTGAGCACTTTGACCTTCTTGGTCGTATGTCGTATCTTGTAATGCTATATTTGCCTTTATTTGGCACTTATTATCTTTATGCTTCCATTTCTTTTCCTCCCCGAATTTGGGTGTGTTTTGTTTTTTATGTTTTTATTATTCCTTTGACTTAAGTGTTGATTTTATGCTATTCTTGATTTGTTTTTATATTCTGGCGTTTGTTTATTGTCTTAAGCAGGATATCAAATATGATCCATTATTATCCGCCAATGATTTTTTCAGCAAAAAAATCACCTATGATCTTGGAATATATATTACGTGCAAGAACATGGAAAGATAAAACAAAAGGGGGAAAAAAATGGACTTAGATGAACGTTCATGCCCTTGGACTAATATTGATATCTAAATTGCCTTTATGTATGTCCTATATTGTTTGGGTATTGACATGCATGTTGTCCCTAGTGCTACTAAGATTATACATGTGGCACCCCTGTTCTTTGTGCACGTGACTCATTGGCGATATAGTGGGGGTGCGCATGCGCCCTGCAGTCCCAGCTCTCTGCTATGCAACGGCACGTCTTGTGTCCTTGTCCGTGCGAGCGGGGATTGCTCCTCCTCCCCGCTCGCACGTGATGATGATGACGCTCTGCTCCATCTGCTGGGGGCTTGGGCGGACAGTGTGCATGCACCGATATTCCCCATGCGATTGGCCAGCCCTACATCATGTGCCGGTTCAAAGGATCAAAAAAGGTCCTGGCTGGGAAACACCTACATTCCCCTTGAGAAAGCGGGGCTTTTTACCCACACCCGGTCTAGGACTCCAGAACCTTGTCCCTGGTAAGCAATCGACCCCCCATGCTATTCAACTTTTGACACAATGTCTGTGATAGTGACTATGGGGTGAATGGGGTTGCTGCCTATGTGGAATTTTGGTACTGCACGTGCACTTTATTTAATGCGTTTTTTTGCACAAAGTGGCCAAGTACAAACAGTGGAGTTCTTTCCCCTTTATGGTGTTCTCTCCTGCATCTAATTTTGTGACTTATTGTTGTTATGTAGCATCTAACTTTTGTGGATTTTGTGTCAATAAATTTTCTATTTTTATTATACCTGATTTCTCTTATGTTTTTCCGTTTTTGAGATATACTATTTAGAGCGGGTTTGTCTTTTGGCATATGGGCTAATGGTATAGCCCTATACGTGACATGTTTTTATAATGTCACTGAGGTTTTTGTGTTTACTATGCATGGACGTAGTCCTCCACTCTTCTTCTGCATGAAGAAGAACCCAGCCCCTGCAGGTGACACTGACTTCCTAATGAATCCTCTTGCCAGATTCTCTCGGATGTACTGGGACATTGCCTCCATCTCCGGAAGAGATAACGGATAGACTCGACCCCGGGGAGGCTCTGCACCAGGCAAGAGGTCAATAGGACAGTCATAGGGACAGTGAGGCGGAAGAGTCTCCGCAGCCCTTTTGGAGAACATGTCCGCATAGGGCCAATAGTGCTTGGGGAGAGAGGAAAGATCTGCGGGTACCTCAGTTGTAGCAACCTGAACGCACTCCCTCTGACTAGAGTTCAGCGACTTTTCGGATCGAGTCGGGTTTCGCCAAACCTGACTTTGTCAAAAGTCAGGTCGGGTGAAATCAGCCGATTATTGCAAAAAGTCGTGGGGCCGACTGAAACATGAAACCCAATGCAAGTCAATGGGGAATCAAAGTCCGCAGTGAGTGGAGGACAGGAAAACACCTACAGTGCCCATTTTAATGCCAAAAACATCAATTCTTATTACTTAAGCTTGTCAATCTTAATTTACTTTATAATAATAGTTAGGCATTGAAAACTGGGGGTCATTTGGCTAAAGTTGTGGGGGGGTATGGCTGGCTCAAGATTTTCATGGGCCCAGGAAACGCGGAATATGTCACGACTGTGGAGCAGGGAGAGGTAAGTATTTCAACTTTGCAAGTGCTGTGATCCTGAGCAAGCAGGGGGGGCCCACTCGTTGGCACTGGCACAGGGCCACTCATAGTACGGCGGTGTGTTTGACGGCGGGTGGCGCCTCCCACTGGCAGAGACTCTTTTGCATACTATAAGGGGCCCTGTGCCAGTGACGTCACCAATGAGTATGCCCCCCACCTGATGAAGGAACCTGCACTTTCATCTGCACCTTCCTCTTTGTCCCCATGTAAGGTGGTATAGTATGCGGGAAGGGGAACCTGACTTTCAGCAGGGTCAGATTCTGGCTGTGTAGAGTGCAAGGGGAATGTAGTGGTCTGGGTCAATGTACCAGCAGACTCATCTAGCAGTGGCTGGGCAATGGGCACCACCACCATCAGTACCAGCTGGCAACCCCCGCCCACGGGCTCTTCTACCAGACTTCCTCATTTTTTGGAAAATCTAACCAAAATAACAACCGTTATATGGTACTGTAAAACAAGGTAGAAGGTGTATATAAACTTGTTGAGAATTTAAATCTCCCTTTTTTGGGGGAGACTGAACCAAAACTCAGGCCCAGTGTATATAACAACGCAATCTAAGTGGCAGAAAGTGGCTGGCTGACATACGACAAACTAACAGGACTGAAGTATATCCACTTTGTGAGAATTTGGATCTCACTTTTTTTTTTGGAGACTGAACCAAAACTCAGGCCAAGTGTATAAAACAACACAATGTAAGTGGCAGAAAGTGGCTGGAAGATATATGAAAAAATACAAGGACTGTAGTTCAATTTCAATCTCCCTACAATGATCTCAGGACAAGTATGGCAGCAATAAAAAGGACTGCTGCACACAAAAGTGTGGACAAATAAACAAGATAACTGTGCAGAAAGGAGCAACAGGATTTTTGCTTTTAAAAAAGCAGTTGTTTACACAGCAGCGTGCAAACAGCAATGCAGCTATCAGGGAGCCTAATAAGGCAGCCTAATAAGCTACAGAGCTGATGCACAAAAATATAGCCTCCACTGTCCCTGCAAAAAAAAGGTGGTGTTGGACAGTGGAAATCGCTAAAAGCACAAGCAGTTTGGGGGTTAATCTTCCCTCCCTAACTATATCCCTTCTTCTGATGAAGCTGCAGCAACCTCTCCTTATGCTAAGATCGGCAGAAGTAAGATGGCGGTAGGCGACGGCGTGCATGCCCCTTTATAGCCCCTGTGACACCGCAGAAAGCAAGCCAATCACTGTCATGCCCTTCTCTAAGATGGTGGGGACCGAGACCTATGTCATCACGCTGTCCACACTCTGCGTCCTCCTTCATTGGCTGAAAAATAGCGCTGAAAGCGTCATATGAAACGCGACTTTTGCGCACAGATCGGCGACCTCATGTCCAATCCCACACTAGGATCGGGTCGGGTTTCGTGAAACCGGACTTTGCCGAAAGTCAGCGATTTTTGAATTTGTCCGATCCGTTTCGCTCAACCCTACCTCTGACATCTACCCTCACAGGATTTACTCCATCCCAGAATTCTCCCTGAGGACCGCTCTATATGAGGAAAGTGGTAGTGTAGCCATGGTATCCCCAAAAGGACCTCATCAATTCCCTCGGGAATGACTAGTAGGGAAATAATCTCCAGATGAGATAGAGACATGGAAAGAGTGAATGGAATGGTTTGGTGTGTAATGTGTGAGGGTAGTGTCGACCCATTTACCAATCGAAAGGTCACAGGTTTGGCGAGCATCAGCAGGGGTATTGTGTGTCTTTGGGCGAAAGCAAATGACTAGTGTTGAGCATTCCGATACCGCAAGCCAGACGCTGGGACTGACGTCTCCACTTAGCAGGTTCCACTGTGGCTGGAGGAGAATGGGAGACCGCAGCAGACATGTTTCGAGATTCCCCCTGTGCAGCGGCAGGAACTCGACACCTATAATTGAGTTATCCTGTTCTAGCAAGTAGTTGAAGTGAACCTTTCAGATCCAATATGTTGCTCTCTCCTACAGCAGCACATGGCATGACAATTAATGGGGCCAATTCATCATTTCACACTCATGCTATGTTAGTCTTGGTGGGATAGAAGAGGTAGAAAAGATATTAAGAGGCACATGCCCCCTATTGAATTTGGGTGCTTCTGAGTGGAGTGTGCCTTTCTGCATCGCGCCAGAAATGCTACCCTGAAGCAACATTTCTGGCATATGAAACATTGGCACTTTTTATGAATAGGACAAGTGGGCATGACGATGCCTTGTCCTTCCTAGCTCCCGCCCATCTCCGCTAATTTAGGAAGAGCTGATCCAAAGTGGCATGAATATGCCAAAAGTTGCAAAACTTTTGCGCAACTAGCAACTTTTCAAAACTTTAAAAGTAATGTAAAAGTTTTGATGATTTTGCTCCAATGTGTTACACTTTGTGGGTTATTTATGATAATTGTGTGATTAGGTTAAACTGCCAATTTAATACTAACAACGCACCGCCAGCTCTGAATGTAAACAGATATATATGTGACACCATCATATGTGACATGAATTTTAGATGAGTGGTGCACCTGTGGCATTTGTCCACCATAAGTAGTGCATGTGCAGTGTGTGTTCAGTTTGAGAGTTGTGCATGTGCAGAATCTTTTCATTGAAAGTGGCGCATGTGTGTCATGTGTTCAGCATAAGTAATTTGTGTGGCATGGGTACCGAGTGTGAGCGGCACGTGTCAGCATGTGTACAGAGAGTGTTGGCACGCGTGGCATGGGTTCACTATGTGAGAACTGCCTCAATTCTTCGTGGCATAGATTCAACAAGGTGCTGGAAGCATTCCTCAGAGATTTTGGTCCATATTGACATGATGGCATCACACAGTTGCCGCAGATTTGTCGGCTGCACATCCCAAAGATGCTCCATACAAGGCAGGATGGATCCATGCTTTCATGTTGTTTACGCCAAATTCTGACCCTACCATCCGAATGTCGCAGCAGAAATCGAGACTCATCAGACCAAGCAACGTTTTTCCAATCTTCTACTGTCCAATTTCGATGAGCTTGTACAAATTGTAGCCTCAGTTTCCTGTTCTTAGCTGAAAGGAGTGGTACCCGGTGTGGTCTTCTGCTGCTGTAGCCCATCTGCCTCAAAGTTCGACGCACTGTGCGTTCAGAGATGCTCTTAGGCCTACCTTGGTTGTAACGGGTGGCGATTTGAGTCACTGTTGCCTTTCTATCAGCTCGAACCAGTCTGCCCATTTTCCTCTGACCTCTGGCATCAACAAGGCATTTCCGCCCACAGAACTGCCGCTCACTGGATTTTTTTTCTTTTTCGGACCATTCTCTGTAAACCCTAGAGATGGTTGTGCGTGAAAATCCCAGTAGATCAGCAGTTTCTGAAATACTCAGACCAGCCCTTCTGGCACCAACAACCATGCCACGTTCAAAGGCACTCAAATCACCTTTCTTCCCCATACTGATGCTCGGTTTGAACTGCAGGAGATTGTCTTGACCATGTCTACATGCCTAAATGCACTGAGTTGCCGCCATGTGATTGGCTGATTAGAAATTAAGTGTTAACAAGAAGTTGGACAGGTGTACCTAATAAAGTGGCCAGTGAGTGTATATATATATATATATATGCATATATATAGAGAGACTGCATATATGTTTTCATGAATATTTGAGCCCATGGATCCATTATATGTCCATTTTGCAAGCCGGCGAGAGAATCTCGTCATTCGGATGTCATACAGATGTCACACGGATGCTTACATGTGAGAAAATCACATCCTCGCATTGCACACGGATGACATACGGATCACTGTTCAGGGAACATTTCTGCGATTCTGGTCCGTGTAAAACAGACCGATTTTTTTATATATTGTGTGTGACTCCACCCTAAAGGAGATCCCCCAACATTAAATATAATGGCATTTTACTTACTGATCAGAAGGGGTCTGATTGTCAGGACCTTGCAAAAGAACAGGGGCAGCAGCATTTTTTTCATCTCCACAGCAGCACTTACATCTATCTGCAGTGTAGGGAAGTGCAACACAGCCCTATGTACAGGTCCTTCTCAAAAAATTAGCATATAGTGTTAAATTTCATTATTTACCATAATGTAATGATTACAATTAAACTTTCATATATTCTAGATTCATTATCCACCAACTGAAATTTGTCAGGTCTTTTATTGTTTTAATACTGATGATTTTGGCCTACAACTCCTGATAACCCAAAAAACCTGTCTCAATAAATTAGCATATTTCACCTGTCCAATCAAATAAAAGTGTTTTTTAATAACAAACAAAAAAAACATCAAATAATAATGTTCAGTTATGCACTCAATACTTGGTCGGGAATCCTTTGGCAGAAATGACTGCTTCAATGCGGCGTGGCATGGAGGCAATCAGCCTGTGACACTGCTGAGATGTTATGGAGGCCCAGGATGCTTCAATAGCGGCCTTAAGCTCATCCAGAGTGTTGGGTCTTGCGTCTCTCAACTTTCTCTTCACAATATCCCACAGATTCTCTATGGGGTTCAGGTCAGGAGAGTTGGCTGGCCAATTGAGCACAGTAATACCATGGTCAGTAAACCATTTACCAGTGGTTTTGGCACTGTGAGCAGGTGCCAGGTCGTGCTGAAAAATGAAATCTTCATCTCCATAAAGCATTTCAGCCGATGGAAGCATGAAGTGCTCCAAAATCTCCTGATAGCTAGCTGCATTGACCCTGCCCTTGATGAAACACAGTGGACCAACACCAGCAGCTGACATGGCACCCCACACCATCACTGACTGTGGGTACTTGACACTGGACTTCAGGCATTTTGGCATTTCCTTCTCCCCAGTCTTCCTCCAGACTCTGGCACCTTGATTTCCGAATGACATGCAAAATTTGCTTTCATCAGAAAAAAGTACTTGGGACCACTTAGCAACAGTCCAGTGCTGCTTCTCTGTAGCCCAGGTCAGGCACTTCTGCCGCTGTTTATGGTTCAAAAGTGGCTTTACCTGGGGAATGCGGCACCTGTAGCCCATTTCCTCCACACCAGACTCAGTCCACTGCTTCCTCAGGTTCCCCAAGGTCTGGAATCGGTCCTTCTCCACAATCTTCCTCAGGGTCCGGTCACCTCTTCTCGTTGTACAGAGTTTTCTGCCACATTGTTTCCTTCCAACAGACTTACCATTGAGGTGCCTTGATACAGCACTCTGGGAACAGCCTATTTGTTGAGAAATTTCTTTCTGGGTCTTACCCTCTTGCTTGAGGGTGTCAATGATGGCCTTCTTGACATCTGTCAGGTCGCTAGTCTTACCCATGATGGGGGTTTTGAGTAATGAATCAGGCAGGGAGTTTTTAAAAGCCTCAGGTATCTTTTGCATGTGTTTAGAGTTAATTAGTTGATTCAGAAGATTAGGGTAATAGGTCCTTTAGAGAACCTTTTCTTGATATGCTAATTTATTGAGACAGGTTTTTTGTGTTATCAGGAGTTGTATGCCAAAATCATCAGTATTAAAACAATAAAAGACCTGACAAATTTCAGTTGGTGGATAATGAATCTATAATATATGAAAGTTTAATTGTAATCATTACATTATGGTAAATAATGAAATTTAACACTATATGCTAATTTTTTGAGAAGGACCTGTATATGAACAGAGCAGCTCCCTGTACAGCAGTGCCACTTTGACAGCAAAAACAATGAAAGAGAATTGACCCCATAACTGAGCGCATTTACACCATTGTATAATAATTGGGAATATCCTTTTTAAAAAAAAGTAATTTCTGCAGACTATTTTACCTTTTCTTTTTCCTACGGTTGGATTTTTTTTCAATTTCTGCAGTTTTTTACTTGGACCCAGAGGTGACTCCAGGTCGCCAATAAGCTGCAACCTTAGAAGGAAGATAGACTTTTCAATGATTGTCCAATAATACGGAAAATCTGATGGTTTAGAACCTGTCAGGTCCCTTTTTTTTCATTTATATCTTCAGTTTTAAAGCTGAAGTCTTAACCCCTTAATCCCATATGACGTACTATACCGTCGAGGTGGGGTGGGCCTTAATTCCCGGTGACGGTATAGTACGTCATACGCGATCGGCCGCGCTCACGGGGGGAGCGCGGCCGATCGCGGCCGGGTGTCGGCTGCATATCGCAGCTGACATCCGGCACTATGTGCCAGGAGCGGTCACGGACCGCCCCCGGCACATTAACCCCCGGCACACCGCGATCAAACATGATCGCGGTGTACCGGCGGTGCAGGGAAGCATCGCGCAGGGAGGGGGCTCCCTGCGGGCTTCCCTGAGACGATCGGTACAAGGTGATGTACTCACCTCGTACCGAACGTCTTCTCCCTGCAGGCCCCAGATCCAAAATGGCCGAGGGGCTGTATCCGGGTCCTGCAGGGAGCACTTCCGGGTCGGAGCAGGCTGCAGATGAAAGCTGCAGCCTGCTCCGATGAAAGTATGATCACGGATCTGATAGAGTGCTGTGCACACTATCAGATCTGCGATCTGTGATGTCCCCCCCTGGGACAAAGTAAAAAAGTAAAAAAAAAAATTTCCACATGTGTAAAAAAAAAAAATAATAATTCCTAAATAAATAATAATAAAAAAAAAAATATTATTCCCATAAATACATTTCTTTATCTAAAAAAAACAAACAAAAACAATAAAAGTACACATATTTAGTATCGCCGCGTCCGTAACGACCCAACCTATAAAACTGGCCCACTAGTTAACCCCTTCAGTAAACACCGTAAGAAAAAAAAAAAAAAAACGAGGCAAAAAACAACGCTTTATTACCATACCGCCGAACAAAAAGTGGAATAACACGCGATCAAAAAGACGGATATAAATAACCATGTTACCGCTGAAAACGTCATCTTGTCCCGCAAAAAACGAGCTGCCATGCAGCATCATCAGCAAAAAAATAAAAAAGTTATAGTCCTCAGAATAAAGCGATGCCAAAATAATTATTTTTTCTATAAAATAGTTTTTATCGTATAAAAGCGTCAAAACATAAAAAAATGATATAAATGAGGTATCGCTGTAATCGTACTGACCCGACGAATAAAACTGCTTTATCAATTTTACCAAGCGCAGAACGGTATAAACGCCTCTCCCAAAAGAAATTCATGAATAGCTGGTTTTTGGTTATTCTGCCTCACAAAAATCGGAATAAAAAGTGATAAAAAATGGTCACGTGTCCGAAAATGTTACCAATAAAAACGTCAACTCGTCCCGCAAAAAACAAGACCTCACATGACTCTGTGGACCAAAATGTGGAAAAATTATAGGTCTCAAAATGTGGAGACGCAAAAACTTTTTTGCTATAAAAAGCGTCTTTTAGTCTGGTTTCACACTTGCGTTTTTATCTGCATGCGTTTTTTAAAAAAACCGCATGTGTGAAAAAGTGCATGTAAACGCGGTAAAACGCATGCGTTTTTATAGAAAAACACAAGAAAACAAGAAAAAAACAAAAAACCCTAACCCTACCCCTAACCCTACCCCTAACCTGAAATACGTGGCACTGAAATACGTGGCACTGAAATATACGTTTATATACGTATATACGTATATAAGTGCCACGATATTTCAGTGGCCACGTATTTAAGTGCCACGTATTTAAGTGCCACGTATTTAAGTGCCACGTATTTAAGTGCCACGTATTTAAGTGCCACGTATTTCAGTGCCACGTATTTCAGTGCCACGTATTTACGTGCCACGTATTTTTCAGTGCCTGAAATACGTGGCACTGAAATATACGTTTATATACGTATATACGTATATAAGTGCCACGATATTTCAGTGGCCACGTATATAAGTGCCACGTATTTAAGTGCCACGTATTTCAGTGCCACTTATTTAAGTGCCACGTATTTAAGTGCCACGTATTTAAGTGCCACGTATTTCAGTGCCACGTATTTCAGTGCCACGTATTTACGTGCCACGTATTTTTCAGTGCCTGAAATACGTGGCACTGAAATACGTGGCACTGAAATATCGTGGCACTGAAATATCGTGGCACTGAAGTATTTACATGCCACGTATTTTTCAGTGCCTGAAATACGTGGCACTGAAATACGTGGCACTGAAATACGTGGCACTGAAATACGTGGCACTGAAATATTGTGGCACTGAAATATTGTGGCACTTAAATACGTGGCACTTAAATACGTGGCACTTAAATACGTGGCACTTAAATACGTGGCACTTAAATACGTGGCACTTATATACGTGGCACTTATGACTGTCAGAAAATGTTCAGTAAACGGTTAGGGGTAGGGTTTCAGGTAGAATTGGGGAGTTTCCACTGTTCAGGCACATCAGGGGCTCTCCAAACGCGACATGGCGTCCAATCTCAATTCCAGCCAATTCTGCGTTGAAAAAGTAAAACAGTGCTCCTTCCCTTCCGAGCTCTCCCGTGCGTCCAAAAAGGGGTTTACCCCAACATATGGGGTATCAGCGTACTAGGGACAAATTGAACAACAACTTCTGGGGTCCAAGTTCTCTTGTTATCCTTGGGAAAATAAAAATTTGGGGGGCTAAAAATAATTTTTGTGGGAAAAAAAATATGTTTTATTTTCACGGCTCTGCGTTGTAAACTGTAGTGAAACACTTGGGGGTTCAAAGTTCTCACAACACATCTAGATAAGTTCCTTGGGAGGTCTAGTTTCCAATATGGGGTCACTTGTGGGGGGTTTGTACTGTTTGGGTACATCAGGGGCTCTGCAAATGCAACGTGACGCCTGCAGACCAATCCATTTAAGTCTGCATTCCAAATGGCGCTCCTTCCCTTCCGAGCTCTGTCATGCGCCCAAACAGTGGTTCCCCCCCACATAGGGGGTATCAGCGTACTCAGGACAAATTGGACAACAACTTTTAGGGTCCAATTTATCCTGATACCCTTGTGAAAATACAAAACTGGGGGCTAAAAAATCATTTTTGTGAAAAAGAAAAATAATTTTTATTTTCACGGCTCTGCGTTATAAACTGTAGTGAAACACTTGGGGGTTCAAAGTTCTCACAACACATCTAGATAAGTTCCTTGGGGGGTCTAGTTTCCAATATGGGGTCACTTGTGGGGGGTTTGTACTGTTTGGGTACATCAGGGGCTCTGCAAATGCAACGTGACGCCTGCAGACCAATCCATTTAAGTCTGAATTCCAAATGGCGCTCCTTCCCTTCCGAGCTCTGTCATGCGCCCAAACAGTGGTTCCCCCCCACATAGGGGGTATCAGCGTACTCAGGACAAATTGGACAACAACTTTTAGGGTCCAATTTATCCTGATACCCTTGTGAAAATACAAAACTGGGGGCTAAAAAATCATTTTTGTGAAAAAAAAAATAATTTTTATTTTCACGGCTCTGCGTTATAAACTGTAGTGAAACACTTGGGGGTTCAAAGCTCTCAAAACACATCTAGATAAGTTCCTTAGGGGGTCTACTTTCCAAAATGGTGTCACTTGTGGGGGGGTTCAATGTTTAGGCACATCAGGGGCTCTCCAAACGCAACATGGCGTCCCATCTCAATTCCAGTCAATTTTGCATTGAAAAGTCAAATGGCGCTCCTTCCCTTCTGAGCTCTGCCCTGCGCCCAAACAATGGTTTACACCCACATATGGGGTATCAGTGTACTCAGGACAAATTGCACAACAATTTTTGGGGTCCAATTTCTTCTCTTACCCTTGGGAAAATAAAAAATTGGGGGTGAAAAGATCATTTTTGTGAAAAAATATGATTTTTTATTTTTAC
Organism: Ranitomeya variabilis; assembly: GCF_051348905.1. NCBI lineage: Eukaryota > Metazoa > Chordata > Amphibia > Anura > Dendrobatidae > Ranitomeya > Ranitomeya variabilis. The sequence continues at coordinate 808,681,001 of NC_135233.1, forward strand.
GGCTCTGCATTATAAACTTCTGTAAAGCACTTGTTGGGTCAAAGTGCTCACCACACATCTAGATAAGTTCCTTAGGGGGTCTACTTTCCAAAATGGTGTCACTTGTTAGGGGTTTCAATGTTTAGGCACATCAAGGGCTCTCTAAATGCAACATGGCGTCCCATCTCAATTCCAGTCAATTTTGCATTGAAAAGTCAAATGGCGCTCCTTCCCTTCCGAGCTCTGCCCTGGGCCCAAACAATGGTTTACACCCACATATGGGGTATCAGCGTACTCAGGACAAATTGCACAACAATTTTTGGGGTCCAATTTCTTCTCTCACCCTTGGGAAAATAAAAAATTGGGGGTGAAAAGATAATTTTTGTGAAAAAATATGATTTTTTATTTTTACGGCTCTGCATTATAAACTTCTGTAAAGCACTTGTTGGGTCAAAGTGCTCACCACACATCTAGATAAGTTCCTTAGGGGGTCTACTTTCCAAAATGGTGTCACTTATTAGGGGTTTCAATGTTTAGGCACATCAAGGGCTCTCTAAATGCAACATGGCATCCCATCTCAATTCCAGTCAATTTTGCATTGAAAAGTCAAATGGCGCTCCTTCCCTTCCGAGCTCTGCCCTGCGCCCAAACAATGGTTTACACCCACATATTGGGTATCAGCGTACTCAGGACAAATTGCACAACAATTTTTGGGGTCCAATTTCTTCTCTCACCCTTGGGAAAATAAAAAATTGGGGGTGAAAAGATAATTTTTGTGAAAAAATATGATTTTTTATTTTTACGGCTCTGCATTATAAACTTCTGTAAAGCACTTGTTGGGTCAAAGTGCTCACCACACATCTAGATAAGTTCCTTAGGGGGTCTACTTTCCAAAATGGTGTCACTTGTGGGGGGTTTCAATGTTTAGGCACATCAGGGGCTCTCCAAATGCAACATGGCGTCCCATCTCAATTCCAGTCAATTTTGCATTGAAAAGTCAAATGGCGCTCCTTTGCTTCCAAGCTCTGCCATGCGCCCAAACTGTGGTTTACCCCCACATATGGGGTATCAGCGTACTCAGGACAAATTGTACAACAACTTTTGGGGTCTATTTTCTCCTGTTACCCTTGGTAAAATAAAACAAATTGGAGCTGAAATAAATTTTGTGTGAAAAAAAGTTAAATGTTCATTTTTATTTAAACATTCCAAAAATTCCTGTGAAACACCTGAAGGGTTAATAAACTTCTTGAAAGTGGTTTTGAGTACCTTGAGGGGTGCAGTTTTTAGAATGGTGTCACACTTGGGTATTTTCTATCATATAGACCCGTCAAAATGACTTCAAATGAGATGTGGTCCCTAAAAAAAAATGGTGTTGTAAAAATGAGAAATTGCTGGTCAACTTTTAACCCTTATAACTCCGTCACAAAAAAAAATTTTGGTTCCAAAATTGTGCTGATGTAAAGTAGATATGTGGGAAATGTTATTTATTAAGTATTTTGTGTGACATATGTCTGTGATTTAAGGGCATAAAAATTCAAAGTTGGAAAATTGCAAAATTTTCAAAATTTTCGCCAAATATTCGTTTTTTTCACAAATAAACGCAAGTTATATCGAAGAAATTTTACCACTAACATGAAGTACAATATGTCACGAGAAAACAATGTCAGAATCGCCAAGATCCGTTGAAGCGTTCCAGAGTTATAACCTCATAAAGGGACAGTGGTCAGAATTGTAAAAATTGGCCCGGTCATTAACGTGCAAACCACCCTCGGGGCTTAAGGGGTTAAACATGTAAAGTTTTACTTTTATTCTACTTCCACATATGTAGCAAATATTTTATATGTACCTGCCTGAAATCGGCTGGACAAGGAGTTTGGCAAGCTGGAAAGCCCCCCAAGGCAAATGTTAGGATTTGTTTCAGCCTAGGGGTATTGTGCTTAGGGGTAGTGTGGTGCCACCTGCAGGTCATTTATCCTTACTGCAGTTTTATTAAAATTAATGTTTAAAATGTATTTTGTGATAAAATTGTGGATGTGTGGCTTGCTTGGCTATTTTCTTGCTGAAGGGGGCAAGTTTACCTTTCAAATGGTGTATCATTTGTGTGTGTGGGTGCAGTATGAACGGAGATACAAAGTAATCACCAAAAAAGAGTGTTTTGAAATAATATAGAAGGATTTTTGAGTAAAATGTAAATTGTTCTTTTAGTCTATAAACTTCTGACAACATGTCTCAGAATTTCCAAGCAATAAATTTTGAATTTTTTTCTGAAACAGAGAAATGGACAAAACTAAAAACAAACAGTGCTTTCTGACCTCAACTAATGCAAGGAAAACAAGTTCATAATCATTTACAAAACAACAATACTAATGTGTTAACTCAGGAAGAGTTCAGAAATCAATATTTTGTGGAATAACCATGATTTTTAATCACAGCTTTCACGCGTCTTGGCATGCTTTCCACCAGTCTTTCACACTGCTTCTGGCACAAAAATGTAATCAGTTCTTCTTTGTTTGATGGCTTGTGATATCCATCATCCTCCTGATTACATTCCAGAGGTCGTCAATGGGGTTCAGGTCTGGAGATTGGGCTGCCGATGACAAGGTTTTGATGTGGTGGTCTCTTAATTTTTGCCAGAGCTGTATATGGGGTACAAACTTAGGGAGTCTGGGAGCAGAAGAGTAAAGATAAGAGAGGTACCAAACAGGGAAGGGAGGGGTAGGGGAGTAGGTGGGGAGGAAGTCCTGTTGAGAACTAGCAAATATTTTTTTTATAGTGGAGAGACTTAAAACAAGTTTAATTAGTAGCATAAACATAGTTGGTTACTTTATAGTTAATTAAGATTTATAGTATTATCTTATTCTGATATTCATGCCATTGGTGCCAAATTTCACAGAGCTTGTCATGTTTGCTATGAGTTAAGCAATTTTTTTTTAATGAATATATACTATTAGATTTGTTCATCCATTCGAAAGGGAAGGGGGTCAGTGTCCTTCCAATGTCTTGCTATGAGACAATTAGCCGCATTAATTAGATGGGATATTATTATATAGGTACTAATATGTTGATGTTGAGAATGAAAGTTAAGAAGGATTAAATGGGGTGTTAAAGGGAATGATATTTTCAGAGCTTTCTTTATGTTTATGTATAGTTTCCCAGAAAGATGTGATTTTAGAACAATTAACCCCTTTCTGACCTCGGACGGGATAGTACGTCCGAGGTCAGAAGCCCCGCTTTGATGCGGGCTCCGGCGGTGAGCCCGCATCAAAGCCAGGACATGTCAGCTGTTTTGAACAGCTGACATGTGCCCGTAATTGGCGCGGGCAGAATCGCGATCTGCCCACGCCTATTAACTAGATAAATGCCGCTGTCAAACGCAGACAGCGGCATTTAACTACCGCTTCTGGCCGGGCAGACGGAAATGATTGCATCGCCGACTCCCATCACATGATCGGAGGTCGGCGATGCTTCAGCATTGTAACCATAGAGGTCCTTGAGACCTCTATGGTTACTGATCCCCGGCAGCTGTGAGCGCCACCCTGTGGTCGGCGCTCACAGCACACCTGCATTTCTGCTACATAGCAGTGAACATCAGATCGCTGCTATGTAGCAGAGGCGATCGTGTTGTGCCAGCTTAAAGCCTCCCATGGAGGCTATTGAAGCATCGCAAAAGTAAAAAAAAGTAAAAAAAAATGTGAAAAAAATAAAAAAAATATAAAAGTTTAAATCACCCCCTTTCGCCCCAATCAAAATAAATAAAAAAAAAAAAAATCAAACCTACACATATTTGGTATCGCCACATTTAGAATCGCCCGCTCTATCAATAAAAAAAAGCATTAACCTGATCGCTAAACGGCGTAGCGAGAAAAAAATTTGAAACGCCAGAATTACGTTTTTTTGGTCGCTGCGACATTGCATTAAAATGTAATAACGGGCGATCAAAAGAATGTATCTGCACCGAAATGGTATCCTTAAAAATGCCAGCTTGGCACGCAAAAAATAAGCCCTCAACCGACCCCAGATCATGAAAAATGGAGACGCTACAAGTATCGGAAAATGGCACAATTTTTTTTTTTTTTTATAGCATAGTTTGGAATTTTTTTTCACCACTTAGATAAAAAATAACCTAGTCATGTTAGGTGTCTATGAACTCGTACTGACCTGGAGAATCAGAATGGCAGGTCAGTTTTAGCATTTAGTGAACCTAGCAAAAAAGCCAAACAATAAACAAGTGTGGGACTGCACTTTTTTTGCAATTTCACTGCACTTGGAATTATTTTCCCATTTTCTAGTACATGACATGGTAAAACCAATGATGTCGTTCAAAAGTACAACTCGTCTCACAAAAAATAAGCCCTCATATGGCCAAATTGACGGAAAAATAAAAAAGTTATGGCTCTGGGAAGGAGGGGAGTGAAAAACGAACACACGGAAAAACGGAAAATCCCAAGGTCATGAAGGGGTTAAACCACATATGGGAGGGTGTTCCAGGTATCAGATTGCATCTCTAGCAGTTACGTTGAGTAGGAATTATTGATTTTGTTGAGAATATCTGGGGTTTTAAACCATCTTGATATAATTTTGTAGTTTAACTCTTGATTTTTAATTAAGGGAGCAATGAAGTGTATATCTTTTAGCAGTTTTGACACTTCTTCTGATTTTAGGGTTACATTTAAGTCTTTCTTCCATTTGCTGATAAATTGGGGAATTTCTCTTGAATCGCAAAGGATTTTGTATATTTTAGAGGTTACTCCTTTGTTTTTGTTCATTTAAAAAAACAGTTTGTATTAGGTTATCCACTGGTTTGTTAGAGATATCTGGCAGATGTATTCTAGCTGTTTCTCTTAGAATTTCAAATTCAGGGTCCGTTAATTTGGTGTTATTAAATAAAATTTTAAGTTTGCTCGTGGAAAGAATATTATTTTTCTGAATTAGTTGGCCAATTTGTATAGTAAAACATTTTCTGAGGATTCAATTTTGTTTTTAACAAATTTATACTGTATCTACCGTATATACTCGAGTATAAGCCGACCCGAGTATAAGCTGACCCCCCTAATTTTGCCACAAAAAACTGGGAAAACTTATTGACTCGAGTATAAGCCTAGGGTGGAAAATGCAGCAGCTACCGGTGAATTTCAAAAATAAAAATAGATGCTCCATACCGTTCATTATGGCCCCATAGCTGTGCCATATAGTGCTCTGCACCGTTCATAATTGCCCCATAGCTGTACCATAGAAAGCTGTGCCATATAGTGCTCTGCACCATTCATAATTGCCCCATAGATGTGCCATATAGTGCTCTGCACCATTATTGTCCCATAGCTGTGCCATATAGTGCTCTGCACCATTATTGCCCCATAGCTGTGCCATATAGTGCTCTGCACCATTCATTATTGCCCCATAGCTGTGCCATATAGTGCTCTGCACCATTATTGCCCCATAGCTGTGCCATATAGTGCTCTGCACCATTATTGCCCCATAGCTGTGCCATGTAGTGCTCTGCACCATTATTGCCCCATAGCTGTGCCATATAGTGCTCTGCACCGTCCATTATTGCCCCATAGCTGTGCCATACAGTGCTCTGCACCATTATTGCCCCATAGCTGTGCCATACAGTGCTCTGCACCATTATTGCCCCATAGCTGTGCCATATAGTGCTCTGCACCGTCCATTATTGCCCCATAGCTGTGCCATATAGTGCTCTGCACCGTTGCCCCATAGCTGTGCCATATAGTGTTCTGCACTGTTGCCCCATAGCTGTGCCATATAGTGCTCTGCACCGTTGCCCCATAGCTGTGCCATATAGTGCTCTGCACCGTCCATTATTGCCCCATAGCTGTGCTGCTGCAATAAAAATAATAAAACACATACTCACCTCTCTTGCAGCTCCTCGGCACCATCTTCCCGGTGTCTCCCTGCACTGACTGATCAGGCAGAGGGCGGCGCGCACACTATATGCGTCATCGCGCCCTCTGACCTGCACAGTCAGTGCGGAGAGACGCCGGGAAGATGGCGCGGCGCCCGCCGTGTGGAACGCGGACAGGTGAATATGTAATACTTACCTGCTCCCGGCGTCCCGCTCCTTCCCCCGGACAGCTGGTCTTCGGTGCCGCAGCCTCTTCCTCTATCAGCGGTCACCGGCACCGCTGATTAGAGAAATGAATACGCGGCTCCGCCCCTATGGAGGTGGAGCAGCCTATTCATTTCTCTAATGAGCGGTCCCATGTGACCGCTCAGGGGAAGAGCTGCTGCACCCGGAGACCGTGGGACGGGCAGGGGGAGCGTCAGGATCGCCGGGACTAGGTAAGTATGCCTCGGGCGCCCTCTCCCCCTCACCCACCGACCGTGACTCGAGTATAAGCCGAGGGGGCACTTTCAGCCCAAAAATTGGGGCTGAAAATCTCGGCTTATACTCGAGTATATACGGTATTTGGGATCAAATACTGTATAATAATGGAGTACCCTCATTACTCTTTACCTGTGCCATGTGGAACTTTTTCTTTGGGCATCAGATGACAGTGCCTCCATTTTTACTGTGCTTTATGTATTCAATGCAACACCTGGAAAAAGGACCTGGCCTCAAAGTAGTATCTCCAATGTTATAATTTTTTAACATGTGTTTTTATCCTTAGGCCACGTTCACACTTTGCGGCCTGCTCTGCGGTTATCCCTGCAGATTTATCGCGGTTTGTTCCGCGGTTTCCGCTGCGGGTTTCCGCCTATACTATTGATGCTGCATATGCAGCAATATGCAGCATCAATAGTAATGTAAAAAATAATAAAAATTGGTTATACTCACCCTCTGATGTCCGGATCTCCTCGGTGCTGCAGGCGGCTGTGCCGACAAGGACCTTCGTGACGTCACGGTCATGTGACCGCGGCGTCATCACGGTCATGTGACCGCGACGTCACCACAGGTCCTGCTCGCACAGCAACTGAGACCGGACGCCGCGTGCAGCGCTGAGAGGTGAGTATAGCATCATTTTTTATTTTAATTCTTTTTTTTACACCAAAATATGGTTCCCAGGGCCTGGAGGAGAGTCTCCTCTCCTCCACCCCGGGTACCATCTGCACATTATCCGCTTAACTTCCCGCAACGTGGGCACAGCCCCATGCGGAAAGTGAGCGGATCAATGCATTTCTATGGGTGCAGAATCGCTGCGATTCTGCACCAAGAAGTGACATGCTCCCTCTGCAGCGTGGGCACAGCGGGTTTTGTTTTCCATAGGGTAACATTGTACTGTACCCTGCATGGAAAACTGCTGCGGATCCGCAGTGTCAAATCCGCTGCGGATCCGCGGCAAAACCCGCAAAGTGTGAACGTAGCCTAATATATTAATATATTATTTGTTTTTCATTTTCCCCAGACAACATATTATGTATTCCAATTTGGCAAAGACTAAAATAACAAGTTATTCAGAACATTCAAACTTATAGACTAATTAGTAATTACCTTTCATAAGAAAACAATGTTTGCATTTTTTTTGTCTGCTGAATAGTTTTATTCATTACATTAGTTTGGTGGAGTGTAAAAAATGCCACTTATGCCTAGTAAACAAAAAGATTATAAGACACATATGTAATTATATAGATATTAAAAGAATAAAACCTAAGCTGAGAAAATGTTACAAGTATGTGGTGAACATCTTCTCTTTAAAGATGCATTGCTAGTCATGTACACGGTCATTTGGCCTTTTTATTTTTTTTATTTATTAGCTCTTTTACCCTTAACAAGCCAGCTTTATTTTTGCTGAGTTTCAAAGCTTGAAATAGGATTTTGGTTGTTACAATAAACTTGTGATAGTACAACTTTTCACTTATTAATGCAACTGAAGAAAAAAGCTCACATATTTATGCAGTTGGAAAAAATGCTCATACGTAAATTATATAAAAACTCATTTAGCAAATAGGAGCAAAATGGGTGCAATATGAAAAGTATTTTAGTGCCACCTAAGCTAAAATAGTTTTTTTAATGAATAAATTTGTAAGGGAAGAGAATGGTCGATTATTACATCTGCATCCCTAAACACTCTGTACAGGTGTCCCCAGGTGTGTGCATATGTGTGCTATTGAATTGCTGTCTTGGAACTACAGTAAATGCACAATTGGTGGAGAAATGTTGAACTTGATGGACCTAGGTCTTTTTTAACCTATGTAACTATGTACAATAGGTAGTAGGTAAAACACTTGAATTCTTCATCTACATTACATGTTAGAGGCACAAACATTTTGGTTGTGAATGTTACTGAAGAACAACAGGTTAAGTTAAGGACCTCCATCTTCCCAGTACAGGGCCACACGGGTCAATATGTTTCGATGTGACCACTGCACCCAGCACTACATTTTGAAGACTATATAATGGAGCTCTTCCAGCTTCTATACCATATGGACGTTTCCGAGCCCAGCTGACCTCCTGCACTAAGACCTCCAGGTTCGGCTAACTCTACGAATCATGCTTAAAAGTCTCCTTCTGTAGGTGCCCCAACTTGCCTGCTAGAGGAGTAACTGCCATCACTGTGGCTTGATAAATGAAGGATTTTACTAACTTCTTTTGAACATGTTCTTCTTTGCACACAACCAATATGTCTAACAATGCTGAAAGAACTCTTCTTTTCTCTGTAGCTGAACTTAGACTAACTAAATACACAGAAGCTAACTCTTAAGCCTAAGTCACACTAAACGACTTACCAACGATTACGACCAGCGATACGACCTGGCCGTGATTGTTGGTAAGTCGTTGTGTGGTCGCTGGGGAGCTGTCACACAGACAGCTCACTCCAGCGACCAACAATCAGGGGAACGACTTCGGCATCGTTGAAACTGTCTTCAACGATGCCGAAGTCCCCCTGCAGCACCCGGGTAACCAGGGTAAACATCGGGTTACTAAGTGCAGGGCTTAGTAACCCGATATTTACCCTGGTTACCATTGTAAAAGTAAAAAAAACCACTACATACTCACATTCTGATGTCTGTCACGTCCCTCGCCGGCATCCACAGGGTTAAAACTGCTTTAAACTGATTGTGTCAGCGCCGGCAGTAACAGCGGTGACGTCACCGCTGTGCTCTGCTTTAGGGCCGGCGCTGACACAGTCAGTGCAGGGAAGCTCTCGGCCGGAGCGCGTGCATTAGCAGTGCTCCTGCCGAAAGCAGTTTTAACCCTGTGGACGCCGGGGGACGTGACAGACATCAGAATGTGAGTATGTACTGTTTTTTTTTTTACTTTTACAATGGTATCCAGGGTAAATATCGGGTTACTAAGCACGGCCCTGCGCTTAGTAACTCGATATTTACCCTGGTTACAAGTGAACACATCGCTGGATCGGCGTCACACACGCCGATCCAGCGATGACAGCGGGTGATCAGCGACCAAAAAATGGTCCTGATCATTCCCCAATGACCAACGATCTCCCAGCAGGGGCCTGATCGTTGGTCGCTGTCACACATAACGAGATCGTTAGCGTGATCATTGCTACATCACCAAAAGCGTGCCGTTGCAACGATATCGTTAACAATATCGTTATGTGTGACTCAGCCTTTAGTGTCCACTTACTCCACCACAAACCATGGGATGTCCTTGCAGTTAAGCCAGTTCACCCTTTACACTCTAAAACTGCAGCTTACATGAGGAATAGTCACATAATAAAAAGCAAGCCACATAATAAAACACATTAGGACTCTTAAGAGAGGATGTTTAACATCTTCTCCACTTTTACAAATTCACATCAGAAGGTTTGTTCTACTTTAGGTAATCTATTTTAAAACCAATAATACAGCAAACTTTAGCAAATAATTTCTTATTTCCTTATAAGGAAATTATAGGCACGTCATAGGTCACCTCCCTCCCTTTTATGTGGGCTCTGGCACTGAGTCCGCATATGTAAAACACACAGCTGTCATGTGCCCCTTACATCCACAGGTGGAATCACAATCCTCCCATGGCTTTTAGCGTGTTGAATACTGCTGTCACTCTCTCTTCACAAACCCGGCCTATAGGCACTCTGTTGTATGATCATGAGGTGATCGGATGATTTTAGCTTCAAGTCTCCTAAGGAGAGTTAGTCAAAAAGTAAAAGAAAAAAAAAAAAGAAAATGAAAAATATAAAAGTTCAAATCACCCCCTTTTTGCCACATTCGAAATAAAACAATAATAAAAAATACACATATTTCGTATCACTGCGTTCAGAAACGCCCAATCTATCAAAGTATAAACTAACTTACTTTTTTGGTTGCTACAACATTGCAATAAAAAGCAGTACTAGACGATCAAAGCACTGTATCTACTTCAAAAAAATGCAAATAAATATGTTAGGCTAGTTTCACACTAGCGTTCGGCAGGGCTGCGGAGGGCTGCTGACTTCCTCCATGAAGCCCCGCCGACTGCCGCGCCTCTTCATTCAGCTCCGCCTACGGTTGCATGCACCTGCATACCCTATCTTTAACATTGGGTACGCAGGCCATGCTGATGTATGCGGATGCATCCGCATGCATAGTTTTCACGCTGCATCGACCTGCGCCGAACGCAACATGTTGCATTTTCTTGCAGTCGGCACAGCGTGAAAATGACGCATGCGGAGGCATCCGCATACATCCGCATGGCCTGCATACCCAATATTAAAGATAGGGTACGCAGGACGCATGAAGCCATAGGTGAGCTGAATGAAGAAGCACGGCAGTGGGCGGGGCTTACCGGAGGAAGTCCGCAGCCCTGAAGTACGCTATTGTGAAACTAGCCTTAGCTCGGCGTGCAAAAAATAAGCCCTCGCTCAGCCCCAGATCCCGAAAAAAATGGAGATGCCGTGGGTCTTGGAAAATAGTGTAATTTCTTTTTTTTTACAAACTTTGGATTTTTTTTTCACCACTTAAAGGGAACCTGTCACCCCGTTTTTTCCGTATGAGATAAAAATACTATTAAATAGGGCCTGAGCTTTGCATTACAATAGTGTATTTTGTGGACCCCGATTCCCCACCTATGCTGCCGAAATACGTTACCAAAGTAGTCGTTTTCGCCTGTCAATCAGGCTTGTCTGGTCAAAAGGGCGTGGTGTCTTCCCCCAGATCTTGCTTAGTTTTCCGTTGGTGGCGTAGTGGTGTGCGCATGTCCAAGGTCCCAAATCCACATCACAGGGGAGTGAAAAGAGAGAGATGTGCTGTATTTCATTGGTGATCGGTGGGCGCGGCCATCTTCCTTTGGCCGCGCGTGCGCAGAAGCGGCGCTCTGCTGGCCGCGGCTTCAGGAAAATGGCCGCGGGATGCAGCGCGTGCGCAGTTGGAGATCGCGGAGGCCATTTTCCTGAAGCAGAGTTTGCATCTCGGCTTCAGGAAAATGGCCGCCGATCACCAATGAAATACAGCACATCGCGCTCTTTTCACTCCCCTGTGACGTGGATTTGGGTCCTTGGGCATGCGCACACCACTACGCCACCAACGGAAAACTAAGCAAGATCTGGGGGAAGACACCACGCCCTTTTGACCAGACCAGCCTGATTGACAGGCGAAAACGACTACTTTGGTAACGTATTTCGGCAGCATAGGTGGGGAATCGGGGTCCACAAAATACACTATTGTAATGCACAGCTCAGGCCCTATTTAACAGTATTTTTATCTCATACGGAAAAAACGGGGTGACAGGTTCCCTTTAAATAAAAAAGAACCTATACATGTTTAGTATGTACGAACTCATAATGTTCTGGATAATCATAAAGGAAGGTCAGTTTGAGTATTTATTGCACATGTTAAAAAAAAAAAAAAAAAACAACATTGTGGAATTGCACTTATTTTTGCAATTTCACAGTACTTGGAATTTTTTTCCATTTTCCAGTACACTATATGGGAAAATCAATGGTGTCATTCAAAAGTACAACTCATCCCACTAAAAACAAGGCCTCACATGGTGGTTTTGACTGAAAAATAAAACTTTATGGCTCTGGGAAGGAGAGCAAAAAATAAAACCGCAAAAATGAAAAAAAACAAGGTTGTGAAGGGGTTAAAGGCAATTTGTCTGTAGGATCATCCCTCCTAAGGCCGGCGTCACACTGGCGAGTTTTACGGACGTATGAGCGCAGAAGATACACCCGTAAAATACGCATAACACACGGCCCAATGATTCTCTATGTCCCAGCTCCTATCAGCCGTATTTTACTGATCCGTATTATACGGTCTTGTACGGCCATACAAAATCGCAGCATGCTGCGTTTGTCACCATAATGCGCAAAAAAATCGCCAATGAAAGTCTATGGGGGCGAGAAAAATACGGATTACACACGGACCAGCAGTGTGACTTGTGAGAAATACGCACCGGTGTTAGAGAGAAAAGCCGGTAATTCAATTGCCGGCTTTTCATTTCTCCTTCCCAAACCCGACAGGATATGAGACATGGTTTACATACAGTAAACCATCTCATATCCCTTTTTTTTTGCATATTCCACACTACTAATGTTAGTAGTGTGTATGTGCAAAATTTTGGCGCTGTAGCTGCTAAAATAAAGGGTTAAATGGCTGAAAATTTGGCGTGGGCTCCCGCGCAATTCTCTCTGCTAGAGTGGTAAAGCCAGTGACTGAGGGCAGATATTAATAGCCTAGAGAGGGTCCATGGTTATTGCCCCCCCCTGGCTACAAACATCTGCCCCCAGCCACCCCAGAAAAGGCACATCTGGAAGATGCGCCTATTCTGGCACTTGGCCACTCTCTTCCCATTCCCGTGTAGCAGTGGGATATGGGGTAATGAAGGGTTAATGTCACCTTGCTATTGTAAGGTGACATTAAGCCAGATTAATAATGGAGAGGCATTAATTATGACACCTATCCATTATTAATCCAATAGTACTAAATGGTTAATAAAACACACACACATTATTACAAAGTCCTTTAATGAAATAAAGACACAGGGTGTTGTAATATTTTTTTATTCTCTTAATCCAGCTGAAGACCCTCGTTCTGGAACAAAGTAAAAATAAAAAATCCACAACATCTCGTACCTTCCGATGATCTGTCACGTCCCACGAAGTAAATCCATCTGAAGGGATTAAATCATTTTACAGCCAGGAGCTGTGCTAAAGCACTCGCTCCTGCCTGTAAAACCCCGGATACTGAATGGAAAGCAGGGTGATCTGTAGTTACCTTGAATTGCGGTGAGGCGCCCTCTGTTGGATGTCCTCATATGAACTCGAGCGTGGGAACTTTTTCAAGGCTCCAGTTCATGAGGACATCCAGCGAGGGCGCATCACCGCGACTCAAGGTAACTACAGATCACCCTGTTTTCCATTCAGTACCCGGGGTTTTACAGGCAGGAGCGAGTGCATTAGTGCAGCTCCTGTGTTATGACCCCAATGGCAGAGGGTCTCAGAAATAATTACTAAGTCTGCAAACACTAAAAACCAGCTCATAGGGCAGTGGTAACTGAGCTGACCATATATCTAATCCTAGCACCACAAATAGCAGCAGCCGGGGAACGTGCCTACGTTGGTTCTAGACGTCTCGCGCCAGCCGGAGAACTAACTAACCCTAGAAGGGAAAAGAAAGACCTTTCTTGCCTCCAGAGAAAAGACCCCAAAAGTTGGATACAAGCCCCCAACAAATAATAACGGTGAGGTAAGAGGAAAAGACAAACGTAAGAATGAGCTAGGTATTTAGCAAAGAGAGGCCCACTAGCTAATAGCAGAATATAGTAAGATGACTTATATGGTCAGCAAAAACCCTATCAAAATATCCACGCTGGATATTCAAGAACCCCCGAACTGTCTAACGGCCCGGGGGGAGAACACCAGCCCCCTAGAGCTTCCAGCAAAGTCAGGAATCACATTTAGTACAAGCTGGACAAAAATAAAGAGCAAAGCAAATAACCAAAAAAACAAAGAAGCAGGACTTAGCTTAATTTTGCACGAACAGGGACCAGCAGACAGGAGCAAACAGAAAGGATCTGATTACAACGATGCCAGGCACTGGACTAAGGATCCAGGAAGTTTATATAGCAACACCCCTGGACTAACGAACCAGGTGAGTGCCAAACTGAGGAAAGACAATCCCAGAGTCATATCACTAGTAACCACAAGAGGGAGCCAAAAAGTCTAATTCACAACAGTACCCCCCCTTAAGGAGGGGTCACCGAACCCTCACCAAGACCACCAGGGCGATCAGGATGAGCAGCGTGAAAGGCACGAACTAAATCGGCCGCATGCACATCAGAAGCAACCACCCAGGAATTATCCTCCTGACCATAGCCCTTCCACTTGACCAGATACTGAAGCCTCCGTCTGGAGAGACGAGAATCCAAGATCTTCTCCACCACGTACTCCAACTCGCCCTCAACCAACACCAGAGCAGGAGGCTCAACAGAAGGAACCACAGGTACAACGTACCGCCGCAACAAAGACCTATGGAACACGTTGTGAATGGCAAACGACACCGGAAGATCCAAGCGAAAGGACACAGGATTAAGGATTTCCAATATCTTGTAAGGACCGATGAAGCGAGGCTTAAATTTAGGAGAGGAGACCTTCATAGGAACAAATCGAGAAGACAGCCATACCAAATCCCCAACACGAAGTCGGGGACCCACACCGCGGCGGCGGTTGGCAAAACGCTGAGCCTTCTCCTGTGACAACTTTAAGTTGTCCACCACATGATTCCAGATCTGCTGCAACCTATCCACCACAGAATCTACCCCAGGACAGTCAGAAGGCTCCACATGTCCCGAGGAAAAACGAGGATGGAAACCAGAGTTGCAGAAAAATGGCGAAACCAAAGTAGCGGAACTAGCCCGATTATTAAGGGCAAACTCAGCCAACGGCAAGAAGGTCACCCAATCATCCTGATCTGCCGAAACAAAACACCTCAAATAAGCCTCCAGAGTCTGATTAGTTTGCTCCGTTTGTCCATTAGTCTGAGGATGAAAGGCAGACGAAAACGACAAATCAATGCCCATCCTAGCACAAAAGGATCGCCAGAACCTGGAAACAAACTGGGATCCTCTGTCAGACACAATATTCTCAGGAATGCCGTGTAAACGAACCACATTCTGAAAGAACACAGGAACCAGATCGGAAGAGGAAGGCAGCTTAGGCAAAGGCACCAAATGGACCATTTTAGAAAAGCGATCACATACCACCCAGATGACAGACATGCCCTGAGACACCGGGAGATCTGAAATGAAATCCATGGAAATGTGTGTCCAAGGCCTCTTCGGGACAGGCAAGGGCAAGAGCAACCCGCTGGCACGAGAACAGCAAGGCTTAGCTCGAGCACAAGTCCCACAGGACTGCACAAATGACCGCACATCCCGTGACAAGGAAGGCCACCAAAAAGACCTAGCCACCAGATCTCTGGTGCCAAAAATTCCCGGATGCCCTGCCAACACCGAGGAATGAACCTCGGAAATGACTCTGCTGGTCCACTTATCAGGAACAAACAGTCTGTCAGGTGGACAAGAGTCAGGTCTACCAGCCTGAAATCTCTGCAACACACGTCGCAAATCAGGAGAAATGGCCGACAAGATAACTCCCTCTTTAAGAATACCAACTGGTTATGCGACTCCAGGAGAGTCAGGCACAAAGCTCCTTGAAAGAGCATCAGCCTTCACATTCTTTGAACCTGGTAAATACGAGACCACAAAGTCAAAACGGGAGAAAAACAATGACCAGCGGGCCTGTCTAGGATTCAGGCGTTTAGCAGACTCGAGATACATCAAATTTTTGTGATCAGTCAAGACCACCACACGATGCTTAGCACCCTCGAGCCAATGACGCCACTCCTCAAATGCCCACTTCATGGCCAGCAACTCCCGATTGCCAACATCATAATTCCGCTCAGCAGGCGAAAACTTCCTAGAGAAGAAAGCACATGGTCTCATTACTGAGCAACCAGGGCCTCTCTGCGACAAAACGGCCCCTGCCCCAATCTCAGAAGCATCCACTTCGACCTGAAAGGGAAGTGAGACATCAGGCTGGCACAAAACAGGCGCCAAAGTAAACCGGCGCTTCAACTCTTGGAACGCCTCCACGGCTGCAGGAGCCCAGTTAGCAACATCAGAACCTTTCTTGGTCATATACGTCAAAGGTTTAACAACGCTAGAAAAATTAGCGATAAAACGACGGTAGAAGTTAGCAAAACCCAAGAACTTCTGAAGACTCTTAACTGACGTGGGTTGAGTCCAATCATGAATAGCTCGGACCTTGACTGGGTCCATCTCCACAGCAGAAGGTGAAAAAATAAACCCCAAAAAGGGAACCTTCTGTACTCCGAAGAGACACTTTGAGCCCTTAACAAACAAAGCATTCTCACGCAAAACCTGAAACACCATCCTGACCTGCTCCACATGTGAGTCCCAATCTTCAGAGAAAACCAGAATATCATCCAGATAAACAATCATAAATCTATCCAGATACTTCCGGAAAATATCATGCATAAAGGACTGAAACACTGAGGGAGCATTAGAGAGCCCAAAAGGCATCACCAAGTACTCAAAATGACCTTCGGGCGTATTAAATCTGTCTTACATTCATCTCCTTGCTTAATGCGCACAAGGTTGTACGCACCACGAAGATCTATCTTGGTGAACCACTTGGCACCTTTAATCCGGGCAAACAAGTCCGACAACAGAGGCAAAGGATACTGAAATTTAACAGTGATTTTATTCAGAAGCCGATAGTCAATACAAGGTCTCAAAGATTCGTCCTTCTTGGCCACAAAAAAGAATCCCGCACCAAGAGGGGAAGAGGATGGACGGATATGCCCCTTCTCCAGAGACTCCTTGATATACGAACGCATTGCGGCATGCTCAGGTACAGACAGATTAAATAGTCTTCCCTTAGGAAATTTACTACCTGGAATCAAATCTATGGCGCAGTCACAGTCCCTATGAGGAGGCAGAGCACTGGACCTGGACTCGCTGAATACATCCTGATAATCAGACAAATACTCAGGAACTTCCGAAGGAGTAGAGGAAGCAATAGACACCGGCGGGGAATCAGCATGAATTCCCTGACAGCCCCAACTTGACACAGACATTGCCTTCCAATCCAAGACTGGATTGTGGGTCTGTAACCATGGCAGACCCAAAACGACCAAATCATGCATTTTATGCAGAACAAGAAAACGAATCACCTCCCGATGTTCAGGAGTCATGCACATGGTTACCTGCGTCCAAAACTGCGGTTTATTTTCCGCCAATGGCGTAGCATCAATACCTCTAAGAGGAATAGGATTTACCAACGGTTCAAGAACAAAACCACAGCGCTTGGCAAATGACAGATCCATAAGACTCAGGGCAGCACCTGAATCCACAAACGCCATAACAGGGTAAGAAGACAATGAGCAAATTAAAGTCACAGACAAAATAAATTTAGGTTGCAAATTACCAATGGCGACAGGACTAATAACCCTTGTTAGGCGTTTAGAGCATGCTGATATAACATGTGTAGAATCACCACAGTAAAAACACAACCCATTCTGACGTCTATGATTTTTCCGCTCATTTCTAGTCTGAATTCTATCACATTGCATTAAATCAGGTGTTTGTTCAGACAACACCACCAGAGGATTAGCGGTTTTGCGCTCCCGCAAACGCAGGTCAATTTGAATAGCCAGCGCCATGGAATCATTCAGACTTGTAGGAATGGGGAAACCCACCATCACATTCTTAATGGCTTCAGAAAGGCCATTTCTGAAATTTGCGGCCAGAGCACACTCATTCCACTGAGTAAGCACGGACCATTTCCGAAATTTTTGGCAATACACTTCAGCTTCATCCTGGCCCTGAGAAATAGCCAGCAAGGCTTTTTCTGCCTGAACTTCAAGATTGGGTTCCTCGTAAAGCAATCCGAGCGCCAGAAAAAAAGCATCAATATTTGCCAATGCCGGATCTCCTGGCGCTAGCGAGAAAGCCCAATCCTGAGGGTCGCCCCGTAAAAAAGAGATAACAATTTTAACTTGCTGAGCTGAATCTCCAGATGAACGGGGTCTCAGAGATAGAAACAATTTACAATTATTCCTGAAATTCCTAAACTTAAATCGGTCTCCAGAAAACAGTTCAGGAATAGGTATTTTAGGTTCAGACATTGGACTACTGGTAACAAAATCTTGTATGCCCTGCACACGAGCAGCAAGCTGGTCTACACTTGTAATCAAGGTCTGGACACTCATGTCTGCAGCAAGCACAAGCCACTCAGAGGTAAAGGGGAGAAAGAGAGGGAAAAAAAAAAAAAAAACTCAGAATTTCCTTTCTTATTATCCCACTTCTGCAATGCATTAAACATTCAACTTAGGCCTGGCATACTGTTATGACCCCAATGGCAGAGGGTCTCAGAAATAATTACTAAGTCTGCAAACACTAAAAACCAGCTCATAGGGCAGTGGTAACTGAGCTGACCATATATCTAATCCTAGCACCACAAATAGCAGCAGCCGGGGAACGTGCCTACGTTGGTTCTAGACGTCTCGCGCCAGCCGGAGAACTAACTAACCCTAGAAGGGAAAAGAAAGACCTTTCTTGCCTTCAGAGAAAAGACCCCAAAAGTTGGATACAAGCCCCCAACAAATAATAACGGTGAGGTAAGAGCTAGCTATAGCAGAATATAGTAAGATGACTTATATGGTCAGCAAAAACCCTATCAAAATATCCACGCTGGATATTCAAGAACCCCTGAACCGTCTAACGGCCCGGGGGGAGAACACCAGCCCCCTAGAGCTTCCAGCAAAGTCAGGAATCACATTTAGTACAAGCTGGACAAAAATAAAGAGCAAAGCAAATAACCAAAAAAACAAAGAAGCAGGACTTAGCTTAATTTTGCACGAACCGGGACCAGCAGACAGGAGCAAACAGAAAGGATCTGATTACAACGATGCCAGGCACTGGACTAAGGATCCAGGAAGTTTATATAGCAACACCCCTGGACTAACGACCCAGGTGAGTGCCAAACTGAGGAAAGACAATCCCAGAGTCATATCACTAGTAACCACAAGAGGGAGCCAAAAAGTCTAATTCACAACACTCCTGGCTGTAAAATGATTTAACCCCTTCAGATGGATTTACATCGTGAGACATAACGACGGAAGGTATGGAATATTGTTGTTTGTTTTTTTAACTTTGTTTCAGGACGATGGTCTTCAGGTGGATTAAGAGTCTAATAAAATATTACAACAACATGTGTCTTTATTTCATTAAAATACTTTGTAATAATGTGTGTGTGTTTTATTAACCATTTAGTACTATTGGATTAATAATGGATAGGTGTCATAATTGACGCCTCTCCATTATTAATCTGGCTTAATGTCACCTTACAATAGCAAGGTGACATTAACCCTTCATTACCCCATATCCCACGGCTACACGGGAATGGGAAGAGAGAGGCCAAGTGCCAGAATAGGCGCATCTTCCAGATGTGCCTTTTCTGGGGTGGCTGGGGGCAGATGTTTGTAGCCGGGGGGCCAATAACCGTGGACCCTCTCTAGGCTATTAATATCTGCCCTCAGTCACTGGCTTTACCACTCTGGTGGAGAAAATTGCGCGGGAGCCCACGCCAATTTTTTCCGCCATTTAACCCTTTATTTTACAAGCTACAGCGCCCAAATTTAGCACATACACACTACTAACATTAGTAGTGTGGAATATGCAAAAAAAAAGGGATATGAGATGGTTTACTGTACGTAAACCAAGTCTCATATCCTGTCGGGTTTGGGAAGGAGAAATGAAAAGCCGGCAATTGAATTACCGGCTTTTCACATATCTCACGCTGAATTAAATATCAATACAGTATATATATATATGTGTGTCTCAATTACATATATATATATATATATATATATATATATATATATATATATATATATATATATATATATACTGTATATATGTTTTTACGAACATTTGAGCACATAAATCCATTAGATGTCGGTTTTGCAAGCCTGCGAGAAAATATCGCAGTACGGATGCCATACGGATTACATACGGAGGATGCCATGCGCAAAATACGCTGCCACACCCTGCCTACGGAAGACATATGGATCACTATTTTGGGAACATTTCTCCGTATTACGGCCGTATTATGGCCGTAAAAAACGGACCATATTGTCTTACGCTGAGTGTGACGCCGGCCTAAGCTGTCTATATGGACATGTAGGTAAGAGGGAGTTTAATACAATGATATCTGGATATCTGTAGAATGTAAGCTCGCAAGGGCAGGGTCCTCGCCCCTCTGTATCAGTCTGTAATTTTTAATTTGCTTACTGTAAGTGTTATCTGTAATTTGTGTGTAACCCGTTCTCATGTACAGCACCATGGAATCATTGGTGCTATATAAATAAATATTAATAATATTTGCAAACGGATGTCTTATTCCAGAGAAATCCACATTACACTGAATATGTAGTTGAGCTGTTCAGGACTATGGGCCGGACACTGATCTCCATGAATGCTTATTTTATGTGAAATGAGGCATTGTGTGAGACTTGTAACTAATACAGAACAGTAGAACTTAACTTTGTTTCATTATAAAACAAGTTTGCAGCTGCAGCTCTCACAGCTCTGCTGCATTTCAACAATATTACAACACTGCTTGTGAGCTGGAAGCTGAAGCGTTGAGATTAACCTGCAAATGTGTCAAGAACTATCACATACAGTACTTCTGCAGTGAGATCAAGAGAGCAGACTGTCAGTGATTACATGTCTCAAACTGGTAATGACCCTACTCATCTAAAATAAACTCTGGAGGCAGATACTCAGGGAGATCTTTGTCTCGCCTATAGGTTGGAACAACTCATATACATATAAGAAAAAAGTGGATTTCTCTCTCTGGAATCGGAGTGCATATTATTTTATTCAACACTCTATGACCTACATGCTGATATAGATGGCTTAGGAGGGAGGATCCTATTGACAGATTTCCTTTAAGCCCTTAGAGACCCTGCCCTTTTTCGTTTTTTTCCTTTCTGTTTTTTGCTCCCCTCCTTCCCAGAGCCATAACTTTTTTATTTTTCCATCAATATGGCCATGTGAGGGCTTGTTTTTTGTAGGACGAGTTGTACTTTTGAACAACACCATTGGTTTTATCATATCTTGTACTCAAAAACAGGAAAACAAAATCCAAGTGTGGTGAAATTGTAAAAATAGTGCAATTCCACAATGTTTTTTTTAATTTTTTTTACCATGTTCACCAAATTCTACAAATGACCTGTCCTTATGATTTTCCAGGTCATTACGAAATCATAGACACCAAACATGTCTAGGTTATTTTTTATTTAAGTGGTGAATAAAAAATCCAAAGTTTGTTAAAGTAAAAAAAAAATTGCACCATGTTCTAAGACTTGAAGTGTCTCCATTTGTTGTGATCTCAGGATTGGTAAGGGCTTATTTTTTGCATGCCGAGATAACATTTTTAATGATACCACTTTTGTGCAGATACGATCTTTTGATCTCACATTATTGCATTTTAATGCAATGTTGCGGTGACCAAAAAAATTGTAATTCTGGCGTTTTTACTTTTTTTCTCGCTACGCCGTTTAGTTATCAGGTTAATCCTTTTTTATTGGCAGATCGGGTGATTCTGAACACGGTGATACCAAATATGTGTGTTTGATTTTTTTAACTGTTTTATTTTTAATGGGGCAAAATGGAGGTGATTTAAACTTTTATATATTTTTTTATATTTTTAAAAACATTTTTTTTGTACTTTTGGCATGCATCAATAGTCTGCATGGGAGACTAAAAGCTGTCATAACCTGATCAGCTCTACTACATACAGGCGATTATCAGATCACTTGTATGTAGCAGAATTGCTGACTTGCTATGAGCGCCGCCCGGTGGTCGGCGCTCATTGCAATCCGGCACTGACAACCATAGAGGTCTCCAGGAGACCTCTGGTTGTCATGCCAACTCACCAGTGACCAGCGGTCATGGGGGTCACCGGTGAGCGGATTTCCAGCCCGATGACCGGAGTTAAATGCCGCTGTCAGAGTTTGACAGCGGCATTTAATGAGTTAATAGGCATGGGTGGATCACTGACATGTATCAGGAAGGATGTGGGCACACCGCCGGATCTCATATCAAAGGGAGGGAAGCGACCAGCGCTGTACTAGTACGGCAGAGGTCGCAAAGGTGTTAAAGAGCTACGGTATTCTAAATAATACTTTAAGAACACGCTGAGTACTTTAAAGATCTTTGTGCCTTGAATGTTTAAGAATGTCTGTGCCAAGCATTGAATCTGGTATATTTTTTTTTCAAGAAGCATTTCTTAAGCATTGTTCACAGCTTTTAGTTGACTCTAAGAAAAGCATTATTTATGGTAATGATTTTTTCTTTAGAATGTCTTAGGGTGCTCCCAATATTTGCATTTTTAGTGACCAATAAAAGGATTGGAGTACTCTATAGTTGTACGTCCGAATGTTCATACTAAATGGAAAACATATCAAAAGATCACTTTTAGATGATTTTATTCAATTAAATCAAAAGTAAACATGCACATCTTTGAAGAGCTTGCCCTGTGTGTTTGTCATTTGGCCTGATATACCGTGATATGACAATGTCAGTGTATTGGAACTAATTAAGTTATCACGGAGAGTTAGGTTCTGTTAGGATTAAAAGGTGCAAGAATAATAAAAATCAATGCAGGATACAATGCGCATGAAGCTTAGTGGAAGTAAATGTCGTCTTTGTTGGAAAACGTGCTGAACTGGGCCATTCATAAGGTCATGTACATTTTAAAAATGTTAATAGTAGCATTTCATTTTTCAAGGATAAGGGGAAATATTTTTTTTCTAGGGAAAGTTTTGGAATTGCTTATATGGAGTCCATTATTGCAGTACAATACTAAGAAAAATATATATTTTAGCCCTTTGTGAAAAAAGAAACTAGCAAATATTTTCCAGCTATAGGGTATGGCTCTAAAAAGTGTGTGTATGATTACATTAACATATACTTTCAGTAACCTCCTCTGGATTCTATACTTAGAAGACAAATAATTATTTGTGAATGTGGAAATATATGTCAACATCTATACAAAATCAGTAAATGTGAGATTATATGCTACTTAGAGGGCATTTATAATACCAGTCATCTATACCTAATTTGGTGTAATGATTTATACTAATTTTTCTACTACTTTCTGGAAGACAATATTGGTTTTCCACACCACGCTTTTGCTATGCCTTTCCTACTTACATTAGAAAAGTAGCAGGGCTGGCTGCTGATTCTGCTGCTGATTCTGTAGTTGCTGCTTCTACATTAGAAGTGATGATGTATATAATATATTTATAATATATAATTAATATTCAGAGAAGAAGTTTCTGTTAACCAGCAAGTAGAGATGAGCGAATCTTTTGAAATTCAAATTCGGCAACTTTGCAGAATTTTCACTAAAAATTGGATTGGTGAAGAATAAAATTGCGCAAATTTCACTGGAAATCTTGTAACTGCTGGTAAAATACACATGGGTCAGGAGACAGAATATCTACACATTAGAGGAGAGGGAGGACCCCTCTGATCATAATAGCTTACAATCTATAGAATAGAGACACTTACCCAGCAACATTAGAGATGAAAGTGACTCTGCTGTACAAACTGTGTTCCACTAGGAACCACTGATTTCGAATGGCCCAGGTACTGACCACCACTCAGGTATGATAATCCATAAGATGTCATAGTTACAGGACAGTATGGCGAGGCCCACGAGGTAACAAGAAAAATGACTTTAGCCCGCTGTCTGATGAAACAGCAGTTCGAACGCACGTGAAACAGCTAATATTAGGGAATTCTAGTCAAACTCTATCCTCTGTGAATCGATCCACTCATCTCTTCCAGCAAGCATCTCGATCTATTTTATTTAGCTAACTACAAGGTACAATGGGTTAGACTCCTATAAATTATAGATGATAGTCTATTCTGGAAAGCCAATTAAGTCACCCTCCTAAAAAATCATCCATGGACACTTTAACGGGTAATCAAGGTAGTGTTACATTTCTGTTGTTGGGTGTCCTGGTACCACGGGCTCCTTAACTGTTCCTAATGCTAGGGAGCACCCTAGCTCACCCTCCCCAGATTATTTCTGATGGTGAAGACGCTGGAGCCATGTACCGTACCTTAGCTCCTGAACCTGCCCTCAGTCTGTATCCCACCCCCACTCAGTAGTGAAGTAGTAGTGTACCATAATACACCGACAAGACTAACAAGATAATATTAACAGGCATAACGAAAAATACCAAACATACAAATAAACTCATACATACAACAGAGGAATGCAGCGGCGAGTGGAGGATGGGGTTAAACCAAACTAGGAGAAGAAAGGGAATTATCACACACTCAAAATCCAACAACAGTCACAGATAAATCCACAAAACACCTTCTCCAATAATAACCAACAACAACCTCCAGCCATGCAGCAAAGTTGCTCTGACAATGAGTGCTAGCCTGGACCCAGATTATATAGTAAATAGGAGTTGGTTCACAGCTGAGAGCCTTAACACTCCAGGAGCTCTCAACTGAGCAGATTAACCCCTGCACTGTCAAAATAAATTTACACCATTTAATATGAAGGTGAAATGCTACTAACCAGGGCAGGAGTAGGAGAAATCATACGCTGCATTCTTCTGGCTCTTCACTGTCGCAGTAAACCGGTGAAAGGTAGAGAGAAACATTAAACATTATTTCGCTAAATATTACAAAGCACATAAACAAGTAAAATGAATGTACGAATGTGTTTTAATTACGAAATGTCTTGTCTATTAGAGCGGTATTTCATTGGTAATTCTTTTAGTGTGAATGTTTTATAAACTATTTATGAACGCAAACCAGAAAGCATAATCATAGCCTTTAGGGAAAATACAATTTTAGCAATGTTTATAAAAGTTTTAAATTCTTTATAGTTTGTGAGAAATTTATTGTTTCTGTACATGAATAATTGATAGCATTAAAGAAAACATTTGTAGCCACTAGGTTAAATACATACAGCATAAATGATGCATATAGAATACATTGATACCTTGGGAATTTTAAAAAACAAAATGAGTGAATTACTACTTAAGCTAATTTTAGAGTTACTGAAGAGAATTGATCTACACTGCAACTTACGTATTCCAAGATAAAGTTATATTCTTATGGCAAACAATATACCATACTGCATGTCTGTAGAATGTGCGTACAGGGGTAATCTATACAGTATACTAAAGCTAAGGGAGATTTACTTTGACTTTCTGATACAGAGAAATAGATACATATATAAGACTATACAAGCTAGTAAAAAATACATGTGTAAACACCAAAGAACATATGGAAGGCAAAGACAGTAGTCAGCTTATAAAATATTTAATAGAATATTTCTTTTTATTTCTTATTTGCTCTCAGTGAATTCATGTACTGTACTACATAAGTTATCATTAGGCTTGCAAACCTCTACTAAGGAAACAAAAAATAACTGGTATTTTCAGGAGACATCCAACTGCATGTTCATAATCCTGACCCTTAAAATTGTATAATAAAGCCATATCTGGTGTTTATGTAGCACTTTTCACCATAAACCCCATAATTGAAGTATAATGCCTTGTGACCTTGGGACGATAATTTAGTTTCTCTGTGGTTGCTTTTTCTTAAAGGAACATTAAATCTATAGAGGGCAGTTGATATAAATGAATATTATAGAAATAGATGTTAACCCCTTAATCCCATATGACGTACTATCCTGTCGAGGTGACCTGGGACTTAATTCCCAGGGAAGGGATAGTACGTTATAGGTGATCGGCCGCCCTCACAGGGGCAGTGCAGCCGATCGCTGCTGCATGTCAGCTGATTATTACAGCTGACATCCGGCACTATGTGCCAGGAGCGGTCACGGACCGCTCCTAGCACATTAACCCATGGAAAACATTATTGCAGCGTTCCGGCTCCATAGGGAAGCATCGCGCAGGGAGGGGGCTCCCTGCGTGTTTCCCTGAGACCCTCGGAACAACGCGATGTGATCGCGTTGTTTCGAGCGTCTCCTCCCTGCAGGCCCCGGATCCAAAATGGCTGCGGGGCTCCTTCCGGGTCCTGCATGGAGGTGGCTTGCAAGCGCCTGCTGAGTGCAGGTGCCGGCAAGCCTCCTGCACTGCCTGTCAGATCGCTGATCTGACACAGTGCTTTGCAAAGTGTCAGATCAGCAATCTGACACTATAGCATGATGCCCCTCCTTGGAACAAAGTAAAAAAGTAAAAAAAAAATATTTACATGTGTAAAAAAAAAAAAAATTCCTAAATAAAGAAAAAAATAATATTGTTCCAATAAATACATTTCTTTATCTAAATAAAAAAATTCAAACAATAAAAGTACACATATTTAGTATCGCCGCGTCCGTAACTACCCAACCTATAAAACTGTCCCACTAGTTAACCCCTTCAGTGAACCCCATAAAAAAACCGAGGAAAAAAACAACTCTTCATTATCATACTGCCGAACAAAAAGTGGAATAACACACGATCAAAAAGACGGATATAAATAAATATGGTACCGCTGAAAACGTCATCTTGTCCCACAAAAAGGAGCCACCATACAGCATCATCAGCGAAAAAATAAAAAAAATAATAGTCCTCAGAATAAAGCGAAGCAAAAATAATTATTTTTTATATGAAATAGTTTTTATTGTATAAAAGTGCAAAAACATAAAAAAAGACATAAATGAGGTATCGCTGTAATCGTAATAACCTGAAGAATAAAACTGCTTTGTCAATTTTACCAAACGCGGAACGGTATAAACGCCCCCCCACCCCCAAAAGAAATTTATGAATTGCTGGTTTTTGGTCATTCTGCCTCACAAAAATCGGAATAAAAAGCGATCACAAAATGTCACGTGTCCGAAAATGGCACCAATACAAACATCAATTTGTCCCGCAAAAAACAAGACCTCACATGACTCTGTGGACCAAAATATGGAAAAATTATAGCTCTCAAAATGTGGTGATGCAAAAACTATTTCTTGCAATAAAAAGCGTCTTTTAGTGTGTGACAGCTGCCAATCATAAAAATCTGCTAAAAAACCCGCTATAAATAGTAAATCAAACCCCCCTTCATCACCCCCTTAGTTAGGGAAAATAATAAAATGAAAAAAAAAATGTATTTATTTCCATTTTCCCATTAGTGTTAGGATTAGGGTTGGGGCTAAAGTTAGGGTTAGGACTACAGTTAGGGTTAGGGTTGGGGCTAAAGTTAGGGTTAGGGTTGGGGCTAAAGTTAGGGTTTGGATTACATTTATGGTTGGGATTAGGGTTAGGGGTGTGTCAGGGTTAGGAGTATGGTTAGGGTTACGGTTGGGATTAGGGTTAGGGGTGTGTTGGAGTTGAGGGTGTAGTTAGGGTTGGGATTAGGGTTAGGGGTATGTTGGGGTTAGGGGTGTGTTGGGGTTAGGGGTGTGGTTGGGATTAGGGTTAGGGGTGTGGTTAGGATTATGGTTAGGGTTGGGATTAGGGTTAGGAGTGTGTTCGGGTAAGGGTTGGAGTTAAAATTGGGGGGTTTCCTCTGTTTAGGCACATCAGGGGCTCTCCAAATGCGACATGGCGTCCGATCTCAATTCCAGTGAATTCTGCATTAAAAAAGTAAAACAGAGCTCCTTCCCTTCCGAGCTCTCCCGTGCGCCCAAACAGGGGTTTACCCCAACATATGGGGTATCAGCGTATTCATGACAAATTGGACAATAACTTTTGGGGTCCAATTTCTCCTGTTACCCTTGGTAAAATAAAATATTGGGGGCAAAAAAATCATTTTTGTGGGGAAAAAATTATTTTTTATTTTCACGGCTCTGCGTTATAAACTGTAGTGAAACACTTGGGGGTTCAAAGTTCTCACAGCACATCTAGATAAGTTCCTTGGGGGGTCTAGTTTCCAGTATGAGGTCAATTGTGGGGGGTTTCTACTGTTTAGGTACATCAGGGGCTCTGCAAGTGCAATGTGACGCCTGCAGACCAATCCATCTAAGTCTGCATTCCAAATGGCGCTCCTTCCCTTCCAAACTCTGCCATGCGCCCAAACGTTGGTTCCCCCTACATATGGGGTATCAGCATGCTCAGGACAAATTGGACAACAACTTTTGGGGTCCAATTTCTCCTGTTACCGTTGGGAAAATACAAAGCTGGGTGCTAAAAAATCATTTTTGTGGAAAGAAAAGATTTTTTATTTTCACGGCTCTGCGTTATAAACTGTAGTGAAACACTTGGTGGTTCAAAGCTCTCACAACACATCTAGATAAGTTCCTTAGGGGGTCTACTTTCCAAAATGGTGTCACTTGTTGGGGATTTCAATGTTTAGGCACATCAGGGGCTCTCCAAATGCGACATAGTGTCCTTTCTCAATTCCAGTCAATTTTTCATTGAAAAGTCAAAAGGCGCTCTTTCCCTTCTGAGCTCTGCCATGCGCTCAAACAGGGGTTTTTCCCCCACATATGGGGTATCAGCATACTCAGGACAAATTGCACAATAACTTTTGGTGTCCAATTTCTTCTGTTACCCTTGGGAAAATACAAAATTGGGGGTGAAAATATCATTTTTGTGAAAAAATATGATTTTTTTATTTTTACGGCTTTACATTATAAACTTCTGTGAAGCACTTGGTGGGTAAAAGTGCTCACCATACATCTAGATAAGTTCCATAGGAGGTCTACTTTCCAAAATAGTGTCACTTGTGGTGGTTTCAATGTTTAGGCACATCAGGGGCTCTCCAAACGCAACATGGCGTCCTATCTCAATTCCAGTCAATTTGGCATTGAAAAGTCAAATGGTGGTCCTTCCCTTCCGAGCTCTGCCATGCGCTCGAACAGTGGTTTACCCCCACATATTGGGTATCAGCGTACCCAGGACAAATTGCACAACAACTTTTGGGGTCCAATTTCTCCTGTTACCCTTGGTAAAATAAAACAAATTGGAGCTGAATTAAATTTTTGGTGAAAAAAAGTTAAATGGTCATTTTTTTTAAACATTCCAAAAATTCCTGTCAAACACCTGAAGGGTTAATAAACTTCTTGAATGTGGTTTTGAGCACCTTGAGATATGCAGTTTTTAGAATGGTGTCACACTTGGGTATTTTCTATCATATAGACCCCTTCAAATGTGATGTAGTACCTAAAAATAAATGGTGTTGTAAAAATGAGAAATTGCTGGTCAACTTTTAACCCTTATAACTCCCTAACAAAAACAAATTTTGGTTCCAAAATTGTGCTGATGTAAAGTAGGTATGTAGGAAATGTTGCGTATTAAGTATTCTTGTGACATATCTCTTTGATTTAAGGGCATAAAAATTCAAAGTTGGAAAATTGCAAAATTTTAAAAATTTTCGCCAAATTTCTGTTTTTTTTTTACAAATAAACACAGGTAATATCAAACAAATGTTACCACTGTTGTGAAGTACAATATGTCTTGAGAAAACAACGTCAGAATCATCAGGATCCTTAGAAGCGTTCAAGAGTTATAACTTCATAAAGGGACAGTGGTCAGAATTGTAAAAATTGGCCCGGTCATTAACGTGCAAACCGCCCTTGGGGATTAAAGGGTTAATATCCCTTTAAAAATATACGTTCCTGGAATTTATTAGATTTAGAGATATGGGACATTAAAAGGCTTTATTCCAAAAAATAGCACCACACTTTCCCACCTGTGAATGGTGTGTTAGCTTAGCATAGAACTAAGCTGCAACACCAGGTACAGTCCATAGACAGATGTGGTGCTGCTTATAGCTGGAGGAGAGCAGCCATATTTGTTAACCCTGTACCTTTAAGTGGTGACTACAGAAGACAATATTTTCCAATCTTTCTGTAATCCCATAATTACTGAGCCAATATACTGTATATGACCTATCTTCAAAACCAATAGATATATTTCAACTTCTCAATAGAGATAAAATAGAAGGATAATTATAGGTCAATGTAGACAAAACATTTGTCATATGACATACCAGTACAATGTCAAGTGCAAGTATATGCAGAGGGTTCAGGAGTTGAGCCCAGTTCTTAGACTGGGTGCAGGCTGTGTTATTCAGCTGGCATTTGCTTCTAACAGCAGCGATCAGAGATAGCTAGCTCCCATCGCTACCATCTTTGTACTTCTAGGGAGGCAAGTTCTAGTTTCATAGGATATCATATATCATAGATATCTTCAATTTTACTAATACCAAAGTGTTTCAGTATATAGAACAAGTCATCAGATTATGGCAGGTTCTAGTCCCCTAGAAAAAATAAGTCAAAGTGAATGAAGAAAAAAAAAGTATTATACAGTGGGTACGGAAACTATCCAGACCCCTTAAAATTTTTCATTGTTTGTTTCATTGCAGCCATTTGGTAAATTCAAAAAAGTTCATTTTTTTCTCATTAATGTACACTCTGTATCCCATCTTGACTGAAAAAAAATCTAAATACTAGTCTAAATACTTTCAGTACCCACTGTACATACCCAAGTGACTCAACCAGTATGCACCAACTTTGGGAATGTGTAGAGGAGACCTGAGATCAGATGTCGGTCAAGATATGCTTGAATCTGATAGAGAACACGACCAGAAGGATTCAGGAGTGTTGAAAGCCACAGGTGGATATATTTCAATTTCTTTTGAGTTTGCCGATACCTCATATGTAGTGGGAAACTACTGTTTGGGCACACTGTCGAGCTCCAAAAGGAAGGAGTAATATTTTAAAGTGCAGTCTTTGATGGAATGGTCTGCATTCACCATGTCGTGTTTGCACAGCCCTCAATGTACCTAAACAGTGAAAACCCAAGTGACCCCATTTTTGTCATCTACACCCTGTAAGTAATTATCTAGAGGCATGTTATAGTAATGATAATAATGCTTTTGGTTTTACTGGTGTATGAATTTATACTGTGGTGGTATGTGTAAATTGTTCGGATTACATCAGATTATAAAGGCATGATGTGTTAACAGGGTAAAACCAAATTTTATCAATATATGTATGTGTAGCACGCTTTCAAGCAATCCTTAATGCAAACGCCAGGTTTCACAATTATAAATTGTGTGCTTTAGTATTCCTGTCTTGGAAAATACTCAGCACCTTTTTTGGTTTCTTCCCTTCCTCCCAGTTATGAGAATCTCGCGGGGAAAATATTGACTTTTATAACAATATGAACACCATCAGTTTCAGAAATACTGAGACCATCACCTTCCTGACTGCCAAACATTAGGGCCTTGATGAATACCTCCTGAAACACTAAAGGAAGCTCCCCATATTGCCTGCACATCGAAACAGCAGAAAAGCATTGTACAGTGCCATCTGTACAATGTGCATGGTCAAATTTTTGTACCTTATTTTTGCTTTTCACATGGCACTATAGGGTTTGAGGACCTGATCTGAGAGAGCTACACCCCCATGAATTTCTTATAATCCAGGATACAATTTGGCCTTGGGACTTCTGTTGTGGTACTTCAGACAGTGATAAGGAAGCTGCTGTAATGGTTTATGGGGGTCAAGATAAGGACATCCCTCCTTTCCTCATACTTGACCACCAGCATGTTGTCGCTGCATTGCGCTCTGCTGTGGGCTTTTCTAAGCAGTTACCCAATTAGTTTCTTAAGGTACCTTCACACGAAGCGACGCTGCAGCGATAGCGACAACGATGCCGATCGCTGCAGCGTCGCTGTTTGATCGCTGGGGAGCTGTCACACAGACCGCTCTCCAGCGACCAACGATGCCGAGGTCCCCGGGTAACCAGGGTAAACATCGGGTTGCTAAGCGCAGGGCCGCGCTTAGTAACCCGATGTTTACCCTGGTTACCAGCGTAAAAGTAAAAAAAACAAACAGTACATGCTCACCTGCGCGTCCCCCAGCGTCTGCTTCCTGACACTGACTGAGCTCCGGCCCTAACAGCACAGCGGTGACGTCACCGCTGTGCTTTCACTTTCACTTTAGGGCCGGCGCTCAGTCAGTGTCAGGAAGCAGACGCTGGGGGACGCGCAGGTGAGTATGTACTGTTTGTTTTTTTTACTTTTACGCTGGTAACCAGGGTAAACATCGGGTTACTAAGCGTGGCCCTGCGCTTGGTAACCCGATGTTTACCCTGGTTACCAGTGTAAAATATCGCTGGTATCGTTGCTTTTGCTTTCAAACACAACGATACACGGCGATCGGACGACCAAATAAAGTTCTGGACTTTATTCAGCGACCAGCGACATCACAGCAGGATCCTGATCGCTGCTGCGTGTCAAACTAAACGATATCGCTAGCGAGGACGCTGCAACGTCACGGATCGCTAGCGATATCGTTACAAAGTCGTTTCGTGTGAAGGTACCTTTAGGGAGGCCTTTCTTATTTCTCTGCATGGTGCCGCATGTAACTGTACCTCTGGCAGAGAGGGTCTTAAAGAATGGGATGTCAATGGAAAAGTTATCTATGGTGATAACACTTTTCCAGCAGTGGGTGCACTAATTCACACACAATTTTCCCACTCAACCCCAGGACAGAGGACATTGAGTGACAGTAATCCTTTATAGACCCTAAATCTGTGGGTGTACCCTGAGGTACTCAGGCATAGCTTGCACAGTTTAATTCTGTACTTTGTCCTCTTACTGGGCAACCATTGTCAGAATTTTAGCCTCCCTTTGAAATAAACCAAGGATTCTTCAATACTGATGTCACTTTAGTCATTGTACGCCTTAGCAAATTTTCTGCTGCAGTGTTCAAATACTGGCCGAATTTTATATAGATGATCAAAGTTGGGATCTTCTTGGGGGAGGGGGCACTGTGCATTATCACTATAATGCAAAAATGTTTGGATTGCTTCAAATCGTGTCCTTTATATGGCTACACAGAATACTGGTATTTTGTATAGTGTATCAGTACTCCAGTATTGCCGAAGCTCTGTTTGTTTCACTATGCAGAACAATGAATTTGTTCAAAAGAAAAACAGACATACAGTCCCCTAATGCGCTACCTACCACCCTAACTATAAAGCTACTGTGACTGACAGCTGGATCAGCATTAGAGTCGGCTGTCAGTCAGTCCCAGGGCACGAGTTCAACCTTCGTTCTCTATACAGAGAGCGATGCTGAACCTGTGCCGTCACCACCCCTGTGACTGAACACAGAACACTGGTGGGAGTAATAAAGTTAATTTCCTCCCGGCAGCGGGGCTCAAAGTGTGGTCGCTGGGCTGGTTCAGAACACCATTAACTTGCAGATTAATCCCATACCTGCAGGTTATTAGAGTTTTTTCACATGAAAGGTTCCCTTTTAAAATATTATGAACTTATTATAAAATAAATATGGTTTGTGTTGCCATTTTACAAGACTTGTAACTTTTCTGTTTATGCACCTATATGAGGGCTTATTTTTACTGGTAGATTTGTTTTTACTATTTTGGGGTACATGTGTTTTGATTGCTTTTTATTGCATTTTTTTTTTCTGGGTGGTCCGTTGCTAAAAAAAAAAATGACAATTTTGGTGCGTCAGCTTTTTTTTATGACATTTCTCATACAGGTTAAAAAAATGTATACTTTGATAGATAAGCATTTTAAGGATGCGGCAACACCCCAAAGGGGAGTTAAAACTGTGACAGTTTGATTACTTGTATAATGCAGTACAAAAATATCAATACTGCAAAACTATATACTGCACTACTTTACCATATTTTTCGGTTTATAAGACGCACTTTTTTCCCTCAAAATTTGGGAGGAAAATCAGGGTGCATCTTATAATCTGAAGGTAGCTTGCCCAGAGGAGTGTGCCCGCTGCAGTGGAGCCAGGTTACAGGAGGCTGGATTGCTAATGCAGGTGGTCACAGGCTGGAAGGAGTGGGTGTCCTGGTTCTGCGAGTCCTGGGCTCTTCTTAGATGTCAGTGCTGACCGGAGTCCTCCTTTCCATTGATTACCCTGCAATGGGTTTTGAGAAATGGACACCTACGGTGGCACATGCGTGGATTTAGATCTCAATTTGTGCATGCAGTGCCAGCCTCCTGTAGCAGCGACCCTCCCTCCTCTAACCGTGCTCTGCTTCCGCTGACCATCTGGTAAGCTACAGTAAAATAGGACTAAGAAGCCCATTATTTTATTTAAAAAAACAAAATCCTATTTTCCTCCTCAAAATTTGCGGTGCATCTTATGGTCCAGTGTGTCTTATAGTCAGCAAAATACAGTACATCTGTATAGTATTACGTAAACCAAATCATAGTCTCCTTTTTAGACCAGTCTCTGGCTGGTCTTAACAGGAGCACCATCGTCACAGGCATGGGGGCCTTCAGCAGGCAACCCAAATTGGTTGAAGGGGTGTGGTGGGAACCTGCAACAGACACTGGCCAGTATTGCATGATTTAAATGCTGCTGGCAGTGATTGACAGCGGCATTGTCCTGATTGTGTAACAACTCACATGGGAAAATAGGTAAAACACTAGAAACTACTCAGCCGGTTAATTTACAGACTAAAATTCTGACACCGGAGTCCCTTGAGGTTCCTACATGGGCTTAAATAGTCTTATCAAGAGACTAAACAATGGCTGCTTGGAGTTAGGCTGTCTAAAAATCAATTGAGTGCTTCACATTCCTCCC
The DNA here is from genome assembly GCF_051348905.1 of Ranitomeya variabilis. Taxonomy (NCBI): domain Eukaryota; kingdom Metazoa; phylum Chordata; class Amphibia; order Anura; family Dendrobatidae; genus Ranitomeya; species Ranitomeya variabilis. The sequence continues at coordinate 808,715,457 of NC_135233.1, forward strand.
AAGGAACTGGACGGCAGAGCAGAGTGAAATTTACCTACATAAGTTCTTGATTGGAGACTGGGCTATGTTGGATCTTATGAAGAACTATCAAGCACAATTATGGACAGATATAATTATTTCCGTCTATTGTTATTGTGATTTTATATGTTTATTGTTTTTTTTATATGTAATGGTCTTGTATAAATTTCACATTAACTATCACATATGTACCTTAGTTAGTTCTATTATATATTATTAATATACCTACACTTTATAATTTTTGTGGTTAGACATCCTTATATTGTACATCAGTATTGTAATTTTTTATACAGCACTTTATAGTTATTTACATTTGACACATACACTCCCATTTGGCCATTGAAGTCTTATATGACCTTTGTAATTTAATATGCATGTTTTGTTATAATTTTTATATTAATTTACACACATATATATAATCCTTTACACTAGATATGATATTATATCATATATATAATTTTTATTTATATTTTTTATTGTATATTAGTATTGTATTATCCACACAGCACTTTATATGGATTCATATTTCATGCACTGCATTTGATATTATATTTATTTTTATATATATAATCTATATAAAATTTTATAATTAATTGAGCTCATTATATATGTTAATTTTGAAATTTTATTTTGCACTACATATATCTTATGAGTTGTTGCTGAATTTTGCACTTTGCACTGGTGCTGTGTATAGTGATCCATCATGATGCTGGTCCGTTGTCTCTGTAGCTAGTAGAATTGTCCTAACTCTAATTTTAATTCTATTTTCTGTCCACATACTTTTAAGAATTAATATTGTCTCCTTAATATACTTACTATTTACACGGCCATTTGTCTTGGTTACATGAGCCCTTTACGTATTGGCCGCTGGTATACAACCTTCAGCCAGTGCGCATGCCCTGGGATTCCTGTGCTCGGACCTTCCCGATGCGCTCATGTGATGCACGGGCATTCCCCGCTGCTAAGCAGAGGTGGATCGCTTGCGTCTCAGGAGCGTAGGAGAAAGTGCCCATATGGGGCCGGGGAATACTCGCGCATGCGTCGAACATCGGCTGACATCAATAAGGAATAGAATCTCTCTATTGGTTAGCTCTTTGTATATATACGGATATGCGCTCAGTATTAATCCACGCCTCCTGAAGAACAGCAAAACGCGCGTCGGGGTGGGAGGCTGGGGTCCAGGTCACCATTTCTGAAGTAAGCTATATTCTGACACATGTTGTATAACTTAGGCTTTTAATTTCTGCATAGCACTTGGAGCTTACCCCACAGTGGGGTTGTATTATACTGCACTTGCAGACTATCCTTGATTTCCTAGCAGCTTTAATTAGCATCCAGGATAAAATTAGCTGTATACATACAAGTGTCCTTGGTCACTCTTTATTTACTTCCCTCTTAAAGGGCCAGACATCTTTTGGTTTCTCACTATACACAGCAACTTTGCAAAAATTTTTGGTATGGATATATATGAAACCTTTTATGGTCTTGGCATTTATGTTTACAAAATAATACTTCATCACCAGCAGGAAATAACAGCAGGGGGAAAGTATATACAGCCACACCCGAAGAGTGATATAGCATACAAAGTAAAAAAACCTATTAACCTTAAAAAACTAAAGCAAGGATAACAGACACCCAGATTAAAGGTGTAGTTGCTGTTGCTCAGCTGATAGAGAAGCTGAAGCATGACAGGCATTTAAAGATTGACATCAGAAATTGGATATAGTTCCCATCTCTTTTGTTTTGCTCCTGAGTCCACTTCATTCAGCTTCACTTTGAAGGAATAGTGTATCATGGGGTGGATGGGGTTAAACTGTGTTACAACTTTCAATAAAAAAATTCAGACTAATTACATATGGATGGAAGCTGTAGACTGGAAACTTCAAAGTTTTCAACTACAAGCTATTGTAGAAACCAGAATTACTGTACATCTTTTAAAGGATGTCTGTCAACCTAAACTGTGACTGTAGCCACTTTAAAAATTGCATCTTTAGTGTTCTAATCACTTCCTCCATTCTGCAGAAACTGAAGTTTGATCAAATATGCTAATTATGGTGTACTGTGCACCCTTGGGGTGGCCAAGAGGCTGAGTGCATAGTTCTGCGCACTTGCTTTGCATGTTCCTGCCTCCCTCATTAGTGATTGGCAGTAGTGGATTGTCTAGTGTGAGAACTGTCTACAGTGAAGGCTCAGGTAAGGTAGGCAGAGTCATGTAAAACCAGTGAGCGGAATGGTGCACAAAGCCTCTTGGCCACACCAAGGGTGCACCAGGTACCTTAATTAGAAAACTGTATTTGATTAAATTTAATTTTCTGCAGAACATTAAAGGTGAGATTTTTATAGGGCTATATATCATTCAAGGCTACGTGCTTAGTTTATACTGTCAACATTGGCTTACAGGCTCCCTTAAACTCTAAGGAAATGTACGGAAATCAGAAGATTTTTTAGCTGTTTAACAGCAAGATGGAATATAATAAAATGCAGATTAAAGGTCAAAGGTGATCATTTTGTTCCCATGAATTCTCACTCATTTGATGTTAAAGCTTAATGATATAGGCTCAGTTCTTACTTAATACTGTGGGGAAAAAATAGCTAAATATTTAGATAAATGTTTGTCTATCTCACCGGATTTATATTCTAGCGAATCAACCTACAACTCCCATCAAGCTTCTCTCTTGGGATTTCTGACAGCAAATATGGAAACAAAGAAGTTCTGTGATTTATGCCAGAACCCACTACATACTGTATATATTTAATAACTCAAAGATATACCTTGACCGAGACCATCTGATGTATTCTTAGCCCTAGTAATATTCTATATCTCCGATCTTCAGTAATAAGTTCGCTTGATATCCGTTAAATCTGATTTGTGTTTCATAAATCTGGAAAACTTTATTTGCTTTTCTTAGTCTAAGTACAATGATAGAACAGCTCTTAAATATACATAATCCTTACTAGCATATAATTGATATGAACCCCATTAATTAAATAAACTATTTATTTCTTTTGAACATTACAAAGCAATGATTTTTTCACTATATAATTTCAAGTGATTTTTTATTTTTCTATCAGAATGATTTTGGGGTATAAATTGAATACAATTAATTTTTTAAGGGAAACATGAAAAAAGATAATTGATAATTGCAGATTTGTTTTGCTTCTCTTTCCCTCTTTACTCTGTGGTAAGTATATGTATATACATATATACACATTTTTTATGAGACTTGGTATATGGTGTTTAAAAGCATTATTGCCTGCCAGTATCGTGTCCTAATAATAGTTACAGCAGAACTAGTGGAGTAAGAGGCCTCTAGGCCTCCAGCGTCCACAACAAAATATCGGACCCCACAATCATGTAGTGGAGGGGTGTGATAGATTCTGTAGCATCTGGTTGGAAACCAGCTTTATTGGTTTCTGATTTGATTTATTAGGCAGGTTTTAAAGTCAACAAGTTTCGTGGTCATGCAGGACCTCTTCATCAGGACAAAAACCTGGTGTGACTCTTGAGGATAACTGTCTTTTTATGCTGTATTTCATAAAAACAAACCAGGCACATGACATCTCAAAGTTCACGTGCCTGGTTTGGCGTTTTTTTAATTTAAATATAGCAAACAGACAGCTATCCTCAACATCCAAAAAAATTAACAGCGCTCCACCCAGGTGTAGAAATCTTCAGGTAACTCTTTATTCAGCCACAGAATACATAGCGACGTTTCGACCAGATACTGGTCTTTATCAAACATGCTTGATAAAGACCAGTATCTGGTCGAAACGTCGCTATGTATTCTGTGGCTGAATAAAGAGTTACCTGAAGATTTCTACACCTGGGTGGAGCGCTGTTCATTTTTTTGGATGACTTTGGAATATCCAGGAAGGTTCCCTGGACAAGGAACGGGCGCCCTAGAGGAGTGAGTGCTGTCAGCCCCTTTGCTTTTTAGCTATCCTCAACAGTCACACCAGGTTTTTGTCCTGATGAAGAGGTCCTGCATGACCCTGAAAGGCGTTGACTTTTAAAACCTGCCTAATAAATGTCATAAATCTATACATCGGTGATCTGTTATCAGCAGCGCATGAGTGATACCCCCAGCCTTTTTCCCATATCCTTGGTCTAGCTCCTGTCTGGTATCTATGCAGTAGCTGTTTTACAGGCTTGTTATACCTTGCTTTTGAGCAACCAAACGAAGTGCATGCATCCTTCTTTTTAGACACCCCATTGTCATCAGACAGAGTCTATTGCGCTTCATTTGTTCCCAGTTTTTCTCATCTTCAACCTTCAACCTTAAAAACTATGAAGCTATCAGAAAAAGGCAAAGTATAAAAATAAGTCCCTTAAGAGGTTGCCGTAAAGACATTTAATTGCAGTCATTAAGGGGTAAACAAACATTCTGGGAAAAACATTTTGAATTGATACAGTAAGTAGTGCATCTTAACCCTGTTTTTAAAACAAAATACTGCATTTTTCAGATTATAAGATGCACTTTTTTCTTCCAAATTTTGGAGGAAAATTAGCTTACTGGGAGAGGCGGCTGTGGTGCAGCGTGGTCACAAGAGGCAGGGTCGCTGCTTCAGGAGGTCGGTGATGGCGGCAAGTGCAGGGCAATGTTGTGGGCCCTGGGATCTCATAAGATGTAGGCGCTGGTGAGCGGAGTCTCCTTTCCCATTGATTTCCCTGCAGTGGGAATTCTTTTGAAATCTCAACCTGAACATGCACTGCCTCCGGCGACCATTTTTCCAGAGCCCACCCACCGGCGCAGATATCTTATGAGAGCTCAGAGCCTGCAGCCCGCACTGCCTGAATACACCTTCTCCCTGCCCGGTGCCCGCTGCATTGCCTCACTCCTGCTGCTGGCCTCCTGAAGCAGTGACCCTGCTTCCTGTGACCCCGCTTGCACCACTGCCGCCCCCTCAGTAAGCTACAGTTAAAATGGACTGTAAGACACACCACCATTTTATTTAAAACTTTTTTTTCCTATTTTTCACCACAAAATTTGAGTTTTATGGTCTGGTGCATCTCATAGTTCACAAAATATGGTCATTTGCTGTATGCAGCCTGATATGGTGACTCTTTTCATAGCACTTGTGGTATGAAAAAGACATTTTCCAAAGTGCTGCCCCCAACTCTCACACTACCATACTGTTTATACAATGGAGTAAGATATATTATAGTCACCTTTAAGTTTATGAAGGTCTGGCATCAGGTGAGGAAAGTTTGTAAATTCATACATCCGGTATAACAGTATTAATCTTTTTTAAATATAGTATTATTAAATAAAGTATTTCCTTTTATAATCTCTTAAGTTTTTCACTTTATTCAAGCCCTCGGCACATCTTCACTGCCACCTGCATCTGTAAGCATATACTTTGTTCATCCGGCTCAAAATCTGCAGACCACGATCCATGTACTTAGACCGACCATGTACTCATGTGTGGCTTGCATTCCGGGAGTCGTCCGGTGCTGTCGTCTCTATGTGTCTGACGTGCTGGGTCATCTGACTCTGACATGGGTGGTCACATGACTCTGTGCGGAGGTGACTTCTGGATTCCTCCTGGCCGCGCAAGCGCCGCTTTCCGCCCGGTCTTTGCCCATTGGCTGTCCTTTCTTACTTAAACCCCTCTAGTTCAAAAGTGCATCCCTCCTGACGAAGGACTTACTTCCAAAACACGCAATCGGGCATGCATGTAAGGAATGGAAGCAGAGGCACAGGTGGTGAAGTTCACATTAGTTTTTTATTAATATTTTTGTGGAACCTCGGGACCACGGTCTGGGGGGCTCCGAAGGGGGCGTGACTATGTGAGCCCAAGCACCGGTGGTAAGTCCCCTCGAACAGGGTCGGAATGGAATGCCGGGGGGACACAGGTGCTACCTCCAGTTAGACCCCGGACACATGGCAGCTGTCCCAGTGGGACAGATGGACAAGAAGAGTTAACAGATGTCGCGGAGCTGACACAGGTGGTACTGCATTGTCTAGAAGTATAGATGGCTGAATGGTGGGATGTGATGGAACTGGCATAGACAGAACGGTCATCATTCAGGATAGCCAGGTAGCAGGTAGCTGAGAGTCTGCGGAGATGAACAGTGTAAGCAGAGCACTGGCAGAACACTTCAGAAGCTAAAGCACACACTAGCCGAAACCAGTATCTAGCAACAGAGGATACTTGTTGCTCCGGCACCCTCCCTAGGGCGGAGGGGCTAGAAATAGTAATTACTAACAAGCCATTGATCAGAAGTACTTTTTGAAAATGTGAGCTGTCTCTTTAAGACACCGGGCGCGTGCGAACATGCGACCTAAGCACTCTACCCGAGAACCTGCTGGCTGCGCGCCAGGAAGCATGGGGAAGAGAGGAAGCAGAGTCTGCAGCAGGACGGCGTGGGGCCGGCATCGAGTGGGAGGCCCGATGGGGACCCCGCCAAGGTACATGACCGGGCCCGGGTGTAACAGTGCGCCGCACCTCAAACCAGGGACCACCACCGGACCACCACCAGGTAACATCTCCATGTGATGCATTCTACCCTCATTTATACTACTTATGCTATGTGCATGACACAAACAGCATTTCCCTCACTTATGATTATTCTTCCATCACATTAGGACATTGACTAGTATTACTACGCAATGAGTATATAATTAATTTATGTTCTCACGTTTCTGGTCCAGCCTTACAAGGGTATACTGTTGGGCAGCAATATAATCTGCTATGTTTTGATGTTTAAACATAACATGTTGGGAAAATCGCTATTATACTTTTAACACTACATTTTTCACATGATATCTAATTTATGGGACCTAGGTACTATTTCTCATTATTATTTCCCTAAGCAATAGAGGTTATTGATGTGATATTATACTGAGGGTCTTAGCCAGATGTTTTTGTTTGTTCTTGCTCCTTTGATATTACCCACCATGGGTTTGGTGAGTCTATGCTCCTCAATCTAGTATGCATAACATCTATTTTATAACATCTTTTGTGTGGTCCCAAATTCGTTTACATCAAGTGTATGTTGTGTCTAGTAGTTTCTTTTTATTGTTCTTTGCATTTTATCTTCTATTAGTGCGGGCACTTATGCACATGTGCCAACTTTTGCCATTCATTGTTCAATAAAGGCATTTTTATACCATCTATATTACTGTCCCTATACTTATAGTGTTTTTTTTGTCTTCCAGTATTAGTCTTTGTACAGTGGCATATACAGTTGTGTGAAAAAGTCTTTGCTTCCTTCATGATTTCCTATTCTTTTGCATGTTTGTCACACTTAAATGTTTCAGATCACCAAACAAATTTACATATTAGACAAACGCAACTCAAGTAAACACAAAATGCAGTTTTTAAATGGAGGTATTTTTTTACTACAGCTTGAGGTCACGAACATATGGCCGGACATTCTCCTTCAGAATTTTTTGGTAGACAGCAGAATTCATGGTTCCATTTACGACAGCAAGTCATTCAGGTTATGTTTCAGCAAAAAAGCCCCAGAACATCACAGCACCACCACCATATTTTACAGTTGGTATGATGTTCTTTTCTGAAATGCTGTGTTACTTCTATGCCAGATGTAATGGGACAAATATCTTTCAAAAAGTTCAACTTTTACCTTGTCAGTCCACAGAGTATTCTCCCAAGTATCTTGGGAATCATCAAGATGTTTTCTAGCAAAACTAATACGAGCCTTTATGTTCTTATTGCTCAGCAGTTTTTGTTTTGGAACTCTGCCATGTGAACCATTTTAGCCCAGTCTCTTTCTTATGGTGGAGTCATAAATACTGACCTTAACTGAGGCAAGTGAGGCCTGCAGTTCTTTAGATGTTGTTGTGGGATCTTTTGTGACTTCTTGGATGAGTCATCGCTGTGTATATATATATATACAGATGACCTGGCCTCCACAGTCACTAGACCTGAACCCAATCGAGATGGTTTGGGGTGAGCTGGACAGCAGAGTGAAGGCAAAAGGGCCAACAAGTGCTAAGCATCTCTGGGAACTCCTTCAAGATTGTTGGAAGACCATTTCCGGTGACTACCTCTTGAAGCTCATCAAGAGAATGCCAAGAGTGTGCAAAGCAATCATCAAAGCAAAAGGTGGCTACTTTGAAGAACCTAGAATATAAGACATAATTTCCGTTTTTTCACACTTTTTTGTTAAGTATATAATTCCACATGTGTTAATTCATAGTTTTGATGCCTTCAGTGTGAATTTACAATTTTCATAGTCATGAAAATACAGAAAAATCTTTAAATGAGAAGTTGTGTACAAACTTTTGCTCTGTACTGTATGTATATATATATATATATATATATATATATATATATATATATATACAGTATATATATATATATATATGTGCATAAATATACATATGTGCCTAAAATAACGTCAACCTCAGACTTTAAGATCATCATATATTATGATCTAATGGCTTATCACTAAATAAATTACAGAAAGTCTTCTTTCACCAACGAATGGAAAAAATATGGTTGTATTTGTCCATCATTAGGTCAAGATTTTCATTCAGTCAAACCGCAGATTTAGAATATATAATCAGGACTGATATAACCCATGAAAAGAAGCAACTGTTTTACTCCCCAGTCAACTTGTGACGCCATGGGGCAGCTGGATTATTGTGACCAACAAAAGCACTGGATAAAAGCTTCTGTATGAAAAAGTCTGACAACTGGTTTACTCACATGAATCACTGCCATTGCAACAGTTTCATAGCATTTGGTCATAACTGAAACTTTACATGATGCATAAAGTCCCGCCACCTTCAGTGATCAAGAGACCACTTACTCAGATCAGTAAAAATAGCTGGGTCACAGAACACACGATAAAACATTTAGCGGTATTATTAATTGTTGGCTATTGCATAAAACTTTCCTTCGTTTGGGAAGATCTTATCTAATACATGACTGTGCCTGACAAGCGACACCTGTCTACTGTGATTAATATTCTCCTAGAGTGGTAGAAAGTGTGTCATGGAGATACAGCCAACATTACCATTTAGAAACCATGCCACAAAAATACAAAAATGAATAGAGGATGCACAAAGCTGGCATATTGAACATAAAAATGGCACTTCAGAAGGGGACTTTGGATCGGATGTTGAGTAATGGTTACAACATATTTTTCTAATGTCCTGTGAGTCATAATATGTTCCCTTTCCTCCTAGTACTAATAACAGGAAACATACAAACTCCATGTTTCTAAGATATTATTTCAAATTCCATGTTTCTATTGCCATAACTCATTGATAAGTGTGTTGCATGTGTAGCATTTGTTTTACAGATGTCGCACAATATCATAGAAGAAATGTCGTCAAGAGAATCTGTAACCTGGTCAAAAGTAGGCAGATTATGCTCTTATTTTATTTCTGCTGCTCCACTAAGTATTCGAGTTTTTTTAATAAATCCGCCAAATAGTTCCAGGGATATGAGCCTTTTTGATTAGTTTTAAGCTTTATGGTCTTTTCAGGGGCATGAGGCTCATAGGATTCTCTGGGGGGCAAGTATTTAGTCTGCTCTATATAATTACCTTGTAAGTGCTGTCCCTTTGGTAAAGACCATAAAAGTTAACACTAAATACAAAGGCACATATCTCTCTGAAGCCATATGGAAGATTAACAAACATATATATATATATATATATATATATATATATATATATATATATATATATATATATATATATATATATATATAAAAACAGAATACTCAGTGGAGCAACGAGAAAAAAACAAGAGCAAAAACTGGACACTTTTAACCTGATGACAGGTATTTTTTATGCATAGTTAACCAAATTATGAAAATTGTACATCAGATCTCTTGAATTTGTTGCAAGCTTAAAGGGAACCTGTCAGCAGGATTGTGCACAGTAACCTATAGTGTCAGGTCGGCGCTGTTCTACTGATCACAATGATACCTGGGTTGATGAAATCCGTCTTGTGGTTGTTGTTTATCTTTATTTTCAGTTTTGAGTTAATTATGTGCTCGTGCTCCGTTGCGGCCTGTGGAGGGGCTTCATGTGGTGTTCTGCTTATATATTCATGTGTATGGCTTCTCACGGGTCACTGATCCCTCACTGACCTGCTCACTGGTTTACATAACGCATATAATATTGTGGGGATAGAAAAAAAATTACACTCAGCAAAAGGTCCATTCGCAGTATCATGTATCACAAAATGTAAATAATACTGTAGGGACGGGTAAAATAATAATAAAAAAGTAACCATCAAAATGGCACCACTTTTCAATAGATGCTACTGCGCAAGCGCCGCCGCCATTTTACTGGGGAAAAACAAATGTAGCTGCAGGAAAATGCCGCTGGCAGTGGCGCTTGCGTAGTAGTATCTGTTGGAAGTTAATTATTTTTTATCTTACCCGACAATATTATATGCATTTTGCAATACATGATACTGCGCAAAATGTAATTTTTTTTCTACGTCCATAGTATTCTATGCAGTATGTAAAATAGGGGGCAGGTCAGTGAAGGATCAGTGACCTGTCATAAGCCCATACATATGAATACCTAAACAAAGCACCCTATGAAGCCCTGCCCACAGGCCGCCCCGAAGCATGAGAATCTCATTAACTGAAAACTGCGAATACAGATTAAATAACAACCACAAGATGGATTTCATTACCAGGTATCATTGTAATCAGTATAACGGTGCCGACCTAACACTGTCTGTAGGTTACTGTGCACAATCCTGCTGACAGGTTCGCTTTAAATGAGGTGTCCTGTCTAAAACTATAAGTCTGCAGTCACTCTATGTGACTGCAGACTTGTGAATCCTGACATCGAACAATGAGCGCTCTGAGGGTTCTCCAGTGCTTGCGCTGGCAGTGAGCGATCATGGGACCCCAAATATGCAATTTGCATAATCCTGGCCACATTCCAACTATTCTGTATCAATGCACTTGCAATGGGTGAGGTCAGATACAGTCTGGTCGGTACATGATCACATGTATGAAATCACATACTTGCGATCATGCCTCATCCTTACCCGGGGCCAGCATTAAAGAATCCTCACAGCACGCGGTGCACGCAATATGAGGATCTACAAGTCTGCAGTCACATAGAGTGACTACAGACTTGTAGCTTTAGACTGGAAAACTCCATGTAAAAATCATATAAAAATCAAGGTTGCAAAAACTTGCAATTACTGCCAAGACTCCCATTCTTTCCTGGAATGTCTGCATTAAGAATCTCCTAAAGACACAGCAGGCAAGTTTCTAGCGAGGCTGTAAATCTATCCTTATACATTAGACTAAAAATTAATGCTTTCAATGGGAAGAAATATGTAATTCTCCGCCATAAAGTTCTCTAGCTGCTGCATGTTTCCTGAGAAAACATTTTTTTCTAGCACATCCCTCAGATGATCGAGTGGATAAAAAGCTAGGGATTTTAAGACAAACCCTTAGACAGTTTGAACTAATTAATGCGAAGCAGGGGTGTAACGACCGTGGCCGCAGGGGTTGCAACTGCGACCTGGCGCATGCCGGTGCGGGCCCGCTGACACTAGCAGAAATATTCAACTGGATTTGCACATCCAGTTGAAATGTATTGCTGCGCATAGACCCATCGGGGTGCATTATACTTTATAGACGACTATGGGTTATGTATTATACTATACGGAGGATTACAGGGGGTGTATTATACTCTATGAAGGATAGGGGCTGTTTATTATACTATATGGAGGACTATGGGCTGTGTATTATAATGTATGGAGGACTGTGGGCTGTGCATTATACTATATTTAGGGCTGTGCATTACACTACATAAATGACTATGGGCTGTGCATTACACTGTATGGAGGACTTTGGGCTGTAATTTATATTATATGAAGGATATGGGCTGTGTATTATAATAATATGGAGGTGCATTATACTTTATGGAGGACTATGGGCTGTGCATTATACTACATGTATGAGTATTGGCTGTGTATTATACTGATACGGAGGTGCATTTTACTATATGGAGGACTATGAGAGTGCATTATACTATAGGAAGGACTATGGGCTGTGTGTTATACTATATGGAGGACAATATAATATGCATTATACTACTGCAGGAATTAAGCACAGTCATTGATAGACCATTATTTTTAATCTTCAAAGACTCCATAATAACAGGGTCTGTATCACAGGACTGGCGTATAGCAAATGTGATGCCAATATTCAAAACGGGGACAAAAACTGAACTCGGAAATTATAGGCCAGTAAGCTTAACCTCTACTGTGGGTAAAAATCCTGGAGGGCATTCTAAGGGATGCTATACTGGAGTATCTGAAGAGGAATAACCTCATGACCCAGTATCAGCACGGGTTTACTAGGGACCGTTCCTGTCAGACAAATCTGATCAATTTCTATGAAGAGGTAAGTTTCGGACTGGACCAAGGGAACACAGTGGACTTAGTGTATATGGACTTTTCAAAAGCTTTTGATATGGGGCCACAGAAAAGGTTGATACATAAAATGAGAATAATGGGGATAGGGGAAAATATGTGTAAGTGGGTTGAGAGCTGGCTCAGGGATAGGTAACAAAGGGTGGTTATTAGTGGAGCACACTCGGACTGGGTCACGGTTAGCAGTGGGGTACCACAGGGGTCAGTATTGGGCCCTCTCCTTTTTAACATATTTATTAATGATCTTGTACGGGGCATACAGAGCAGAATTTCAATATTTGCAGATGACACTAAACTCTGCAGGGTAATCAATACAGAGGAGGACAATTTTATATTACAGGATGATTTATGTAAACTAGAAGCTTGGGCTGATAAATGGCAAATGAGCTTTAATGGGGATAAATGTAAGGTCATGCACTTGGGTAGAAGTAATAAGATGTATAACTAGGTGCTTAATTCTAAAACTCTGGGCAAAACCATCAATGAAAAAGACCTGGGTGTATGGGTGGATGACAAACTCACATTTAGTGGCAAGTCTCAGGCAGCTGCTACAAAGGCTAATAAAATAATGGGATGCATTAAAGAGGCATAGAAGCTCATGAGGAGAACATAATTTTACCTCTATACAAGTCACTAGTGCGACCACACTTAAAATACTGTGTACAGTTCTGGTCTCCGGTGTATAAGAAAGACATAGCTGAACTGGAGCGGGTGCAGAGAAGAGTGACCAAGGTTATTAGAGGACTGGGGGGTCTGCAATACCAAGACAGGTTATTACACTTGGGGCTATTTAGTTTGGAAAAACGAAGGCTAAGGGGTGATCTTATTTTAATGTATAAATATATGAGGGGACAGTACAGAGACCTTTCTGATGATCTTTTTAATCATAGACCTGAGACAGGGACAAGGGGGCATCCTCTACGTCTGGAGGAAAGAAGGTTTGGGCATAGCAACAGACGCGGACTCTTTACTGTAAGCAGTGAGACTATGGAACTCTCTGCCATATGATGTTGTAATGAGTGATTTGTTACTTAAATTTAAGAGGCGACTGGATGCCTTTCTTGAAAAGTAAAGTGTTACAGGTTATATATACTAGATTCCTTGATAGGGCGTTGATCCAGGGAACTAGTCTGATTGCCGTATGTGGAGTCGGGAAGGAATTTTTTTCCCCAATGTGGAGCTTACTCTTTGCCACATGGGGTTTTTTTTGCCTTCCTCTGGATCAACATCTCCGGGGACAGGGGACATGAGGGGACAGTACAAAGACCTTTCTGATGATCTTTTTAATCATAGACCTGAGACAGGGACAAGGGGGCATCCTCTACGTCTGGAGGAAAGAAGGTTTAAGCATAATAACAGACGCGGATTCTTTACTGTAAGAGCAGTGAGACTATGGAACTCTCTGCCGTATGATGTTGTAATGAGTGATTCATTAATTAAATTTAAGAGGGGACTGGATACCTTTCTGGAAAAGTATAATATTACAGGGTATATACACTAGATTCCTTGATAAGGCGTTGATCCAGGGAACTAGTCTGATTGCCGTATGTGGAGTCGGGAAGGAATTTTTTTCCCCATGGTGGAGTTGCTCCTTGCCACATGGGTTTTTTTTGCCTTCCTCTGGATCAACATGTTAGGGCATGTTAGGTTAGGCTATGGGTTGAACTAGATGGACTTAAAGTCTTCCTTCAACCTCAATAACTATGTAACTATGTAACATGTTAGGGCATGTTAGCTTAGGCTATGGGTTGAACTAGATGGACTTAAAGTCTTCCTTCAATCTTAATAACTATGTTAATATGCTACATGTATGTCTATGGGCTGTGTATTATACCATATGGAGTACTACGGGCTGGGCATTATACTTTATGGAGGACTATGGGCTGTGCATTATACTACATGTATGAGTATTGGCTGTGTATTATACTGATATGGAGGTGCATTTTACTATATGGAGGACTATGGGGCTGCATTATACTATAGGGAGTACTATGGGGAGTGCATTATGCTATTGGAAGGACTATTGGGAGTGCATTATACACTCCCTGACAGAAGTTATGTCGCTTATCCATGTTATGTAAATAAAAGCTTATAGCCTGACGATAAATTCATCCATTCATCCATTGGTTGTATATATTATTCTTTTGAAAGCTGAAACCCTCCCAATTGTGGTTTAGGTTAAGAAAATAAATTGGCATCAATGAAGAAATATTCATCAGTTAATAGACACAGAATGGTCAGATTTTGGCAAGACAAACGTTTTGTCGCCTGGTCATATAATGCACCGAATCTTAGTTCACATCCTCACCTGTGCTCAGTAAATGATCGGTTAATTAGTGTGTGTGTATAAAAAGAAACCCAGCATGCCAGACCCTAGTATTAGCTACCTCTTATATTCCAAATCATAAAAGGGGTCAAATTCTGCAGCAGGATGGTGCTCCATCTCATACATCCATCACTACAACAAAGTTCCTCCAGGCAAAAAAGATCAAAGTGCTCAATGACTGGCCAGCCCAGTCACCAGACATGAACATCATTGAGCATGTTTGGGGTAGGATGAAAGTGGAAGCTTGGAAGACAAAACCAAAAAATCTAGATGAACTCTGGGAGGCATGTAAGACTGCATTCTTTGCTATTTCTGATGACTTCATTAATAAATTGTATAAATCATTGTTGAACCGCATGGATGCAGTCCTTCAAGCTCATGGAAGTCACACAAAATATTAAATATGACTCTAATAGCACCACAACTTCATTCACCAATGTTCCGCAGCGTATATTTGTATTTTAAGTTAATTATTTGTTTGAATATCACATTACTTTCTGTGGGCGACAAAACTTTTGTCTTGCCAACATCTGACCATTCTGTGTCCATTAACTGATAAATATTCCTGCATTGATGCCAAGTTATTTTCTTAACCTAAACCACATTTTGGAGGGTTTCAGCTTTCAAAAGAATAATTTATACAACCAATGGATGAATTTAACGTCAGGTTATAAGCTTTTATTTACATAACATGGATAAGCGACATAACTTCTGTCAGGGAGTGCACTTCTGCTCTGAGGCCCCATGACATCTATGTATGTCCTTGGGGTATATAATGGTTTATTTTTTTCTATACATTAAAGGGAACCTGTCACCCCCCAGGGCCTATTAAGGTACCTTCAGCCACTAAGGCTGCATTCTGTGAAGGTGGCTCTTATGTTTTTGATCCCTAATGCTGAAATATTCACATTTATAAATTTCCAGCCAAACCTCTATTGTGTCTCGGAGGTACGTTTTCTCCCTGACTCAGCCGCCTCACAGCTATCCATAATTCCACCGGGCGCTGCCTCCTCTGTGTTTCCTCACGTCACTGGTGCCTGCGCTGTGCTCTCATTTTTCGGGCATGCGTCATGCGCGCTGCCCCGGAATTCACATCAGCTGATGCACTGATATCGTGCCTGCGCAGGCGCCAGATTCCCAGCCCCAGAGTGTGAATAAATCATAACACACTGCGGGGCGGGATCTGGGGCCTCAGCTACACGCAAGCGCGATATCAGTACATCAGCTGATGTGATTTCCATGGCAGCGCGCACGACGCATGCCCGAAAAATTAGAGCACGGCGCAAGGCGCCAGTGACGTGAGGAAACAGAGGACGCGGTGCCTGGTGCACTGAGGGGGTGATGGACGGCTGTGAGGCGGTTGAGTCCGGGGGAAATACGTACCTCTGGGACACAATAGAGGTATGGCGGGAAATTTATAAAAGTGAATATTTCAGTGTTACTAGGGATCAGAAACATAAGAGCCACTTTCACAGAATGCAGCCTTAGTGCTGCAGAAAGTGGTTCTTTTACTTAAAAACGCACTGGGGGTGACAGGTTCCCTTTAAAGGAAAGCGAAAGAACGGGAACATATATACCAGGATGGGGCCAGGATGAGTGACATATATACCAGGATGGAGGGCACATATACAGTATAGACCAAAAGTTTGGACACACCTTCTCATTTACAGATTTTTCTGTATTTTCATGACTATGAAAATTGTAAATTCACACTGAAGGCATCAAAACTATGAATTAACACATGTAGAATTATATACTTAACAAAAAAGTGTGAAACAACTGAAAATATGTCTTATATTCTAGGTTCTTCAAAGTAGCCACCTTTTGCTTTGATGACTGCTTTGCACACTCTTGGCATTCTCTTGATGAGCTTCAAGAGGTAGTCACCGGGAATGGTCTTCCAACAATCTTGAAGGCGTTCCCAGAGATGCTTAGCACTTGTTGGCCCTTTTGCCTTCACTATGCGGTCCAGCTCACCCCAAACCATCTCGATTGGGTTCAGGTCTGGTGACTGTGGAGGCCAGGGCATCTGGCGTAGCACCCCTTCACTCTCCTTCTTGGTCAAATAGCCCTTACACAGCCTGGAGGTGTGTTTGGGGTCATTGTCCTGTTGAAAAATAGATGATGGTCCAACTAAATGCAAACCGGATGGAATAGCATGCTGCTGCAAGATGCTGTGGTAGCCATGCTGGTTCAGTATGCCTTCAATTTTGAATAAATCCCCAACAGTGTCACCAGCAAAGCACCCCCACACCATCACACCTCCTCCTCCATGCTTCACGGTGAAAACCAGGCATGTAGCGTCCATCCGTTCACCTTTTCTGCGTCACACAAAGACACGGTGGTTGGAACCAAAGATCTCAAATTTGGACTCATCAGACCAAAGCACAGATTTCCACTGGTCTAATGTCCATTCCTTGTGTTCTTTAGCCCAAACAAGTCTTTTCTGCTTGTTGCCTGTCCTTAGCAATATTTTCCTAGCAGCTATTTTACCATGAAAGCCTGCTCCCCAAAGTCTCCTCTTAACAGTTGTTGAAGAGATGTGTCTGCTGCTAGAACTCTGTGTGGCATTGACCTGGTCTCTACTCTGAGCTGCTGTTAACCTGTGATTTCTGAGGCTGGTGACTCGGATAAACTTATCCTCAGAAGCAGAGGTGACTCTTGGTATTCCTTTCCTGGGGCGGTCCTCATGTGAGCCAGGTTCTTTGAAGCGCTTGATGGTTTTTGCCACTGCACTTGGGGACACTTTCAAAGTTTTCCCAATTTTTCGGGCTGACTGACCTTCATTTCGATGTCCACTCGTTTTTCTTAGCTGCTTTTTTGCTATAATACAAATTCTAACAGTCTATTCAGTAGGACTATCAGCTGTGTATCCACCAGACTTCTGCACAACACAACTGATGGTCCCAACCCCATTTATAAGGCAATAAATCCCACTTATTAAACCTGACAGGGCACACCTGTGAAGCAGAGACGTAGCTAGGGTTTCAACTTAGGGGGGGGCGAAACATCTGAGTGGGCCCCTAACCAGCTAACCCTGATTACAGTTACGGTTGCGCACTCTAATTGTGAATATAGTGGAACCTCAGAATATGACCGCTTTGTTATTGAAAATAAATCTATATACAAAAACGAACATTGATTTTACCGCCACATTGTGACGATATACAACTTTGATGGTCGCAATACTCTGAGTGCCCCTATAACAACACAGTAATGCTTAAGTGCCCACTTTACATTTAATAATGTCCCCTAAGTTCCCTCATGTACTGCTCCATTATACACAGTATGATGATTCTATAACTCCCCGATACACCGTATGATGTTCTCACGGCTCCCCTTTACACAGTATAATGCTGACGGAGCTCCCCTATATACAGTGTAATGGGCCAACAGCTCCCATATGCACAATATGCCTTCACAGTATGGTGGGTCCACAGCTCCCTTATAAACAGTATGATGTCCCTCACAGTTCCCCTGTACACAGAATGATGGGGCCACAGCTCCTTATACACGGTCTGATGGGTCCAAACTGCTTCCTTATACACAGTATGATGGGCCTGCAGCTCCCTTATACATAGTATGATGAGCCCGCAGCTCCCTTAGGCTACGTTCACATTTGCGTTGTGCGCCGCAGCGTCGGCGACGCAACGCACAACGCAAATGTGAACGCATGCACAACGCAGCGTTTTGTGACGCATGCGTCCTTTTTTTGCTTGATTTTGGACGCACAAAAAATGCAACTTGCTGTGTCCTGTGCGCCCTGACGCGTGCGCCGCAGCGACGCATGCGTCACAAAACGTCCCCATGTCCATGCGTCCCCATGTTAAATATAGGGGTGCATGACGCATGCCGCGACGCAGCGGCGCCCGACGCTGCGTCGCACAGCGCTAATGTGAACGTATCCTTATACACAGTATGATGAGCCCGCAGCTCCCTTATACACAGTATGATGGACCCGCAGCTCCGTTATACACAGTATGATGGGCCCGCAGCTCCTTTATACACAGTATGATGGCCCGCAGCTCCCTTTTACACAGTATGATGGGCCCGCAGCTCCCTTATACACAGTATGATGGGCCCGCAGCTCCCTTATACACAGTATGATGGGCCCGCAGCTCCCTTATACACAGTATGATGGGCCCGCAGCTCCCTTATACACAGTATGATGGGCCCGCAGCTCCCTTATACACAGTATGATGGGCCCGCAGCTCCCTGTCATGATTTGGCAGTCTGCAGTCACATAATGTGACTGCAGACATTTATTCCAAGCCTTTATCACTATATAGTACTAAATTGCTTATTATTAAATTATTAAAGCACCACTCTAGCAGGGTTTTTTTTTTCCACCGCTGGAGTGGTGTTTTAAGCGCAAGTGCCCTGCCCCGGTCATTTACTCATGCTCCGGCGTATTCACTATTTTGTGGCACTGCTGCAGTGCCGCTGCTCAAACTTGTGAATGCAGCTTCTGACTGGCCAGAAGTGAGAAGCTATGTCACAAGCGCTCAATGTAAGACTATGAGGCTATGTGCACACGTTGCGGATTCGTGTGCGGATTTTTCCGCACCGTTTTTGCAAAATCCACAGGTAAAACGTGCTGCGTTTTACCTGTGGATTTCCCGCTAAATTTCCTGCGTTTTTTGTGAGGATTTCGCCTGCGTTTTTACACCTGCGCAATCCTATACAGGAGCAGGTGTAAAACGCTGCGGAATCCGCACAAAGAATTGACTTGCTGTGGAAAATACAATGCAGCGTTTCCGCACGGTATTTTCCACACCATGGACACTGCGGATTTGGTTTTCCATAGGTTTACATGGTACTGTACACCGCATGGAAAAGTGCTGCAAATCCGCAGCCAAATCCGCATTTTTGTGCACATAGCCTGAGAGTGAGGAAGAGGCCAGATCAAGGCTCCCATAGGCTCACATTGATTAGTGACCTCTGCGCTGCTCCATAAAACACTGGAGCAGTGGACAGGTCACAAACTGTAGGAGACGGAGCCGAGCGGAGACAAAACCAGATGAAAACGCCAGAAGGTGAGTGTCAGACAGAGGGCAGGGGACGCGGATTTTCAGCACCACTCCAGCAGTGAAATAAAAAAAAATGCTGGAGTGGTGCTGTAAATGTGATGCAGCTCTTGGTTACTATATGGGGGCTTCGTATACTAATACTCATAAAAGACCCAAGTGGTACGTATCAAAAGCCCCCTAACCCCTCCTCCATCTCCAGCCTCCCCAGACAGCAAATATTACATGTGATGGATCACATATAATATCGTAACAAAACATTATAATATTCAGCCCCCAGTGACCTGTCCCCCCTCCCCCACTTCAGCCCCAATACCCCCATCAACTCACATCCACCCCCCCAGTGCCCTGTCCCACTTCACCCACCTTCAGCCCCCACAACACCCCCATGGTCTCACATTTACCCCCCAGTGCCCTGTCTCCCCTCCCCCACAATAGCCCCATGGTCTCACATTCACCCCCCCAGTGCCCTGTCTCCCCTCCCCCACTTCAGAACCCAATACCCCATCATCTCACATCCACCCCCTCAGTACCCTGTCCCCCCTCATTCACTTTCAGCTCCCACAATACCCCAATGGCCTCACATTCACATCACAGTGACATACCTGAATTTAATAAACCTAAAATGTTCCATCCCCAGCACTTACTGATAAAGTTTGCAGGCAGGACCAGGAAGTGTCTAGGTAAAATGCAAAGTGTTGGCACTAGGACCCAGCGTGCCTGAGCCAATCCCAGCGTGCACAGAGTGAAGAAAACTGCAGCCGGGAAAAGCTTCATCATCAGGTCAGAGGGGCAGCACCATTCACTGCAGGGGGGAGACTGCAGCCGGCCACTGTGCTAGCAGCGTGCAGAGTCTCCGTCAGATAGGAGCAGACATTATACTGCTCTGCTCCTATGCGGTGTTCTGCCTCGTCACAGAATTGGCCCTGGCTCCCGGTGGGCCCCTTCATGTGACAGGGCCTGGGGCGATGGCCCCTCTGCCCCCCCAGTAGCTACGCTACTGCTGTGAAGTGAAAACCATTCCCGGTGACTACCTCTTGAAGCTCATCAAGAGAATGTAGGCCCCCCCCGCCGAAACACACAGAAATATGGCGGGGGTCTCATGTCCACATATACCCTAACCCCCACTCTATTCTTCCTTTGTTACTGGGGAAAAATCTTGAAGTAATGGTAACCGGTGAGCTATTATTAGACTAACCGGCTTTGACCAATGGTTGTGCGCCCTTTTATTGACAAATTTTAATTGGCTGTTAACGGTTTTTGGCGGTATTTTTTTCCCAAGATATAACCCCGTGTCAAGCTCCTGTCACCTCAGTCTGCGGGCGCACGCAGAAAGAAGAGCCCACCCTCCCTCCCTTTATTTAATTGTTATGAGTTGTCGTTTGGTTTTATTTGTGGGGTAAAATCACTCAGTTATGGGTGGATTTGGTTTTACTGGAGATTTGGAATTTATTGGAATTTTAATATATGGAACATTATTTATTGGTTATTTATTAATTATTTATGTAACCCAAATAAAACCTCACGGCCATTTTATTCCATTACTATCGTGTCTGTGTGTATTTATTCGGGAATGGGTTTTATGGGGACATGCCAAGAGTGTGCAAAGCAGTCATCAAAGCAAAAGGTGGCTACTTTGAAGAACCTAGAATATAAGACACAATTTCAGTTGTTTCACACTTTTTTGTTAAAGGGAACTTGTCACCCCCAAAATGGCTGGTGAGGTAAGCTCACCGGCATCAGGGGCTTATCTACAGCATTCTGTAATGCTGTAGATAAGCCCCCGATGTATCCTGAAAGAGGAGAAAAAGACGTTAGATTATACTCACCCAGGGGCGGTCCCGGTGCGGTCCGGTCGGATGGGCGTCTCCGGTCCGGCGCCTCCCATCTTCATTCCATGACGTCCTCTTCGGGTCTTTACGCCGTGGCTCCGGCGCAGGCGTACTTTGTCTGCTCTGTTCAGGGCAAAGTACTGCAGTGCGCAGGCACCGGGCCTCTCTGACCTTTCCGGCGCCTGTGCACTGCAGTACTTTGCTCTGCCCTCAACAGGGAAGACAAAGTACGCCTGCGCCGGAGCCGCAGCTTGAAGACAAGAAGAGGACGTCATGGAATGAAGATGGGAGGCGCCGGAGCGGACCGGAGACACCCATCTGACCGGACCGCACCGGGACCGCCCCTGGGTGAGTATAATCTAACATCTTTTTCTCCTCTTTCAGGTGACATTGGGGGCTTATCTACAGCATTCCAGGATGCTGTAGATAAGCCCCTGATGCCGGTGGGCTTACCTCACCAGCCATTTTGGGGGTGACAGGTTCCCTTTAATTCCACATGTGTTAAAGGGCCACTGTCACCCCCCCCCCCCAGCCGTTATAAATTAAAAGAGCCACCTTGTGCAGCAGTAATGCTGCAGTCTAATAAGGTGGCTCTTTTAGTTTTTGATTCATTTATTACCTCAAAAAAGCGTTTTAAAAATTGGCCACACATACCAGATATTATACCTGGAGGCGGTCCGAAGCGTCCTGTATGAATCCCCCAACTGCCGTCACTCATCTCTTCAGGGCCGATGGTACCCGCCCCCTGAGCGCTGTTATCTTCTGAAATCCGGCGCCTGCGCTGTGCGTGCCTGCCTGGGGCCTGCGCAGTGCTCATTGTCAGTGCGGCCACACTGTTGCTGAAGCCCCCGCCCCGCACTGTTATTCATTATGCACAGTGCGGGGCTGGGGTTCCTGGGCATGTGCACTGCGCTGTTTAGACGCTCCCCAGCTCCGACGCTCCCCCGCCTTCCCAGGAACCCCAGCCCCGCACTGTGCATAATGAATAACAGTGCGGGGCGGGGGATTCAGTAACAGGGTGGCCGCACTGACAATGAACACTGCGCAGGCCCCAGGCAGGCACGCACAGCGCAGGCGCCGGATTTCAGAAGATAACAGCGCTCAGGGGGCGGGGACCATCGCCCCTGAAGAGATGAGTGACGGCAGTTGGGGGATTCATACAGGACGCTTCGGACCGCCTCCCGGTACAATATCTGGTATTTGTGGCCAATTTTTAAAACGCTTTTTTGAGGTAATAAATGAATGAAAACTAAAAGAGTCACCTTGTTAGACTGCAGCATTACTGCTGCACAAGGTGGCTCTTTTAGTTTATAACGGCTGGGGGGGGGGGGGGTGACAGTGGCCCTTTAATTCATAGTTTTGATGCCTTCAGTGTGAATTTACACTTTTCATAGTCATGAAAATACAGAAAAATCTTTAAATGAGAAGGTGTGTCCAAACTCTTGCTCTGTACTGTATATGTATAGACTCTAGTTAGCCACGGTTGCCAGGCCATATGGCTTTCCCGCAGAGCATTAGCCAGGGCAGCACACTGACTCTGCAGCCACCCCCTTACCAGTGTACCCAGGTGCCAGCATTGCAGTTTAGTTTGGGGCTGCAGGCAGCAGTCTGGGGTCAGCACGGACAATGCTGTACCTAGGGCCTGCCAAAGGGTAGCTTTCTTACTCAGGTGGAATTCTGGAATGGTTTTCTGTAGATTATACAGTAATATAATATGTCTGTCAGGGAGGGGGGGGGATAACGTTATGACTCTTGGAAAAAGGATAACAATGAAACTGGCTTCATAAGTGGTAAGGGTTAATGAAGCCATAAAATCCCTACAAGTAAGAAGGTACTGCCCGGTGCGGGCGCCATACACGGAGCTCGGTGCCGGGCGGCAGGGACCTTTTCTCCAGCAGTGACAGTGCTGCCGATCACGGCGCTAGCAGTCAGCCGCAGCACGAGCCAGTAACGTGCCTCTCCCTTGTTGCCGTGGTCACGGGGACGCTTCCGAGTGCCGCCCTGGCTCCGCCCCCAGGTCCCCAGCACAGGAAGGAGGCGGTCCGAGCCCCGGGATTGGACGGTATTCCCGCACCGCTACGGGCAGGAGCAGCTGTCACGGGGTTTGCGGGGGAAACAGGAAGCGGAGCGATGGCGGCTGACCTGGTGATCGGCTGGAGCATCTTCGGGCTGGTGCTGCTGGTAGGCGCTGGTGCAGGAGTGGGGGGACTGTGTGGCATCAGGGGGCGTACGGTGCCCGCCCATCCAGGAAGTCCATAGTGCAGCCTGTGCCCGGGGGCACACAAGCCGCACACATCCACGTGCTGCTGGTTCCATCTGATGGCACGCAGTGTAGCTGTGCTAGGGCGACCACCCGATCCCTGGGAGATGGGCACTGGGGAGTACTGCAGTGTATGGGGCTGCTGTCTGCAGACTTCCAGTGTGCTTGTATGGAGGATCCTCGCTGTACACTGTGCCAGGGGGCGACATGGGGTTAGTAGGGTGCCTTGTGGGACCAGGGATGGCCTCAGGCTGCCTGTGACCTGCAGTGTGGGGGAAGTTGCCCATGTGCAGCGGTGACTGGTCCATGTAGGGTCCGCTGCGCACCGCCCAGAGCCCGGTCCTTCGGTTGTGTTGTCCGCAGCGCCGTGTGCTCCAGTATAAGCCGTGGACCCGACCACTGCAGGAGCCATCTGATTCCCACAGACCCTCAGTCCGGGTGATACATCGCTGGTGTGCTTGGGTTAGTAGTGGTAGAAAGAAAAACTGACCGGCTGCTCCAAACACAATAACCCCAGTGTGAACAGGTGCGAGCAGTCCGCGTAGCCAAGAAAACACAGCTGCCATCTGAAACACTCTCGTAATGTGCAAACATTGAAAGTATGAAACTGGAACCACATTACTTTATAGAAACTAGGTTAAAAATGAAGGTACTTGGCACACAAATTGGCCAATTCAGGAGCCCATCAGCCACAGCAGGGCATACCGTATTATGGGGTCTGAGCACTCAGACTGCACGCTGATCTGCTATGTGCCTGTTTGATGAGACCCCTAAAAAATAAAATTAGGTTTGTAAATTTCTCTGAAAAAGAGAAAAATTGCTCCTAATTTTAGGCCAAATGAAGACATCCAGGCATCGCACTTGGAGCGCAGACTGCACGGGCCGCAGGGCTCCTGACCCACACGTGGTCGTTTCATATATAAGTCAGAAGGCTACTCCGACTGACATACAGCTGGCTGGATGCCTGAATCACAATGAATACATCCCTTCTCCATGGCTGCTTTTAGACTAGAGCTTTGCTCTCTTGTTTGAGCTGTGTAGTTCTTGGGGATTGGGAGGGTTCAACGCTCGATAGGGGTCTCAGAAACTGGACCCTGATCAATCTGCCTGGAATCAAGAGCAGTAAAGTACATGTGATATACAATTAGATTTTCCAATATTTCAACATTTTCATAAAATCTCAGATATTTTTATAGATGAGTGTAACACAAAACCTAAATGTGCTAGTACTGTAAAATACAATGTGTCACAAAAAAACAACTCAATCACTGGGAAATGTAGAATAACTCCTACAGATGTCAAACTTGAAAAACGTTGCTTGGTCATGAAGACCAAAACTGTCACTAATGGGTTAACCTCTTCTCAATGTTGGACCTACTGGTATGTTTAGTGTCGGGTATAACGAAGACGTAGGAACTGAGCCTACAGCATGCCCAGGAGAGGCTGTTTTACACAGTGAGCAGATCTGACCTCCACCTGCTGCTTCTAACCTCTGAAATCACATTGCTGTAGAATGGGGGCCATGATGTTTCTCCTTACCAAACCCTCCCTGTGTGTGACGCTGATGAGTTGCCATATCTGTGGGCGGGCTGAAGGCCCTAGCATCTGTCTTGGCGGTGGCCTTGTGAAGACCAGCATTTTTCTCTATACTCCCATAGTAGATTCAAGATTCAAAGAAGCTTTATTGGCAGGACCAAATACACATCAGTTTTGCCAAAGCAAGTGTATAGAGGCAATAGGGATAGGGACTGTGGGGATGTTGGGTAGGAGCTGTAGGGGAGGTGGATTGGGGCAGATCCAGGGTGGGGGCTATAGTCCATGGCATCATAGTTCTCTTTCTCGCAGTCTATGACATTCGCTCACATACCGCGCTGCTATCTCCACTGCTCTCTCTTCTTCTCCCAGCAGGATATATGTCTTCTCTTCCTCCTTCATGGTGATGAAGTCCGGGAAGAGATGTGAGAGTCTCCTGAAGTGAGTGTCCTTCACTGCTGAGTATTTGGAGCAGTGTAGCAGGAAGTGGGTTTCGTCCTCTATGGCCTCCTCATCACAGTGTTGGCACAGTCTTTCCTCCCTGGGCTTGTAGTTCTGCCTGTGTCGGCCACATTCGATGGCCAGACTGTGGGCACTGAGTCTATATCGGCTCAGGATCTTGCGATCTCTGGGGTGCGGGAGTTTCTCCAGATATGGGGCCAGTCTGTATTCTCTCTGTAGACTCCGGTACGTGTTCAGTTTCTGTGAGTTGTTGATATCATTCTTCCAGTCACTGACATACCTCACCTGACATCTTCCTGATTCCGGCTTTTGTCAGGTTGTTATGATTGGTGTTCTGGTCCGGTTGGGTTTGGCTTGGCTGTACCGAGGGTTCTGGTTTTTCTGTTTCACCTACATGTATCAGGGCTTTATGGTGATGGGAGCTTGGATTGCTCCTATGCAGGTGAGCCCGGAATGACAGCGCCCTCTTTAGAACTGTTAGGTGCAGAGGGAATCTGCCCAGCTCGGCCTGACAAGCACTGTTGGAGGTGCTCCGATGGACCTGGAGAAGGTGCAATATTTCAGTTGGACTGGAATCCCACCTTGACCAGTCTGGGTAGGTGTGAGGACCCCAGACTTCGCTGCCATACAGGAGGATTGGGGCGATGATGGAGTCGAAGATTTTTAGCCAGACCCTCAGTGGTGGCTTCAGATGGTAGTTTCCTTTGGATGGCATAGAGGGTTTTGCAGGCCTTGTCTTTCAGGGTCTCTATGGCTTGTTTGAAGCTCCCTGACCGGTGAATCTCTAGGCCCAGGTAGGTATATTTGTCAGTTCCTGTGAGGTCGCAGTTGTTGAGGACAAATGTTGGGTGCTGGTCTGATCTTCTCTTTCTCCTCTGGAACAGCATGGTGTTGGTTTTCTTTAGGTTGACCGGTAGAGCCCAGGTGGTGCTGAATTTCTCTAGGATTTTCAGGTTGTCCTGGAGGCCTTTCTCGGTTGGTGACAGCAGCAGCAGGTCATCTGCATACAGCAGGAATTTCACCTGCGTGTCGTGGAGGGTGAGACCTGGTGCTGAGGAGGATTCCAAGGCGGTAGCCAGCTCGTTGATGTAAATGTTGAAGAGTGTTGGACTTGGGCTGCAGCCTTGTCTGACCCCACGGCTCTGCTGGAAATAAGCCGTTCTTCTGCCGTTCACACTCACGCTGCAGCGGTTCTCAGTGTAGGAGCTTTTGATGACATCGTAGGTCTTTCCTCCTATTCCGCTCTCCAGCAGTTTCAGGAATAAGCCCGGGTGCCACACTGAATCAAAGGCCATTTATCTGACAATGGCAGGTTCAAGTCTCCCAAGGGGTCTAAAAAATTTTTTTTTATGTAAAAATTGTAAGAATCTACCTCCTTCTACAATATAAAAATCTTGTAGAGCTGCGCCTGGAAATGTACGATGAATGAACGAGTATGGTAACAGCTGTAAAGACAGAAAAAATACCCCCAAATAATGGTAAATTCTTTCATTAGGCTATATGGACAGAGCAATAAAAAAAAATAGATAAGGTCCTGGTAAGAAGGGGAGAAAAAAAACAGAAGCACAGTAAAATAACATGCCCAGTCATAAATGTGTTAAAATAGAAATGCAAAGCACCAGGAATGTACAGAAGAATGACAGGCATGGGGTAAAGGAGGACATTGTAAGTGTGTGCTTGCCTGGTGACCGGAGGAGCAACAGAATTGTGTTACTCTGAAATTGGTCAAAACTTCCAAACTCTGGTGCTCCGGAAAGCCGACTGTAGGGCAAAGAATGCTATCTGCAAGGAATCTGGGAACCATAAACGTAGTCCCAGTCTGAGGACGGTGTGAAATAGACTGGTTACAGCAGCGTGTACCAGGCCCATTGCTGTAGTTTTGATAAAATCACTATTTGATCTTCTGCAGCTCTGCTAGTCTTCTCAATTCTGAGCTCAGTCTGGCGCTGCCTCCAACATCGAATGACCAGGTTCTGTCTGCATTGTGCAGAGAATGAATAAAACCCCAAACAGATCCTTGTGAATTGTGTGTTCACCATTGAAATGAATTGAAGACATATTAGAGTATTTGAACCAGTTGATCATGTGATTTTTGGAGTAGAACATGCTGGAAAATCCAAATAAAAAATCCATGATGAACATACTGACTCACACAGATTTTTTTTTTTTTTCTCCCTTGATTTTAGAGAAGATTTGCTTCAAAATTCACATCATTAGAAGTGACTTTAAAATGTCGATTTTTGAAGCAATTCCACCTGAACATCCATGTAAAGCAAAGCTCCATAGGTAACACTCAGTCACCTAGTGCTGGAATCGGGGTCTTTTTCCTCGTCCTATTTTATGCTGCTTTCATATGTGTTAGCTCAGTGTTTCCCAAACCCCGTCCTCATGGCCCCCAACACATCATGTCTCCTGGATCACCTTAGTATTGCATATCTCCATATGAAAATCCATGAACACATGCCCTAAGTGAAAATAACATGAATGAGGACATATAAGGTTGTGCGGTTGGCCTTAGTTTAACACATACACCAGGAGACGCTCCCATCATTTGTCCTCATTTTTCAATTGTCTAAAAAAACAAACAAACCTGTCTTTGTTGTCTGTAGCAACCAATCACAGTGCAGATTTTATTTCATAAGCTGCTCTGGTAAAATGAGAATTGTGCTTTGATTGGTTGCTGTAACAATTAGTTTTCCTTTTAGAGACTTTTTGCTAAGTCTTCACATTAGTGTGCTTGTTTGGAGAGTTTTCAGCTTGAACGCGGCGTAAAATGGGATCCGACTATGGCCTGAGATCTAGGATATGAGCAAATAACTATTTAATAAAGTAGAAATAAAAGTAGAAATACTAAGTTAGAATTGGGTTTATTGCTAGAGTACGTGTAAAAGCAGAACAAATGACAGAGGAAGCTAATGGTCTTTATTTCGTTAACTGTTGTGATTTTTAAATTGAGATTTCAGGCATCTGGTAATGTATCTTTAGTGATTTCAGTAATTATATTGCGTGTTGTAAAATGCAATTTATTTTGTCATAAGCTTCTATTCATCTTGTTTGGTACTGATGCGGCCATTTACAATGCTGTAATTATCATTGCTTATGATTTAAAAATATTGAGGTTGTACATTTAGTTTCAGCATTGTGTGAAACTGAACAACTATAAAAGCCAAATTGTATTTTAGCTTCCATTAAAGTCAACATAGCTTACGAGTTTTGTAGGGAAAGTTGCAAGTGTGTCGACTACACCTTTTATCTATATATAATACATACTGTATATATCATGTTTATTATAAATTACCACAGTGCTACTATGTGTAGCACAAATCACGGTGTTCTATGAATGCCAGACAGAAGCTGGCATTCACAGGAGTATGATCATGACGGGCACAGTGGTCTTCAGTAGACCCTGGATGTCAAAGCCACCTATCTGCACCCTGTGATCGAGTCAGGGGATTGCCGAAGGGTGGTTAGAATAGCACTCCCCCTGGAATGCACACTGTAAATGCCACTGTCAGAGAATGACATCAGCTCCACTTACTGCTGCCAGAGCCAGATGATGGCTGAATGACCCGGCTCCTGAGCCCCCTCCAATCCTCCGCTGCCTATTAGTTGGTCGTTAAGGAGTAATTCTATTTAATCTTTATTTCATAAATCAATAATTCACATGAAAAGACTAAACGTTGTAATATCAGGGAAATCTTTATTTTTTTTCCCTGGATGGTGAAAAAACGCTGCAAATACGCAGGTTGACTTTTATTGCAGCGTACTTGCTGCTGAAAAGTCAAGGACAGCCGGATGTGATGTCACACTCGGCTCTGCTACATCTAGATGGCAGGCTGCATGATGTATCCATGCAGCCTGTCACCCAGCAGAGCGGACCCGATCCCCATTCACTTGAATGGGGGTCCGACATTAGTGTTTGACACGCTGTCATATGCATTACAGCGCTGCAAACACTGCTTCTGATCGGTGGGGAAATCATCCCCGCTGGTCAGAGAGCCGCGGCTCCCACGTTGTCAAAAGACAGTGTGAGCGCTCAGCTGTGATCGGAGGTATAAACTTCACCTCCAATCACTGGTGTCAGCTGATGGGACAACCGCTCCCATCATCTGACACCTACAGCCGCTAATTACAGTGAGAGCAGGAGCGGCGGATGGGAGTTTTCATCTGCCGCTCCTGCGCTATTAATAAATAATTAAAATAAAAAAAAAAGCGGCGTGGGTTCCCCCCTATTTTTGATAACCAGCCAGACAAAACTCACAGCTGGGGCCTGCAAACCCCAGCTGTGAGCTTCAGCAAGGCTAGTTATCAAGAATAGAGAGGTCCTCATGCTTTTTTTTTTCAATTATTTAAATAAATAATATAAAAAATGTTGTGGGGTCCCCCCCTATTTTTGATAACCAGCCTTGCTAAAGCTCACAGCTGGGGACTGGTATTCTCAGGCTGGTAAGGGGCCATTGATATAGGGCCTCCCCCAGCCTAAAATTAGCAGCCCGCAGCTGCCCAGAAAAGACTCATCTATTAGATGCGCCAATTCTGGCACTTTCCCCGGCTCTTCCCACTTGCCCTGTAGCAGTGGCAAGCGGGGTAATGAGGGGTTAATGTTGCCTGCGCTCCTCCTGTACAAAGATGGCGGTGGTCAGAGAATCATTCGGCTGATCCCGGCGGCAGCGTGTTCGCGACGATTTTCCGCTGGTGGTACCGCGCAAAAGGCTGCGTACGGTGTGTGTGTGTGGTGCGTACGGTGTATACAGTGTGTGTGTGGGGGTGTGTGTTGCGTATACAGTGTGTGTGGTGCGACGGTGTTCCACTGGTGGTACCGCGCAAGAGGCTGGTAGCACCAGCAGTTTCCATATTGAGACACCGTCACTTGGGTGTCCCAGTATGGCGGTCGGTGAACTTCCTCAGCTTGGAATTCTGGGGTCTGGACACATCTGGATGGAACAGGATGTGAAGACATTACAAGGTAAGTATATATTAAGATGGCAGCGCATTACACAAGCCTAAGGTGCTTGTTAAAGGGTTTTTCTGGCCTAATGGGCAGCACGGTTAGCACAGCAGCCTTGCAGCGCTGGAGTCCTGGGTTCAAACCCCACCAAGGACAACATCTTCAAAGAGTTTGTATGTTCTCTCCGTGTTTGCGTGGGTTTCCCCCGGGTACTCCGGTTTCCTCCCACATTCCAAAGACATACTGATAGGGAATTTA
The DNA here is from genome assembly GCF_051348905.1 of Ranitomeya variabilis. Classification (NCBI taxonomy): domain Eukaryota; kingdom Metazoa; phylum Chordata; class Amphibia; order Anura; family Dendrobatidae; genus Ranitomeya; species Ranitomeya variabilis. The sequence continues at coordinate 808,746,516 of NC_135233.1, forward strand.
GATTGTGAGCCCCAACGGGGACAGTGATGATAATGTGTGCAAACTGTAAAGCGCTGCGGAATATGTTAGCGCTATATAAAAATAAAGATTATTATTATTAAGGCGAAAAGTCCGGGTGCCTGTGCAAGTGTGCAGTCATGTGACCGCAAGTAAGCGATTTGCTTAGTTTGTCACGTGCCAGCTATACTCTCCTCCACTTCTCAGCCCCAAAAAACCCTTTACAGTTCGACACAAGCTGAGCTAATGATGATTTATTTTTATTTCAGGGGATTTTGGCTTTTTGTTGGGTTTACATCCGAAAATATCAGAGCTGTCAGGAGAGTGAAGCGGTGTCCACCATCACAGCAATATTTTCCCTGGCTATTGCTCTCATCACGTCTGCACTTTTACCTGTGGACATTTTTCTGGTGTCTTTTATGAAGAATGAAAATGGCACATTTAAGGTAATTGTGTAATGAGCTATTCTGTATATTACACCTGTGTAGCAGATGATCCATTAAAGGGAACCTGTCATCTGCTTCAAGATGTCAAAAGCAGGGCAGCTGTGGTGGTTTCAGAGAACCTATAGTTTAACCCCTTAATGACAGCCAATACGTCTTTTAACTGACCTGAGATATTAGAGAATATTCTCCCCATACAGGTGACAATCCCGCAGCTGTTGGCTGTCCACTATAGCTGACAACTTGCTGCTTCAGCCACGATCAGGGTTTGCACAGTCCATATCAGTTTAACCCCTTAGATGCTGCAGTCAATAGTGACTACATCATATAAATGGTTAACAGAGTGTGGGGTCTTCCTCTTTATCCCAATTGGTGCCCTGAGATCATGGTTTTGTGGTTCTGATGTTTGCCATGGCAATTCATGACCAAATAGCGGCCTTAGAGTCTGACGGCTGTTGTAACCTGTTCAGAAGTTAGAGGCATTTAGGTGGGAAAAATACACATTTACATTTCTGTCATGCCACTTTGCATTAATTCCTGAAAATCACCTGAAGGGTTAATAAACTACCTGACTGCAGTTTTCAATATGTCAGGGGGTGCAGTTTTTAAAATTTAATAACTTTTGGGGGTTTCCCAATATATGTGACCCCTAAAGTCACTTCAAACATGGATAGGTCCCTAAAAAAATACAATTTGTAAATTTGCTTGCAAAAAATTAAAAATTACTGTTACATTTTCAAACCTCATAAAATGCTAACAAAATAAAATAACATTTTACAAATGGTGCTGATGCAAAGCAGACATGTGGGAAATGTTATTTATTAATGGTTTGCTGTGGTATGACTATCTGGATTAAAGGGAGAATCATTCAAAGTTTGAAAATGGCTAATTTTTTTAACATTTTTCTCAAATTGCTGATATTTTTTTATAAATAAAACTAAACATATCGACCTAAATTTACAATTATCATAAAGTATAATGTGTCACGAAAAAACAATCTCAGAATCACTGGGATTTGTTGTAGCGTTCCAGAGTAATTAACACATAAAGTGACACTGGTCAGATTTCAAAAATTTTGCTACGTCACTAAGGGGTTAAACCTTCACAACCTTGGACATATAGGTACGTCTCCCTGCCTTTGATGCAGGCTCTGTTGCTAAGCCCATATCTTTCCCTGCACATGACAGCTGATATGATCTGCTGTCATGTGCCTCTAACAGCCGCGGGTGGATTTGTGATCCACCAGCGACTGTTAAAGGGAACCTGTCACCCCCCCCTCAGGTGTTTGTAACCAAAAGAGCCACCTCGTGCAGCACTAATGCTGCATTCTGACAAGTTGGCTCTTTTAGTTATGCTCCCTGCACACGCTGAAATAAATGCTTATAAAATGTGCCCCCTCATACCGTGAAATCGTCCCTGGGGCGGGTCTTTCCCCCCCTAATCAGACGCAGCACAGCCGTCACCCCGGGCCTGTGCGTGCCGGGCGCCGCATCCTCTTACTTCATTAGCGTCCCTGGCGCCTGCGCTGTAAGTTCGAAGGGCAGCACAACTGCGCATGCCCGGAAAAAAATACTTAGGCTAAGTGCACACGTTGCAGAATTGCCGCGGAAATTTCCACGGCAATTCTGCAACTCCTGCCGCGGGTATATCGCATGCGGAATTGACATGCATATTCCTGCTAAAAACTAGCATTTTGCAAGCATAATTAACTTGCAGAATGCTAGCGTTTTACAAGCGATCTGTAGCATCGCTTGGAAAACTGATTGACAGGTTGGTCACACTTGTCAAACATAGTGTTTGACAAGTGTGATCAACATTTTACTATTGATGCAGCCTATGCAGCATCAATAGTAAAAGATAGAATGTTAAAAATAATAAAAAAAAAATAATAAAAAAAAAAAATAATGGTTATACTCACCTTCCGAAGGCAGCAATTATATGGTGCCCAGTCTGTGGAGGAAAGTCTCCTCTCCTCCACCCTGGGTGCCAACCGCACATGATCTGCTTACTTCCCGCATTGTGGGCATAGCCCCATGCGGGAAGTAAGCAGATCAATGCATTCCTAGGTGTGCGGAATCCCCGCGATTCCGCAAATTTAATGAACATGCTGCATTTTTTTCTGGAATGCGATTCCGCTCAGGAAAACAACGTAGCATGTGCACAAAAAATGCAGATTGCATTCTATTAAATATAATGCTTAATGTGAGCTTTTTTTCCACGGTTTTATAGCGTTTTTATAGCGAAAAAACGGGAAAAAAACGCAAAAAATCTGCTACATGTGCACACAGCCTAACAGTGCAGGCGCCGGGAATGCTAATGAAGTAAGAGGAGGCGGCGCGCCCAGGCCCAGAGTTATTAGTTATTAGTTTGTAAATTAGCTTTAATGACATAGAAAATTACAGTATGTAAAAGCTGATGATGAAAATGCATTGCGTACAGATTGCATATGCATGTCATACGGATGGTAAGTGATGGAAAAGTGCACACTCGCATGACATACTGACACTGTCTCTTTCCTCATGTGCAGGACCTTAGGTATCCATGGTTGCGACCACTGATATAATGACACTTAGCTAGTTGCTAGTGGTCATAGCCATGGATACCTAATGTCCTGCAATGCCTGCACATGAGTAAAGAGACATAACGAATCAGAATAACTATACTACATTTCTAATTGGATCTATTTGCTAATATTATTTATTAATAGTAAACAATAATAATATTATTATTCCTACTACATATTGGGATAGGATCTTGGAGATGGGACTACCCCTTTAAATCCTTTTTGCCACCTCTAATGGAGCACCGGGATAATATGAAGTTATTTCCTATACCAATGATGGCAAACCTTTTTAGAGCCCAAGTGCCCAAGCTCCACTTATTTATGGCAATCTGCTAACACGGCAATTTAACCTGAATACTGAGGTTTTAGTTTAGATTAAAACAACTTGTGCAGAACGCAGGAAGGGGCTGCTGAGAGCAGTCACAGAGCGGAGCAGGGGAACCAGACTACAGATGTAAAGGAATATGCTCCCCCATTCCATGCATATGCTTCCCCGTCCTTGTGGTATATGCACCCCAAGTCCATTGATATGCTCCCCCTATTCTAGTTTATTCTCCTCCATTCCATGCATATGATCCCCGATCCTTGTATATGCTGCCCGTCCTTTTGTTATATGTTCCCCTATTCCTTACATATTTCCCCCATCCTTGTATATGCGCCCCCATTGCTTGTACATGTGCCCCCATCCTGGTATATGTCCCCCATCCTGTTATATGTCCCCCATCCTGCCGACGCCACTGTTGTTCAGTGCACAGAGAAAACCCCACAATAAACACTCCAACTTGCCTTCCTTCAGTGTCCAAGCGAGGGGTGCCCATGATGTCACTGCCATGTGCCCAGTCACGTTTACTGTGACGTTAGCTGCTGGCTTTTAATTGGCCAGCAGCATGTATTGCTGGCCACGGATCTGGCCATCTTGTGCTCTGCAATACACTTCAGCTGGATGTGTGTCCGAGGATGCAGATCCAGCTGAAGTAGTGGCTGGGGTTGCCTGTCCAAAGGGCAGGCTCTGGGTGTCATGGGGTCACCACCACTGTCCTATACAATGAGCGCCCTGTAATCACTTCCAAGCATTTTGATTGACAGCGTGCACTGACGACTCCGTGTGTGCAGTGTTGGGAAGTCGTTATAGTGCGCTCACTGTGTAGTGAACAGAGACTGTAACCGCTCCCTGCACCGTCTCGGTGACTGGAAACGAGTGGCAACAAGGAGGCTATAAGTTCATTTTTTTTATCTCGTTAGTCCGTGGTCCAGCAAGGTAGCCAGTCATGATCTTCACACTCTTTTCCTTGAGATTAACCACATATCTGAAGGTAAATTGCATTTTAGGACATGACCGGTTCCCTTTAAGAAAGTTTATGCTGAACAGACTAAAAGTAAACTAGAGAAAAAGCATAAAAAAAGTCATGTATACGAATGAAAAAGAAGCCGGGTGTTCTGCCGGATGAGTACGTAGCCAATGTCGGTGCATTGTAACATTCCCTCCACACTGCAGCACTCTTATGGACTCTTTTTTTTCCAGGGTTTCCGCACTTTTGGGTGATTGTCTTTAATCTGTACTTATAGGCTTTAGTTGCTCAGTATTTGCCTCTACTTTTAGAAAGACTTTCCTTTTGGAATAGCTTAAAGGTCATACCATTCTGTACTTAATGAACCAAAATAGCTTTCCGTGGCCTGGTTTGGCCTGTCTCTCCTGGTAATGTTTTGTGCCACTTAATAGGGAATACAATAAGTGTTCCCCATCTGCATAAAACAGACTGTGGTCAACAACCAAACTCCTTTAGTCTGCGTTCACACGTTAGAGCAATAATATAAATTGTATCATGTTATAAAAAAATATGAGGAGCTACACAGAAAATTGTAATGAGAATGACATCCGATATGAGGCCACATCTATAGGTAGGGCAATGCTACATAACATTGTGATTAACATAATTAAAACTGCACAGCATATAATGGAGTATAACCAAGATATTATTGTGAACACTGTTCACACTAAGTAAATCCTTTTGCTAGTGGCTCCTTATTCCCATCCTTGTCTGCATGGCTCCTTATCCCCCTCCTTGTCTGCATGGCTCCTTATTCCCATCCTTGTGTGCATGGCTCCTTATTCCCATCCTTGTGTGCATGGCTCCTTATTCCCATCCTTGTCTGCATGGCTCCTTATTCCCATCCTTGCGTGCATGGCTCCTTATTCCCATCCTTGTATGCATGGCTCCTTATTCCCATCCTTGCGTGCATGGCTCCTTATTCCCATCCTTGTATGCATGGCTCCTTATCCCCATCCTTGTATGCATGGCTCCTTATTCCCCTCCTTGTGTGTGTGTGTGTGCATGGCTCCTTATTCCCATCCTTGTATGCATGGCTCCTTATTCCCCTCCTTGTGTGCATGGCTCCTTATTCCCATCCTTGTGAGCATGGCTCCTTATCCCCATCCTTGTGTGCATGGCTCCTTATCCCCCTCCTTGCGTGCATGGCTCCTTATCCCCCTCCTTGTGTGCATGGCTCCTTATTCCCATCCTTGCGTGCATGGCTCCTTATCCCCATCCTTGTGTGCATGGCTCCTTATCCCCCTCCTTGCGTGCATGGCTCCTTATCCCCCTCCTTGTGTGCATGGCTCCTTATCCCCCTCCTTGCGTGCATGGCTCCTTATCCCCCTCCTTGTGTGCATGGCTCCTTATTCCCATCCTTGCGTGCATGGCTCCTTATCCCCATCCTTGTGTGCATGGCTCCTTATCCCCCTCCTTGCGTGCATGGCTCCTTATCCCCCTCCTTGTGTGCATGGCTCCTTATTTCCATCCTTGTGTGCATGGCTCCTTATCCCCATCCTTGTGTGCATGGCTCCTTATTCCCATCCTTGTGTGCATGGCTCCTTATTCCCATCCTTGTATGCATGGCTCCTTATTCCCATCCTTGTATGCATGGCCCCTTATTCTCATCCTTGTGTGCATGGCTCCTTATTTCCATCCTTGTGTGCATGGCTCCTTATTTCCATCCTTGTGTGCATGGCTCCTTATCCCCATCCTTGTGTGCATGGCTCCTTATTCCCATCCTTGTGTGCATGGCTCCTTATCCCCCTCCTTGTGTGCATATCTCCTTATTCCCATCCTTGTGTGCATGGCTCCTTATCCCCCTCCTTGTGTGCATGGCTCCTTATTCCCATCCTAGTGTGTGTGCATGGCTCCTTATTCCCATCCTTGTGTGCATGGCTCCTTATTCCCATCCTTGTGTGCATGGCTCCTTATTCCCATCCTTGTGTGCATGGCTACTTATTCTCATCCTTGTCTGCATGGCTCCTTATTCCCATCCTTGTATGCATGGCTCCTTATTCCCATCCTTGTATGCATGGCCCCTTATTCTCATCCTTGTGTGCATGGCTCCTTATCCCCCTCCTTGTGTGCATGGCTCCTTATTCCCATCCTTGTGTGCATGGCTCCTTATTCTCATCCTTGTGTGCATGGCTCCTTATTCCCATCCTTGTATGCATGGCTCCTTATTCTCATCCTTGTCTGCATGGCTCCTTATTCCCATCCTTGCATGCATGGCTCCTTATCCCCCTCCTTGCGTGCATGGCTCCTTATCCCCCTCCTTGTGTGCATGGCTCCTTATTCCCATCTTTGTGTGCATGGCTCCTTATTCCCATCCTTGTGTGCATGGCTCCTTATTCCCATCCTTGTATGCATGGCTCCTTATTCTCATCCTTGTCTGCATGGCTCCTTATTCCCATCCTTGTATGCATGGCTCCTTATTGGAAGAACACTTATCTGACACGCTGACATCGCTACTGGCTATTCTGCTACCAGTTTTATACACAGTGGGAGATCTTTTAGCCTCTCAAGCTACCTCATAAAATTATTTACGGAGCTTGGATTGCATTTTCTTGAGTTATTGACCTCAGAAATAAAGTGGTTTTAGTTGTACAGTAAAGAGAACCTGAGAACTAATACATGCTGCCTGATCCAAGGCTGTATGATCTCAGCCAGGCTCTGAAACAGGGCGGTGGAGTCGGTAAGCCAAATCTCCCACTCCGACCCCTCAATTTCCATGACACAGACTCCGACGTCACAGCCCTGGTCTCCAGTGCGGCTTGGTCTTCGGCAGCTGATAAAAGTTTGTTTGTTTTTCTCTGAAACGCCGCAGTGTTTCAGAGTCAGACATAAATGCTGTCCGTGGATCAGGCAGTATATATCAGCTGTTGAGGTTCCCTTTAAGGATTGTAGGCAGTTGGCCATTTTTAGAACTCCTGCAGTAAAGTGGTCGCATAATTTTATTTATTTTTGCTTCTTAAAGTGTTTCTTCCATTATTTGTGCAAACCCTCTAAATATTCTAATGAGGTTCTCGCCTTTACTGTGCAGCTGTCGAGTTAATGTTGCAGGGGTCAAAGTGGGTTTTCATAGAATCTCTAAAATCAATCTTGGATAATTTATGTAGTTTGATTTCATAATTTAATAATCACAAAATATGAAGTTGTGCAGTTTATATGTGAGTGGAGTTGCCAAATATCTAGCAAGGCAAGCAGCAGTCTACTAATCCCCTTTATCCTATTTAGGGCTGGGCGGAGAATAATGCCACGCGGGCTCAGATTGAGAACACCGTTTTAATTGGATATTACAGTAAGTATTAGATGCAAATATAAGTTCATATGGAAAAGCATTCTGTAAAAAAAAAATACTCTTTGGTCATTTTTGCATCCAATTGCCATAGCCTCTGTGCAGTAATATCTGTGTTCTCCAGCCGTCACATGTCTGTAACTGCAGTGATCAGAGCTAGTTCGGATTGCTACAGTTTAACCCCTTAGCGGTTGCAGGTAAGGATTCATACTGTTGGTATCTCTCTATTTATGCAACCTACTAATCCTTTGACCAGAAACTTAAATTTACTTTTAATAAGAACAAGTAATTGTACAGCTACACTTTTATATGTGGAAGATGGAATTTTTTAGACATTGGATGAGACCACTCGTTCCTTTGACCCTAATATGTCAAACTGCCCTAAAAGCTGCTTGGCGGGACATTGGTCACCAGATTTTAACACTTGATGACTTCTGTAATGAGTGCTTCAGCCATTATGTTAGAAAAAGTGTAGCTTCCCTTTAAATCTCATTACACTTACACGGGCCTTAATGTCCTGCAAATCGGTGTGATGGGTCCAGTTACCAAGACCCTCGCCATGCTGTGAAAGGAGAAGGAAAACCATCACTTAACAAACTCGCATATCTCCAAGAGAGCGTAGAATGCAGATTGTTACTCCCACCGAAGACTGACCCATGCTGTGGACACCCCTGGAAGATAAGCTCCTTCAGGAGATGACTGACCCGTGCTGTGGACACCCCTGGAAGATAAGCTCCTTCAGAAGATGACTGACCCATGCTGTGGACACCTAAGGAAGATAAGCTCCTTCAGAAGATGACTGACCCGTGCTGTGGACACCCCTGGAAGATAAGCTCCTTCAGAAGATGACTGACCCATGCTGTGGACACCTAAGGAAGATAAGCTCCTTCAGAAGATGACTGACCCGTGCTGTGGACACCCCTGGAAGATAAGCTCCTTCAGAAGATGACTGACCTGTGCTGTGGACACCCCTGGAAGATAAGCTCCTTCAGAAGATGACTGACCCGTTCTGTGGACACCCCTGGAAGATAAGCTCCTTCAGAAGATGAAGGGTGGCACTCCGTGGACTTTGATCGGTGAAAAAAATGTCTTTATTAGTTACATAAAAAAGATATGGAGGCGGGGGAGCGCAGGTGACCATGTGGACAACGGCCATTTCGTGTAGACACTACGCTACAACGGGTCTTGGAATGAGAGGGGGTAACTTATATACCAGCAACACTCCCCTTCAAATTAACCCATGATGCGTCTACAGAAAAGTAACAGCGCAATATAAAAAGGAAAATGCCAACAATAAATGACAATAGAGAAATGATAAAAACATTGCCATGTCAAAACCTACAGGCCCCTGGGCATTAGAGCACATTATTCACTTGGCTATTCTCCTTAACAATTTGTTTAGGCTGCCACCTTAAGTGGGCAAAGATACGCTTTCAATACCGGCAATACGTAGAGCCTCGGGGTTTGCCTGATGGACCCCTCAGATATGTTCTATCAGTCTTGTGGAACCTTTACCAGAAAATGTAGAGTTAAATGTTATTTTCTGCCCATGCAGGAGATGCTACAGTATATAAGGAAAAACCATCAGCCCACTGTATGTACGGTTCAGAGGGCGTTTTAACTCTATTTTCAGGTAAAGGTGCCACGAGACTGATAGAGCATATCTGAGGGGCCATGGTTACTTTCATGTGGTTTGTAAGTTGTTTTGTCCAATTGATACCATTGTGACATCTCCGATAATACGGTGATACTATGACACCAGCTGTTTTTGCTCCTCTCACCCGAGTGTAAGTTGTGCCTTCTGCAGTCAATAACCGCTGCCACTCGACTGTGCCAAAATGCATTTAAACCTAAATAGCTAAATGTATCATATTAGTAAATGATTGAGATAACAACATGTGTTTTTGCCATGTTACAGAAGTTGGTAAACCTGTAATATGTAGAAAAAGCTTTCCTTTTATGGTGCATTTTTCTAAGCTGCTGATCTGGAGAACTGCTCACAATAAACCTTGTTGTATTTGTTATGAAGCATTGTCCTTTGATAGAAATGTGTTGCTTATCCTATACAACGTATGAGCTTTATTTTAACCTTTTTTTCACCTAGTGTCACTGTGTATTCCAGGATTATTAGAAAATAAAGCCTACTATTATGCCCTTTGTGCACAACAATTGATTCTCTGGACAAAGAGTAATGAAATCCTGTTCCAGGATTCTGTTGTGGTGTTGTACCTTATTATGACATTTTTGACATCCTTGGATTTTTACTTTTTAAAGTTTTGAGAGTATTAGATAGTGATGCATTTAAATATATACTTTATATGTTTATGTAACCAGTGGCCAGTTATAACCACTTGCAACTCATGTCTGGCACATTGTGACTAGTTGGACTGTGTAAATGCAATCAGGTCATTGTTTAATATTGAAGTTTGTCAATTTGAAAAATTATCATCTGCTGCACAAGCAAATGCCCCTTCTTTCTGCATTTATCTAGAAGGAAGTAGAGAGGTCTGTTATAGGCGGCATGCACACATCCGTGTGTCTGAGCAGGGCCGGTTCCAGTGGACGCTGGGTGAAAGAATCATATTGGGCCCCTTTAACACATACATGATGCACAGATACGGCAGAGAAATATAGATATAGTACAGTGCCATAGATTTCACTTAGTACTTACATTACATGAGTGATAACTATTGAAAATTCTGCAATAGCTCAGAAACCGGACAGTATAGTCCTCCATACAGTATTATGGGCAACACATAGTGCTCCATACAGTATTATGGGCACCACATAGTGCTCCATACAGTATTATGGGCACCACATAGTGCTCCATACAGAATAATGAGCCCATATATTGCTCCATATAGTATTTTGGGCACCACAGAGTGCTCCATACAGAATAATGAGCCCATATATTGCTCCATATAGTATTATGGGCACCACAGAGTGCTCCATATAGAATAATGAGCCCCAAAAATTGCCCCTTATAGTATTATGGGTCTGCATATCTATAGCGACATCTCTGGATTTCAGATGAAAATGGGCCTTGTCTTTGTTCTCCCACACACGTCATGTGGATTGCTGTGTTGATTTTCCTCTTCTGTTGGAACTATTTGAGTTCCTTATGGTACTATACTTCAACAACTGGATGTCCAATAAATAAGATTTTTTTTGCATGTCGGCTATTAGTTTACCTGCTTAGGTCCCTGTTTGCTGTTTATGCGGGGTTCCATTTTTGCGAGTTCGGGGTGGATTTTGGTATGACCCCTACAACACACTTCCCCTTTTGTGCCCTTTTGCAGGGCTGGAATCTCTCTATCTATTGCTTTACCATAAGCTGTGGCTACTTATTTATCCATCATTTATGGATATGGGGGATACCTATCTGGTGTCCATGGGAGGGTGGCAGCAGTGGTTACCGGCAGAGGTGTTGGGATGAGGAGGCACAGTGAGAGGTATGGCGTGAGAGGGGTCCGGGTGAATCCTGTTGTTACCGTGGTGGCAGAGGTGTGGAGACGAGGAGGCGCAGTGAGCGGGGTCCCTTTCCCTGGTGAGGTGATGCAGCAGCCCCGGTAATGCAGCAGAGCCGGGTGATCCTGTGGTTACCGTGGTGGCAGAGGTGTGGAGATGAGGAGGCGCAGTGAGCGGGGTCCCTTTCCCTGGTGAGGTGATGCAGCAGCCCCGGTAATGCAGCAGAGCCGGGTGAATCCTGTGGTTACCGTGGTGGCAGAGGTGTGGAGATGAGGAGGCGCAGTGAGCGGGGTCCCTTTCCCCGGTGAGGTGATGCAGCAGCCCCGGTAATGCAGCAGGGCCGGGTGAATCCTGTTATCGGTGCGCACGGCCATCTTCCTGAGGCCGCACGTTCGCAGATGGAGCTCTGCTGCCCGGGGCTTCCGGAAAATGGCCGCCGCGATCCCCATCTGCGCACGCGCATCCTTTCTTTCCTGATTTATCTTCAAGCTGCACACAGGTCTGTTTCTTGCGAGACACAAGCTTGCATCTCACCTTCACATCAACGGTGAGCTGACTCTCCCCCGCCCCCTGCATATCATACAGTATTACGGGCACCACACAGTGCTCCATACAGAATAATCAGCCCCATATATTGTTTCATACAGAATAATGGACCCCATATAATTCTCCATGCAGTATAATAATCCCCTTATATTGCTCCATACAGTATGAGCCCCATATATTGCTCCATTCAGTATAATGGACCCCATATAATGCTCCACACATTATAAAGAGCACCATATATTCCTCTATACAGAATGATGAGCCCCATATATTTCTCCATACATAGTGAGCCCCATATATTGCTACATACAGTATATGTTGGGCCCATATAATGCTCCATATATGATAGGCCCCATATAATGCTCTATACATCATGGGCCTCACCTAATGCTTCATACATAATGGGCCCTATATAATGCGCCATACAATATATGATGGGCTTCATATATTATTATTATTTATTTATTTATATAGCACCATTAATTCCATGGTGCTGTACATGTGAAAAGGGGTTACGTACAGGGTTATAGATATTGTTTACAGTAAACAAATTTACAGTGACAGACTGATACAGAGGGGAGAGGACCCTGTCCTTGCGAACTTACATTCTTCGGGATAATGGGGAAGACAGGAGGTTGGTGTGCTGCAGCACTGGTGGTGGTGAGGCAGCAACTCGGTTGGTGAGGCGGCAGCTCGGGTGGTTGGTGGGGCGGCAGCTCTGGCGTTGGCGACGCGGCAGCATGGGTGGTTGGTGATGTGGCGGCAGCTCGGTTGGTTGGTGAGGCGGCAGCTCGGGTGGTCGGTGACGTGGCGGCAGCTCTGGCGGTGGCGATCGGCAGCTTGGGTAGTTGGTGACGTGGCGGCAGCTTGGGTGGTTGATGAGGCGGCAGAATGGTTATTGCAGGCTGTAGGCTTTCCTGCAGAGATGGGTTTTCAGGTTCCGTCTGAAGGATCCGAGGGTGGTGGAATCGGACGTGTTGAGGCATAGAATTACAGAGGATGGGGGATATAATGCTCCATATATAATGGGCCCCATATATTGGTCCATACAGTATATGATGGGCCCCATACATAATGTGCCCCATATAATGCTCCATTCAGTATATGATGGGCCTCATGTAATACTCAATATATAATGGACCTCATATAATGCTCCATACATGGTGAAACCCATATATTGCTCCATATATCATGGGCCCCATATATGATAGGCCCCATGTAATGCTCTATATATCATGGGCCCCATATAATATCCCATATATTGCTCCATTCAGTATATGATGGGCCTCATATTATGCTCCATACATGGTGAAACCCATATATTGCTCCATACGGTATATGGTGGTGCCCCATATAATAGGATCCATATAATGCGCCATACATAATAGACCTCACCTAATGCTGCATACATAATGGGCCCCATATAATGCCCCATCTATTGTTCCATACATTATATGATGGGCCCCATATATTGCTCCATTTATAATGGGATCCATATACTGCTCCATACAGAATGGGCCCCATGTAATGCTCCGTACAGAATAGGCCCCATGTAACGATCCAAACATTTAAAAAAAAAAAATAAATAAAAAATACATATACACAGCTCTGGCAACAATTTAGAGCCCACTGCAAAATGTTCAGTTTGCCTGATTTTTCTCTTTAAAGTTATATTTTTGAGTTAAATGTAAATTGTTCATTTTTTCTATAAACTTCAGACATGTCTCCGAATTTCCAAGCAATACATTTTTTATTTTTTTTCTGGACATAGGAAAAAATGCAGGCTGCACTCCATAGCTTAAAGGTGAAAAAAAAAATGTGGTTTTATTTCAAACCCACATGCTGTGGCAACGTTTCGTCTCAAATGAGCCTTTTTCAAGCCGCTTTTTTTCTGAAAAGGAGAAATTGTCAAAATTACAAAAAAAAAACGTGCTTTCAGACCTCAAATAATGCAAAGAAAAACAAGTGCATAATCATTTAGAAACAACAATACTAATGTGTTAACTCAGGAAGAGTTCAGAAATCAATATTTTGTGGAATAACCATGATTTTTAATCACAGCCTTCATGCGTCTTGGCATGCTTTCCATCAGTCTTTCACACTGCATCTGGCACAAAAATGTAAGCAGTTCTTCTTTGTTTGATCGTTTGCGACTATCCATCATCCTTGAGAAAAAAATAAAATAAAACCAATTCTTCACCTGTTGATTCATTCATTTTTGCCTCTCAAAAGCTTGGCTTATTATTATCCTGCACTGAACGCTTACATCGGGGCTTCCGTGTAAATCTCTGAAATATGAGATTCAGACAGAACTCCCTGCAGAAGATTCCCTATAATGAGGCACATGAAGGCACTGTGGACACCATAGGACCTATGATCTGGAGGTGTCCGTCTTTTTAGGATTGCATAAACGTGCTGTCAGCCACAGTTTTGTGTGCTTCTGAAAAGGACTCCACTGAACAGAGGCTAGAGGAAGTCCAGAGTACCGTATATACTCGAGTATAAGCCGACCCCCCCCCCCCCCCCCCTAATTTTGCCATAAAAAACTGGGAAAACTTAATGACTCGAGATAAGCCTAGGGTGGAAAATGCAGCAGCTACCGGTAAATGTCAAAAATAAAAATAGATACCAATAAAAGTAAAATTGAGACATCAGTAGGTTAAATGTTTTTGAATATCCATATTGAATCAGGAGCCCCATATGTTGCTCCATCCAGTTCATGATGGGCCCCATAAGATGCTCCATACAAAATACGCTCCATATAATGCTCCATATTAAAATATGCCTCATATAATGCTGCACAAAAGTTAATAATGGCCCCATAAGATGCTCCACACATTATGGCCCCATAAGATGCTCCACACATTATGGCCCCATAAGATGCTCCATACATTGAGGCCCCATTAGATGCTCCACACATTATGCCCCATGAGATGCTCCATACATTGTGGCCCCATGAGATGCTCCATACATTGTGGCCCCATACGATGCTCCATACATTGTGGCCCCATACGATGCTCCATACATTGTGGCCCCATACGATGCTCTATACATTGAGGCCCCATTAGATGCTCCATACATTGTGGCCCCATAAGATGCTCCACACATTTGCCCCATTTGCTGTTGCTGCGATTATTATAAAAAAATCACATACTCACCTCTCTTCGCTCCGGCCCCAGCACTTGCGATGGTCACCTTCCTCGTTCCACGCGCCGCTCTGTCTTCCATCCTCTGCACTGACTGTTCAGGCAGAGGGCGGCGCGCACTAATCGCGTCATCGCGCCCTCTGACCTGAACAGTCACAGCCAGAGGACGGAAGACAGAGTGGCGCGCAGCGGTGGAACGAGGAAGGTGGCTATCACGCAATGCTCACCTCCCCCGATATATTTACCTGCTCCCGGCGCTGTCCCTGGCAGCGTCTCACTGTCAGATAGTCTCCGGGAGCCGGCGGCATCTTCCTGTGTTCAGCGGTCATGTACCGCTCATTACAGTAATGAATATGCGTGCATATTCATTACTTTAATGAGCGGTACCACGTGACCGCTGAACACAGGAAGTGCTGCCCGGAGACCATGGGACATGCAGGGACAGCGCCAGGAGCAGGTATGTCACTGCACCGCTCCCCCTCCCCCCGCCCCGCCGACCCCCCCCCCCCGACACTGACTCGAGTATAAGCCGAGAGTCACTTTCAGCCCAAAAAAGTGGGCTGAAAATCTCGGCTTATACTCGAGTATATACGGTAACTCTGCTGCCTCATTATAGTGAATGGATCCTCAGGGGTTTCATCAGAATCACGTCGTTCGGAGATTTAGATGAAAACCTCAAAGTAAGTGCTCAGCGTAAAGCAGCGGATAAATGGGATCCCAAACGTTATGTAAAATGTTCCCAATAAAAGCTTCTACTTGATCCATAAAAAACAAGTCCCCACTCTGGTCCAGCATCTGTTAACGGAAATATAGGGGGCTTCCACTTTACTGATATACAATGGCTCTCGAAAATCGAAATGGCTCCTCACTCTCCAAAACAAGTTCAGCGCTCCCAAATCCAAATGCCCCTCTCCCTTCTGAGCCCCAGTTTGTCTAAACCACATTTACCGTCCAAATGCTTGGCATTTCTCTAGTGATGAGAGCCTGCCTAATTTAAGGGTGCGTGTCTCCTGAAAAATGAGCTGGGCATAACGTATTGGTGGCTGCAACGTACTGGTGACTGCAACGGCAGTTTGCAATTTTTACTCGGCAACATTCATTGCTGGTTGTTTCTTGAAAACGCCCATGGAGTCAAAATCGTCAAAGGGGCATAATTTCCAAAATGAGACACTAGAGGGAGGATTCTGCTCTTCTAGCAATTAGGGGCTCTGCATATGGAGTCCGCCAACTCTTCTAGGAAAATCTGCTCTCCAGGAGGCTCCGTCCCTCCCGAGTCCCTCCATATATCTAAGTAGTACTGTATAGCTACATATGGGGTATTGCCACGTTCAGTTGAAATTGTGGGACAAATTTTGGTGCCATTTTTACCCTTTTCTTGTGTGAAAATGTTAAACCTGGGGCTAAAACACAATTTTCGTGGTAAAAATGTACCGTGCTTATTTTTTCTTTGCTGCTCAATGGGTATAACATTCTGTGACAAACCTGTAGTGTTAATATGATCACTGCACCCTTAGATGAATTAATTGAGGAGTGTAGTTTGTACAATTAGGGGGGGGGGGTTTCTGTTCTTGCACCTCAGGGGCTCCGCCAATTGTTCCAGCAAATTTTGCATTCAAAAAGCCAAACGGCGCTCCTTCCCTTTCGAACTCTGCCATGCTCCCAATCAGTGGTTTTCCCCCACATATGGGGTATTGCATTCTCAGGAGAAATTGGAAAACAAATTTTGGGGTCCATGTTTCCTGTTACCCTTGTGAAAATAAAAAAAAATTAGGTCTAAAATATGTTTTGTAAAAGAAAAAAAAAATTCCCTCATTCCAAAAAGTCCTGTAAGCACCTGAAGGGTTAATAAACTTGTTGAATGTGGTTGTGAACACCTTGAGGGATGCAGTTTTTAGAATAGTGTCACTTTTGGGTAGTTTGTCATTCAGGCCCCTCATTCATTTCAAATGTGAGGTTGTCCCTTTAAAAAAAAAAAGATTTTGTAAATTTTGTTGGAAAATGAGAAATCGCTGGTCAACTTTTAACACTTTCAGCTTCCTAACAACAAAAATTGTTTTATTGTTTTAAAAATTGTGCTGATATAAAGTAGACATGTGGGAACTGTTATTTATTAACTATTGTGTGACATGACTGATTTAAGGGCAGTTTGAAAATTGCAAAAGTTACATCGAAGAAGTTTTACCACGATCGTGAAGTACAATATGTCACGAGAAAACCGTGTCAGAATCAGTGGGACCCGTTGAAGCGTTCGAGAGCTATGACCTCATAAAGTGACACTGGTCAGAACTGTAAAAATTGGCCCGGTCATTAACGTGCAAACCACCTTATCCTATATTATCCTAGTCACAAGCTTGGGCTTAGTGTCTTGTGAAAGTATCCACCCCCTTGGTTTTTGTCTGTTTTGTTACTTAACAACCTGTGTCATTTAAATAGTTTTGTAATCTGACTTGTGTGTGATTCATCAGCACTAAAAAGTCTGAGTTTGTGAAGTGAGAAAAATATAGGCATGAAATAGATTTATGGTATCAAATAACAAAAAAATGGCATGTGGGTATGTATTCACCCATTTTACTATGAAGCCCCTAACATTTTTTAGTGCAAGCAATGCTGTTCAGAAGTCGCGTGTTTAGTGAAAGGAAATCCACCTTTGTGCAGTCTTAGTGTCACATGTTCTGTCAGTACATACATACCTTTACTGAAAGGACACAGAGGCTGCAACACCATTAAGCAAGAGTATAAATACAAACCAAATAGAACACCATCAATACACAAATGCCGAAAACATTCATAACCTAGTGGTTATATCGCAGGCAACCGCCTATAAAAGGACACTCCTGAATGCAGTTATCAACCAGAAAAAAAATATGGGAGTACTACGTCCAAATATTTCAATAAATCATTTAAATTTTATTGTCCATCACATAACATCATAAATAAATCAAATAAGAAAAGACATAAAACAGAGCGGGATTAGGTAAATGTTGGCTGCAGGTATCCTAGCATGAAATTATAGATGACAAAGTGCCAAGTGCTAATATTAACATGGGAAGCAATAGGGTGTAAAACAGCAGAGCTTGTCTATTCAATCAATTATGTCAGCATGTAAGTGTCGGGGTCGTCACGACAATAACCCTCATTCACCAGTCATTCCAAATTAAAGTATGCGCAGAGCATCTGGTACCGGGTAAGAATGAGTCAGACAAAGGCTGGTTCAATCTTAGTTGATGCTCGTGCGTCTACAAGTGTCGGCAACGATCACAGCAACTGCGTTTATTTCCGGATACACAGTACTATATTGTTCTACAAAAAGGAATGCAATAGGCGGGGTTTAAGCAGTATTTGTCTAGTATTCAGTCTGTCTGATTTGTCCAGGTGTCTCCTGGCGAATCCTTCTTTCTTCACATTCCTGAAGTTTCAATTTCAGAAGAAATGATACTTCTTTCTCCAGAGACGAAAACTAGCATAAAGGTGAATACTGGCAGCCATTTTAAATACAGTTATATCTGCAAGCATAGGAAAAACTTATTGTTTCACAGTATAAGATTATATAAAAGTACAAAAAGGTATAAAAATATATATTTTCACCTTGACATTCCCCCCCTAAACACTAAGTTTTTCCCTTCAAGAAAGATCCTTCGAGACTGTCCATGTGATGGGGAAAGGGGAGGTGGATTTCTTCATTCAGACACCTCAGAAGCTCTCCCCTTGTGAGAGGCCTCCAGGCAGCTGAACCCTTCACTAACCTCACATGGAGTTCTCCCGCTGTCCCTAAACTAGGTCTCTTAGTATCATCTGAGAATAGGGGGTTTTGTCTACTCTCTTGAGGGGGACGTACTTGGGGATCTTCCCTGGATCAGTACCATCGTACTCTAGTGGGTCTACTTCTTGATTGAGGAAGGTGACAGTCGGAATTGCTTTGGCAATAACCTTTTTATACAAGGGAATAACACAACAGAGAATTATTGATCCAATTATAAGGAGGGCAATCAGTACCAGACAGGCCTGTTGAAGGAATCCCTTGAGCCCACCCAACCAGCCGGAAAAGAAAGATGTGTCTACCCCAGCATTAGTTTTCAATTCTGCTGCTAACCCAGTTATCTTTTTAAACCCTTCGTGCAATGCGCCGTACTAGTACGGCGCTGCCGGCACTGCATTAGTGCCAGCCGCAGTACTAGTACGGCGCATCGATCGGGTGCGGGTGTCAGCTGTATATGACAGCTGACACCCCGCAGCAATGCCCACGATCAGCGATGTCGCCGATCGCGGGCATTTAACCACTCTGATGCTGCTGTCAATAGTGACAGCGGCATAGAGGGGGATCACGCAGGGACGGGGGCTCCCTGCGCTCTCCCACGGGAGCAGCGCAATGAGATCGCGCTGCTCCGGTGACCTGGAAGGAGTCCCCGGATCCAAGATGGCCGCGGGACTCCTTCCGGGTCATGAGATGACCCTGCTTGCCGGCGTCTGCTGAGAATTCCTCATAGCAGGCGCCGGCAAGCCTCTGCAATGTGCCTGTCACATCGGTGATCTGACAGAGTGCTGTGCACACTGTCAGATCACCGATCTGTGATGTCCCCCCCCCGGGACAAAGTAAAAAAGTAAAAAAAAATGTTTTCCACATGTGTAAAAAAAAAATAAAAATTCCTAAATAAAGAAAAAAAATATATATATTCCCATAAATACATTTCTTTATCTAAATAAAAAAAACACCACACAATAAAAGTACACATATTTAGTATCGCCGCGTCCGTAACGACCCCACCTATAAAACTATATCACTAGTTAACCCCTTCAGTGAACACCGTAAAAAAAAAAAAAAAGAGGCAAAAAACAACGCTTTATTCTCATACCGCCAAACAAAAAGTGGAATAACACGCGATCAAAAAGACGGATATAAATAACCATGGTACCGCTGAAAACGTCATCTTGTCCCGCAAAAAAAAAGCCGCCATACAGCATCATCAGCAGAAAAATAAAAAAGTTATAGTCCTCAGAATAAAGCGATGCAAAAACAATTATTTTTTTATATAAAATAGTTTTTATTGTGTAAAAGCGCCAAAACATAAAAAAATTACATAAATGAGGTATCGCTGTAATCGTACTGACCCGAAGAATAAAACTGCTTTATCCTTTTTACCAAACGCGGAACGGTATAAACGCCCCCCCCTAAAAGAATTTCAGGAATTGCTGGTTTTTGTTCATTCCGCCTCCCAAAAATCGGAATAAAAAGCGATCAAAAAATGTCATGTACCCGAAAATGGTACCAGTAAAAACGTCAACTCGTCCTGCAAAAAACAAGATCTCACATGACTCTGTGGACCAAAGTATGGAAAAATTATAGCTCTCAAAATGTGGTGATGCAAAAACTATTTTTTGCAATAAAAAGCGTCTTTTAGTGTGTGATGGCTGCCAACCATAAAAATCCGCCCAAAAAACGCTATAAAAGTAAATCAA
This sequence comes from Ranitomeya variabilis, assembly GCF_051348905.1. NCBI lineage: Eukaryota > Metazoa > Chordata > Amphibia > Anura > Dendrobatidae > Ranitomeya > Ranitomeya variabilis. Next base: position 808,766,744 of record NC_135233.1, read on the forward strand.
ATCCCCCTTCATCACCCCCTTAGTTAGGGAAAAATAATAAAATTTAAAAAAATATATTTATTTCCATTTTCCCGTTAGGCTACTTTCACACTAGCGTCGGTACGGGGTCGTCGCGCTGCGTCGGCCCGACATACCGACGCATACTGTGCAAGCGCCGCACAACGGGGGCAGCGTATGCTGTTTCTCCACGCATCCGCTGCCCCATTGTGAGGTGCGGGGAGGTGGGGGCGGAGTTCCAGCCGCGCATGCGCGGTCGGAAATGGTGGACCGTCGGCACAAAAAAAGTTACATGTAACGTTTTTTGCTGCAGGCGGTCCGCCACAACACGACGCAACCGTCGCACGACGCTTGCGACGTGTGTCAATACGTCGCTAATGTTAGTCTATGGGGAAAAAACGCATCCTGCAGATGACTTTGCAGGATGCGTTTTTTCGCCAAAACGACGCATTGCGACGTATGCAAAAAAACGCTAGTGTGAAAATAGCGCTAGGGTTGGGGTTAGGGCTAGGGTTAGGGCTGGGGTTAGGGTTGGGGTTTCAGTTAGAATTGGGGAGTTTTCACTGTTTAGGCACATCAGGGGCTCTCCAAACGCGACATGGCGTCCGATCTCAACGTGTTTGTTTGCGTTAAAAACGCATGCGTTTTTATAGAAAAAAACCAGAACACGTACTGAAAAGTCGCCCACCACCAACAAGGTGATAAAGGGATCCAAACCCTAACCCTACCCCTAAACTCACACCTAACCGTTTAATGAACATTTTCTGAGTCATAGTGCCACGTATTTCAGTGCCACGATATTTCAGTGCCACGATATTTCAGTGCCACGATATTTCAGTGCCACGTATATAAGTGCCACGATATTTCAGTGAAATACGTGGCACTGAAATATCGTATCATTTACGTGAAATACGTGGCACTTATATACGTGGCACTTATATACGTGGCACTTATATACGTGGTCACTGAAATATCGTGGCATTTACGTGAAATACGTGGCACTTATATACGTGGCACTTATATATGTGGCACATATACGTGGCACTTATATACGTGGCCACTGAAATATCGTGGCACTTATATACGTATATAAACGTATTTCAGTGCCACGTATTTCAGTGCCACGTATTTCAGTGCCACGTATTTCAGGGTAGGGTTAGGGGTAGGGTTAGGGTTTTTTGTTTTTTTTCTTGTTTTCTTGTGTTTTTCTATAAAAACGCATGCGTCTAAAAAACGCATGCGTTTTACCGCGTTTACATGCGTTTTTTCACACATGCGTTTTTTTTAAAAACGCATGCAGATAAAAACGCAAGTGTGAAACCAGCCTTACCCTTGGGAAAATAAAAACATGGGGGCTAAAATATAATTTTTGTGGAAATTTTTTTTTTTTTATTTTCGCGGCTCTGCGTTATAAACTGTAGTGAAGCACTTGGGGGTTCAAAGTTCTCACAACACATCTAGATAAGTTCCGTGGGGGGTCTAGTTTCCAATATGGGGTTACTTGTGGGGGGTTTCTACTGTTTAGGTACATCAGGGGCTCTGCAAATGCAACATGACATCTGCAGACCAATCCATCTAAGTCTGCATTTCAAACGGCGCTCCTTCCCTTCCGAGCTCTGCCGTGCACACAAACAGTGGTTCCCCCCATATATGGGGTATCAGCGTACTCAGGACAAATTGGACAATTACTTTTGTGGTCCAATTTCTCCTGTTACCCTTGGGGAAAAAAAAATTGCGGGCTAAAACATCATTTTGTGGAAAAAAAAAATGATTTTTTAATTTTCACAGCGCTACATTCTAAACTTTAGTGAAACAACTGGGGGTTCAAAGTGCTCACCACACATCTAGATAAGTTCCTTAGGGGGTCTTCTTTCCAAAATGGTGTCACTTGTGGGGGTTTCCACTGTTTAGGCACGTCAGGGGCTCTCCAAACACGACATGGGTTCCGATCTCAATTCCAGCCAATTTTGCATTGAAAAGTCAAATGGCGCTCCTTCCCTTCCGAGCTCTGCCATGTGCCCAATCAATGGGGGGTATCGGCGTACTCAGGACAAATTGTACAACAACTTTTTTGGTCCAATTTCTCCTGTTATCCTTAGTAAAATAAAACAAATTGGATCTGAAGTAAAAATTTTGTGGAAAAAAAGTTAAATGTTCAATTTTTTTTAAACATTCCAAAAATTCCTGTGAAGCACCTGAAGGATTAATAAACTTTTTGAATGTGGTTTTGAGTACCTTGAGGGGTGCAGTTTTTAGAATGGTGTCACTTTTGGGCATTTTCTGTCATATAGACCCCTCAAAGTCACTGTCAAGTGTGAGGTGGTCTGTAAAAAAAATGGTTTTGCAAATTTTGTTGCAAAAATGAGAAATCGCTGGTCAACTTTTAACCCTTATAACTCCCTAACAAAAAAAAAATTATGTTTCCAAAATTGTGCTGATGTAAAGCAGACATGTGGGAAATGTTGTTTATTAACTATATTATGTGATATAACTCTCTAATTTAAGGGCATAAAAACGAAAAATTTGAAAATTGCTAAATTTTCATAATTTTCGACAAATTTCTGTTTTTTTCACAAATAAATGCAAGTCATATCGAAGAAGTTTTACCACTATCATAAAGTACAATATGTCACAAGAAAACAATCTCAGAATCACCAGGATCCGTTGAAGCGTTTCAGAGTTATGACCTCATAAAGTGACAGTGGTCAGAATTGTAAAAATTGGCCGTGTCACTTAGGTGAAAACAGGCTTTGGGGTGAAGGGGTTAAGGGCTATCATGGTTTTCCCATTCACTCCAGAGTTCTGAGGGATATAGGTACAACATTCTTCTCCTACCATCCCACAAACTCCTCCTTTCTCAGCTAAAATCATATCAAGGGCTAGTCGGTTTTGAAGAGTCATTCTAGTGTTAGGGCCCAGTTCCTCAACTATACCCTGAAAGGCATCTTGGCTAAAATTGACCAATCTTTGTTCACTGTAATATATGTAATTGATCCAATCAACATTTTTATTAATCTGCACCTGTGGGATTATAGAAGCGAAGCCAGCATAAATCTGGTTCTGAGGCACCCCCCCTGGCACTCCAATGGCATCTATATATACTAATGGATCTTCTTCATAACTCATGTGGAGCTGATCAAGGCTTCTCCTCTTTCTGGTAGGTTCATCAGGTATCTTTGGATCCCAAGGTAAAATCTTGAACTGCATAGCTAGTTTAACAAGGGTGCATTGGCCTGTCCAGGCATTAGGCAACCTAGGACGGAGCTTACCATCTCCACATAACCAATAAACGTCGTACATATATTGTGTATGTTTAATTAGCAAGTCAGTATCTAGAGAACTGTTCTCTTTGCAGAAACCTGTCTCGAAGATCCCTACTGGTGTACCTGTGGTGTCGTGAGAATTATAGCAGGTGTAATTGTCAGCTAATACGGTTACTTCTCCTGGGACCTTTAGTTTGGGCTTCTCATGAATTAGTGGGACGTAATCTGGGCAATCAGTGGGCTTCAGACCTTTCAACAGATTCATGACACAAGCAGTGGTGTTGTCATCAGGAAAAAGCAATGCGTGTGTAAAGATGTGTATTCGCAGCATCACAAGCAATACATCCTACAGAGATATTCTGAACTCTTACATTATATCTCACCCATTCTAACCATAAGTTTTTCCTTGGGGCTGTTTGTGTTTCTATGGAGAAAACTTCTTGCCAACTGAGACCTGGAATGGGGATTACTTCATTAACTACATTTTGCAAACGCTCACCTGGGCCTATTTTAGCTGTACTGGTAACGGGAGCCTTGGTTGGTCTGAAGCTAATATCCTGGAGCTGTATGTGGCCTAAATTCCCATTGTATCCACCGTTAAATACATAATTATAATGTCTTCCCAGTACAAACGTCTGCAGGTCAGCAGATTGGGGGTTCTCAAGATTTAGGAGGAGGGGGTGACAGTTTCTACCCCATTTACTGCCCCTAAGTGGTTGGAGAAGGGCTGTTAGATGCATTCTCTCACGAAGACTCCTACCTGTCCCATCCTTAGGGAACGTGGCTTCGCTAGGTTTATATCCCCAATCATCCCCCGTATTCCAGGCAGCATCTGACCAATAATAACAATTATTGTTGTCATTTCTGGTGACACACATATAAAACTGGATGATTCCCTCTACCACCCGTTGAGTCTCATGGCACTTGACTACATCACAGAAATCAAATCGCCAGATATTTACCGGGGCCGTTAGGTTTACCCAGAGAATAGTGGGACCAGGATTCTTATTTACAATAGGGGTCGAAGAGGTAGGGGCAAGGATGGCCCCCAACCCCAGGACCAAAAACAACAGCAACATTTCCCTTCAGTCACTACTGTGACTAAACACTGGTTCGGTCTCTTTTACAGTGTGAGGCGTGGATCCAGGTACTCTTTCCTTCAAGTTTTACTGCAGTGGGAGTAACCAGGATCACCGTGTGAGGTCCTTCAAATCTTGGCTGAAGACAATCTCTGCACACAAACTTTTTCACATACACCAGGTCTCCTGGCACAAAGTCATGGACCACGTCACCTGTGGATTCTGGAAGAGAAGCAGAGACTGTAGGGTGGGTGTTAGACAGTTCTTTAGACAATGCAATCACAAATTGTACAACTTTATCATTTGTCTCAGACAACTCTTGGGGCCTAATATCTCCTATTTTAGGTGGAGCACCAAAAAGAATCTCAAAGGGAATCAGGCCGTGTTTTCCCTGTGGGGTGTGTCTGATATGGTATAGGACCACAGGGAGCAAATCTGGCCATGGGAGTGGGTGGTCCTGGCTCATCTTAAGCAAATGGGTCTTAATTGTGGAGTTCATTCTCTCAACTTTGGCTGAACTGGAGGGGTGGTAAGGGGTGTGTAGACCCAGATCTGTCCCTAACATGTGCCACAATTCCTCGTAGACATTGGCAGTGAAGGCTGGGCCTTGATCTGATTCAACAACTTCAGGAATTCCAAATCTGCATGAAATTTCAGTGATGAGCTTCTTAGCTGTAGTCTTAGCAGTCATGTTAGTCACTGGGTAGGCTTCAGGCCATCCTGAGAACATATCCACGGCCACTAGGACGTACTCATACTTTCCTGACTTGGGCATCTGAATATGATCGACCTGGATTCTTTGCCAAGGATAGTCTAGTTTGGCAAGATGCTAAAGTGGAACCTTGGCGGTGGCTGTTGGGTTACAGATGGCACAGACTGGGCAGGCTCTTGAGTAGGCTGTGACAGTGGTAGAGATTTCTGGGGCCCAGTAGAGCTTCTTGATACAGGCTAGAGCTTGGTTCTTTCCTCGATGAGTTGATCCATGAGCCCATGCTGCAACGGCTGGGTACATTCTCTTGGGTAGACAGGGTTTCCCATCCACCTTGTAGAGTCTGGGAAATTGGTATTGTCCGGCAGACTCACGATTCCCATGAATGGCTCCTGCAGCTTCCCACTGTCGTTTTTCTTCTTTAGAGGTCAACTTTTGATCTTCCCAGAGTCTTTCTTCAGGTGGTCGGGCTGGCTTCCAGACAGATCCGGTGGCAGGGTATTCCATTTCCATGTCTTCTATCAACTCTCTTCTTTCTTCAGCCTTCGGACTTCTTAAAGTCTCGTTCTTCTTCGGCTTGGGTAGCTTCTTTGGTTGTTTGTTCTTTTGTTTGTGCTCTGGTAAGCACAGGCATCACAGGTGTAGCAGTGTCTTCCCAATAGGGTTTTTCAGGTGCTATTTCTTTTTTTCCCACTTTGCTGAGACATTCTTTATGGCAGCAGCTTTGGCAGCTTGGTCTGCTAAATGGTTTCCTCTAGTCTCCTTCGAGTTGACTTTCCCATGAGCTTTAACCTTGATCACCGCAATCTGTGCGGGGAGCTCCAGTGCCTCCATCAGGGCTTTTATCCTTAGTGCATGTTTAACAGGGGTTCCTGTAGCCGTAATGAACCCTCGGGACTTCCATAGGAATCCAAAATCGTGGCAGATTCCATGGCCGTATCTTGAGTCGGTGTAGACATTGGCCGTTTTCCCTTCTGCTAGATAACATGCTTGTTGTAGGGCTACAAGTTCAGCTTCCTGAGCTGACAGGTGAGGTGGTAAGGCTTCAGCCAGAAGGACTTCTGTGTCAGTGGTGACAGCATATCCAGTGTGGAACTTGCCATAAGAGTCTGCAAATCGGGATCCATCAGTCCATAGTTGCAAGTCAGGGTTGAGAAGTTCTTGAGTTACCACATTCTGTGGTGCAGAGATTTCTTGTTCCTGTGCTTTTACACAGTTATGTGGGTCACCAGGTGATCTCCAGTCTGGTAAATCCTTATACCATTCAGGTAACTCCCCCCTAGAATGTGGAAGCAAAGTGGCTGGGTTGATGGTGGTACATTTCTGGAAAGTGATGTTGGAGGGCAGAAGTAGAGAGCACTGAAGCCTGAGATGTCTTTGGCTCGTCAGATGCTTAGGAGATGTTTGTTGAAGGACAGCAGACAGATCATGTCCAGCTTGAATGACCAAGTCATGACCAAGTGCTATGTCAGCAGACTTGTCCAGGAGAGCATGGGCCGCATGTACAGCCTTGAGACAGGATGGAGCAGTTCTGGCAACAGGGTCCAGTCTGGCTGAGTAGTAGGCCAGAGGACGGAAACGATCAGCATGTTTCTGTGCTAGCACACCAGAGGCATATCCTTCAGACTCTGAAACAAAGAGGTGGAACGGCTGAGTGTAGTCAGGGAGACCCAGAGCAGGGGCACTGACAACAGCTTCCTTGAGAGCCAGAAAACAGTCCTTTTGCTGAACATAGATATACGGGTTTTCAGCATGATCCCAATCTGGTCCTCCAGTCTTGAGACAGTCATACAAGGGTTGCATGAGTCTTGAAGCATCCGGAATCCACTGTCTGCAGTAGGTAATGAGTCCTAAGAAAGACTGCATAGCAGAGTATGTCTTCGGATAAGGGATGTCCTCAATAGCATGTTTTCTGTCCTCGGTGAAATGTCTCGAGCCTTGAGAGATACAGTGTCCGAGGAAGACAACCTTTTCTTTGCACCACTGGACCTTGGCCTTAGAGACTTTGCAGTTGGCTGAGTGGAGGAGAAGGAGCAAGGACTCAGAAGCAGCAAACAGATTTTCTTCAGTTCCACAGAGGAGTAGATCATCAACATACTGGAGAAGCGTGACGTGAAGATTCCCCAATATCCATGGGTCCAGAATCATCTTCATAGCCTGTGTGAACTGGTTAGGGGAGTTCTGGGCACCCTGTGGTGTCCTGGTCCAGGTCAGCTGAGATCCTTGGAACGTGAAAGCAAATAAGAACTGTGAGTCTTCATGAAGGGGGACACTGAAGAAGGCATTGGCCAGGTCAATGACAGTGAAAAGTGTTGCCGAAGTAGGTACTTGGGAGAGCAAGGTGTTTGGGTTGGGTACCACAGGAGTTTCCAAGATGGTGGCTGAATTGACTGCTCTGAGGTCCTGTACAAGTCTGTACTTCGCAGGGTCTCCAGGGGCTGTCTTTTTCTTTACTGGAAACAGGGGTGTGTTACAGGGTGAGACACACCTGATTAGCACTCCAGAACGTAAGAGGGAGGTAATCTGAACTCCAAGGCTCCGTTCTTGGGCAGCCTTAAGTGGATAATGAGGTAGCCTGGGGTACGGGTGCCCAGGTTTGAGGTGGACTTTCACTGGAGGCACTTTGAGCAGACCCACATCTTCAGGTCCGGTTGACCACAAAGCGATAGGTAGGTCAGGTAAGTTCGGGGGAGGCGTCAGTTGCAGTGTCATCATCATTAAAGGAAAGGCCTTAAGAACACAACGATCTTCAATGCCTTGTTGTGAGGCAGGGTCCTGTAACTGCAGTTCCATCCCTTGATCACCGAAGGTGATGGTAGCACGAAGCCTTTGAAGGAGGTCAGCTCCTAGAAGGTTGACAGGACAGGTTTCAGACACCAGAAACTTGGCAAAGACACCAGAGAATGGGCCAGCTGGGACAGGAACAGTGAGTGGTGATGAGATTTGTTGGCCTTCTACTCCGATACACGTGAGGAAGTCTGATGACAGGGAGATAGTAGGAGGCAGCTGAGATGAGGAGATAAGAGGTGGCTGCCCCAGTGTCCACTAAAAACTTGAGGTTGGTTGTCCACTTCCAGGGTTACTGTACCGCAAGATGAAGAAGTACAAGTGGTAGGGAAGGTGGGCACCGGTTGGCCTAAACTTCATGTGTGGAGGAGGGGGTCTCTGATGGTACTCCTTGTGGGGGCAATCTCTTCTCATGTGATCGGGGTTGCCACACTCCCAACACAGAGGTCTCCCTTGGTCATCACGAAATGGTCTATCCCTGTAGTTTCGGCCTTGGGGCCCCCTCGGCCTCAAGGATGGTGGTCCATACCGATCCTGAGCCTGATACACCATAACTGGTACTTCTGAGGCTTCTGCCATATACATGGCTGGTTTCTTCTTGCCTTTATCCTTCTGTGCTTCTTTTTGTGCTTCTTTTTCTGCTTCTTTTTCTTCCCTTTGAAGCATTTTCTGATAACTCTTCACAACAGTGAGGGCCTGTTTTAGGGGACCATCGGGTAATTCGGGACGAAGCTTCATGACCTTATCCTTCAGTGAATCCTCCAGACCATCAATAAAAGCACGAACCAACAAGGCTGCTTGGGTTATTCAACTCATGTGAAGACGCAAGTCTTCAAACTGCATAGTTAGTCTGGCAGCATATTTCTCCACAGCTTCACCAGATTCTTGTTGTATATCATGTATTGATCCTGCTTCGTCAGAAAGACGGTCCTGGGCCCACTTCGTGAGTTGTGCCATAAACTCTTCTCCAGACTTGAACTTGTTGAGAGGTCCCGCCCTAGTGGAGTCCAATTCCTTCATGATAGTGGGGAGAAAGTATTCAGAGGCTTTGATTGAGGTGATGCCTGATAGATCAGACCATGTAGCCCCATAGATGCTCCTAATCTGTTCCAGTTTCCTTACATACTGCATGGGAAATTTGTCCGGGTCAGGTAACTTGTTAACAATAGCATCAATTTGTACCGGAGTGAAGGGTTGGTACTTCAGCTTCAGCCCTTCTTCTTCTCCGTCATGTGTCACTACCTCATCCTTCGGGGCAGTTGGGGGCGCTGTGGGCGTTGTCCCATCCAGAGGCTTTATACCTGTGTGCATTAGAGGCACCATATATTCAGCTACCAGGGGCATAATGCCGTCTATGCCAGACTCATGGTAACAGACGATCCTAACTTCTTGCAAATCAAGATTTGGGGTTGATTGGAGGCAATTCTTGATGACTTCAACATGTTCCTTCATACAAGGGCCCAGAGGGTATCCGAAGAGTCCTGAAGATATCAATGGTATAGCTAAGGTTCTACGAGGAAGTGTATCTTTCCCTAGCCGTCCTGCAAAGATAACCACTGTCTGCAAGGCGGTCTTCAACATTGTACGGCAGTGCTCGGGTATCCTATAATCATATATAGGGCCTGCAGTGTGTAACACTAAATCACAGGGTAAATTTCCCCCTTGGGTGGACATAGCATCTCCCGGTTGCAAAGGGCCATAAGCAGCAAGGTAGGTCTGACACTCTTGGGCTATGACTGGGCCCCCCTTTTTAGCTATCTGTTGGGCCAAACCACCTCTATGTGACAGGGTAGAGTTGGCTGGGTTCACTATGGCTCCTACCTGGTGGGTAATTAGGTCCCCATACCCCACTGAGAAAAGAACCTGGGAACCCTGAGGTGTGATGTAGTAGCGTGAATGACAGGGGAACCAAATTTCAGGGTCATGGGGTAGCTTAGAGGGTTTGTTGAAAGGGGTAGGTCGCGGGCTCCTTCCAGGCCGGGGGGATTCGAACGGACCGAACAGCGGTGGCGGGGCAAGGGGATTGGGGGGAAATGTAGCTGCCTGATTGTCCGGATCTTCCGGTTCTTCATCATCTCCGATAACTTGGCGTCTCATACGCAATGCGGACTGGAAGGCCGCACTACCAGTCAGGGCATCGAGAGTGAATGGACCCTGCCCGGGTGTATTTACAAATATCACAGTGGGTTGCACCAGAAGACTAGACCCTGAGACCGGAGTGGAAACGGGAACAATAGAGGTGGAAACAGCATCGGTCGGTGCCGGAGGTTTCTCAGGAAGGGGTGGTCCCTGGTAGTACTCGCCGGAAGGTGTCAGCAGCGGACATAACGGTTGGGGAGGAGTTCTAGGTATACCAAGATGGCCGCCGGCGGAAGCGTGGAGTGCCCCACTTCTGTCCGTGGTCTGGGCGGAGCCCCAAGGACGGCCCGCCCCGCACATGCCGCAGGTTTCCACCCAAGACGGATTCTGCACGCCACAAACAGGACACACCCATGCTTCCGGAGACCTCGTCCCGCCGCCATTATAGGGCGGTGGCTGGGACTGCGTGTTCATCATCAGTGGCGCGGCGGCCATTTTACAATCTGTGAGATTACAGTTCGAAGGCATTTTATAACCAAACACGGGTTCTGCATCTTCTGATCCTCCCTCTCCATCAACCTCTTTCCATCCCTCATTCTTCAAGCCTCGCGCAACTCGCAGATGAGCTTGTGCTTGTTCTAGCAATCCTTTATCTTTCAACATGCCCCTTTTGTTCTCTATGAGATTGTGCCATGTAGACGGCTGCAATCTCCCTGATGAGGGCAATCCTACATGCTTGTACAACCTCTCAACATTCTTGACTGCCTTCTTGCCCTCCCGTGACTCTACTATTGTCTTGACTTCCACAGCATCCTCATTTAAATTGTGGGGCACGGACTTCTTTTGCTTTAAGAGACGCAGCATGACTCACAGAATACTATGGCCTTCTGCAGTAGGCCACTGACAGCGATATCAACACTGTGTCCTAAAATACGGAATCTCGCTCAACGTATAAGGAATAAAGAGCCTCACGCTCGATATTTCCTGTCCCTAACCTGAACAACAGTGATTAACAGACTATCCTGTCACGATATTCTAACCGTTGGGAGGCGGTCTCCTTGTGAGAGCCCTCCACAAAAATTCTGGTGGTCCCGTACGGTGACGTCTTAATTACCTGTTTCTGGTGGTCCCGTACGAGGACGTCTTAATTACCTGTTTGTACTCAAAAATTCTGGTGGTCCCCCACTTGGGACGTCTTAATTACCTGTTAGTACAATATCACAGAGGCTGCGTCTCCTATCCCTTTCTCTAAGCCGCCCCACAATCTACAACTTGCTCAATCTTTCGCTCCACTTCACTACTAGACAATAGTCACGGGTAGGGTGGTTGAATGGAGTACAATGACCGGTGGAGGAGGTATGGTGTACCCGAGGATGCGCAGGATGCGACATCTCTCAGTTGCTGGTTCAGAGCGTGGCACGGGATCGCGCTCGGTCTCACCACTCGACCGGTCACTCCTCAGACCCAAGGAGACCACAGACAAACCAATAATGGCTGAGACACTAGCAAGTGTGACACATACGAAGTATATGATCTCCACTTACTGTGTTTGGAGGGTGATCAGTCCTCGAGGTCAGCCACTACGGGTATCGTCCACAGACGTCCAGGGGGTCTCGGATCGCTGGCCACGCCCCATGTTGGGCGCCAAATTGTCGAGGTCGTCACGACAATAACCCTCATTCACCAGTCATTCCAAATTAAAGTATGCGCAGAGCATCTGGTACCGGGTAAGAATGAGTCAGACAAAGGCTGGTTCAATCTTAGTTGATGCTCGTGCGTCCACAAGTGTCGGCAACGATTACAGCAACTGCGTTTATTTCCGGATACACAGTACTATATTCTACAAAAAGGAATGCAATAGGCGGGGTTTAAGCAGTATATGTCTAGTATTCAGTCTGTCTGATTTGTCCTGATGTCTCCTGGCGAATCCTTCTTTCTTCACATTCCTGAAGTTTCAATTTCAGAAGAAATGATACTTCTTTCTCCAGAGACGAAAACTAGGGTAAAGGTGAATACTGGCAGCCATTTTAAATAGTTATATCTGCAAGCATAGGAAAAACTTATTGTTTCACAGTATGATTATATAAAAGTACAAAAAGGTATAAAGATATATATTTTCACCTTGACATAAGTAGCAAGCTCTATATACGTCAAAGCCTAAATATGCATGCTTACCCATTGTGTATTTAAAGCTGGGCCCGTGCACGCCCCCACAGACGCACGTTTCGCTTCACTTTTCCAAGGTGCGGTGGTGTAATGTGTTTTGGGCCAGTGTTTAAATTTCCTTTGCCCCAGGTACCTGTATCATCTGCGCATTGTTCCGGAAGTACGCGCCAAAACTTGCATCACTTCCGGCAGGGCAGAGAATTACGCCTGCGCAGGAGCCGCGACAGGAAGCGAAGAAGAGGACGTCATCATATGAAGACTGGAGGCGCCCAACCTGGACCGCGACGCCCATCGGACTGGACCGCCCCTGGGTGAGTATAATCTTAACTTGTTTTTCTTATCTTTCAGGTTACATCGGGGGCTTATCTACAGCATTACAGAATGCTGTAGATAAGCCCCAGATGGTGGTGGCCGCAGCTTATAGGCCAAAAATAGGGTGACAGATTCCCTTTAAATTAATAAATTGTGAACAATGTAAATATATATAACAAAGTGACTAAATATAAATAATGCTCATACAAGCATATAAAAACTAGAATATAAAACCATATGTAATATTTGCGCTAAGGACACCTATATGAAGCCATAAATAGTTAAAATGCTAGGACATGTCATAAGCAAGGTTCTTCGTTAAAGACTAGGATTAACAAGATGTGTTTACCTTAATATCAAGGAAAAGGAAAACTGTATCCAGTGCTGGCATGCGGAAAGGTCCTTCACTCATGCACTTAAAGGTTGGTTTCTGAAGCCTTCTCTGAATCTCTGTTCCAAAAATATCCAATATATTGCAGAGCAAATGGTGGTATAGGAGACGCTGTCCCGGATGGTGACTAGCGTACTCCCCCAGAGCTTGGTGACCGCCGTCAACAGGCAGTGGCGGCCGCGTGTGTATAGCTAAAGCCGACAAGGTGCAGGACCTTGTGTGACGTCAAGCTACAGAGCTGCGGAGCTAAGGAGCTACGAATAGCACACAGGACCAACTAATCCTACGCGTTTCAGAGTCACTGACTCCTTCATCAGGGATGGTGCTGTGTGCAGGATGTGTGCTTTATATAGCGTGCCGCTTTTTTTTTTTTTTTTTTAATTATTGCTCATTGGATAAAAGCAAACAGTTCTATCTCCGTGTTTAGACCATGGGGTGCCAGAGTATTCAGTTCAAATATGTACCTCATTTCTTCTCTTGACATTTGGTGAATAAAGTTGCCACCCCTCCAGTCTTTTTTCACTATTTTCAGTCCAGTGACTGAAATGTCCTCAAATGAACCTCCGTGATATTGCTATGATCCTAGTGGTAGAGGATCTCAGAAGTTCCAGCTAAGTCCGCAAACACAAAAACCAGCTCATAGGAAGGTGGTAACTTGGCTGACCGTATATCTAATCCTAGCACAACAACTAGAAGTAGCCGGGGAACGTACCTACGTTGATTCTAGACGTCTCGCACCAGCCGGAGAACTAACTAACCCTTTCAGAGAAAATAAGACCTCACTTGCCTCAAGAGAAAGGACCCCAAAGTTATAATACAAGCCCCCAACAAATAATAACGGTGAGGTAAGAAGAAAAGACAAACGTAAGAATGAACTAGATTTAGCAAAGAGAGGCCCACTAATTAATAGCAGAAAATAGGAAGGAGACTTATACGGTCAGCAAAAACCCTACAAAAATATCCACGCTGAAAATCCAAGAACCCCCGCACCGACTAACGGTGTGGGGGAAGAATATCAGCCCCCTAGAGCTTCCAGCAAAAATCAGGAATCACATTATGAACAAGCTGGAACAAAATAGAAGCAAAGCGAATAAACAAAAATAAGAAAGCAGGACTTAGCTTATCTTGCAAAGAACAGGAGACCAGAAGTCAGGAGCAAACAGACATAGACTGACTACATCGATTCCAGGCACTAGACTGAGTTTCCAGGAAGTCTAAATAGGAACACCCAAGGCCTAACGAACCAGGTGGGTACCAACCTGGAGAAAGATGATCCAAGTGTAATACCGCTAGTGACCACAAGAGGGAGCCAAGAAATATAGTTCACAACAGATATTTGGCAAAATGTTGAGATAAAGGGTGTTCCGAGAATTTTTTACTAATATTGCACAAATGTTCCCTAATCCTTACATACATAGGGCGAATGGTGCGACCTATGTATAATTTCTTACAAGGGCACATAATGCTGTAGATAACTCCTTTAGTGGAACAGGTAATGAAATCTTTAATATTAATTACTGTTGACTGATTGGAGATGGAAATTTGTTTTCTTGTGCCTAATTTCTTACATGATAAGCATTTTTTGCATGGGAAGAAGCCATTGGGGGGTTTTGATAAGAAATGCTGATTTTTTTCCTCTTTCTCCAGAGGTCTACATATCGTTGGGGCAATCAGATTCCCCAAATTTTTTGCCCTTTTATAGACTAATTTTGGACGCACTGGTAGTGACTCCCCAATTACCTTATCCTCTTTGAGTTGGTTCCAATGTTTATTTACAATCTTGTTCAGCAGTCCACTTTTAGAATTATATTGCGTTATAATTGGAATCTCGTAATCTCCCCATTTTTCTCCATTCATATTTCCTGACTTCTTATCTATCTGCATCAGGAGCCTTTCCCTCGGGTGTTCTCCAACCTGTTCCTTAGTTTCTAACAGGAATTTTTTGTCATATCCTTTAATTACAAATTTCTCCACCAAAAGGTTTGCTTCCTTGTTATAGTCGTCCAGTCTAGAGCAATTTCTGTGTGCCCTGATGAATTGACTCTTTGGAACATTGAGAAGCCAACTGGGGAGATGACAACTGTCCAAGGCTATATAGTTTCCAGAATCAGTGGGTTTATGATATATTTGAGTGTGTATTTTGTTGCTATCAATAAAAATTCTTAAGTCTAAAAAATTTATTTCTTTATTATTTATAACTGAAGTGAATTTTAAGAAACACCGTATTTTTCGGACTACAAGACGCACTTTTTCCCCCCCAAAAAAGGGGGGAAAATGGGGGGTGCGTCTAATAGTCGCAATGCAGGCTTACCGTGGCGGCAGAGGTGCGGCGGCAGAGGTGTGGCAGCAGAGGTGCGGAGATGTGGAGGCGCAGTGAGCGGGGTCCCTTTTCCCGGTGAGGTGATGTAGCAGCCCGGTAAGGCAGCAGAGCCGGATGAGTCCTGTTGTTATCGGTGGGCGCGGCCATCTTCCTGAGGCCGCGCGTTCGCAGATGGAGCTCTGCTGCCCGGGGCTTCAGGATAATGGCCGCGGGATGCCCGCGCGTGCGCAGATGGGGATCGCAGCGGCCATTTTTCTGAAGCCCCGGGCAGCAGAGCTCCATCTGTGAACGCGTGGCCTCAGGAAGATGGCCGCGCCCACCGATATCAACAGGATTCACCCGGCTCTGCTGCATTACCGGGCTGCTGCATCACCTCACCGGGACTTTGGACTCTGTATACCGTACTCCATCCTTTTGCTTCCCAGGATGGGTGCAGCAAGGTTCAGGAAGGATCTCGTGGGCACATGGACTGGAGATGATGGAGGTAGTGGTGTACATTGTGAAGCGAGTATTCCACAGGAGATCAGATGTCTGAGTCCTTGCCGCTTCCCGGCGCTCCTCAGCACCGCATGGCACGGCCGGCTCTCCGCCTCCAGCAGGGCCCGCAGCAGTACAGAAGCGCTTTTCCCGCAATGTCCGGTCATGGCGGCTGTGTCTCGGTAGCGGAGCTCCTCACTTATTACCGGCTTCTGAAATAATTATTGCGCTGAGGAGCGCCGGGAAGCGGCAAGGACTCAGACATATGAGCTCCTGTGGAATACTCGCTTCACAATGTACACCACTACCTCCATCATCTCCAGTCCATGTGCCCACGAGATCCTTCCATCACCTCACCGGGGAAAGGGACCCCTCTCACGCCATACCTCTCACTGTGCCTCCTCATCCCAGCACCTCTGTCGGTAACCACTGCTGCCACCCTCCCATGGACACCAGGCCGTGGCGTCGCCCACCTAAGCAGGAAGGGACCCTGCTCAGGTGCACGCCGTACCGCATCACCCCACCTCTGCCGCCACCATGCCTCTGTGACCCTGCTCTGCCACCACCAGCCCTCAGGTAAGATACTGTAAATTCGGACAATAAGACGGACCCCCATCTTATAAAAAATCTTTTTTTCTGCAATTTTCACCCCAAATTTGGGGTGCGCCTTATGGTCCGGTGCGTCTTATAGTCCGCGAAATACGGTAATCATATATGTTTAAGTGTTGAATAAAATCATTTAGTAAAATGGGGCCCCCAGACCAAATAAAAATATCATCGATGAACCTCTGCCATAGGACCAGGTTCGACCGCAGCTCACCCCCGCTGAAGATGGTTTCTTCTTCCCACCTCCCTACGTAAAGGTTGGCGTAACTAGGGGCAAACCTGGTACCCATGGCAGTACCCCATTCCTGGGAGTAGTAGTACGCCCCGAATTTAAAATAATTGTGAGTGAGCATAACATCGATACAGTCTAGAATAAAAAGATTCTGATCCCTGGGAGTCTGGCTATTTTTTTACATAAAATATTCGACTGCTTCACATCCCTTTTTGTGCTCAATCACAGTATAGAGGGAAGTTATATCTAAAGTCCCCATAATATAGTGTTCTTCCCATTATATCTTCTGCAGAATATTTAAAATGTGTGCACTATCTTTCAAATAGGATGGAAGGAGGGGACACAGTCTCTGTAGGTAGCAATCCACAAATTTAGAAAGGTTAGATGTAAGGCCTCCTATAGTGGAGATAATCGGTCTGCCTGGTGGATGCAGCGGATCTTTGTGGACCTTAGGTAAATAGTAAAAATATGGAACCCGGGGATGCATGTTATTTACAAAATCAAGTTCATTCTTATTTAAAAATCCCTTTTGGAAACCTGTTTGTATCAAGTTTTGCATTTCTTTTAGATAGTTAGCGGATGGGTCCATGTTCAGTTTTTTATAGGTGCGATTGTCACTCAACAGCCGTAGGGATTCTTTATCATAATCGGGAGTGTTAAGTATAACTATACCACCCCCTTTATCGGCTGGTCTGATGGTTATTTGTTTGTTGTCTTGAAGTTGTTGAATCGCCCTACGTTCTTGATTAGACAAGTTGTACTTTAACTGGGAACATTTTCTATCCGAAATTTTTCTAATATCCCGAATCACGTTATTCTGAAAGGCCTCGAATGCCTCAGAATATTCCTGGATCGGGTTCACCAGAGAAGCACCATCAATTCCATTATTATAAAATGAAAAGAACATGGTAGCACAACAAACCTGCCAAGAGATGGTCGCCCACCAAAACTTTTACCCGAGCCTGGAGGACTTCTAATCAGAGAAGCAGCACAAAGACCAAAGGAAACCCTGAAGGAGCTGAGGTTTAGAGTACACCTGAAATAAGCAAACTATGTTCTATATCCCTACTGACTTCAGCAGTGTTCTTTTTATTTAATCTAGTATATCTGCTCATGTACCCGTAATAAGTATTATTTGCGAGGCTAAGTCTGAATGTAGACTACAACTGTTCATTGCCAATCACAGTTCATATTCTGTGACACAGAACGGACATGCAGTGTGAGCAAAACTTCACTCTGTCCTTTGAGGAAGATCAATTCACCTTGGCATGACTCACGCTAGCTTTATCCATCTCCTCCTTTTTTTTTTTCTTATATATATATATGCTTGAGCACAGATATCTTATCTCATGAATCATGTCATTACTTTTCATCTACGCTGCACATCTTGGAAACTCCAAATGTTGGAAGCCTCATTTAATTTTAAATGTGAGTATTTTAAAATATAACTAAGTTCCAAGTGTTAAACTTACGAGTAATATAGAATTTCCTCAAATGAATATTTATTATTTATTGCACATTTCTTATATACGGTAGCTGTAATTCTATTTTGGTATTGGTTTTGTCACATAGGCCCAATGCATCAAAGCTCTGACACCAGAATTCTGGTGTAAAAGCTGTGAAGTCTCAGAATTTAGGCACAATTCATTTGCACCTAAATGTTGCAACTTTAGCCGTTTTCGTGCCATTTTCTCCCAGCACCACTGAAATGGGCGTTGCTGGGGTGGGAATGAGACAACCACCACTTGTCAAGTTCATGACAATTGTCCGTGTTTGCTATACCACAAATCTTTCTCCAGTAGGGGCTCTCGTAGGTTTTGTGGCGAGGCGCACACTAGGGTGAACACAACTCCCCTGACTCCAGCACAGCCGTGAACTTCGGTCTTGATGCGTGTGGCCCATTGTCTCTAGTCCATACGCTGCCTTCATTTAGTCTGCACAAAGTCATCAGTTTGAATATGCACTCGGTCAGGATTCCTTGCTATTTCCAGAATGCAATGGTAACTGCAAGTGTGGGTACGTCTCAGGTTCTCTAAATGGCGCACTGTGAAAATTTTGTCCGCACGTGCCTGGAACTATACAAGCTGCGTACCACCCATTAAATTGGAAAAACAAGAGCATAGTGACCGTGTGCCATGAGTCGCTGTCTGCCGACCTGTCTGATCAGCCCTGAAAATCAGCTAAAAAAACTGTGCATCGGAAACTTTATGACATAGGTTTCTATGGATGTGAGAGCTGCATGCAAGCCTTCCATCCCTAAGCACTATATCAGGTATCAGATGGTGTGGCGTAAAGCGCGATTACACTGGACTGAACGACCTGTGAAGTGACAAATTGCACTCTTTTTCTGGCATTCTGATGGATTTTGAGTTTGGTGAATGCCAGGAGAATATTTTTTGACGGTCTGCACTGTTCAAACTATAAAGTTTGGTGGAGGAGAGATAATGCTATATGGTAGTTTTTTGGGCGTGTGTCTAGGTCCCTTAGTTGGCGTGAAAGGAAATATTAATACTTCAGAATACCAAAACATCCACAAAGCAAGGTCCATGAAGTCATAAAGGTAGCATCAGTCATGCCAAGGTGAATTTATTTTCCTCATAGGCTAGCAGAACTTGATTGGTCCACATGGTACCCTGGCCTCCACACCATTTAGCACCTTTGGAATTAACTACAACAGAGATTGTGGATCGAGTTTTCTTATCCTTCAGTATCTGACTTCTATAAATGCTTCCATTGTCCAATGGATAAAAATTCTCAAACTGTAGGTAATAGGTGCATACTTCTGTGCTCTGTAATGTATCTTCAGTGCTTATTTATGCTGCATGCTCTGGCTGTCAGGACCTGTGGACTCCCATCATGTGACCCTTATGCCATCATAGGTATTTCTGCACTTCTATTTTACTGCCTGCTTATGATTCGTCATCGTCATACAGGAGACATAAATACACTCCCCAGTGAAAAATATCTAACACTCACTGGACTTATCTAAAAATAAAACATTAGGTGCCAAATATTTGATTGCTAACATCTACGTATCTTAAACAAAATAAATGAAAATCCTTTTTTATTTAGCTGTGCAGCTGCAATTACTTATTACTTTTTTATATTTCACTTTGAAAAATTTGGTGAAAAGTTGTCTTTAAACATGTTGTTTTTTATTAGATTCTCTTTTAATGTTAAGTTTTGCTTTAAGTAGAGGCTGTTGGGTATAAAAATGAAGCACAATCTACAAAACAATATTGTGTGTTGCAGATTGAATAGTTAGATGGAGGTTTTAACTGACATCCATGTACCGCGGTACAGACTGCTATGCATGGACTGGCCGCGGGTCTCATGATAGAAAAACTTCCTTCTCACTCCCAATGGGGGTGGCCTTTGTTGTCCTTTCTCCTTCTCGGAGTACCAGAGGCCTGGGAGTTTGAGGGTTCTGTGCAGGATCTTAGTTGTTCCCAGCATTGCGCTTTTCTGGACAGAGAGCTCAGATGTTGCTCCTGGGATCTGTTGTAGCCATTCTTCCAACTTAGGGGTCACTGCTCCAAGTGCTCCTATCACCACTGGAATCTCTGTTGCCTTCACCTTCCACATCTTCTCCAGTTCTCCTTTGAGGCCCTGGTATTTTTCCAGCTTCTCATTCCTTCTTTCTGATGTTGCTCTCACTTTGCACTGCCCCATCTATTATCATTGCTGTCTTCTGATTCTTGTCTACTATCACAATGTATATAATATACAGTCATATGAAAAAGTTTGGGCACCCCTATTAATCTTAAGCTTAATGATTTATAAAAATTGTTTTTTTTGCAACAGCTATTTCAGTTTCATATATCTATTAACTGTTGGACACAGTAATGTTTTTGCCTTGAAATGAGGTTTATTGTACTAACAGAAAATGTGCAATCCGCATTCAAACAAAATTTGACAGGTGCATAAGTATGGGGCACCCTTATCATTTTCTTGTTTTAAATACTCCTACCTACTTTTTACTGACTTACTAAAGCACTTTTTTTGGTTTTGTAACCTCATTGAGCTTTGAACTTCATAGCCAGGTGTATGCAATCATGAGAAAAGCTACTTAAAGTGGCCACTTGCAAGTTGCTCTCCTGTTTGAAACTCCTCTGAAGAGTGGCATCATGGGCTCCTCAAAACAACTGACAAATGATCTGAAAACAAAGATTATTCAACATAGTTGTTCAGGGGAAGGATACAAAAAGCTGTCTCAGAAATTTAACCTGTCAATTTCCACTGTGAGGAACATAGTAAGGAAATGGAAGAACACAGGTGCAGTTCTTGTTAAAGCCAGAAGTGGCAGGCCAAGAAAAACATCAGAAAGGCAGAGAAGAAGAATGGTGAGATCAGTCAAGGACAATCCTCAGACCACCTCCAGAGAGCTGCAGCATCAACTTGCTGCAGATGGTGTCACTGTGCATCGGTCAACTATACAACGCACTTTGCACAAGGAGAAGCTGTATGGGAGAGTGATGCGAAAGAAGCCGTTTCTGCAAGCACGCCACAAACAGAGTCGGCTGAGGTATGCAAAAGCACATTTGGAGAAGCCAATTTCTTTTTGGAAGAAGGTCCTGTGGACTCATGAAACCAAGATTGAGTTGTTTGGTCATACAAAAAGGCGTTATGCATGGCAGCAAAAAACACAGTGCGTTGTATAGTTGACCGATGCACAGTGACACCATCTGCAGCAAGTTGATGCTGCAGCTCTCTGGACATGTTTGGGACTAAGTCCTGCTCTTTCTGAGCATGCCCAGGGCAAGATCTCTCGTTGGAGATCAAGGGTCACATGCTTAGATACTGAAGCAAATCCCATTGGTCCTTTAGGAGGGTCCTGAAGGTGTTCTTCTTCTGTGGCTGACTCCCATTGGTCCTTCTGGGAAGGTCCTGTTCTTGCAGCAGCTATAAAAGGTTTGCATGGCAGCACGGCCATGCGCTAGTGTACATTTGGAATCGTGTGTGTGTTGATGAGTGCAAGTCGTTCTTTAAAATCTCCTCCCTTGTGTATGACTGTTCGCAAAAGGTGGATGCTTGCTGTCTAGCGCCCGACTAAGCTGTCAACATAAAGACACACGATACAGCGTCTATTGCTGTAGCCGCCAGTGCGGCGCCGTGCGCTTATAGTGCGCTTTCCTATCCCAAGTCTGGGTGGTTAGTGGCATCCGCCAAAGCAGCACAGCACGCACTCTTGTGCTTTAAGTTATATTTTCAGTTGCGGTGTCGAGCGCAAGTGGTCTGAACGTACTCTAATCCTGTGTCTTGGGATAGAGTCCTGAGACTCCTTGCTTGCGCTCTTGGTGCGGTACCGTGGCCCTGTGACAACAGGGTTTGCTTCATTCACACAGGGTGAAGTTAACCCGTGTGTGTATCCACATTGTACCGCCATATAGTCCATCATTACTCAGCCGCAGGTTCCATCTCTGCACAGTGGACCCCGGGCTGCGAACACACCTATACCATCTCTCTTATAATTTGGTGCGTTCTGCTAGCCCTAACAATACACATATACATCTCTGCCAAAATTGAGACCACCACATCAAAATCCTGTCATGGGCAGCCCAACTCCAGACCCGAACCCCATTGAAAACCTCTTGAATATAATCCAGAGGATGATGGATAGTCACAAGCCATCAAACAAAGAAGAACTGCTTACATTTTTGCACCAGGAGCAGTGTAAAAGACTGGTGGAAAGCATGGCAAGACGCATGAAAGCTGTGATTAAAGATCATGGTTTTTCCACAAAATATTGCTGACAGCGGCATTTAACCGGCACTTCCGGCCGGGCGGCCGGAAATGAGCGCATCGCCGACACCCGTCACATGATCGGGGGTCAGCGATGCTTCTTCATTGTAACCATAGAGGTCCTTGAGACCTCTATGGTTACTGATGCCGGCCTGCTGTGAGCGCCCCCCTGTGGTCGGCGCTCATAGCACACCTGCATTTCTGCTGCATAGCAGCGATCTCATGATCGCTGCTATGTAGCTGAGCCGATCACGTTGTGCCAGCTTCTAGCCTCCCATGGAGGCTATTGAAGCATGGCAATAGTAAAAAAAATAAATATATATATCACCCTTCTTTCGCCCCATTCACAATAAATCAATAAAAAAAAAAAACAACCTACACATATTTGGTATCTCCGCGTTCAGAATCGCCCGATCTATCAATATAAAAAATGGATTAACCTGATCACTAAACGGCGTAGCGAGAAAAAAATTAGAAACGCCAGAATTACGTTTTTTGGTCGCCGCGACATTGCATTAAAATGCAATAACGGGCGATCAAAAGAACGTACCTGCACCAAAATGCTATCATTAAAAACGCCAGCTCAGCACAATTTTTTTTTTTTTTAGCAAAGTTTGGAATTTTTTTTCACCTCTTAGATAAAATAGAACCTAGACATGTTTGGTGTCTATGAACTCGTACTGACCTGGAGAATCATAATGGCTGTTCAGTTTTAGCATTTATTGAACCTAGTAAAAAAGCCAATAAAAAAACAAGTGTGGGATTGCACTTTTTTATTTCACCGCACTTGGAATTTTTTTCGCAAAAAATAAGCCCTCACATGGCCATATTGACGGAAAAATAAAAAAATTTATGGCTCTGGGAAGGAGGAGAGCAAAAGACGAACACGGAAAAATGGAAAATCCCAAGGTCATGAAGGGGTTAATGTCCTGGCTGAGGGAAGGAGGTTGTCACTCAGGATTTTACGGTACATGGCTCCATCCATTCTCCCATTGATGCAGTGAAGTAGTCCTCTGCCTTTAGCAGAGAAACACCCCCAAAACATAACGTTTCCACCTCCATGCTTGACAGTGGGGACAGTGTTCTTTGGGTCATAGGCAGCATTTCTCTTCCTCCAAACACGTTGAGTTAATGCCAAAGAGCTCAATTTTTGTTTCATCTGACTACAGCACCTTCTCCCAATTACTCACAGAATCATCCAGGTGTTCATTGGCAAGCTTCAGCCATGCCTGCATATGTGCCTCCTTGAGCAGGGGGACCTTGCGGGCACTGCAAGATTTTAAACCTTTATGGCGTAATGTTAGCAACTGTGGTCCCAGCTGCCTTGAGATCATTAACAAGTTTCCCCCCGTGTAGTTTTAGGCTGATCTCTCACCTTCGTCATGATCAGGGATACCCCATGAGGTGAGATTCCCCCCCCCCCGCCCATCCCATTATTGTATGCATGGCTCACTCTCCTCGCACCATCGCTGCATCTCCACTGTCCCGCTGCGGCAGCTCTCCCGTGCTGAGCGGTCACCTGGTACCGCTCATTATGGTAATGAATATGCGCTCCACGCCTATTGAAGTGGAGACACATGCATATTCGTTACCTTAATGAGCGGTACCACATGACCGCTTAGCATAGGAAGAGCTGCCGTCGCTGGACAACGGAGATGTAGGGACAGAGATGCAGCAACGGCACGAGGAGGGTGAGTATGATGTTTTCTGGAATGCCGGTGGCTGCATCTGCAGCTGTTACTGTGCCACAGCCGCCGACTCTTGACGCTGCTCCGCCGCTCCCCCTCCCCCGCCGGCTTTCTGGACGATGACACATGTATAAACCGAAGGGGACGTTTTCAGCACAAAAAAAGTGCTGAAAATCTTTGCTTATACATGAGTATACACGGTATATATAAAAAAAACAGAAAACTGAGCCAGAGTATGACTTGAAAACATGCATGATGTAAAGGCATGTTCACACTGGCCATGGAAGCAATCAAAAACAAAAAAAAGACAATGTGTGCATATGCCCTAATGAAAATAAATAAGTAAAAAAGCAAGTGCTTTAAATAGTTAACATAGGGTATTTAGTAAACACTGTTTTTGATTAAAAAAAAAAAAAAAAAAAAAACAACAAAAATACCCATAAAGCTGTCCCACCACGACAAGGTATACCCAATTGGGATAGTAACTATACTCTCTATTGTTAAAACCTACCTAGTGTGAACAGTGGCAGAGAGTTACCGGGTCCCAACCGGACACCCAGATTTGGAGGCAGGGGCAGACACTGACAGCTTGGGGCCCCTGTGCAAGAAATTTGTCTGGGCCCCCCCTCCTTTCAAGGCGACAAAGATATATAGTACAGACCAGACAAACGTTTGGACACACCTTCTCATTTAAAGATTTTTCTGTATTTTCATGAATATGAAAATTGTACATTCACACTGAAGGCATCAAAACTATGAATTAACACATGTGGAATTATATACTTAACAAAAAAGTGTGAAACAACTGAAAATGTCTTAGCGTATGTTTCCACGTTCAGGAAACGCTGCTTGTTTGACGCTGCACAGCGCTGCAGCGTCAAACAAGCAGCGTCCAGATGTTCCTGCATAGTGGAGGGGATTTTATGAAATCCCGTCTCCACTATGCGTGGAAACCCGCACGCGGCGGCCCTGCGACTCCGGACATGCTGCGCGTCTTTTCAGATCGCAGCATGTCCGTATACCTTGCGGGGACGCAGCGTCCCCGCAAGGCATATCACAGGGCCCTATGGGAGAGAGCGATCATCCCGGATGGGAAGAGTTAACACATCCGGCATGATCGCGTCCCAGAAAGGGGGCGGGGCTTAGCACCGAGCGGCTTCGCCGCTGCGGCGATCCCGCCGGCCATCCTGAAAGTGGAGACATAGCCTTAGGGTATGTGTCCACGTTCAGGATTGCTTCAGGATTTGGTCAGGATTTTATGCAGGTAAAATCCTGACCAAATCTGCACCTGAGGTCACTGGCAGGTCACCTGCGTTGTCCTTGAGTTTTTTCTGCTATGTAAGGACATGCTGCGTTCTTAAAAGACGCGCCGCATGTGAGTTTTCTTGTGTGTGTCGCATGCGTCTTTTACTGCATAGTGGAGACAGGATTTCATGAAATCCCCTCCACTATGCTGTAACATCTGGACGCTGCGTTTTTTATGCATGCTGCTCAACGCTGCGTCAAAAACTCAGCGTTTCCTGAACGTGGACACATACCCTTATATTCTAGGTTCTTCAAAGTAGCCAAAGTAATAAAAGAGGGCACTGTGAATAACAAGAATACACTATGTAAAAGACAATACTGTACATAACAGAGAAAGCTATATAATAAGGGATGGCACCATATATAACTAGAGAGGATGGTAAGTTATAAGGGATGATGTTATATACAATAAAAGAGGAAACTATGTGGCTAAGGACGGTGTTATACACAAGAAGTGAGTACACTATACTAAGAGACTCTGTTAGACATAATAAGTGATAATAATGTATTCCTCCACCTCCCCCTGTTCCAAAGTCCATTATAAGTCCCCCTTCCTCTCATCCCAATTCCCCACCCCTGATTGTCCTACTCCCCCTGCATCCCATTATTATCCTCTCCTCCACCCCATCATTGCCGTCTTCACCACCACTCATTGCTTTCTCCCCCACCACCCCATATCATTGCCCATTCTGCCACCTCCATTATTGCCCTTTCCACCACCACCATTCTCCCCCACCACCCCATCATTGTTCTGTCCTCTTGTAGGCAGCAGAGCTGCTGGGATCTCTACCTGCCCGCCGCATATGAGGGCAATCTGGCCAGGGGCCCCCAGGGGATAAATAGGCCAGATTGCCCTCATTATTAGCCACCCTGCAGGGGCCCCTCTCCAACTCTGGGCCCCGGTGCAGCTGCACATGCGGTATGTCCACCCATGTTTGGAGGGACTATATATGAACTGCCCAGCTCAGTAAAAAAGGGGCCACACCCTATTTCTACTGAATACAAAAATACTGAAAAAAAACAAAGCTGAGCTGGAGTTTGACTTGAAAACATGCATGATGTAAAGGCATGTTCACACTGGCAATGGAAACAAACAAAACCAAAGAAAAGACAATGTGTACATATACCCTAATGAAAATAAATAAGTAAAAAAACAAGTGCATTCAATAATTAACATGGGGTATTTAGTAAATACTGTTTTTTTTTTTAAAAAAAAAGCATAACACACCTGGTGAAATAAGTATTGAACACCTCACTGATTTACATATGTATTATGTATGTAAATCAGTGAGGTGTTATATATATTTTCATATTCTACTATATAATTGTCTAAGGGTCACTTACGTCTTTCTGTCCTTCTGTCTGTCTGTCACGGATATTCATTGGTCGCGGCCTCTGTCTGTCATGGAATCCAAGTCGCTGATTGGTCGTGGTAAAACGCCCACGACCATTGCCACGACCAATCAGCGACGCGCACAATCCGGAAGAAAATGGCCGCTCCTTACTCCCCGCACTCAGTGCCCGGACGCCCGCATACACCCCTCTGGTCACCGCTCACACAGGGTTAATGCCGGCGGTAACGGACCGCGTTATGCCGCGGGTAACGCACTCCGTTACCGCCGCTATTAACCCTGTGTGACCAAGTTTTTACTATTGACGCAGCCTTAGCAGCGTCAATAGTAAAAACATCTAATGTTAAAAATAATAAAAAAAAATAAAAATTCATTAGATACTCACCTTCCTCCGCCTTTCCCGCTCCTCGCGATGCTCCAGCCGGTCCATGCAAGCGGCACGTTCCGGTGGCAAGGATGGTCTGGGAGAAGGACCTGCCATGACTTCACGGTCGTGTGACCGCGACGTCATCACAAGTCCTGCGCGAGAAGGACCTGCCGTGACGTCACGGTCATGTGACCGCGACACGGTCATGTGACCGCGACACGGTCATGTGACCGCGACGTCATCACAGGTCCTGCGCGCCTGCGTGAAAAGGACCTGCCATGATGTCACGGTCACGTGACTGCGACGTCATCACACCCTGGGACCGGAAGCTGCCGCCTGCACCCCACACAGGCGACAGAACTACAACGCGCCTGCGGAAGGTGAGTATATGTTTATTTTTTATTTTTTTAACCTGTGACATACGTGGCTGGGCAATATACTACGTGGCTCTGTACTGTATACTACGTCACTGGGCAATATACTACGTCATTGGGCAATATTCCACGTGGCTCTGTGCTGTATACTAAGTCACTGGGCAATATACTACGTGGCTCTGTGCTGTATACTACGTGGCTGGGTAATATACTACGTGGACATAAATATTCTAGAATACCTGATGCGTTAGAATCGGGCCACTATTATTATATTATATTATATTATATATATATATATATATATATATATATATATATATATATATATATATATATATATATATATGTGTGTGTGTGTGTGTGCGGTGTATATATATATATATATATATATATATATATATATATATATATATATATATATATATATATATATATATATTTTTTTTTTTTAATAAATTGGTTTTAGCTCAATAAAATACTGGCAGGACGGGTTTCAGATGATTTCCTCTTGTTTTTATTGATCCAAAGGGAGAAACTAACTAAAAACAATTCATCAATTGAGGCTAAAATAATTTCTTTAAGACTTCAGTAAATGGCAGATCTTGCCTGGAGTGAAAGGCAATCTTGAAGGCAATTCTGTTTACTCTCATATAAGGTTTATTTTCTGAATGTTTCTTTCCACTTTCTAAGATCAAATGTCAAATCTTTACAACTGTTAATGTGAAAAGCCATTTCCTTGAATGATTCTTCGTTTCTAATCTCAGCAGGTTCCTTTGTATTGTGTATCCTCTAACTCTGATATCACTAACTGTAGAGACAATTAGCAACGCTTCTTTTGATATCTTTATTTTTTGTTCACAGCTTTTGTCTTGGGTTTTAAGCTCCCGCATATATTGAGAAGACCAAAAAGACTATAATTTACAGTTTGTTTTTTTTGTCCCCGCCTCACCCCTTTGGATCTGAATGTACCTTTATACAGAACAGAAATGCTGCTATTTACCTGTAAATAACCTCCACCTGAGTGCAAATTACATTTTTTTTCAATGTGTTAAACTGTTTCTGGTGTGCTTTACTTGGAGAGATCCAGATTTCAAAGCATTCTTCCATGGGAACAGCTAGCTTTTCCTTTTTTTTTTTTCTTTTTTTTTTTTTTCTATATGCTGTTTGTTTCTCACCTTAATTCCTGTAGCTTTTATTTTTTTCTTTAGCATGCTTAACCCCTTAAGGATCAGGGTTTTTCCGTTTTTGCTTTTCCATCTTTTGCTCCCCTTTTCCCACAGCAAAACTTTTTTATTTTTTTTCATCAATATGGCCATGTGAGGGCTTGTTTTTTGCAGGACGAGTTGTGCTTTTGAATGGCAACATTGATTTTACCGTATTGTGTACTGCGAAACAGGAAAATGTGAGTCGTTTTCTACTGGATGCTATGTGCTCCTTCCCATGGCCAACTTTCCATGGATTTGGCTGGTCTCCTCCCACGTGGACGTGGCATACTTCAGTTCTTCAGGGGCTTTTCCTCTTAATTTCTCCCTGTTCGGAGCAGGGCGGTTACTATTGTGCCTTCCAATGCCCATCTTGACAACTATTTCCATAGTTCCATATGACCATCCTCATCCTAGTACGCTTGAGTTTAGCTTCCTGATTGATCCGACTCTGTGGAGTTGTCCATGAGTCTGCGTTATACCTACTTAGACAGGCAAGGGGTTGTCTCTTCAAATGGTTCTTTTTTTTTTATGAGCCGCTTATTGATGAAACAGAACCCGCATCGCTATGAAGAGATCCTGAGTACTTCATGAGTTTTCCCTTAGTACAGACTCAGTGTTTTTGCTCTCCAGTATGTTCACAGTAGCCTAATTTCAAGTTTTTTTCCTTGTTATTTCCATGTAACTGTCCCCGTCCTTCTAACTGTTCCTTTCCTTTTTACGGCCTGCTAGTGAAACCACAGCATCCAAACTCCGGGTCCTCCAGTCAAGGCGTAAATACAATCTATGCAGGGAATGCCCCTTTCTCTCCTCTCGGGGTCAGTTCCGGAGCCGAGGTGTCACTCAACCCCCTTGGGGCAGCTTCTGTGTTTTCTTTTCTTGGAAACCAGTTTCTCTTTTCATTGGTTCATTTTTTTCCTGTGGGGAGTGCATGCTTCCTTTATTCCTAGTGGCTTCCTTGGGTGTCTTTGGGATAGCCCACCTCTGGTGGCGGTCATTTTCTTGCGTTCCTTTTTGTTTTTCTAGCAATTTCCCTGATTCCTTAGTAACTGGACATGGGTGTCTATGCGTTCCTTCTATCGAGAACCGTTTCTTTGGATGCTCAGATTCCCTGCTTACGTCTGGACAGTCATCTTTTGTCTTCCCTACTTTTTTCAGCATCTGGACAAACTGCCTCCTGCAACATTCTTTCTTGGGTTCCTAATGGCAGCTCTCTAAGCTGTTGTTCTCAGTTATGTTTTTTGCCTTTCCTTCTGCTTTCCTGGCGTTTTTCGCCTGGGTAGTAAGGTATTCTCCACATTACAGAGGCCAGTCTCCATCCTGCGATTCTCACCTCTGCTCGTGTTTTTGACTAGTTCTTGTAGTCTTCCCACCCTTGGGTACTGCTTTGGGACGTCCCATGGTTTCCTGCGTCCCCCAATGAAGCGATAGAGAAAAGTAGATTTTGGGTACTTACCGTAAAATCTTTCTCGGAGCCTTCATTGAGGGGGACAGCACCCACCCTTTTTTCTAATGATTCAGCTTGGGTTGCTTCTCCTACTGCTTTGACACTAACTGATCAGTGTGGCCCCGGACGGTGGGGTGTACACTGCGGAGGAGGAGCTAACATTTTTATTTTGCATAGCCTCCTTGTGGCAGCAGCATACACCCCATGGTTTCCTGTGTCCCCCAATGAAGGCTCTGAGAATTATATTTTAAGGTAAGAACCCCAAATTTACTTTTTTAGGGATCTGGGGCCGGGTAAGGGCTTGTTTTTTGCGTGTCAATCTGACGTTTTTATTGATACCATTTTGGTGTAGATGCGATCTTTTGATCGCCCGTTATTGCATTTTATTGCATTGTTGCGGTGACCAAATAAAGTTTTCTGACATTTTGATTATTTTTCTCGCTATGCCGTTTGCCAATCAGATCAATTCTTTTTATATATTGATAGATCTGGTGATTCTGAGTGTGGCGATACCAAATATATGTATATTTGATTTTTTTTGTTTTATTTTGAGTGGGGCGAATGGGGTGTGATTTGAACTTTTTATATATTTTTTTTTTTTGTTATTTTTAAAAACATTTTTTCTTTTACTTGCTTCAGTAGTCTCCATGGGAGACTAGAAGCTGCGATTATATGGTCACTTGTGCTGCATAGAGCAGGACTGCAGCCCTTTTGTATGTAGCAGAAATGCTCACTTGCCATGAGCGCTGACCACTGGGCAGCGCTTATAGCTATCTGGTTATGACAACCACAGGGGTCCCCTGCAGACGCTGGGTTGTCATGCCAAGCCATGGGCCACCCGTGGTCATGTGATACAGGCGCCGATGAGCGGGGTTAATGACGTGCTTCCTGTGTGTGCATGTTAAATTTTTTGGAAGTGCATCTGAACAGCAAGGTGGATTGCTGTTGAGGGGAGATAGAGAAAAAAAAAAAAAGAAATCTATAAATCTTCAGCACAGCGAGTGTGAGCGAGCTGAGTGTGACCTGAGTGTAAGTGTGAACGGCGGTAAGTGTGTGACTTGTGATTCAGTGACTTTGGAATCAGGGAGTTTCTAAGGGAGGAATTGCTTCTGTTTTTTTTTTTTTTTTGGTTTAATTAATACTTTGTATTTATTTTTAATTAACGTTTCTGTGTGGTGCAATCCCCATTAGGAAATGTGCTCCACAATTGTTAATGCCATCCAGTGTACATCTTGCCACATGTATGCAGTCCTTGACCAGCCGGTCGAGGGTGCATACTGCTGTGCGAGATGTGAGCACATTGTGCATTTGGAAACCCAGATACTGGATCTAAATGTGCAGCTGGCAACACTGAGATCCATAGACAACATGGAGAGGAGTCTTCTGCTCACAGAGCAGACGCTCAATGGGATAGATGAGGAGGGGGATGGTAGGATGGAGCTGCAGGACAGTGTGGCAGTTAGCTGGGTGACAGATAGAAGGCGGGGTAGAGGGAAGAGTGCCAGGGAGGCTAGTCCTGATCTGGCACACCCCAATAAGTTTGCTAAGTTGGCAGATGAGGGGGGTGCCAGTACAGGGGTAGCACTGCTGCAGCCAGGCATGTCCTCTGAAAGCCGGAGGAGTGACTGCTCCAGTAAGGAGGGAAAAAGGAGAGCAGGGCAGGCCAGACAGGTGCTGGTAGTGGGGGACTCAATTATTAGGGGAACAGATAGGGCAATCTGTCACAAAGACAGGGATCGTCGGACGGTGTGCTGCCTACCTGGCGCTCGAGTCCGACACATCGCTGATCGGGTGGACAGATTACTGGGAGGGGCTGGTGAGGACCCAGCGGTCATGGTGCACATTGGCACAAATGACAAAGTTAGAGGTAGGTGGAAGGTCCTTAAAGATGATTTCAGGGAATTAGGCTGCAAGCTGAAAGCAAGGACCTCCAACGTGGTATTTTCCGAAATACTGCCTGTACCACGTGCCACGCCAGAGAGGCAACGGGAGATTAGGGAGGTTAATAAGTGGCTCAAGAATTGGTGTAGGAAGGAGGGGTTTGGGTTCCTGCAGAACTGGGCCGACTTCTCAGTTGGCTACAGGCTCTACGCTAGGGACGGGCTGCACCTCAATGGGGAAGGTGCAGCTGTGCTGGGGGAGAAAATGGTTAGAAGGTTGGAGGAGTGTTTAAACTAGGGATTGGGGGGGAGGGTATTCATTTTATAGGAGGGGAAGATAGTGCAGATAGAGACCTGGGCACAAATAAGGAAGTTGGGGGTGGCGGTGGCATGGGGGGGTGGGGTTAGAACAGTTAGTAATTTAAGAATGAATAGAGGTACAGAGAGTAACATCAAGTGCATGTATACTAATGCCAGAAGCCTCGCCAACAAAATGGATGAATTAGAACTAATGTTGTTGGAGCATAATTATGACATGGTGGGGATATCTGAGACGTGGCTGGATGAGAGCCATGACTGGGCTGTTAACTTGCAGGGCTATAGCCTTTTCAGAAATGACCGTACAGATAAGCGAGGGGGTGGGGTGTGTCTGTATGTAAAATCGACCTTAAAACCCATCCTGCGTGATAATATAGGTGAATCTAATGAAAATGTAGAGTCTCTGTGGGTGGAGATAAGGGGAGGGGGAAAAAATAATAAATTACTGATAGGGGTTTGTTATAAATCTCCAAAACTAATGGAAGCAATGGAGAATATCCTCGTAAAGCAAATAGATGAAGCTGCGACTCAAGGAGAAGTCATTATTATGGGGGACTTCAACTACCCTGAAATAGATTGGGGAACAGAAACCTGCAGTTCCAGCAAAGGTAATCGGTTTTTGACAACTATGAGAGACAATTACCTTTCACAACTGGTTCAGGACCCAACAAGGAGGGGGGCACTGCTAGTCCTAATATTAACCAACAGGCCAGACCGCATATCAAATATAAGTGTTGGGGGTCACTTGGGGAATAGTGATCACAAAATAATAAGTTTTCATGTAACCTTTAATAAGATGGGTAGTAGGGGGGTGACAAGGACACTAAACTTCAGGAGGGCAAATTTCCAACGGATGAGAGAGGATCTTGGTGCAATTAACTGGGACGATATCCTGAGACACAAAAATACACAAAGAAAATGGGAGACATTTATTAGCATCCTGGATAGGACCTGTGCACAGTATATACCGTATGGGAATAAACATACTAGAAATAGGAGGAAACCAATATGGCTAAATAGAGCTGTAAGGGGCGCAATAAGGGACAAAAAGAAAGCATTTAGAGAATTAAAGGAAGTAGGTAGTGAGGAGGCATTAAATAAATACAGAAAATTAAATACATTCTGTAAAAAGCAAATCAAGGCAGCAAAGATTGAGACAGAG
Organism: Ranitomeya variabilis; assembly: GCF_051348905.1. Lineage (NCBI taxonomy): Eukaryota > Metazoa > Chordata > Amphibia > Anura > Dendrobatidae > Ranitomeya > Ranitomeya variabilis. The sequence goes on from NC_135233.1 coordinate 808,799,999, forward strand.
AGACTCATTGCCAGAGAGAGTAAAAATAATCCCAAAATATTCTTGAACTATATAAATAGTAAGAAACTAAAAAATGACAGTGTTGGCCCCCTTAAAAATAGTCTGGGTGAAATGGTGGATGAGGAAAAAGCCAATATGCTAAATGACTTTTTTTCATCAGTATTTACAAAAGAAAATCCCATGGCAGACAAAATGACTAGTGATAAAAATTCCCCATTAAATGTCACCTGCTTAACCCAGCAGGAAGTACAGCGGCGTCTAAAAATAACTAAAATTGACAAATCTCCGGGCCCGGATGGGATACACCCCCGAGTACTGCAGGAACTAAGTACAGTCATTGATAGACCATTATTTTTAATCTTTAAAGACTCCATAATAACAGGGTCTGTACCACAGGACTGGCGTATAGCAAATGTGGTGCCAATATTCAAAAAAGGGGCAAAAACTGAACTCGGTAATTATAGGCCAGTAAGTTTAACCTCTACTGTGGGTAAAATCCTGGAGGGCATTCTAAGGGATGCTATACTGGAGTATCTGAAGAGGAATAACCTCATGACCCAGTATCAGCATGGGTTTACTAGGGACCGTTCATGTCAGACTAATTTGATCAGCTTCTATGAAGAGGTAAGTTCAGGACTGGACCAAGGGAACCCAGTGGACGTAGTATATATGGACTTTTCCAAAGCTTTTGATACGGTGCCACACAAAAGGTTGTTACATAAAATGAGAGTAATGGGGATAGGGGAAAATATGTGTAAGTGGGTTGAGAGCTGGCTCAGGGATAGGAAACAAAGGGTGGTTATTAATGGAGCACACTCGGACTGGGTCGCGGTTAGCAGTGGGGTACCACAGGGGTCAGTATTGGGCCCTCTTCTTTTTAACATATTTATTAATGACCTTGTAGGGGGCATTCAGAGTAGAATTTCAATATTTGCAGATGACACTAAACTCTGCAGGGTAATCAATACAGGGGAGGACAATTTTATATTACAGGATGATTTATGTAAACTAGAAGCTTGGGCTGATAAATGGCAAATGAGCTTTAATGGGGATAAATGTAAGGTCATGCACTTGGGTAGAAGTAATAAGATGTATAACTATGTGCTTAATTCTAAAACTCTGGGCAAAACCGTCAATGAAAAAGACCTGGGTGTATGGGTGGATGACAAACTCATATTCAGTGGCCAGTGTCAGGCAGCTGCTACAAAGGCAAATAAAATAATGGGATGTATTAAGAGGCATAGATCTTCATGAGGAGAACATAATTTTACCTCTATACAAGTCACTAGTGCGACCACACTTAGAATACTGTGCACAGTTCTGGTCTCCGGTGTATAAGAAAGACATAGCTGAACTGGAGCGGGTGCAGAGAAGAGCGACCAAGGTTATTAGAGGACTGAGGGGTCTGCAATACCAAGATAGGTTATTACACTTGGGGCTATTTAGTTTGGAAAAACGAAGACTAAGGGGTGATCTTATGTTAATGTATAAATATATGAGGGGACAGTACAAAGACCTTTCTGATGATCTTTTTAATCATAGACCTGAGACAGGGACAAGGGGGCATCCTCTACGTCTGGAGGAAAGAAGGTTTAAGCATAATAACAGACGCGGATTCTTTACTGTAAGAGCAGTGAGACTATGGAACTCTCTGCCGTATGATGTTGTAATGAGTGATTCATTAATTAAATTTAAGAGGGGACTGGATACCTTTCTGGAAAAGTATAATGTTACAGGGTATATACACTAGATTCCTTGATAAGGCGTTGATCCAGGGAACTAGTCTGATTGCCGTATGTGGAGTCGGGAAGGAATTTTTTTCCCCATGGTGGAGTTACTCTTTGCCACATGGGTTTTTTTTGCCTTCCCCTGGATCAACATGTTAGGGCATGTTAGGTTAGGCTATGGGTTGAACTAGATGGACTTAGTCTTCTTTCAACCTTAATAACTATGTAACTATGTAACTATGTAAATGCTGCTGTCAGTTTGTCAAGGCATTTAACATATTAACAGCCGCGGGTGGAATGGCTGATGAACTACGGTGAACTCGCTCACCGCAGCTCAGTGCTACATACTGCAGGAACGATTAGACGCTCCTGTCAGTGTGCAGCCGGCCTTCCTTGAGAGCAGTCACATCAGTGACTGCTCTCAAAGTCGTCAAGATCATCGTGGGACATTATGGATTATCTTCTCTGTGGACAGGTGAGGAATTTTCTTTATTATTTTAATTTTTACTGGAGACATTGGCTTCAGTGGATTGGGCAATGACACGAGTAAGGTTTAATTTAGATTCAATAAAGGAATCTGTCTTTATTTCAAATGAAGGACTTTATTTTTTTTATTTTTTTTATATATTGTCACTTTGAAGTTAGTAATGGGGACGTCTTATAGACGCCTGTTCATTACCAACCTCTGGGCTTGATGTCCCCTGACAATACAAAGGTGAAATCAACCACCCAACTATCACCCCACTAGCCACCACACTAAGGCAAGTGGGAAGAGCGAGGCTAAGTGCAAGAAGAGCCGCATCTTGTAGATGGGCCATTTCTGGGGCGACTGAGAGCTGCTTTTTTTTTTGGTAGTCTGCCAATATCCATGGCCCCTTCCAGGCTATTAATATCAGCCCACAGGTGTCTGTCTAGCCTTTACTGGTTAGATTTTATAGGGGACACTCAAGTCAATTTTTTTTTTTCTTGGTCCCCCTGTAAACTAGCCAGTAAAGGCTAAACAAACCGCTGTGAACAGATATTAATAGTCTGGGAACCTTTATGACTATTGGCTCTTTCCCAGAATATTAACACCAGTCCTCAGCTTTCCCTCTGCTGGTTTTGAAAATTAAATGGGAGCCTGCATAATTTTTTTATTTTTCATTTTTTGTAATAATTAACAGTTGCTGTTTGTGTGTGTGTGTGTTTACTTAACCAGTAAGTGAAGAGTTAAATAATGAGGGTGTCTGGCTAACGCCTCTTCATTACTAAACCTAGGGCTTGGTGTCAGGGACAGCTGCTGACCCCAAGCCCTTATCCCATTACCCTGATGCCACAGCATCAGAATGAAAAAAAAAAAGTGGTGAACCAAGAAATCACATGACAAAACAAAACTTTATTTAGCTCAAAAAATCATTCATTGCTGTACAAAAACAAATAACGCTTCAAAAAACATGCGTTTTTGCTGCCAAAAGATGCAGAACCATTGCACAAATTACTGCAATCAAATGCTCAACATGCGCATATGCATCCCCAAGTAAATGTTCTATGAGGGTGGGAGGACGTTCACATCACAACAGCAGCTCTGGTAGGCAATTCTGGTATCCTGGGAAAAAAAGTTCACGCAGAAACTATCCAAAAACTCACAAGTTGATTGGATGCAAGAATTATGAATTTGATCTTAAATTATGGATCCTATGTTACCATGTAACTTGGACGGTTAAGACGTTTTTGATGCAAAAAGCTTTTGATTTTAGTAAATGTGACCTCTAAATGCTGCAAGTTCAATAAGACAATTTATTATTGTTTAGAACCTTTACAATAATTGGAAACTGTTGTGCACAATAATATGGAACTGTGCATTTTGTGTTCGTTATAACACTCAGTGTTTTCATTGTCAGGTTGGTCCATTAAAATTTGGTGTATACTTTTTGATTTGAACATTGCACTGACTCGTTTGGCTGGGGACTCTGTGATGAGAATGAAGGAAAGGCGCTGTTCTAGGAGGAAATTATAGCTTTTTGTATTACAATTATGCTTTGCCCTGATTCTGTTAATAGCAGGTTGTTTACTAGTGGACCATCCTTTCAATCTTGACATACAGTTAGGTCCATATATATTTGGACAGAGACAACATTTTTCCAATTTTGGTTATAAACATTACCACAATGAATTTTAAACAAAACAATTCCGATGCAGTTGAAGTTCAGACTTTCAGCTTTCATTTGAGGGTATCCACATTAAAATTGGATGAAGGGTTTAGGAGTTTCAACTCCTTAACATGTGCCACCCTGTTTTTAAAGGGACCAAAAGTAATTGGACAGATTCAATAATTTTAAATAAAATGTTCATTTCTAGTACTTGGTTGAAAACCCTTTGTTGGCAATGACTGCCTGAAATCTTGAACTCATGGACATCACCAGACGCTGTGTTTCCTCCTTTTTGATGCTCTGCCAGGCCTTCACTGCGGTGGTTTTCAGTTGCTGTTTGTTTGTGGGCCTTTCTGTCTGAAGTTTAGTCTTTAACAAGTGAAATGCATGCTCAATTGGGTTGAGATCAGGTGACTGACTTGGCCATTCAAGAATATTTCACTACTTTGCTTTAATAAACTCCTGGGTTGCTTTGTCTTTATGTTTTGGGTCATTGTCCATCTGTAGTATGAAACGACGACCAATCAGTTTTGCTGCATTTGGCTGGATCTGAGCACACAGTATGTCTCTGAATACCTCAGAATTCATTTGGCTGCTTCTGTCCTGTGTCACATCATCAATAAACACTAGTGACCCAGTGCCACTGGCAGCCATGCATGCCCAAGCCATCACACTGCCTCCACCATGTTTTACAGATGATGTGGTATGCTTTGGATCATGAGCTGTACCAAACCTTCGCCATACTTTTCTCTTTCCATCATTCTGGTAGAGGTTGATCTTGGTTTCATCTGTCCAAAGAATGTTCTTCCAGAACTGTGCTGGCTATTTTAGATGTTTTTTAGCAAAGTTGAGTCTAGCATTTTTATTCTTGACACTTATGAGTGGCTTGCACCGTGCAGTGAACCCTCTGTATTTACTTTCATGCAGTCTTCTCTTTATGGTAGATTTGGATATTGATACGCCGACCTCCTGGGGAGTGTTGGTCACTTGGTTGGCTGTTGTGAAGGGGTTTCTCTTCACCATGGAGATTATTCTGCGATCATCCACCACTGTTGTCTTCCGTGGACGCCCAGGTCTTTTTGCATTGATGAGTTCACCAGTGCTTTCTTTCTTTCTCAGGATGTACCAAACTGTAGATTTTGCCACTCCTAATATTGTAGCAATTTCTCGGATGGTTTTTTTTCTGTTTTCGCAGCTTAAGGATGGCTTGTTTCACCTGCATGGAGAGCTCCTTTGACCGCATGTTTACTTCACAGCAAAACCTTCCAAATGCAAGCACCACACCTCAAATCAACTCCAGGCCTTTTATCTGCTTAATTGAGAATGACATAACGAAGGGATTGCCCACACCTGCCCATGAAATAGCCTTGGAGTCAATTGTCCAATTACTTTTGGTCCCTTTAAAAACAGGGTGGCACATGTTAAGGAGCTGAAACTCCTAAACCCTTCATCCAATTTTAATGTGGATACCCTCAAATGAAAGCTGAAAGTCTGAGCTTCAACTGCATCTGAATTGTTTTGTTTAAAATTCATTGTGGTAATGTCTGTAACCAAAATTAGAAAAATGTTGTCTCTGTCCAAATATATATGGACCTAACTGTATTTTAGATCTGTATAGAACAGAAAGAACAGACAAAGAGAATCATGTTCAACAGTGAAAATGACTTTTATACTACACCCCTCTTTTCATATATGACCTTTAAAGGGAATCTGTCAGGTTTTTTACTTAATCTCATAGCAGCATAAGATAGGGCAAGTGATCCTGATTCCAGGGATATGTCACTTATTAGGCTGTGTGCTTTAGTTTCAGTACAATCGGTACTTTATCAGCAGGAGATTAACACTACCAGACAATGTCTCATGCATAGGTTAGTCCATCTAATCTGCACAACCCATCCCCCGCAACTAATTGGCAGTGTACTTGGGAAGCTGCTAGTCAGGGGTGTGGGCTGGATTATTCACAGCTCTGCAATCTGACCACTGCTACATCTGCAACAAAGAAAAAGGGGATTTTCTCACAACTGCACCAAACAGTCTAGTAAGTGATACATCACTGGAATCGTTCTTTGTGCCCCTACATCCATGTTGCTCACAGATTGGATAGTAAAAACCTGCTGACAGATTCCCTTTTATTTCTTTTTTTCTTTTGATTCTTTTATTATAGATTGCCATTTGGTATAGTGTCTTTTTTCCCTATTATATAGAAATAATTATCCTAGCCAGCTAAAAGTTTTATGATAAAACATTCTGAGATCTAATTAATTAAATGCTACAGTTCTAACGAAATAACATTTTGACACTTGACTATTTTTCTTTTTGTAGCCTTTTATTCCATTATCCTCTTCTGTGTGTTTTTGTGGATACCATTTGTATATTTTTACTATGAAGAAAAGGATGAGGACAGGACCAGCTGCTCAGTAAGTACTTGCTTTAGAGATATATAATTCTACTAGCTGAAGAGCCCGGCGTTGCCTGGGCATAGTAAATATCTGTGGTTAGTTATAGCACCTCATTTCTCTTATTTTCCCATCACGCCTCTCATTTTCCCCATCACATCTTTCATTTTCCCCCTCACATCTCTCATTTTCTCCCTCACACCTCTTTTTCCCCCTCACTCCTCTTATTTTCCCCCTCACTCCTCTCATTCCCCCCTAACACTTGTCATTTCGACCTCACATCTGTCATTTTCCGATCACTCCACTATTTTCCCTCACTCCTCTCATTTTGCACTCACACCTTTTCATTTTCACCTCACACCTCTCATTTTCACCTCAGTATATACATGTTTGTCATCTCCCTTATATATAGTATACACCTGTATGTCATCTCCTGTATATAGTATATACCTGCTGTGTGTCATCTCCCCTGTATATAGTATACACCTGTATGTCATCTCCTGTATATAGTATATACCTGTATGTCATCTCCTATATATAGTATATATCTGTATGTAATCTCCTCCTGTATATAGTATATACGTGTGTCATCTCACCTGTATATAGTATATATCTGTGTCATCTCCTCCTGTATATAGTATATACCTGTATGTCATCTCCTCCTGTATGTAGTATGTACCTGTATGTCATCTCCTCCTCTATATAGTATATACCTGTGTGTTATCTCTCCTGTATATAGTATATATCTGTGTCATCTCCTCCTGTATATAGTATATACCTGTGTGTCATCTCCCCTGTAAATAGTATATATCTGTATGTCATCTCCTCCTGTATTAGACCTCGTTCACTCCTTATTTGGTCAGTATTTTTACCTCAGTATTTGTAAGCTAAATTGGCAGCCTGATAAATCCCCAGCCAACAGTAAGCCCACCCCCTGGCAGTATATATTAGCTCACACATAATAGACAGGTCATGTGACTGACAGCTGCCGGATTCCTATATGGTACATTTGTTGCTCTTGTAGTTTGTCTGCTTATTAATCAGATTTTTATTTTTGAAGGATAATACCAGACTTGTGTGTGTTTTAGGGCGAGTTTCGTGTGTCAAGTTGTGTGTGTTGAGTTGCGTGTGGCGACATGCATGTAGCGACTTTTGTGAGATGATTTTTGTGTGGCGACATGCGTGTAGCAACTTTTTGTGTGTCGAGTTGCATGTGACAGGTTAGTGTAGCAAGTTGTGTGCAGCAAGTTTTGCGCATGGCGAGTTTTGCGCGTGGCGAGTTTTATGTGTGGTGCGTTTTGAGTATGTGCAAGTTTTGTGTGAGGCAACTTTTGCATGTGTTGCAACTTTTGTGCATGTGGCAATTTTTTCGCGTGTGCAAGTTTTGCGTGTGGCGAGTTTTCCATGAGGTGAGTTTTGCATGTGTGGCGAGTTTTGCATGTGGAGAGTTTTGCGCGTGGCGAGTTTTGAGCGGAGACTTTTGTGTTTCGACTTTTATGTGGCGAGGTTGGTGTATGTGTGGTGAAATGTGCACTGAGGGTGGTATATGTGTTCGAGCACGTGGTAGTGTGTGGCGCATTTTGTGTGTGTGTTCATATCCCCGTGGTGGTGTGGTGATTATCCCATGTCGGGGCCCCACCTTAGCAACTGTACAGTATATACTCTTTGGCGCCATCGCTCTCATTCTTTAAGTCCCCCTTGTTCACATCTGGCAGCTGTTAATTTGCCTCCAACACTTTTCCTTTCATTTTTTCCCCATTATGTAGATAGGGGCAAAATTGTTTGGTGAATTGGAAAGCGCGGGGTTAAAATTTCACCTCACAACATAGCCTATGACGCTCTCGGGGTCCAGATGTGTGACTGTGCAAAATTTTGTGGCTGTAGCTGCGACGGTTCAGATGCCAATCCCGGACATACACACATACACACATACACACATTCAGCTTTATATATTAGACTAGCTGTACTACCCGGCTTCGCCCGGGTTAATGACTGCTGTTAGCAAAATAGAATGTGTTAACAAAAATTTATTCTGCACACAAAAACCACAAAACAAATAGATAGAAATGTAATTATTAAAAGGCAAAAACTAAGCTAATAGAAGAATTTCACAACATATATTAGCTTTGTTATACTGAGAATGTCTTTGTTGCCTATATTAACCAATCAGAGCTCAGGTTAATTAACTGTAGCAAAATAGAAGCTGAGCTGTGATTTGGTTGCTATTGGCAGCCTGATAAATCCCCAGCCAACAGTAAGCCCACCCCCTGGCAGTATATATTAGCTCACACATACACATAATAGACTGGTCATGTGACTGACAGCTGCCGTATTTCCTATATGGTACATTTGTTGCTCTTGTAGTTTGTCTGCTTATTAATCAGATTTTTATTTTTGAAGGACAATACCAGACTTGTGTGTGTTTTAGGGCGAGTTTCGTGTGTCAAGTTGTGTGTGTTGAGTTGCGTGTGGCGACATGCATGTAGCGACTTTTGTGAGATGATTTTTGTGTGGCGACATGCGTGTAGCAACTTTTTGTGTGTCGAGTCGCATGTGACAGGTTAGTGTAGCAAGTTGTGTGCAGCAAGATTTGTGCATGGCGAGTTTTGCGCGTGGCGAGTTTTATGTGTGGTGCGTTTTGAGTATGTGCAAGTTTTGTGTGAGGCAACTTTTGCATGTGGTGCAACTTTTGTACATGTGGCAATTTTTCTGCGTGTGGCAATTTTTCTGCGTGTGCAAGTTTTGCGTGTGGCGAGTTTTCCATGAGGTGAGTTTTGCACGTGTGGCGAGTTTTGCATGTGGAGAGTTTTGCGCGTGGCGTGTTTTGAACGGCGACTTTTGTGTTTCTACTTTTATGTGGCGAGGTTGGTGTATGTGTGGTGAAATGTGCGCTGAGGGTGGTATATGTGTTCGAGCACGTGGTAGTGTGTGGCGCATTTTGTGTGTGTGTTCATATCCCCGTGGTGGTGTGGTGATTATCCCATGTTGGGGGCCCCACCTTAGCAACTGTACAGTATATACTCTTTGGCGCCATCGCTGTCATTCTTTAAGTCCCCCTTGTTCACATCTGGCAGCTGTTAATTTGCCTCCAACACTTTTCCTTTCATTTTTTCCCCATTATGTAGATAGGGGCAAAATTGTTTGGTGAATTGGAAAGCACGGGGTTAAAATTTCACCTCACAACATAGCTTTGACGCTCTCAGGGTCCAGACGTGTGACTGTGCAAAATTTTGTGCCTGTAGCTGCGACGCCTCCAACACTTTTCCTTTCACTTTTTCCCCATTATGTAGATAGGGGCAACATTGTTTGGTGAATTGGAAAGCGCGGGGTTAAAATTTCACCTCACAACATAGCCTATGACGCTCTCGGGGTCCAGACGTGTGACTGTTCAAAATTTTGTGGTTGTAGCTGCGACGGTTCAGATGCCAATCCCGGACATACACACATACACACATTCAGCTTTATATATTAGATTTATATTTCTTTATTGGTAGCTATAAGCTAATTAGCTGTTCTAAAGGAGTTTCCGATCGACTCAAAAGATTGATGCTTGCAGTTAGGCATGCCTTTTTTATTTTGTCCTATCCCTCCTACACTTTTGTGGGGCCTATATGTCAGAACAATCTCAAAAGTGATATTTTAAAAATTCCAACTCTAGAAATATTCAGTCATGCATTCAGGAAGTTTAACCCCTCTGGTGCTTCACAGTAATTAATGCAAAGTGGTATGAAAAAATAAAAATGATATTTTTGGCCTCAAATTTCTTATTTTCACAAGCTGTAATGAGAGAAAATGCTCTGAAAAATGTGTTTAATCAATATCTACTGAACATGCCAATACCCCAAATGTGGTCGGAATCTACTCTGTGGACACACAGCATAGAAGGGAACGAGCGCTATTTAAAGGTGTTTTCCCACAAACAAAAGTTCATATTATTCACTGGATCTTGGAATAATAATAATTTCGACAATAGAAATGATTAAAAAAAATGTTCCTGTGCTGAGATAATCTTATAAATGTGCCCCTGCTCTGTACTGTGTAATGGTTGTGTCTGACCGTACAGGGACATGGTCTGATCATACCACAGCTCCTGGGCAGGGGGGGAAGCAAAAGAGAGGAAACAGATAGCACAGCAGGGGATCACAGCTGATTCTTTTTGTGAGGTAAAACATTTCCCTGCCTGTTTTAAACAATGTTTTACCTCACATAATCAGCTGTGATCCCCTGCTGTGCTGTCTATATACTCTTTTGCTCCCCCAAACGAGATGTGGTATGATGAGACCATGTCCCTGTACGGTCAGACACAGCCATTACACAGTATATGGCAGGGGCACATTTATAAGGTTATATCAGCACAGGAACTTTTGTTTTAACCACATCCAATTGTGAAACTTATTATTCAAATATCTATTGATTAAAATTAACATTTGTTCATATGTGGTTGGCAACTACTATTTGGGCTCAGAAGGGAAGCATTGTTATTGAATTGCAGACGCCATGTCACATTTGTAGAGTTTTTTTGAGGGTGTCAAAACAGCAGAAGCAGAACAATTGACCCCATTTTGAAAACTGCACCTCAAGGAATTTATCTTAAGATCTAGTATACTTTTTGGACTTGCTTGTGCTTTACGAACATTTATAACCTTGATAGAAGAAAATTAAAAAATTACATGATTTCTCCAAAAATGTTCCACTTGGATCCAGTTTTTTGAATTTTCACTAGGTAAACAAGGTGATTTTAACTAGCAGGAGACTGCAAAGTAAGGGGTCTAGCCCATTTTGGCTCTCACTGAAGAGCTGGAGGAAGGTGAGTTTAAATGCTCCTTTTATTTTGGTGCTGTGTGGCGGCCATTGTTGCTGTGGCTTTGTGCTGGTGGGGCGGCGCGGTCTGGAGTAATGGGGGCTCAGTCTCGCAGCATGGGTGCTGTGGGGCAACAGGCCGTCCGCCCTGCTGGTGCATGGCATCTGCGGCGGTGGTCGCCGCACGGCTCCGCTCCGTTAGGGCGTTAGGACCCACTACGAGGTTTGCCGTGAAGGGGCAGTGAGCTTCATACAGTCTGATCAGAATGTTAAACTGAAAACCTCATGTTCAGTATTTAAATTTTTGCCGAGCGGCTTTAGATCAACGTATGATTTTGGGATGTGCGGTTCATGCTCTTTTTTTTTTTTTTTCTTTTTACACAAAACAAGTGAAAATGGATGGCACAATTTGTAAAACAATATCCCATATGTGCTTGATAACTGCTATTTGGGCGCACGCCAGGGCACAGAAGGTGTGCTGTGTGGAGCATATTTTTGGCTGGAAAAAGATTGTGGAGCCCATAATTATTTTTTAGTGCCCTCAACATTCCAAAACTGAACAAACCACCCACAAATAACTCTTATTTTGGAATGTATACCTCCTGAAGGAATTAATCTAGCAGTATAGTCACCTTTTTTTGATCTTGTAAAAAGTTTATAAACTTGGGAAGCAAAAATGAAAGAAATAAAAAGTTTACACTAAAATGATGCTTTAGCCCCAAATTTTTGTTATTCACAAGGAATATTAGGAGAGAATGGACATCACAGTATGGAAGGCAAATTATCTCATACTTGGCAAAAGCTTATGTGTTGTTGGAAACTGCTATTTGGACTCGCAGCATGGCTCAGAAGGAAATAAACGCTATTTGGCTTTTGGAGTGCATTTGTCTGGAAAAGTTAACGGACATCATTTGCAGAGTCCTCCAGGTTACCTGAACAGCAGAAACTCCCTCCCCAATGTGACTCCATTTTGGAAGCTACCACACTCAGATGAACTTATTGAGGAGTGTGAGTATTTTGAACCCCCCAAATATTTTTTTTTCCACAAAAATGTTGTTTAATCCCATTCTCACAAGTAATAAAAAGAGTAAATAGGCAAAAATACTTATAAAGACATTTCTTCTGAACTCCGTACCCAGTATGGTCGGAAACTACTTTGTGCCCATGGCAGAGCTCAGAAAGGAAGAATTGTTCCTGCAGAGCCCATAAGGTGCCAGAACAACTGAAATCTCCAACAACTGACCACATTTTTTTAAACCACACCCCTCAAGGAATTTATTGGGGGGTGTAATGAGCATTTTTGTCCCTTAAGTGTTTCAACGATTCCTTTGCCATTTTGCTGTGTGAAAATGAAAAATTACAGTAAGTAGATGTAGATTGAAATATTTCATCTTTACCATGACTACAAGGAAACATACAGCTCAAATTATTACAGAGTATTGCCGCACTTGGGAGAAATAGTGTATGTGGGCATACGGCTCTGCTCAGAATTGATGCAATGGTTTTTGGCTTTTTGGGCCCAAAGTTTCCTATAATAGTTTGTGTGCCCATTTGCTGAGCCCATAAGCTTTCAAAACTGCAAAAATGGTTAGTCGCCCTATATTACAAATTACACTCAGAAAATAATCTAGTGGTGTGGTGATTATTTTGATCCCATTGGCTTTTTGCAGAAAATGGAGCACAGTGGATTTTGGACAGTGAAAAATGCACATATGCCACTTTAGTGCCCAATTCATAGTGCCCAGCTTGTGTTTTCAGACACATGCCCCATAGATTGTTGCAAAGGTTGTCCAGGACCTAACAACTGACAAATCTAAATATGCGATTAGTAGGTGTCCGACACTTTCAAGGTCTGCTGAAAACCACTTCAGCACGGGCCCAAACTAAGGCTAGGTCCACATTGCACTTGTTGGCACTGTCAGGTGCATACTGTCAGGATGGATCCCGAAGCATCTGTCCACCCTAGTTATCCACAGTGAAGAGACCTAGTACCTATCTCTTTGCAGTGTCCCCCTGAACAGTAAAGTGCAGTCTGCCGCTCTTTCCTGTTCAGTTACACAAGCAGATGCTGGCCACACGGAGGCTGAAAGAACACACTTTTAGCCTACGTCTGGTGAATTGTCGCCTATGGAGACCTTATAGTGTACATCTCAAAAATTTTCCAAATGTATGCTGGAAGCTACAGTTCACCTAGCCTAAGTGATATACTGGCTTAACACAGCTACCCCTTACATGAATTGGTGGTCACTGCCAAGTACTGCAGTACATTCACTTCAATGGGCAAGACAAAGCTCTGTTGGACCTGCACTGATCTCATTTTGATAACCTCTCCACTGGTCGGTTTATCAATAGTGATGAGCGAACATGCTGAAATAACTTATCTGAGCATGCTCAGGTGTTATCAGAGTGTCTCCGGCATGATTGATTAATACGTTTGAGTCCCTGTGGCTGCATGTTTTGCAGCTGTTAGACAGCTGCAACAGATGCAGGGATTGCCGAAATAACAAGCAATGCCGGCATGTGTTAGACAGCCGCAAAACCTGCAGCATCGAGGACTCAAACATATTATGGGTATATGCAAAATGTTCCACGTGCCATTGGCTACAGCACCACCCCAAAGAATGATTGATCCATCCCCATGCTTAACCCCTTCCCGACATCTGCAGTACATATACCTCATGGTCAGGAAGGACTTCCCCGACCAATGCAGTATATGTACGTCATAGTGATCGCCCGCGCACAGGGGCCTGTGCGCTGGTGATCGTCGCCGGGTGTCAGCCGATTCTGACACCTGGCTCTATGCCAGGAGTCGTGCTTGCACCGTTCCCATCACTTTAACCCCCTAAATGCTGCGATCAGTGCAATCGCAGTATTTATAGAGCAGGCAGAGGGAAGAAAGACCCTCTGCCCTTGGATCGGAGACCCCGTGACGTCATCGTGGCGTCCTGATCGTAGCCATGGTGACCCGATGTTGTCATGATGACATCCAGGTCAACAAGCACTAGCAAGTTGGTTAGATCATGTGCAGTGCATGACCTATCTTGCTTGTCTTCAGGGCTGACAGGTTATAAGGTATAGCAATGCTCCTGCATTACTAAACCTTTATAACTGCAATCAGACTGCAGAAAGTGAAAGTCACATAGTGGGAATAAAAAGAAAATTTAAAAAAAAAAAAAAAAAATTGTAAAATTTTTTTTTTTTAAATCACAAAATAATAAAAAAAATATTGTACCCATAAAAAAAACCGTATACATATATTTGGTATCGCTGCGTCCAAAACGACCCAAATATATAAAACTGTCCCACTAGTTAACCCCTTTAGGGAAAACCGTAAAAAAAGAGGCAAAAAACGATTCTTTATCATCTTAACGCCTAACAAAAAGTGGAATAAAACTTGATCAAAAAGGCGAATGTAAATAAATATGGTATCCAAATGCCCCAATGTGCCTAATCCACATTTAGCGTCCACATGTTGGGCATTACTGTAGCGATAAGAGCCTACCTAATTTACAGGTGCATGAGCTGGGCACAACATACTGCTCACTATAATGGCAGTTTGCAATTTTCACTCGCAACATCCACTGCTGTTTGTTTCTGGAAAACGCCCATGGAGTCAAAATAATCACAACACCTGTAGATAGATTCCCAAAGAGGTATAATTTCCAATATGGGGTCACTTGAAGCAGTACAATACAGCACAGCCACATTTGGGGTATTTCTACATTCAACAGAAATTGTGGGACACATTTTGGTGTCATTTTTACCCATTTTCCTGTGAAAATATAAAATCTGGGGCTAAAACAAAATTTTGGTGGTAAAAATATAATAATTTTTTTCTTTATTGCCCAATGGTATAAAATATAAAAGTCATATCGAAACACAAGTCATATTTAAGAAATGTTACCACTTTCATGAAGTACAATGACTCATGAAAAAAAACAAACACTCAATTAGTGGGATCCGTTGAAGTGTTCCAGAGTTTTTTCCACAGAAAGTGACACTGGTCAGATTTGTAAAATTTGGCTCAGACATGAAGGTGAAAACTGGCTCGGGAGTGAAGGAGTTAATGAAATTCTGTGCCCTTTTTACTCTGCACATACCTTTGATCATTGTGGCCAAAGAGGTCTATTTTAACCTCATTGGTCCACAGGATTTATTACCAACATGCATCAGGATTGTTTAGATGTTCTTTTGCATTCTTCTGACTCTGGATTTTATTTTGAGGACGCAGGAGAGATTTTCTTCTGATGACTCTTCCATGAAAGAGATATTTGTGCTGGTGTCTGCTGTTTTTTGGTACAAGGTTAAAGGAGGTTGGGGTTTTATAAAGCTAAGACATTTGCACCACTTGGCTTTTCCGAACAATGATGGTGAACAACACATAACCCCAAGAGGCTAATTAAGGTCTGAAACATATGTCAAAGTTTTGTGAGCATATAAAACTTTGAGTGCCCAAACTTTTGCTTCGACCCATTTTCCTTTTTGTAATTTTTAAAATGTAAACAATTAAATATAACCGGTTCATGTTCAACTTGCTTAACTGTTACATGCCACTGTGCTTGCCCATTTTGTGTGCCGCAGATGGGTATGGTAGTCACAGCTTTCCAACTCCTGAACGCTCCTGCAGAAGATTGAGCAGCTCTTCAAATATGGAGCTGAGCAGCTCCACATCCACTAATGAGAAGACTGTTCCCACGGGATGGGGGGCAGGGCTACAATTAGAATGATATTTCTGAGAAAAATCAGAATGGTAGATCAGTCCGTTTCCTGCCCTCTAGCTGTGAGTGTCAGAGTGCCAGATGTGGCCTGCGGGCCGCAGTTTGGCCAGGTCTCCATTAGGGGATTTGAAGCTGTGATCATACTATCACCTGTGCTATACATAGCAATGCATGTGTACTGCTATGTATATAGTGGAAATCGCGATCTCCTATGAATGCCATCTTACATACTGGCTTTCGCTGAACTATCGTAATGATAGGTATGGGGGTATTGAGGAGACCCCCGGCTGTCAATAGCAATCTATCCGCAACATTTAATGGCACATGATGGCTGATTGATCGTCATTTGTTTAATCTCCAAATAGATCACTTGTTGCTGTCTTTAACGGAGTGTGTACTACATGGTGAATAGGTCAAATGCATCAATCCGGAGTTTGGACTATTTAGTTCACCACAGAAGCAAACTCCCAATTGTGAAAGTGCTTAATCTTGAAGATGTTGAGGAATCTGAACACAGTGTATTCATGTAGTTCTTTGCTAAATATGTATTTATTTTGTTTGCAAGAGTAAATAACGGATATCTTGGTTATGCTTGCTCTGTACTGGTAGATGTCTTTGGTTTAGTCCATTAGTCCTTATCTGTTCTTTCACTTTGAGAATTTTAGTAAACTTGCTAAAATTCTAAAACAGGTGAGGACAAATGTGTCGTGACCCATAATGTATGGACCGGTAGTGGTTCTTTTAACCCGAACTGAACAACCTCATAGACAAATACAGCATGAGCCTTTCGAGTTTAGGTCTGGAACCTACGGCCAGTCTGCGTTATCAGTCAGTACGTGGAGCGTGAAACACTCATGTGGAAATCCGGCCTTAGTGATATGTTCGGGGCTTTTCACTCCTATTTCATCAGTGAAAGTCATGCAGAGCTTGTGCATAAAGAATATATTTATGGCTCTATCAATCATTTGTGACAGATTATCTCCTAAGCAGTTCCTTACATGAAGCTCTCTACAGAATGCTACTACAGCATGCTGAATCGCCATAATTGCAGATTAGTGATCATATGGAAGGCTTGTGCTCGCTATGCTTTGATGAGAATTGTCAATTCTGCTGTGTTAATGCTTCAGTAATAATTTATAAATTGTTAAGTCAACATTGTGCATCAATTGTTAAAGTGAACTTTATGTGTAGAAATAGAAGCACATGTAATGTAGACCGTTCTGATGTCAGTTGTAAATGTTTTCACCTAGAAGGCAAAGGCTATAGAGCAAGTACAAGTATTAATATTTAATAAGAAAAAAAAGTCAAGTATGATATGGTATATCATGAATTTTAACAACTTTATCTTGGCATTTAAGTAGTTTTTGTAACACCTTGACAGACTTTTTTTTTTCCTTCTTTCCTTCTCATTCCTTAGACCCTTAATAATAAGCACATAAATTATACATATATGGCTTGATAAATAGAAATCCTCAGCGAGTTCTCTTTTGTTACCCTTTCTAACAGAAAACCCCCAATAAACAGCACAATTCCAATGGGTTTTTTCCCTGGAGTTAGAGAAAATTGGGTAATAGGAGGATATGGAGTAAAAGGGAAAACAAAAAAGTTAGCTACCTGTTGAGTCCCGATCAATCTTTGTTGCTTTTCTTGCATCAGTCATGTTCTGAGCCGTAGCACGTCAATTTCTCTTGCGGGAATGCTCCGTCTTCTGTGCAGACTTTCCCCTTAGACTTGCATTAGATGCGTTAAATCCGCAGTTAAAAAAGGACATGCGTTGTAAAGTGCGTTTATGCAGTGCAAATACACTCAAAAAGTGCATTGATATAATAAATAAATAATTAAAAAAAAATGTGGGGTCCCCCCTATTTTTGAAAACCGGCCAAGGTAAAGCAGACAGCTGATGGCTTATATAAACAGGCTGGCAAAGTCCATGGTTATTTTGCCCTTTCCAGCCTAAAACTACAATCCTGCAGCCACCCTAGGTTTGGCGCATCCAGTATGTGCCAATTCCAGCACTTTGCCCAATCTCTTCCCGATTGCATTGGTGCGGTGGCAATCGGGTATTAGTTTGAGGTTGTTGTCAGCTTTGTAGTGTTAGCTGGCACCAAGCACATGGGTTGATAATGGAGAGGTATCTTATCAGACACCCCATTACTAACCTAGGAGTAATACAAAAAAAAACACAGGAAAAAAGTTTATTTTAAAAAACAATCCCCCACACCTTGTTAACAAATTTAGTAAAAAGCAAATAAAAACAAACATCATGAAGTTTCAATGTAATCCATTATATCAGATGTCCAAAATTGGGAATCTGAAAAACATAAAAAGAGAGTTAAAGAAATAAAAACAAGAGGCAGTCCCTCATTCACCAATTTGATTCCAAAAAAATCTGCAGCTTCAACGTAATCCTTCGTGATCCCGCTACGTCCAGCAATTCTGTACAGCAACCTATGGAGCATATTTTCCTTGTGTCCAAAATGCTACGTTTTATGGAACGCCGGTAAATCCCCATGTGTTCATTGAACCATGTAAATTTACCACATTCAATACATTCAATTGATGTAATTTCTGTTTCAGAGACTCACGTTTTAGCAAGAGAAATTAACATGCTGCGGTCCTGAAGGAGGCACCGCATGTCCGTCTCCGCGGGTAATCTGCAGGCGTCTGTGCGCTCATAGTGGGCATGAGATTTCTAGAAATCCCTTCCAGTATTCTCTAACATCTGACCTCTGCGGTTTTGATGCTCCATAAATACTGGTGACTGACGTGTCACTGAAGTGTCACTTAGAGGATTCACCCACCCCACCCCAAGCAACAAATTTTAGAGTACTTTATGCTGCTGAAAACTCAACTTGAAAATACCCATTTTAAGAAGAGTTTTGGGCTTTGTAAATAATTAAATTTTTATCTGTAATAGTTCACCATGCTGTTTCTTCTCTGACTAGTTTAGGCCTAGCTTTAGTGGTGGACTGACACCGTAGTTCTTCGAAATGAAGGCTTATTTTTAAGGAATGTCTTTTTTTTTTCATTAACAAAAATCCACATTTATTTATTGAACAAAAAAAAATGTATTCAAATATAATTGTCATTACACACTCCACATACACATGTACAGTGGCTTGCAAAAGTATTCCCTCCCGTGGCATTTTTCATGCTTTGCTACCTCACAACCTGGAATTTCACTTTTTTGAGGGTTGGCATCGGTTCATGTAAATAACATACCTACAACTGTAAACACTTGCTTTTCTGTTTGTTGTGAAATAAACAACAAATGGGACAAAATAACTGAAAACTTCAGTGTGCATAACTATTCACTCCCTAAACTCACTACTTTTGTAGATCCTCCTTTTGCAACAGTTAATCTGCAAGTCACTTTGAGCTTTCAACATCTTGCTATTGAGATTTTTGCCCATTCCTCAAGGCAAAACTGCTCTTGCTACATAAAGTTAGATGGTTTCCTCTGTTGTACAGCAATCTTTATATCAGACAACAATTTCTCAATTGGATTAAGGTCTGGGCTTTGACTAAACCACCCCAAACCATTTACACGTTTTCCCTTTAACCACTCAAGTGTTTGTTTAGCAGTATGCTTTGGGTCAATGTCTTGTTGGAAGGTGAACCTCTTTCCCAGTCTCAAATCACTGACCAACTGAAACTGGTTTTGTTCGAGAATATCCCTGTGTTTCACACCATCCATCTTTCCCCTAGACTTGTCCATTTTCGTTGTCCCTACTTCTGAAAAACATCCCCACAACTTGCGGCCACCACCATGTTTCACTATGGGGATGGTGTTCTTGAGTGATGAGCTGTGTTGGTTTGGCACCAGACTTGGACAAAAAGTTTAATTTTGGTATTGTGACTACAGAACCTTTCTCCATACATCTGAGGATTCTCTCATGTTTCTTATGGCAAACTCATTTTGCTTTACAAATTTTCTGTGCTTTTTTTTCCTGCACACTCTACTATAAAGATCACCTGTATGGAGTATACGGTTTATTGGGGTAATATGGACAGATACTTCAGTCTCTTCTTTGGAACTCTGCAGCTCTTTCAGGGTTACCTTTCGTCTTTGTGCTACGTGAGCTAAGCTTTTTGGTGGGTGGCCCTATCTTGGCAGGTTTGTGGTACCATGTTCTTTCCATTTGATGATAATAAATTAGATGATCCTGGGGATCATCAGAGATTGGGATTTTTTTTTTTATAACTCAACCTTGACTTGTGCTTCTCAACAACGTTGTCCCTGACTTATTTGTAGATCTCCTTGGCCTTCATGGTGTTGTTTGGTTAGTGCTGCCTCTTGCTTAATGGTGTTGCAGCCTCTGTGTCCTTTTAGAAAAGGTGTGTATATACTGACAGACCATGTGATACCTAGGAAGTCCCCCTGTGTGCAATCTTTCTCTAAACATGTGACTAATGAAGGTTATTACTTCCACTAGAAATTTTTAGAGGTCTTCATAACAAAAAGGTGAATACATATGCACATGACAATTTTTAGTTATTTGACCCCATGATCAATTTATGCCTATTTTTTTCACTTCATCAACTTAGACTTAAATGTGCTGATGCATCACATGCAAATCGTTTTACGAAAATATTTGAATGCAGGTTGTAATGTATGAAAATACATACATAAGCCTGTGTCTTCTTCAGTTCCTCTAGGCTCCTGCAGTATTATGTAAAATCATGCTAGGTCTTATTTTTGGGGAAAAACATTGGTAGCTTCCTTGCTTTGCTTATGCTGTGTAGTGATGGATAAGTGAAATTAGCTTTTTCTTGATGGAATTACTGAGGTTGGTTCTGCAATGAAGACTGGAGACTGTTACATCTTGGTCACATGGGACGAGCTGCTGCCCATCTACCGGAAGAGAACAGACCAAAACTACATAGGAAAGAGTAAAAAGGCTGGAAGGGGTGACAATTACACAGGAGAATGTGTTGTGTTTTTTTTATTTTTTTTATTGATTTGGTGAAGGTAATCTGCATTACTCCCGAGATTTTACTTTTTTCAGTTTGTGAATTTAATTTCTTTAAATGCAGCAACCCCTCTAATGAAAGTTTACTAATTAGTTACCTAAGCGCTTAAAATTATCTAAATCTCCTGAAAATCTAAAGACAGGCTAACGAGCATATGTTTTGTGGCTACTCCTTTGCTTTTATACTGTGTGCAGATTATGTATGTCTTAAGGAAGCCCCCAATTAAGGCAAAAAGAGAAATAGTATAGCAAGTTAATTGAGTTTAATGGGGCTTTTATTTGTAAAATGCAAATTATAATGTTTGATGTTATCTGCATGTTAATTTCCCTTTAAGTTTCTAAGGTAATTAGAATTTTTTTTCTCTCCATTAGGCTGTGTGCGCATGAATTTCTTAACCGGCTTCTCTCTGTACAGCATTATGCATATATATTCCACTTTAATGTGCAGTATAATCGATCCCTGACTCTGCCATGTAGACTCAGGCCACCTGTAAAAATTCCTTGTATTATAGCAAGGTTATTTCATGTTAATGGGTTTTTTCGCACAAGAGCAGGAGGAGTACACTTGATGAGAACACCATCAAGGCTTGGCTGAAGTAAAATGAAACCGTAAAATGGATGACAAGTTTAGAATACAACTAGACAAAATTCAAAATGTTAGACCAAGGGTGGGCAATTAAATTTCCCAAGAGGCCACATGAGACTGTGACTGTTGTAGAGGGCCGAACCAACTGACCAAAATTATTTCTGTATTTTTTTTTATAGCTGTAGATTCACTTTTTTCCACTTACAATTGAGCAGACTTAAAGGGAACCTGTCACCCGAAAAAAGCTCTATTAATATACAGATCTGGAGTTAATCTGCAGCGCTACTAAATGGCCCAGCATCTGCACCTAGCCGAACGCTGCTGTGAGAAAATGAATTTTATCCCCCCCCCCCCCCAAACAGCGTTCAGGGTTCAGTCATGGGGGCAGCGCCGGCGACATTGCTGTGAACACGTCCTGTCAAATGTCACTTCTTTTAACTGTTTCAGGGTTTAAAATGGTGAAAAGAAGTGACGTGCTCATTCTCTGGGTGGCTTCCACAGGGAAACCGCCTGCTCTCTATGCTTAGTAAAATATAAGATTCACCGCACACTCTCTGCGTTATTTATCAAAATTTGATGTGAATTTATTGTACATAATCTGGGAGCGTAACAGAATATACAACTTATGCGATTCTATATATATATAACGTTTCGGCTCAACCAGAGCCTTTGTCATGTGATCGCTGTGAATAAAGAAAAGAAAATACGCAACACAAAATAAATAATGACAAAAGCAGGCAAAAAACACATATTATCCTTCGCATCGGAATAGAGGGTCATCCTGGTGGCACAATAGGCTGTATCCGTCCACCATAAAGCTTCTGCCATACAATGATAACAGCAATAGAGCTCACTAGTAATATAAGTGACGGGTCAGAGTAGAATAGACAGATCAAAATCCGGTGAAATAAGGAAAACGTAATGATCCTGGGTGCCTTGTGGGTAGAAGTAACAGTGTGAATAGTATGTAAATCAAAAGACAAATGCCCAGCGGGTTGATAGAAAGGGTGGAGAACAAATGAATAGATCCATGTGTCATGCTATAACATAAAACCTGTGAGCTGTCCCCTAATAATAACATGAGAAGTGGCATAGTAATTACCTTTATTCCAGATTCAGACAGTGATAAACGGATGGGATTGTCCCAGTAGTAATAGATTTACACTAAAAAGAATGGTGAGAAGTGGATTAACATGTGTGAAAACCAAGAAGACGTGCCCATGGAGGTAGATATGGTACCTATTTGGGTATAAATGTTCCCTTGTAGCTGCCCAGTACTATGGATCTGTGGAGGTAAATGACATGTAAAGGACTGGTCCTGCTAGGGGGAGTTAAGCCGGGGGTTGCCTGGGATCTGTGGTGTTACCTTTAGTGTCCTGTGCTGTAAGCGGCGCTCCCGCGCCTTGCTAAGTCCGGCGTATGTGAGATCCGGTGTTGGCTCTATTTAACAGGGAGCTCCCGGCCGCAGCACCGGAAGTGCGCGGTGCGGACCGGAAGTGACGTGTCACAACTGTGCTGAGCGCTATGCGCATGTCCAGCTCTTGCTATGCCGACCAGTAACATGTCAACAGACAGCTATCTGTAATGGAGAGAGAAAACTCTATGCGGTCAGAAAGGGAATGGTAGATACAGTAAATGAAATTGAATATGTGGTGCAGGAAAATCCCGGACTACTAAATGAGGGGAATGGTATACGGTGACAACAGATATGGGGAATGGAAGGTGATAGGAAAAAGGGACTGAGTAAAATGCAGAATGTGGTGCAGGGACTGCCTGAATAATAAATGAGGGGCATTACTCACAAAACTAAATGAGGATAAGTTATTGAATATATGTTGGTGTATGCATGAGGGAAAGAGGGTAACTCTCCTAATTTCACACAGAAAGGCGGATCTAATATCACGTTTAATTAACAAGTCTTTAAAGAACAGAAAAATGGGTAACAAAGAATAAATAGAAATCGAAATTAAAAAATTCTCTCAAAATGCTCACAATAGCCAATCAATTTCCCTATTGAGTCCCTTAGGGGCCAAGGTATCAAATTTGTGTATCCAAAAAGTCTCTCATGACTTGAGTAGCTTGACATGATCACCTCCTCGCCTGGGCCGGGGGACATGCTCAATAACTTGGAATTTAAGTTGTGCTACTGTATGTCTTGATCTCGTGAAATGGTCTGGTAGGGGTAGCCAATTCTTGCCACATCTGATGGTGGACTTATGACTGGCAATGCGGTCCTTGATGTGTTGTGTGGTTTCACCCACGTAGAAGAGCCCACAGGGGCATTTTACCTAATAAACCACAAAATTGGAGTCACATGTGAAAAAAACCTGTATGGGGTAAGATTTACCAGTCCTGGGGTGGGTTATGCAGTCAGATTTTATGATGTTAGATCATGCTGCACAGTTTAAACACGGGAAAGTACCATTACGTCTGGTGGAGAGGAGTTTGAGTAGAGGTAGGGTGCATGCTGCCTATGTCGGCCCTGACAAGCCTGTCTTTGATGTTGGGGGGTCTCTTACTACACATGAGGGCCGGTTCCCTAAAGGGGGCAATGTCGGGGTATGCCTTAGCTAAAAGGGGCCAATGTCTCCTAATGACAGAGTAGATTTTGGGCATAAGAGGATGAAAGACATGGACAAATGGAATCCTTTTCATGGATTTATTGTGTGGAAGAGGGGATGGGGGTGAAAGAGTCCACGTCCTCTCCTCAGTGAGGAGTCTTGAGGGGTAACATCTTGCCCGGAACTTTTGTGCCATCGTGTCCAACCTGTCGTTCAAAGTACTGGGGTTAGAGACAATATGGGCCGCCCTGTTAAATTGAGATCGCGGCAGGCTATTTTTCATTGTACGAGGATGACAACTGGTATAATGCAAAAGACTATTGCAGTCCGTAGGCTTACAGTAGACGTCCGTGGATGGGCCCCCCAGAGGGTCCTTTGAGACCTTGGGCTCCAGAAATGGCACTGATTCGGTGTCAGAGTGAATGGTAAATTGTAGTTCAGGGAAAATGGAGTTCAAGTATGAATGAAAGGATGTTGGTGTATCATAAGAACCTGTCCAAATGAGGAAAATATCATCTATATAGCGGTGATATCCCAGAACATACCATGAGAAGAGACTATTAGTGAATACGTAGGTAATTTCGAAATGGTTCATAAAGGCATTAGCATAAACAGGAGGGACGTTCGAACCCATTGCTGTGCCACACTTCTGAATGTAGAATGTATCCTCGTACAAAAAGTAATTTTGAAAGAGTACAAGATGGAGTGAATCAAGGCAAAATTGGATAGCATCTTCCGACATAGTGGATTGACATAGCAAGTACCTCGTGGCCTCGATGCCCTTGGTGTGTTGGATGGACGTGTAGAGGCTATTTACATCAAGAGTAACCAGGGTACTGTTTGGTGGGACTGTGTCAAGTTGTTTAATTACTCTAAGAAAATGTCCTGGAGAAAAGATCGGGTTGATCTAATCAGTGGTGTAAGGATCTTTTCCAGGAAGACTGAGAGGGGAGACAAAACAGAATCCGTCGAGGCCACAATTGGTCTACCGGGAGGGTTTTGAAGCGACTTATGAATCTTTGGTAGTACGTAGAAAACCGGTGTAATGGGGTGAGGATTAACTAACAAGAAAGGTAGCAGTTTTTTGATCTATGATGTGCCGTGTAAGATACGTGTCAATCAAGTTGCGAATCTTATAACTGATGTTAGTGACCGCGTCTCTTGGTAAAATACCATAGGTATTGGTGTCTGACAACTGACGATTCACCTCGTTCATGTACTGTCCACGGTTCATAACTACAAGAGCTCCCTCTTTGTCTGCCGGTTTCACAATAATGGATTTATTGGCGTGAGGAAAGTGCTTGTTTCTCAGTAGAAGAGATATTAGAACGTGATGGAAAAAAAACAAGGCATTGTTGGTGAGTAAGATAATTAATCTCCAGGATGCAGGTGCAGCAATGTGTAGCGAGGTGAGGTCCGTCCGGATCTGTGGTGGAGAATCCAGCATGTCAGAGATGGACCAGAGAGCGGGCAGGCAGAGGTAATCGACCGCGGCACAGCGGTACAACAGGGAAGCTGCGCAGAGCCAGGTTAAGCCCCTGCCGGTGGCGTCCTGGATACGAGCGGGGAAAGGAGGGGGAAAAAAATGGCTGGCGCGTAGCACAGCGTGTGATGTCACAAGAACTACAGGGCGGCACAGAGACCAGAAAGGAGATTCTCCACCACAGATCCGGATGGACCTCACCTCGCTACACATTGCTGCACCTGCATCCTGGTGAGTTCCCGCCTGGCGCGGTACCATTTGTGCTGTTATTTCATTAGCCATCCCAGCTTTCATATGTGACACTAGGCCAGCTGCAGCCTACATGAGATGGTCATTCTATTTGAAGGGCACCAGCAGCACGGGCTTTTTTAACTCCTTGCGGTCTCATTGTTTTTTCTGCATCAGTGCCCAGCACAGGCAATTGATGGGGGGTTTTATTTAGGTGGTCACACCATTTTGTTTCTGTACTTTCCTTGCATTTTGTTATCCCTTGAGCGCGGATTCAGCTGCATCATTACTCATTTTCCTGATGCTTCTTCACCTGAAAAAACTTGACAACTTTGCTGCCCGTGTGTACATATCCTCATACAATATTTTCATGAAACCTCGTCTGCTAAATCTGGAACTCTACAACTCAAGATGGTTGTGTTTCAAATCCTGCACTGTTGTACTAAAGCTAAATGCTTCCATATAGTAGACCAGTGTTTCCCAAACTCCAGTCTTCACGGCCCCAACCAATCATGTTTTTATGATTTTCTTAGTATTGCACAGGTGAGAAAACCTGGGACAGTTTATGATGCCTTGAAAATTATTCCATCATTTGTGCAATACCAAGGAAATCCTGAAAACTTGATCTGCTGGGGGTCCGATAGATTTGCACTATAAGACGTTTGCTAAATACATCGGTATTGCGTGCATAGACTATCTATTGTGTTGAGGGCCTTCAACTCTCCACTGACAGATGCTCTCAAGGGAGATGTCAGACTACAAACCTTTTTGTTTTCACCTACAAAAGGTGCCACCAGAGCAGTCTGGTAGCGGATCTCATAGAGAACACAGGAGCACTCGGCAGAACGAGCTCCTCTGTATACGAAACAGTAAGGAGAGAGAACTGCTGAACAAAGATCTGCGAAACCATCAATCAGCATACCGCTGTCTATTGTGTATAGGGCCTCTTAGTTATGGAAATTGCATCTGTACAAATAATAAACCCAATAGTGCATTTGAGCCCAAAGATATAAAAATGACTCTTAATCGGGTAAAAATACTTCAAACATATTAGTGCACATATTGCGGCTTTGCCTCATAAGTGCAAGGTATTAAAAATCTGGCTGCATATCTTTCATTCATGCATTGTGTATTATACTTAGGGTCTTTTTATAGCCGTTGTCCGTTAATAACACCGCATAAAAGTTGAATTGATATTGCAGTCATTCTTCAGATGATCAATAGCCTTCTGAGAATGATCATCTTTGAGAGTTTATGAAAGTCATAACATGTACGCCTCTCTAAATGTAAAACACATTTGAATTAATAGAGAGGATTGTTAAGGTTAAAGAAACATTTTGAGCTGAATAATCTGAGAGTCAGCTGAGAAATATTCTACATTAAGGGAATTGAAAGAGCTAGGGATAACCGTAAGACGTTCCTGAATATGAAATAAGGCCAAGGTTGAAAGAAGTATGTGCAGTTTCTAAGGAGGATCGGGAAGTGGGGAGACTGAATGGTTCGAAGTTTTAGGTTTTTAACTTGGCTTAGGTTTAGAATAGAAACTATTTAATTTCTAAAATTGTTAAATGATGTGTTTATACTGCCCATATTAATTATCTGTATAAATAATTCCCAGTCCTAGTGGAGTAAGCCTGTGAGGGAAAGAAAAGGATGTAATAAATGAAAACTACAATAACTCTTTAGATTAATAAATTGGTGCTGTTATTGGCCAGTCTACGGACTCCTGCCCACAGCTAGATTACAGATCTGCACTGCCCTAATCTGTAATGGGGTGTTCATAAGTGCTGTAGGGTCATATTATACCAATTGTATACAGCAGAAGTGTCAAACTGCATTCCTCGGGGGCCGCCAACAGGTCATGTTTTCAGGATTTCCTTGTATTGCACAGGTGATAATATAATCACCTGCACAGAATGATTCCAGCACCTTGTGGAATGCTAAGGAAATCCTGAAAACATGACCTGTTGGCGGCCCTCGAGGAATGCAGTTTGACACCTCTGGTATACAGTCACACACCCTTTGATATTCTCTATTGCAGTTAGTGGACTTAGAATAACAGATTTGAGGGCATAAAAAAAGTTCCTCGAAAAGGACAAGTGGCCATGGATCCATAATACATAGTACCACAATAAAGGGTGCATGAGACTGTAAATATGCAAAAATATCTAAACAGCTTGGACTCAAGGTTAACTATTCCTTTCGCTGATGCATTGTAGCAAACCCTTCAAAGAAGACACTTGTGCTGATGTGGCTTGTTATAATTGTATTAAACCTGCAGTTGTCAAACCTGCTGCATTTGTACAGATAATGTTATCCTCTTGATGAGAAAAATATTTGCATTCAGCACATGCAGGAATCGAAACAATAAACATATAAGAAAATTGCATATATCTATCATATTACGGCAAATAAACACATAAAAGAACAAGGCTTTCTTCGAAAAGGCTAAAAAATCTTTATTGCTATATATTAAAAAATAATAATTTCATATTCAAGAAGATCATAAAACACATCAAGAATCCGGGTAAATACAAAAAAGGTGGGTAATCCTGGATAAAAAAAAAGTGTACACTGAATAAATAGTAGTAGCAGTAGATGCTGCCAAAAGTAGATGGTATAATAAAGGATAAAATCTAATAATGAATAATAAGCAATTAATAATAACACAGCCTGTTAATTAATAGAATGACCATATAATGTGCTGTATGAGAAATGGATATCAAAATAACAGGCAATATCATAAAAATATATCATATATTCTAAAGCTTTAATAGAATACTTAGTCATGCAGGAAGACTCCGTATAAGGTTAATAAATAGGAAAATAAGCCATGTAATACATAGAGAATAATAATGAACCCTTTGAAGGAGTATAAACATACCAAATTGGACACGTGTCAAGGCAGTGTTACCTTCAATGTAGGGATCGAGGAACCCATCACACCCCACGCGTTTCGCACTGAAACTCTTCGTCCAAAGGTGATTGGTTTCTGGTGTGGAGGCTATATAAATTGTCAGTGACCAATGACCAGGAGGCAATTGTCTCCATTAATTATTTACCAATGTGTAGATCCGCTTTCTCGGAATGCCAATGCAGTAATTTTATATCCACGCCATGTGCACAAACATCACCAAACATCTGCGTCATGTGATAAAGTCACGTGTATGCGTCATTATATAGTCCCGAAGTTCTCACATCACATGGTGAGGTCACGTGTATAGACCTCACTAAAGTCCTGATCACATGGCACCGTCCAATACAAACTGCCGATGATGGGATACAAGTCGGGTCAATGCTCATCAATATGCATCAGTCTTAGAAGTACGCCCCGCAGGGCGTATATAAATGTAAGGTCATAAATGCCGAACCAAATCTAGGTCCTATCTGAGCATTATGGTCACTGACAATTTTGCAAGTTTTCCCACCTACAAACAATGGAGAGGTCTGTAATTTTTATCGTAGGTACTCTTCACCTGTGAGATACAGAATCTAAAAATAAAACCTAGAAAATTACATTGTATGATTTTTAAATAATTAAATTGCAATTTATTGCATGAAATAAGTATCTGTTCATCTACTAACCAGGAAGAATTCTGGCTCTCACAGACCTGTTAGTTTTTCTATAAGGCTATGTTCACACGATCCTTTTTTTGATCCTTTTTTTTTTTCAGGTCCTTTTTCCATGCAGGGTACAGTCCAATGTTACTCTATGGAAAACAAAAACCGCTGTGCCCACTATCCTTTTTTTCTCAGGCAAATCCGCGAGGATTTGCCTGCAGAAAAAAAGAAGTACCATGTCACTTCTTTCTGCGGATTCAGCTCCTGTTTTCAACAGGCACCAATAGGAAAGTGCTGTTGA
Organism: Ranitomeya variabilis; assembly: GCF_051348905.1. NCBI lineage: Eukaryota > Metazoa > Chordata > Amphibia > Anura > Dendrobatidae > Ranitomeya > Ranitomeya variabilis. Next base: position 808,829,462 of record NC_135233.1, read on the forward strand.
AAACCCGCAGAGGAATCTGCAGAAGAAACTGCAGGAAAATCAGCAGTGCAGTTTTGCACTGCGGGTTTTCCAAATCAGGACCTGAAAAAAAAAGGATCAAAAAAAGGATCAAAAAAAGGATCGTGTGAACATGGCCTAAGAAGCCCTCCTACTCTGCTGCACTCATTACCTGTATTAATTCCACCTGTTTGAACTCGTTACCTGTATAAAAGACACTTGTCCACACACTCAATCTATCATACGCCATCTATCACACTCTGACCTCTCCACCATGGCCAAGACCAAAGAGCTGTCTAAGGACACCAGAGACAAAATTGTAGAACTGCACAAGGCTGGGATGGGTTAAGGAGAATAGGCAAGCAGCTTGGTGAGAAGGCAACAACTGTTGGCACCATTATTAGAAAATGGAAGAAACACATACTGACTGTCAATCTTCCTTGATCTGGGGCTCCAAGCAAGATCTCGCCTCATGGAGTACGGATGATTTTTGATGATTTTGAGAGAGGTCAGGAAACAGCCCAGAACTAAAGGTGAGGACCTGGTCAATGACCTAAAGAGAGCTTGAACCACCGTCTCAAACATTTGCCTTTAGTAACACACTATGCCGTCATTGATTAAAATACTGCAGGACACGCAGGGTCCCCCTGCTCATGCCAGCACATGTCCAGGCCCCTTTTGAAGTTTGCCAAGTGCTATAATGATGGGTCGTGGCTGGGTCTTCCACCTGAAATACACAGCCAGTGCAACTAGGGAGTTGCTCTGTTAGAAGCCTTTCAAGGTCATGGAGGGGTCTTGCCAGTCTCCAAACCTGAATCCAATAGATAATGTTTGGAGGGAGCTGAAACTCAGTGTTGTCCAGTGACAGCCCTGAAACCTGAAATATCTGGAAAATATCTGTTTGGAGGAGTTGGCCAAAATCCCTGCTACAGTGAGTGCAAACTTGGTCCAGAACTACAGGAATCGTCTGACCTCTGTAATTGCAAACAAAGGTTCCTGTACCAAATATTAAGTTCTGTTTTTCTATTGTATCAAATACTTATTTCATGCAATAAAATGCAAATTATGCAAAAATCATACAATGCGATTTTATGGATTATGTTTAAGTTTCTGCCACTCATAAGTGTGCCTATGATAAAAATTACCTTTCTTTGTAAGTTGGAAAACTTGCAAAATCTGCATTGTATAAAATAATTATTTTCCCCAATGTGTCTATCAAAAGTTAGTAAACATGAGCTGAGGCAAAGTCCAAAAAGTGTGACCATGACAATACAGGTGAAGCAACTCTGTTTAGAGGATCTCCTAAAGAAAGAGTCAAGTACCTTAATATAATAGACACCAGATAGATGAAAAGTAATCGGAGAGATTTAAGAAACGTAAGAGGGGAAAAAAAATATTCTCAGAAGGTAAAAAAGAATAAATATGTAATGATAGACACCAGAAAAAGCTACAAGTGTGAAGGTGAAAATAAAATGTTTTAATTAAAACAAGTGTACAATATAAGTGCAATGAAGGGGAAGCAGCAATCAATGTGCAAAGTGAGCGAAAAAGAAGTTTAGGGTGTGTATGTATATCTATATATGTATGTGTGTGTATATGTATGTATATGTGTGTATATATATATATATATGTGTGTGTGTATGTATATATATATATGTGTGTATATATATATGTGTGTGTATGTATATATATATATAATGTGTATGTGTGTGTATATATATATATATATATATATATATATATATATATATATATATATATATATATATATATATATATATATATATATATATATATATATATATATATATATATATATTCTCTAATACTATTAAACATATCAAAAACATACCGTAAGTAGTGTGGTGGGTTCCTGAATCTCTACACTGACGGTAATGCTGCCTTGATACGTGTCCGGTTTGGTATGTTTGTGGTCCTTATACTCCTTCAGAAGGTTCATTATTATTCTCTATGTATTAAATGTCTTGTTTTTCCTCCTTATTAACCTTATATGTTTTTTTTCTTGCATGATTAACCCCTTCAAGTCGCGGCCCTTTTTCGTTTTTGCGTTTTGGTTTTTCACTTCCCTCATTCCCAGACCCATAACTTTTTTATTTTTCCGTCAATATGGTCATGTGAGGGCTTATTTTTTGCGGGACGAGTTGTACTTTTGAACGACACCATTGGTTTTACCATGTCTTTTACTAGAAAACAGAAAAAAAAAATTCCAAGTGCGGTGAAATTGCAAAAAAAGTGCAATCCCACACTTGTTTTTGTTTTAGCTTTTTTGCTAGGTTCACTAAATGCTAAAACTAACCTGCCATTGTGATTCTCTAGGTCATTACGAGTTCATAGACACCTAACATGTCTAGGTTATTTTTTATCCAAGTGGTGAAAAAAAATTAAAAACTTTGCTTAAAAAAATAAATAAAAAAAGTGCCATTTTCCGATACCCGAAGCGTCTCCATTTTTCGTGATCTGGGGTTGGGTGAGGGCTTATTTTTTGCGTGCCGAGCTGAAGTTTTTAATAATATCACTTTTGTGCAGATACGTTCTTTTGATCGCCCGTTATTGCATTTTAATGCAATGTCGCGGCGACCAAAAAAACGTAATTCTGGCGTTTCAATTTTTTTTTCGCTACGCTGTTTAGCAATCAGGTTAATGCTTTTTTTTAATTGATAGATCGGGCGATTCTGAACGCGGCGATACCAAATACGTGTAGGTTTGATTTTTTTTTTTAATTGTTTTATTTAGGATGGGGCGAAAGGGGGGTGATTTAAACTTTTATATTTTTTATATTTTTTCATATTTTTAAAACTATTTTTTTTTACTTGTGCCATGCTTCAATAGCCTCCATGGGAGGCTAGAAGCTGGCACCACTCGATTGGCTCAGCTACATAGCAGCGATCATGAGATCGCTGCTATGTAGCTGAATTTCAGGTGTGCTGTGAGCGCCGACCACAGGGGGGTGCTCACAGCAGGCCGGCATCAGTAACCATAGACGTCTCAAGGACCTCTATGGTTACCATCCTGATGCATCGCCGACCCCCGATCATGTGACAGGGGTCGGCAATGACGTCAATTCCGGCCGCCCGGCCGGAAGCGCCGGTTAAATGCCGCTGTCTGCGTTTGACAGCGGCATTTAACAGGTTAATAGCGGCGGGTGAATAGCGATTTCACCCGGCGCTATTGCGCGCACCTGTCAGCTGTACAAAACAGCTGACATGTCGCGACTTTGATGTGGGCTCACCACCGGAGCCCACATCAAAGGGGGAGACACGACATGCGCCGTACTTGTACGGCGCATGTCGTGAAAGGGTTAAGTATACTATTAAGGCTTTGGAATATATACTTTTATCATATTGCCTGTTATTTTGATATTGATTTCTCATACTGATTTCTCATACAGCCTACTATACTGTTATTCTATTAACCCCTTAGGTACCGAGCCATTTCTGACTTTGATGACTAGGCCAATTTTTTTTTAATCTGACCAGTATCACTTTACATGGTAATAACTCCGGGAATGGTTCAACAGATCCCACTGATTCCGAGATATTTTTTTTTTTTGTGACATATTGTACTTCAAAATAGTGGTAACATTTGATTGATATGACTATGTGGCGTCATGGAATGATCGCGTCCCTGCAGATCGGGTGAAAGGGTTAACTCCAATTTCACCCGATCTGCAGGGACAGGGGGAGTGGTACTTCAGCCCAGGGGGGGTGGCTTCACCCCCCCCGTGGCTACGATCGCTCTGATTGGCAGTTTCACTTTCAACAGCCAATCAGAGCGATTTGTAATATTTCACCTAAAAAACTGGTGAAATATTACAATCCAGCCATGGTCGATGCTGCAATATCATCGGCCATCTAACCTACAGCAAACTATGGAGTACATAGTCCCATACACAAATGTAAGATTTGTAACACGATTTTATTAACAATCATAGACTAAATAATGATAAATAAATACATACAAGCTGACAATACAAGGTACAGAATTGGTGCAAATACAGACAGACACAAACTACCATAGTGGCAGTATGGGATATAGCAGCTGAATTTCAGATTCCTCCTAAAAAGTGCTTAGTGCATAACAAAATGTCAATAAGTATGTGGCTAAGTCCCTATATATGCTGGGATTGCTTATGTAGCATCCTACCAAACCACTACTCTAGAGAAGGGGAGGGAGGGAGGAGGAAAGTGCCGCTAATCTTACCCATGTGTAAATGCCAGTAGTGCGTCTCCAGCAGCCCCGAATATCATCGGCCATGGCTGGAAACACTGATGTGACCCCCCCCCCACCCCACCGATCGCCCCCCCAAGCCACCGATCTGTGGTCCGCTCCCCTCCATCTTGTGCTCCGCTCCCCCGTCCTCCTGTCCGCTCCCCCGTGCTCCTATGCCACCCCCCGTGCTCTGACGCCCCCCCCCCCCCGTGCCCCGATCTCCACCCCCTTATACTTACCGAGGCTCCCGGTGTCCATTCGTCTTCTCCATGGGCGCTGCCGTCTTCCAAAATGGCCGGCAGATTCGTTCCAGATATAATTTGGTCACTGTGATAAAACCTATCACAGTGATCAAAATAAAAAAAATAGTAAATGACCCCCCCCCTTTATCACCCTCATAGGTAGGGACAATAATAAAAAAAAGAAAATATTTGTTTTTCGTTTTCCACTAGGGTTAGGGTTAGAACTAGGGTTAGAACTAGGGGTAGGGTTAGGGTTAGGGCATGTGCACACAGTGCGGATTTGGGTGCGGATCCGCAGCAGATTGGCCACGGATCCGCAGCGGATTGGCCGCTGTGAATTCGTAGCACTTTTCCATCAGGTTTACAGTACCATGTACACCTATGGAAAACCAAATCCGCTGTGCCCATGGTGTGGAAAATTCCGTGCGGAAATGCTGCGTTGTATTTTCCGCAGCATGTCAATTATTTGTGCGGATTCCGCAGCGTTTTACACCTGTTCCTCAATAGGAATCCGCAGGTGAAATCCACACAAAAAAACACTGGAAATCCGCTGTAAATCTGCAGGTAAAACGCAGTGTTTTTTACCTGCAGATTTTTCAAAAATCGTGCGGAAAAATCTGACACGAATCCGCAACGTGGGCACATAGCCTTAGGGTTAGGGTTGGAATTAGGGCTAGGGTTGGAAATAGGGTTAAGATTAGGCTTGTGGTTAGGGTTACGGATAGGGTTGGGAGTGTGTTGGGGTTACAGTTGTGGTTAGGGTTGGGATTAGGGTTAGGATTAGGGTTAGGGTTGGGATTAGGGTTACGGGTGTGTTGGGGTTAGGGTTGTGGTTAGGGGTGTGTTGGGGTTAGGGTTGTGATTAGGGTTAGGGCTACAGTTGGGGTTATGGTTAGGGGTGTGTTGGGGTTAGTGTTGAAGTTAGAATTGAGGGGTTTCCACTGTTTGGGCACATCAGGGGTCTCCAAACGCAACATGGCACCACCATTGATTCCAGCCAATCTTGCGTTCAAAAAGTGAAATGGTGCTCCCTCCCTTCCAAGCCCCAACGTGCGCCCAAACAGTGGTTTACCCCCACATATGGGGTTCCAGCGTACTCAGGACAAACTGGGCAACAACTGTTGTGGTCCAATTTCCCCTGTTACCCTTGCAAAAATAAAAAATTACTTGCTAAAACATAATTTTTGAGGAAAGAACAATTATTTTTTATTTTCACGGCTCTGCGTTATAAACTTCTGTGAAGCACTTGGGGGTTCAAAGTGCTCACCACACATCTAGATAAGTTCCTTGGGAGGTCTAGTTTCCAAAATGGGGTCACTTGTGGGGGAGCTCCAATGTTTAGGCACACAGGGGCTCTGCAAATGCAACGTGACGCCCGCAGACCATTCCATCAAAGTCTGCATTTCAAATGTCACTACTTCCCTTCCGAGCCCTGATGTGTGCCCAAACAGTGGTTTACCCCCACATATGGGGTACCAGCATACTCACAACAAACTGGGCAACAAATATTGGGGTCCAATTTCTCCTGTTATTCTTGTGAAAATAAAAAATTGCTTGCTAAAACACCTTTTTTGAGGAAAGAAAAATGATTTTTTATTTTCACGGCTCTGCGTTGTAAACTTCTGTGAAGCACTTGGGGGTTGAACGTGCTCACCACACATCTAGATAAGTTCCTTGGGGCGTCTAGTTTCCAAAATGGGGTCACTTGTGGGGTGTTTCTACTGTTTAGGCACATCAGGGGCTCTGCAAACGTAACATGATGCCTGCAGACCAATCCATCAAAGTCTGCATTCCAAAACGTCACTACTTCCCTTCCGAGCCCCGGCATCTGCCCAAACAGTGGTTTACCCCCACAAATGGGGTATCCGCATACTCAGGAGAAACTGGTCAACAACTTTTGGGGTCAAATTTCTCCTGTTACCCTTGGGAAAATTAAAAAATTCTGGGCTAAAAAAATATTTTTGAGGAAAGGAAACACATTTATTATTTTCACGGCTCTGCGTTATAAACTTCTGTGAAGCACTTGGGGGTTCAAAGAGCTCACCACACATCTAGATAAGTTCCCTTGGGGGTCTAGTTTCCAAAATGGGGTCACTTGTGGGGAGTTCCTACTGTTTAGGCACATCAGGGGCTCTGCAAATGCAACCTGACACCCGCAGAGCATTCCATCAAAGTCTGCATTTCAAAACGTCACTACTTCCCTTCCGAACCCCGACGTGTGCCAAAACAGTGGTTTACCCCCACATATGGGGTATCCGCATACTCAGGAGAAACTGGTCAACAACTTTTGGGGTCAAATTTCTCCTGTTACCCTTGGGAAAATTAAAAAATTCTGGGCTAAAAAAATATTTTTGAGGAAAGGAAACACATTTATTATTTTCACGGCTCTGCGTTATAAACTTCTGTGAAGCACTTGGGGGTTCAAAGTGCTCACCACACATTTAGATTAGTTCCTTGGGAGGTCTAGTATCCAAAATGGGGTCACTTGTGGGGGAGCTCCAATGTTTAGGCACACAGGGGCTCTCCAAACGCGACATGGTGTCCGCTAATGATTGGAGCTAATTTTCCATTCAAAAAGCCAAATGGCGTGCCTTCCCTTCCGAGCCCTGCCTTGCCCCCAAGCAGTGGTTTACCCCCACATATGGGGTATCATCGTACTCAGGACAAACTGGACAACAACATTTGGGGTCCAATTTCTCCTATTACCCTTGGGAAAATAAAAAATTCCGGGCCAAAAATCATTTTTGAGGAAATAAAAATTATTTTTTATTTTCACGGCTCTGTGTTGTAAACTTCTGTAAAGCACCTGGGGGTTTTAAGTGCTCACTATGCATCTAGATAAGTTCCTTGGGGGTCTAGTTTCCAAAATGGGGTCACTTGTAGGGGAGCTCCAATGTTTAGGCACACAGGGGCTCTCCAAACGCGACATGGTGTCCGCTAACGATTGGAGCTAATTTTCCATTCAACAAGTCAAATGGCGCGCCTCCCCTTCCGAGCCTTGCCGTGCACTTAAACAGTGGTTTACCCCCACATATCAGGTATCGTCGTACTCAGGAGAAATTGCCCAACAAATTTTAGGATCCATTTTATCCTGTTGCCCATGTGAAAATGAAAAAATTGAGGCTAAAGGAAATTTTGTGTGAAAAAAAAAGTACTTTTTCATTTTTACGGATCAATTTGTGAAGCACCTGAGGGTTTAAAGTGCTCACTATGCTTCTAGATAAGTTCCTTGGGGGGTCTAGTTTCCAAAATGGGGTCACTTGTGGGGGAGCTCCAATGTTTAGGCACACAGGGGCTCTCCAAACGTGACATGGTGTCCGCTAGCGATGGAGATAATTTTTCATTCAAAAAGTCAAATGGCGATCCTTCCCTTCCGAGCCTTACCATGTGCCCAAACAGTGGTTTACCTCCACATGTGAGGTATCGATATACTCAGGAGAAATTGTCCAACAAATTTTAGGATCCATTTTATCCTGTTGCCCATGTGAAAATGAAAAAATTGAGGCTAAAATAATTTTTTTGGGAAAAAAAAGTACTTTTTCATTTTTACGGATCAATTTGTGAAGCACCTGAGGGTTTAAAGTGCTCATTATGCATCTAAATAAGTTCCTTGGGGGGTCTAGTTTCCAAAATGGGGTCACTTGTGGGGGAGCTCCAATGTTTAGGCACACGGGGGCTCTCCAAACGCGACATGGTGTCCGCTAAAGATTGGAGCCAATTTTTCATTCAAAAAGTCAAATGGCGCTCCTTCCCTTCCGAGCCCTGCCTTGCGCCCAAACAGTGGTTTACCCCCACATATGAGGTATCAGCGTACTCAGGACAAATTGGACAACAACGTTCGTGGTCCAGTTTCTCCTTTTACCCTTGGGAAAATAAAAAAAATTGTTGCTAAAAGATCATTTTTGTGACTAAAAAGTTAAATGTTTATTTTTTACTTCCATGTTGCTTCTGCGGCTGTGAAACACCTGAAGGGTTAATAAACTTATTGATTGTGGTTTTGAGCACCTTGAGGGGTGCAGTTTTTAGAATGGTGTCACTTTTGGGTATTTTCAGCCATATAGAACCCTCAAAATGACTTCAAATGTGAGGTGATCCCTAAAAAAAATGGTTTTGTAAATTTTGTTGTAAAAATGAGAAATCACTGGTCAAATTTTAACCCTTATAACTTCCTAGCAAAAAAAAAAGTTTCCAAAATTGTGCTGATGTAAAGTAGACATGTGGGAAATGTTATTTATTAACTATTTTGTGTCACATAACTCTCTGGTTTAACAGAATAAAAATTAAAAATGTGAAAATTGCAAAATTTTCAAAATTTTCGCCAAATTTCCGTTTTTTTCACAAATAAACTCAGAAATTATCGACCTAAATTTACCTCTATCATGAAGCCCAATATGTCACGAAAAAACTATCTCAGAATCGCTAGAATCCGTTGAAGCGTTCCTGAGTTATTACCTCATAAAGGGACACTGGTAAGAATTGCAAAAAACGGCCAGGTCATTAAGGCCAAAATAGGCTGGGTCATGAAGGGGTTAAAAAAATTATTGAAAATTATTATTGTTGGCCCACACACTAGGGCTGAGAAGGAAGGAGTATTATTTGGCTTTTGGAGCACAGATTTTACCAGAATAGCTTGCGGGTGATATATGCGGAGCCCCGAAGGTGCCAGAACATCAGACAAACCCCGAAAGAGACCCTATTGTAGAAACTGCACCTCTCAATGAAATCGTCTACAGTTGCAGTGATTATTTTGTAACATCGACGCTAGGCTATTTTTCTGGAGAATTGCAAATCTGCCAGTCTAGTACCCATACGTTGTATCCCCTTACAGTGTAGAGCCCCCATATATTGTAGCTCCCCAGACATTGTGCCCAGCTTGTTCTTCTGGCGATGTTAAGTGCCTTCTCTCCATTACAATATTGCCAAACATGCGGCCGCTTACTGTGGTTTAGGCACAGTAGGGTTCAGGAGTGGGCATTTAGATTTGGGAGCGCATAATTCACTGGATTTTATTTGAGGAGCGGGAGCCATGTCGCTTTTCCAGAGTCTTTGTTCTACCAGTAATGTAGGAACCCCCTATAATTCCAGTGACAGATGACACACCTGAGTGGGGGCTGGTTTTGTGCAGGATAAATTAGGGGTTTTATTGGTAACATTTTGGGGCACATAATATTTTTCGATCACTTCCAATATAAGACGGGAACACATTCATGTGTTCTTCACTGAGCTCTTATGTCGGGGTTTTCATGTAAATCCCACAAAAATGCAATTCAGACGAAACCCCCAATGGAACTACCCACCATGAGTCAGCTGGAGACTCTTTGTACTGTTCTGGTGGTATCCATCTTTTTAGGTGTTCACAACATCTGTGGTCTTCCACACTTGTATGCTAAAAAGACACCTAAAATGATGTGACACTGCTGAAGCATAGACCAGTCCAAAGTGGCACCACCTCCACCTGCCTCGTAAGCGAGTAGTTCCATCGAGAATTTTAAATGAATCGCGGATTTGGGGTATTGACACAGAAACCCAAATGCAAGTGCTAAGCCAAGAGTGCAGGATAAATAAGCTGAGCCTTAGGCTGGGTTCACATTGCATCTTTGGCGTCCGTTAGACAGACTACATTACACCGCAGTATAACGCGGTGTAATGCAGTCCGTTAATGCCGCCATTAAGTCCTATGGCGGACACATCACTAGCGCACGCTCACAGTGGGCGTGCGCTAGCGATGTGCTGTCATTGAGTGATGGACCCCGGGACGCGGGCTGCAGCGTTTTTGGGTCCGTCACTGCTAGCACAGATAGAGCATCTGCTAGCTCTATATGCGCTAGGGTGCAGACATAACGTAAGTTCCGATAACTGCAGCCCGTTAACGCATGTGTTGAACGGGCTGCTGTTAATGCAATGTGAACCCAGCCTTATGCCGGGATCACATATGCGAGAAATACGGCCGAGTCTCGCATGTTAATACCCGGCATTGCTGCCGTCACTCAGGAGCGGAGCATGAGGCTGCATGTATTACTATGCGGCCGCACGCCCCACTCCTGAGTGACGTGGCAATGCCGGGTATTAACATCTGAGACTCGGCCGTATTTCTCGCATGTGTGATCTCGGCCTTATTTTGATTTTTAGGAAGTAGAATGAACATATAAAAATCAATTTTTCTGGTACCATTTTGGGGCACATAATATTTTTTGATCGCTTTTTATTCAGATTTTTCAGACACAGAATGAACAAAACACTTCAATTCAGTTATTGTTTTTAATTTATTTATTTTTCCTTCTTCACCTTGCGGTAAAAGTGATAAGACCGATTTGTTCGTCAGTTCCAGATAACAGATTTATATTGGTTTTTATGCTTTGCTCTTTTTACAGTCTAAAAACAATATTTTAGCAAAATGAATTTTTTTTTTTTTTATACATATGACATTTTGATTTCTTTTCTGTTTGCTGAAAAAGCGACATTTTGGGCGTGTTTTTTTTTTTATTTTTTTTATTTTTTTGTATGGCATCTGCCAAATAGAAAAAATAACATGCCAGTTTTATAGAGTGGGTGGTTCTGGATATGGCAATACTAATTACGAGTACTTTTTTTTGCTTATTTTTGTTTTATAAGAAACGCTGCGTTTAGAGTGGCAAAAACGTAATTTTGTGATTTGTGTACACTTCTTTTTTTTTACACTTTTTCACTTTGGGACATCTATAATTTTTATGTTGAGCACTGGTCTCATACAGTGCTTTACTCATGTACAGCAGTGTTTGAGACTGTAGTTGTCTCACTGACTGCCTGTGAGAGCCAGCTTAGAGCTGGATCTCACTGGCCACCGTACCCTGAAGTCAAGTGACCGCAGGGTACCATGGTAACCATCAAGTCCCGTGATTCTCATTGCGGGAGCCCACGGTTACAACTTAAATACTGCTGTCACACCGGTATTAGAGCAGTTCATCGGCCCCAATTGGTCGTAAAACCATCCGGGGCCTATACTGCAGGGTGTTAGCTGCCATGTACAACTGACACCTGTGGGAATCCGCGATGCTGGGCGGCGCTATTCCCTTATTCCCCATCGCCGTTTTAATCAGTCTGGCTAATTCTTGTTCCACTCAGCATTGGGAGTCTGACTCGCTCAGGGTGCTGATTATTTGAATCAGTTCTTCTGTGAGCCTTGGGTGGAGCCGCTCCCTTTATAAACACCCAGCAGTTAACTTTTGGTTGCCAGTTATAAGTTATACTTTCCCTGGTTAATACTATTGCAATTCATCTATGATTCTTTTCCATCCCTGACCTTGGCTTGTATTTGACTATCCAACTGTTTTTATATTTTGTCCCTAACTTCTCTCTGACAACCCACAACACTGTTCATTAGTAGTGATGAGTAGGGTTGAGCGACTTTCATTTTTTTAAGATCGAGTAGGGTTTTGGGAAACCCGATTTTGTCCAGAGTCGAGTCGAGTGCAGTCGGCCGATTATCGCTAAAAGTCGGGGATCGACCGAAACACGAAACCCAATGCAAGTCAATGGGGAAGCATAGTCGGCAGTGAGTGGAGGCCAGGAAAACACCTACAGTGCCCATTTTAATGCCAAAAACATCCATTCTTGTTTCTGAAGCTTGCCAATCTTAATTAACTGTATAATAATAGTTGGGCATAGGGAATTGGGGGAAAGTTGTGGGGGGAGTAGGGCTGGCTCAAGTTTTTCGTGGGCCCAGGAAATGCGGACTACGTCACGGCGGTGTTGCAGGGAAAGGTAAGTATTTAAAAGTTGCAAGTGCTGTGATCCTGAGCAAGCAGGGGGGGCCCACTCGTTCGCATTGCCACTGGCACAGGGCCCCTCAAAGTACGGCGGTGTGTTTGCATGGCGGGGGCGCCTCCCACCAGCAGCGACACTTTTGCGTACTCTGAGGGGCCCTGTGCCAGTGACGTCGCCAACGAGTATGCCCCCCCACCTGATGAAGGAACCTGCACTTTCATCTGCACCTTCCTCTTTGTCCCTGTGTAAGGTGGTATAACATGCGGGAAGGGGAACCTTACTTTCAGCAGGGACAGATTCTGGCTGTGTAGAGTACAAGGGGAATGTAGTGGTCTAGGTCAATGTACCAGCAGACTCATTTAGCAGTGGCTGGGCAATGGGCAGGATGAGGAGGAAACAGATATAGGGCCAAAGAATAAAGTAGGCTACATGCAGTTCAAAATTGGTAACAGGACTAAACAGGCGGCATTGCTTTGTTCAGTGGAGTAGCAAACCCAAGAGCAGCAGACACTGTTTCAAGGGCCTAACCACACTAGTAGGCCAAATGCAGTTTAATATCTGATAGTATAGGGCGAAAGCCAGAATGTGGAAGCTCAGCTTTGTTCAGTTGAGGACAACACCAGGGAGGGGCAGACACCTTTAGTAGGCCGGAAAAGCCTATTGCATTTTTTAAAATGGTAATTTGGAGCAGAAGGTTGAAGCTCAGCTTTATTTAGTTGAGGGCAACACCAGGGAGGGGCAGAAGCCGTTAGTAGGCCCTAACCACCATTTTTTTTTTTTTTAAAACCACTTAATGAGAGCCGGAAGGTTGAAGCTCAGCTTTATTTAGTTGAGGACAACACCAGGGAGGGGCAGAAGCCGTTAGTAGGCCCTAACCACCATTTTTTTTTTTAAAACCACATAATGAGAGCCGGAAGGTTGAAGCTCAGCTTTATTTAGTTGAGGACAACACCAGGGAGGGGCAGAAGCCGTTAGTAGGCCCTAACCACCATTTTTTTTTTAAAACCACTTAATGAGAGCCGGAAGGTTGAAGCTCAGCTTTATTTAGTTGAGGACAACACCAGGGAGGGGCAGAAGCCGTTAGTAGGCCCAAACCACCATTTTTTTTTTAAAACCACTTAATGAGAGCCGGAAGGTTGAAGCTCAGCTTTATTTAGTTGAGGACAACACCAGGGAGGGGCAGAAGCCGTTAGTAGGCCCTAACCACCATTTTTTTTTTTAAAACCACATAATGAGAGCCGGAAGGTTGAAGCTCAGCTTTATTTAGTTGAGGACAACACCAGGGAGGGGCAGAAGCCGTTAGTAGGCCCTAACCACCATTTTTTTTTTAAAACCACTTAATGAGAGCCGGAAGGTTGAAGCTCAGCTTTATTTAGTTGAGGACAACACCAGGGAGGGGCAGAAGCCGTTAGTAGGCCCTAACCACCATTTTTTTTTTAAAACCACTTAATGAGAGCCGGAAGGTTGAAGCTCAGCTTTATTTAGTTGAGGACAACACCAGGGAGGGGCAGAAGCCGTTAGTAGGCCCTAACCACCATTTTTTTTTTTTTTAAAACCACTTAATGAGAGCCGGAAGGTTGAAGCTCAGCTTTATTTAGTTGAGGACAACACCAGGGAGGGGCAGAAGCCGTTAGTAGGCCCTAACCACCATTTTTTTTTTTAAAACCACATAATGAGAGCCGGAAGGTTGAAGCTCAGCTTTATTTAGTTGAGGGCAACACCAGGGAGGGGCAGAAGCCGTTAGTAGGCCCTAACCAAAGTTGAAGGCCAAATGCAGTTTAATTTCTGATACTATAGGCCGAAAGCCAGAAGGTGGAAGTTCCGATTTAGACAGTGGAGGACAATTTGAATTAGGGACTGCAGACAGACTTAGTAGGCTGTCCCCTGTGGACCATGCATCCACCACATTAACCCATTGCGCCGTAATGGACACGTAATCTTCCGTGGCCATGCCTACAGGTCCATGCGTCTGTTGTCAGGTGCACCTTTGTACTCACAGATTGCCAGAGTGCATGGACAATGCGGTCTTCTACATGCTGGTGGAGGGTTGGGATGGCTTTTCTCGCAAAAGAAGTGTCGACTGGTTAGCTTGTAGCGTGGTACAGCGTAGTCCATCATGGCCTTATTAATAGTAAATAAAATATATAACTAGGCTCTATGAACTTTTAAATAGGTTCCAGGGGTACACGGGCAGCATTGGTGTGGTCAGTGGAGGAGTATTGCAAGTAGGGGCTGCAGACAGGCTATCAAAGGCCTAAAATAACAAACAGTAGGCAGTCATGGCAGTTTTACATCGGTTACATGGATACACAGGCAGGCACTCCAGGCAGCATTGTGCTCAGTGGAGGAGTATTGCAAGTAGGGGCCGCAGACAGGCTATCAAAGGCCTAAAATAACAAACAGTAGGCAGTCATGGCAGTTTTACATCGGTTACATGGATACACAGGCAGGCACTCCAGGCAGCATTGTGGTCAGTGGAGGAGTATTGCAAGTAGGGGCCGCAGACAGGCTATCAAAGGCCTAAAATAACAAACAGTAGGCAGTCATGGCAGTTTTACATCGGTTACATGGATACACAGGCAGCTAGGTGGTGAGTGGAGGAGTATTTAAAGTAAGGACCGCAGACAGGCTATCAAAGGCCTAACATAACAAACAATAGGCTCATGGCAGTTTTACAGCGGTTACATGGATACACGGGCAGGCAGCTTGGTGGTGAGTGGAGGAGTATTTAAAGTATGGACCGCAGACAGGCTTCGAAGGCCTAACACAATAAAATGGGCTGGCTGTAGGCACTTTAAAATTGGTTCCAGGGGTACACGGGCAGCAGTGGTCTGGTCAGTGGAGGCCTAGTGGAAGTATGGACCGCAGACAGGCTTCGAAGGCCTAACACAATAAAATGGGCTGGCTGTAGGCACTTTAAAATTGGTTCCAGGGGTACACGGGCAGCAGTGGTCTGGTCAGTGGAGGCCTAGTGGAAGTATGGACCGCAGACAGGCTTCGAAGGCCTAACACAATAAAATGGGCTGGCTGTAGGCACTTTAAAATTGGTTCCAGGGGTACACGGGCAGCAGTGGTCTGGTCAGTGGAGGACTAGTGGAAGTATGGACCGCAGACAGGCTTCGAAGGCCTAACACAATAAAATGGGCTGGCTGTAGGCACTTTAAAATTGGTTCCAGGGGTACACGGGCAGCAGTGGTCTGGTCAGTGGAGGCCTAGTGGAAGTATGGACCGCAGACAGGCTTCGAAGGCCTAACACAATAAAATGGGCTGACTGTAGGCACTTTAAAATTGGTTCCAGGGGTACACGGGCAGCAGTGGTCTGGTCAGTGGAGGACTAGTGGAAGTATGGACCGCAGACAGGCTTCGAAGGCCTAACACAATAAAATGGGCTGGCTGTAGGCACTTTAAAATTGGTTCCAGGGGTACACGGGCAGCAGTGGTCTGGTCAGTGGAGGACTAGTGGAAGGAGGGAGCGCAGAAAGGCTTCAAAGGCCTAACATAACAAACAATAGGCTCATGGCAGTTTTACAGCGGTTACATGGATACACGGGCAGGCAGCTTGGTGGTGGTGAGTGGAGGAGTATTTAAAGTAGGGACCGCAGACAGGCTATCAAAGGCCTAACATAAAAAAACAATAGGCTCATGGCAGTTTCACAGCGGTTACATGGATACACGGGCAGGCAGCTTGGTGGTGGTGAGTGGAGGAGTATTTAAAGTAGGGACCGCAGACAGGCTATCAAAGGCCTAACATAACAAACAATAGGCTCATGGCAGTTTTACAGCGGTTACATGGATACACGGGCAGGCAGCTTGGTGCTGAGTGGAGGAGTATTTAAAGTATGGACCGCAGACAGGCTTCGAAGGCCTAACACAATAAAATGGGCTGGCTGTAGGCACTTTAAAATTGGTTCCAGGGGTACACGGGCAGCAGTGGTCTGGTCAGTGGAGGCCTAGTGGAAGGAGGGACCGCAGACAGGCTTCGAAGGCCTAACACAATAAAATGGGCTGGCTGTAGGCACTTTAAAATTGGTTCCAGGGGTACACGGGCAGCAGTGGTCTGGTCAGTGGAGGACTAGTGGAAGGAGGGAGCGCAGAAAGGCTTCAAAGGCCTAAAATAACAAACAATAGGCTCATGGCAGTTTTACAGCGGTTACATGGATACACGGGCAGGCAGCTTGGTGGTCAGTGGAGGAGTAGGGACCGCAGACAGGCTATCAAAGGCCTAAAATAACAAACAATAGGCTCATGGCAGTTTTACAGCGGTTACATGGATACACGGGCAGGCAGCTTGGTGCTGAGTGGAGGAGTAGTGCAAGGAGTGTCTGTCCCAGTACTCCCAAAATATAAATAGATGTTAATGTCTCGCAAAACAACCAAAACAAAAAAAAAGATGGCATACTTAGGTACAGGGGTGGGCTCATCTGCTGTGTTTCTGACATAGTAATTTGGCAGTAACTATTTAATGGTGCCAATATAGGACACAGACACAGACTACTTTAAGTTGCATCATAGATGTCTACAAATTTGTATTGTCAGTGCCAGACATTGAATGATGTCAGCGAATAGACTAAAGATTGGTGGAGCTGTGCGACATAATTTTGCACGTAGTAGAGCCCAGTTTGAGCTGGGGTAGGGGGGAACTCTCTTGAGGCCGGCGGGACCGCCCCAGGGCCACTCATGTTACAACGGTGTGTCTGACGTTGGGTGCGCACCACCACCGCCAGAGACACTACATTGTACTATGAGGGACCCAGTAGCAATGCCGTCAACCAAAAGCGAGCACACCCACCTCTTCAGACAAACAGCAGTCTCACGGGTGCTTGCGCCAAGTCGCGATACCACGGCCCCGTGTGGGGAGTTTGGCCATTTAGGGAGGTGTAAACATGTCGTATGCTGTACAATCTGCAGCAGCAAATTAGACATTAGAAAAGTAATTCACAGGCAAGAGCTTTTCATAGGAAAGCTAGGTGTCGGCCGGGCAAGGTGGGGCAAAAGATTTTGAAATCCAGTTGTGGTTCATTTTAATGAATGTTAGATCGTCAACATTTTGGGTAGCCAGACGAGTCCTTTTTTCGGTTAATATTGACCCTGCAGCACTGAATACTCTTTCTGATAGGACACTTGCTGCCGGGCAAGCAAGCTCCTGCAATGCATATTCTGCCAATTCTGGCCAGGTGTCTAATTTGGAGGCCCAGTAATCAAATGGGAATGACGGTTGAGGGAGAACATCGATAAGGGATGAAAAATAGTTAGTAACCATACTGGACAAATGTTGTCTCCTGTCACTTTCAATTGATGCAGCAGTACCTGTCCTGTCTGCGGTCATAGCAAAATCACTCCACAACCTGGTCAGAAAACCCCTCTGTCCAACGCCACTTCTGATGTGTGCACCCCTAACACTCCTAGTCTGCTGCCCCCTGGAGCTCGTGTGAGAACGATCACGTGCGCTGTGTGCTGGGAATGCCTGAAGCAAACGGTCAACAAGAGTTGATTGTTTGGTTGCTAATATTAGTTCCAAGTTCTCATGTGGCATAATATTTTGCAATTTGCCTTTATAGCGTGGATCAAGGAGGCAGGCCAACCAGTAATCGTCATCGTTCATCATTTTCGTAATGCGTGTGTCCCTTTGTAGGATACGTAAGGCATAATCCGCCATGTGGGCCAAAGTTCCACTTGTCAAATCTCCGGTTGTGATTGGTTGAGGGGCAGTTGCAGGCAAATCTACGTCACTTGTGTCCCTCAAAAAACCAGAACCCGGCCGTGACACGCAACCAATTTCCTGTGCCCCCGTGAAAGTTTCCGCATTAAAAATATACTCATCCCCATCATCCTCCTCGTCCTCCACCTCCTCTTCGCCCGCTACCTCGTCCTGTACACTGCCCTGACCAGACAATGGCTGACTGTCATCAAGGCTTCCCTCTTCCTCTGGTGCAGACGCCTGCTCCTTTATGTGCGTCAAACTTTGCATCAGCAGACGCATTAGGGGGATGCTCATGCTTATTACGGCGTTGTCTGCACTAACCAGCCGTGTGCATTCCTCAAAACACTGAAGGACTTGACACATGTCTTGTATCTTCGACCACTGCACACCTGACAACTCCATGTCTGCCATCCTACTGCCTGCCCGTGTATCCTCCCACAAATAAATAACAGCACGCCTCTGTTCGCACAGTCTCTGAAGCATGTGCAGTGTTGAGTTCCACCTTGTTGCAACGTCTATGATTAGGCGATGCTGGGGAAGGTTCAAAGACCGCTGATAGGTCTGCATACGGCTGGCGTGTACAGGCGAACGTCGGATATGTGAGCAAAGTGCACGCACTTTGAGGAGCAGGTCGGAGAACCCAGGATAAGTTTTCAATAAGCACTGCACCACCAGGTTTAAGGTGTGAGCCAGGCAAGGAATGTGTTTCAGTTGGGAAAGGGAGATGGCAGCCATGAAATTCCTTCCGTTATCACTCACTACCTTGCCTGCCTCAAGATCTACTGTGCCCAGCCACGACTGCGTTTCTTGTTGCAAGAACTCGGACAGAACTTCCGCGGTGTGTCTGTTGTCGCCCAAACACTTCATAGCCAATACAGCCTGCTGACGCTTGGCAGTAGCTGGCCCATAATGGGACAACTGGTGTGCAACAGTGTCATCTGCCGATGGAGTGGTTGGCCGACTGCGTTCTGTGGAAGAGCTGTAGCTTCTGCAGGAGGACGAGGAGGAGGAGGAGGGGGTGCGAACGCCTACAGCCAACTGTTTCCTAGACCGTGGGCTAGGCACAACTGTCCCTAAATTGATGTCGCCTGTGGACCCTGCATCCACCACATTCACCCAGTGTGCCGTGATGGACACATAACGTCCCTGGCCATGCCTACTGGTCCATGCATCTGTAGTCAGGTGCACCTTTGTACTCACAGATTGCCTGAGTGCATGGACGATGCGCTGTTTAACATGCTGGTGCAGGGCTGGGATGGCTTTTCTGGAAAAAAAGTGTCGACTGGGTAGCTCGTATCGTGGTTCAGCGTACTCCATCAGGGCTTTGAAAGCTTCGCTTTCAACTAACCGGTAGGGCATCATCTCTAACGAGATTAGTCTAGCTATGTGGGCGTTAAAACCCTGTGTACGCGGATGCGAGGATAAGTACTTCCTTTTTCTAACCAGAGTCTCATGTAGGGTGAGCTGGACTGGAGAGCTGTAGATCGTGGAACTTTCGGGTGTGCCGGTGGACATGGCAGACTGAGAGACGGTTGGAGACGGTATTGTTTCCGCCGGTGCCCTACATGCAATATTTCCTCCTACAAAACTGGTGATTCCCTGACCCTGACTGCTTTTGGCTGGCAAAGAAACCTGCACAGATACTGCCGGTGGTGCGGAAAATGGTGGCCTTACAGTGACGGAAGGGATGTTGCGTTGCTGACTAGCTTCATTGGCCGAGGGTGCTACAACCTTGAGGGACGTTTGGTAGTTAGTCCAGGCTTGAGAATGCATGGTGGTTAAGTGTCTATGCATGCAACTAGTATTTAGACTTTTCAGATTCTGACCTCTGCTTAAGCTAGTTGAACATTTTTGACAGATGACTTTGCGCTGATCAGTTGGATGTTGTTTAAAAAAATGCCAGACTGCACTCTTCCTAGACTCTGATCCCTTTTCAGGGATTGCAGACTGAGCTTTAACCGGATGGCAACGCTGTGCTCCAACAGGTTTTGGCTTTGACACGCGTTTTGGTCCAGATACGGGCCCGGCAGATGGAACCTGTTGCGATGTTGATGCCTGCTGCGGCCCCTCCTCCACCTCCGCTTCTGAACTACTGCCGCCTGCACCCTGTTCCCCCAATGGCTGCCAATCGGGGTCAATAACTGGGTCATCTATTACCTCCTCTTCGAGCTCGTGTGCAACTTCGTCTGTGTCACTGTGTCGGTCGGTGGTATAGCGTTCGTGGCGGGGCAACATAGTCTCATCAGGGTCTGATTGTGGATCTGTACCCTGAGAGGGCAATGTGGTGGTCTGAGTCAAAGGAGCAGCATAGTACTCTGGCTGTGGCTGTGCATCAGTGCACTCCATGTCAGAATATACTTGTAATGGGCATGGCCTGTTAAATGTTTCACTTTCTAAGCCAGGGACGGTATGTGTAAAGAGCTCCATGGAGTGACCCGTTGTGTCGCCTGCTGCATCCTTCTCTCTTGTTGTAGTTTTTGCTGAGGAGGACAAGGAAGCGACTTGTCCCTGACCGTGAACATCCACAAGCGACGCGCTGCTTTTACATTTACCAGTTTCGGAAGAGGAGGCAAAAGAGCTAGAGGCTGAGTCTGCAATGTAAGCCAAAACTTGCTGTTGCTGCTCCGCCTTTAAAAGCGGTTTTCCTACTCCCAGAAAAGAGAGCGTTCGAGGCCTTGTGTAGCCTGACGACGAAACTGGCTCCACAGCTCCAGACTTAGGTGGAATATTTTTATCCCCACGACCACCTGATGCTCCACTACCACTACCATCATTACCAGCTGACAATGAACGCCCACGACGACCTCTTGCACCAGACTTCCTCATTGTTTTAAAATCTTAACCAAAGTAACTTTATTTGTTGCTATCAAACAACTTACACGGTGAGCTATAACTTCAGTATGATTTCAATATCCCTTAACAGGTTGGTGAGACCACAAGGAAAATCAGGCACAATGTTACACACTCTGTTTTCTGTGGCACAAAATCACAGAGATGACACACACGCAGGACTGTCACTCAAGCACTAATGTCAATATTAATCTCCCACCTAATTTATTTATTTTTTTTTCTCAGGGAGACTTTAGAAACCAAATAATATTAAAAAAAAAAAAAAAAAAGGCTTTCTATGGCCCACAATTAGAGAGAGAGAGGTGGCACAACCAGGAGTCAAGACTGGCGCACAAGCTGAAAGGGCAATATTACTCTCCCACTGTTTTTTATGTTTTTTTTGTTTTTTTCAGGGAGACTTTAGAAACCAAATAATATTAAAAAAACCAAAAAAAAAAAAGGCTTTCTATGGCCCACTGAATGAGAGGGAGAGAGGTGGCACACCCAGGAGTCAAGACTGGCACACAAGCTGAAAGGGCAATATTACTCTCCCACTGTTTTTTTATGTATTTTTTGTTTTTTCAGGGAGACTTTAGAAACCCAATAATATTTAAAAAAAAAAATAAATAGGCTTTCTATGGCCCACTGAATGAGAGGGAGAGAGGTGACACACCCAGGAGTCAAGACTGGCACACAAGCTGAAAGGGCAATATTACTCTCCCACTGTTTTTTTAGGTTTTTTTTTTTTTTTCAGGGAGAATTAGAAACCAAATAATATTAAAAAAAAAAAAAAAATAGGCTTTCTATGGCCCACTGAATGAAAGGGAGAGAGGTGGCACACCCAGGAGTCAAGACTGGCACACAAGCTGAAAGGGCAATATTACTCTCCCACTGTTTCTTTATGTATTTTTTGTTTTTTCAGGGAGACTTTAGAAACCCAATAATATTTAAAAAAAAAAATAAATAGGCTTTCTATGGCCCACTGAATGAGAGGGAGAGAGGTGGCACACCCAGGAGTCAAGACTGGCACACAAGCTGAAAGGGCAATATTACTCTCCCACTGTTTTTTTAGGTTTTTTTTTTTTTTCAGGGAGACTTTTGAAACCAAATAATATTAAAAAAAAAAAAAAAAAAAAATATAGGCTTGCTATAGCCCACTGAATGAGAGATAGCGCACACACAGCAGTGGCACACAAGCCCTGACTGAGGCCAATATTTTTCTCCCACTGATTGATGTAGTGTTTCTGTGTTGAGGTAGATTTTAGAACACAAATCACGGAAAAAATAAATAGGCTTTCTATGGCCCACTCAGTGAGAGATGGCACACACAGGGATGGCACTGTAGCAGAAATGCCAATCTTAATCTCCCACAAAAAAAAAACAAAAAAAAAAACAAAACTGTCCTACAATTACTATCTCCCTGCAGTAATGTAAGCCAGGTATGGCAGGCAGCAATAGGAGTGGACTGATGCACAAATTAAATAAAAAGTGTGGACAAACAAAAAAGATAGCTGTGCAGAAAGGAAGGAACAAGAGGATATGTGCTTTGAAAAAAGCAGTTGGTTTCCACAGTGGCGTACACACAGCAATACAGCTATCACGGAGCCTTCTAGGGCAGCCCAATGAGCTACAGCGCTGAGGGGAAAAAAAAAAAAAAATAGCTTCCACTGTTCCTGCACACCGAAGGTGGTGTTGGACAGTGGAAATCGCTGCAGCACAAGCGGTTTGGTGGTTAGTGGACCCTGCCTAACGCTCTCCCTGCTTCTGATGAAGCGGCAGCAACCTGTCCCTAAGCTCAGATCAGCAGCAGTAAGATGGCGGTCGGCGGGAACGCCCCTTTATAGCCCCTGTGACGCCGCAGACAGCAAGCCAATCACTGCAATGCCCTTCTCTAAGATGGTGGGGACCAGGATCTATGTCATCACGCTGCCCACACTCTGCGTTCACCTTCATTGGCTGAGAAATGGCGCTTTTCGCGTCATTGAAACGCGACTTTGGCGCGAAAGTCGCGTACCGCATGGCCGACAAGCACAGGGGTCGGATCGGGTTTCATGAGACGCCGACTTAGCCAAAAGTCGGCGACTTTTGAAAATGATCGACCCGTTTCGCTCAACCCTAGTGATGAGCGAATATACTCAGTACTCGAGATTTCCTGAGCACGCTCGGGAGTCCTCCTAGTATTTTTTTAGTGCTCGGAGATTTCGTTTTCAGCGCCACAGCTGATTGATTTACATCTGTTAGCCAGCATAAGTACATGTGGGGGTGGCCTGGTTGCTAGGGAATCCCCACATGTACTCTCTAGTACGAATATATTCGCTCATCACTAGTCATTAGCCTTTCCATGGACGTAACCCAGAAGGCCTCCCTGAGTCCAGATCCCTGTATGAGGGTCAAATGGTGAAGACCATTGTTCTCCTGAGACCTGTTAAACCAACTGGCTTGTGGAAAACCCTATGAAGAGCTGCCAGCCTTCCTCATTCAGTGCACTGTTAGTTACATTAACGGTAATTTATTTTAAATATGCCACTTTATTTTGCTGTTTTTTTCTGCATTATTTTTGTGTAGTCTACAGACTAATCCTTTTTAATTTTCTTACAGCAAATAAAGACTGCCCTTAAATACACCTTTGGGTTCATGTTGGTCTGCTCTTGCCTTCTTCTTATTGGGTGAGTATTGTCTGTGCATTTCATACATGTTATCTCATATTATACCTTAATTATACCACATACTTACTGGTATTAATTCTAGTATCCAGTACAGCAGACACTGTCCATAAACCATCTTTATTCTGTTGACTAAAAGGGGATATGACGTAAACTGAATACCCTTTGTCTCGCCCATCTCTATTAGCAGATTGTTCCGGTTTACAAAGAGTGACATTTTGATACTGGATTCTAAATAATTTACTTTTCTACATTGAATTAATTTTTTGGTATGTTTACTTATAATTTTTTCATCCTTTTTTATGCAAATGTCTAATCTTGAAATTGCAGAGACACAAGGTTTCTGCTTAGCATTACTGAAGCATAATTTGTTTAGATCCCCTCCTTTCTTTCTGAGTGTTCATGAAGTCAGTCTGCAATTATATCTAATTGCATGTGCTTTGAGATCTGGTTAACTAGACATGCAAGCGCACACATATGACCTATCCCTATATGCAAAGGTGAGAGGCTTTTCTATTACATGGAGGTTAATTCCTTTTTTAATTTATATTCGAATTGGCTTAACGGAGCTATTAATCAACAGGCCGCTCACCGTTTCAGAAAATCACATTACTAAATTGAGACGCTACCTGCCAACTCTCAAATAGTTTTTGACATAACCCTTAAAATTAGTTGAAGCTTTTTATTGTCGAGCAAAATCCAGATTTTCCCGTCTCCTGGAAATATTTCATCAGGTAATTATACATAAGACAAAGCTTCTCTGAGAATGGCGTACAGCGCAGTGTAACCATACATGGACACATAATGAAACAAGACTTGGTCTATTCCTGCCTGGAGCCTCAGATGGAGGTTTCAAGTCTGTTAGACAAAGCTTGGATATGTGGTATGGCTACTACAGCACAGCCAGAAACGGAGACACCCAACAGGTAGAAATGCATTGATCATCAACTTTCAATCAGCCCTGAATCTTACACCAGCAGCAACATTAATGCTACGAGACGGCTTTTCCAGAATTCTTGTGCCTTTTTTTTGCAGAAAGGCTAATCCTTCAGGACAAATTGTTGCATAAGGTTACGTTCACACACATAGCTTTTTTGCTACAGGTTTTTTTTTTTCCTGCAGCCAAAACCTGCTTTCTTGGCAGTAAAACGTGTGATTTTAAAACACTTGCTAAGTGGCATTTTCATGGCATTTCACACGGTGTTTTTATTTGTTTTTTTGGGGGGCGAATACACGTGTGACTCTGCATACAGTCCCGCCTATGAACACGAGCATATCATTAACTGAAAACTTCTAACACTGATTACACAAGAACAACAAGAGGTATCATTTTAATCATTGTAACAATGCCAACATGACACAGCCTGTAACGTATGTGGTAAAAATTTAAATTTTCCATTCATATCATGTTACTTTTCTTAAACTCATAAAAAGCAATTGAATGGTTTATAAACTTCCTAAACAGCAGTTTTTAGTATGTCGTGGAGTGCTGTTTTTAAAGTCACTTTAAAGTTGAAAAAGGTCCTTTAAAAATATTTTTTCTAAATTTCCTTGAAAAAATGAAAAATTGCTGCTACCTTTTTTTGAACCGATCATCCTAACAAAATAAAAGGACAATTTACAAATGGTGCTGATTTTACAGTTGACATATGCAAATGTTGTTTACCGTATTTTTCGGACCATAAGAGACTTGTCTAGGTTTTAGAGGAGGAAAATGAAAAAAAAAAAATTGAAGCAAGAAATGTGGTCAATTCTGTACTAATGTCCCAAATCCAGGTATAAATGGTCTCCTCATCCCCATCCTGGTATGCATGGTCCCCTCTTCCCCATCCTGGTATGCATGGTCCCTTGATCTCTATCCTGGTATGCATGCCCCCCTTATACCTATCCTGGTAGGAATGGCCCCCTCATTCCCATCCCCGGTATACATGGCCCCCCTCATCCCTATCGTGGTATGCATGGCCTCATCCCTATCCTGGTAGGAATGGCCCCTCATTCCCATCCCCGGTATACATGGGCCCACTTATCCCTATCCCGGTATGCATGGCCCCCTCATCTATATCCCGGTTTGCATGGCCCCCTCATGTATATCCCGGTATGCATAGGCCCCCTCATCCCTATCCTAGTATGAAAATCAATTAAAATTAAATGATCACATGCATTCCAGGATATGAATGAGGGAGCCATGGATACTGGGATAGGGATGAGGGGGCCATGCAAATCAGGACAGGGATGAGGGGGCCTATCATACCAGGATAGTGATGAGGGGTGCATGCATACTAGGATAGGGATGAGGGGGCCATGCAAACCAGGATAGGGAAGAGGAGGGTATTCCTACCAGGATAGAGATGAGGCCCATGCATACCACGATAGGGAAAAATGACGAACACGCCAGAGAGTGAGTATACAGTGGGGAAAATAAGTATTTGATTTACTGCCGATTTTGCAGGTTTTCCCACCTACAAAGAATGAACAGGTCGATGATTTTTATTGTAGGTACACTCCAGTTATGAGAGACAGAATTTTAACAAAAATCCAGAAAATCACATTGTATGATTTTTAAATAATTAAATTGCATTTTATTGCATGAAATATGTATTTGATCACCTACCAACCAGCAAAAATTCTGGCTCTCACAGACCTGTTATATTTTTTGTTTAAGAAACCCTCCTACTCTGCACTCATTACTTGTATCAATTGCACCTGTTTGAACTTGTTACCTGTATAATAGACACCTGTCCACACACTCAATCACACTCCAACCTTTCTACCATGGCCAAGACCAAAGAGCCGTCTATGGATACCAGGGACAAAATTGTAGACTTGCACAAGGCTTGTATAGACTACAGGACAATAGGTGAGAAGGCTAAGGATGATTATAACAAAGGTCAGGAATCGGCCCAGAGCTAAACGGGAAATCCTGGTCAATGACCTGAAGAGAGCTGGGACCACAGTTTCAAGCATTACCTGCTCACGCCAGCATATGTCCAGGCCCGCTTGAAGTTCACCAATGACCATCTGAATGATCCACAGGAGGCATGGGAGAAGGTCATGTGATCAGATGAGACCAAAATAGAACTTTTTGGTATCCACTCTACTCGCGGTATTTGGAGGAAGAAGGATGAGTATAATCCTAACGCTGCTCGAACCGTGAAGCATGGTGGGGAAAACATCATATTTTGGGTGTCTTTTTCTGCAAAGGGAACAGGATGACTCTGTCATATTGAAGGGTGGAAGGATGGGGTCATGTATAGCAATATTTTGGCCAACAACCTCCTTCCCTCAGTAACAACATTGAAGATGGGTTGTGGCTGGGTTTTCCAAGCATGACGATGACCCGAAACACAGCCAGAGCAACTAAGGAGTGGTTTCATAAGAAGCATTTCAAGGTCCTGGAGTGGTGTAGCTAGTTTCCAGACCTGAACCTAATTGAAAATCTTTGGAGGGAGTTGAATTTCAGTTTGCCAGCGACAGCTCCGACACCTGAAAGAACTGGAGAATATCTGTATGGGTCAAAATCTCTGCACTGTGTGCAAACTTGGTCAAGAACTGCAGGAAATGTCTGACCTCTGAAATTGCAAACAAAGGTTTCTGTACCAAATAGTTCTGTTTTTCTATTGTATCAAATACTTATTTCATGCAATAAAATGCAAATTTGGTATGTAAAAATCATACAATGTGATTTTTTTTCTAGATTCTGTCTCTCACAGGTGAAGAGTTCCTACGATAAAAATTGCAGATCTCTCCATTCTTTGTAGGTGGTAAAACCTACAAAATTCATAGTGTATCAAATACTTATTTTCCCCATTATATTTAAAGCGCCAGCCACTCCTGCCCTGAAAAGAAAATACGCTGGAGTGGTGCTGGTAAATCTGACATACTAATAGTTACTTGGTACGGCCTTGTTTTTGTGAGTTGTATATGTGTTATTGAATAATATATCTGTTTGTGTCTGTTGAGAAATCTAGCATGTCTTCTTTCAGCTTTGTTTTTTCTTTTGATTTTCAAGAACAAAAAAAGAAAAGCTGAAACAAAGCGCTGACTGTCATATATAATTATTGATTTTGTTTTTAGTGCATTTGCACCACTGGATATTCCTTCAGGCAAAAACGTCTCCGAGATTGATAAAATCAAGATTCTTTTTCAAGAGCTTGGAAGCAGTTGTAAGTGTTTTTGCTACATTCATCAAATGTATTATTTGTCTAATTGTCAGATTTTGTTCTTTCCTTTGCTCTTTAATGGAATTATCCTCCCAAAAATTAGGCATCCATTATTGGCTGGACTTCCTTGTTGTTGCCTTCAGTCTCAGCTGTGGGCTGCCTTTTGGTTTCTTCTGTAACCACTCGTTCGGCACTGTTTTTGCCACTGACTGTGTTTTATTGAGCAGGGCTAATAAGACCTGAGAAACTGGGCCTGTCCTCACCGCCCCATCCTGATGGATCCCACCCTCCCTGTAAGAACAACGCTTCTCATGAAGTGCTCATCACAGACATTAGAGTGGAGAGGTTTGGTGCGCACTCGTCGTGGTAGGAAGGCGCTGGTTGAACTAGGTGATAACCCAAGTAGGCAGTCATACGAAAACCAAAGACATTCTCATGAAGACCTTGGAGACTTTATAATGCTGAAATTGTTTGTGAAAAACAAAAACAGTGTTGGTGCAGGATATAGGGACAAATGCGACAGGTAGCGGACATTTGACCCTTCCGAAGTCTTTTTCAGCAAGTCACTGAAGGGGGGGGGGGGGGTGATAAAAAACACTGTACAATAAATGTGATGTACGATATATGCAGTGAGTAAATAAAGACCTGGTCCACAATATAAAATGTCATAAAATTTCAGCATTCTGAAATCTCCAAGGTCTTCATGTGAGTGCAGTTGATTTTTGTATGATTCACCATAGACATTAGACACAGGTGAGTATCACTCATCATTCCATCCTTAACATACACTGAAAAGAATGTGTCTAATATTTCATTAGAAATAGTAATGAGCTTAAATGAGACTTTTCAGACTTTCCTTCCTGAATTTTACTGCTTTTGTGCAAAAAATAAAATAAATTATTTTTTTTTTAATTTTTTTAACACCCTCCCCTATTTTTTTTTCTATTTTCTGTCATTGTGAATTATACCTTTTTAAATTACAGAGCAGCATG
The DNA here is from genome assembly GCF_051348905.1 of Ranitomeya variabilis. Taxonomy (NCBI): domain Eukaryota; kingdom Metazoa; phylum Chordata; class Amphibia; order Anura; family Dendrobatidae; genus Ranitomeya; species Ranitomeya variabilis. Next base: position 808,858,019 of record NC_135233.1, read on the forward strand.
GCAACTTGTTTTTTTTCTTAACATATGCTGCATTTTTATTTAATTTATTTTTAAAGCACAGTTACTCCAGGGGTGCTGTACAAGTAAAAAGGGTTACATGTATACAGTGTTTAACCCTCCGTCAGGGCCAATATGTTTCATAACGAGTTTAGGGGCATTGCGCCTGTCCGGCACAGGCTAGAAAATTGGGTATATTTTCCTTTTTTAAAAATTTCAATGCTCTAAAAGTGATCAGTTATCTTAATAGGAATGTAATAAATGAGAATACACATAATCAGGTGGAAAAAAAAATGTTTAATAACCAGAAAAGTATTGTTTCTATGTCTTGAGCATCCTCCTCACTCTCTCCATCTTGATCTGTATCAGACACATCTGGACATTCTTCCACATCATCTTCTGAAGCAATGTCACTTTCTTCCGCTAAATCTTCTAGCTGTAAGGGGTCTGTCTCATCAGCAAGCAGTATATTTTGCACTTGCTCAACATGAAGGGCATTGGACAAGTCAAATATTCTCCTCGCCATTTCAGAAGAAAAGCTGAAGCAAGAGAGCGAATGTGTGTTGGGGCGCAATGTGCCTGAGAAGCACACTCTTATTTCTAACAAAACCTTCTATGACAAATCCACAAATTTAGCACTAGCTATTCATAAAACAAGCTAAAAAACAATTGGGATGAATAAAAACAGCAAATTCTAAGGCCATGTGCACACGTTCAGTATTTTTCGCGTTTTTTCGCTATAAAAACGTGAAGAAAACGCTTACATATGCCTCCTATTATTTACAGTGTATTCCGCATTTCTTGTGCAAATGTTGCATTTTTTTCCGCGAAAAAATCGCATTGCGGAAAAAAAAGCAACATGTTCATTAAATTTGCAGAATTGCGGGGATTCCGCACACCTAGGAATGCATTGATCTACTTACTTTCCGCATGTGGCTATGCCCACCATGCGGGAAGTAAGCAGATTATGTGCGGTTGGTACCCAGGGTGGAGGAGAGGAGACTCTCCTCCATGGACTGGGCACCATATAATTGGTAAAAAAAAAAGAATTAAAATAAAAAATAGTGATATACTCACCTTCGATGGCCCCCGCAGTCTTCCCGCCTCTCAGGTGCATGCTGCCGCTTCCGTTCCTATAGATGGTGTGTGTGAAGGACCTGCGATGACGTCGCGGTCTTGTGATTGGTCACGTGACCGCTCATGTGACTGCTCACGTGACCGCGACGTCATCGAAGGTCCTGCACACACACACCATCTATAGGAACGGACGCCGCTGAGGAGATCGGCTGTCTGCAGGTGAGTATAACCATTTTTTTAAATTATTTTTAAACATTCTATCTTTTACTATTGATGCTGCATAGGCAGCATCTATAGTAAAAAGTTGGTCACACTTGTCAAACACTATGTTTGACAAGTGTGACCAACCTGTCAGTCAGTTTTCCAAGCGATGCTACAGATCGCTTGGAAAACTTTAGCATTCTGCAAGCTAATTTCGCTTGCAAAATGCTAAAAAAAACCGCGAAAAGAACGGGAAAAAAACGCAAAAAAAAATGCGGATTTCTTGCAGAAAATTTCCGGTTTTCTAAAGGAAATTTCTGCAAGAAATCCTGACGTGTGCACATACCCTAACCGTCAAAGGTGTGACACATTCAGGGGCAATGAGCCGGAGAAGCCAAAACACTGATAACTGATCTCCTGCAGCGCTCTGCAGCACAAGAGGCTTCTCAGGTTTCACACAGCCTTTAAAGGTAGGAAGGTACTGGGAGGAGGGTGTTTCCCAGACAAACCACTGAAAATCGAGAAATGAAACTAAGTGAGCTGCGCCTGTCAGATCAGTTGCCCCTGACGGAGGGTTAATATATAATAAAGTAAACCAGCTGACAGACTTGTATAGAGGAGAACGGACCCTGGCCCTCAAAGGCTTACAGGCTGCAATCTTCCTTAGGATAACTATCATTTTTTGTTCAAATTTTTCTAAGATGAGCAAAAGCAGGAATTCTTGGATAATTTTTCATATATTTTTTTGTTGTTGCACTATTCACCGTGCACAATAAATTATATCGTTTTATAGTATGTGTTACGATTGCGGCCATGCCAAATGTATTTTATGTTGTTTTTTTTAAATTAAATTATGGCTTTATTATTAACCCCTTACTGACCTCGGACGGGATAGTACGTCCGAGGTCAGCTCCCCTGCTTTGATGCAGGGCTCCATGGTGAACCCGCATCAAAGCCGGGACATGTCAGCTGTTTTGAACAGCTGACATGTGCCCGCAATAGCGGCGGGTGAAATCGTGATTCACCCGCCGCTATTAACTAGTTAAATGCCGCTGTCAAACGCAGACAGCGGCATTTAACTACCGCATCCGGCCGGGCGGCCGGAAATGATGGCATCGCCGACCCCCGTCACATGATCGGAGGTCGGCGATGCTTCTCCATTGTAACCATAGAGGTCCTTGAGACCTCTATGGTTACTGATCCCGGATAGCTGTGAGCGCCACCCTGTGGTCGGCGCTCACAGCACACCTGCAATTCTGCTACATAGCAGCGAACATCAGATCGTATATCGAGTTAAAAAAAAAATGTGAAAAAAATATAAAAGTTTAAATCACCCCCTTTCACCCCAATCAAAATAAATCATTAAAAAAAAAATCAAATCTACACATATTTGGTATCGCCGCGTTCAGAATCGCCCGATCTATCAATAAAAAAAAAAGCATTAACCTGATCGCTAAGCGGCGTAACGAGAAAAAAAATCGAAACGCCAGAATTACGTTTTTTTGGTCGCCGCGACATTGCAATAACAGGCGATCAAAAGAACGTATCTGCATCGAATTGGAATCATTAAAAATGCCAGCTTGGCAAGCAAAAAATAAGCCCCCAACCGACCCCAGATCATGAAAAATGGAGAAGCTACGAGTATCGGAAAATGGCGCAATGTTTTTTTTTTTTTTTTTTTTTAAGCAAAGTTTGGAATTTTTTTCACCGCTTAGGTAAAAAATAACCTAGTCATGTTAGGTGTCTATGAACTCGAAGTGACCTGGAGAATCATAATGGCAGGTCAGGTTTAGCATTTAGTGAACCTAGCAAAAAAGCCAAGCAAAAAACAAGTGTGGGATTGCACTTTTTTTGCAATTTCACCGCACTTGGAATTTTTTTCCCGTTTTCTAGTACACGACATGGTAAAAGCAATGATGTCGTTCAAAAGTACAACTCGTCCCGCAAAAAATAAGCCCTCACATGGCCAAATTGACGGAAAAATAAAAAAGTTATGGCTCTGGGAAGGAGGGGAGTGAAAAACGAACACGGAAAAACGAAAAATCCCAAGGTCATGAAGGGGTTAAAATTGGTGGGACTTGGATTATATATACATGGTACAAGGCGAGTCAGACCAGTAAGTGCTGTAAAAGAAAAAAAATAATAATTTTGAAGTACCCTTAGCTCATCTAGCAGCAAGGGGTTAAATGAATATGAAACTGCAAGCACACTGTGGCTTCTGTACAAAATGTGGGGAAACATTATACAGCTGCACTCGGCAAACAATATATACATGAATCTCACTATTGCTACACCCATCGAAAATGAGATGCTGTTATCACATTTTGATCAAACTGTGTGAGCACATCTGCCGACAACAAGGTGAGTTTTTTTTCAGATGGGACTGTCTATTAATTATACTCGCCTCTCCGTTGAACTAGAAAAGCAAATGATTCAGTTAGTTTGCTTTTACTAAAAATTGTCTTGCTAAGATGGGTTAATAGAGGTCAAGGCTTTGGAGGTGGTTATGTTCTTCCAATGCACAATGTAAAAAATCTATACATTGACACATAGATGTGTGGTTGCATGTAAGCTGTAGCTACTATACACTCCCTGACGGAAGTTATGTCGCTTATCCATGTTAGGAAATAAAAGCTTGTAACCTGACGTTAAATTCCTCTATTGGTTGTATAAATTATTCTTTTGAAAGCTGAAATCCTCCGAAATGTGGTTTAGGTTAAGAAAATAAATTGGCATCAATGCAGAAATATTGATCAGTTAATGGACACAGAATGGTCAGATTTTGACAAGACAAAAGGTTTGTCACCCACAGAAAGTAATGTGATATTCAAACAAATAATTAACTTAAAATAGAAATATACGCTGCAGTACATTGGTGAATGAAGTTGTGGTGCTATTAGAGTCATATTAAATATTTTGTGTGACTTCCATGAGCTTGAAGGACTGCATCCATGCGGTTCAACAATGATTCATACAATTTATTAATGAAGTCATCAGGAATAGCAAAGAATGCAGTCTTGCATGCCTCCCAGAGTTCATCTAGATTCTTTGGTTTTGTCTTCCAAGCTTCCTCTTTCATCCTACCCCAATCATGCTCAATGATGTTCATGTCTGGTGACTGGGCTGGCCAGTCCTTGATCACCTTGATCTTTATTGCCTGGAGGAACTTTGTTGTAGAGATGGAGGTATGAGATGGAGCACCATCCTGCTGCAGAATTTGACCCCTTTTATGATTTGGAATATAAGAGGTAGCTAATACTTCTTGATATTTTAGGCTTTTGATATTGCCTTCCACCTTGCAAATGTTTTGCACACCCCCATACTGAATGTAACCCCAGACCATGATCTTTCCACCACCAAGTTTAACTGTTTTCTGGGTGTATGTTGGATCCATACGGGCTCCAGTAGGCCTCCTGCAGTATTTGCGACGGCTGTGGTGTATTTCTACTAAGATTCATCAGAGAAATCCACCTTCTGCCACTTTTTCAGCGTCCATCTGTTTAGCAGGCTGTGGGACTTTGCAAATGCCACACGGTTTTTTATTTGCCTTTTGTTTAGTGCTGGATTCTGGGCACTGATTCGACCGCAGAAAAGGTGAATGGATGGACTCTACATGCCTGGTTCCCACCGTGAAGCATGGAGGAGAAGGTGTGATGGTGTGGAGGTGCTTTGCTGGTGACACTGTTGGTGATTTATTCAAAATTGAAGGCATACTGATCCAGCTTGGCTACTACAGCATCTTGCAGCGGCATTGCATTTAGTGACCCCAAACACACCTCCAGGCTGCGTAAGGGCTATTTGACCAAGAAGGAGAGTGATGGGGTGCTACGCCAGATGACCTGGCCTCCACAGTCACCAGACCTGAACCCAATCGAGATGGGTTGGGGTGAGCTGGACCGCAGAGTGAAGGCAAAAGGGCCAACAAGTACTAAGCATCTCTGGGAACGACTTCAAGATTGTGGGAAGACCATTCCCGGTGACTACCTCTTGAAGCTCATCAAGAGAATGCCAATAGTGTGCAAAGCAGTCATCAAAGCAAAAGGTGGCTACTTTGAAGAACCTAAAATATAAGACATAATTTCAGTTGTTTCACACTTATTTGTTCAGTATATAATTCCACATGTGTTAATTCATAGTTTTGATGCCTTCAGTGTGAGTGTACAATTTTCATAGTCATGAAAATACAGAAAAATCTTTAAATGAGAAGGTGTGTCCAAACTTTTGGTCTGTACTGTATGACCAGGCGACACAACTTTTGTCTTGCCAAAATCTTTAATGGTTAATGGACCATTCTGTGTCCATTAACTGATCAATATTTCTGCATTGTAGCCAATTTATTTTCTTAACCTAAACCACATTTCGGAGGGTTCAGCATTCAAAAGAATAATTTATACAACCAATGGATGAATTTAACGTCAGGTTATAAGCTTTTATTTATATAACATGGATAAGCGACATAACTTCTGCCAGGGAGTGTACAGACTGTAGGTGATGGACTAAGGATTTTTTCTGTTTTTGCTAAAGGGATCAAGTTGTAATAATTGAAATAAAAACAAAAAAAACACATGTCATATTAATTTATATGTAACTAATAACCACTTTAATATGTTTTACAATTTTTTTTAAATATCAATATACTTATATTCTTGCACAGTATGAAATGTGTATGTTTGGAATACAAATTAGATTTAACCCATTATCTACCAATGTCCTTTTTTTGGGACTCCTAATCTTTTGCTTCTAGCAACTAAGATTTTATAATTTTTATAATTAGGTCCAATTTTTTGTGTTGTGTTTGTAAAATGAATGTTTTCAAAATAGGAAATCATGTCATTGTCATTTTTAATTGAATATTGGGACGCCCTTTTCTGAAAAATCCGTAAAATGAAAATTTCTAATTTGGCAAGTAATGGGTTAAAAAAAATCCTGTAAAAGTATTAGTGGTCCATCATCTAGCCTTCACTGGAAACTGGGCCATGACGTACAATGATAAATAACAGGGTTAGAATAATCCCAGAAGCCATGTTGCCAGCCGTGTTGAAAGATTACTGCAAGTACACAACTTTTTTTTTTTTATCTCCATTTATATAGATGTCAGTGCATGCATATTTTCCCTGGCTTCCTAAAATTTCCTGCTGACTCTTTATTTTGATTGACCGGCTTCTTAATTCTACGTTTCTTTGCCATCGTCTGGTGAATACGCAGTATGATTGTTAATATGTGTTTGCAGAACAATAACACAAAGCAATAAGCTGCAGCTTCCCATCGTAAATCATATCTAGCAATAAAGTAGGCAAGAAAAATGTGTAAGAATGAAGATGCATTTTTTCCCCACGTCCTTTGATCACCAACCAGTCATCATCACTGTCATATTTCACTAATCAGTCCTGGGCCCTGTAACAAAATGGCTTTGGACATTTGGAAAATGTCTGTGTCGTATGCAAAACAATATGTCCTAATCTATGAGGAACACGTGAGAATGTTCAGTTAAGGTACCTTCACACGAAGCGACGCTGCAGCGATAGCGACAACGATGCCGATCGCTGCAGCGTCGCTGTTTGATCGCTGGAGAGCTGTCACACAGACCGCTCTCCAGCGACCAACGATGCCGAGGTCCCCGGGTAACCAGGGTAAACATCGGGTTGCTAAGCGCAGGGCCGCGCTTAGTAACCCGATGTTTACCCTGGTTACCAGCGTAAAAGTAAAAAAAACAAACAGTACATACTCACCTGCGCGTCCCCCAGCGTCTGCTTCCTGACACTGACTGAGCTCCGGCCCTAACAGCACAGCGGTGACGTCACCGCTGTGCTTTCACTTTCAGTTTAGGGCCGGCGCTCAGTAAGTGTCAGGAAGCAGACGCTGGGGGACGCGCAGGTGAGTATGTACTGTTTGTTTTTTTTACTTTTACGCTGGTAACCAGGGTAAACATCGGGTTACTAAGCGCGGCCCTGCGCTTGGTAACCCGATGTTTACCCTGGTTACCAGTGTAAAACATCGCTGGTATCGTTGCTTTTGCTTTCAAACACAACGATACACGGCGATCGGACGACCAAATAAAGTTCTGGACTTTATTCAGCGACATCACAGCAGGATCCTGATCGCTGCTGCGTGTCAAACTAAACGATATCGCTAGCGAGGACGCTGCAACGTCACGGATCGCTAGCGATATCGTTACAAAGTCGTTTCGTGTGAAGGTACCTTTAAGGCCGCGGCACACATAGCAATTTACCAACGATCACGACCAGCGATACGACCTGGCCGTGATCGTTGGTAAGTCGCTGTGTGGTCGCTGGGGAGCTGTCACACAGACAGCTCTCTCCAGCGATCAACGATCAGGGGAACGACTTCGGCATCGTTGAAACTGTCTTCAACGATGCCGAAGTCCCCCTGCAGCACCCGGGTAACCAGGGTAAACATCGGGTTACTAAGCGCAGGGCCGCGCTTAGTAACCCGATGTTTACCCTGGTTACCAAAAAAAACAAACAGTACATACTCACCATCTGATGTCCGTCAGGTCCCTTGCCGTCTGCTTCCTGCTCTGACTGAGCCGCCGTACAGTGAGAGCAGAGCGCAGCGGTGACGTCACCGCTGTGCTGTACTTTCACTTTCACTTTGCGGCGCTCAGTCAGTGTGGGAAGCAGACGGCAAGGGACCTGACGGACATCAGATGGTGAGTATGTACTGTTTTTTTTTTTTTGGTAACCAGGGTAAACATCAGGTTACTAAGTGCGGCCCTGCGCTTAGTAACCCGATGTTTACCCTGGTTACCAGTGAAGACATCGCTGGATCGGTGTCACACACACCGATTCAGCGATGTCAGCGGGACCTCAACGACCAAAAAAAGGTCCAGGCCATTCCGACACGACCAGCGATCTCACAGCAGGGGCCTGATCGCTGGTCGTGTCAAACATAGCGAGATCGCTACTGAGGTCGCTGTTGCGTCACAAAACTTGTGACTCAGCAGCGATCTCGCTAGCGATCTCGCTATGTGAGACGGGGCCTTTAGAACAACTATTTACTCTGTTATGTAAAATGAAGAAAAGGGGAAGTGTTAAGACATTGTATATAAACCAGCTAAGTGGTATTATGCAGAAATTTCAAGCTACATACAAAAATTTCTGTGAAAGCCCCACTCCAGTGGTACAGTTTAAGTTCCCTTCACCTTTTATCACCGCCGCTCCCGCTGGTCTTTGGTAGTTTGTGACCTGCCAACTTCTCCAGTGTCTCATGGAGCAAGCCAGAGGTCACTCTTCCAGGCAAGTCTATGAGACCTTCATTCTGACTCTCATCGGCTTAGATTAAGAGCTTTGTGACGTAACTTGTGACTACTGGCCAGTCAGAAGTTGCGGTCACGAGATGGCTCCACGGGACCAATGCAACGGTGATAAAATGTGAAGACTGGAGTGTAAGTATAAGACCAGGTGCAGGGGCCTTTAAATAGAAGCACCACTCCAGTGCCGAAGGTAAAAAAGGGAAAAATACAAAACAGCTGGGTCTCGTTTTTTTTGAAGATATTTCTCCCTCTATCCATCTCTCTATATTTCTATATATTGATCTATTTATGTATATATATGTATGTATGTGTGTGTGTGTGTATATATATATATATATATATATATATATATATATATATATATATATATATATATATATATATATATATATATATATATATATATAATATATATATATACACTCACCGGCCACTTTATTAGGTACACCATGCTAGTAACGGGTTGGACCCCCTTTTGCCTTCAGAACTGCCTCAATTCTTCGTGGCATAGATTCAACAAGGTGCTGGAAGCATTCCTCAGAGATTTTGGTCCATATTGACATGATGGCATCACACAGTTGCCGCAGATTTGTCGGCTGCACATCCCAAAGATGCTCCATACAAGGCAGGATGGATCCATGCTTTCATGTTGTTTATGCCAAATTCTGACCCTACCATCCGAATGTCGCAGCAGAAATCGAGACTCATCAGACCAAGCAACGTTTTTCCAATCTTCTACTGTCCAATTTCGATGAGCTTGTACAAATTGTAGCCTCAGTTTCCTGTTCTTAGCTGAAAGGAGTGGGACCCGGTGTGGTCTTCTGCTGCTGTAGCCCATCTGCCTCAAAGTTCGACGCACTGTGTGTTCAGAGATGCTCTTAGGCCTACCTTGGTTGTAACGGGCGGCGATTTGAGTCACTGTTGCCTTTCTATCAGCTCGAACCAGTCTGCCCATTCTCCTCTGACCTCTGGCATCAACAAGGCATTTCCGCCCACAGAACTGCCGCTCACTGGATTTTTTTTCTTTTTCGGACCATTCTCTGTAAACCCTAGAGATGGTTGTGCGTGAAAATCCCAGTAGATCAGCAGTTTCTGAAATACTCAGACCAGCCCTTCTGGCACCAACAACCATGCCACGTTCAAAGGCACTCAAATCACCTTTCTTCCCCATACTGATGCTCGGTTTGAACTGCAGGAGATTGTCTTGACCATGTCTGCATGCCTAAATGCACTGAGTTGCCGCCATGTGATTGGCTGATTAGAAATTAAGTGTTAACAAGAAGTTTGACAGGTGTACCTAATAAAGTGGCCGGTGAGTGTGTGAGTGTATGTGTGTGTGTGTGTGTATATATATATATATATATATATATATATATATATATATATATATATATATATATATATATATATATATATATATATATATATATATATATATATATATATATATATACACACACACACACACACACACACACACACACACACACACACACACACACACACACACACACACACACACACACACACACACACACACACATATATATATATACATACATACTGTACACATTATATATATATATGTGTGTGTACAGTATGTATGTGTGTATATATATATATATATATATATATATATTATTAAATATTGCAAATCGGTATAGCATTAAACAAAATGAAAACAAAACTAAATAGCTATGTAACCTGCCAAGCACCTGCGTGTAGCGAACTTTATTTCCCCCCCCCAGCTGTGTTCCAATTTCAGTCATGGGGGCGGCGCCTAAACTGATTCATCTCTGCTCTGAGCATACGGAGTGGCTGCTGTAACTGTGCACCCGGCCCTGACTGACAGCCGACCCCAATGTGTCAGCCAGGGGCAGGGGGCGTGGATAGAGCTGCCGAGCTGTGACAGAACCGACTCCGCCCCCGTGACTTGAACCTGAGTGCTGCTGGGGGGAATAAGGTTTATTTTCTCCCCATAGGATTTGGCTACGTGTGGACGGCGGGTTAATAACACTATTAACATGCAGAATAACCCCGTATCTGCAGGGTAAAGGGAATGCCACCACATGTGACCTATGTAAACTATTAATATGGACGCACAGGCTATAGAATTCTGATTACAGTCCTACCTGTGTGTCTCGTGTTGTTGATGAGAAATCATCTTTTATCACTTTTTATATAAATGACCTCTTCCTGGCTCCGAGGAGGATGCTACCTGGATGATAACTCTGCCTGCAGAGCTTGTTTTACATGAAGGGGGAGTTACCAGTGTGAGACAAGTAACTAACACAGAACAGGAGAAATTAAATGTGTCTTCTTGCAAATACATTTGTTGCTTCTCTCTCAGCTCTGCTGTATTGTAACAATATTGCAGCCCTGTCTGCCTGTGAGATGGAAGCTGAAGCTGAGAGGAACCTGCAGATGTGTCAGTTAGGCCGGAGTCACACTACCGTATAATACTGACGAATGCTATGCGATAAAAAAATCGCATAAAAAATCGCATAGCGCTCGGACCAGTATTAATCTATGGGGAAACTCAGATCACCTTTTTTTTTTTTCTTTTTTTGTCCGTAATGTAGGTGCTAGTTAAATCGCCGCTCAGCTCACACTCTCCTATATATGCCTATGGGTGCGAGTGAGACAACGCACATCACTCGGTTATCATCCAAGTGATGTGCGATATATGCCGACCCCGGCAATGGAGAAGATGGAGAATTTTATTTCTCCGCCTCCTCCGCAGCTGTGCTCTGATTCTCTCTGTGCGAGAGGCTTGGAGCACAGACACATGACACTCGGCTCCCGCTCGCACTAGCATATCGCATCCGATGCTCTTGCATCAGATGTCATACACTCGTCTGATGCCGGCCTAATAATGACACACCGCTCTGCAGTGAGAGCGGAGAGCGGCCATTACACATCACACTGGTAACTGACCTTCACGTATAATAAGCTCTGGAGGCAGAGTTATCTTCCAGGCCACATCCTTCCCACAGCCTGGAAAAGGTCATTTATTTAAAGTGATCAAAGATGATTTATCCACAACAACACATTTGATATGAGACGCACAGGGATTACTGTTTTCAGCAGTCTATAATCTGTACTCCCATATTAATAGTTTAGATAGTTGAAATGGGGTGACAGATTCCATTTAATATTTTTTTTTTTCTGTTGACAGGTTCCCTTTAAATGTACATGCACCTGATGGCACTAACACTTCAAATAGCCTACAAATGGACTACTTGATTGAGGCTGTCCTGCAGTACCACACGCAGCCTATGGACAAGAGTGGTGCTGCTTCTAGAAAGAAGCATTTTCTTTTCCCCTATCCTTTGCCAATTTGTTTCTGGACTGTATTCATGTCTGTACTTTTTATGCATTATTAGGAGTCCAACCCAGGAACTAATTTGAAAAAGTGTTGAAGTTAAAAACTAATCTACGGTAATTCTGTTAGATTCATTTTTGGCTTTACGTCAAAAATGCATAAAAAACAAATCTCATAAAAACTGCCCTAAAGCTAGATCCGATCTATTCCCAAGGTTCTCAGAATCAATTTACCTCTATGAAGGGTTAACACGACTGACAACTTCTTAGTGTAGATTAGATAAACACAGATGCCATTACTTCTTGTTCAGCTGCTTAGAAGGAGCACAGCTGTTTCACAATCCCACCGTGGAGAAAGCCGGCATAATTGCTGCTCCCAGAGGATTTTTCCAGCTTTAGGTGTACTGTTTTTCGTACTTTTTTCTCCCTTTCAGTAGCTCTTCTTTGCTTTTGTTGGTTGCTTGACCTCTGACTACTGCCCCTGTTGAGGTTCCTCACCTCTCCAGGTGCCAGTCTTCTCCTAGTATGTAAATACAGAAAATAGTATGGTCTCTGTCATTATTCCGGCAGCCATGTCCCTCTTTTTTCATTATTTTTTACTCTTCTCCTTCAGTTTATTTCATTGCTATCTGCTCATTGATATGGACATGGAATGATGCACATGTAGGCCTTGCTGAATTGGTAAAGAATAATACGGCGTGTATATGTTCAATGCCACAAATGTATTTTCTTCTTAATTTTGTAAAAAAAAAAAGTCTTCTACATAATAGGATTTTTTCCCCCCATATTTCCACAGATGTTTCTTTTATGTTTTTTTGCCTGCCATATGCGGACCAGTCTATTTGTTTTGTGCTCCATATAAAACCGAGATGTCTTTTGTATGTAAATAATTGTTGAAAGGATTGCATGATGCTTGTAATTTGGAACAGCAATAACGCTAGCAAAAGATAATCTATTATGTTCTTTTCATGAGAGTTGTCACCACATAAGACAAATTGTTTTTCAGATGGTTTGGATGGCTTGTCATTTTCCATCAGCTCCTTGACCTTGATAGGAATGTTGGCTGCAATCACCTACACAGTAAGTTTTCCTTAAATTCTACTTTTGGGTCCTGAAGGGCCACATTTATTCTATTTTTCTTCTATATTTATATATTTTTGTTATGGCAAAATGACAATTTTTTTTTTTCCTGATTGTTCTACTATTTCAATAAAATTATGCGATTTATTCCAAAGGCTGAATATGCTATTTTTTTTGTCTTTTCTGAACTATTATTTAACAGGAACCTATGGGCTTTTAAATGGCGTAATGGAACTTTTAAAAATGAAGTCTTAATATGCTTGACTGCAAATTTACAGGGTATCTCTTCCCCAAGACTATTGTCGTGGTCAAAAGTTTTGAGACTGACAGTTTGCTGCTTTAGTGTCTTTATATCTTTTAGTCAGATGTTGCTATGGTTACTGAAGTACAATTAAAAGCATTTCATACGGTTTTACACTTTTAAAGAGAAATATGTCACGTTTATATAAAGACTCATTTTGACCCTTATTTTTTAAGTCCTCTGCAATTGACCAAACATGCCAGATATCAGCTTCTGAGTCAAATCCTGACAGATGGTAACCTATACTTGACTAATTAGTAGTTTGAGTTTATTACAATCTCTGTTTTTGTTTGTCCACCTGCTTTTTGAGAATTGGGAACAGGTTCTCAATGGGTCTGCTGTAGGAGTTTCCTAGCTTTTGACCCAAAATTTCAATGTGATTCACTTATTTATCATTTTTGCCTTGAGAGATGTTGCTCCATCATGCTTGAAAAAGCAATGCTCATCTCCAAATTGCTCCTGGGTCGTTGGGAGAAGTTTCTCTTGGAGGATGATTAGATGCCATTCTTCATAACCGTATTCTTAGGCAAGATTGTGAGTGAGCCCGCTCCCCTGAATAAAGAGCAACCCCACACATGAATTGTTTTATGATGACTTATTGTTGGCATGACTCAGGACTCATGGTAGTGCTCACCACCTCTTCTCTGGACAACCATTCTTTCACTCCACTGCCGTCAAGTCCCTTCATAGAATGTCTACTGTAGTCCTGCCTGGAATTCTCTAATCTTTCCATGCCATGACTTATATCTACGATACAACCACAGTCATGGTAGGTAGCTGGAAGTCTTATGCACGTTGATGAAATGCTGGTGTTCCTACCCAGATGATGGTTGTACTGAAGATGTAGGGCAGCGTGGTGGCTCAGTGGTTAGTACTGCAGCCTTGCAGCGCTTGGGTGCTGGGTTCAAATTCCACCACGGACAACATCTGTAAGGAGTTTGTATGTTTGCGTATGTTTCCTCCCACACGTAAGACATACTGATAGGGATTCTAGATTGTGAGCCCCAATGGGAACAAAGATGATGATGTATGTATAGTGCTGTGGAATAAGATAGCGCTATATACCGGTAAGTAAAGAATAATAAATAATAAAATGTGATTGATCTAGTGTAGGGGTAGCCATGCCCTCCCAGACAAAATCTTTTCCACCCTGTTACACTGATGGTGATGAAGTACACTGCAATTCCACAACAGAACTAGTATGTTCTTCTGTGCACAAAAATATCTGCAGTATTTTACAAATATCATCCACTTGCCTGGTACTATAATCCACTGCAGTAAAATCCAATCTGCCACTTGTAAATTCATCCTATAGCGTTATACACAGTATAACCTCTACTGTCTATATTAAGGATGTTCTGTCTTCATACACGTTGATACGGTGTGTGATCCGACATACGGCATAAACCACTTCTGTCTCCCAAATAAGCAGACTGTTCTCTGTAGTCTAACTTGTTTATTGGTAAACATGAGTGCGGTAAAACTATAAGAATTTAAATTATATGGATAAGTATTGAGCCAAATAACAACACAACTGATACTTTACAACTAGCAGGCAAAATATACAGGATGATGCAACTTCTATATATATCTACATACAGCAGGTCCCTGGTAATCACATTTCCTGTGTACTGGCTGCTATACAGTTAATCACATTCTGTACAACACTACATTGCAAGAACAGGGATAATGATCTTACCGGATAAACTTAACCAGGATGGCAAGCAAGTGAGGTAGTTCCAACACAGCAGATTAACACGTGTGTCCAGGGAAAATACACAGAGAGAAAATGGAGGTTCCTCCTCCCAAAATGCCTTGGTGCAACCCACAATGCAACACTCTCATTATTACTAAAAAAACACAGGTAATAAATTTAACCACCACTGGGTGGTGCTATAACACAGCAAAAACCAAAACACTGATAGTAGTGAACCTTTAATGCATGAAACGAGCCCCTGTCCTTCATTAGAAAGGGCAGAACAAAGGTCCATATGAACTTTTGATCCAAGGTTCTAGTTTTACAACTGGAAATACAGGCCCTTAATATCAGATTTATTTGGGCCACGTAAAAAAGAGCAAATGTGATTTTTATTTTTTTTTTTGTTACAGAAGAGCAGAGCATGTTTTGTTACAGTAAGATTAAGAATACTGCATCCCTTTACTTTCTCCCCTTTACTTTCTCCCTGCTTAGGTTACTTGTAGAAGTATATGGTTCGCTAAAATGACTTGAATGGCATACACTAATGGTTTATGCTCACGTTGCATTCTTGTCAAATTTTTCTCTATGCAGATTTGTCTCAATACCTGAAGGATTTCGTAGTACCGGCAAATTGTATGAGATTCCTGAAGTCTCATGCACACGTTGCTTATTTTTGACTTTCAGATTTGTCAATTTTAGGATTTTTGCAGCAGATTGCACAATAAGTTGTGAAAAACCTGAACCGCCGCACACCCAGCTTTACCCTCTCTTAGTGTATCCTCACCCATCCCCTGCAGACTTTGAGCCCTCACGGGCAGGGTCCTCCCTCCTTATGTACTTGTAAGTGCCTTGTTTTTTGCTCATATTTATTGTATTTGTCTATATTTGCCTCCTCTTCACATGTAAAGCGCCATGGAATAAATGGCACTATAAAAAATGTATAATAATAAAATGCATGTACAAAATGCTGCAAAAACATGCCTATTTTACACATCGTTTTTCCTGGAAAAACATGCAAAAATGGTGCAGATATTTCTGCTGCAAATACTTAGCTTATTAGGATTTGTGACACATTATCCAGAAGAGTCTGAAGGAAGTCTGCTATTTAAAGGGGATCTGTCACCTCATTTTTCGCATATAAGCTGTGGCCAGTGCCATTAGGGGCTTCTCAACAGCATTCTGGAATGCTGTAGAGAAGCCCCCTATGTAACCTGAAAGATGAGAAAAAGAGGTTAGAATATACTCACCCAGGGGCGGTCCGGGTCCGATGGGCGTCGCGGGTCCGGCGCCTCCCATCTTCATGCGATGCCGTCCTCTTTCTTGCTTTTGTCGCGGCTCCGGCTCAGGAGTAATTCTCTGCCCTGTTGAGGGCAGAGCAAAGTACTGCAGTGCGCTGGTGCTGGGCCTCTCTGACCTTTCCCGGCGCCTGCGCACTGCAGTACTTTGCTCTGCCCTCAACAGGGCAGAGAATTACTCCTGATCAGGCGCTGCGACAGAAGCAAGGAGGATGACGACATGAAGATGATTGCTTTACATTTAATTTTAGCAATCTCCTGTCTGGTCTTAGGTATACATAAGATCTAGTGTGAATTGCATATAAACATGAAATATATGAAGTGTGAATTGCATTACTGCTTTTTAAAAAAGTAAAAAAATGAGCAGTTGCACTCACTACTAAGCACTCCTCCCATCAGCTTATGGTGGTTTTAATCACAGCAGGATCCTACCTTCCCATATAAATGTAGGCTTCAGCCTAGGAGAGGATTCACATTAGGATGGTTCCCAGAAAAAGGAGATTGCCTTGGCATGGCTGCTGGGCATGCATGAATTGGCCAAATTATTTGCCTAGTATCTTCGTTTTTTCCTATCTTCTAGATCAGTAATGTAATTCAATTTAATATATTTCGTGTTGACATGCTATAGAGTTACAGAGTGCAACTTTGTGTTAGTTATGTATGGAGATGGCTGCTCTTAGTAAGCGCCTGTTCAGACCAGTGTTCTGTTTGCAAGTAGCTGTCAGTCTTTTAAGCTTTGGGCACTTCAGTTGGCACCAGGAAACGCAAGTGCCTTTGCCTCTGGAACGGTGCAGGCCCAAAGGTGATTTTAAGATTTTTGTTTTAATTATTTGCACAGGGCAAAAGTTGAAATCAAGAAGGGGTTGTCCTATAAGTGGACAACCCATTTAATGCTACTTTATCTATGTACCACCTACCTAAATATTGAATAAGGTGCTTTGAAACATTGTTCAGAAATGGTTTGTGAAACATGATAAAGTTCAAGGTGTTCATTTATGGTCCACATTCAACAGTTATCAGTCAGGTTAGTCATCTGTGGGATGTGCTGGAAAACCAAGTCTGATCCATAGACTTGCTACTCCGCCACATGCAGGTTATGAAGGATCTGCTGCTAAATGCCACAGGTCACCCTCGAATGTCTTGTGGACTTGACCGGTCAGATCCGTTTTTAGTAGCACAAAGAACCTTCATAATATTAGGCAGGAAGATTTAATGTTATTTTGGCTGATTTAGAAGTATTTGCATCACTCAATATTTGTAGGTTTTAGTGTGACCATTGCTTAAAAACACTTCTTTTTTTTTTTTCTTTTTTTTACATATATTGCATAACATGAATAGCAGTGGTCCTCTAATTCATCAAACACATACTAGTCAGCTGATGTCCCATAATAAGACATTGCAGGGTCATTTTAGAATTTGTTTAGCAGGGTAATTTAGGATTTGCTTACACTAATAGTTTTCTGTCTAAGCAAATGTAAAAGTTTCCCTTGAATGATTGCTTTTTACTCTCCGTCTTACTCCTTTTACCATAAATGTCTCTTATTTTGAAACCTTTTAATTTTCTGTTCTATTTTATTAGCATGCTCACTAGGGGGCAGTGTTATTCAATTTATGCTCTGAATCTTGACTTCTCTGTATCTGTTTCTCAAACGGCAAAGCACAAAATGAGCTTTTTTTTTTTTTTCGTATGCCATTATTGCAATATTTATTATAACATTTGTGTCTGATGTATTCTTTAACTCCTTCATTCCAAATTGCCTCTGCGAGAGAACAAAATATCACTGTTTGCTCATACATGTCACACTATGAGAAGAAATATACAGTTAATGTGAGTATGTGCTATGAAAAGGTCTAGACCGTTATTACATGTCACTTGGGTGTTTGCTTATATAGTATAATTCATTAAATGCAATAAAAGTAATAGAATTTGCCATCACTTAATGATCGGTGGTGTCGATCTTCTTGGATCCCCACTGAATAAAGGTGCTGCATAGTGACGGGTTGAAGCTCCCTGCACAGCCGCGTGCGCTGGAGAGCTTCTGTGCCGTAAGAAAGTGATTGTGATGCAGGATTGGTGGGGTTACTTCCATTAATCTTAGTGATTGCCTACCCTAGTGATATGCCATCTTATTTGTAAAATGGGAATATAATTTAAAAAGTCTAAATTTATTACATAAATCGGTGTTTGTCAATGACAATCCCTCAGTCAATGGCAACTTTCAAGGTGTAGAATATATTAGCCATCACGATAAAGGGAGTCAGTCACCCACAAAATCAATATTGATCAATAGGGTTATAGGGGACTTGGGCCCCTATTACCTGCATTATTATAAAATAATCTTAATTCGCGTTCAAATGAGGAGGCTTCAGTGCACACTTGGCGTGGCCAAGAGCTCAGTGCACCCTTACACCCCCTCATTTTAACTGTTAAGAGCATTACCCTCTGCTGATTGACTGTACTTCAAAACGAGCTCTGTGTGAACTCAGCCCAATGTTAGCACATGACCACTGACACTGTCAAAGGCCAGCTGCAAGCACGGCGTGGGCAGGTGCGTTCTCCACACCGGCTTCTCGTTCTCGACGCCCACACGTGAAGCGACCAGCATCCGCAGAAAGGAGCCATGGGGGGCGGAGAGTGTGCCAGGTCATACTGTGTGCACGTCTGCACAGACACTGTGTGCATGACTAGGCTTAGGCAGAGTCCATGAGCATTGCACACACACACACACACGTGAGTTAGGTTCAGACAGTGTTCACTCTGGGGATCAGAAGTGGGGGAAGACCCTCAATATTCAAAATGAAGGGACATAACTGTGCACCAAACTTTTGGCCACGTCAATGCCCCGAAACACCTTCATTTCATGCAAATTAAAAGTACTCTTCTCAGGCACTGTACCACTAAAGGATAAAATGCTAATGTAATGTTTTGTAGGGGCTAAGTCTCCTATTTTATTGACTAGATCATTTAATATTTTTTCTGGGGGATGTCAGACTCACTTGAACATTGTGATGTAAGACGAAAAAATGAATCACATAATACCTCACCATAGCATCACATTGGCATGAAGACAAACTGTTGACTGAGCCTCTGGGAGTACAGTGTACTGTATTTGGCCTTTCTTCTAAATATTTCTACGTAGGCTACAGGATCATAACTACACTGCTCAAAAAATAAAGGGAACACTTAAACAGAATATAACTCCAAGTAAATCAAACTTCTGTGAAAACAAACTGTCCGCTTAGGAAGCACTGTTTGACAATCAATTTCACATGCTGTTGTGCAAATGGAATAGACAACAGATGGAAATTATTGGCAATTATCAAGACACACTCAATAAAGGAATGGTTCTGCAGGTGGGGACCACAGAGCACATCTCCGTACCAATGCTTTCTGGCTGATGTTTTGGTCACCTTTGAATGTTGTTTAGCATGAGATGGACTCTGCAACCCACACAAGTGGCTCAGGTAGTGCAGCTCATCCAGGATGGCACATCAATGTGAGCTGTGGCAAGGTTTGCTGTGTCTGTGTCCAGAGGCTTGAGGCGCTACCAGGAGACATGGAGGGGGCCGTAGGAGGGCAACAACCCAGCAGCAGGACCAATACCTCAGCCTTTATGCAAGGAGGAACAGAAAGAGCACTGCCAGAGCTCTGCAAAATGACCTCCAGCAGGCCACAAATGTGCATGTGTCTGCACAAATGGTTAGAAACCGACTCCCATGAGGATGGTCTGAGTGCCCGACATCCACAGATGGGGGTTATGCTCCCAGCCCAACACCGTGCAGGACGCTTGGCATTTGCCACAGAACACCAGGATTGGCAAATTCACTACTGGCACCCTGTGATCTTCACAGCTGAAAGCAGGTTCACACTGAGCACATGTGACAGAGTCTGGAGACGCTGTGGAGAGCGATCTGCCTGCAACATCCTTCAGCATGACTGGGTTTGGCAGTGGGTCAGTAATGGTGTGTGGTGGCATTTCTTTGGAGGGCCGCACAGTCCTCCATGTGCTCGCCAGAGGTAGCATGACTGCCATTAGGTACTGAGATGAGATCCTCAGACCCCTTGTGAGACCATATGCTGGTGCGGTTGGCCCTGGGTTCCTTCTAATGCAGGACAATGCCAGATGTGGCTGCAGTCTGTCAGCAGTTCCTGCAAGATGAAGGTATTGAAGCTATAGACTGGCCCGCCCGTTCCCCAGACCTAAATCCGATTGAACACACCTGGGACATCATGTCTCACACCATCCACCAACGTCGCGTTGCACCGCAGACTGTCCAGGAGTTGGCGGATGCTTTAGTCCAGGTCTGGGAGGAGATCCCTCAGGAGACCATCCGCTGCCTCATCAGGAGCATGCCCAGGCAAAGTAAGGAGGTCATACAGGCACATGGAGGCCACACACACTACTGACCATCATTTCCTTGTCTTGAGGCATTTCCTCTGAAGTTGGATCAGCCTGTAACTTTATTTTCCACTTTGATTTTGAGCATCATTCCAACTCCAGACCTCCGTGAGATATTAGTTGTGATTTACGTTGATAAATTTTAGGTTGTATTGTTCTCAACACATTCTACTATGTAATAAAGATTTACAGCTAGAATATTTCATTCATTGATATCTAGGATGTGGGATTTTATTGTTCCCTTTATTTTTTTTGAGCAGTGTATAAAGGCAGAACTTTTCTAAACATTGCATGAATTGTGTTGTGATTTTGTGTTCCCTCTGAAGAGCCTATGTGGTGCAGTGCATGAAATTTCATCGTGGGTTGGTATCTGTTAGAGGACATCTACTATCTTGGGGTCACTCTCTGTAAAGTGTTTGTTTGGTCCATTGATAATGTAGATCCATACATGATTTTAAAAGCAAGAGAGGGTTAACAAATAAATAACAATAGGGTATATATCCTTAAAATTAGATATTATTTAGAATAATAAAGAACAAATAAGTGAATCCAATAGTAGCATTCCGGCTGCTGAGCAAACCTGCAGGGAGACACTGTTGAATACAAGCTGCATTGACTAATTTGTGTTGCATAGGCAGTCCAGACATCAATCCTGAGGTAATAGAGTACAATGGGTTATTTATCCCTAAAAAGTTTAAACAGGAGAGATTTTGGAATGAAAAGTATACTTAAATATTTGTAAACATGCTTTATAGTGTCCCCAACGCACGTTTCATTTAAAACTTCATCAGGAGGCGTGTTTTGGGAGATGATGGATACTATTCTATATTGTTAATCAGCGAATCATAGTGTTCGGGTAAGGGTGTGTGTAAAACGGACATGTGATCTAAACACTGGTGCATAGTACTGACCAGGGCTGTGGAGTCGGAGTTAGTTTTAGTTGGAGTCGGTAGAAATGTACCGACTCCGACTCCAGCTTTAAAAAAAAAAGTATTAATATTTCATAATTAAACTTTCATTTGAATTTTATAAATGTTACTCAAATATATATGTTCTATCAAACTATGAACAACAGTGATAAGCAGTTCTGCTGGAGATAGAGACATTTCTTACTTCTTGTGTGTCACTGTTCTCCACTGCCCTTATCTAATCTTATACTTGGTTAACCTCATGCTGCCCCAACCCCCCTACTTACAATGTATGAAACTGGAAGTGAAAATGTGTTGCAAATTCTCAGTAGTAAAGCGCCTCCTCTAGACTAGATGTTTACTAGGTGTGCGTCTTCCAAGCATCTCACAGCTTCTACTCAGAAGAGGAAGACTCTAAGAAGTATTATCCTTTCAACAAACGTTGCATCAGTTAACTGTGAGTACATGAGGAATAACAGTATTACTGACCACTATATCAGTTGTACGACCTGGCAATAATTTTGTACAATTGTTTTTAGGAAAAACAATTGTCATTTGGATTGTGAATGCAGAATAACCTGAGTGTCAAAGAAGCGTCACATTAAATCAGCTGTATTTGAACATTTCACCATCACTCAAGATAGAAAACATTATGTCTGTCAGTGTATGACAAATGATCCAGACGAAAACAAATGCTGTGAAGCCAAGATCAGTGCATATTCAGGCAAAGATAAAAATGCTCCTACCAGAGCTTCTAATCTAAAGAGACATTTACAGCGCTTTCATCCAGAAGTACTGAAAGCAGTGGATGAGAGACTGCATACAAACCAATGAACCAGTGCCCAGCTCTTCCAGCCAAACAAAGGAGCAGAGAACTTTGCAGCCATCAGTTGCAAGATGTTTTGTCAGTGACAAAGTTACTGTGACAATGACAGTAGATACATTTAAAAAACAAATCATAGAGCTTGTTGTAAAGGATAGTGTGCCTATTTCATTATTTTCACGACCAGCTTTTATGTGTCTGAATGGGTAAATGGGCCGCAAGCTTGGTGTTTCTCTGGAGAGAGAGAGTATTAGAAAATTAGTAATCGAAGAAGCTTTTAAACAAAAGGAAGAACTTAAAAGAACTCTCAAGGGACGCTTTCTGTTTCTTAAAATGGATACCTGCACACGTCACAGAGTGAACTATTTTGCCATCAATGTCCGATTTGTTTGTGACAAAACTGAAATAGTTGCCAAGACATTGGCAGTAAAAGACACCAAAGCTCATCACACCAGTGAGTTTCTCCAGGTCTTGGTGGAAAAGGTTCTGCAAGACTATGAACTTAAAAAAAGAGCAAGTTCTTTCTGTCGTAACTGACAATGCTTCAAATATGATAAGTACTATTAAGCTAATGAATGAGTAATGATGGTGACCAGCAGCTAGAAGAACATTCTGGGTCCACAGACAAAGAAATGTTTGAAATAGAGGAACACCGTATTGTATTTGAGGAGCAAACTGAAGTTGCTTCAGATGAACAGCAACATGATAGTTTAGATGATCTTGTTGAAACTGTGTCAATACGTTCTTTCATTCATCACATGCGCTGTGTTGTGCATACGCTACAGCTGTCTATAAGAGACAGTCTGCAAGAAGGACATGCTGCTGCACTGATTGGCAAGGTGAGAAAATTGGCCACTGTTGCCAGAACCCCTAAAGTTGACTCAATTTTGAAGAGACGTGCTGTAAAAGGGGCAATTATTGATCAAGCCACACGATGGGGCAGTACTTAATGATTCAGCGCTTGGTTGAACTGAAAACCTTTCTTGTAGACATGGCTAGCCCTCAACTGACGCTAAATGAAAGTCAGTGGAATCAGGTGACTGAGCTGGAAAAATTGCTAGAGCACCCATTTACAGTGACTAAAAAATTACAAGCAGAGGACTTAACTCCAGGTATTTTCTTAAAGGAGTGGAAGAACCTGATGTTTTGCCTGTCCCAAAGAGGAGGGTTAATTGCAAGTGGCATTGCTACATTAATGAAACGGAGAGAGGAGCTACTATTACAAAATAACATTCTTTTGGCAGCTGTTTATGTAGACCCAATGCATCGGATTCTTCTAGATGATCAACAGGTAACTAAAGGAAAACAAGCTCTATTTGAAATAGCAGTAAGGATGAAAGGGTTGCAGAACAGTCAGGAGGAAAAAGAAGAAATTGGTCGTCCTGCCACATCTTTACCCTCATCAACTGATGAAGAAATTAATTTTGAAAAATATTTGGATCACAAGGACCGTGCAAAGCGTTCCCGCATAGAAGAAGAGTCATCCCCATCAAAGAACACAGCCAGTACATTTCAGCAGAATTTTTCATATGCACTAAAAGAAATTGAGAAATTTGACCGTTCATCAAAAATAACAGTGCAACAAGCGATTCCTCTGTATTAGCAGCAGAAAAAAAGGGGCATTCCGGCTCCATAAAATCACAATTCTTTATTTATCCATTAAGTCCATTAAAATTCTTATGTAGTAGTGGATCCTTGTATATATGCAAATGCTTAGGTGCAAAGTAGATGCAACGCGTTTTGATCTAGTCCGATCTTAATCAATGCATGACCTTATGCGGGTCTCAGTGATTCTTATCTAATGTTGACGGACCAATCCTATAAGCAGTCTAAATCACCTGACTATTACTGCAGGTCCTAAACACACATTTATCCACACAACTATAAAGGTGATGTTCAATTAAAATAAAGCTTCAAAGTCAAATACAGAATATAAAAATTAAAAACAAACATATATATATATAGTGCAATTGATGGATATCTAACTATAATGATACATAATTTCATTTTTCTATTGAGACCATAAGGGTACCTGGTTTGTAGGTTGTATATCCAAAAAGCTTCCCTTGTGAGAAGTCGTCTCTTTTCGTCTCCTCCCCGCTGCGACAATTTTATCTGTTCTATACCCTGAATTGTCATCATAGATATATCCCATATGATATGTGGCAAAATGTTTGGCAACAGCTGAAATATTACGATTCATAATGTTATTACTAATTAAATCTCTTAAATGTTCGGATATCCTCACTTTTAGTTTCCTCGTTGTGCATCCTATATAAGAGACATTGCAAGTAGTACAATCTATTTTGTATACGACATTACTTGTGTGACAGTTAATAAATTCTTTAATATGATAGGTTTTAGTTCCCTCTTTATTTTGAAAAGTACTTTTGATTTTAGCATTTCGGCAGGTACTGCATGCGGTGACACCGCACTTAAAAAAAACCCTTGCATTCCAGCCAGGTTTTCGATGCCGGTTGAGGTGCAAGAAAACTTGGAGATAGTGAGCTGCCAATAGTTGGCTCTCTCCTTGCCACTACATTCAACCCATCTTTCAGGATTTCTGAAAGCATATAGTCTTCCTGTAGAATGGGCAGCCTTTTTAGAATTATATTTTTAATTTCATTAAATTGGGTACTAAACTGGAAACATACATATGGTTTATTTTTCCTCTTTTCTTTTGCCTTTCTATTTTCTATGTCTGATATTAATAGACTGTCTCTTGATTTGCTCTCCACTATTTTGTGTGCCCTATCCAGGGTCCATTTAGGGTACTTCCGCTTTTTCAACCTATCTCTCAAATTATTAAATTCCTTATCTCTCTCTATCTACTCACTACAATTCCTTTTCAATCTTGTATACTCTCCCACCGGGATAGATTTTATAGTATGTCTCTGGTGACTACTTCTTGCATGTAATATGGTGTTCCCACTTAGGGGTTTCACATGTGTTTTACTACCAATTACTTGATTTGTAATCCCCACCAGATCCAAGTCTAAAAACGAGATCTGATTATAACCCCATTTGTGGGTAAATTTAATACCATATTCATTTGCATTAATGTATTTGATGAAGTCAGGTACGGCAGATACATCGCCCCCCAAAATTAATAGGGTGTCATCGATGTATCTGCCGTACCAGACATGAGACTCAGTGAAGGGATTGTTCACACTATAGATGTACTTGCGCTCCCAATATGCCATGGTCAGGTTGGCTAACGAAGGGGAATATTTCGCCCCCATCGGAACACCTGTTTTTTGCTCAGACCACATTTTCAAAGGAAAAAATATTGTGCTTAAGAAGAAACGTGACCTGCAAAACGAAATTTATAAGATCCTGTGTATATGAACTGTCATTTTCCAGATGAAATTGTAGCACCTCCATAGCCAAGGTATGTGGTATGCAGGTATATAGCGATACAACATCGCAGCATAACCATGAATAGTTATTGTGCCATATTTTATTTGAAAAGGTTTTCAAAACCTCCCTAGAATCTTTGATATAGCCTGGCATTTTCACTACAAGCGGTTGTAGGATGGAATACCCACTCGCATAAGTGCTCCTCTGTATCCTGACATTGTCAGAGATGTTGCCCGAGTGGTTACTGCTTTGCCACCAACCCAAGTTAGTGTAGAGAGGTTGTTCTCTGCTCTCAAAATAATTAGATCAGATTTGAGGGCATCCATGAAGGAGGATCTGACAGAGGCAGTACTTTTCTGAGGACAAATTTATAGATTTCTTCTTATTAACTGCATAAGTGTTTATTGCATATTTACTTACAAGAGTTTAGAAAAGTTTATAAAAGTTATTTGCTATATTCTAATGGTATTCTAATAAATAAATATAGTTTTTGCTCTAAGTGGTCTGATAACTTATATGATGGTGAGAAACTGAATAAGCACAATGTTAATATTTTACAGCAGTAAATTTATTGTTACGAATTAGCCATTTATGAAGGAGTCGGAGCCGGAGTCGGAACCTGATAAAATCCAGGAGTCGGAGTCGCAACTGTGGCTTACCGACTCCACAGCCCTGGTACTGACCGTCCAATAGTAATGCTTGGCTGAGCGGGCATATAAGTTATGTGACCACCATGATGATGCTCCGATTTGCTGCATCATGAAATGCAAGCGCCGAAACCGTGCATGTGCAAGTGTACATATTGGCCGCTTGTCAGAGTATCCATCACGAAGAAAAAAACTGGCTGGAATGGACTCTTATAGATGTACTAGATGGTAGCCTGATTTTAACGCATCGGGTATTCTAGAAATATGTATGTAGTTCATTTATGAAGATTTTAGAATAATACATAGAATACACAGGATTCGGCTGGCCGCGACCAATTAGCGAAGCGTGGTTCAAATCCCGCGCCAATTCGCAGCCGGACTGCGCCTGTCGCTGATTGTTCGCGGCCGGCCACGTAGTATATAACAGCCCACGTAGTAAATAGCACAGCAATGTAGTATATTGCACAGCCATGTAGTATATTGCACAGCCACGTAGTATATAGCACAGCCCACGGAGTATATAGCACAACCACGTAGTATATAGCACAGCCCACGGAGTGTATAACAGCCCACATAGCATATAACACAGCCACGTAGTATATAACAGCCCATGCACGCAGTATATAACACAGGCCACGTAGTGTATAACACAGGCCACGTAGTGTATAGCACAGGCCATGTAGTGTATAGCACAGCCCATGCAGTATATTGGCCAGCCCACGCAGTATATTGGCCAGCCCACGCAGTATATTGGCCAGCCCACGCAGTATATTGGCCAGCCCACGCAGTATATTGGCCAGCCCACGCAGTATATTGGCCAGCCCACGCAGTATATTGGCCAGCCCACGCAGTATATTGCACAGCACACGTAGTATATAGCAATGTGGGCATCATATCTGTTGTGAATTCTGCTTTTGGGCTCCCTCCAGTGGTTGTAGGTGGTAATGCAGTTGCTCCTGAGTTGCAGTCCTGGTCAGGTGTATCTGCTGATTGCAGTTCTGACTGGGGTATTTAGGCGTGCAGGATTCATTAGTCCTTGCCAGTTGTCCATGGTTGTTGGGAGGATTTGGTCCTGGTTTGGTGCCTTCTGCCAAATCAGCAAAGATAAGTGTCTGGTTTTGTTTCTGTGGCACACATGCTGTGTGCTTAATAATTCTGTGCTATTCAGTGTTTTTTGTCCAGCTTAGATTGTGTCAGTATTTTCTCAGTCTTGTTGGATTCTCTGGAGTGGCAGATATACATTCCATGTCTTTAGTTAGATTGTGGAACTTTTTGTATTATCTGCTGTGGATATTTTTGGAAGGGTTTTAATACTGACCGCTTAGTATTCTGTCCTTTCTTTCCCTATTTAGCTAGAGTGGCCTCTTTTGCTGAATCCTGTTTTCTGCCTGCGTGTGTCTTTCCTCTCCTACTCACAGTCAATATTCGTGGGGGGCTGCCTATCCTTTGGGGTTCTGCTCTGAGGCAAGGTAGTATTCCTATTTCTATCTATAGGGGTATTTAGTCCTTCGGCTGTGTCGAGGTGTCTAGGGTTTGTTAGGCACACCCCACGGCTACTTCTAGTTGCGGTGTTAGTTCAGGTTTTGCGGAAAGTACAGTTTCCACCTACTCCAGAGAAAGTTCATGCGGCTCCAAAGTCACCAGATCATAACACATATCCCTGTTAAAAAAAAGAATTCAAATAAAAAATAGTTATATACTCATCTTCTGTTGGCCCCCAGATCCATGCGAAGCGTTTACCGATGCTCTTCGCGTGCTCCGGTCTCAAGAGTGCATTGCGGTCTCGGGAGATGATGATGTAGCGGTCTCGCGAGAC
Organism: Ranitomeya variabilis; assembly: GCF_051348905.1. Taxonomy (NCBI): domain Eukaryota; kingdom Metazoa; phylum Chordata; class Amphibia; order Anura; family Dendrobatidae; genus Ranitomeya; species Ranitomeya variabilis. The sequence goes on from NC_135233.1 coordinate 808,886,220, forward strand.
CGCTACGTCATCATCTCGCGAGATTGCAATGCATGGAGCGGTCGCCGGAGCGTCGCGAGGAGTGGGAAAGGCCTGTTCTGGATCCGAGGGGCCGACGGACGGTGAGTATATAACTATTTTTTATTTATTTTTTATTATTTTTAACATTAGCATCAATAGTAAAAAGTTGGTCACACAGGGTTAATAGCAGCGTTAACGGAGTGCGTTACACCGTGGCATAACGCGGTCCGTTAGCGCTGCCATTAACCCTGTGTGAGCGCTGACTGGAGGGGAGTATCGAGCGGGCACTGACTGCGGGGAGGAAGGAGTGGCCATTTTGCCGCCAGACTGTGCCCGTCGCTGATTGGTCGTGGCTGTTTTGCCGCGACCAATCAGCGACTTGAGATTTCCGTGACAGACAGACAGACGGAAGTGACCCTTAGACAATTATGGCATGATTATATCGTATAGTGTACCATAGTGCATTAAAACATTAAAAAATCTTTTTTTTGTTGTAAAAGTTTCATAAAGAGACATACATACATACATAGTTTTGCATTGACTTGTCCAATCACTGTATTTCTGTGCACTTTGCTCCGTTTTCCTGCTACAGTTGCACTGTTATTTGCTCTCTGACTTTCTTGAAACAAGCAGCCTCTTCACCTGTTGAGCAAATGTCAATTTCCATATGCACAAGGACCAAAGGAAAAAATGCTGGCACTACCACTACACCCAGTTACAAGGGAAATTGGATCAATCAAAATATATCCAGATAATAGCCATGTCTTGCGGTGCTCAGCTTGATACTTGTAAATGATTTTGAAAATACAGAGGAAAGCAAGAGGAGCCGCTCTCGCAACTGACAATTTTGGTAAAATGCACTTTATTTCGGTTGCAGACAGAGACATGAGTATATTGAGCAACAGCTGTTTCGCGGGAATGCACGCTTCTTCTGGCTCACACATCATCACTAGTATTTCCCCTATTATACAACCTATCCCACACACTATTTAAATTTATTACTATCAATTGCTAATCAAAAATGAGAATATATACAAAACGTGCAATAAAACAGGAGACCCTAATATACTTTAAGTAGAAATAGGCTTAGATCATTGCGATCAGTTAACCCTATGGATCCCAAGGCCTCAGTCATTTGAATGAAATATTTTTTCCTTTCTAAGTAGCTTATTGTTTCTATCGCCATTCGCCACCAATTTTTAGGTATTTGTTCAAAATGTAATCCTACAAAAGCATGTGGTTTGAGGCACCTCTCACCCCCCAATAAACCTGTCTCATGGCTGATGAGCATGGGAGAACCTTTTCCAGACTGCAGTGAGTGTACCTGCTCACTAATACGTTTGTGCAAGAGTCTCGTAGTTTTGCAAATATAAAATTTACCTCAGTCACAAATGATCCATACATTATGTATTTATTCTGGCAAGTAAAAAACTGATTGAGTCTATGAAAGTAACGCCCCCAAATTAATGTGATTCTTACAATAGATGTGTAATCTCAGTACTTGGTATCTACATTTAACATTTCCTTTCAGTAAAGTTTTTTTTTATTTTTATTAACAAGCCAGTCTTCTTTTTGTGTACGTCTGAAACGGACTTTTACCAATATGTATGCTGACTCTTACTCCAGCTAAACATAACCATCAATCTTTACATGGCAAAATCTGTAGCAAAGGGTCACTTTCTATCAAGTAGCAATATCATTGATCTCGCTGAAGTGCTCGTCCGACTATGTTTTAAGGACATAACCTTTTATTTTTTGCTTTCGTATGGTATCGAAGTATTGAATTTCGTTTTTGATTATTCACAAAGGTTTTCAAAAAGGATATAATGTCCAAAGGATGGCTACATTGGTATAATCTACTTGCCAATTCGCGTGGTTGATCTATAAGGGTCGTTGCGGATTTGTGATCGGATATTTCCGCGCAGATTCTGAAAACTCCGCAGGTAAAAAGCCCCTGCGATGATGGTGATAAAAGAAGAAATAAGATGTTTGCTCATTTTAAACCAGTCAACATTTCAGTAATGGTGAACACCGTGAGAGACATAGACAAAAGATAGGTGTGGGATCTGTTTGTAATCAATTCCTAAAAAAAGAAATGCTACCTTTTGATCCAACCCACTCTTGTGAATGCATTGGTGTTCCCATGTCTGCAGACATAGCCATCACCATTTTACTCATCTACAGACTCCCATATTATTGAGCAACTTTTCTTGAAATGTTTACATTAACATTTGAACATCAATGGTGGATCAACACTGAAAGCCTGTACACCTGCATACCTTAGGATGCTGGTATGCAGACTGTAAAGTTATCGTCACACTCAGCGACGCTGCAGCGATATAGACAACGAGCCGATCGCTGCAGCTTCGCTGTTTAGGTCGCTGTAGAGATGTCAAACACAGCAGCTCCAGAACGATGCAGGAGCGATCCTGTGACGTAGCGGTGACTCATTTATCGTTCTCACAGGTCGTTAGCTCCATGTTTAACATTGCTGACATCGTTGCTTTTGCTGTCAAACACGACAATACACGCCAATCTGATGACCAAATAAAGTTCTGGACTTCTAGCTCCGACCAGCGATATCACAGCGGGATCCAGATCGCTGCTGCGTGTCAAACACAACGAGATCGCTAACCAGGACGCTGCAACGTCACGGATCGTTGTCGTTCTCGTTGTAAAGTTGTTTAGTGTGAAGGTACCTTAAGACATCGGTTGTATGCTAATAACACTGACCTGATTTGTACTGATTTCATATGTTTTATACTTGAACATAATGCATTTCAATTTGACCACTGGTATTCCCATATAGCTAATACAGTACAATAAATTTTTGGGACAATTTGAGTTGGATGAGATTTTTAGTACCTCTAATCCATTTGCCATTCCTATCAAATTATTCTGACTTTATATAGATGATATTTTTATTGTGTGTGATTGCACTTCTCAAATATTCCTTGAATTCATGACATTTAAATGGTAAACAAGTGAGCATGAGATTCACTAGTAAAATTGGTGTAGGTCTATTGAATTTTTAGAAGTGGAAATTGGGATTATGTGAAGTGTTATACACACTAAGGGTTATCACACATCCACCACAACCAATTCATTGATGCATTCTCAGCCTTTTACCCATATCATATTAAGGAATCCCTGCCCTATGGACAATTTCTCAGATTTCGATGCATAAATAGTGCAGTCAAGACTTTTATAAATCAATCTCACAAATTGGCAAATAAAGATTATACCATCGTGGCTATCCTTTGGATATTATCCCCAAAAGGTTTTCAAAAAGCATAGAATTTAAAATGAAGTTCAATACCGTTCGAAGGCAAAATATAATATAAAGGTTTGTCCTTTTAAGCGTAGTCTGATGAGTAATTCAGTCATTTTCAAACTGAGAGGCATCCGAGCATTTAAGGTTCCAAGTGATTCACTCTCGATGTTCAAGTCTTAATGTAAACACTTCGAGAAATGTTCCTCCATCATCTGGCAGTCTGTAGATCAGTAAAATTGTGATGTCTTTGTTTGCTGACATGTGCACACCAATGCATTCACAATAGCTGATCTGATCGAAAGGTATCATTTATGGAATGGATTTGAAACCGCTACCACACCTCTCTTTTTGTCCATGTCTCTCACTGTGTTCAGTATCACTGAATGAATTGTTGACTGGTTTAAAATGAGCAAAAATCTTTTTTTTTCTTTTATCACACTTGTCTACAGCCTCCTTTTGAGTCGCTTTAAAAATCCCCAGTGATCTTAAGTTTATCGGAGTGAGGTTTAGATGAGATGCAGCCTCGGTAGGTTGAGTTGAAAGTATGAAATGTGCAGATTATGTGTATTTTGGCATTGTAATGCTTTCTGCATAAAGGAACTAGGAGGAAGCTTTTTGTTGGAATATTTGCTTGGATCAAAGGGTGAGAAATCCTTTTAGCACCTAGGTGTCAATAGTCTTTTAGAACCTAGGTGTGAATAACAACATTTTAGGTACAAATTGGAAGCCTTAGGAGCAAGCTTTTGCTATATTACTGCTTTTCCTTAACCAAGGAAAATGTTGAAAGTATTTCTGAGGTTATAATGAGGTTTTGGTAAGTAAAGATCCTTAAGTACTGTGAGGTCGGAAGTCAAAAGCGGTATGAGGAGTTCAAATCCTTTGGTTGCTTCAATCAATTGACTTGTGATGACGAGTCCAGTAAAATATGGCATGGGTTTCACAGAGTAATTTAAGTCAATGTGTATCTGAGTAGGGTTACCATTCAGTTCTTTTGAAAGCTTCTTCTGTGTTCTATTATTTTGTGGATATGTTGAAAATCCTGCTGTTTTAGTGGGAGTTGTGGAGCAGGAAATTCAGTGGGTGCTATCTTGGCACCTATAAACCTCATCAGTTTGTCTACAGCAGTGTTTCCCAAATTCCAGTCCTCACCGCTCCTCAACGGGTCATGTTTTCAGTATTTCCTTAACGTTACACTGGTGATGGAATTATTGTCAAGGCATCAGAAATTGCTACAGGTTCTCCCACGTGTGCTACACTGAAAAAATCCTGAAAACATGATCTGTTGGGGCCGTGAGGATGGGAGTTTGGCAAACATTGGTCTACATCTACCAGATTGACCACATTTTCCCTAATATCGCATGGGATGTTTTGTTTGTTTTTCCGCTAACTAAACACACATTTCTTAATATCTTTTGTCGGTGTCCTGCTAATATTTTTTTTCCAAACATCTGCACTCAAACTCATTTCCTGACCTTGCTGAACTTTTATTTTACAAGTCAGAGCATGGACTTGACCTCCTTGGGTCTCCTCTGATTCCCTTTTTTAAAGGGAACCTGTCACCCCCCCAGGCGTTTTTTAACTAAAAGAGCCACCTTGTGCAGCACTAATGCTGCATTCTGACAAGGTGGCTCTTTTAGTTCTGGTCCCTGCCAACGCTGCAATAATCGCTTTTATAATGTGCCCCACATACCTCGAATTAGACCTGGGAGCAGGTCTTTCCCCCTAACACATACACCACAGCCGTCACTCAGGGCCTCTGCGCGCTCGGCGCCGCTTCCTCTTCCTTCATTAGCATTCCCGGCGCCTGCGCTGTTATTTTTATTTTTTTCGGGCATGCATGTTTGCGCTGCCCTTCAAACTTACAGGGCAGGCGCCGGAGATGCTATCGAAGGAAGAGGAGGCGGTGCGCAGTGGCCCTGAGTGATGGCTGTGGTGCGTCTGTGTTAGGGGGAAAGACCTGCCCCCATGTCTAATTCAAGGCATGAGGGGCACATTATAAAAGCGATTATTGCAGCGTTGGCTAGGACCAGAACTAAAAGAGCCACCTTGACAGAATGCAGCATTAGTGCTGCACAAGGTGGCTCTTTTAGTTAAAAATGCCTTGGGGGGGGGGTGACAGGTTCCCTTTAAGACTTGGCTCTACTTTATGTGCTTCATCTTTTTAACTCATCTCTCTATGGACACTTGATGTGATAGTTTTATCTTCTGGTGGGTGGTAAACCTACTGGACCAATCAGCACATTGTTCTTTACACTGACTCCCAGATTTGCAGAAAAATTATTCTTCATTCAGACATAATAAATTAAAGGTTGATCCCTTTTACTTGTAGCTTCATTTAGGCCACGTGCACACGCTGCAGATTAATCTGCGGATATTTCCGGACTGATTTTGGTAAATCTGCAGGTAAACCGCACTGTGAATTTCCTGTGGAATTACCGTGGATTTACCGCGATTTTTTTTGCAGGTTTTGTGCGGATTCCTATTACACCTGCGGATTCTTATTATGGAGCAGGTGTAAACCGCTGCAGAATCCGCTCAAATAATTGACATGCTGCGGAATAAACAACGCTACGTTTCCGCACATTTTTTTCCGCATGTGCACTGCTGATTTTGTTTTCCATAGGTTTACATGGTACTGTAAACCCATGGAAAACTGCTGCGAATCCGCAGCGGCCAATCCACTGTGGATCTGATCTGCAGCAAAATCCACAACGTGTGCACATACCCTGAAGCTCACCACTGACTGTTTAATATTTTTTCATTTTTTCCCATTTTTTTTTTTTTTGTTCTCAACTTCACTTTTTCCTCTTTCATGTGTTTACCACATCCCTTTTGCAGACCATGTTCCCTTCTGAAGACAACACCCATTTACACTTACCTTCCTTACCCTTAAAATAAAAGTAATGGTAGCCAAAATGTAGTTATTTTTTTCCTTTATGCTAATGTCTGCTAGTGTTGTGTTACATAGGACTTAAGGGAACATGAAGTACAAGTATAAAAGACACACAATAGAATTAAGGGTGGGACTTCATACTAGCGCTAATAACATCCTCTATGAGAACATATAGAAGGATTTAGAAGGATGTAAATATGACCTTACATTAGTTGAAATACAAATTTGCTGTATTCTAAATTTATTTCCTGTAAGCCATTCAGGCACCATATTATACCACTAGAAAATGAGCTAAATGCTCACTGTTACCAACAATTGGTGACTGAATAATACGAACATGAAACCGCTTTAACGACCAATATTAACATGAATATTGCAATTAAATGGACTTACAATGGTAAGCAAAAGTTGCAGACTAATTTTGGTAATTATTCATCCTTTTATTTTTTATCAAAAGTATTGCAGTTCCAAGTTACTATTATACTGTATGTCATTTCATTAAGTTTTGGATGGAAATTTTATCTACGTTTTTGTCGCTTTTTTAATGGATCCTGTGACCTTTTGAGGCTTCTACACATTATACGCATTGTAATGCAGGATCACAAACTTTAAACAGCGCTGCTGCAATAATAACAATACCCTGATATTTTCAGTCTATACAACCTGGTATTTTGTGGGAGCCCGAGATATATTCTATAAAATGAGACATAATAGTATAATATACCTTACTTAGATTAGTGATGAAGAAGACTCTTTGTCCTTGTGAAGTATTATGATAAGCTGAATCCGAGGACAGCTTCAATCGCATTTCCATATATTTTACATTCTAGACAGAAATTGTTAAAGCAAAAAATCTTATTCTGACTGGCATACAGTAGCTTGGAACTTAGAATTAGTTTTATTGCTTGCTTTTTGTAGTAGTTTTTTTTTAAACTTATAGCTAGAATTTAGTATTTAAAGGATCCTCTCTAGGTAAAAGATCAGACAAAAAGACGCCAGTTATGTGGTGCTCTTTTTTTTTTTTTGTTTGATTTGTAAGGTATTTCATATATAGCCATTATGTATGACAAGAAATTCAGCTTTACATCATGTTAACCTTGTTAGTAGCGCAATTTATAACATTACCCCCAATTTAACGCTCAAGTACAGCAATTATTCATGCTCGTATGCCTGTCCTGTCATTTACTTGACTTTATTTTCTGTAGGAGAATGGCTTTACATACATACACACCAAAACCCCTCGAGGGTGCCATGTAGTTTTAGGGGTCCCTTTTAGAGCTCAAAAAGTAATGCTGCTCTCAAGCAATTCTATTAGGGAAATAAGGTACAAGGGGTTAAATCATTGTTATAACTTGTGTAATATCTGTCATTTTTAAACCTATGTACTGTGTGTTTCATTCTATTTCTTTTCTTTTTGTGCAGTTGTAATCCTAAAGGTATTAAGACTTTGTAGGTCCTTCATTGTTTCTCCAGTCACTGACACATTCCGTACATGACTGATAATTGATCATCTTTATTCAGGTCACTAGTGATAGTCAGACCCCCATCTCATGACATACAATACTTCTTAAAGATAGACCATCATGTAGTATACCTGAATATGCTACATCAAACTTGTTTTGTTTTTTTAGATTCTCACAAGTGCATTACTAGATTAATACTAATTTTGAGAAGTATTATTGTAGGCTCCATGCATATATACATGGAAAGTGTTGGCACCCTTGAAATTGTTCCATAGCATGAAGTATTTCTCCCAGACAATTATTGCAATTATGTTTTGTTATGCGCATGTTTATTTCCTTTGTATGCACTGGTACAAGACAAAAAAAAAACAAAGGGGGGAGGCAAACTGCACCTACGGTAATTTCACCCAAAACCCCCAAAAATCGTCTGGACAAATTGTTGGTACTTTTCTAAAACTGCGGGTAAACAACTTTTTTTCAAGCATGTGATGCTCATTCAAACTCACCTGTGGAAAGTAACGTGTGGACAATGAGAAAACACCTATAACCAGATAAAAAGAGAAGTTGACTTAATCTTTGCATTGTCTGTGTGTGCCACACTAGGCATGAAGAATAAAAAGAGAAGTGAACTGTCTGGGGACTTGAGAACCAAAATTGTTGGAAAATATCAACAAACTCAAGGTTACAAGTCCATCTCCAGAGATCTTGATTTTCCTTTGTCCACATTGTTCAATATAATCAAGACGTTTACAACCTATGGCACTGTAGCTATGGCACTCCGCAAACGGCAGAGAAATGTTGTAACACAGGACAGTCCAGATGGTGGATAAGCAGCCATCAACATGTGAATGAAATAAAACTATATGGCAGGAAACCCAGTAAGACTCCTTTGCCGGCACAGACATAAAAAAAAAAACTAAAAAAAAGCTAGACTGCATTTTCCCAAAATTATCGTGAGCAAGTCAAAATCCTTCTGGGAAAGCTAGTTGTGGACAGATGAGACGAAGACACAGCTTTTTGGTAAAGTATATCATTCTACTGTTTATCAAAACCAGAATGAGGCCTACAAAGAAAAAAAACACGGTACCTACAGTCAAATATGGTGAAGGTTCAAAGATGTTTGGGGTTGTTTTGCTGCCTCTGTGACTGGGTGCATTGACTGTGTGCAAGACATCATGAAATCTGAAGATTAGCAAATTATTTTGGGTCTCAATGTAGTGCCCAGTGTCAAAAAAGCTGGGTTTGCGTCCTAGGTCATGAGTCTAGCCTAGCTACGTGGGCTGTGCTATATACTACGTGGGCTGTGCAATATACTACGTGGCCTGTGTTATACCCTACATGGCCTGTGTTATACACTACGTGGGCTGTGTTGTACACTACATGGGCTGTGTTATACACTACGTGGGCTGTTATATACTGCGTGCGTGGGCTGTTATATACTACGTGAGCTGTGTTGTATGCTATGTGGGCTGTTATACACTCCGTGGGCTGTGCTATATACTACGTGGCTGTGCTATATACTCCGTGGGCTGTGCTGTATACTCCGTGGGCTGTGCTATATACTCCGTGGGTTGTGCTATATACTACGTGGCTGTGCTACATACTACATGGCTGTACTATATTCTACGTGTCTGTGCAATATACTACATGGCTGTGCAATATACTAAGTGGCTGTGCTATTTACTACGTGGGCTGTTATATACTACATGGCCGGCCGCGAACAATCAGCGACAGGCGCAGTCCGGCTGCGAATTGGCGTGGGATTTCAACCACGCTTCGCTAATTGGTCGCGGCCGGCCGAATCCTGTGTATTCAATGTATTATTCTAAAATCTTCATAAATAAACTACTTACATATTCTAGAATACCCCAAGCATTAGAATCGGGCTACCATCTAGTATGTATATATATGTACATGGTGAAGGACCCACTAAACATGTCTGCCTTTCATAAGTAATTTGCTTGGTGAAAGGAAGTCCCCCTGTGTGCAATCTAAGTGTCACGTGGTCTGTCAGTATATACACACCTTTTCTGGAAAGCCACAGAGGCTGCAACACCATGAGACCGAGAAGATCTCCAAACAAGTCAGGGACAAAACTGTTGAGAAGTACAAGTCAGGGTTCGCTTATTAAAAAAATAAATCAAGATCTCTGAAGATCCCCTGGCGCACCAGCAAATGCATCATCATCAAATGGAAAGAACATGTGGAAAGAACATGGTACTACAACCTGCCAAAAGAGGATCACCCACCTAAACTCTCTGCCCGGTCAGGGGGGGGTCATTATCAGGGAAGCAGCACAGAGACCAAAGGTAACCCTAAAGGAGTTGCAGAGTTCCCAAGTAGAGACCATAGTATCTGTACAAATGACTACAATAAGCCGTACACTCCATACAGGTGGCCTTTATGGAAGAAAATAGCCATTACATGCACACAGAATTTGTAAGGCTTGTTTTGTGTTTGCTAAAAGACCCTTTCGGAGATTCCCCCAAGTGTATGGAGGAAGGTTCTGTGGTTAGAAGAGACAAAAATTAACTTTTTGGCACCAATGTAAACCCCATGCTGGCGCCAGACCAACACAGCTCATCACGCCAAGAACACCATCCTCACAGTGAAACAAGGTGGTGGCAGCAGGGACAGGGAAAATAGTCCGAGTTCACGGGATGGTGTGAAATACAGAGATATTCTTGAGCAACACCTGTTAGTCATTGTTTTGAGACTGGGATGAAGGTTCATCTTCTAGCAAGACAATGACCCAAAGTATACTGCTAAAGCAACACTCGAGTTGTTTAAGGGGAAACGTAAATGTTTTGGGGTGGCCTAGTGAAAGCACAGACCTTAATCCAATTAAGACATTGTGGTCAGACTTTAAGGGTATGTGTCCACGGTCAGTAAACGCTGCTTGTTTGACGCTGCGCAGAGCTGCAGCGTCAAACACGCAGCGTCCAGATGTTCCAGCATAGTGGAGGGGATTTTTTGAAATCCCGTGTCCACTATGCGTGGAAACCCGCACTCGGCGGGCCTGCGACTCCGGACATGCTGCGCGTCTTTTCAGATCGCAGCATGTCCGTACACCTTGCGGGGACGCAGCGTCCCCGCAAGGCATAACACAGGGCCCTATGGGAGGGGGGCGATGATCCCGGATGTGTACAGTTAACACATCCGGCATCATCGCGTCCCAGAAGGGGGTGGGGCTTAGTGCCGAGCGGCTTCGCCGCACCAGCGATACCGCCGGCCATCCTGAACGTGGACACGCAGCCTAAGACTGCTGTTCACCAGAGGAAACCATTTATCTTGAGTGCAGTTTTGCCTTGAATAATTGGGTAAAATCCCAATGGTTAGGGTATGTGTCCACGTTCAGGAAACGCTTCGTTTTTGACGCAGCGTTGAGCAGCATGCATAAAAAACGCAGCGTCCAGATGTTACAGCATAGTGGAGAGGATTTCATGAAATCCTGTCTCCACTATGCAGTAAAAGACGCATGCGGCACACCCGAGAAAACTCACATGCGGCGCGTCTTTTAAGAATGCAGCATGTCCTTACATTGCAGAAAAAACTCAAGGACAACGCAGGTGAGCTGCCAGTGACCTCAGATGCAGATTTGGTCAGGATTTTACCTGCATAAAATCCTGACCAAATCCTGAAGCAATCCTGAACGTGGACACATACCCTCAGATGTGTAAAACTCGTGGAAACTTATCCAAAGCGACTTGCAGCTGTAATTGCCAGAATTAGAGGCTCTAGAAAGCACACTGAAATTTTCACTTATTTTGTACTATTTATTTGCTTTACAATGAAAAGAAACCAAATGTTTACAGTTGTAAGCATGTTATTTATTTTTTTTACTGCATTCCCATGTGCGTGTAATGCAGTGTATATTCATTTCTCTTTAGCAGCGGGCGCAGGAGTTAGCTGCAGCCACCGACTCCTGCCTCTTGTGACCCTCTGCTCCGCCACTGCCACTCCCCACACCTCCCCATACACCGCCAGAGCAGGTAAATCTGGACTCTAAGACACACACCCCCATTTTCCTCCACATTTTTGGAGGAAAAAGTGCGTCTTGTAGTTCGAAATATACGGTAGTAAAGCAAGTTGAATGTCAACTTGAGTTAATTCTGTGGATTTAGAGGATAAAACAAACGCAACCAATTGAGTTATTTGCATGAGCCATTTGAGTGCACCACCAATCTGATTGCTCACCTTGCAATTGAGTATATACAAACACCATTTGGCATTCCACGGGTTAAATATATGGAAATTGCTGGAGTATTCTTGGTTAGTAAAAGTGAGTAAAATCTTAAATCACATAATTGTAATAAATCAAGTTGCCAATCTACAGTATCTAATCTTAGAGGTTGTCCAGGACTTCATATTTACAGTAATGTTGTTTTTTTTTTTTTTAATTCCACAATATCCTCTTTCTTTTCTAACACTTTGAGAACCGGCAATCTGTTTTCATTTCTGATTATATAAGTGTGGTGTCAGTGCTCTGTGTTCAGACTATTAATTGCAGTCGTTTGTGTATTGTTTAAGATTTTTTTTTTTCTCTATACCAAAAAGTTTAGCTCAACCTTTACCTTGCTTGAGAATTCAATATACTGATGGTTCCATTGAATAACCTCAACAACCATTTTCTGAGATTTCCTTCAAGAATAATGAAATGTAAAGTGTGTGATTACATATCTCAAATATTCTGTAGGAATATTCTAAATCCCTCTTAAAGCTGGAGCGACACAGCGACTTCCACTATTACATAGCACCATAGAAGTAAGTGACCATGTTGCAACTCAGGTTGCCTCCCCGGATATAGGCAAGGAAAAAAAAAAAAAAGATTTTACTACTTGTTTTGTCATAGTTGCGACAACAGTGTAACCATACTCTCTTCCATGGTGCTATGTAGCAGCAGTATAGTGCAAAAAAGCAGGGAATCCTAATCTACAAGATTATTCAGAAATCCACTAATCTCAGAGAAGTGTACCTGATGATCTTGGGTGTAGGTGCACACTGTCAGTAAATGCTGTGGGTTGGACGCTGTGTACTTGTGCAGCATCCAACCTGCAGCGTCCAGATGTTACAGCATAGTGGATGGGATTTCTAGAAATCCCATGTCCGCTATGTGTTCACCGACAACGCGAATCACATGTGGAGACGGACATGCGGCACGTCTTTCCAGACCACAGCATGTCTATCTTGCGGATAAATCTCACCCATACAATGTATTGGACGCAATGAATCCCATGGTTCAGTGAACACATGCGGATTCACCTGCGTTACATAGCCGGCAGCGCTTTGGACACAGCAGAAATGTGTCTATAGTACTGCCAATTCCTGAACGTCTGCACAATACCCTAAGGGTTATCTCCCATGGTCAGTAAACGCTGCGGGTTGAACGCTGCATACATCCTCAGAGTCTAGATGTTACAACGTATAAATAGGAATAGAAAGCACCATGCAGTCATGAAATCCAATAATAAGAACACTTTTTATTAGTACAAAACAAGATAAAAAAACAGACAAACAGTGCATAGTAGGGCTAAAAGATGACAAGGGATGTCACCAACATCATGCTAAGCCCAAGGTACGGTGTGACCCTGAATAGGAAATGTAGACATACAGGTGGGCTAGAAAGTGCAAGTTGCAACAAGTAATACCGATAATGTCACTTAAACCATAAAGCCATTGAAAAAATAACTAGAATCAGACAAAAGTCCAATTATAAATGATAAATAGATAGTAGAGATAGTATTAGATCGTGCACATCACCTGATGACGATGGTAAGTAGCGCAGGGACACCCGTCCACCCCGACGCACGTTTCGGTTTGGTACCTTCCTCCATGCGCCCCTTGAGGATACATTTCTCCTGTAAACTATATTGGGTGTGGTGAATCTGCATGGTTCAGTGAACTCAAGTGAAATCACCTGCGTTCAAAAGCCGGCAGCGCTGTGGAAGGAGCGGACATGTACTGCATTCAGTGCGCTGACAAATCCTGACCGTGGGCACATACCCTAACACTTCTTTATTACAAGTTAATTTTAGTATTGTATTTTTTCATTCTTTGATAAGTGCACATTTTGATATTGATGTGCACACATAATAGTACACACACGTCATATGTTATGAATATTGCTGGCATATGCTACCTACAAATTTGTATGGGCAGAAAATAGATGCTATTGATGCTGCACAGCCACCAATGGAAATTTTTGCAATGGTGCCATGATTTTCCTTTTTGAGATGTTCTCTCTTGTTTGTTTTTTTTTGTTACAGTATATGTATATCTCTTTAATTCTGCTTGTTGGCTAAAGCATATATGATTCTGTATCTGTGTAATTGTATATAATCTGTATTTATTATGAAATTGATATTGTATATTCAACCAAGGAAAATGTAGCCTTGAGATTGTGGCTTTGGGTCTGAAATAGATAATAACTGTTGCTGAGATGTGAAATCATTTCTGTGAACTGGTTAAATGAACATGGTCAACTCCTTTCACCTTTTGTTCTAGGCTTATGGGATGTCTGCACTGCCTCTAAACTTGATTAAAGGTACAAGAAATGTACATTATGAACGTCTGGAAAACACAGACGATATTGAAGAAGTGAATCTGGAAATTGAAAGGCTTAGATCAAAGGTAAGAGGCTCATGTATTCTTATTTTACCTTCAGCATTAGATAATGTTTTACTCCTGTCGATGTTCTCCAGTAGTGAGTCTTATGTAGAACCCATTCTACATCTGAAACTTAATAACCGTTTTTCTGGTCGGAGACTCTAGTAATTTATTACAGCAATATAATATAAAAATAAAATACACCCACAAGTTGTGCCACCTAGGATCTCTGCAGTTGAAAAGGATCTGAGCTGCATCTCCTCGGCAATGGCGAATATATAATAAATAGGGTTCTGTAATGTACCATACGCTGTTTACATCCAGCTGCCACCAGAGTTAATAAGAGCTGATCAGTGGGGTTGCCGGATGTCAGACCCCCACCAATCTGATATTGACATATGCTATGGATAAGTCATTAGTATAAAAACTATGTCTGAATTAGTGTGGTTGATTAATTTGGCATCAAAGGTAGACACGATTCAGATTTTTTACAAAATAAAATAAATTTTTGACCTCTGCCTCCTCGCTACTTAGCACCTCTGAGTTTCTTTTTATCGGTGGAGCGGACAGAGTAGGGGGAAGAGGAGAGGTGCTGACCTCATTGACTGGCCATCGCAGCTCAAACTTCAGCAGGATCTGTGTAGGGAGAGCGGTGAGGAGAAGCGGTTTATGCATTGGGAAACTCGGGCATAGGAGAGAACATGCAGTAAGGCCGGTTTCACATTAGCGTTTTGAGGAGCTGCGGACTTCCTCAGTGAAGCCCCGCCCTCTGCCACACCTCCCCCGCTAGCTCCGCCTACTTCTGCATGTGGCCTGGGTACCTATGTTTAACATTAGGTACGCAGGTCGTGTGGCTGTATGCGGATGCCTCCGCATGTGTCGTTTTGACGATGCGGCGACCAGTGTAGGACGCAGCTGGTAGCAATTTCTTTTTTTCTCCGCATCGTCAAAACGACGCATGCGGAAGCATCCGTATAGAGCCGCACGACCTGCGTACCTAATGTTAAAGATAGGTACCCAGGCCACATGCAGAAGTAGGCGGAGCTAGTGGCGGAGGTGCGGACGAGGGCGGGCCTTCACAGAGTAAGTCTGCAGCCCTCCGCAGCTCCTCAAAACGCTAGTGTGAATCTAGCCTAAGTGAGTTGTGCTGAAGTGGTTATCCTGTCTAGTTTGTACAGATACAGGCTGCTGTTAAAGGGAATCTGTCAGCAGGAACAACCCTCCTAAACCGGCTACATGGTCAAGTAGGTCATAGAAAGTTGAATAAAATTATACATTGATATCTGCAATCCAATGTCTTATTCCCCAGAAATAAATATTTTTCTTGCATGCAAATGAGCTAAGATCTCTTGGCCTGACATAGATTTCCCTAAGAATCTGTGTACAGAGGTTGTTTTAACCCCTTCACCCTCGAGCCATTTTCCGTTTTTGTGTTTCTTTTTTTATCACCTTCTTCCCAGAGTCATAACTTTTTTGATTTTTCCGTCAATATGGCAGAGTGAGGGCTTGTTTTTTGCAGTATGAGTTGTACCTTAGAACAATGCCATTGATTTTACCATATAATGTACTGGAAAACGTGGAAAAAAATTCCAAGTGTAGTGAAATTGCAAAAAAAAAAAAAAAATTCCACATTTTTTTTTTTTTTTACAGTGATCACCAACTGCTAAAACTGACCTGCCATTGTGATTCTCCAGGTCATTTTGAGTTCATAGATATGTCTAGGTTCTTTTTTATTTTAATGGTGAAAAAAAAATCCAAAATTTGTTTCATAAAAAGGCACCATTTTCTAAGACTAGGTGAGGGTTTTATTTGTGCGCGCCAAGTTGACGTTTATTGATACAATTTTGAAATAGATGCAGTGTTTTGATCGCCTGTCGTTGCATTTTATTGCAATGTTGTGGCAGCCCAAAAAACATAATTCTTTTTTTTTCTTTTTTTCTTCTTGCACCATCTGCCTAACGGATTAATTCTTATGTTTTGATCGGGCGTTTCTGGATGAGGTGATGCCAAATATGTGTGTTTTTGATATTTCTTAATTGTTTTATTTTAAGTGGGACAAAAGGAGGTGATTTGAGTTTTGTTTTTTTACTTTTTTTTTATATTTTTAACCCCTTCGTGACCAAGCTAATTTTTACAATTCTGACCACTGTCACTTTTTGATGTTGATAGCTCTGGAATGCTCCAACTCATCCTGGTGATTCTGAGATTTTTTTTATTATCACTTATTGTACTTCATGTTAGTGGTGTAATTTCTTAAATATGACTTGCGTTTATTTATAAAAAAAAACAAAACAAGAAAAGGAAATTTGACAAAAAATTCGAAAATGTAGCAATTTTCAAACGTTTAATTTTTTTGCCCTTAAATCAGAGAGTCGTGTCACACAAAATAGCTAATAAATAACATTTCTCACATGTCATCTTTACATCAGCACAATTTTGGAAATATAATTTTTTTTTTGTTAGGAAGGTTAGGAAGTTGTAAGGGTTAAAAGTTGATCAGCAATTTCTCATTTTTCCAATAAAATTTGCAAAACCATTTTTTTTAGGGACCACCTCACATTTGAAGTGACTTTAGGGGAGCAAAACCACATTCAAGAAGTTTAATAACCCTTCAGGATATTCACGAGTGCTAAAGCAATGTGGAAGGAAAAAGAAACATTTTACTTTTTTCACAAAAAATGTACTTTAGACCCATACTTTTTTATTTTCAGAAGAGTATCGGGAGAAAATAGACCACAAAATTTGTTGTGCAATTTCTCCTGAGTAGGCTGATAATCCATACGTAGGGGAAAGCCACTGTTTTGTTGGATGGCATGGCTGGAAAGGAAGGGATAACTACCGTATATACTCGAGTATAAGCCGAGATTTTCAGCCCAAATTTTTGGGCTGAAAGTGCCCCTCTCGGCTTATACTCGAGTCATGATCAGTGGTGGGGTCGGCGGGTGAGCACTGTCATATACTCACCTAGTTCCGGCGTTCCTGTCGCTCCCCCTGCCTGTCACACTGTCTTCGGTGCCGCAGCCTCTTCCCCTGAGCGGTCACGTGGGACCGCTCATTAGAGAAATGAATAGGCTGCTCCACCCCCCATAGGGGCGGAGCCGCATAATTCATTTCTCTAATCAGCGGTGCCGGTGACCGCTGACAGAGGAAGAGGCTGCGGCACCGAAGAACAGCTGTCCGGGGGAAGGAGCGGGACGCCGGGAGCAGGTAAGTATCGCATATTCACCTGTCCTCGTTCCACACGCCGGGCGTCGCTCCATCTTCCTGGCGTCTCTCCGCTCTGACTGTTCAGGCAGAGGGCGCGATGACGCATATAGTGTGCGCGCCGCCCTCTGCCTGATCAGTCAGAGCGGAGAGACGCCGGGAAGATGGCGCCGAGGAGCTGCAAGCAAGAGAGGTGAGTATGTGTTTTATTTTTTTTTATTGCAGCAGCAGCACAGCTATGTGGCAATAATGGACGGTGCAGAGCACTATATGGCACAGCTATCTATGGGGCAACGGTGCAGAGCACTGTATGGCACAGCTATGGGGCAATGGTGCAGAGCACTATATGGCACAGCTATGGGGCAACGGTGCAGAGCACTATATGGCACAGCTATGGGGCAACGGTGCAGAGCACTATATGGCACAGCTATGGGGCAATGGTGCAGAGCACTATATGGCACAGCTATGGGGCAATGGTGCAGAGCACTATATGGCACAGCTATGAGGCAATGGCGCAGAGCACTATATGGCACAGCTATGGGGCAATGGTGCAGAGCACTATATGGCACAGCTATGGGGCAACAGTGCAGAGCACTATATGGCACAGCTATGAGGCAATGGTGCAGAGCACTATATGGCACAGCTATGGGGCAACGGTGCAGAGCACTATATGGCACAGCTATGGGGCAACGGTGCAGAGCACTATATGGCACAGC
Source organism: Ranitomeya variabilis (assembly GCF_051348905.1). Taxonomy (NCBI): domain Eukaryota; kingdom Metazoa; phylum Chordata; class Amphibia; order Anura; family Dendrobatidae; genus Ranitomeya; species Ranitomeya variabilis. The sequence goes on from NC_135233.1 coordinate 808,904,376, forward strand.
TATGGGGCAATGGGTGCAGAGCACTATATGGCACAGCTATGGGGCAATGGGTGCAGAGCATTATATATATATGGCACAGCTATGGGGCAACGGTGCAGAGCACTATATGGCACAGCTATGGGGCAACGGTGCAGAGCATTATATATGTGGCACAGCTATGGGGCAACGGTGCAGAGCATTATATATATGGCACAGCTATGGGGCAACGGTGCAGAGCATTGTATATATGGCACAGCTTTATGTGGAGTATCTATGGGGCAATGGTGCAGAGCATTGTATATATGGCACAGCTTTATGTGGAGCATCTATGGGGCCATAATGAACGGTGCAGAGCATTATATGTGGCACAGCTTTATGTGGAGCATCTATGGGGCCATAATGAACGGTATGGAGTATCTATTTTTAATTTTGAAATTCACCGGTACCTGCTGCATTTTCCACCCTAGGCTTATACTCGAGTCAATAAGTTTTCCCAGTTTTTTGTGGCAAAATTAGGGGGGTCGGCTTATACTCGGGTCGGCTTATACTCGAGTATATTCGGTATTTGATTTATTTATTTTTTTTACGCAAAAATGGCTGGAATCGATGGCGGCCACCTTGTCTCATTTGGAGACCCCCCGGTGTGCCTAAATAGTGGAAGCCCCCCAATTTTAACTCCAACCTTAAGCTCAACACACCCCTAACCCCAACACCACCGTGACCCCAATCTTACCCCAACCCCATCTGCAAAGTATGGAGAAAAATACATTTTTTTTATTATCTTTGCCTAACTAAGTGGATAAGAAAGGGGGTTTGATTTAATAATTTTTTCTATTTTGATCACTGTGATAGGGTCTATCACAGTGATCAAATTGAACCGATAGGAAAAATCTCCTGTTGTTGCCGAGTACCGGCCAACAGATCTTGGCGGGCGCACTTTCATGTGCCCGCCATTTTCTCCAAGAAAGTCGAGGGTCGGGAAGCTTAGCAGGAGGGTCTGGGGATGGCGGAGTTACTAAGGGGGCTCTATGAACCCCATTTTTCTCTCCTCTGGTATGCTAGATCATCTGAGGAGAGTGAAATGAATTGAAAATAGGACTTTTCTTTGCGATCACCATTATTCGGTAAATAACGGCGATCTCGAGACTGGGGATGGTAAAAACTGACACGAATTATGTTCTCCGCGGACTCCGCTACTGATGTGCTCCTCTTCACCTTGTGTGTAAGACGTTTAACCATTTCTTTCTCTGCTTCATCGAGTTTGTGTGTTGTTCCTGGTGTTTCTCCGGTGCAGAAGGGGAGGTAAAGACTATCACTTTTACATATCCCCCTACTGTATCTGATCCTCTGTGGCTTCTCCCCTCTGCTCTATGCACCTCATAAACTGTAATGAAGATTATTTCTCATTGCTTGCCTGTTACCTGTATCCCTCCTTACTCAGTCTGCCCAGTTGTATCAGTCCTCGAAAAAAAGGGACAAAATGGTGACCTGATTAAAAATCTGCTGCTGAAGTAGATTTCTAAAATTTGCCACTCTTTGGCTTAAATTATAGTAAGTTTGTTGGGTTCAGTTTGCCACACCCTCCCCTTTAGCTCCACCCACTATAAATTCAACCCCTTTCTGACATCTGACTTAATATTCTGTCCATGTGACCTCGGTCTGATTGACCATGGACGGAATATTACGTCATTTTTTTTAATGCGACACTGCAACCGAAGTCGCGATGATCACATTAAAATTACAGCGCCATCTTACCTCTGGGTAGATGCTGCCGGCATCCTGTGGTGTGTCACCACCCTCCCGCACCCACGATCACTGTTATTGGCTGTTCAGTTCTGAACAGCCAATCCCAGCATTTCTCATTGTTTCAGGCAATCAGTGCCTGAAACAGTGATGTCCCAGCCTAGGATTGGTGCTCCTGCCTGTGACCTGCCTAGGATCGGAGCTGTAAGAGCACCGATCCTAGGCCGGTGCCTAGCAACGCCAGGCTTGGCTTGGAGCCGCTGATTGATGCGATCAACGATTACATCGATTGCGCCAATCACAAGGCACAGCGGCGGTGTGACCTGCCTAGGTGCTGTAAGCTCCGATCCTAGGCTGTTGCCTGGCAACGCCAGCACCACCAGGGCCAGCTCTGATTGGTGTAATCGATTGCACCAATGATGGCACAGCAGTGGTGTGACCGCACTGCAGGCTTTCACACTAGCTAAGGATTCCTGCAGAGCGGTCACTCTACAGGATCTGCTGCTGTGCTGGGTTTTGTGGTGCCACAGAAGCCTGTGACACCACAATCCCTGCTGAAGAAAGACGAACAGAGAAGACAAGACAGAAAAAAGAAGACAAGTGTAAGTGTTTTGATCCCTGATCCCTGCCTGATCTCTCTTCATCCACCCAATCCCATTCTTCCCCCTCCCCCTTCCTCCTCTTTTTACTCCCTTCCACCCCACTTTGCGCCACCTCTGTGCACACATCCAGCAGCCACCAAGCATTGATTGGTGTGACAGTTCACCGATCAGCACTTGTTCCTGCTGTTTTCCACTTTTCTTTTTCACCCCACTTTGTGCCACCCCCGTGTGCACATCCAGCAGCCTCCGAGTTTTGATTAGTGACGCAGACCACTCATCAGAGCTCGTGTCTGCTGTTTTAGACACATTTCTTCTTCCCAACACCCGTGCACATATCCAGCAGCCGCTGAACTTTCACTCATCAGAGCTGTTGTCTGCTTTTTTACTCTTTTCTTTTCACTGACATTTTTTTTTCTCCCTGGTTGCTGCTTTTTTCTTTTAGCTTTTTATTTTCAGACAAATAAGTTTACACCAAGCACTATCTCACACACACTATTAAATGAAGTACTGACACAATCGCCATATTCAAAAAATGTCGTCCTGCTCATCCCGTTTGTCCCAACAATGCTATTCAGTGGAGGAGGCATATGCTTTCCTTGCCTCAGACACTGATAGCGAGGGAGAGGATCCCATATTCCTTTATTTTTCAGATTCGTCCTCCTAGTCCTCTTCCTCCTCAGGTCCTGCTGAATCGCCACTCAGACGTCCCAGGACAGAAGATGAAGCGGGGCCCACCATTATTATTTATAGCACCATTTATTCCATGGCGCTTTACATGTGAGGAAGGGTATACATAATAAAAACAAGTACAATAATCTTAAACAATACAGGTCACAACTGGTACAGGAGGAGAGAGGACCCTGCCCGCGAGGGCTCACAATCTACAAGGAATCGGTGAGTATACAGTAGGCGAGGGTAGAGCTGGTCGTGCAGCGGTTTGCTTGATTGGTGGTTACTGCAGGTTGTAGGCTTGTCGGAAGAGGTGGGTCTTCAGGTTCTTTTTGAAAGTTTCGATGGTAGGCGAGAGTCTGATATGTTGTGGTAGAGAGTTCCAGAGTAGGGTTGATGTGCGAGAGAAATCTTGTATGCGATTGTGGGAAGAGGAGATAAGAGGGGAGTAGAGAAGGAGATCTTGTGAGGATCGGAGGTTGCGTGCAGGAAAGTACAGGGAGACGAGGTCACAGATGTATGGAGGAAACAGGTTGTGGATGGCTTTGTGGGGGGACAGGTGGATTAGTCGGGCAGAAGATTTTAGAATAGATTGGAGGGGTGCGAGAGTGTTAGGCTATGTGCACACGCTGAGTTTTTTGCTGCGGATCCACAGCGGATCTGCAGCTGCGGGTCCGCAGCAGCTTTCCATGCGTTTACAGTACAATGTAAACCTATGGGAACCGCAATCCGCAGTGCCCATGCTGCAGAAAAAACCACGTGGAAACGCTGCGAGTTGTGCTGATTCCGCGGCGGTTTACACCTGCTCCACAATAGGAATCCGCAGGTGTAAAACCGTAGGTGGAATCTGCACAAAATCCTCATAAAAACCGCAATAAATCTGCGGTAAATCCGGAGGTAAAATGCAGTGCCCCTTACCTGCGGATTTCTAAAATCCGCTGCGGAAAAATCCACAGAGCTCCAAAATACGTGTGCACATACCCTTAGAGGGGAGGCCACAGAGCAGGAGGTTACAGTAGTCGAGGCGGGAGATGAAGAGGGCATGGACTAGGGTTTTTGCAGATTCTTGGTTTAGGAATGTACGGATCCGTGAAATATTTTTGAGTTGAAGGCGACAGGAAGTGGAAAGGGCTTGGATATGTGGTTTGAAGGAGAGATCAGTGTCAAGGATTACCCCAAGACAGCGAGGTTGTAATGAAAAAACATCAAAGGTATTAAAAAGTGGGAAGCCAAAATTCGGCAGAGGAGCCCACCATATATCCTACAGAGGCACTACAGCAAACTAGACACGTGTGATAAATATAATAAACGTCAAAGCTCCAACAAAGTGCAAGTACATAATACAAGATTAGTACACCTATAGACGTAAAATAAATATCAAAAAGAAGAAAACCAATAGTGTAAGAATTATTACCCCTTGGTGGGTGCCAATGCCTGCCCCTACGCACGTTTCGGCGAACTGCCTTCTGGGCCCAAAGCTGTTGGAGCTTTGATGTTTATTTTTCACACGTGTCTAGTTTGCTGTAGTGCCTCTGTAGGATGTATAGTGGGGTCCTCTGCCAAATTTTGGTTTCCCACTTTTTAATACCTGATGTTTTTTCATGTTTCTTATTTTTTGTGTTTTTTTTAATAAAATTATAATCTATATATATAAGAAGCATCGTGATTACTCGCTAATCCCGCCCCCTGCACAGTAGCTCCGCCCCCACCACATTACCACACACAATCCCGCCCCCACCACACACAATTCCGCCCCCCACCACATCACCATACATAATCCCGCCCCTAACACATCACCACACAATCCCGCCCCCCACACCCCAATACCACACATAATCCCGCCCCCCACCACATCGCTACACATAATCCCGCCCCCCACCACATCGCTACACATAATACCGCCCCCACCCCATCACCACACATAATACCGCCCCCCCACCCCATCACCACACATAATACCGCCCCCCCACCCCATCACCACACATAATCCCGCCCCCACCCCATCACCACACATAATCCCGTCCCCTACCACATTACCACAGATAATCCCGACCCCACCACATTACCACACATAATCCCACCCCACCACATCCTCACACATAATCTTGCCCCCCACCACACTACCACACATAATCCCGACCCCCCACCCCCTCACCACACACAATCCCGCCCCCCCACCCCATCACCACACACAATCCCACCCCCCCACCCCATCACCACACACAATCCCGCCCCCCCACCCCATCACCACACTATTGTCATTAACTTCATTTTAAGTTAATTTACCACCTGCGTAAGCGCTATTGAATGTTGTCATTATTTACTTTAGTTTAATCACCAGCAGCGTTAATTAGATAGCAATGAATGTACCGAGCGTTAGCTGGCTGGAAACATCTAGTTTTTTATATAGTTTGTTCTTGTGTACAGTTTTTCTATCGGATGCTTTGTATTTATGAACTGAACTGTTACTATGTCCACTATTAGTCAATTTGGTTTGGTATCCATTTAGGTTATTTTGTTTTTGTTTTGTGATTTGGATACCCCTATTTTTTGATTCAACCCTTTTGCTTTAAAAAAAAAAATATATATATATATATATATATATATATATATATATATATACACACACATTTATAAAATTTTTAATGTATTTTCTATATTGTAGTCATAAAGTAATTTTTGCAATATCGCCCAGCTAGACTGAATTAAATGTTACCTGCTGCTATACTTTTTGCATAAAGTGAGCTGGTGGTATTAGATTTATTATTTTTTATTATTTTATTTAAATGTTAGTGCAGAGATGGAAGACCGCTGTCAAGTAACGACAGAAAAAAACTTTATAAGCTTGAAGAAAAATTTCGTACATTGCAACGGAAGGAAAGACGTCTTGAATCTCGTGAAATGAGTGTTTGGACAAAATGCTGCAGCATCATGCGACCATTTAAGGTACAATATTTAAGAAATAGACCACCACTGAGATGATGATTTTAAGGGGTCAGTAAGCAGCAACACAAACCATATTTTATCAGTATTAAGTGGTAATCAACAAACCATGCAAACAAAATGTATCATATGCCATGCAGGTTTGGACACTGACTTGGGCTTTTGTTGCACTTCTACCTTTTTTATAGAATAAACTCATGATCCCACAATCTTCATTCCAGGGCTGTACAGAAACGTATTTTCAATATCATTACCCTTCCTACACTCCTGCAGATAAAAGATGATTTACATTTTGATTTGTGTATCAAAAATATATGTAATGGCACTGATTGTGGTAGCTTAAAGAGACTGTCCACTACTTTTTGATTAATGACCTATCCTAAGGTGTCGGGTGTCAGACCCCAGCCAATCCGACACTGATGACCAATCCTAAGGATCGGTAGTCAATCAAAAAGTAGTGGACAACCTCTTTAAATTCACAGCTAGTTACCCATGCACAAAGTAGTTGATACATGTCTGATCTCTAGGGGTCCTACTACAGCGGAGACCTCCACCTGCTACGAGATTGTGCATAAATGCAGTTTTCTATTCAAATATTAGTCTGACAAACATAAGTTTTTACATTAGGCAATTCTGTAATACAGTGCCTTGCGGAAGTATTCGGCCCCTGGAACTTTTCAACCTTTTCCCACATATCATGCTTCAAACATAAAGATACCGAATGTAAATTTTGGGTGAAGAATCAACAACAAGTGGAACACAATTGTGAAGTTGAACGAAATTTATTGGTTATTTAAAATTTTTGTGGAATTTCAAAAACTGAAAAGTGGGTCGTGCAATATTATTCGGTGCAGCAAACTCACTCCAGAAGTTCATTGTGGATCTCTAAATGATCCAATATTGTCCTAAATGCCTAATGATGATAAATATAATCCACCTGTGTGTAATCAAGTCTCCGTATAAATGCACCTGCTCTGTTATAGTCTCAGGGTTCTGTTTGAAGCACAGAGAGCATCATGAAGACCAAGGAACACAACAGGCAGGTCCGTGATACTGTTGTGGAGAAGTTTAAAGCCGGATTTGGATACAAAATATTTTCCAAATCTTTAAACATCCCAAGGAGCACTGTGCAAGCGATCATACTGAAATGGAAGGAGAATCATACCACTGAAAATCTGCCAAGACCCGGCCATCCCACTAAACCAGTGTTTCCCAAACTCCAGTCCTCACGGACCCCACGGGTTGTGTTCTCAGGATTTCCATAGTGTTGCACAGGTGAGACAATTCCTGATGCCTTGATGATACTTCCACTACTTGAGCAATACTAAGGAAATCCTTAAAACATGGCCCGTGGGGTCCGTGAGGACTGGAGTTTGGGAAACGCTGCTCTAAACTTTCATCTCAAACAAGGAGACTGATCAGAGATGCAGCCAAGAGGCCCATGATCAGCTATAGATCTCTGCACTTCATCCAGAGTGAAGTGGGACAGTCTGACCATAGGACAACAATCTGTCGTACACATGACACTTACAAATCTGACCTTTATGGAAGAGTGGCAAGAAGAAAGCCATTTCTCAAAGATAGTCATAAAAAAGGTCGTTTAAAGCTTCCAACATGCCACCTGAGAAAAGCCCAGACACCCTTATATGGATTACCAGAAAGTCTCAAAACAAGGAACTATATTTAAAATATATCTTTATTCAAGCAAAATTCATAGGAGTAGCAACATATAATAAAATACATAAAAATTGCATTAATAATAAAATCAATCAATGGATCCAACCACAGGACAAAGATAAGTGCATATAATATGCCGGCCAAGGTATGCCGATCCCCTGACGAAGGAAGTGTCCGAAACGCGCGTTGGGGTGCGTTTACCCAGGACTCGGCCATCCGATAAGGTATATTTTGGTTACATCTTTATAGTCCCCCTCCAAGCTCATAGCACATATTATTGTCCTCACATGGTACTGATTGAGCTGAGGACTGTGGCACATTGCACTTTCTTTTCCTATTGTTGTTATTTTGCACAGATATTTTTAAGCACTATTGCACTTTCAGCATAATGCTGCAGAGTAAGTGCACTACACGATTTATGTGATTTATTGTGTGATTAATATATGATCACAGCACATCTTGCACTTTTTTCGGGTTGTTTTCTATTTTGGGCAGTGAGGATCAGGATTTATATATATATATATATATATATTTTTACCTTGGCCGGCATATTATATGCACTTATCTTTGTCCTGTGGTTGGATCCATTGATTGATTTTATTATTAATGCAATTTTTATGTATTTTATTATATGTTGCTACTCCTATGAATTTTGCTTGAATAAAGATATATTTTAAATATAGTTCCTTGTTTTGAGACTTTCTGGTAATCCATATAAGGGTGTCTGGGCTTTTCTCTCTCACGAGGTGGCGGTTGTCACCAACCTACACAGTATACTTAAATATTGGTGATTTTACTATTGGAAATAATATATGACATATATCTTTGATACTTCTGGTGTTACTGTGTTCTAATTCTCTCAACATGCCACCTGGGAGACACACCAAACATGTGGAAGAAGGTGCTCTGGTCAGATGAAACCAAAATCTAACTTTTTGGCAACAATGCCAAACGGTATGTTTGGCGTAAAGGCAACACAGCTCATCACCCTGAACACACCATCCCCACTGTCAAACATGGTGGTGGCAGCATCATGGTTTGGGCCTGATTTTCTTCAGCAGGGACAGGGAAGATGGTTAAAATTGATGGGAAGATGGATGGAGCCAAATACAGGACCATTCTTGAAGAAACCCTGTTGGAGTCTTCAAAAGGCCTGAGACTGGGACGGAGATTTGTCTTCCAACAAGACAATGATCCCAAACATAAAGCAAAATCTACAATGGAATGGTTCACAAATAAACGTATCCAGGTGTTAGAATGGCCAAGTCAAAGTCCAGACCTCCATCCAATCGAGAATTTGTGGAAAGAGCTGAAAACTGCTGTTCACAAACGATCTCCATCAAACCTCACTGAGCTCAAGCTGTTTGCCAAGGAAGAATGGGCAAGAATTTCTGTCTCTCAATGTACAAAACTGATAGAGACATACCCCAAGCGACTTTCAGCTGTAATCGCGGCAAAAGGTGGCGCAACAAAGTATTAAGTTAAAGGGGCCGAATAATAATTGCACGCCCTACTTTTCAGTTGTTAAATTTACACAAAAATTTAAAATAACCAATAAATTTCGTTCAACTTCACAATTGTGTTCCACTTGTTGTTGATTCTAAACCAAAAATTTACCTTTGGTATCTCTGAAGCATGATATGTGGGAAAAGGTTGAAAAGATCCAGGGGGCTGAATACTTTCGCAAGGCACTGTATATAATCAGGTTGATCTAAATTTTACAATTCTGAGGTTTTTTTTCTCTTGTGCTTTTTTTCTAGATTTTTTGGGGCATAATCCTTTTTCTTGTGGCCCTTTTGATCATCGTATCACTCTTCCTTTCTAAGTAAGTAATATATTTTGTATTATCAAGTTAGTGATCTCTTTAATATTTGTTTTACAGGTTTTTTTTTTTTCTGGCTTTAACATAAAGACCATACTAATGTGTGGCCGGCAAATGTTTTGCCTGCTTTGTGGTTTAACAGCAGATTAGTACTGACTACTACAGTCATCATGATCTGTTATATGTAGAACAGAGTTGGTGGGAATCGATTCGCAGGACCCAGTCTTTCTGGATGGCAGCCCCAAGAACCGCCTCCTATGTCCTGGCATCCGAGACTTTTCTCTTGATTGATTAGCCAGTCTGGCACAGCATCATCATTGTGGTGTGATGCACATGTGATGTGCCACTCCAGGTAATCACAAGAAGAGTCGTGGATGCCGGATAGTCGGGGCTTTCTTCCAGCTGCCATACTGCTAGATTGAGTACTGTGAAATGATTTGCACCAACTTTGATAAAATATCCGATCATGATGACTTTAGTACTTGCACCATTACTAATAATAAGTGATGTTTTATTGTACATTCAGAGAAATAACCAGCAATACGCTGTCCATTTCAGAAAGCTAAGGGCAATCTAATTTTATTGGGTAAATTAGTACTGCTTCAAAGGTGAATAGTTGTCCAGTTTAGTAACAATTCCTTATCAATCCATCCAAATTTCTCGATCATGAAGTACTGTTAGTATGTCAGGATTAGCCATGTTGTCACTTTATGGGGTAGCTTGTAATATGTTAAGTGACCTATCTATTGGTGTTTGACCATTTTTGGATGGGCGAACCCGAACAATAAAGTTCTGCTTCCGGAATCGAATGACTACTGTTCGGGCATGGACACCTAAAACGAACTTCACCAGGAAGTCCTTGTTACTGTTCGGGTTCGGTCCCCCGAACATTGGGTGTTTGTCATGCTGTCATGTGCATGTCAGCGTGGCAAACACTGTTTATGATCAGCGATTAAATCATTCCTGCCGGTAAGAGAGCCGCAGTTCCCACACTGTCAAATTACAGCATGAGCACGAAGCTGTGATCCGAGGTACAAAGTTCACCACCTTCAGCCTTTCTGAAGCTGAGGGTTGCAGCCCCCAGCTTAGCTTTGCCTGGCTGGTTATCAAAAATACAGGGCAACCCACGTCGTTTTTTTTTTCTTTTTTTAATTGTTCATTTACAGAGCAGTAGCAGCTGATGAATACTCCCATCAGCCGCTCCTGCTCTCATTGTTAATAGCAGCAGCAGGCGGCAGCTGATGGGAGCGGTAATCCCATAAGATGTCACCAGTGATCGGAGGTAAACTTTATACCTCAGATCACAGCTAAGCGCTCACACGGTCTTTTAACAGCATTGGAACTGCAACTCTCTGACCGGCGGTGATGATTTCATCTCCGATCAGAAGCAGTGTTTGCCGGGCTGTCATGCCATGCCATTTCATGACAGCGTGGCAAACACTGGATGTTCGGGCACCCATTCAAGTGAATGGGGTCCCGGTACTGTTCTGTACCCAAACTCAAACTTTTTGTAACTGTTCGGCCGAAACCTCCGGACCTGAACATCCTGGTCTTTAAATGTCTAATAGCAGCCTAAAATTCCATAGCAGCATTGTCTTTGATTATCCCCAAAACTCAAATCAATTACAGGGACAGACCGTTTACTCAGGAGCAATAGCAACTCCAAAATTGTTATATCTCATCTGTTGAGGTAAATTCTCTAAGCCATAGGTCTGAGTGAGCAACACGGACCACAGACAATGGCAAAGCTGACAGGACTTGTCAGACAGATGTGCACAGGAACTCTAAATGTATAGTCAGTCCAAGACCTGCAGCAGTTAAATGGTTAATGGCAGAGTTGTAAGGTGTCAGCTTTCTGATGTTTAGTAGCCAAGAAGTATCCAATTATTAAAAAACATGGCTAACCACATGCATAAGTGATGAACAAGCAATCTGGATATTTGCTAGCAGAAAAAATTACACTTTGTTGCAGCAGCTTAGTGATGTAAACCACACCAGTGCTGGCAGGGAAGAATGTGTTAAGCTTACAGCAAATGAATGGTTTATGGCTCTTCTGAGCCAAGCAGTACTTGATAAAGACATAAAAGTTCAATGATGAGATGATTAGCCATCGGAGAGAATTAGAGGGTGAAACACCTAAAATACCTGTGGAAACTGGATGCAAAGCTAATGATGGCACATGGCTGTCTGAGGTTGCTTTAAAAGGTCTAAGTTGATGATGTCAAAAGAGTTTGTCAGGTTACGAGGAGGCCATATAAGAAGGAAGCAAGTCCTGGCACTAGTGCCGGGATATACAAGTAACCTTCATAACCCATTTGGCTTTTCAAAGTTATTGAGTAAGGCTACTTTCACACTAGCGTCGTGCACTGCACGTCGCTATGCGTCGTTTTGCAGAAAAAACGCATCCTGCAAAAGTGCTTGCAGGATGCGTTTTTTCTCCATAGACTTTTATTAGCGACGCAGTGCGACGCATTGCCACACGTCGCAACCGTCGTGCGACGGTTGCGTCGGACCGTCGCCACCAAAAAAACGTTGCATGTGTAACGAATAATAACACTGAGGACATTGATGGAGAAAAAAAAACAATATAGAACAAAGGGAATCCTCCGAAAACGGAGTAATAATCAAGAATATTAATTTTTATTAACAATCAAATCAGGAACTTAAAACCGGAGATAACACAAAATGTACAAGAAATAGGCACACACTGTGCAGGGGTTTGGTCAGGAATGGATTATGGATAATGAACACCATATAGTACTTAATAAATACTTATGTTATTAATCAGCCATAATGATATACAAGGAACACATGAATACAACAGATACCCTTAATTGTTACAGTAAGAATAGTTCATTTGGCCTTAGTAGTAGGGCACTGCAGTTCAGCCCGGCTGGGAACGCAGCCTCAGTGACCGGCAGTAACCTCGATAACGTCACCGTTGGTGACATTGCTCTCACAGCAGCTCATTCATCAATGGTTCTCAGCCTGGACGGTCGTATCTTAACACCGTCCAGGTTGAAAACTGTTTATCCCCCAGATATGGATTATGACGTGGGACAGAACGATGGACAGGTGAGGGATATTGTTGTTTTTTATTTTTGTTTTATTACAGAAGACAAGTGCTTCGGTGGAATGGGAGTTAGGTTAGTATAGCTGTGTTTAATTTTAAATAAAAATGGGAAAAATGTTTTGTTTTATTTCAAATGAAGGACTTTATTCTGTGTGTTTATTTCCAATATAGCTATAGTATTAGTAATGGAGAGGCCTCTCCATTACTATGCCGTGGGCTTGATGTCACCTGATAATACAAAGGTTACATCAACCCTACAAATATGAATCCCACTTGCCACCACAGGGCAAGTGGAAAGAGCTGGGTAAAGCGCCACAATTAGGGCATCTAACAGATGCACCTTTTCTGGGCTGCTATTTTTAGGCTGGTGAGGGGGCACTATCCATGGCCCATTACCAGCCTGAGAATACCAGCCTCAGCTGTCTGCTTTAGCAAATCTGGTTGTCAAAAATGGGGAGTACCCCACACCATTTTTTTAAATTATTTAAATAATTACAAAAATCTGAGTGGGGACCACTCTATTTTTGATAACCAGCCTTGCTGAAGCAGACAGCTGAGGATTTTTTTTTCTAATTATTCATTTAGGATTTTTTTTTTCTAATTATTAATTTAAAGCGCGTGTGCCGGCTGATGAATACTCCCATCTGTCGTCGCTTGCTCTTGCTGTTATTAGCGGCGATAGGCCTCGCATGATGGGAGCAGTAGTAGTGACCGGAGGAAAACTTTATACCTTCGATCACAGCTGCACTCTTGGTCTGTCATTTGACTGCCTGGGGACCGCGGCTGTCTGACTGGCGGTGATGATATTACCACCTATCAGAAGCAGTGTTTGCCACACTGTCATGCACATGACAGTGCAACAAGCACTCAGAGTTCGGGGGACCGAGCTTGAACAGTAACACTGACTTCCTGGTGAAGTCCGTGTTCGGTGTCTGTACCCGATGTGATGCAGTGACCCCTGTTACAGATAGGGGGCGCTGCATGTGCTCCTCAGGATATGCATGGAGGCATATCTGTAGTTGTAATGGTTGAAATAGCCACACACCTCCCACCTATGGGAGTGGCTACAAGTATATAATGTGACCATGTGGGTCACATGGGGAAAGATGGATGGACCTGAGTGGCCTGTGTGCCAGGTCCCGGAGGGCCTCTGTGTTGGGAGGTCCTGGGAGTAGGACTAGATCCCTGAAGAGCACATGGGGGAGGCCTTGGACCTGGGGGCCTATGTGTTGGACGGTCCCAGATGGGGATGGACGTCCTGAATAGCGCACAGAGAGGATGTGTGTGCAGAGTCCGTGATGGCACTGCGTTTGGGGAAGCTACAGCCCGTCTGAGGATCTGGACTGTCAGGTGACCTGGTGAGCAAGGCATTGCCCGGGACGGTGATCCCAGTTCGGCAGCTTCCCTGAGAGAGAGAGAGTACTGACAGGAGTCAGGAGCAGGAGCTCCTAGAAGGTAACCCAGCGTATGGGGTGCTGTGCGGTCACCCACGGCAACTGGTCAGATAAGGATCAGCGTGTTTAGAGACCGCGACCCAATGTCTTGTGCGCTATATGACTAGGGACATTAATGAACTGTTCGTGGTACAGACACCCATGGTAACTGGACGAAGTGAGAGGTCCAGCATGTTTAGTGTCCGTGAGATAAAGCCGAATATTAAGTGTCTAAAGATAAAGCTGCAACTTAATGTCACCGTTTGCTGCCTATTGTGTTCTATGAAGTGTATATGATGAACTGTGCATAATCAGGTTTATGATGCCATAATAAACCGTGTGGACTGTTTAAGTAGAAAAACCGTGCCAAAGTGCTTGAATCCCGTGCCAAGCGAGTGTCCCCCCAATACAATCAGTAAGTGCAATCTTACATCGAACAGTAGGTGTTCGGTATGGATGCCAAACTTTACTGTTCAGGTTCGCCCATCTCTACTGTCAGGTTTGAAAAATAAGGCTTGGTTGTGAAGATCAAAATAGACTCCTTCACTAAAGGATTAGAGGGTTTTTTTCAGCAACCCCTTCTCCTTGCTCCACAGCTCTGCTGGCTTACTCTCATCTTTTGACCAGAGCACATGAGATGAAAGACTATTGCTGTTTTTTTGGTACTGTTTTTGTGCCTGCCTTGTACTTTATCATCCTCTAGCACTGACTCTTCAGTTTCAGATGCTGCTTTCAATACTTCCACTTTTGATGCTGCATCAGTCACATGCTGTTGAGCACTCCCTTAACGGAGATTCTACCACAACCACTCCTCACTGTCACTCTGCTCTGTATTAAAAAAGCTTCTCCATCGCTGTTGCTGCTTTAACATCCTTTTCTTCATGACCTAGTGCTGACCGGACACAGTCATATCTTTATATAATAATATTCAGGTTGCACAAATCTGCCTTGGCACGAGACAGCAGAAAAAGTTCTGGAAAAAGCTAGTGAAAAAGCGAGCATCACTGCACATCTCCAAGACCCATGTATCCCATGTATCCACAAGTTCATCATTCTAAGGCCACATTCACACGGGGTCAGTATTTGTTAGTATTTTACATCAGGAAAAGTATAATAGAAACATGTCACCACTTCAGCATTTTTCACCCACTTGCCGTAGTTTTGTCTTGCAGTTCTGACCAAATACTGAATGTGTGAACATGGCCTAGAGGTGGAATTTTGCACTCTTCAAACATTAGTGTCTTCCACAGAAATGTTCTTCTGGATGAATGGAAATAAAATCTTAGACACACTTCAGAATATTGTAGAAATCCTTCCTAGCAGACTAAAAGCTGTTTGAGCTGCAAAGCGGAGACCAATTCCACAAGGAAAAACCTTAGCCCTTAGATACCCAGCCAAAGGCTTTAAACCAGCCATCCAGTTCTACTGCTTTACTCTGAAGAGGGGCAAAAAAAAGTGAAATGCCTGTTTGCAATTGGAACTTTTCATTTGGCTTCCTGACCTAAGTCAATTGGCAAGACCACTTTAAGGATCAATATTGCCTTAATATTGCTTATGCCAGTAGATGGAACTAAAGCTCATGTCCTCTCTAAGGAGGCTATTTGCATGTCTGTTGTCATAAAAGATAACAGGCAAATGTGTGCAATTAATTGATATACCTATTAATGATATGCAAATGATGAATAGAAACAAAAATTTTCCAAATATCTCAATTTAATCCGTATCAAGAAATGAGTGCCACACGCAGAAATACATGCACTTACATTTCTTGGCATGCTGTTACTGAGATTAATGGATGCTTGAAGAATGTACAACCATGCTGAATGCACTTGGGCATGCAAATCATCAAGTTTCGCTGCTGCACCAATCCTGGGAGTTATCAACCAATGACATCCCAAGTCCAAAGACCCTGTAGCCCATAGTAGCACGTTTAGGCCAAAAAAGGCTGTTTATACTAGCCCAAAAGAGCAGAATGCAACCTGGCATTGTGTTGGAAAGCAGCTCCTGAGACACTTTAGAGAAATGGCCATACTGCTAATTCAATGACTATAGCAATGTAACACTATGTAGTGTCCCTGGAAAGAAGACAAGAAAGGGTCCAGCTACTATACATTTTGCCCCACACCATAATTCCGCCATGACGGCTTCTTCTTTGCGATGCCCATGTTATTTTGCCAGATTTGAAGAAGGGCGCATAGTCATTCTGTTATGCAACTGAAATTATGTGACATACCAAACCTGAGGCGTCAAACGTCTTCTAAACAAACCATCAGAATGCGTTTTGATGACATTGGGTTACCAGCCTGAAGTCCAGCTATTGGTCTTCCATTGACCTCATGCCACCACTCTAAAAGGCTATCGTGCAGCAGAGCAAAGCTGCAATGGAGATTTGTCCACTTCAGTGCGGAGTTGTTGGGGTTTTTTTTTGCAGTGATAGTCATAGAGTGATCTGGAGATCACATGGGCAACTCTATGAGAAATCCTGTATAAGGGAACGTACAAGTCTCTTAGGAGCAGTGTAACATGACAGTACTAAGCCACATGTTGCTCATGCTGTTGTGAACACCTTGCTTCGCCTAAACTTGCTATCATGGCTTCAAGTATTTGAAGAAACAGGAATACATCCAACCTGTGGTTATAGTTCGCACGGAAAACGCATTGGGACAAATCCACACATGTAAAGAAAAAACATTTTGTTCCTCCAGCGATCAGTCCAATGGTAGAGTAAAATATACCTTTTAGTTATCCATTAAAAAGTTCCAGATTTCTTCAGTAACAATATTGCATACATTCAATCCCGTATGGACGACAGGAAGACACATGTGGTGTCGAAAAAGGTATATTTTACTTTACCATTGGACTGATTGCTGGATAAACAAAAGGTTTTATATATATATATATATATATATATATATATATATATATATATATATATATATATATATATATATATATATATATATATATATACAGTGTGTGTATATATAGTGTATTTTTTTTTTTTTTTTTTTTTACTTAGATTATATTAACAGATGTGATAATTGAGAGTTTGCTACCTTTTATTACAAAATATTTCACAACCCAGACCAAGAATAAATTAATTTTGCATGGTGCTTTAAACTTCAAGCCCGATAAGTTTTAAATATGTTCTGAGTAATGATGTTGGAAGTTTGAACTTTCTGCTCGTATTCTTAATCGCTAAACATCCACTGAAGAGAAGCAGAATGTTACCGAAAGCCACACTTGAGGGGGCCTAAGGCATTCCAAATACCTCTGGGAGTGAAAGGGTTAGTATGGCCTATCCATCATAATGAGTATAAATTGTAAGTGGAAAATCTCTTTATAGTCTCGTTTGGCAGACAGGAAATATCATCCAGACTTAATGTGCCATGATTATGCATCTTTAACCTGAACATATCCTGCAGCAACCAAAAAGTTGCTAAAGCGTATTGAAATTTTGAAAGTAAATGTTTTACATACACACCAAATCGTCATGTACAAAAAGCATTTTGGATACATTATGGAACATTTCTGAGAAATGACACATGAAAAATTGATGAAACTCTAGCAGCCAAGAGGCTTTTATTTTATTTTTACACTGAACTAAAATAATAAACTTTAAAATTAAAATCCTGGAGCTGGATTTGTAATATTTACAATACTGCACCCCAATTTCTCTACATATGACCACTGTCTTTTCAGCAGACATGGCACAAATTAAAGAGGTTATCCATGTGTGTGGGCGTGAAGTGCAGTGAATTCACTTAAGTAGCGGGCACACGTAATCGCCTGGCTTCTACAGGAAGACGGTGGTTGCGACTACTGTACCCGCTGTTGAAGAGAAATTAATATTCACTGCGAGCTCAGTGAATATTAATTTCTCTTTAGCAATGGGTACATGTGATTGCCCCGCTGCTGCTTGCATCGGAACAATACGCTGCGAAGGAGCACAGGGACGGTAAGTAGGATGGTTTATTTTTTTATAACGTTTATCTACTGGGGGCAATGCATACCAGTAAAGGAATGAGGAGGCCGTGCATACCAAGATGGGGGATGAGGGGGCCGATGCATACAAGGATGGGAATGAGGAGGCCATACATATCAGGATAGAGATGAGGAGTCATGCATACCAAGATAGGAATGAGGAGCCATGCATACCAGGATGGGGATGAGGAATCGCGCATACCAGGATGGGATGAGAGGACGATGCATACCAGGCTTCTACTCGAATCCATAAGTTTTCCCATTTTTTTTTGTGGTAAAATTGGGTGCAGCAATCAGCAATCCGATAGATGCTACTGCACAGATGGCGCCATCTTAGCAGACACCATTTTCTTTTTTTTCTCTAGCAAGATGGTGCCGCCTGCACAGTAGCAGCTATCGGATTGCCTATAGCTGCTACCGCTCAGGCGTGGCCGCCGCCATTTTCAAACAGATTTTTTTTCTTTTTTATGAATTTATGTTTAACAACTAAGAAACAAATTACATACACAGTATAGATGCGATCATGCTGCAGCGGAGGCTCCTGACTGGAGAAGGGGATTTTTTTCCAAGATAAATATACAGTTGAAACCAGAAGTTTACATACACTATATAAAAAGACACATATGCATTTTTTTCTTCAATATCTGACATGAAATCAGAATAAACCTGTCCCGTTTTAGGTCAAATAGGATTACCATAATTATTATTTTTTTCCAAATGCTCGAATAAAGAGAGACAGAGAATGTTTGGCATTTTCATTACTTACTGCAAAGTCAAAAGTTTACATACATTTCATTAGTATTTGGTACATTGTTTTTAAACTGAATGACTTTGGTCAAACGTATGGGATATCCTTCCACAAGCTTCTCACAATAGTTGGTTGGGCACGTTCTTCCTGACAAAACTGGTGTAACTGATCCAGGTTTGTAGGTCGCCTTGCTCACACCTGCCTTTTCAGCTTTGCTCATACATTTTCAATAGGATTGAGATCAGGACTTTGGATGGCCACTCCAAGACATTGACTTTGTTATCCTTAAGCCACATTGTTACCATTTTGGCAGTATGCTTCAGGTCATTGTCCATTTGGAAGACCCATTTCCTCCCTTATCTAATGATAACACCTATTTTGTGAAGTGCACCAGTCCCTCCTGTAGCAAAACAACCCCACAACATGCTGCTGCCACCCCCGTGTTTCACAGTTGGATTGGTGTTCTTAGGCTTCCAAACGTCTCCTTTTTTCCTCCAAACATAATGATGGTCATTATGCCCCAAAAGTTTAATTGTAGCTTCATCAGACCACAGGACATGGCTCCAAAAATTAAGGTATTTGTTCCTGTTTGGATTTGCAAACATTAATCTGTCTTTATCTTTCTTTTGGAGTGATGGCTTCTTCATGTTTGTGGCCTTCCAGCCCATGTTTAAACAGTACTCTATTCACTGTGGATATTGACACCATTTTACCAGCTTCCACCATCATCTTCACAAAGTCTTTTGCTTTTTTCCTCTTATTAATATGCACATGTTGTACCAAAGCCCGATCATCTCTGGGACACATAACCAATCTCCTTGCTGAGTGGTATGATGGCTGGATATTCCCACCTTGTTTGTACTTGCGTATAATTGTTTCTACGGATGAATGAGGCACCTTCAGGTATCTTGAATTTGTGCCTAAGGATGAACCAGACTTGTGCAAGTCCACAGTTCTCTTCCTGATATCTTTGCTGATTTCTTGAGACTTTACAATGATGTTACACAAAGAAGCAGTGTGTTTTAGCTGTGCATTAAAATACGTCCACAGGTGTTACCAAAATCAGAAGCTTATTATAGCATATTAATCTTAGTGTATGTAAACGTTTGACTTTGCAGTAAGTAATAAAAAATGCCTTAAATCATTCTCATTATTTTGGCATTTGGCGAATATCAATAATTATGGTAATCCTAATTGACCTAAAACGGGAAAAGTTTATTCTGATTTCATGTGAGATGTTGAGAAAACATGCAGGTGTCTCTTTTTATATAGTGTATGTAAACTTTCAACTGTATAATGTTCATTATGTAAACTAGGAGGCAGATCACTGAGGGATCAGTGACCTGTCAGAAGCCATACTGGTGAATACCTAATCGGATCACCATATGAAGACTCTTCCCCCCTCCCCCCCCCCCCCACAGGCAGCCCCGGATCATGAGCATATCATTAAAGGGAACCGGTCACCTAGTTTGCCAATATAAGATGCGGCCACTGCCTTTCGGGGCTTATCTACAGCATTCTGTAATGCCGTAGATAAGCCCCGGGTCCGACTTGAAAGAGAAGAACCACCAGGTTTTTTCTTTTTTTTTACTCACCTGGGGGGGGCGGTCCGATGGGTGTCACAGGTCCGAGTCCAGCGCCTCCCATCTTATGGCCGCGCTCCTGGTGTACTATCTGCCCTGTTGAGGGCAGAGCAAAGTACTGCAGTGCGCTGGCGCCGGGAAAGGTCAGAGAGGCCCAGCGACTGCGCACTGCAGGACTTTACTCTGCCCTCAACAAGCAGATCAGTATGCCAGAGCCGCGGCACGAAGCAAGCACGATGACGACATTGCATGAAGATGGGAGATACCGGACTGCCCCCGGGTGAGTATAATAAAACTTGTTTTTCTTCTCATTCAGGTCGGACCGGGGGCTTATCTACAGCATTACATTACGGAAAGCCAGTGGCCATATCTTATAGCGGCAAAACGAGGTGACAGGTTCCCTTTAACTAAAAACTGAAAATAAAGATTAGACAACAACCACAAGACGTTTTTAATCAACCAAGGTATCATTTTAATCAGTATAACGTCGTCAACCTGACAGTGTATGTAGGTTAGTGAGCACAATCCTGCTGACAGGTTCCCTTTAAGAATACAAGCTAATATCGGAAAATGTGTACTGTATCTTTATAAGGGAAATATGCTTCTTTCTTATGAGCCACCTTCACCATTCACTTTGGAAAACAGCTTAAATTAGTTTTTATCAAACCAAGATGGGCTGCCAGTACAGCAAGATATCAAGGGAAGGGGATAGTGAGAAGCAGAGAGAGACAAAGGCAGAGATTCACAGATCATGCTGCAGCTTTTTAATGTTTTTAGGTTATCCCAGTGATTGATTCACGGGTACACTGCTCAGTATTGCTATATAATGTTTTCTATGTGAAAGTGCAGGTATGCTTTAATAAATACATTTCCTCTTTAATGCTATATTTGATATATTCATATTATGCAGTAAAAAAATCATTTCAAGTGTATATTATGTACAGCAGACAACCTGACTCTCATTTAGTCCTGGGGAGCAAGAAAATCAAAACTCCACGAGGGAGAATGACATTGAATTCCTAATGCAATATGTCAACATACTACTTCTGCTGATTTCACGTGCTTGTATAGAATAATAAAAAATGACATGTAAACTTTTGAATTTTCATTTTTTTCACATTTAAATTCCTAATGGGTATGGGCAAATCACCAAAGCTTGCCACAAATTGATTTTCATAAGCCCTAAAGTTTTAGTGCATAATATCTACTGTTGTATTTTTTAATGTGTTCCCAATAGAGTTTCAACATTATTCATTTCTTTTTTTTTTCTTCTTGGTATAGCCTTGACAAAGCTCTCCATTCTGCTGGCATTGACACTGGATTTGTTCTCTTTGGAACAAACATAACAAACCCACTGAATATTATTCTTCCAATTCTTCAAAGGGTTAGTAGCATGTCCTTCAAGTTTATCATTGTCATTTTGTTTCCCGTAATAGAAATAAACCATGAAATTATATTGCAGCTTAGTTGCTTTAATTTTCATTCTTTAAATCAATAGTACACATGAAAATAAGCAACTTTATAATGTATCTTATCACAGAAATCTGCTTCTTACTCTGGGACTGATCATTCATTTTCAAAATTCTAATTTCTTGGGTAAAGCCATATCCCACTCCCTCACTGTAAGGCTGGCGTCACACTAGCAGTATTTGGTCAGTATTTTACCTCAGTATTTGTAAGCCAAAACCAGGAGTGGGTGATAAATGTTTCTGTTATACTTTTCCTCAGATTGTTCCACTCTTGGTTTTGGCTTTCAAATACTGATGTAAAATACTGACCAAATACTGCTAGTGTGACAGCAGCCTAAGGCTATGTGCACACTTTGCGGCGTCCCTCTGCGGGTTCTCCCACAGCGGATTTGATAAATCTGCAGGGCAAAACCGCTGCGGTTATCCCTGCAGATTTATCGCGGTTTGTCTTCCAGTTTCCGCTGCGGGTTTACCCATATACTATTGATGCTGCATATGCAGCAATATGCAGCATCAATAGTAATGTTCAAAATAATATAAAATGGTTATACTCACCCTCTGATGTCCCGACCTCCTCGGCGCTGGACGCGGCGGTCCGGTTCCAAAGATGCTGTGCGAGAAGGACCTTCGTGACGTCACGGTCATGTGACCGCGACGTCACGGTCATGTGACCGCGACGTCACCGCAGGTCCTGCTCGCACAGCAACCCTGCGACCGGACGGCCGCGTGCAGCGCTGAGAGGTGAGTATAGCATTATTTTTTATTTTAATTCTTTTTTTTTTTTTTTTTTTTTACACAAATATGGTTCCCAGGGCCTGGAGGAGAGTCTCCTCTCCTCCACCCCGGGTACCATCTGCACATGATCCGCTTACTTCCCGCATCGTGGGCACAGCCCCATGCGGGAAGTAAGCGGATCAATGCATTCCTATGTGTGCAGAATCACTGCGATTCTGCACAAAAGAAGTGACATGCTGCGGAATGTAAACCGCTGCGTTTCTGCGCGGTTTTTCCCGCAGCATGTGCACAGCGGTTTGCGGTTTCCATAGGGTTTACATTTAACTGTAAACACAATGGAAACTGCTGCGGACCCGCAGCTGCAGAAACGCTGCGGTTCCGTGGTAAAAACCGCTATGTGTGCACATAGCCTAAGACAACTGTCTGCAGAAGCCATCCTGCTTTTCCCTGTTTGTAGTGGGACAAAGATCATTAAGGCCCATTTTCTTGGTAAGATTGTGTTCATTGGATGAACACCAGCTAAAGATGAAATTAATAATCCTGATTTACAGGATTTTGTTAAGACTAACTTTTAGTCTGCAGCTTTTTCTATATGATCCTGAAATAAACAATGAAGTCTGCTATATATATATATATATATATATATATATATATATATATATATATATATATATATATATATATATATATATATATATATATATATATATATATTTTTTTTTTTTTATTTAATTTGAGCGTCTACTTTAATGACCCTGCAGGTAAAAAAAATATTTTTTCAAATAGTCACTGTTCTGTATTTAGCTACGGTGCTAACTTTTGAGCACTATCTCATAATACAACCGTTCCAGGCACACAGATACCTTTTTAAAATATCTTAAGAATATATTTATTATAAGGCTGAGTGTCACATTTGCCATGCACCACATCTGGTGGTTTCAGATGTGGTGTATGACAGTGTAAGTGTGTCTCCCATCCCCTTCTCCTCTCGACATCGGCCAGCCACTTCTGTGTGATCCTGTGTGCAGCAAGTGGCCATTGTAGACAGGAGAGGAATGAGATTGCACATTACACTACTGTGTGTGCTTGGCGCTTAGTGTCCGTGTGTTTAGGGCTGAGGAGCTAATGTAGGCAGTGATCCAAAGTGAGTGCTGTCAGTCAACTTAAAGGGAAGTGCTGAGGATTGTAATTGAGGAGTCAGAAAGGTGCGGCAGTGAGCTCTTGAGCACGAGGGTGGACTGAAGCCTCCTCATTTATAAATCTAATTAAATGATTTGTATATTTATTTTTTTTTACTATAAAACGCAATAGGTAAAATCTACACAACAAGTATGATTTTTATGGTTGATTGGTTTCCAATATGAATGTATAATATATATATATATTATAATATACATAGCTTAATTTTAGTTTTGGGAGCAACAGACTCCCATTAATAAGCAGTTGCCAAACACCTCTCATTACAACGTCCCTGCCCAGGAAGAATGAAGAAATTGGCGTGATAAAATCCATCCTATCAAATCCAATGAAGAACCATTTTGCAGTTTCCATAGATTCACACTTTTGCTAGAATAATACCAATAATGCTCAGTCTAATCCCTTTGACATCCTTATATTAGTAAAATTACCTCCCCACTAACGAGAGCTTCGAAATTCACTGGAAACCGTTTCGATCTTGAACTGAATAATAACATAGACTGCAGTGTGCATATTGGCTCTTCTCTGGGGAATCAGAATTTTATTATTCATGTCGATGTGCAGTAAATTCTTATCTTTCAACCGCTGTAAGCCCACATTAAATAGTCAATTAGTTTGCATAGCGTTAGGCCACGTGCGCACGGTCAGTATTTGGCCAGGTTTTTACCTCAGTATTTGTAAGCCGAAACCAGGAGTGGGTGATAAATACAGAAGCGGTGCATATGTTTCTATTATACTTTCCACTGATTGTTCCACTCCTGATATTGTCTTACAAATACTGATGTAAAATATACTGACCAAATACTCAACGTGTGAACGTGGACCTAAAGACGTGGTATAGGAAAGAAGACGATCGCTTTGAGTTGCCTGTTTTTACTACTCAAGAAAAGGAGTCTGAGTGTGAAAAATATATTGGTTTGTAATTGCTCAGTAGTTTTTCCAACTTTGTGTTCTCTTATTTGACTTAATTTTATTATGTGTGTCAAGATACTTGGTGCATATATATTTGGTTTAGTTTTCTTTTTTTTTTCTTTTTAGGTTTTCCCTCTTGACTATATCCTGATTACAGTTATCATTATGTATTTTTTCTTTACTTCAATGGCCGGCATCAGAAATATGGGTATATGGTTCTTCTGGATACGGGTAAGGAATTTATGTAATAGATTGGGGTAAAAGTTTTCATTGTTCACATGTCACAGCATACCAGTATTTTTTTAATTTGAGGCGTAAGATCCTATGTTTCAGTAGTGACAGGGCACAGCGCTAGTGTCCACGTAATGAATGGCGAGCAACTGTAGTTATATAGATTAGATGTCACAGTGCTGGTGATCAATCAACCCAGCAGTGTGATTGCTAGTTAGTATAGTTGAGGTCAATGAGATCGCAGAGCTCTACTTTTTAACCCTTAAAAAAATTGGCCATGGCATCATCCGATTAAGGATGTCATCTCGATAAAGGAAATTATTTATGTAGTTCTGGGATTTTAACCAAGTTGTTGAAGAATAAACGTTGTCTTCTTCAGAACCAGACATTGTAGCTCAAGCTTATTCAGTCGTATTACTTGTTGGACTACTTTGTGAATGGATATGCTAAAGTACCTGCATAAAATACATACAATCACAGTGGTCCTGCCAATTTATTCACTCATCTTCAGCAAGCATACATAAAATAGCACAGTAGACTACGCTGTACTATAGGGAAGTTTTAACTGGCATATATATTAACCAGGTGTGATCAGATGTGAATTTCCTTTGGCGCTTATTGTGAAGTGCTATGTACTGCAGAAGCTGGAACCATGCTTTTCACCACAGGAACCAGCTTTTACATAATGCTGGGAACCCACTGCAACAGCAAGAATCGTGGCTTTGTGTGGTCCAGTCTTTCAACTCCTTAGATCCCATGATCACTATAGACCTCATATCCTACATAGTATCAGAGAGAAAAGCTCTTAATCTGTCAACCCTTATAGTCCCATTTTAAATAAGATCATTTACTTTGAGGAAAAAAAAAATCTCCCTAAAAAATCCTACACATTTTGTATTGCTTCATCTGTTACCACAAATGGTGTTAAAGGGAACCTGTCACCCCCCCGGTGGTTTTAACTAAAAGAGCCACCTTGTGCAGCACTAATGCTGCATTCTGCCAAGGTGGCTCTTTTATTTGGGCTCCCTTCCAACTCTGCAATATACATTTTTTTTAATTTGCCCGCCATACCTGTAGTCTGTCTGGGGGCATGTCTTTTCCCCCTGGACACAAACACCTCCCAGCCATCACTCGGCCCCTCCGTGCGCCGCCTCCTGTGCCTTCATTAACGTCCCCGGCGCCTGCGCTGTAAGTTCCTTTTCGGGCATGCGAAGTTTGCGCTGCCCTTCGACTCACACCACATGATGGGAACTTACAGCGCAGGCATCGGGGACGTTAATACCGGGGGGGGGGGGGGGGGACCGGTTCCCTTTAAACAATATCATTATTTGTCCTGTATAGTCAATGCTGGTAAAAAAAAAAAAAAAAAAAGTTGCTGTTTTTGAGTTTTTTTTTTTGCCTTCCTAAAATTAATAGGGTTTACTCACACTCTTGTAGATTTTCTCATGCGAGAGAGTCGGGCCCGTTATGCTAATAACAATGGACTAAAACGCTGTCAGAGTTTGATCCTAGTGTCGTCTAAGTGTAATCCGATTCTCTCACACGAGAGAATCGCAGCACAACTGCCTAGAAGATGGAGAACTTAATTTCTCCATCTTCTCCATTGTCTCTGTGATGGAACATCAGATTGCACTCGGATGACGACAGAGTACAGTCTGGTGTATCACACGCACCCATAGACTTCTATGGGCCCGTGTGTTCCGAATATCGGAGCCACCATGTTGCAGTTGTTTTCTCGTTCCGGATGGAGATGAGAAAATAATTGCAGAACAGCACTACCCTATAGTATAACACTGGGGCGATTGCTATCCGATAAAACATCAGGGAGTGCTCGGCTGTGTTATATTGCCAGTGTGAGCAAAAAGTCAGATTCATCCCCAAAATTGAACCTTTTAATAACTACTGATCCTTCCACAAATATCAAGCCCTTTGTGGCTTTACAAATAGAAAAATAAAAAACAAAACATATTTACATAAATTTGGTATTACAGTAATTGTGCTGAACCACAAAACTATGTAATATTCTTAGTCCTTAACAGTGAGTGACTTAAAAAATGAAAAACAGTTCTACATTTATTTTAGTTTGTTCATACTTTCTACAAAAATATGGAGTAAATATCTAATTGCTATGTATCTCAAAATGGTACTAGTCAAACATATTGCTTATTCCACAGCTTCATCTATAAAAAAAAATAAAATAAGTTATGGGTCTCAAAATGTTATACATCCGTACCGGCCTCTATCAGGAGCTCTCATTGCTGCCATTTACAAGTTGCAAATGGTGTAAAACTGTCTCTTCCGGCACCCATCACCACTATTTTTCGGTTGTCTTGGCTGCTGGGACCCACCGAAGGCTCCCATCAAACACTGTCTTGCCCGTCCTGCAAAGACCATACTTTTTAGATTAGTTTTGTTATTTACTGCAATAACAAATCATTGCCGGCACAAGTCCCTTACCGGTGCTGAAAAAAAAAAAATGTTAAAGATTCAAAAAAGATTTAAAAAAAAATACAATTTCAAATTTGCGAAAACAAAAATGTAAAACAATGTGACAATGTATTGGAATGTCTGTTAAAGTCTGTTCTGTTAAAATATAACACTATTTAACTCATTTGATAAATGCTGTAACAAAAAAAACCTGACAAATTCTAAATTATTTAAACGTAACACTTTTATTTTTAATCTGAAGGAAAGCACAGCATCTTGTTTTGGTGGTCTAATTACATGAAGCGTAGATCTTCAGTAGTGAAAGTGTGAATGCTTTAGGCTTAATTGCTTTAGAAATGTCCTTCACACAGTATCATGGTAGCAGCCAAATGACTAAAAAAAAAAGAGAAAAATGTATAGTGTTTATTTTTTCTTTTTTTCAACTGTATGGAAAATTGCAATAAATTCTTTGATTACTGTAAAGTGATAATGGAAGATCTATGCAGAGATATAGTACGGTGTAAAATTTTACACAGATGTTTAAAAATGTTGCAAAGAAAGAATCGAAAGAAATAGTTTTGCATTTTGTTTAAAAAAAAAGTGTTAAAAGTGAATGAACAAAGGACTAATCTTAATCAAATCGTTATTTGGTGTGACCTTCCTGTACCTTCAAAGCAGCATCAATAATTTTTGTTACATTGTTGCCTGCAGACTCTCATTATTGTACCGCTCTCCAACCCTTTGGTGAACTCCTTCTGTTACAGCCAAATATTTTATATCTTGACTACTCAGTCCACACCGCCAGCACCCCAGTTCATGTTTTTGGGCATTGTTGAGCTGCTTGGCCTTATTTCCATGTCAAAGTGATAGCTTTTTGGCTTTAATCCTTCACCGAAGACCACTTCTCGCTTGACTTCCTAAACCAATAGATGTAGCTAACTATTCTGAACTAATGGCACTGCTTGGACATCTTCCAATTTTGAAAGGATGTAAACTTGATGTGCCTTTCATCATCTGCTGCAATAAGTTTCCTAAATCTACGGTCTTCTACAGTATGTTGCCCATTTCTTGGTGGTTCTTCATAAGACCTTGAACTGCGCATCTTGAGACCCCGGTTTGCTTTGAAATCTTTACCTGAGAGAAACCTTTTTGATGCAGTATTCCCAGTGGAGTCTTGTTGCTATGCTCTGACTTGCCATTGTGTATGTAAAACATGTTTTATAGCAGTTTGACTTTTTCTCACCAAGTTTTAAGCCTCCTATTCATCTGTTCCAGTTAAAGAATGTGTTTCAACCTACATTTGAAAATGATCATTATCACCTGGTTGGTATAATTGGTCACTCGTAGGGCAGGTACAGATGCCCGTGTTTTCAGTCCAAGTGTGATCTGACAAATCATTGGATCACACTTGGGCCAATGTTAGTTTATGGGATAATGTATAAAAAGGAGAACCGTACGGCATCAGACGCTATTCAAACACGTTCCTCCTTTTTCAGGGTATAGTAAATGTATGAACATTCAGGTGGTGCGGTGCTGAGATCAAACAGTTAAACGTATGAGAAGAAGAAAAGCAGCACTCGCCATGTTCTTGCTTAAAAGTCCTTTATTCCGAATATTGAGACATTCATGCGGTATGAAGGGGTAATGGAACCGTGCATCATGGACCCATAGGAGCGTGGAGAGGCGAAATGGCCATTGTCCATTACCCTGCATACCGCATGAATGTCCCATTCCTCAGACTAAAGGACTTTCAAGCAAGAACGTGGCGAGTGCCATTTTTCTCCTTATATGTCTATGGGGCTGTGCGCATGCCAGATTTCTTTATCGGAATGCGCCAGAATAATCGCTACATGCCTGAGTTTGATACAATATTTAAAACCTACTTGTCAATGCCAATCAATGAGTCCATGGAAACCATTGGATTACTTCTGAGTGCCGTCCGATTTCCATGGCTTCCCAGAATGGAGACATTTTTTCTTCATCTTCTCCTTATCTGAGAGAATTGGATCACACTCTGATTTGCATAATTGACACGATTCTCTTGTGTGAGAGAATACACGGTCACCTGCACCTGCCCTTACGCCTGCCTTTAATCCTACAAATCCCTGACTTTCTGCAAGTGTACATAGCAGAATTGATCTTGTTTTGAAGGCAAAAGGAGGTGATGCCAAACATTGATATGATGCAGATTTCTTTTATTCAATCACTTTGCATTTTGTTATTGATAAAAATGTTGTAATTGATAAAAAAAAAAAAAAAAGCACTAAGGGTGTGTTCATACTGTTTTGTTTTTTTGGTTTAAAAAAAATTCAGCATGTTACTGTATCTACAAAGTGAGTGAGATTTCTGAATCTAGTGCACATGCTGCTTTTTTTTTTTTTTCATGCAGGTTTTAAGTAGTTTCAGTGCAATGTTTGAACATACCCTTACTTTTTAGCATGTTTTTTTTTTCCCACAACTCCCTAAAACTTTTGCCCAGTACTGTATAGTCACACTGAACTGGACTGAACGCTAGCAGTTAAATAATATACTTTTCTGATTTTACTATTGTTGAAATACCATACTTGTCATGTTAACAGTTGTACAAGATTAGAAGGGAACGAACGAGACCCCAAGCTCTTCTCTTTCTGTGCATGATTCTTCTGTTAATCGTCCTTCACACGAGCTACATGATTTACAGCCTGGCACCACAATATGTCATGTATGGAAGCCAAAAATATCTGGAGGTAAGAGCTGCTTATTAGTTTGTGCAATAAACATGTCTGTTATTCTAGTGCCGTTTTTTTTTTTTTTTTTTTTCAACAGTGGTATAGTGACAAAAGTTATAGTGCAAAAAAAAACGGATTTGTAGAAGAAGGGGTTTGTTTACATGTAGAATCGTCCCTAAAACCCATCCTACGTGATGAATGATATATGTGTGGCCAATGAAACTGTAGTGTACCTGTGGGTGATATAAGGGGAGGGAGAAAGAATAATAAAATATTGATAAGGTTTTGTTATATGTCTCTAAATATAATAGAAGTGGCAGAAAATATCCTCATAAAGCAAATGGAGGCAGCGAACCAGGGAGGTCCTTATTATGGGAGACTTCGGTCACCCTGATGTAAATTGGGGAGCAGAAATCTGCAGTTCCAGCAAAGGAAACAGGTTTTTAACAACAATCAGAGACCATTACCTTTCACAACTGGTTCAGGACCCAACAAGAAGGGGGGCACTGCTAGACCTAATATTAACTGGTAGGCAAGCCCACATAGCTAGTATATGAGTGGGGGTCACTTGAGTAATAGTCAACACAAAATAATACATTTTCATATATCCTTTAATAAGGTGTACAATGTGTTCCAAATTATTATGCAAATTGGATTTAACCCCTTCACCCCAAAGCCTGTTTTCACCTAAGTGACACGGCCAATTTTTACAATTCTGACCACTGTCACTTTATGAGGTCATAACTCTGAAACGCTTCAACGGATCCTGGTGATTCTGAGATTGTTTTCTCGTGACATATTGTACTTTATGATAGTGGTAAAACTTCTTCGATATGACTTGCATTTATTTGTGAAAAAAACAGAAATTTGTCGAAAATTATGAAAATTTAGCAATTTTCAAATTTTTCGTTTTTATGCCCTTAAATTAGAGAGTTATATCACATAATATAGTTAATAAACAACATTTCCCACATGTCTGCTTTACATCAGCACAATTTTGGAAACATAATTTTTTTTTGTTAGGGAGTTATAAGGGTTAAAAGTTGACCAGCGATTTCTCATTTTTGCAACAAAATTTGCAAAACCATTTTTTTTACGGACCACCTCACACTTGAAGTGACTTTGAGGGGTCTATATGACAGAAAATGTCCAAAAGTGACACCATTCTAAAAACTGCACCCCTCAAGGTACTCTAAACCACATTCAAAAAGTTTATTAACCCTTCAGGTGCTTCACAGGAATTTTTGGAATGTTTAAAAAAAATTGAACATTTAACTTTTTTTTCACAAAATTTTTACTTCAGATCCAATTTGTTTTATTTTACCAAGGGTAACAGGAGAAATTGGACCAAAAAAGTTGTTGTACAATTTGTCCTGAGTACGCCGATACCCCACATGTTGGGGTAAACCATTGATTGGGCACATGGCAGAGCTCGGAAGGGAAGGAGCGCCATTTGACTTTTCAATGCAAAATTGGCTGGAATTGAGATCGGAACCCATGTCGTGTTTGGAGAGCCCCTGACGTGCCTAAACAGTGGAAACCCCCACAAGTGACACCATTTTGGAAAGTAGACCCTCTAAGGAACTAATCTAGATGTGTGGTGAGCACTTTGAACCTCCAAGTGCTTCACAGAAGTTTATAATGTGGAGCCGTAAAAAAAATTAATATTAATTTTCACAAAAAATGATCTTTTTGCCCCAAATTTTTTATTTTCCCAAGGGTAGCAGGATAAATTGGACCCCAAAAGTTGTTGTGCAATTTGTCCTGAGTACGCTGATACTTCATATATGGGGATAAACCACTGTTTGGGCGCATGGCAGAGCTCGGAAGGGAAGGAGCGCCATTTGACTTTTCAATGCAAAATTGGCTGGAATTGAGATCGGAACCCATGTCGTGTTTGGAGAGCCCCTGACGTGCCTAAACAGTGGAAACCCCCAGAAGTGACACCATTTTGGAAAGTAGACCCTCTAAGGAACTAATCTAGATGTGTGGTGAGCACTTTGAACCTCCAAGTGCTTCACAGAAGTTTATAATGTAGAGCCGTAAAAAAAAATTAATATTAATTTTCACAAAAAATGATATTTTTGCCCCAAATTTTTTATTTTCCCAAGGGTAGCAGGATAAATTGGACCCCAAAAGTTGTTGTGCAATTTGTCCTGAGTACGCTGATACTTCATATATGGGGATAAACCACTGTTTGGGCGCATGGCAGAGCTCGGAAGGGAAGGAGCGCCATTTGACTTTTCAATGCAAAATTGGCTGGAATTGAGATCGGAACCCATGTCGTGTTTGGAGAGCCCCTGACGTGCCTAAACAGTGGAAACCCCCAGAAGTGACACCATTTTGGAAAGTAGACCCTCTAAGGAACTAATCTAGATGTGTGGTGAGCACTTTGAACCTCCAAGTGCTTCACAGAAGTTTATAATGTAGAGCCGTAAAAAAAAATTAATATTAATTTTCACAAAAAATGATATTTTTGCCCCAAATTTTTTATTTTCCCAAGGGTAGCAGGATAAATTGGACCACAAAAGTTATTGTCCAATTTGTCCTGAGTACGCTGATACCCCATACATTGGGGGGAACCACTGTTTGGGCGCACGGCAGAGCTCGGAAGGGAAGGAGCGCCGTTTGAAATGCAGACTTAGATGGATTGGTCTGCAGGTGTCATGTTGCATTTGCAGAGCCCCTGATGTACATAAACAGTAGAAACCCCCCACAAGTGACCCCATATTGGAAACTAGACCCCCCACGGAACTTATCTAGATGTGTTGTGAGAACTTTGAACCAACAAGTGTTTCACTACAGTTTAACACGCAGAGCCGTGAAAATAAAAAATATTTTTTTTTCCACAAAAATTATATTTTAGCCCCCACATTTTTATTTTCCCAAGGGTAACAGGAGAAATTGGACAACAAAAGTTGTTGTGCAATTTGTCCTGAGTACGCTGATACCCCATATATGGGGGGGAACCACTGTTTGGGCGCATGGCAGAGCTCGGAAGGGAAGGAGCGCCGTTTGAAATGCAGACTTAGATGGATTGGTCTGCAGGTGTCATGTTGCATTTGCAGAGCCCCTGATGTACATAAACAGTAGAAACCCCCCACAAGTGACCCCATATTGGAAACTAGACCCCCCACGGAACTTATCTAGATGTGTTGTGAGAACTTTGAACCAACAAGTGTTTCACTACAGTTTATCACGCAGAGCCATGAAAATAAATTTATTTTTTTTTCCACGAAAATTATATTTTAGCCCCCACATTTTTATTTTCCCAAGGGTAACAGGAGAAATTGGACAACAAAAGTTGTTGTCCAATTTGTCCTGAGTACGCTGATACTTCATATATGGGGATAAACCACTGTTTGGGCGCACGGCAGAGCTCGGAAGGGAAGGAGTGCCGTTTGAAATGCAGACTTAGATGGATTGGTCTGCAGGTGTCATGTTGCATTTGCAGAGCCCCTGATGTACCTAAACAGTAGAAACCCCCCACAAGTGACCCCATATTGGAAACTAGACCCCCCACGGAACTTATCTAGATGTGTTGTGAGAACTTTGAACCCCCAAGTGCTTCACTACAGTTTATAACGCAGAGCCGCGAAAATAAAAAATATATTTTTTTCCACGAAAATTATATTTTAGCCCCCATGTTTTTATTTTCCCAAGGATAAGGCTGGTTTCACACTTGAGTTTTTTTTAAAAACGCATGTGTGAAAAAACGCATGTAATCGCGGTAAAACGCATGCGTTTTTTTAGACGCATGCGTTTTTATAGAAAAACACAAGAAAACAAGAAAAAACCAAAAAACCCTAACCCTACCCCTAACCCTACCCCTACCCCTAACCTGAAATACGTGGCACTGAAATACGTGGCACTGAAATACGTTTATATACGTATATACGTATATAAGTGCCACGATATTTCAGTGGCCACGTATATAAGTGCCACGTATATAAGTGCCACGTATATAAGTGCCACGTATTTCATGTACATGCCACGATATTTAAGTGCCACGTATTTAAGTGCCACGTATTTAAGTGCCACGTATTTAAGTGCCACGTATTTAAGTGCCACGTATTTAAGTGCCACGTATTTAAGTGCCACGTATTTCACGTAAATGCCACGATATTTCAGTGCCACGTATTTCACTGAAATACCGTGGCACTTAAATACGTGGCACTGAAATATCGTGGCACTGAAATATCGTGGCACTGAAATATCGTGGCACTGAAATATCGTGGCACTGAAATATCGTGGCACTGAAATACGTGGCACTGAAATACGTGGCACTGAAATACGTGGCACTGAAATACGTGGCACTGAAATACGTGGCACTGAAATACGTGGCACTGAAATACGTGGCACTATGACTGTCAGAAAATGTTCATTAAACGGTTAGGGATGAGTTTAGGGGTAGGGTTAGGGTTAGGGTTTGGATCCCTTTATCACCTTGATGGTGGTGGGTGACTTTTCAGTGTGTTGTGTTTTTTTTCTATAAAAACGCATGCGTTTTTAACGCAAACAAACGCGTTGAGATCGGACGCCATGTCGCGTTTGGAGAGCCCCTGATGTGCCTAAACAGTGAAAACTCCCCAATTCTAACTGACACCCTAACCCCAACCCTAACCCTAGTCCTAACCCTAGCGCTACTTTCACACTAGCGTTTTTTTGCATACGTCGCAATGCGTCGTTTTGGCGAAAAAACGCATCCTGCAAAGTCATCTGCAGGATGCGTTTTTTCCCCATAGACTAACATTAGCGACGTATTGACACACGTCGCAAGCGTCGTGCGACGGTTGCGTCGTGTTGTGGCGGACAGCCGGCAGCAACAAACGTTACATGTAACTTTTTTTGTGCCGACGGTCCACCATTTCCGACCGCGCATGCGCGGCTGGAACTCCGCCCCCACCTCCCCGCACCTCACAATGGGGCAGCGGATGCGTGGAAAAACAGCATCCGCTGCCCCCGTTGTGCGGCGCTTGCACAGTATGCGTCGGTATGTCGGGCCGACGCAGCGCGACGGCCCCGTACCGACGCTAGTGTGAAAGTAGCCTAACGGGAAAATGGAAATAAATATATTTTTTAAAATTTTATTATTTTTCCTAACTAAGGGGGTGATGAAGGGGGATTTGATTTACTTATATAGCGTTTTTTGGGCGGATTTTTATGGTTGGCAGCCGTCACACACTAAAAGACGCTTTTTATTGCAAACAATAGTTTTTGCATCACCACATTTTGAGAGCTATAATTTTTCCATATTTTGGTCCACAGAGTCATGTGAGATCTTGTTTTTTGCGGGACGAGTTGACGTTTTTGCTGGTACCATTTTCGGGTACATGACATTTTTTGATCGCTTTTTATTCCGATTTTTGGGAGGCGGAATGAACAAAAACCAGCAATTCCTGAAATTCTTTTAGGGGGTGCGTTTATACCGTTCCGCGTTTGGTAAAAAGGATAAAGCAGTTTTATTCTTCGGGTCAGTACGATTACAGCGATAACTCATTTATATAATTTTTTTATGTTTTGGCGCTTTTACACAATAAAAACTATTTTATATAAAAAATAATTGTTTTTGCATCGCTTTATTCTGAGAGCTATAACTTTTTTATTTTTCTGCTGATGATGCTGTATGGCGGCTTTTTTTTTGCGGGACAAGATGACGTTTTCAGCGGTACCATGGTTATTTATATCCGTCTTTTTGATCGCGTGTTATTCCACTTTTTGTTTGGCGGTATGAGAATAAAGCGTTGTTTTTTGCCTCGTTTTTTTTTTTTTTTTTTTACGGTGTTCACTGAAGGGGTTAACTAGTGATATAGTTTTATAGGTGGGGTTGTTACGGACGCGGCGATACTAAATATGTGTACTTTTATTGTGTGGTGTTTTTTTTATTTAGATAAAGAAATGTATTTATGGGAATATATATATTTTTTTTTCTTTATTTAGGAATTTTTTTTTTTTTTTTTTTTACACATTTGGAAAAAATTTTTTTTTACTTTTTTACTTTGTCCCAGGAGGGGACATCACAGATCGGTGATCAGACCGTGTGCATAGCACTCGGTCTGATCACCGATGTGACAGGCACGTAACAGAGGCTTGCCGGCGCCTGCTATGAGGATTCTCAGCAGACGCCGGCAAGCAGGGTCATCTTATGACCCGGAAGGAGTCCCGCGGCCATCTTGGATCCGGGGACTCCTTCCAGGTCACCGGAGTAGCGCGATCTCATCGCGCTGCTCCGGTGGGAGAGCGCAGGGAGCCCCCGTCCCTGCGCGATCCCCCTCTATGCCGCTGTCACTATTGACAGCGGCATCAGAGGGGTTAAATGCCCGCGATCGGCGACAGCGCCGATCGTGGGCATTGCTGCGGGGTGTCAGCTGTCATATACAGCTGACACCCGCACCCGATCACCGCGGCGCTCAGCGCGAGACCGCGGTGATCGATGCGCCGTACTAGTACTGCGGCTGGCACTAATGCAGTGCCGGCAGCGCCGTACTAGTACGGCGCATGTCACGAAGGGGTTAAGTGTCATAAATATTTAATTGTTTTGTTTTTCAAATAAACTCGTGGATGGTATTGTGTCTCAGGGCTCAATGGATCACTGAAATCAATCTTAAACACATGGGATAATTAGTTTTCCAGGTGATTCTAATTAAAGGATAACTACTTAAAAAATGATGTTCCACATTATTAAGCAGGCCACAGGTTTCAAGCAATATGGGAAATTTAAAGGATCTCTCTGCTGCCAAAAAACATCAAATAGTGCAATGCCTTGGTCAAAGGATGAGAACATTAGATATTTCACGAAAACTTAAGAGTGATCATCATACTGTGAAGAGATTTGTGACTGAAACAGAGCACAGAATAAAAAGGGGGGAAAGCCAGCGCTGCCTATGGTCAGAACATAAAGTGCACATATTGATTTCTAACTGTATTTCAAAATGAGACATTTAGCAAACAATTGATCAATTCTTTGAGCCACCCCGCCACGCCAAGGCATTCTCATAATGGGGCAGTCCTACTCTACATTTTTTATATTCACTGTGCCATAAAGGCCTCCTAAATGTATTAAAAGCAAGACCACATTAAATGCAAGCTGTACCTGAAGCATTTCTGAATCACTCCCATGGTGCCAGAAAGGGCAAGGCAGATAAAGGATGACCAGGTCCGGACATAGACATTTCAGGTCCATCCTCTACACTGCCTAACCAGCCCCACAGATGAAGGGTGAGACAGGCTTAGATACAGGTACACAATCAAACAGAGCCTAGGGCAGGGCAGGGCTGCTGTATGTGTGTACAGCAGCCTAGATCAATCACAATGAACACAGAAAGAATAGCGATCTATGAGGGTGGGAGGCAGTTCACATCAAAAGAGCAGCTCTGGGAGACTATTCTGACTTCATGCAAAGAAATACAAGCAGAAACTCTCCAAAAACGCACAAGTTCAATGGATGCAAGAATTGTGAAGGTGATATCAAAGAAGGGTTCCTATGTTAACATATAACTTGGCCTGTTAGGATGTTTTGGAGTTAAATAGCTTTTTTGTTCAGTGAATGTGACCTAATGCTGCAAATAACACAAATGAGCATTTTCAGTTCTTTAAAACATATCACATGTTTAGAAATTCTACTGTGCCTAATAATTTGGAACAGTGCATTTTGAGTTTTTATTAATTTTGGAGATAATACTGTTATCACTGGGAGGTTTCTTCAATAAAATTCGATGTATGCTCTAACGGGTGATGACTTTTATTAGACTGACTATCATTTGCACCGATCATTTAGGAAAATCCGAGAAAAGTATCATTTGCATAATAATTTGGAACATGGTGTATAGTAGAGGCGTTGCAAAGATACTAAACTTCAGAACAACGCATTTCTAACGAGAGAGAGATGTTCTTAGTGCCATAAACTGGGACAGTGTCCTGAGAAATAAGTGCTCCAAGCAAATTGAATACTTTTATAAGAAGAGCCTGAATAGGACCTGTGCACAACATATACTCAATGGGAATAAACAAGATAGAAATAGGCAAAAAACGTGTTAACTATGGTTATATAGAGCTGTAAGTGGTGTGGAGGGCAATAAATGACAAAAAGTGTTTAGAAAATTAAAGCAAGAAAGTATTGACAAGACACTAACGCCTTTATGACCTATGACATATGGGTAGGTCATAAGTCGCCTTCCCCTCTTTGATGTGAGCTGCGGAGAGCCTACAACTTTTCAGGCACATGCCGATGCGTCTGCAGGAGATCCCCGTGGTTGTGATTGCCGATCTGCTATGAGTTGGTGTGAGATCCCCGTGGTTGTGATTGCCGATCTGCTGTGAGTTGGTGTTCATAGCCAGATGATCATTTCTGCTACACATAGCAGTACTGGAGCCCCGCTATGTGTAGTACAAGCAATCGGAAGATTGCGGCTTCAAGTCTCCTTCGAAGTCTATTAAAGCAAGTAAAAAGTAAAAAAAAAAAAAAAATTCTAAATATATAAAAGTTCAAATCCCCTCCCTTTTTGCATCATTTAAAATAAAACAATGCAAAAAAAAAATTTGGTATCACTGCGTTTAGAAACGCCCGTTCAAAATATAAAAAGAGGTAATCCAGTCTGTAAACAGAATAACGAGAAGAAAAAATCAAAATGCCACTATTAATGCGATCAAAAGATCGTATTTACCCCAAGATGGTATCCATTAAATTGTCAGATCTCAAAAAACGGAGACCCTGTGGGTCTTGGAAGATGGCACTTTTTTTTTTTTTTTTACCAAGCTCATATTCATGGTTATATTCCCCCAAAAAATTAATTTCTGGGACATTTGTAGGGAACTATAACCAAGAACCTAAGGTCATGGGGTTTTGTAAAAATAAAATTGTCTTTCATAGAGATAGTTGTTTGGAAATAAATGCCAATATTTGGACTCTGATAAATATGTGGAAAAAGTAATGGGGGGTAAATCGGTGACCTTTCTGAATGTTGAGATATTTGGGAGGGGGGAATTAATTTGTGGGATACCATAATGCTGCAGGGTCAACAGAAACTAGACCTGGCTCCTGACAAACTAACTTGACACACAATTAATGTCTTAACCATTGGCAACATAAGTGAGTACATCCCTAAGTGAAAATGGTCACATTGTGCCCCAAAAATCTACCTTTCTCTAGTCACATTCCACGACAGCCACTTCGGAGGTTGTCTTCCCCGCCCTAATAGGGGACAGGAACACAGAGGTTAAATACCCCTCCCCTTCCTGCAACCACCAGTGTTTTCCTGTCCCCTATGGGGCATGAAGAGGATCTGAAGGGGCTCCCGTGGCCAGCGATCGGAGCTCCACACATACCTAGATAAGCCGGGCACCTGAGGTCAGGCTCCCCTCCTCTTATGCTGCTCCCGTCTCCTCGCTTTGCCGGGACTCGGGACCTTCACCGCTCCTCCTGCGCCTCCTTTGGGGGTATAGCGGGGCGGTGATTTGCATGCCGGGGGCCTCCCATAGCCCCCCAGCTTCCTCCTGCGGCGTCCCGGGCGGCCACGCTGGGGCTCTCTGGGAGGGCGCGCGTCTCGGCATGGCGCATCACTTCCGGCGAGACGTGTGTCACTTCTGGTCGGTCCTTGTGCGTTCCACGATGGAGCGCACGTGCGTGCCTACGGCGGGTTTTGGGCCTGCATCGCCCGGGGCAGCATTTCGGGGCGTTTTCTGAGGATCTCCCCCCAATTGGGCTACGAGGAGGAGGAGCACAGAATACGCTGACCCACGATCCTCTTTAAAAGATCCGTGCAGGGGACCACCAGGTAAGACCTGTCTGACGTGACGGACGGACATGGACGGTGACAAACCCCCTGGCTCTGCATCTGCAGAACATAGTGTACCCCCTCCTACCGTAAGTAGCAGGGTAGCCCCAGCTATCCATGGTATACATATATCTATATATTTCAAGCGGCTTAGGACCTTTTTTCTCTCTTTTAGGGAGAAAAGGTCTCTGATCCTAGAAAGGCTAGCCGCAAATGCAAAGTTTGTGCTACCAGACTCCCATCTACATATGGCAAGAAGCTCTGCCAGTCCTGTACGGATGAGGTTCTACGCGCTGAGAAGCCCTCTTTACTGGATAGCATAAAAACCCTCATCAGGCAGGAGGTCCAGTCTTCCATGGCCAGCCTCTCCCAGACTCCGGTTCCTCTCCCACCACCTCCCAAAAAGAGGAAAAAGGCACCTGTGGAGTCTGACTCTTAACTCAGGATAGATTTAAATCCTCGGGTTCGGAGGATGTTTGGGAGAATGAGGGTTCCACTTCCACCCCCACCCCTAAATCAGAGAGCAAAAAGTATTACTTCAATTCTGAGGATATGGGTGACGTGATTAGTATAGTAAGGGGCACCATGGGGGTGGAGGATGAAGAAATTAAGCTTACTGTACAGGACGAAATGTTTGAAGGGTTAAAACCCAAAGATCAAAAGGGATTTCCTGTACATAAAAATATTCAGGATTTAATCCTTTATGAATGGAGTCTCCCTGAAAAAGGTCTTAACATCCCCTCGGAACTGAAAATCCGTTTCCCCTTGGACGGAGATAACTCCTTATGGGAAACCCCAAAGGTTGATGTGCAGGTGTCCAGAGTGACTAAAAAAACGGCTCTTCCATTTGAGAACTCTAAGCAGCTCAAAGATCCAATGGATCGGAAGATAGAGAGCCTGCTTAGAAAGTCCTGGGACACCTCCACAAATCTGTTAAAAATCAACATAGCCTCCACATGCGTAGCTAGATCTTTATTTGTTTGGTTAGGTAAGCTCGAGGATGATTTAGTACAGGGCACCCCAAGAGAGGAGATCCTAGACTCCCTCCCCCTGCTGCAGAAAGCAACAGGATTCCTAGCTGATGCTTCAGCTGAGTCCGTCCGTGTGGCCGCAAAAGGGGCTGTCCTCTCCAACTCATCCCGGAGAGCACTTTGGCTAATTTCTTGGGGTGGTGACTTCATCTCCAAGTCCAAGTTATGTAGCATCCCCTTCCAGGGCTATCATGTCTTTGGTCCTATCCTGGATGATATCCTGGACAAGGCAGCAGATAAAAAGAAATCGCTCCCTAAACAAAGAAATCCCAGGAAGCTCTTTTTTCACCCCCTTCCCCCCCCGTGGCCCATCTTCACAAAAGGATTATAGGGGAAAGGGCAAAACAGGGAGATGGAGTTACCCCAAGGGAGGCAAGGGCAGGAACATCCTGGTCCCCCAGACTCAACAGACCCCAGATAAGCAATGACGCTGCTCCTGTTGGGGGTCGTCTATCACCTTTTTTCATCCAGTGGCAGTCCATCTCCACAAATCAATGGGTCCTTCGTACCATACGAGATCGACTAAAAATAGAATTCGAGAGACTTCCCCCTCAATACTTGAAAATAACCTCCCTACAAACCCCACACCTTCAAAACTCCTTACTAAGAGATCTACAAAATTTGCTCCAGTCAAATGTGATCTCACAGGTACCAAAACAGGAGGAAGGACGTGGCCATTATTCACGTCTTTTCCTGGTAACAAAACCGTCGGGGAAAAACAGAATCATTATAAATCTAAAGCCATTGAACAAATCTGTCAGTTACAGAAGATTCAAGATGGAATCAATCAGATCATTGATTCCCCTCATCGGACAGAATTGGGTAATGGCGATGGTGGATCTGAGGGATGCGTACTATCATGTACCAATCCACCCAGAACACAGGAAATTATTCAGATTCGCAGTCTCACAGGGGCAGCAAATCAGTCACTTCCAGTTCAACGTTCTGCCCTTCGGCATCTCTTCAGCTCCGCGGGTCTTTACAAAAATTATGGCAGAAGCCATGGTCTTCATCCGTCGCCAGGGAATATGTATAGTCCCATACTTGGACGACTTCCTCA
The DNA here is from genome assembly GCF_051348905.1 of Ranitomeya variabilis. Classification (NCBI taxonomy): domain Eukaryota; kingdom Metazoa; phylum Chordata; class Amphibia; order Anura; family Dendrobatidae; genus Ranitomeya; species Ranitomeya variabilis. The sequence continues at coordinate 808,946,175 of NC_135233.1, forward strand.
TCATGGCACCATCTACTCCCCGTCTGGAGGTGGATGTGACAAAGACCCTGGAGATATTAAGATCCCTGGGCTGGACCCCGAATCTGGAGAAATCAGAAATCTGTCCCTCTACGAGGAGAACATTTCTGGGGGGTTTTCTGGACTCAAAGGAAAGAACATCATTTCTACCCAGAGATCGTCAGATCGACCTTGTCCAGAGAATAACCAAATTCAGAGACCAGCGAGCACCAACCCTCAGGGAGTCTGTGTCTGCTCTAGGGTCCCTGACTGCATGCATCCAGGTGGTTTCCTGGGCGCAGGCTCATACGCGAACTCTGCAGACCTACGTGTTCCTACACTCCAGGAAGCGACAGGTCCCGTTTACTCAAAAGATTTTTCTCCCGGGCCATGTAAAATCGGCTCTAAACTGGTGGTTGGATTATCAGAATCTTCAAAAAAGGGTGAGCTGGGACCAGCTTCCCCTGAAGATGCTCCGCTCAGATGCCGGCAAACGAGGCTCTGGCGCAGTAGTGGACGGTTACCACTTCCAGGGACGATGGCCATCAGACACCAGCAGCAGTCCCTCGAACCTACGGGAACTAAAAGCTGTAGAACAAGCTTTAAAAGCGTCATCTGCACTGATACAAAATCACCACATTCTAATTTATTCGGACAACATGACCATAGTGGCCTACCTACGACACCAGGGAGGAACAAGGTATGCCGGTCTAAAGGAAATAGCCGCAAGAATCTTTTCCTGGGCAGAGAAGAACCTTCTGTCAGTCACAGCGGTACATCTCAGAGGAGTAGACAATACTCAGGCGGACTATCTCAGCCGGAAGGACATACATCCAGGAGAGTGGTGCCTGGACCAAACCATGTTCATGTCCCTAACCTCAAGGTATGGAACCCCAGAAGTGGACCTGTTAGCCAACAGACAAAACGCAAAGACGAGGACATTCTTCTCCCTTTACCACTCAGATGGAGCGCAAGGGATAGATGCATTCTCACAGCGGTGGAGGTTCAACCTCGCATATGCCTTTCCACCCATTCCCATGTTGGCGAAGACATTACAGAAGATCAGGACGGACCGAGTTACCACAATCCTAATCGCACCACTGTGGCTCGGCAGGAGCTGGTACAGTGCCCTACTGGATATGGCTCTAGAAGGTCCCTGGCTTCTACCTCAGAAAGCCAACCTCCTTCACCAAGGTCCCCTACTACATCCTGATTTACACAAACTGAGCCTGGCAGGATGGTTACTGAGGCCAAAATCTTAAAAGCTAGAGGTCTCTCGGATAAAGTAATCCAGACCCTTCAAAACAGCAGAACGCCGTTAACCAATGCCATCTACGCCAAGGTCTGGAAAAGGTTTACATCCTGGTGCCTCCCAGAATCCCCAGACCCCTTCCATCCTAATATTGCTCGGGTCTTAGATTTCTTACAGAGGGATTAGAAATGGGCCTTACTCCCAGCACGCTCAAGGTGCAAGTATCAGCCCTTAGCAGCTTTTTTGATAGGGATTTAGTGGCCCACCGCTGGATTAGACGCTTTATGATTTCAGCATCCAGGATACGTCCCAGACTACATAGCAATGTCCCGCCCTGGGACCTCAACATTGTTCTCAAGGGTTTAACTCAAAATCCATTTGAACCCCTGTATTCAACGACTATAAAAAAACCTAACCCTCAAGACAGTCGATACAGGAACCTTACCTCATATTCACTACTGACAGCATTATACTGAAATTAGATCAGTTTTTTCTTCCTAAAGTGGTCTCGGATTTCCACAGGGACCAGGATATTGTGCTGCCCTCATTCTGTCCAAACCCCTCCAACCCGAAGGAAGAGACCTTCCACACCCTGGATGTCCGCAGGGTGGTTCTACATTATTTACAACAGACTGAAGCCTGGCGAATCGATCAAAACTTATTCATACAATTTTCAGGAAGAAACAAAGGCAAGAAAGTGGCAAAAAATACAATCGCAAATTGGATCAAGCAGTCTATTTGCCTGGCTTACTCATCACAGAAACTTGATCCACCAGCTTCTCTGAAGGAACATTCTACCCGGGCGATGGCAACATCATGGGCAGAGAGGGGGAATGCTTCATCAGCGCAGATCTGCAGAGCCGCCATCTGGTCATCCATCCATACGTTCACCAGACATTACCGGCTAAATTTCAATAGGGATCTAACATCAGGCAGACGAGTTCTGCAGGCCGTGGTCCCTCCCTAGAGAAATTAGCTGTTGGTATTACTCCGAAGTGGCTGTCGTGGAAGGTGACTAGAGAAAATAGAATTAGGCTTACCGGTAATTCGGTTTCTAGGAACCTTCCACAATGGCACTAATTTCCCTCCCTATCTGATAATTTTCTTATTGGATGATTCCTGCATTTTTTTGTAGTAATTAGACATGCTAGTGTCCAGGAAAACACTGGTGATTGCAGGAAGGGGAGGGGTATTAAACCTCTTTGTGTTCCTGTCCCCTATTAGGGCGGAGAAGACAACCTCCGAAGTGGCTGTCGTGGAAGGTTCCTAGAAACCGAATTACCGGTAAGCCTAATTCTGTTTTTGTGTGGCCACCATTATTTTCAAACACTGCCTTAACTCTCTTGGGCATGGAGTTCACTACAGCTTCACAGGTTGCCATTGGAATCTTTTTCCACTCCTACATGACAACATTACAGAGCTGTAACAACACTAGAATCCGCGCTAGAGGGGTAGAAGAACAAAAATGGCACAATTAAATAACAATGAAGCCCCCACACATTAGGAGAATGTACTAGATCCCCCAGGGAGTATAGCGTGCCGAGCTCGCCTGGCCACCGAAGAATACCTGCGACGGATACCACGTAAAAAACCAGAACCTTATGTGATAATTGAAATAGAGTGGTAGATGGAACACAGGGACTCACCGTAGGAGATTAGCGGCGACATGTGGCGTGATGGGTGCTGTCCTGGACGAGAAAGAGTGGTCCAGCATGTAAGGATAGTAGTGGAACAACGGGCGGACAGAGAAGATCAACCGCAGCGAGGCGATACGGGAGCTACGTAGAGCCAGGGAGGGCCCCGGCCGGTGGCGTCCCTGGATACGAGCAGAAAGGGGGGAATGGCTGGCACGAGGCTCAGCGTGTGACGTCACACCAAAGGTATGGGGCAACGCAGGGGCCAAAAACTGACGCGTTTCGAAGGAACCACAGTACCACATGTTTCTAGGGCTGTTATGGCATTTTAATGTATATGGTATTATTTATGCTTTCACACTCCACTTCTGGAATCTACGGCGATTACATGGTTAGGGTGTCATGTCCAACACCACTAAGGCAGTTGCTCCCGTAATGGGTTAAACGGGCGGGTGGGTATTTCAGATTGACACCTTTTGGAGAATATATGCTTGGGTGCACGCAGAGACCGGCAGCTCTGATGAAGGACGCTAATCCTTCGAAACGCGTCAGTTTTTGGCCCTTGCGTTGCCCCGTACCTTTGGTATGACGTCACACGCTGAGCCTCGTGCCAGCCATTCCCCCCTTTCTGCTCGTATCCAGGGACGCCACCGGCCGGGGCCCTCCCTGGCTCTACGTAGCTCCCGTATTGCCTCGCTGCGGTGCAGTTGATCTTCTCTGCCCGCCCGTTGTTCCACTACCATCCTTACATGCCGGACCACTCTTTCTCGTCCAGGACAGCACCCATCACACCACACGTCGCCGCTAATCTCCTACGGTGAGTCCCTGTGTTCCATCTACCACTCTATTTCAATTATCACATAAGGTCCTGTTTTTTTACGTGGTATCCGTCGCAGGTATTCTTCGGTGGCCAGGCGAGCTCGGCACGCTATACTCCCTGGGGGATCTAGTACATTCTCCTAATGTGCGGGGGCTTCATTGTTATTTAATTGTGCCATTTTTGTTCTTCTAACCCTCTAGCGCGGATTCTAGTGTTGTTACATTTCTTGGTTTATTTACAGTGGTGGCACCTGTTGTGAACTCCGTTTTCAGGCTCCCTCTTGTGGTCACAGATGGTATTGTGTGACTTTGGTTTTTTGGCTCCCCCTGGTGGTTTGGTTTATTATCCTGCGGGTCTGGCTGGATCAGCTGCCTCGTTATTCACCAGGGAGGCTCCTATTTAGCTCTGCTTCACTTCCACTTGTTGCCGGCTGTCAATGTATTCAGTGCTATTCTGATTACTCCTGATTATCTCGTTTTCTGCCTCTTCAGGATAAGCTAAGTTCTGTTTGAATATTTTTTGCTCATCTGCCTGCAATATGATTTCTGTGTATGATGAGTCTAGTCCAGCTTGCTAATATGTGATTTCTTTTTGCTGGTAAGCTCTGGGGTACGGAGTTGCTTCCCCCGCACCGTTAGTTGGTGCGGGGGCTCGAGCAATCTCTGCGTGGATATTTTGAATAGGGTTTTTTATTGACCGCACAGTTCCCTTCCTGTTTTCTGCTATCTAGTATTAGCGGGCCTCATTTGCTAAATCTGATTTCATCTCTGCGTTTGTGCTTTCCCCTTAACTCACCGTTAATATTTGTGGGGGGCTATTCTATATCTTTGGGGTCATTCCACTGAGGCAAGAGAGGACTTTCTTTCCCTCCAGGAATAGTCAGTTTCTCAGGCCGTGAAGAGACGTCTAGGATTTTTAGGTAACGTTCCACGGCTGCCTATAGTTGTGTGCGGATAGGATCAGGTTGCGGTCAATCTAGTTACCACTTCCCCAGAGCTAGTAGTCTGTTCAATTACTTAGCTAGTCCGACCTGCGATCCTTGCCACTAGGATCATAACAGGCACCCCCCTGTTTTGTCTCCCTGCAGCTGAGGGGTTTTCATTCTTTGCGAGGTAGCGCGGGTGTATTCCATTATACAACATTACAGAGCTGTTGGACGTTGGAGACCTTGCGCTTCTCCATCTTCCGTTTGAGGATGCCCCACAGATCCTCAATCTGGTTTAGTTCTGGAGACATGCATGGCCAGTGCAGCACCTTTTACCCTTGTTTCTTTAGTAAGGCAGTGGTCTTGGAGGTGTGTTTGGGGTCGTTAGTATTCCAACCTGCCTTGCATCCCAGTTTGTGAAAGGATGGGTTCATGCTCTGCTTCAGTATTTCACTAGTATAGAAGAATAGGAGACAAAAAAGCGCATATAGGGTCTTATCCTCAGGACTGCTCTTAAAGAATTTATGAGAGAACTGCTCACCTGATGGTGCAAAGTAAAGGCGTGTAATTTGTCAGCTGCTGCAGATCCACAGGTCAGCGCTGCGACCTCTTAGAGACGTTATAATAGATGAATGTGGATAAAATCTGCGCTGCTGTGACAAATAATGAATCCAGATATAGTTGTAAGGTGTTTCGGTGGTTTATTCAACGCGTTTCGAAGCTCATGGCTTCTTCTTCAGGAAGTTTCCACACAAAGATATCTTTGTGTGGAAACTTCCTGAAGAAGAAGCCATGAGCTTCGAAACGCGTTGAATAAACCACCGAAACACCTTACAACTATATCTGGATTCATTATTTGTCACAGCAGCGCAGATTTTATCCACATTCATCTATTATAACGTCAGTATTTCACAGTACATGTCATTCATGGTTCCCTCAATAAACTGTAGCTTCTCACAACTGCCAGCAACCGCAAAAATAGTAAATTAAAACCTCACATTTTATTATAGTTCGTTAAAATCCAAAGGGAAGATTAAAAATATACGCGTTTCAAGATGACTATCTCTTAGTCTTGACAAGGTGTAAGTTAGGACGTAATGATTTTTTTATAGCATGATCATGAACGTCTGGCATGAAATATCTAAGAATATCTAAGAAAGACAATCTATCTAAGAAAGACAAAGTAGCAATGGAAATTTGATACATTCACTTAAGCTATATCAAACAGCTGACATCACCCATTGGTCTATTTTGCAAATACAACATTTGCATATGGTGCTGAGCATGTGCACTCATCGTCCTTGGTCGACCATAGCGATGCATGTTCTGAGTGGAGCCTGCCTTGTTGAACTGCTGTATGGTTTTGCCCTTCGTGCTGCAGCTCAGTTTCAGTGTGTTGGTAATCTTCTTATAGCCTAGCCATCTTTTTGTAGAGCAGCAATTCTTTTTCTCAGATTATCAGAGTTCTTTGCCATGAGGTGTTATGTGTAACTTCACACCTTGTAACACTGAGTCACAAGACACCGGGAAGGGAAAATGACTAGGTGGGTACAATTTGGCCATCTTAACTTAGGGGTGTACTTTTTTTTTTGCTAGAGGTTTAGACATTGACTGTTGAGTTATTGTACAAATTTACACTGTTATACACGCTGTACCCAGACTACTTTACATTGTATCAAAGTGTCATATCTTCAGTGTTGTCTCTGAAATGATATACTAAAATATTTACAAAAATGTGAGGGGTGTGATCACTTTTGTGATATGCTGTGTGTGTCTATGTATAATATGCATAATTAGGGATGGGCCGACCTGTGGATGTTCTGGTCAATCGGGTTAGCCCTAACTGTATAACAAAAAAAAAAAGGTTGGAATGGGTGCAGAATGGTACCTGCACTTGATCTCAAACCCGGATCCCATTGAAGTGAATGGGGGGCCCGAACATCCGGTGGTTCCCATGCTGTCCTCTGTGTGACAGCGTGGAAACACTCGCTGACCTGCGGTAACATTACTAAAGTCACAGCCGCTGAGTATCATGGACCGCTGCATGTTCCAATTTTGTCACATAGAGGACAGTGTGAAAGCCAGCGCCTGTAACGGGTGGTGAAAAGGTATCTGCCTATCAGAAATTCGGTTGCTGACTACTACTCTCATCATCATGCACCTGGTCTCGTTGATAGCAGATAGAGAATGTGACACTAATGAGAGTATTCACCACCCAGTGCCTGTGCATAGTAATAAATGTCAGTGAGAAATATAATTAGTGCAGTGTGTGTGGCTTACTGTACGTGTATTTGGCTAATAAAGGTAAGAAAAAAAAGGCATTAATACCCAGCTGATGGAAAGCAGACAGCTGGGGACTAATGGTATTATTCTGCCAAGGGGCCTATATCCATAAACCTTCCCAGGTTATTAAAGGGGTTGTCCACTACTTTCAATTAACCCCCCAATGTATCCCCCGGGGCCCCTGATGAATTGTGTGATTACCTTCCGTTGCCGTTTTCGCCTGTGAGCGGCGCTATGCCGGCGGCTGAGTCCGGGTCACGTGACCCCCAGGCTTCAGCTGCCGCTCATTTCCGCCGACGTCACGTCAATTTCCAGACTCTGGAAATTGATGTGACGTCAGCAGCAGGCGTGAGCCAGCCTCACAGCCAGCAGTCACTCATCAAGAGTGACTGGGCTGTGGGCAGGGCTGGTGGCTGCCTGCGGGGCTGTGCTGGGGGCGGGCGGGGCTGTGCTGGGGCGGGCGGGACTTGCTGGGGGCGGGGCTAGGCAGGGAATCCATGATGTGATGTGCGGGGCTCTGCGTGCCGGCGCCGGTATGTGCGGGGGGGGGGGCCGGCCCGCACATACTGGCGCCGGCACACAGAGCCCCGGCCCGCACATACCGGCGCCGGCATGCAGAGCCCCGGCCCCGCTGCCTGCGGGGCTGTGCTGGGGGCGGGCGGGGCTGTGCATGTGCTGGGGACGGGGCTAGGCAGGGAATCCTCGATGTGATGTGAGTGGCTCTGCTTGCCGGTGCCGGTATGTGCGGGCCGGCGCCAGTATGTGCGGGCGGCGCCGGTACGTGCGGGCCGGGGCTCTGCGTGCCGGTATGTGCGGGCCGGCGCCGGTGTGTGCGGGCCGTGGCTCTGCGTGCCGGTGCCGGTATGTGCGGGCCGGCGCCGGTATGTGCGGGCGGCGCCGGTACGTGCGGGCCGGGGCTCTGCGTGCCGGTATGTGCGGGCGGCGCCGGTACGTGCGGGCCGTGGCTCTGCGTGCCGGCGCCGGTATGTGCTGGGGTCTTTTGCGGGGGTGGTCTTTGGGGTGTGTGTGTGTGTATGTGTGTCTCTGTGCAGGCATCGTCCGATGGGACTACAAGTCCCATCGGGCTATGCCTGCTACAGTGACAGTGAGTGACACATTAGCCAATGATGGGACAGTAGTAGTCCCATCATCCGGCTAATGTGTTGAATGTAAAAAAAAAAAAAAAAAAACACATATACAGTACATACACACATACAGAACATGCGCCATGCGACGACATGCGCCATGCGACTGCATGCGACGACATGCAGCATGCGACGACATGCAGCATGCGACGACATGCAGCATGCGACGACATGCAGCATGCGACGACATGCAGCATGCGACGACATGCAGCATGCGACGACATGCGCCATGCGACTGCATGCGACGACATGCAGCATGCGACGACATGCGCCATGCGACGACATGCGCCATGCGACGACATGCGTCATGCGACGACATGCGTCATGCGACGACATGCAGCATGCGCCATGCGACGACATGCAGCATGCGACGACATGCAGCATGCGACAACATGCGGCATGCAGCATGCGACGACATGCGTCATGCGACGACATGCGCCATGCAACGACATGCAGCATGCGCCATGCGACGACATGCAGCATGCGACGACATGCAGCATGCGACGACATGCGCCATGCAGCATGCGACGACATGCGCCATGCGATGACATGCGCCATGCGATGACATGCGCCATGCGATGACATGCGCCATGCGACAACATGCAGCATGCGACGACAAGCAGCATGCTACAACATGCGACATGCAGCATGCGACGACATGCGCCATGCGACGACATGCGCCATGCGACGACATGCAGCATGCGACGACAAGCAGCATGCGACGACAAGCAGCATGCGACGACAAGCAGCATGCGACAACATGCGACATGCGACATGCAGCATGCGACGACATGTGCCATGCGATGACATGCGCCATGCGATGACATGCGCCATGCGACGACATGCAGCATGCGACGACAAGCAGCATGCGACAACATGCGACATGCAGCATGCGACGACATGCGCCATGCGACGACATGCGCCATGCGACGCCATGCGATGACATGCAGCATGCGACGACATGCGCCATGCAGCATGCGACATGCAGCATGCGACGACATGCGGCATGCGACGACATGCAGCATGCGACGACATGCGCCATGCGACGACATGCAGCATGCGACGACATGCGCCATGCGACGACATGCAGCATGCGACGACATGCAGCATGCGACGACATGCAGCATGCGACGACATGCGCCATGCGACATCATGCGACATGCCACATACAGTACATACATACAACATACATATAGACATACAGTACATGTAACATAGATTACATACTCACCATCACTTGTCACTTTGATCCCCGAAGCCAGTGTCACCTGTAAAAAATATTAAAATAATAAACAAACAGTATACTCCCTGATCCGCAGAAATCCGATTAAAACGAGTGTCCCTCGACGATCTCCCGTGGAGAGCAGGAGCATCTGCTAATGCGACCACTCTCCAGGGGCTCCAGGAATACAATGATGGAAGGTATCCTTCCACAATGTATTCCTCACAATGTATTCCTACGCCCCTGTGAGAAAATAGTCCCTAGTCTCACTTTATGGCATGCTGTATGAGAAAGTTCCCACGCAGCTTTTTGCCATAAAGTGAGACCAGTGAACTATAGTAACCTCAGTGATGCACTGCATGAGCCATTGTCTCCTGTCAGTATGTCACTGAGGGTCCTATAGAGCAGTGACATCACCCGATGTCACTGTTCTATAGGGGAGATCGTCGTGGGACACTCGTTATTAATTGGACTACGGCGGACAGGTAGTATACGGTTTATTATTTTACATTTTTTGCAGGCGCTGAAGTATGGTAAGTATGGTTAAATGAAGAATATTAAAATACTTTTTCCTAATTTGTGCGTGTTTTATTAACCCTTTATTAGTATTGGATTAATAACGGATAGGCGTCTTATTGACGCCTCTCCGTTATTAACCCGGCTTAATGTCACCTTACAATAGCAAGGTGACATTAACCCCTTATTACCCCATATCCCACCGCTACACGGGAGTGGGAAGAGAGGGGCTAAGTGCCATTTCTAGGGCGGCTGCGGACTGGTATTTGTAGCCGGGGGGGGGACCAATATCCATGGCCCCTCTCTAGGCTATGAATATCAGCCCGCAGCTGTCTGCGTAGCCTTTCTGGCTATAAAATATAGGGGGACCCCACGTTATTTTTTTAAGGGGTCCCCCTATTTTAATAGCCAGTAAAGGCTACGCAGACAGCTGCGGGCTGATATTTATAGTAGGCTACAAATATTGGCCCCCGGCCGTCGGCTTTCCCCCTCTGGCGCAGAAAATTGCGCGGGAGCCCACGCCGTTTTTTTATTAAATTAAACGCTCATTAAGGCCTGTTTCACACTTGCGTCGGTACGGGTCCATCGCTATGCGTCGGGCCTACATACTAACGTTTTTCAACGCATCCGCTGCCCATTCTGAAGTCCGGGGAGGAGAAGGCGGAGTTTTGGCCGCGCATGCGCGGTAGAAAATGGCAGACGCGAGGGACGTGCCAACGGTCCGCCAAAACACGACGCATCCGTTGCACGACGGACGCGACGTGTGGCCATCCATCGCGATCCCTCACTAATACAAGTCTATGGGTAAAAAACGCATCCTGCAAGCACATTTGCAGGATCTGTTTTTTTCCCAAAAAGACGGATTGCTAAAAACGCAAGTGTGAAAGTAGCCTTAGGCTGCTTACACACTAGCATCGGTAAGGGGCTGTCGCGCTGCGTCACTAATAAGTCTATGGAGAAAAAACGCATCCTGCAGACAACTTTGCAGGACGCGTTTTTTCTCCACAACGACGCATTGCGATGTGCAGTGTACAACGCTAGTGTGAAAGAGGCCTTAGAAACATCGGCTTTTCTATTATATATCTATGGATATATCTATCTATAGATATATTTATAGATAGATATATCTATAGAAACATAGATGTATCTATCCATATATTTGGCTGCTTTCACACATCAGGTTTTTGCCGTGAGGCACAATCCGGCGAGTTTTGAAAAAAACGGATCCATTTTTTTCCGCCGGATCCGTTTTTTTCTCATAGAGTTGTATTAGCGCCGGATTGCGCCTGATGGCCACACGTTTCATCTGGTTTTTACCGGATCCGTCAAAAAAGCTGTTTCCGCCGGATGGAAAACACATACAGAGGAACGTTTTTTCTGTCCGGCAAAAAAACGCACAGCGACGGATCCGGCAAAAAAACGTATGAAACTGAGCTGTGAAATGATGAATCCGGCCTTGGAATCCTTTTTTTCATGCATGTTTCCATTCAAATCATGCACATTTTCCCTTTATTTACTTATTTCCAAAAACGGCATTAAAACCGCGCATAAACCGCACCAAAAAAAGCATCAAAACTGCACCAAAAACTGCATCAAAACCTGGTGCAGTTTGCAGTTTTTAGTGCGGTTTTGATGCAGTTTTTGGTGCGGTTTTGATGCAGTTCTTGGTGCGGTTTTGATGCAGTTCTTGGTGTGGTTTTGGTGCGGTTTTGATGCAGTTTTTGGTGCGGTTTTTGCGCAGTTTTGATGCAGTTTTTGGTGCAGTGTTGATGCAATTATGGTGCGGTTTTGATGTGTTTTTTTTTCAGTTTTGATGCGTTTTTATGCAGTTTTTTGCACGGTTTTGATGCATTTTTTAATTCGCTTTTGTTGCGGTTTTTGCGCGGTTTTTAGGCGTTTTGGTGCGTTTTTGAAAGGTAAATAAAGATGTATTATTGAACAAAAAAAAAAAAAAAAAGATTTGTGATGTCATTATTGTCCAACCTCCTCTTTTACATTTGTCCAACCCACACTCCATTAAACACACAGATAGATGATAGATGAAATGGATAGACAGATCTACATATAGATAGATCTATAGATGCATACATCTATCTATTCATATATCTATCTGTAGATGTGTCTGGATAGATATATCTATTTATAGATGTATGGATAGTGTAGGGTGTGTGTCCACTGTCCGGTTTACATCCGAATAAGCTGCAGATTGGATGCTGCGTACTTGTAGTCCCATCGGATGATGCCTGCACACACCCCAAAAGACCCCCCGCACAGCCCCGCACACACACGAACAGCCCACAGACCCCGCACACACCTGAACAGTCCCGCACAGCGCCGCACACATCCGAACAGCCCGCAGACCCCGCCCGCCTACACATAGATGCACACAGTCACCACCCACACACTTCCATCCTCCCGAGCTGCTGCGTTTTTTGGACCCACATCCGCAGCCAAACTGCAGATCTTTTTTACATCTGCGGTTTTGCTGCGGATGTGCCCAACTCAATGAAAGTCTAAAGGTGCAGAAACGCTGCAGTTCCGCACAAATGAAGTGACATGCTGCGAGAAAAAAAAGCTGCGTTTTGGTGCGGCCTTTTCCGCAGCATGTGCACAACAAGTCTGCGGCTCCCATAGACTTACATTGGTTGTGCACTACACTGCGGATTTGATGCAATTCAGTGCGGCAAAAAACGCTGCGGATCTGCAATCAAATCTGCAACGTGTGCACACAGCCTTAGCATTTAGTGAACCTAGCAAAAAAGCCAAGCAAAAAACTAGTGTGGGATTGCACTTTTTTGCCATTTCATTGCACTTTGAATTTTTTTCACATTTTCTGTTACACGACATGGTAAAACCAATGGTGTCGTTCAAAAGTAGAACTTGTCCCGCAAAAGATAAGCCCTCACATGACCATATTGATGGAAAAATTATGGCTCTGGATAGAAGGGGAGCGATAAACGAAAACAAAAAAGCTCCAGGGGTGAAGGGGTTTAGAAACATGGATATGGACCTATCTATCTATCTATCTATCTATCTATCTATCTATCTATCTATCTATCTATCTATCTATCTATCTATCTATCTATCTATCTATATCCCTCTATCTGTGTGTAATGGAGTGTGGGTTGGACAGAAATGACATCACAAATCTTTTTGAAGATAGGGGGGGAGAGCAGGGAGGGGTTGGGGTGTGTTTTGGAGTGGGTGTGCCAGGTGCAGAGTTACAGTGCAATGCATCATGGAACTTGTAGTATTAGAGCACAATAACTCAGGAGAAAGGAAGTTGTCGATTAACCCCATGAGAGCTGAATCCAGCACTAAAGATGTGCTGCTACAGCATGATAAAAGGTAATATTGCTAAAATAAACACAGTAGATGTTTTCAGTGGCCCATAATAGCAAGATTTATGAAAAAAAAAAAAAAAAAAGGTTATAGTAGTGGACAACTTCTTTAATATCAGCTCACAGCGGTCTGCATAACTGATTATTAAAAAGGGAGGACCCCAACAAAAAATGTGAGGTCCCTCCTATTTTTTATAACCAGCAAAGCCTAAGCAGACATCTCCAATTTGATATTAACCCCTTCATGACCTTGGGATTTTTCGTTTTTCCGTGTTCGTTTTTCACTCCCCTCCTTCCCAGAGCCATAACTTTTTTATTTTTCTGTCAATTTGGCCGTGTGAGGGCTTATTTTTTGCGGGACGAGTTGTACTTTTGAACGACATCATTGGTTTTACCATGTCGTGTACTAGAAAACGGGAAAAAAATTCCAAGTGCGGTGAAATTGCAAAAAAAGTGCAATCCCACACTTGTTTTTTGCTTGGCTTTTTTGCTAGGTTTACTAAATCCTAAAGCTGACCTGCCATTATGATTCTCCAGGTCACTACGAGTTCATAGACACCTAACATGACTAGGTTATTTTTTACCTAAGTGGTGAAAAAAAATCCCAAACTTTGCTAGAAAAAAAACAAAATGCGCCATTTTCCGATACTCGTAGCGTCTCCATTGTTCATGATCTGGGGTCAGTTGAGGGCTGATTTTTTTAATGATTCCAATTCGGTGCAGATACGTTCTTTTGATCGCCTGTTATTGCATTTTAATGCAATGTCGCGGCGACCAAAAAACCGTAATTCTGGCATTTCGATTTTTTTCTCGTTACGCCGTTTAGCGATCAGGTTAATGCTTTTTTTTATTGATAGATCGGGCGATTCTGAACGTGGCGATACCAAATATGTGTAGGTTTGATTTTTTTTTTTATTGATTTTTTTTGATTGGGGCGAAAGGGGGGTGATTTAAACTTATATATTTTTTTTATTTTTTTCACATTTTTTTTTAACTTTTTTTTTTTAACTTTTGCCATGATTCAATATCCTCCATGGGAGGCTAGAAGCAGGCACAGCACGATCGCCTCTGCTACATAGCAGCGATCTGCTGTTCGCTGCTATGTAGCAGAAAATCAGGTGTGCTGTGAGCGCCGACCACAGGGTGGCGCTCACAGCTGCCGGAGATCAGTAACCATAGAGGTCTCAAGGACCTCTATGGTTACTATCCTGAAGCATCGCCAACCTCCGATCATATGACGGGGGTCGGCGATGCCATCATTTCCGGCCGCCCGGCCGGATGCGGTAGTTAAATGCCGCTGTCTGCGTTTGACAGCGGCATTTAACTAGTTAATAGCGGCGGGTGAATCGCGATTTCACCCACCACTATTGCGGGCACATGTCAGCTGTTCAAAACAGCTGACATGTCCCGGCTTTGATGCGGGCTCTCCGCGGAGCCCTGCATCAAAGCAGGGGAGCTGACCTCGGATGTACTATCCCATCCGAGGTCAGTAAGGGGTTAATAGGCTGTGACGAGACTATAACACTGGGGGCAACATGAGGGGAACACCAGGGAAGATGTACAAAAAAGACCCTGGCGATAGGTAGCAGGGAGAGGGGTCACCTCCTAACATAAACCTGAGTCTGATCCCTGCACCACCTAGCGTCCTTAGACCCGTTGGGGTCTGTGCACGGACAGTAGGTGTCTGGTACCTGATCCCGAACTTTACTGTTTGGATTCACCCATCCCTACATATATGGTGGGGTGTAAAAACGTGTTTGCCACCTTCCTGATTTCCTATTCCTTTGCTGGTTTGTCACACTGAAATGTTTCAGGTCACCAAACAAATTTAAATAGACAAAGATAACACAAATAAGCGCAAAATTCAGTTTTTAAATGAAGGTCTTTATTATTAAGGGGAAAATAAATTCAAACCTACAGGGCCCTGTGTGAAAGTGATTCCTCCCACCACCCTTTTAAACATAAATTAACTGTGATTTATCACGTCTTTGGGAAGCTGAGGTCAAATTCCCTAGCCACACCCTGGCCTGATTACTGCCACACCTGTTCTGAATCAAGAAATAACTTGCATAGAACTTGCCTGACAGTGTGAAACAAAGGACTCCACAACAACATAAAAAACTACAGGCCTCACTTGCCTCAGTTAATATCAGTGTTCATGACTTCACCATAAGGGCTTGTTTCCATTTGCGAGAAACACGTCCGTATCTCGCATGTGGAAACCAAGCTGTGGCGCCGGCACTCCAGAGCGGAGCGTGCGGCCGCATAGGAACACATGGAGCTGCACACTCCGCTCCAAAGTGCTGGCGCCACAGCTTGGTTTCCACATGCGAGATACGGACGTGTTTCTCGCAAATGGAAACAAGCCCTAAGGAGGAGACTGGGCAAAAATGGCCTGCATGGCAGAGTTCTGAGACAAAACCACTACTGAGCAATAAGAACATAAAGGCTCGTCCTAGTTTTGCCAAATAACATCTTGATGATCCCCAAGACTTTTGGGAGAATACTCTGTTGACTGACGAGACAAAAGTTGAACTTTTTGGAAGTTGCATGTCCAATTACATCTGGCTACAGTTAACAGTTACAGGCTAAGTTACACAGGATTTCAGTAAAGGAACATTATAGCCGCAGTAAAATATGGTGGTTGTAATGTGTTGGTCTAGGGCTGTTTTGCAGCTTTAGGACCTGGAAGACTTACTGTGGTAAATTGAACCATGAATTCTGCTGTCTACCAAAAAATCCTGAAGGAGAATGTTCAGCCGTTTGTTTGTGACTTCAAGGGGCTATGCAGAAAGATAATGATCTCAAACAAACCAGCAAGTCCACCTCTGAATAGTTTAGTAAAAATAATTAAGACTTTGGAGTGGCCTAGTCAAAGTCCTGACTTTAATCCGATTGAGATGCTGTGGCATGACCTTAAAAAAAGGCAGTTCATGCTTGAAAACCCTCCAATGTAGCTGAACTACAACAATTTTGCAAAGATGAGTAGACCAAAATTCCTCTAGAGTTGTAAAAGATTCATTGTCAGTTATCGCAAATACTTGATTGCAATTGTTGCTGGAAAGGGTGGCCCAACCAGTTATTAAGTTTAGGGGGCTATCACTTTTTTGTACCGGGCCCTGTAGGTTTTGATTTATTTTTCCTTTTATAATAAAGACCTTCATTTAAAAACTGCATTTTGTATTTACTTGTGTTATCTTTATCTAATATTTACATTTGTTTGGTGAGCTGAAACATTAAGGGTATGTGCACACGTCCGGATTTCTTGCAGAAATTTCCTGAAGAAAACCGGAAATTTTCTGCAAGAAATCCTCATCTTTTTTTTGCGTTTTTTTTCCGTTTTTTTAGCATTTTGCAAGCGTAATTAGCTTGCAGAATGCTAACGTTTTCTAAGCGATCTGTAGCATCGCTTGGAAAACTGACTGACAAGTTGGTCACACTTGTCAAACATAGCATTTGACAAGTGTGACCAACTTTTTACTATAGATGCTGCTTATGCAGCATCTATAGTAAAAGATAGAATGTTTAAAAAAAATTAAAAAATGGTTATACTCACCCTCTGCAGACAGCCAATCTCCTCAGCGGTGTCCGTTCCTATAGATGCCGATGTGGTTCAGGACCTTCGATGACATCGCGGCTTGTGATTGGTCGCGTGAGTCACATGAGCAGTCACGCGACCAATCACAAGACAGCGACGTCATCACAGGTCCTGAACCACAACATCTATAGAAACGGAAGAGAGATCATGCACCGGAGAGGCGGGAACACTTCAGGGGGCATCAGAGGGTGAGTATAGGACTATTTTTTTTATTTTCATTCTTTTTTTTTTTTTTTACCAATTATATGGTGCCCAGTCCGTGGAGGAGAGTCTCCTCTCCTCCATCCTGGGTACCAACCGCATATAATCTGCTTACTTCCCGCATGGTGTGCACAGCCCCGTGCGGGAAGTAAGCAGATCAATGGGCTCCTAGGTGTGCGGAATCCCCGCAATTCCGCATTTTTAATGAACATGTTGCTTTTTTTTCCGCGATGCGATTTTTTTCGCAGAAAAAATCGCAACATTTGCACAAAAAATGCGGAATACCCTGTAAATAATAGGAGGCTTATGTAAGCGTTTTTTTCGCGTTTTTATCACGTTTTTATAGCGAAAAAACGCAAAAAATCCTGAACGTGTGCACATGGCCTTAAGTGCAAGAAACCTGCAAAAGAATCGGAAATCAGGAAGGGGGCAAACACTTTTTCACACAACTGTATATACACCGCCAGATAAACATAAAATTCATGTACAATATTTAATATCTTAAACATGGTGTTTTCAGTGTATTCATTTTAGGTAAACCTTTCTTGGCTTCCTTTGTTAGACTTCTAAGTGTCCTTTTAGGCTGAATACAAGGAAACCTGAGAGCCTGAAGCTTTTACTTACAAGAGGCCTGCATAAAAGAAATCATCCGTATGTCTGTAAATGAGGGTAAATGACAGCACACATCTGCAGGCTGTTTTATATGAATGAGGTTATTAGGATCTAGCAGGTAAATATTGTTCCTTTTTTCTGAAAATAGTCTTGGTAACATATACCTGAGGCACATGCCTGGTTAGTGTGTATTTAGGATCCTCTGTCTATCTACATACAAATTATGTGCCAGTTACGGGTTAATGGCTCGGATAGTGAAACTTTTTGTATTTTATTTCTGTCAAGTAAAGATGTGTTTGTTTGTTTTTTTTTGTTTTCTTTTAGGGTAATGGAAACTCTTCTAGCTCGGTCTCGAAAAATTGCGATGCAAATGCCCCTGATGGTAAGTTTTTACACTATTATTATTCTCGTTGTATAGCTGTTTTATCAAATTCCATTGTTGTTTTTTAAATCTCCTACATAATTACATATATATTTTTTGGTTTTAAATAAATGTAATTTTTACTAAAGGATTTGTAGGGGACTAGAAAAACATGGCTTCTATCTACTCAAAACCACACCACACCTGTCCATCGGTTGTGTATGGAATCACAACATTACCTTATTGACATACATGGAACTGAAATGCAGTACCACATGTAATCTTTGGACAGGTGTGGCACTGCTCCTAGAAACTGTTAATTTTTAATTACCGTATTTACTACCTCTAGCACTAACAAATTTATTCACTTAGGAGAGCGCAGCGCATTTCCTTTTTAGCAGGCTCTGTAGACCGTTTTGAATAAAGCTGGTTTTCCATGGTTTAAGTCTACATAAATTGTTAAATACTTCTACATTATTTATTTTGTGCCTATCTTAAGCTTCAGTTCTTAGGGCTTCAATGACATTTTTGCTGGATATCATTGGAAACCAACAAGACAGATCATCCCTAAAAGCTTAGCTCAACTCCTATAAAAAATGAATTCTTTCCTACATCAGTACAGTACAGTACAGTTTGTGATAGAAGGATGAAAGCTTCCAATGTAATAATCAGTAAAGAAAGTTCGAAACAGACCCTTAATAAGCAGCAAACAAGATTTCTGATGTGATTCCTACAGAAAAAAATTGGAGTAATACATCCACCAAAAATCGTGATCAATAACGTTTTATTAGAAAACCATATATAAAGACAATCACAATAGTACTGATAAAATCGAAGGTGAAGACTCAGGTCATACATGGTCAAGACACAACTCATAAGGAGGAGTAACACAACCCCCCGAAGAAGCCCAGGCAAAATGCTCATCGAGGTTGCAGGTTTGTGGTCTGACGCGGGGAGCAATGGGTAAACCATGGGAATGTGGTCACTGACAGCCTTCTTTACTTTGGTGTTTTTTATCATACAGTGATTTATTTACCCTCAATCCATGTTCTACACATTTTCCTCTTGTTATGCTACCCCCATTGAGTTGTCTTGACCATGTATGACCTACATCTGAGTCTTCACCTTCAATTTTTGTTAATACTATTTTGATTCTTTTATATATGGGTTTCTAATAAGAAGTTATTGTTCACAAATTTTGCTAGATCTATTACTCCAATTTTCTCTGTAGTAATTATACTTGATGGTGACGTTTCCCTTTTAGATATTTGGTAAATTTGTGACTCATGGCCTAAATTTGTTTTATTCAGTGTTTTTGTTAGTTCGGACAGTATTGATTAAAGATTTCTGATGTGCCTCCTGCAGAAGTTTTCTAGTCTACACGATATGTAATGAATATCTAAAGTGACTTAACTTTTATGTTTTCATTAAAGTTTGTAAGAATTGATTTGCTCATCTCATTTCTCATTACATCAGTCATGACAATGGTCTATAGCGGTAACATGGGAGCTGGCAGTTCTGCCCCTTACCTGCTGCTCTTCTTTTGATTAGCTAACCCGACATGACTTCATCATTGTGGTATCATGCATATGCGACTTTCACTCAAGGCCTACTAATCAAAATGAGATCTGCAGATGCCGACAGGTAAGAGGTGGTACTTCCCGGTACCGTGCAGGAGCCGTAGACCACTGTTGTAGCCAATGAATTGGGTCATATGAATCATTTCACACCACCTTGAGTTTAGAAAATGCTGTATGTAGAGTTATCTAAATTAAAAAGTAAAAATTATGGGCTAACTTTCACATACTTGCTAAATGGTTTATATTTTTTGTCCAGACAGTCACTTGAGGCTGGAGCACATACTGTCCCGTAATTTTGGCCGGTGTTCTTTAAATGTGTGCAGTTTTCTCTTCCTTTAGGCACAGTGATATTGTTATAGGCTGCCCTCGTTTGACTCGTGCTGAAATGTGTACTAATTGATAACAAAATTTCTATTCATCCTGTTATAAATCCCTAACCTCCTCCGAGGTACAGTTTGTGCATTAATCTGCTCCCTGCTCAGATCTTTATTACAAAATCCTCAATGCCAAGACAATAAAAAGAGGAATTTATAGAAAGTGAGGTGCAGGTAATTTCTCTGAGGTCTGACAGTGCAGATTACAAATTCATGGTGAATATAGAGGAAGTATAAAATATAGTTTGCGGATGTATCCATGAGAATATTAAAAATGTTTTCACTCTATGACCTTTTGATGCGTCTGAAAGGGTAAATGGGCAAACAAATTCTGCATACTTGCACATACTGATCATTTTCTCTTCCGTTTCTCTCAATTGAGAGAAGAGGAACAGAAATCTGTCAATATGCAAAGTGCATAGAATCGGTTATATGAGGACCGCCAGGAGTGTGGAAACTGCAGAATCCCAGAAGTGAGTTTGATACAAGCTATTAGGGTTGCTCTTATTGGTCCTGGTCAAATTTTAAAAATGTCTTGGAGGACCCCTTTAATAATCTAGCCGCCTGACTCTGAACCCTCTCTATCTCTGCTATATCCTTTTTTAGAATATGGACCCCAAAACTGAATTCCTTATTCAACATTTGGATTTAAAAGGGGTAATATTACATTGCAATCATGGGTATTAAATGTTATGTCACTAGCTTTTTGCTATCCTATCTGAGACCAGCATGGTCTAGGGGCAGAGATCCTGATTTCATCAATATAACACTTACTGGGCTGCTTGTTGCAGTTTAGATAAAATCACTGTTAGTTTCTCTGATTGCTGAGCTCCGTATAACCTGCCCACATGACCGATTGTCAGCTTTCCATGTACACTGTGCATAGGCACAAAGCTGCCAATAATTGGTGAAGACAGGGTTATTGAGAGCTCATAAATGTGGAGCAGATTATATGGTATGCTAGTCCTTTAATGATTATCTCCTACTGATAAAACATTGATTTTATCAAAACTACAGCAAGAAGCCCAGCAAGTGACACATTCCTGGAATCGGGGTCTCTGTCTCTATATTGTATTGTTCTCTGAATAGGTGGTAGAATCCTGGTGACAGATTTATTTTAACTATTTTGTAACCAAAACACCAAAGATACTTTTTGTCTCTTATCCCCAGTTTTATTCCATTTATTGTATATACAGCAATACGATTACTACAGTCTTTCCTGTACGTTACTTAATTGGGGTTGTCATGTGTAAAACTACAAGTCTGCAGTCACTCTGTGACTCGTGAATCCTCAAACGCTGTGAAGATTCTATTGCGCCGAAAGGGGGTGCTCATGTGATCGCAAGTATGCGATATGTATACTCCTGGCCACATTCCAAGTAGACTTGTTTCCGACCTCGTGCCCATCTAGTCGTAATGTGGCTGAGAGTATGCATATTACTTACTCACGGACATATGACCACCGATGCCAGAATATGAGTATCCTCACAGCCCACAGCAAGCACGATGTGAGATTTCTCAAGTCTGCAGTCACAGAGAATAACTGCAGACTTGAATTCTAAAGGGTTTTTCCTGTCTAAAAATACATATCCCATGTTCTTGCCATGATGACAACATATGTACGAAGCTTGGAAAGATATGTATACACATTAGATAAGCGCTGTTACGTAAAAATAATTTTTCACAAGTTATAGGATCCCTTTGTTTGCGTTTATAATTTTTTTTTTCCACGACTCTTTACATATTAGTTGCAATTAGTGATGAGCGAGTATACTCGTTGCTTGGAGATTTAGTTTTTTTTTACGCAGCTGCATGATTTACCGCTGCCGGACAGCCTGAATACATGTGGAGGTTGCCTGGTTGCTAGGGAATCCCCACATGTATTCAAGCTGTCTAGCAGCCATAAATCGTGCAGCTGCATTGACAAAAACTAAATCTCCAAGCACGCTGAAATACTCAGAGACCACCCGAGCGTGCTCTGGTAGACCCGAGCAGCAATGTTATTCGCTCATCACTAATTCTAATACCTTTTTTGTTCAGCTACATGGTCCCTTTATGTTTGGAAGAGAGATACATTTATTCGGACTCCCATGACAGCACCACGAGAGAGGGGATCCGCCCCTTTAGGAACAGGAAACCCACAGACACAAAAGGGCGGCACCTCTCCCACGCATCAGTTGGTTTCCTGTTCCTAATGGGACGGGATCCTGCAGATTTTACAAAAGGATCCCAGGCCGGCCGGCCGACTCAGGTAGCGAGGGGGTCTCCTACCTCGGCCGGTGCGGTGTTCCTGGAAGATGTCGCGATGGTCCTGGCAGGGCTGCATGTCGGCGGCATTCCAGCAGGGAGCGGTCACCAGTGGTGTCCCGTCTCCAAGGCAGCGCTAGGTGAGTATGTCCCCTGGGTCTCCTCCTTCTGGGGTGGCTGGGGTCTCTGTTTGCGGCGGCGCTTGGGGGCGCCACCCGGGGGGTGCTGCGGCTCTGTCCGGCGTCCTCGCCTCTCTGAGCGCTGATAGAAAGCGCTGGGAGCCCGGGTGACGTCGGGGGGAGGAGCCGGCAGTCACTTCCGGGTTTCCGGGGTCCTGCGCATGCGCAGTGCATCCAAGATGGCGGCGCCCACCGGTATAGCGTCGCCGGCGTTCTGAGCCCCAGAGATTACCACCTGCACCAGGGGGAGGCCTGTAAAAACAATCAGGGGAGCGCTGGGCACAGCTGCTGACCGGAGGAGGGGCTATAAAAAGAACTCCGGATCGTGATCCCTTGCTTCTGGCCTCATATTTGGTGAAGATGGAGGACGAGCACGTGCAGGTGCTGGAAGAGGTGTCCCAGAAGCCCAAAGGGAAGGATCGCGACAAAAGGAGTAGTGAGTCTGGCCACAAAAGCTCCTCCAGACAGGGGTCTGGAGCATCAGCCAGAAGAAATCCCCCTCGTATTCCGGTACTTTTCTTTGGGCAGTGCTGGTAAGTGATCTTCGTGAAAGTTCACCCAGTGACATGATTCCCCTCATATGTTCTATTATAGGGGAAGAAATGTGCCGGGAAGGCGAAACACAGGGAATGTGGTATCTGCGGGGTTCCCCTACCTGATTCGTGCCCTAAAAAGTTATGTGGCCCCTGTATCCAGCAGACGGTGAGGTCTCAGGAAGGGGGAGGGGGTGAGAGCATTATATCTACAGAGATTAGATTGCTTTACTTACCCCCTCAGGTAGCAGAGGAATCCCTTACTATGACCACCAGCTTGAAAGAGATGATCAGAATGGAGGTCAGGCAATCCTTAAAGGGTCTTTCTCAAGGAGGAAGTTCTAAATCTAAAGCTCCATTACACTCCGATTCTTCTGTAGAAGAGGATAAGGAGGAAGTTTTCTCCGGTTCAGCTGCATCGTCCTCCTCCTCGGATGAGGACACCGCCCGCTTCTGTCTGCCCCTTGAACGAGTGGATAAGCTGGTTAAAGCGGTCAGAGGAACGATGGGCATAACAGAATCGAGACCCCAACTTTCCAAGGAGGAAATTATGTTTAGTGGGTTGGAGCAGAAAAAACGCAGAGTCTTTCCGCTCAATGAGAAAATCCAGGATCTTATCATTAAAGAGTGGAAAAAACCCGAGAGAAAGGGTTCCTTACCTCCAGCGCAGAAGCGCAGATATCCATTTGATGATCCAGCGGTCACCAATTGGGAAAAAGCCCCCAAGTTGGATGCGGCAATAGCCAAAGTGGCAAAACGGGCTTCTCTCCCTTTTGAGGACATGGGGACCCTTAAGGACCCCCTTGATAGAAAAGCAGACACCTTTCTAAAGAGTACCTGGGAAATGGCGGCTGGTGCCTTAAGGCCTGCGGTGGCTTCAACCTGTACAGCCAGATCAATGATGGTCTGGCTGGAACAATTAGAGACCCAGTTGAAAGAAGGTGCATCAAGGGATTCTATTCTGACTGCCTTACCAGTGATCCAAGAAGCAGCTGCTTTCTTATCAGATGCATCCATTGACTCTGTCAAAATGGCTGCTAGAGCAGCAGGTCTCTCAAATGCAGCCAGGAGGGCTCTATGGCTGAAATGTTGGCCAGGTGATATACAATCAAGGTCAAAACTTTGTATCATTCCATGTAAAGGGGAGTATCTATTCGGACCCACCTTAGATGAACTCCTAGAGAAAGCGGGAGATGACAAAAAGAAATTCCCCAATCTGCTTGGGTCCTACCGTCGTCCCTTTAATAAAAGAAGGTTTGGTCGCGGAGGGAAGCGTACCTTTTCACCTTCAAGGGATCGGTCTAGGTGGGAAGACAGACGTAGACGAGGTACGGGATATATGTTCCGTCGTTCCTCAAAAGAAAGAAAGAAAGAAAGAGGACAAATGACTAGGAACCCCGGTGGGGGGTAGACTTTTACATTTCGGTTCGGAATGGTCGGAGATCACGAATAGTGTCTGGGTACAAGATACTATTTCTCGGGGTCTTACACTTGAGTTTTGCCATACCCCACGGGATAAATTTATGTTAACTCCCTTGCGCTCTAATCCCCTAGAACAATCTGCTCTAGAAGAAGAGGTGTGGTCTCTTTGTTCTAAGAAGGTTCTTACACAGGTTCCGGAGGCTGATAGAGGGAAAGGATTCTATTCTCCCTTGTTTCTTATTCAGAAACCTGATAAGTCGTATAGAACCATCATAAATCTCAGGCATCTTAATAGTTATCTGGTTAAGCATACTTTTAAGATGGGGTCCATCAGCTCAACAATAAAGATACTGTTCAAAAACTGCTTTATGGTGGTAGTCGATTTAAAGGATGCCTATTACCACGTACCTATTCATGTGGATTTCCAGCAGTTCTTGAGGGTAGCAGTATTAATGGGAGGAGTGGTTTATCATTTTCAGTACAGAGCTCTTCCTTTCGGTATAACATCAGCTCCTAGAGTATTCACAAAAATAGTGGCGGAGGTGATGGCTCACTTGCGGGAATCTAATGTCCTTATTGTCCCATACCTTGACGATTTCCTCATAGCAGGGAACTCGGTAGAACACTGTTTATCCCAACTAGAACTAACTAGGGTTAAGTTGGAACGCCTGGGCTGGATAATTAATTTTGAAAAATCTCGGTTACAGCCTCAAAACATTCAGAAGTTCCTGGGTTTATTATTAGATTCAACTACACAACAGTGTTATCTTCCGGAAAATAAATTAACTCAGATTCAGCATCAGGTATTAAAAGCAATTAATACACCCTCTATGACCCTTCGGCAAGCCATGTCCCTGCTGGGGTCCCTCACATCGTGCATTCCAGCGGTAAGGTGGGCACATTTTCATACTAGATCCCTCCAGAAAGAAATTTTGATTAAGGACAGGATCTTGAGGGGTGTATTGGAGGAAAAGATAACTTTAGAACCAGCGACTCTCGAATCCCTAAATTGGTGGCTGGATAGGGATAATTTGTCGGCAGGTGTTCCCTGGATGATAGATGTATCCCGAGTGGTAACTACGGATGCTAGCTCCTCAGGTTGGGGGGCTCACATGAATGACATTGTAGTTCAAGGCCAATGGGAACCATACTCAACATCTTCATCCAATCAGAGAGAATTATTGGCAATCGAATTGTCAGTTAAAAAACTCCTCATGTATCTGCAGGGCCACCACGTCAGGATCCTCTCGGACAACCGGGTGGCAGTCTCCTATATAAATCATCAAGGAGGTACACGCTCCGAGACTTTGATGCAGATCACAGATCGTCTTCTCCGGATGGCAGAAGAGAATTTACAATCTTTGACTGCTCTACACATCACAGGAAAAGACAATATAAAAGCGGACTTTCTCAGTCGCAACGTTCTAAAGCAAGGAGAATGGTCTCTAAATGGAGACATCTTCAAGCAGATTGTCCGCTTATGGGGTCGACCAGTGGTGGACCTATTTGCCACGAAACAAAACAAAAAAAAGTAAAAAAAACTTTTGTTCCCTAAATTCCAGGGAAAATCCACTGGCAGTGGACGCATTCCTCATAAAATGGGATTTTTCTCTGGCCTACGCCTTCCCACCACTGAACCTGTTACCCCTAGTGGTGAGGAAAATCAGAGAAGATCGTGCGAGACTTATTCTGATTGCGCCCTTCTGGCCCAGGAGAACTTGGTTTTCATGGCTCAGGACGATGTCAGTGGGCGATCCCTGGGTGCTTCCAGACATCCCAAATTTACTCTCCCAGGGGCCGATACTCCATCCACAAGTGAAGGGACTTCATTTGACGGCTTGGAGTTTGAGCGGTCATTGTTAGAGAATAAAGGCTTCTCTCCTAAATTAGTTGATACCCTTTTAAAAAGTAGAAAGCCAATAACAACAAGAATCTACTCCAGAACCTGGAGAAAGTTTCTAACTTCCTCAGATTTTAACATTAAGGATGGGGTACCAATACGTCAAATTTTGGAATTTTTGCAAAGGGGGTTAGAGTTAAAACTCTCCACAAGCACATTAAGAGTACAAGTTTCAGCACTTGGGGCCCTGTTCTCATGTAATATTGCGGGCAACTACTGGGTGTCAAGATTTATTAAGGCGGTCGGAAGAATTAGACCGTTATATAGAAACAAAATGGTTCCATGGGATTTAAATCTTGTCCTTTCTTCTTTGACAAAGCCCCCTTTTGAGCCGTTGAATGAAGCCTCAGTCAGGATGTTGTCTCTCAAAACAGCTTTCCTAATAGCTATAACATCAGCTCGCAGAATAGGAGACATCCAGGTGCTCTCTAGACTTCCCCCGTATATGGAATTTCTCCAGGATAGAGTTATCCTTAGACCAGACCCAGCCTACTTACCAAAGGTAGTGTCCCAGTTTCACAGATCGCAGGAGATAGTTTTACCTTCATTTATCCCTAATCCTTCTAACCCTAAAGAAAGGGAGCTCCATACCTTAGATGTCAGGAGATGCCTTCTTCAATATATCTCGGTCACTAATGATTGGAAGAAGGATAATGCACTATTCCTGTCCTTCCAAGGTCCAAGGAAAGGGGCTAGAGCATCAAAATACATACTTGCTAAATGGATTAGGGAGGCTATCTCTCTTGCTTACACGACAGGTGGGGGTCCAGCTCCGCAGAATCTGAGGGCACATTCCACCATGGCGTCATCCTGGGCAGAGAGGTCTGGAGTGTCGGTCGACCAGATATGTAAGGCGGCCACATGGTCATCCCCTTCCACCTTTTTTAAACACTATAGGTTGGACTTGGGGTTCTCCTCAGATCTCACCTTCGGGTTAAGGGTGCTACAGGCTGTGGTCCCTCCCTAAAATTGGCTTACATCTCTGTAAATCTCTCGTGGTGCTGTCATGGGAGTCCGAATAAAGCATTAAGCTACTTACGGGTAGCGGCATTTTTCGGAGGCCCATGACAGCACCCTTAGTTCCCTCCCTTTTCACATGGGGTTGCACATGGGGTTGCACATCCTGGGGTTATAAACAACTAAATAATTTAAAGAAGAAATGTTATCTTCTCACGTGTGTTACTTTATTAAAGTCATTGTGTTCAATTGTATGCAATATTGTGTTTGCTTGTCATTAACTGCGGTAGTACTCTCAGGCTCTGTAATCCAACTGATGCGTGGGAGAGGTGCCGCCCTTTTGTGTCTGTGGGTTTCCTGTTCCTAAAGGGGCGGATCCCCTCTCTCGTGGTGCTGTCATGGGCCTCCGAAAAATGCCGCTACCCGTAAGTAGCTTAATGCTTTCTGAAGACTCTTATAAACTATTAGGCTATGTTCACACATGACGTTTTTGCTGCTTTTTTTTCTGCAGCAAAATCTGCTCTCTTGGCAATAAAGTTGCAGGAAAAAAAGCAGGTGTAGCTTGTTTTTTTCTTACGTTTTTTGCTGCTTTTTTTCCCCGTTTTTGTCATTCCTCATTTGTCTTTTGTATATTTCAACAACATTAATGAAGTGTTCAGATTCGCCTTCTGAAACTGAAGACTCAAAATGAAATGTATTTAAGGAAAGTGTGCTTGAAATTCATTATGTTACACTGTTTGTTGTGTCTCAGCAAATACTAATCAGTCTATTAGGATGCCCACTGTGATTTGCAAGGATAATATTGCAATGTGACTTGATTGCCAAATTTGTAATTGCACAGGTGATTGCATAGGGGGCAATTTGTTTTCCATTTGATTCTATGAAATGTCATTTAAGCATATTGTTACCTAGTGTCATGTATGCATAAATAGATTAATTTGTTTTTTTGTTTGTTTTTTTTCACGGATCACAAGATACCATATTCAAAAACAATATTTGCACAAGCTCCGCAAAATACAATATGGCTTTCTTGTACTTTTTATTTTGTCTATAATACTCTACAATTTTAAAAGAGCCCATGAGGGTAATTGAAGGGGTTTTCTGGTCTATCACGGGAAGGGGGGCACGCTAATAAAAAAAAAAAAAAAGAAACAAAGCTACAATAGCCACTGGAATCTTCTCCCCAATCCAGTGCTGCGGTTCTAACAGTTATTCAAATATAATCAAAGGGACTGGCTGATTGCCTAATTCAATGGCTAACCTAGCCCCCTTCTCAGTCATAGCTCATCTATAAACAGAAAACGATGATGTCTTGGCTATTGAAATGAGCCATCGTATACCACAAAATACAGCGCTGTCATGCACTGTGCCAGAAGTGAAGTTGACTTGACATTAACCAGAAGAGGTACCAAACAGTGGTGTGTCTGGTTGATTAAACTTGATTGAAGTAGGACTGGGCAATTTAAACAAATACATTCAATTAATTCGCTACTTGAAACTTTCGCAAACTGTTTTTAGAGTCCCTCAAAAAAGACAAAAAATATTTTTAGCACAACCCCTTCTGGGGCATTTCATTATTGGCTAGAGAAGACATAGCAGAAGGATGCTATGAGTTGGACTGTTGGTACAGGCAAAACAGTCATAATCATTAATCCTGGGAGAAACGTGTACAACAAGCTTGTGTACTGATCTGACAACGGTATGTTCTGGGAGTTGAAAGCTCCTAATTAGCAGTAGTAACTGTGACCCCTAAGTTGACCAGCGGTAACATATTGCTGAGGCACTGTTTGCCGTACCAAACTCTGTGTCACGGCTTGGTTGTCAGGTAACACGGGACCAGGGGCTCCTACCCTGTCCCTAACACTAGGGGGTGCCCTAGCTCACCCTATTTCCCAGGTTAGTTCTGAAGGTGAAGATGCCAGAGCCACCAACCTTGCCTTAACTCTTGCATCCGCCCTCAGTCTGTTCCCTTCCCCCTCCCATGGAAGTGGGGAGCAACCATGCATCGAGGTACACCAACCAGATGAACAAGGCAACATGTACAATGGCAACTGAAAATACTAGGCATAAAAATATTCACTCGCATATCACAGAGGAATGTATCGGGGAGTAGAGAATGGGGAAAAAAAGTAAGCGGAGGAAAGGGAATTATCAGACTTACAAACCAAAGCAACAGTCACAGATAAATCCACCAAACTCCTCATATAACCACCAAACAACTCTCGTCCAAGCCATCCAGCATAAGCTAGCTCTGACGATGTGTGTCAATCAGGACCCAGATTAAATAAGGGATAGGAATGGCTAACCAAGCTCAGCTGAGAGCGAAGACTTCCAGAGCTCCCAACATGGCCGATTAACTCCTGTACTGCCAAAAGAAATTTACAGTATTTAAAAAGAAGGTGAAGTGCGTTTCAGCGCAGGCGTAGGTGCAATCAGACTGCTGTCTTCTGGCTCCTCTCTACTGTGGCAACCCTGTGACACTCCTTTTTATTTTTTTCCTGTGCCCACCTTAAATAATGAAATAATAAAATCCTCAGGCCACTGGCATCTTCATTTCTCTGTGCTTTGTCCTGTGCTTTCTCACTTGTGTCTCCTCACTTCTTCACCGTGTCTACAAATTGAGATTCTGGTTGATAAGTCCTCTTACTCTCTGAAGAGGCAACTTGCATGTTTAATTTCCCAGAAGAGGTTTGAATGGCCTTTAAGTCTCATTACGCAAGCATGTTAGTAATGTCACTCTCCATAAGGAGAAATGTTAGGCCTTACATCCCAGTCTGAAACCTCTCATACAGCCAAATCCGATCTTATGCTTTGCGCTTACAAAAGGCAACAGCCCCAAAACACCATGTCTGCAAATTGAAATTTTGGTTTGGCATTTATCCCAAGTGATATGGCAAGGCTCGATATTGACTTTTAGGC
Source organism: Ranitomeya variabilis (assembly GCF_051348905.1). Lineage (NCBI taxonomy): Eukaryota > Metazoa > Chordata > Amphibia > Anura > Dendrobatidae > Ranitomeya > Ranitomeya variabilis. The sequence continues at coordinate 808,976,193 of NC_135233.1, forward strand.
CATGTTAACACATTCAATATTTGGTCAATATTTCACATCAGTATTTGTAAGCCAAAATTAGGAGTGGAACAGTCAGAGGAAAAGTATAATAGAAACACGTCACCACTTCTGTATTTTTCATTGACTCCTGGTTTTGGCTTGCAAATACTGATGCAAAATACTGAACTGAACCAGTATTGAGCAGGTGAACGTAGCCTTAGGATTCCTTCTTCCAATTAGTGGCACTAGAGTTCAAGAACTCGTCCTCAAGAACTCTGTTGCTGTTGTATCCATTTTTTTTCTCATAGACTTGTTGACAGATTGTGACGGATGGCCTTCCGTTTCATCCGTCATTTGACGGATCTGTTGTAAATTCTGTGTCCATCGCCCGGAGACAACGGACATACATAGTAACGTTTTTTGTGTACTTCGAAAAATCGGACAGCGACAGAAGCCTATGGACGCAGGATCCGTCACTATCTGTCAATAGACTAAATCCAGCGATGGATTCCGCTTTTTGAAACTGAGCATGCCAGGAAGAATTTCTTATTCCTGTAATTTAACCCATTTTTCCATTCAGGGAAAAAAATCTCTCTCGCTCTCTCTCTCATTTTGTTCCTTTAAATTCCGGCAGCAGCTGCTTCGATGGATTTGTCTAAAAAAACGGATCCAGTGGATCAGTTTTTTTACAATCTGCACAGGATCCGTCTTTTCAACACTTTGACGGATTGTGACTGATTCTAAAAAACTGATGTGTGAAAGAGGCCTAAGTGATGAGCGAACGTGCTCAGATAAGTGACTTCAGCGTGCTCGAAAAATATGTTCAAGTCCCCGTGTCTGCATGTCTGGTGGCTGTTTAACAGCTGCAACACAACATATGCAGGGATTGCCTAATGTAAACAGACAAACCCTGCATGTGTTGCGGCTATCGAACAGCCACGAGACAAGCAGGAGCAGGTACTCTAACTTATTATTTGTGCACAATTAAGACACTCGGTGAGCGCTAGAGATGAGCGAATATGTTCAGAAAACGATCGCCAAATTTGCCATATTTGTACCATATTGAGGCTGAATTTATGTTTTTCGATCGTTTTCGATCATATTCGCTCATCTGTACTGCCATTGATTCCAATGACGTTCAGCGAATATTGCAAATACTTCTTTCGTAATTTGAACCGAATATTGAAATATTCGCTCATCTTTAGTCAGCATCTGAGCTTACTCCGATAACTTATCCGAGCATATTTGCTCATCACTAGAGTTAATGCTTAACTTCTTTCTGCATGGAACTTTGTGTGTTTTATGTGATCTTGTGCAAAAGTGGAGGTAAGGCTAACCCTCCTCCTCCAAGAACTGCAATAAAGAAGATTTATAAATCGAAGTATTTCATTCCCCCCTTCCCTTCGCCAGCCCTCACAAGTCTGAAAGTTAATAAGTAACGTGGTCAGCAGTGTTTTCCAATCAAAAGTAAAAGGTCCCAATTCATAATTCTGGGGTAATACTGTTTGAAATGTCACAATGTATTTGTGCAGTTTGTAGTTCTTCAACTTTTGCAATTTTTATTCAAGTCCTTTCCAGCTGCAACAGATTTTTGAGAAGCTGGTTGAGCTTAGTTGGGAGAGGACTTGGCCAAAAGTGACAAATTCATCACAATTTTGCTACAAAAGTGTAAATTACTATAGAAGTCTACTCCCTGACTAGAGTACATTTATTGTGGTGGTATGACAGCTGAAAGATGTACTACATTAAGAGGCACATGCTTCTTTTAATTTGAGATATTTAACTCTAGCGCACCCCTCATCAAGTCTTGATGAATCGGGGCCACAGTGTTCACAAAAGTAAAATAAAAAATTAACTTTAAAAAGTGCCAAAATTATAGTTTAATGTTCAGCGAAAAATTGTATCTGCTCCAAAATGGTTTCTTAAAAAGTTGCAAGCTAGGGCTGCAAATAAATGCCCATGTACTTTACTTCAATGTAAAAAAGGGTATTGGAATGCGTTGGCTCGAACATGAAACATAATACACTTGAAGGCATGTGTTTTATGAATACCAAAATACACTCACCGGCCACTTTATTAGGTACACCATGCTAGTAACGGGTTGGACCCCCTTTTGCCTTCAGAACTGCCTCAATTCTTCGTGGCATAGATTCAACAAGGTGCTGGAAGCATTCCTCAGAGATTTTGGTCCATATTGACATGATGGCATCACACAGTTGCCGCAGATTTGTCGGCTGCACATCCCAAAGATGCTCCATACAAGGCAGGATGGATCCATGCTTTCATATTGTTTACGCCAAATTCTGACCCTACCATCCGAATGTCGCAGCAGAAATCGAGACTCATCAGACCAAGCAACGTTTTTCCAATCTTCTACTGTCCAATTTCGATGAGCTTGTACAAATTGTAGCCTCAGTTTCCTGTTCTTAGCTGAAAGGAGTGGTACCCGGTGTGGTCTTCTGCTGCTGTAGCCCATCTGCCTCAAAGTTCGACGCACTGTGCGTTCAGAGATGCTCTTAGGCCTACCTTGGTTGTAACGGGTGGCGATTTGAGTCACTGTTGCCTTTCTATCAGCTCGAACCAGTCTGCCCATTCTCCTCTGACCTCTGGCATCAACAAGGCATTTCCGCCCACAGAACTGCCGCTCACTGGATTTTTTTTCTTTTTCGGACCATTCTCTGTAAACCCTAGAGATGGTTGTGCGTGAAAATCCCAGTAGATCAGCAGTTTCTGAAATACTCAGACCAGCCCTTCTGGCACCAACAACCATGCCACGTTCAAAGGCACTCAAATCACCTTTCTTCCCCATACTGATGCTCGGTTTGAACTGCAGGAGATTGTCTTGACCATGTCTACATGCCTAAATGCACTGAGTTGCCGCCATGTGATTGGCTGATTAGAAATTAAGTGTTAACAAGAAGTTGGACAGGTGTACCTAATAAAGTGGCCAGTGAGTGTATATCTTCAGCACTTTTTATGATGTCTATGATGTCATTATGTAGCAGACTAAACAAGTGAAGCTGGATTAGGCACAGAGTTTAGGGTATCCTAATTGGAACAACATCAAGAAAAAAAAGTTTCAAATCTATAGGTTTAAAAAAAATAAATATTTGGTCATGTAGCCTGAAGTAATGAGTAAGTATGTTTGTGTGCATAAATGAGCTTAAAACAGTGATATTTTATTTTTAGTGGATAACCCATTGATATATAAAGTGTTAATGGGATTGTCCGGTAAATACAAGTTATAGTAATAATGTTTTATTTTTATAGCGCTCACATATTCTGCAGCACTTTACAATTCAGAGAGTACAAACAGGTTAAGACATTACAGAGTAACACATATTTCAATGCGCATACCAAAAAAATTGAGGGCTCTGCTGGCAAGCTTGCAGCCTGGGGAAATATGGGTGACGCAAGAGGCAAAAATAAAGTGCTGGTCATGTATGGTCCAGCCATCAATATAATAAATAGTGGCATTCAAGTAATGCAGCATGATTGGGTCACCAGCTAGTATGTGTACAAGTACAGATCCAAAATGTTACTGAGTGCCTTGCAGAGTACAGGGGATAGATTAGTAATGCAAGGTAATGGTCAAAAGAAATGTATTGAAACTGTGGATACTGGGAAATATATGGATTGTCTGGGGTAGTTCATTCCAGAAGCCTGATACAGCATGAGTGAAGTCCTGGAGACAGGAGTGGAAGATTTGGATTATAGAGGATGGTAATCTTAAGTAATTACGGTAGCTCAGATCAGAGGGACTAGTAGGGCAGTAGACAGAGATGATGGGGAGGTGTAGGGCAGCGCAGAACTGTGTAGGGCTTTGTATGTCAGAGTGATGAGTGTATATTTGATTCTGTAGCAGATGGGCAACCAGTGCCTGGACTGGCACATGCTAGCTGTGTTGGTGTATCTGCACCATCGGCTCAATAGATGATAACCTATTGATCAGTAGATATCTGATGACTGTGAATTGGTAATGGCTCCTTTTCACTGGAGAAACCCTTTAGTGCCATTCTATTTTTGCCTCAAAAAGCTATCCATACAGATTTAAGGGATTTCATCCTCTTCACTTTCGTTTCTGATATCCAATTTTTTGTTTTCTTTTTTTAACTCCTCTCTCGCTATCATTTTCTTTGCACTGAGACATAACTTGAGGCTCCAGAACACTAATATATAATCTATATTCATCCTGGCTGTCATGTGCCATTTTTGGTTCTTGAGGGCGAGAAGAACCTTTTTAGGTCTCTCGGTCTCCTCACTGGATGCAGCCATAATTCCTTCCATAGCTTATTCCCCTGACCATGGTTTGTTTACGCCGTCTGCACCTCATTATGCCATTGTGACTTTTAGATTAATAGGGTTCTGAATTTTCTGCATGCTATATTAAATCTTTAGAATATAGAATTACAAATCTTCAACAGACTGTTCGGGCACTTGAGGTTGCATTTCGAGTAATTTTATTGTCCAGACAATATCCATCGTCAAATATTATATTATATATATATATATATATATATATATATATATATATATATATATATATATTTATATATATATAGCATCGTGATTATTCGCTAATCTCGCCCCCTGCACAGTAGCTCCGCCCCACCACGTCACCACATACAATCCCGCCCCCCACCACATCACCACACATAATCCCGCCCCCCCACCACATTACCCCACACAATCCCGCCCCCCCAACACATTACCACCCACAATCCCGCCCCCCCACCACATTACCACACACAATCCCGCCCCCCCACCACATTACCACACACAATCGTGCCCCCCACCACATTACCACACACAATCCCGCCCCCATCACATTGCCACACACAATCCCGCCCCCCATCACATTACCACACACAATCCCGCCCCCATCACATTGCCACACACAATCCCGCCCCCCACCACATTACCACACATAATCCTGCCCCCATCACATTACCAAACACAATCCTGCCCCCATCACATTGCCACACACAATCCCGCCCCATCACATTACCACACACAATCCCGCGCCCCACCACATTACCACACACAATCCCACCACATTACCACAGATAATCCTGCCCCCCACCACATTACCACACACAATCCCGCCCACCACCACATTACCACACATAATCCCGCCCCCCACCACATTACCACACACAATCCCGCCCCCCCACCACATTACCACACACAATCCCGCCCCCACCATATTACCACACACAATCCCGCCCCCCACCACATTACGACACACAACCCCGCCCCCCACCACATTACCACACACAATCCCGCCCCCCACCACATTACCACACACAATCCCGCACCCCACCACATTACCACACACAATCCCGCACCCCACCACATTACCACACACAATCCGCACCCCACCACATTACCACACACAATCCGCACCACACATAATCCCACCCCCACCACATTACCACACACAATCCCGCCCCCCACCACATTACCACACACAATCCCACCACATTACCACAGATAATCCCGCCCCCCACCACATTACCACACACAATCCTTCCCCCCACCACATTACCACACACAATCCTGCCCCCCATCACATTACCACACATAATCCCGCCCCCCACCACATTACCACACACAATCCCGCCCCCCACCACATTACCACATATAATCCCTCCCCCCACCACATTACCACACACAATCCCGCCCCCCCACCACATTACCACACACAATCCCGCCCCCCACCACATTACCACACACAATCCCGCCCCCCACCATATTACCACACATAATCATCACCACACACAATCCCGCCCCCACCACATTACCGCACACAATCCCAGCACAATACCACAGATAATCCTGCCCCCCCACCACATTACCACACACAATCCCGCCCCCCCACCACATTACCACACACAATCCCGCCCCCCACCACATTACCACACATAATCCCGCCCCCCACCACACACAATCCTGCCCCCACCACACACAATCCCGCCTCCCACCACATTACCACACACAATCCCGCCCCCCACCACATTACCACACATAATCCCATCCCCACCACATTAGCACACACAATCCCACCCCCACCATATTACCACACATAATCATCACCACCACACATAATCCCGCCCCCACCACATTACTAAACTTAATCCCGCCCCCACCACATTACCACACACAATCCCGCCCCCCCACCACATTACCACACACAATCCCGCCCCCCCACCACATTACCACACACAATCCCGCCCCCCACCACATTACCACACACAATCCCGCCCCCCCACCACATTACCACACACAATCCCGCCCCCCCACCACATTACCACACACCATCCCGCCCCCCCACCACATTACCACACACCATCCCGCCCCCCCCACCACATTACCACACACAATCCCGCCCCCCACCACATTACCACACAATCCCACCCCCCAACACATCACAACACATATTCCCTGCCCCCCACCCCATTACCACACATAATCCTGCCCCCACCACATCACCACACATAATCCCGCCCCCCACCACATCACTACACACAATCCTGCCCCCCACCACAGTACCACATACAATCCCGTCCCCCACCACATTACCACACACAATCCCGCCCCCCACCACATTACCACACATAATCCCGCCCCCCACCACATTACCACACATATCGCCCCTCCACCACATTACTACACATATCGCCCCCCACCACATCACCACACATAATCCCGCCCCCCACCACATTACCACACACAATCCCACCCCCCACCACATTACCACACACAATTCCGCCCCCCACCACATTACCACACATATCGCCCCCCACCACATTACCACACATATCGCCCCCCACCACATTACCACACATAATCCCCTCACCACATTACCACACATAATCCCGCCCCACCACATTACCACACATAATCCCGCCCCACCACATTACCACACATAATCCCCCCCAACACATCACAACATATAATCCCGCCCCAACTCATCACATCATATACACTGTTCCAAATTATTATGCAAATAATATTTCCTCATATTTTCTCTAAATTACCTATCTGAATTGCAGTCATTGTTATTTTCCAGTCATCTACTATTCTAGTATAATTGCAATGTTTTGGAACAAACTACCTATGAAAATAGTATCTTTAAAAAAAAAAAAAAAAAACACTCAAAATGCATGTTCCAAATTATTATGCACAGCAGAGTTTTCAACCTTTTTTTTTTATTTTGAACAAAAAAAATGGTCAATTGTGAAGTTATAAGCATTATCAGCGTATTACAAAATGAAATCAAACAGTTTTCAAGTGAAAACTTTATTCTAGGTGATGTTACATTTGCACATAGGACCCCTTGTTCGAAAGAAGCTTCTGAAGTCTCTCGTCCGTTGAATTTGTCAGTTTTTGGATGGTTTCTGCTTCAATTGTTTTGCATGTGGACAGAATACCCTCCCTGTTGCTTAGATGTGAACTGCCTCCCGCCATCATAGACACTCCTTTTGATGATGCTCCAGAGGTTCTCAATGGGGTTGAGGTCAGGGGAAGATGGTGGCCACACCATAAGTTTGTCCTCTTTTATGCCCATAGCAGCCAGATATGCAGATGTGTTTTTTGCAGCATGAGACGGTGCATTATCATGCATGAAAATGATCTTGCTGCGGAAAGCACGGTTCTTCCTCTTGAACCATGGCAGGAAGTGTTGTTTTCGAAACTCCACATAGATTATGGAGTTCATCTTTACCCCTTCAGGGATCATAAAGGGGCCGACAATCTCTCTCCCCATGATTCCAGCCCAAAACATTACTCCACCTCCTCGTTGGCGCCTTAGCCGTGTTTTCATGGGGTGTCCATCAACCAGCCATCCTCCACTCCAGCCATCTGGACCATCGAGCGTTGCACGGCACTCATCGGTGAACAAAACAGTTTGGAAGTCAGTCTTCATGTATCGTTTGGCCCACTGGAGCCGTTTCTGCTTGTTGCAGTGGATAGAGGTGGTCAACAGGATGGCTTACGCACAGCTGCAAACCTCTGAAGGACCCTGCATCTTGTTGTTCTGGGGACGTTGGAGGCACCAGCAGCTTCAAAAACTTGTCTGCTGCTATGACGAGGCATTTTTGCAGCTGCTCTTTTAACCTTACGCAATTGCCTGTTGGGAAAGAGTCCTCAATTTTTCTTTATCAGCACGCACACGTGTGTGCTGGGAATCAGCTACATACTTCTTGATTGTGCGATGATCACGAAGTGTCTTGGCAATGTTGATTGTAGTCATGCCTTAACATAAATACTCCACAATTTGTTGCTTCTCAGCAGCCGACACATCCTTTTTCTTTCCCATTTTGGCAAAAAATGTAGGCTGCTTTAATAATGTGGGACAGCCTTCTTAAGTAGTCTTGCCTTTATTTGGACACACCTGCCAAACTAATGTGCACAGGTATCTGCAATTGCTTTCAGTGATATAAAGAGCCCTGACACACATCACCATCAATGAGTTTAAATGACAAACAAAAAAATTCTAACTTTATCACTCCTAAACTCTATGTGCATAATAATTTGGAACACAGTGTAATCCCGCCCCAACTCATCACCACACATAATCCCACCCCGCACCCCATTACCACACATAATCTTGCCCCCACATCACCACACATAATCCCGCCCCAACACATCACCACACACAATCCCGCCCCAACACATCACCACACACAATCCCGCCCCCCACCACATCACCACACATAATGCCGCCCCAACCACATCACCACACATAATGCCGCCCCAACCACATCACCACACATAATGCCGCCCCCACCACATCACCACACACAATCCCGCCCCCACCACATCACCACACATAATCCCGCCCCCACCACATCACCACACACAATCCCGCCCCCCAACACATCACCACACATAATCCCGCCCCCCAACACATCACCACACATAATCCCGCCCCAACACATCACCACACTATTGTTATTAACTTCATGTTAAGTTAATTTACCACCTTTTCTATTGAATGTTGTCATTATTTACTTTAGTTTAATCACCAGCAGCGTTAATTAGATAGCAATGAGCGTGCCGAGCATTAGCTGGCTGGAAACATCTAGTGAGTAATGTATAACCCAAAGTGTTAAGTGCATTGCGTTTGTGCCAAGCAGATGTGGTGTGAATCTAACCTCTTTAGGCCACGTTCACAAGTTTAGTATTTGTAAGCCAAAACCAGGAAAAATACAGAAGTGGTGACATGTTTCTATTCTACTTTTCCTCTGATTGTTCCACTCCTGGTTTTGGCTTACAAATACTGACTTGATATACTGAACATGTGCACATTGCCTTACAGAAATACACTTGTGTTGTATAAATAATGATCCTTTTGTGTGACGTAACCAGAGTACTACTCATTGATGAGATACCATTGATTCTGATTTTTTTAGGCTGCATTTTTTAGGCTATCCTAGCATGGAAATACGATTCACTCAAATTTTTGCACACCTGATTCTTTAACCCCTTTCTGTCATTGGACGTAAAATTCCGTCCATGTGGGGTGGGCCCTAATTCCCAAGGACTGAATATTACGTCCAGCACGATCGGCCGCGCTCACGGGGGGAGCGCGGCCGATCGCGGCCGGGTGTCAGCTGCCTATCGCAGCTGACATCCGGCACTATGTGCCAGGAGCGGTCACGGACCGCTCCCGGCACATTAACCCCCGGCACACCGCGATCAAACATGATCGCGATGTGCCGGCGGTGCAGGGAAGCATCGCGCAGGGAGGGGGCTCCCTGCGGGCTTCCCTGAGCCCCCCGCAGCAACGCGATGTGATCGCATTGCTGCGAGGGTCTTACCTCCCTCCCTGCCTGCTCCAGACCCGGATCCAAGATGGCCGCGGATCCGGGTCCTGCAGGGAGGGAGGTGGCTTCACAGAAGCCTGCTCAGAGCAGGCACTGTGAAGCAGCCTGCACTTCTCTCAGATCGGTGATCTGTCAGAGTGCTATGCAAACTGACAGATCACCGATCTGTATTGTCCCCCCCTGGGGCAAAGTAAAAAAGTAAAAAAAAAATTTTCCAAATGTGTAAAAAAAAAATAAAAAAAAATATTCCAAAATAATGAAAAAAAATATATATATATTATTCCCATAAATACATTTCTTTATCTAAATAATAAAAAAAAAACAATAGAAGTACACATATTTAGTATCGCCGCGTCCGTAACGACCCGACCTATAAAACTGGCCCACTAGTTAACCCCTTCAGTAAACACCGTAAGAAAAAAAAAAAGAGGCAAAAAACGCTTTATTATCATACCGCCGAACAAAAAGTGGAATAACACGCGATCAAAAAGACAGATATAAATAACCATGGTACCGCTGAAAGCGTCATCTTGTCCCGCAAATAACGAGCCGCCATACAGCATGATCAGCAAAAAAATAAAAAAGTTATAGTCCTGAGAATAAAGCGATGCAAAAATAATTATTTTTTCCATAAAATAGTTTTTATCGTATAAAAGCGCCAAATCATAAAAAAATAATATAAATGAGGTATCGCTGTAATCGTACTGACCCGAAGAATAAAACTGCTTTATCAATTTTACCAAACGCGGAACGGTATAAACGCCTCCCCCAAAAGAAATTCATGAATAGCTGGTTTTTGGTCATTCTGCCTCACAAAAATCGGAATAAAATGCGATCAAAAAATGTGACGTGCCCAAAAATGTTACCAATAAAAACGTCAACTCGTCCCGCAAAAAACAAGACCTCACATGACTCTGTGGACCAAAATATGGAAAATTTATAGCTCTCAAAATGTGGTAACGCAAAAAATATTTTTTGCAATAAAAAGCGTCTTTCAGTGTGTGACGGCTGCCAATCATAAAAATCCGCTAAAAAACTCGCTATAAAAGTAAATCAAACCCCCCTTCATCACCCCCTTAGTTAGGGAAAAATTAAAAAAAATGTATTTATTTCCATTTTCCCATTAGGGCTAGGGTTAGGGTTAGGGTTGGGGCTAGGGTTAAGGCTACAGTTAGGGTTGGGGCTAAAGTTAGGGTTAGGGTTGGGGCTAAACTTACGGTTAGGGTTTAGATTACATTTACGGTTGGGAATAGGGTTAGGGGTGTGTCAGGGTTAGAGGTGTGGTTAGGGTTACTGTTGGGATTAGGGTTAGGGGTGTGTTTGGATTAGGGTTTCAGTTATAAATGGGGGTTTTCCACTGTTTCGGCACATCAGGGGCTCTCCAAACGCGACATGGCGTCCGATCTCAATTCCAGCCAATTCTGTGTTGAAAAAGTAAAACAGTGCTCCTTCCCTTCCGAGCTCTCCCGTGTGCCCAAACAGGGGTTTACCCCAACATATGGGGTATCAGCGTACTCAGGACAAATAGGACAACAACCTTTGGGGTCCAATTTCTCCTGTTACCCCTGGGAAAATACAAAACTGGGGGCTAAAAAATAATTTTTGTGGGAAAAAAAAAAGATTTTTTATTTTCACGGCTCTGCGTTATAAACTGTAGTGAAACACTTGGGGGTTCAAAGTTCTTACAACACATCTAGATAAGTTCCTTGGGGGGTCTAGTTTCCAAAATGGGGTCACTTGTGTGGGGCTTCTACTGTTTAGGTACATTAGGGGCTCTGCAAACGCAATGTGACGCCTGCAGACCATTCCATCTAAGTCTGCATTCCAAATGGCGCTCCTTCCCTTCCGAGCCCTTCCATGCGTCCAAACGGTGGTTCCCCCCCAGATCTGGGGTATCAGCGCACTCAGGACAAATTGGACAACAACTTTTGGGGTCCAATTTCTCCTGTTACCCTCGGGAAAATACAAAACTGGGGGCTAAAAAATAATTCTTGTGTGAAAAAATTTTTGTTTTATTTTTACGGCTCTGCATTATAAACTTCTGTGAAGCCCTTGGTGGGTCAAAGCGCTCAAAACACATCTAGATAAGTTCCTTAGGGGGTCTACTTTCCAAAATGGTGTCACTTGTGGGGGGTTTCAATGTTTAGGCACATCAGGGGCTCCCCAAACGCAACATGGCGTCCCATCTCAATTCCAGTCAATTTTGCATTGAAAAGTGAAATGGCGCTCCTTCGCTTCCGAGCTCTGTCATGCGCCCAAACAGTGGTTTACCCCCACATATGGGGTATCGGCGTACTCAGAACAAATTGTACAACAACTTTTGGGGTCCATTTTCTCCTGTTACCCTTGGTAAAATAAAACAAATTGGAGCTGAAGTAAATTTTTTGTGAAAAAAAAGTTAAATGTTCATTTTTATTTAAACATTCCAAAAATTCCTGTGAAGCACCAGAAGGGTTAATAAACTTCTTGAATATGGTTTTGAGCACCTTGAGGGGTGCAGTTTTTAGAATGGTGTCACACTTGGGTATTTTCTATTATATAGACCCCTCAAAATGACTTCAAATGAGATGTGGTCCCTAAAAAAAAATGGTGTTGTAAAAATGAGAAATTGCTGGTCAACTTTTAACCCTTATAACTCCCTAACAAAAAAAAATTTTGGTTCCAAAATTGTGCTGATGTAAAGTAGACATGTGGGAAATGTTACTTATTAAGTATTTTGTGTGACATATCTTTGTGATTTAATTGCATAAAAATTCAAAGTTGGAAAATTGCGAAATTCTCAAAATTTTCGCCAAATTTCCGTTTTTTTCACAAATAAACGCAGGTACTATCACAGAGTTTTTACCACTATCATGAAGTACAATATGTCACGAGAAAACAGTGTCAGAATCACTGGGATCCGTTGAAGCGTTCCAGAGTTATAACCTCATAAAGGGACAGTGGTCAGAATTGTAAAAATTGGCCCGGTCATTAACGTGCAAACCACCCTTGGGGTGAAGGGGTTAACAATACATTTCCACCCTTCTATCATAAGAGTGTAGAAAACTAATAAATTGTATTGACATGGCCTCTCATTTTCTGTTATATAATAAAAAAAACTACATACAGTTATTAGGAATAAATTGCTGATTGTGCAAATTAGCTTCTTATTTTTTTTTAAGCCCAGGCTACAATTTACATGAAGTACACACAGCATTTTACAATATGCAGTGTTCTTGTAAATATAACAATGCATTATACTGTAACTAATTGATGTTTATCTTAGTTCAGCACTTTTCCTAAGAGCTAAACTTGATCTATGTCTTGTAAGCTCAAATTACTTAACAAAATTAGTATTGTAATCAATAATGCTAAGCATAATGTGTTTTGGTTCAGTAATTTTGAGCATCTACTAAATGAAATTTAAGATAAAGCCTTAGAAATTGCTAAAGGATAGATGCAATGCATGGAAGGTTTTTCTGCAGTTTTGCACAGTTGTGTCTTAATAGTTTTTACAAAATCTTACGAGAGTTAAAGCTTCTAATCACTGTCAGTTGTATATAGACAGCCATTTATCATTTTAATTTATCTGCATTATGTGAGATTAGAAAAGTCTGTTTTTATTACCCCCTTTTTTTTTTTAACTCCATAGAAAGTGATAAAAAAAAGCTTCAACAGTACAAAAGTTTTAGACAGGCATGGAAAAAAGTGCTGCAAAGAAAGAATGCACTCAGAAATAGAAGTGTTAGTACAGCATAATCAATTAACAAAGTGCAAAGTGAATGAACAAAAAGAACAAAATTTTAATCCAATCAATATTTGGTGATCACGCTTACCTTCTGAACCGCATCAGTTCTTCTAAGTATACCTGCTCGCAGATTTTGAAGGAACTCAAGCAGGTTGTTCCGAACATGTTGGAGAATCTACCACAGGTGTTTTGTGCAAATCCTTCTGTGTCTGCATACATATTTTTTTCCAGACAGATCAGAGTTTCACATCTTTTCAGGATTTCCTTAGTCTTGCATTGGTGATGGAATTATCAGGGCATCACAAGTTGCCCCAGGTTCTGTCACCTGTGCAATACTAGGGAAATCGTGAAAACATGATGTGTTGGGGGCCATGAAGACTTGGAGTTTTGGAAACTCTGAACTAGATGATGTTGAGATCAAGGCTTTGTGAGCTCCTTGTTTTTTTTTTAAGATGGTTCTTAATTACAATGATTGAACAGAAATATTAGCTGTTTGGAATGCCATTAAAGAATTTTTCATTCCACTGCATTTTTGAGTGCCAACTCTTATTTGGTTATGTATGGGTTGAAACTTGAGCACCTCATCTCCAAACCCGTTTTTCTTTACAAAGTACATTGGTTGTGTGTTTGTCGTTTTCCAGCTGCAGAAGAAATTTCAAGACCGTCATACGCCTCCCTGATGGCATTACATGATGGGTAAATATCTGCCTGTATTGCTCAGCATTGGGGACATCCTTAATCTTGACCAAATCCCCACCTCTATTTGCTGATATGCAGGCCCCAATTGGCAAGGAACCTCCCCCATGCTTCATTGTTGCCTACAGACACACATTATGGCGAATAAACTGCCTTCTGTTACAGCCAAATATTTATCTTATCAGTCCAGCGTACCTGACATTTTTCTGCTTCCCAGTGCCTATAGTTTTGTGTATAGTTGAGTCACTTAGGCTCGTTTTTATGTTGTACATGTATCTTCATGGCACACATGGTTTTCTTGCACTTACCCATGCAAATGAGGCCTGGCTTGGCACATAGAGAGGTAGGACATTGGTGATACGGACCATCCATATTAGGGTTGGATGATTTTTTTGCTCTTTGATCATAAACCGCTAAGTACCTTACAATTTTAACTTTTACAGCTTTAGTGGAGTTTATGTATTCATAAGCCGCCGTCTACTGACCCATTGTGTATGTCCATAATCTGACAAAATCCCTGACTTGGTGCAAGTATACCTCAAAGAATTGATTCTGTTATGAAGGATAAGAGGTCAAACAAATATTGATTTCCAGAACCTTCACTTTGTTCTGCCGTAGCCAATGACAGGTCGACTTGGCCTTGTGTTTTGGATCGTTCAGCAGAACTGAAAGCTTTTTGCCAAAAAGAGTGGGCAGGTTTATCATCTGAGAAAATAAAGAACCTCATCCACAATTACCACAAAAGACTTCAAGCTGTCATTGATGTGTTAGGGGCAATACACGGTATTAAGAAATGGGGTATGTGAACTTTTGATCAGGGTCATTTGGATGTTTTGAGTTGTCATTATGATATAAAAAGAGAAAACACAGTAGTTTGACATTAAGTGGCTTCACCCAACCACTAGCCATGACTGGAAAAGTTTTGGTGTTATCATTCATGTTTTCTGGAAAAAAAAAAAAAAGGCCAAGAAAACAAAAATTCTGCCAGGTTATGTAAACTTTTGAGCACAACTGTAGTATATGGCAATTCTGACATTTATTTTTTGGACCTAGTTTTTACAGTGTACATTGTGTGGTAAAAATAACCTTACGTCATGATTGTTCCGGTCAGTACTGTACTCCTACGTCAATACCAAACTCATCCGTTTTTCTTTTCTTATTTTACTGGTGGACAAAAAACTATTGCCACCGGTTTACCATTTACCTAGACACATAACATTTTCATTTTTGAGTTGATGGAGCATTGTGAGGGTTTATTTTTTGCAAGGCAAGCCTAAGTTTGAAAGTTTTAATTTTTCTCTTTGCAGAGTTCACCAATCAGGTTAATTTTATATGTTGATAGATCAAACTTTCATGGCAATACCACCTTTTTTCTTTAATTGGAGAAAAGTGTGATTTAAATTTTTTTTTCATGTTTTTATAAAACACTTAAACGTCTAAACATATTTTGGTCCCCCTTAGAGGACACGGACCTGCAATCTTCTGATTGCTTATACTATATACAGCAGTACTATGGTAAATAAGTTTCCTTTGAAGCCAACCAAAAGCTGGGTTTCAGCGGAGCTCCATGATTGTGTAATGGGGCAGCCGATGAGCACATAAAATGTTATGCTCATATGATATGTGCACATTCTGACAATTATTTTACTCTATATAATTAAAGGCCAAGTTTTAACTACTTTCGTTTGGTGTTTGAGAACATCCGCTTTTGTACTATTGAGAGCAATCTCAGCCTATGAGCCAACTCCATACACCCACTCCTGACTTGCACCATACTTGTATGGCGGATATCGGAAAGGTTTTAATAACATCATTGATAGAATGCCAAGTGGGTGTATTTCTGTGTATGTTGCTCTCACTGCATAAATAGAGATGTTTTGAAAATATTTATATTTTTTTAATAATTTGCATATTCTTAATGTGTCTATCAATCTTTATTTTTTTTTTCATTCTTCCACATCCTTTCCTTCTTTCTTCTGCAATTCCAATATAGTGTTGAGTATTTGTTGTTCATGGTATGGCACAATGTCATTTTTTCTCTATTGATTAATGTGATAAATTTGCACACTTACACTTTTAAGAGGGGAAAAAGTTTGTTTTTGCATTTCTAGAGAAACAACTTTTTTGTTTTGAAATGTTTTAATAATCTTTTACTTTTTAATTTTGTAGCCCCACTATAGCTTTTTCCATGTAATTGAATCCTGTTAAACCTTTGCCATACGATCTTTGTGCACCCTTGACATGGTCCACCGACCAGTTTTCCATCTATCTTCCACCCTTTTCTGGCTCTATGAAACCTGAGCTGTCAATCAACAAAGGGGGGGTGAGGTGATGGAAAACAAGTATACGGGAAGGTGCGCTTAAATGTTTGGCTTATCTAAGTGTGCACCGAGCTTCTGTATTTTGTCAGCACAGTATGATTGTTCAAACAAGCTTCCTTTTAAAATTGACATGCAATCTATCAGCATGTGCCAATGCAGGTCTCTGCGCCTTTGTTATGGGGACTTCTGCCATGACAGCAATCGACAGTTTACTGTTGTACCTAGAGTTGTGTAGATAGGGAAACGGGGAGGTTCATCACTTTGTTTCACTGCCACACTTGCTTTTAACAATGTCGTTTAACCCCTTCCCGACCTTTGACGCAGCGTATGCGTCATGAAAACCTGTGCCAATCCGACCTGTGACGCAGCATATGCGTCATGGTCGGATCGCGTCCCTGCAGGCCGGGTGAAAGGGTTAACTCCAATTTCACCCGACATGCAGGGACAGGGGGAGTGGTACTACAGCCCAGGGGGGGTGGCTTTGCCCCCTCCCCTGGCTACGATCGCTCTGATTGGCTGTTTCACTTTCAACAGCCAATCAGAGCAATCTGTAATATTTCACCTATGAAAATTGGTGAAATATTACAATCCAGCCATGGCCGATGCTGCAATAGCATCGGCCATGGCTGGAGACCCCGATCTGGCCCCCCCACCGACTGACGGCGGCGATCTGCAGCCGCCGTCAGTGCTCCGAACCCCTCCATCCTGTCCTAAGCGCCTTCCTCCTATGATAGGTTCTATCACAGCGATCAAAATAAAAAAAAGTAAATAAATCCCCCCCCTTTATCACCCCCATAGGTAGGGACAATAATAAAATACAGAAAATATATTTATTTTTGTTTTTCCATTAGGGTTAGGGGTAGGGTTAGGGTTGCACTTAGGGTTAGGGTTGCACTTAGGGTTGCACTTAGGATTAGGGTTGCACTTAGGGATAGGGTTGCACTTAGGGATAGGGTTGCACTTAGGGTTGCACTTTGGGTTAGGGTTGCACTTTGGGTTAGGGTTGCACTTAGGGTTAGGGTTGCTGTTAGGGTTGCACTTAGGGCTAGGTTTGCACTTAGGGCCAGGGTTAGAATTAGGGTTGGGGTTAGAATTAGGGTTACAATTAGGGATAGGGTTAGAATTAGGGCTATGGTTGGAATTAGGGTTAGAATTAGGCTATGTGCCAACGGTGCGGATTTGGCTGTGGATCCGCAGCGGATTGGTCACTGCGGATTCGTAGCAGTTTTCCATCACGTTTACAGTGCCACGTAAATCTATGGAAAACCAAATCCACTGTGCCCATGGTGCGGAAAATACAGCGCGGAAACGCTGCGTTGTATTTTCCACAGCATGTCAATTCTTTGTGCGGATTCCGCAGCGTTTTACACTTGCTCCATAATAGGAATCCGCAGGTGAAATCCACACAAAAAACACTGGAAATCCGCGGTAAATCCGCAGGTAAAGCGCATTGCGTTTTACCTGCAGATTTTTCAAAAACGGTGCGGAAAAATTCACACACAAATCCGCAACGTGGGCACATAGCCTTAGGGTTAGGGTTGGAATTAGGGTTAAGACTAGGGTTAGGGGTGTGTTGGGGTTAGGGTTATGGTTAGGGTTGGGAATAGGGTTAGGGGTGTGTTGGGGTTAGTGTTGGAGTTAGATTTGAGGGGTTTCCACTGTTTAGGCACATCAGGGGGTCTCCAAACGCGACATGTCACCACGATTGATTCCAGCCAATCTTGCGTTGAAAAAGTCAAATGGTGCTCTCTCCCTTCCGAGCCCCGACGTGTGCCCAAACAGTGGATTACCCCCACAAATGGGGTACCAGCGTACTCAGGAGAAACTGGACAACAACTTTTGGGGTCCAATTTCTCCTGTAACCCATGGGAAAATAAAAAATTGTGGGCCAAAAAATTATTTTTGAGGAAAGAAAAATGATTTTTTTATTTTCACGGCTCTGCATTATAAACTTCTGTGAAGCACTTGGGGGTTCAAAGTGCTCACCACTCATCTAGATAAGTTCCCTTGGGGGTCTAGTTTCCAAAATGGGGTCACTTGTGGGGAGGTTTCCACTGTTTAGGCACATCAGGGGCTCTGCAAACGCAATGTGATGCCCGCAGAGCATTTTAACAAAGTCTGCATTTCAAAACGTCACTACTTCACTTCCGAGCCCCGGCATGTGCCCAAACAGTGGTTTACCCCCACATATGGGGTATCAGCGTACTCAGGAGAAACTGGACAACAACTTTTGGGGTCAAATTTCTCCTGATACCCTTGGGAAAATAAAAAATTGTGGGCTAAAAAATCATTTTTGAGAAAAGAAAAATTATTTTTTATTTTCAAGGCTCTGCGTTATAAACTTCTGTGAAGCACTTGGGGGTTTAAAGTGCTCACAACACATCTAGATTAGTTCCTTGGGAGGTCTATTTTCCAAAATGGGGTCACTTGTGGGGGAGCTCCAATGTTTAGGCCCACAGGGGCTCTCCAAACGCGACATGGTGTCCGCTAATAATTGGAGCTAATTTCCCATTCAAAAAGCCAAATGGCGTGCCTTCCCTTCCGAGCCCAGCTGTGCGCCCAAACAGTGGTTTACCCCCACATATGGGGGTATTGGCGTACTCAGGACAAACTGGACAACAACATTTGGGGTCCAATTTCTCCTGTTACCCTTGGGGAAAATAAAAAATTCCGGGCTAAAAAATCATTTTTGAGGAAAGGAAAATTATTTTTTATTTTCACGGCTCTGCATTATAAACTTCTGTGAAGTACCTGGGGGTTTAAAGTGCTCACTATGCATCTAGATAAGTTCCTTGGGGGGCCTAGTTTCCAAAATGGCGTCAATTGTTGGGGAACTCCAATGTTTAGGCACACAGGGCTCTCCAAAGGCGACATGGTGTCCGCTAACGATTGGAGCTAATTTTCCATTCAAAAAGTCAAATGGCGCGCCTTCCCTTCCGAGCCTTGCCGTGCGCCCAAACTGTGGTTTACCCCCACATATGAGGTATCGGTGTACTCAGGAGACATTGGCCAACAAATTTTAGGATCCGTTTTATCCTGTTGCCCATGTGAAAATGAAAAAATTGAGGCTAAAATAATTTTTTTGTGAAAAAAGTACTTTCATTTTTACGGACCAATTTGTGAAGCACCTGGGGGTTTAAAGTGCTCATTATGCATCTAGATAAGTTCCTTGGGGTGTATAGTTTCCAAAATGGGGTCACTTGTGGGGGAGCTCCAATGTTTAGGCACACGGGGGCTCTCCACACGCGACATGGTGTCCGCTAAAGATTGGAGCCAATTTTTCATTCAAAAAGTCAAATGGCGCTCCTTCCCTTCCGAGTCCTGCCGTGCACCCAAACAGTGGTTTACCACCACATGTGAGGTATCAGCGTACTCAGGACAAATTGGACAACAACTTTTGTGGTCCAGTTTCTCCTTTTACCCTTGGGAAAATAAAAAAAATTGTTGCTAAAAGATCATTTTTGTTACTAAAAAGTTAAATGTTCATTTTTTCCTTCCATGTTGCTTCTGCTGCTGTGAAACACCTGAAGGGTTAATAAACTTCTTGAATGTGGTTTTGAGCACCTTGAGGGGTACAGTTTTTAGAATGGTGTCACTTTTGGGTATTTTCAGCCATATAGAACCCTCAAACTGACTTCAAATGTGAGGTGGTCCCTTAAAAAAATGGTTTTGTAAATTTTGTTGTAAAAATGAGAAATCACTGGTCAAATTTTAACCCTTATAACTTCCTAGCAAAAAAAAAAATATATTTCCAAAATTGTGCTGATGTAAAGTAGACATGTTGGAAATGTTATTTATTAACTATTTTGAGTCACATAACTGTCTGGTTTAAAAGAATAAAAATTCAAAATGTGAAAATTGCGAAATTTTCAAAATTTTTGCCAAATTTCCGTTTTTTTTCACAAATAAACGCAGAAATTATCAACCTAAATTTACCACTAGCATGAAGCCCAATACGTCACGAAAAAAACAATCTCAGAATCGCTAGGATCCGTTGAAGCGTTCCTGAGTTATTACCTTATAAAGGGACACTGGTCAGAATTGCAAAAAATGGCCAGGTCATTAAGGTCAAAATAGGCTGGGTCATGAAGAGTTAAGTGGCAGAGAAGAGAATGATTTCCAATCCCTGCTGTTTCAATGGATTGTCAGCTGTGTAATTACCACTAACAGTAGTTGTCCATAGTTTGGACTCAGGATCCCAGATCATCTCTGTAACTCTACATAGTCAGGAAGTTGGTATACATCACAATGTGCAGGAGGAAATGGCTAAACACACAGCTCCAGGTTCGTCCACAAATAAATACGATTGTCCGTTTCTAGCGGTAGGGACCTTGTGATGTGCTTTAGCCTTTATTTTGTATTTCACTATACCTGAACCTAACTTTTTATTATTAATGAGCTAGTTATGATTTTGCACAGAGTTAAACAGAACTGTATACAGTTTTAATTGCTTTTATATGTAACATTAATCACAAAGACTTGCTTGTTAATAATGTAATACCCTTTGTGTTGTATACAAGAGTAATTTTCTTTTTACAAATGAGTCAAGATGAGTTAATAACCTTTTACTTGAAAATAGGTGCTGGGTATTCTTTACCTAGTATATTAAAACTATTTATTGCAAATTATGCAGCAAGCTAAAAGGGGAAAAAGTAGGTTATTGCTTCAAGTAAATTGGTCTGGGAAAACCTTAAAGTAATCTCCTAAATTAATTCGGATGGGAAAAAAGTAAGAAAATTGTAACTCACAACTGTGGTGGTAATTGTTAAAGTTTTCCTTAAGGATCTGGTAATTCATTAAACAGGTTGTCCACTACTTTACCATTGATGGCCTATCCTAAAGATATGTCATCCCTGTTTGTTCGGTAGGGGTGCGCCACCTGATGCTTGCACTGATCAGCTATTCCCTATGTCGTCTGCGGCCAGAACTGCTCAGCTACAGAGCTGCACAGCTCTATCTGTGGAATAGTGACTGCGGACGGATACTGCTTGTCAACCTATTGATTTGAATAGGGGGCAGATGTGCAGTACCCTTCCGCAGTCACCAGAGTTGACAGAGCTGTGCAGTCACTGTAACGTTCTGGCTGCTGGCTTTCACCGGTAACAACTGACTGGCTGAGGGGCAACGGGTGTCGTAATCCAGCCAATCAGACATTGATGACCTATCCTAAGGATAGGTCAACAGTGTCAAAGTAGTGGACAGCCTCTTTAAATGTTTGTCGAAGTTCAAAAAAGACTTTTGATTCAGGTTTCAGATTGCCTATTTTTTATTAAGCCTTCTCCCCAATACATATTAAAGTAGACCAAGCCTACCCATATCAACGATTTCAGTAGACAGTCTAAAGTATATTGGGGCCCTGGACAGATGATTGTTGGGAGATTTAAGGATCAAGCATAACTGATTTCAGACTGACAACCATTTTGTTTCCTCTTGTTCTAAGCTTCCACTAAAGATGTCTTGCTATCTATTGAAGAGACATCTGAGATAGCTGCCGGATGATTGATCGGCCAAACAATTCATAGGCTGAAAACCTTCTAAGGTGTATTGGCGAGCCTCTTTTCCTAACATATAACTGATTAATGAAGAAATTATCCAAGTAACCTAAAAAGCATGATGGATTTTTACTTTCTATAACCTATATAACATAAGGTCCATTTAATTTTTGTGCTGGCACTATAGAAGCACATTATCATTACTTAAAGTCCTTGTCCTGTCCTTAAAGAGGACCTTTCTCTAGCTTTAGCATGTTAAACTAGCCACATAATAAAGTACTGGCTGCAGAGTGAAATTTAGATTTTCTTTGTGTGTTTTTTTTTTTGTTGTTGCGTTGATATTAGTTTTATAAAGTTTAAGCTATCATTTATTATAGTTAAACTGGGTGTTATCAGAGATTTGTCCCTGCTGCAGGAATGGTCATTCAGGGGAGAAAAGAACTCGCCTTCCTCTCCCTAATCTCTGCCGTTTAGACATATATATATATCATATATAGCTGAGTATATCATTGCAAACACTTCCAGATCTACTCTCATAGCAGTCAGTGTAGAGGGAGGGGCAGTACAGCAGAGTTCAGCTTTGTCTCATCACAAACACATCTGTAGCTGCAGCTGTCCTCACAGTGCTTTCTGATCTTCTGTATCACATTCCCCCCATACTGATCTCTGAGATGAAAGCTGAAGGTGTAATCACACTCTGCTCTGCTGTACTCCTCTTCCCATGCTAAAGGTTTTTGTAATCTCTGCTCTACTCCCGACTTTTTTAATTCAGTTTTCTGTCATTAGATTTCACTTTGATTTATTAAAAAAAAAAAAGCTGCTTGCTTATGATTGATCAACCTCATGCAGGAGTAAAATCCATGACAACGCCCCCTTGGATTTAACATAAATTATAACTTAAACCTTACAAGTTATTTTTTTTGCAATGGAGTGGCAAAATCTAATATATAAAGCTGAATGTGTGTGTGTGTGTATGTCCGGAATTAGCATCTGCACCGTCGCAGCTACAGCCACAAAATTTTGCACAGTCACACGTCTGGACCCCGAGAGCGTCATAGGCTATGTTGTGAGGTGAAATTTTAACCCCGCGCTTTCCAATTCACCAAACAATTTTGCCCCTATCTACATAATGGGGAAAAAGTGAAAGGAAAAGTGTTGGAGGCGTCGCAAATACAGGCACAAAATTTTGCACAGTCACACGTCTGGACCCCGAGAGCATCAAAGCTATGTTGTGAGGTGAAATTTTAACCCCGCACTTTCCAATTCACCAAACAATTTTGCCCCTATCTACATAATGGGGAAAAAATGAAAGGAAAAGTGTTGGAGGCAAATTAACAGCTGCCAGATGTGAACAAGGGGGACTTAAAGAATGACAGCGATGGCGCCAAAGAGTATATACTGTACAGTTGCTAAGGTGGGGCCCCGACATGGGATAATCACCACACCACCACGGGGATATGAACACACACACAAAATGCGCCGCACACTACCACGTGCTCGAACACATATATCACCCTCAGCACACATTTCACCACACATACACCAACCTCGCCACATAAAAGTCGAAACACAAAAGTCGCCGTTCAAAACTCGCCACGCGCAAAACTCTCCACATGCAAAACTCGCCACACGTGCAAAACTCACCTCATGGAAAACTCGCCACATGCAAAACTTGCACGCGCGGAAAAATTGCCACATGCACAAAAGTTGCAACACATGCAAAAGTTGCCTCACACAAAACTTGCACATACTCAAAAGGCACCACACATAAAACTCGCCACGCGCAAAACTCGCCATGCGCAAAACTTGCTGCACACAACTTGCTACACTAACCTGTCACATGCAACTCGACACACAAAAAGTTTCTACACGCATGTCGCCACACAAAACTCATATCACAAAAGTCGCTACATGCATGTCGCCACACGCAACTCAACACACACAACTTGACACACGAAACTCGTCCTAAAACACACAGAAGTCTGGTATTATCCTTCAAAAATAAAAATCTGATTAATAAGCAGACAAACTACAAGAGCAACAAATGTACCATATAGGAATCCGGCAGCTGTCAGTCACATGACCAGTCTATTATGTGTATGTGTGAGCTAATATATACTGCCAGGGGGTGGGCTTACTGTTGGCTGGGGATTTATCAGGCTGCCAATTTAGCTTACAAATACTGAGGTAAAAATACTGACCAAATAACGTGTGAACGAGGTCTAATACAGGAGGAGATGACATACAGATATATACTATATACAGGAGGAGATGACACACAGGTATATACTATTTACAGGGGAGATGGAGATGACACACAGATATATACTATATACAGGAGAGATGACACACAGGTATATACTATATAGAGGAGGAAATGACATACAGGTACATACTACATACAGGAGGAGATGACATACAGGTATATACTATATATAGGTGAGATGACACACAGGTATATACTATATACAGGAGGAGATTACATACAGGTATATACTATATATAGGAGGAGATGACATACAGGTATATACTATATACAGGGGACATGACACACAGCAGGTATATACTATATACAGGGGAGATGACATACAGGTATATACTATATACAGGAGATGACATACAGGTGTATACTATATATAAGGGAGATGACAAACATGTATATACTGAAGTGAAAATGAGAGGTGTGAGGTGAAAATGAAAAAGTGTGAGTGCAAAATGAGAGGATTTACGGGAAAATAGTGGAGTGATCGGAAAATGACAGATGTGAGGTCGAAATGACAAGTGTTAGGGGGGAATGAGAGGAGTGAGGGGGAAAATGAGAGGAGTGAGGGGGAAAATGAGAGATGTGAGGGGGAAAATGAAAGATGTGATGGGGGAAAATGAGAGGCGTGATGGGAAAATAAGAGAAGTGAGGTGCTATAACTAACCACAGATATTTACTATGCCCAGGCAACGCCGGGCTCTTCAGCTAGTAGAAAATAAAAATTATATTTTGTGACAAGTTTAACAAGCTCAAACTGGGGAAAAATCATGTGTTAAAAATGTAAATAGTCACCATCTATAATATTTTTTTCTAGCTAAACAATTTTTTAAGGAATAATTTAAATTAAGATTTTTCATTAACCTCTTAGACACTATATATCTGCTTTTTGAGCTTTTGTATTTAACGATTCATGAATTCATGCAGTAAATTGACCTAGTCTACCAGTTTGTACTTGGGATTGTGTTGGAGAACTTTCAAAGAGCAGTATTTTGCATATACCGTATTTGTGCAACAAATTCCAACCTACAGCAATATTACTCTGTCACTTTTGTGATTCTAAGAAGTAATGGCTCTTTTAATTCTAATAGCCAAAATATGTAAGAGAAAGAAATGTATTATTCCAGCACTTAGACAATATGCTATCTGTTGTGTATGATGCACGCATGTCTACACTGGCCCCTATAAATAAGCAACACAGAAAATGGGAAGTGCTGTAATTAGAAAGACTTTCCTGCAGTGTTCTCACTCAGACTGTGTGCCCATCTGTTCCTTCTGTGAACAATTGCTTCATCAAATACTTTACTGGGCAGAAATCCAACTGGCTGAGATGTAAAAACCAGCAAGAAATTTATGATAAACCCCAGTGACACAAACCTTGGGTCATCACTTCTGTAGTGTCCTGGAAGCCCTGCAAGACAAGGTCAAAGGAAATAGTTTATTAGCCAAGAATGCCCTTTTATATTGGAAAATAATAACATGTGCCAAGAAATATCAGCAAGGGCACAGTGGTAGGAACACACTAGGCACTTTATCATTTAGTAATCTATTCAAGCTGCGTAATTTTAAAAGAAAAGTTAAATATGGCCTTACATCTTGCCAAGATTGTGATGCAATACATCTAATTTTGATCCTTCTTGTTGTGATGCTCCTTTCTTGTAGTAAACATTTTAAATATTGAATAGCTTGTATTGTAGACCAATTAAATTGTTGTGTTGCATATTCTTTTAGACAAAATACTAAGCTGGAAGTAGAAATGTTCTCTTTTTAAACACCCACTGACGTTATAATGTGCAGATTGTAAAATGAATATTTGTGTCAATTAGTGACATTGGCGCTTGTCTGTTAATAACTTACTTAACTTTACATTGGCTAGCTTAAGTGAGTTTTACTGCCTAACACCAGGGGGATTAGATTCAAGAGACAACACCTTATAAAGATAAAAGATCATGAATGGAGAAGCATCAGATCTTCAACTCCTAAGCATATTTGTCTATGTAGGAAGTAAAAACTGGGCCAGACTTTTGCCATCCTAGTTTTTCATTGTAGAAAGGGATAATGTACTGCAAAGTCCAGCTTATCCGTTAATGAGCCTGAAAATGTTGCTGTTAAACTCCCATTTTATCATTTGTCTATATGAACTGTTAACACTTTGCTATTCCTTTAGCATTTTTAAAGGGGGTCATCTCTTCAGAGACAACCCCCCCTATAAACTACAGGCATGGTGGCATTCAGCTAATTGCCAAAGGTCCAGTGTAAAGCGATGGCCATGATGATGATTTAGCTGAATATCTGTCACAGGGAAAAATGGTGTCAAATAAGCATTACACCTACAAGTCATTTAATGACGTGCATTAAAATGAGGTTAGTGCCCACTTTGTCACTGACAATTTCCACTTTTTGGGAAGACTTTATGCAAGATTTTGCAAAGTGTCTCATGGAATTTTTTGCCTTTCATCCATAAGTGAAGTTAAACACTAATGTTCGTCTAGAGGCCATGGCCCTAATCTTCCAATTTTGTTTTGCTTTACCCCAAAAGCATTTGTTTGGTTTGTAGTAAGGGCTTTGCGGGTCAGACAAGTTTTTCCTCATTAAACTTGCCCCACCATGCACTTATTATCATCTTACATTGTGCCCAGTGGCACAATCATGCAGGAACAGAAAACTATACCATTGTCCAAAATACTATGTTGAAGCATTACATTTACTTTTACCGGAAATGAGATCTAGGCCAACCCCTGAAAGCTAATCCATAGCATTCTCATTACCATCAAACTTAAAGTTGGCACAGTACATTTCGGCAAGTTCTTCTGGCATCCGCCAACCCAAACATATCCATTCTAGAATAGTGTGATTTATAGAAGATTCACATGTCCACTGTTCTGCAGTCAATACAAGAATGAGAGTATTAAAAAGCAACATAACTAAATTAGAGTCTATATTACTCAGTTGCTTCTATAGGGAATTGCTTTTAAACCAAGCCGTATAGCAGCATATGAAAAAGGTGTGGAAACCACATAAAACGACCAAAAACTGGAAACTCAATTCTATAAATAATTTTATTAAACATATAAAATGTTACACATAAAGGAAAACAGGACATAAATAGTACAAAATGGAATTATGGTGTAAGACACCGCACAGAGATATAATTGTGTCAGCGGACAGCAAACCACAGACTCCTAATAATCAAAGATGACAGTATAGAGGAGAGGACACCAGAGTATAGATACCAATCCTACGGGTGTGAGGCATATATTGATATTACACCCTAATACCAGGGTATGGGCACTAAAAATTGTTACTAATTATAATGTACCACACAGGGTATTCATACACTAAGTATCTATAGCCCATCCATGCTTATACGCCCTTGGGAAAAGTCGCATAAAGAGTAGAATTAAAGATGCACCATACACCTTGCCTCCCTAAGCCCCCACCAATCAAATTGGCAACACTAATTGAGAGTCTCCATATAACTCCATGATTAACCGGCCGTTCAGCCTATAAAGTATATTACCTCTCAAAGAAGGGGGGGAAAAAAGGAGTGCTCCGGTGTCCCTGGGTCCGGTCCGCTGGTCACCCGACGCGCGTTTCGGAGCTCGCAAGCTCCTTCGTCAGGGGGCGTGTCTAATGATCGGGACAGACGGGGTTTAAATAGCAGGGAACCAATCACCGCCGCGGCGCCAGCCGGAAGTGACGCAGGCGTCAACCCGGAAAACCGGAACTCCAAACGACAGCGGCATCATGTACGAGCGTCGCCATAGCCATGGCGACCACTCAAACATAGAGACGCCGCAAGTCGCCGGGAGTGACGGCACCGAGCGCGCATGCGTACAGGCGGCGCCGCAACGGTGAGTGGACCCGCAAGAGATAATAGCCAAAGAAAAATGAAAAAATGTCAAAATAGACAAGAAGAAAAAAGAAAAATTATAAAGAATAAGGGTGAGAAGAGAAAATTAAATGAAATAAACCATATAATACTAAAACCCAGAAACCATTATGGACCCAATACAGGGCACATAGCATGACATATATATACACAAAAGTAAACAACACCCAAAGACAACTCACGGCCAAAACCCCCACATGCAATATATTACAAACATATGTAGTGGATATAACTACGTGATACCATCAACCTAAACCAATATTTTACAAAAAGCCATATATTCATAGAAATAATGCAATAGAGCACCGATGATTTATGTAAAAGATAAGCCGTATATTAATTGAAGTAATGCACTAAAGCACAGACGATGAACGAAAAATGATGAAAAGGCTTGAGTCCCAAACGAGAACCATCAGACAATCCATAGCATAAATATCTAAAAGAAATAAAAACAGTATTAAAAACAAACACAAAAAATACCAAAATGCGGGTGTACCACACCACCCGTGCACTGTCAGGATCACAAAAATGGCGCATAACTTATTGTTTCATTCAAACCATGGGGGTGGACAGTATTTAGGGTCCACATCCACCGAGTCTCGAGTTGTGCCAACCGTTGTGAGATTCGGCCGCCCCTAATATTTGGTTCCACCATATCAATACCTTTAACACGTAAGGCATTACCATTACATTGGTGATGAGACTTGAAATGCCTCGGTATTATTTTAAGTGTATGAACATCCATAACACCTGCTGCTTCCTCGATCCCCAGGACGTGTTCCCGTGTTCCACTCACCGTTGCGGCGCCGCCTGTACGCATGCGCGCTCGGTGCCGTCACTCCCGGCGACTTGCGGCGTCTCTATGTTTGAGTGGTCGCCATGGCTATGGCGACGCTCGTACATGATGCCGCTGTCGTTTGGAGTTCCGGTTTTCCGGGTTGACGCCTGCGTCACTTCCGGCTGGCGCCGCGGCGGTGATTGGTTCCCTGCTATTTAAACCCCGTCTGTCCCGATCATTAGACACGCCCCCTGACGAAGGAGCTTGCGAGCTCCGAAACGCGCGTCGGGTGACCAGCGGACCGGACCCAGGGACACCGGAGCACTCCTTTTTTCCCCCCCTTCTTTGAGAGGTAATATACTTTATAGGCTGAACGGCCGGTTAATCATGGAGTTATATGGAGACTCTCAATTAGTGTTGCCAATTTGATTGGTGGGGGCTTAGGGAGGCAAGGTGTATGGTGCATCTTTAATTCTACTCTTTATGCGACTTTTCCCAAGGGCGTATAAGCATGGATGGGCTATAGATACTTAGTGTGTGAATACCCTGTGTGGTACATTATAATTAGTAACAATTTTTAGTGCCCATACCCTGGTATTAGGGTGTAATATCAATATATGCCTCACACCCGTAGGATTGGTATCTATACTCTGGTGTCCTCTCCTCTATACTGTCATCTTTGATTATTAGGAGTCTGTGGTTTGCTGTCCGCTGACACAATTATATCTCTGTGCGGTGTCTTACACCATAATTCCATTTTGTACTATTTATGTCCTGTTTTCCTTTATGTGTAACATTTTATATGTTTAATAAAATTATTTATAGAATTGAGTTTCCAGTTTTTGGTCGTTTTATGTGGTTTCCACATGTTCTGCAGTCAAGTGGCCATGTGCTTTACACCGCATCATCTGATTCTTGGAATTGTGCTTGGTACGTTTTGCCCACACAGTAGGGCTCAGAAGGGAAAAAGCACTATTTAATTTTTGCAGCTCAAATTTAGCTGTAATATATGGTGGATCCCATAGAGCATTTGCAGAATCCCTGAGGTGCAAAACGGTACACCCCCCACAATTGACCCCATTTCGAAAACTACAGCCATTTTGTAATTTTATCTAGGGGTGTGATGAAAATCTTGAACCCACTGATGCTTCACAATTTTATAATTTTGAGCCAGGAAAATTATATAATGTTTTTCCACAAAAATGTTGCTTTAGCCCAAAATTTCTCATTTTCACAAGGGGAAATTGCACAATTGATTGATGGATCCATTTTCTCCTAAGTACGCCAATATACCAGATGTGGCTGTAAACTACTGTTTGGGCCCACAGTAGGGCTCGGAAGGAAAAAAAATTGCTGACTGTTGCTGTGCAATTTTTATTGGAATATGTTGCAAAATGCCATGTCGAATTTGCAGAATCCCCGAGGTGCCAAAACAGCAGTAACCTCCAAAGTAACCCGATTTTGGAAACTAGACTCCTTGAGGAATTTTTTAAAGGTACGATGAGCATCTTGAACCCACTGATGGTTCACAGAGCTTTATATTATTGAGCCGTGAAAATGAAATATTCCTTTTTCCCATGAAATGTTGATTTAGCCCCAAGTTTCTCATTTTCACAAGGGCGACAGGAGAAATTGTACAACAAATTGTGGGGTTCATTTTCTCTGGAGAACACTAATACTCCATATGTAGTTGGAAACTTCTGTTTAGGCACATGGCAGTACTCAGTGTGGAATGAGCTCTATTTGATTTTTGGAGCACAAGTTTTGCTAGATTAGATTGTGGGTATCATGTCACATTAGGAGAGCTTCTGATATGCCAAAAAAGCAGAAACTTCCACTAGTGCCCCCATTTTAGAAACTACACCCCATGAGGAATTCATTTTAGTGGTGTAGTTATTTTAAACCCTCATGTGATTCATAGAATGTTATAACATTGGGCTGTGAAAATGAAAAAATTACATGTTTTTTACTAATGTTGTTTTTGCCCCCCATTTTCAAAAGGGTCAATAGGATAGAATAGGCCACATAATGTATAATACAAAGTCTCCTGATTACGTTGATACCCCATGTGTGGACAGAAACTACTTTTACCACAGTGCAAAGCTCAGAAAGGAAGTAGCATCATGTTTTAGTGCAGATTTTGCTGAAATGTTTTAAAGTTAAGTTGGGATAGCCTCTAAGGTTTCAGGACAGCAAAAGCCCCTCATAATTTTACAAACTATCATATATACTCGAGTATAAGCCGACCCGAGTATAAGCCGACCGCCTAATTTTGCCTCAAAAAACTGGGAAAATTTAATGACTCGAGTATAAGCCTAGGGTGGGAAATGCAGCAGCTACCGGTAAATGTCAGAAGTAAAAATAGATACCAATGAAAGTAAAATTAATTGAGGCATCAGTAGGTTGTGTTTTTGAATATCCATATTGAATCAGAAGCCCCATAAAGTTTATGATGGCCCCATAAGATGCTCCATATTAAAATATGCCCCATATAATCCTGCATAAAGGTTGATAATGGCCCCATAAGATGCTCCATAGACACATTTGCCCAATATAATGCTGCACAAACGTTGATTATGGCCCCATAAGATGCTCCATACAGACACTTGCCCCATATAGTGCTGCACAAACGTTGATTATGGCCCCATAAGATGCTCCATACAGACACTTGCCCCATATAGTGCTGCACAAACGTTGATTATGGCCCCAGACACTTGCCCCATATAGTGCTGCACAAACGTTATGGCTCCATAAGATGCTCCATACAAACACTTGCCCCATATAGTGCTGCACAAACGTTGATTATGGCCCCATGCAGACATTTGCCCCATGTAGTGCTGCACAAACATTGATTATGGCCCCATATAGACATTTGCCCCATATAAAGCTGCACAAACGTTATGGCCCCATAAGATGCTCCATACAGACACTTGCCCCATTTGCTGTTGCTGAGATAAAAAAAAAATCACATACCTCTCCGTCGCTCAGGCCCCCGGAACTTTCAATATTCACCTGACTTCGTTCCGGCGCCGCTGCATCTTCAGCGTCTTCTGCACTGACGTTCAGGCAGAGGGCGCGCACTAACCACGTCATCACGCCCTCTGACCTGAGTGTCACTGCAGAAGACGCTGAAGACGGAGCTGCGCCGGAACGAGGAGCAAGTGAATATCTTGCAGTGCTCCCCATCCCCATTATACTCACCTGCTCCTGGCGCTGTGCAGTCCCTGCTTCCCCAGCGCCGCAGCTTCTTTCTGTACTGAGCGGTCACCGTTACCGCTCATTACAGTAATGAATATGTGGCTTCACCGCTATGGGAGGTGGAGCTGCATATTCATTACTGTAATGAGCGGTACCATGTGACCGCTCAGTACAGAAAGAAGCTGGGGCGCCGGGGAGCCAGGGACCACGCCAGGAGCAGGTGAGTATAATTAGACAGCCCCCGCTCCCTCTCCCCTGCCGACCCCTGGGTATGACTCGAGTATAAGCCGAGAGGGGGACTTTCAGCCCACAAAAAATGGGCTGAAAATCTCTGCTTATACTCGAGTATATACGGTATATTTACAAATATATGGTGGACTCTTCGAGCAACAGTAATGCCAAAATGTGGACGCTAACTGTGGTTTAGGGACATTGTGGTGCTCAGAAGGGAAGGGAGCATTTGAATTTGGGAGAACAAATTTTGCTAGATTTCTTTTGGGAGGAAGCAATGTCTCTTGTTAAGAGCCTTTAGGTTACCAGTAATGTGGAAACCACCTAGATTTCAGATGATATCTGAGTGGGGCTTGTTTTTGTGGGTTGAGTTGAAACTTTTATTGGTAACATTTTAAGGTACAGAGAGAAAATTTTGGATCAGTTCACGTTTATCCTGTGCTCTATGCTGAGCACTTACATAAGGGATTTCCATTTAAATCTCCAAAATACATCATTCAGACAGAATATGATGACTCTGTTCACAATAATAAGGCAGGTGGAGTTACTCTTGACTACATCTGGCTTGTGACAGGCGGTGTCCATCTTTTCCTATCGCCACGACAGCACCTACAGGATTTAAAGGGGTGGTCCCCCTCACCACTCCAGTTTGGGTTCCTGTCCTAGATGGGAACAGACAGGTGCGGAAAGCACGGATTTCTTACCCAGGTCCTCCAGCCTCTGCTCGGTATCTGTGGGAACGGCAGAGTCAGGGTCGCTGGAAGCAGCGTTGGGGGTGTTCTGTTTCAGACCCCTCCTCGTCTGGCCATGTGGAGACACGATCTCAGGGGTCGTGTGAGCGCGGCGCCGGCTTGGCGTCTCTTCAGCGCTGATGACCCGGAAGTAGAAGGTAAGACTTCCGGGGGAAGCCGGGGAGGAGGTGCGGCTGCTAGTATTAGAACAGCGGAGGCTGTGGAGGAAATGTGCGGCAAGATGTCCTCAGTTGGGGACACAGAGCACCTTCAGGTGGAGGTGCCTGAGCAGCGCAAGAAGAGTGAGCAGCCGCTCCAGAAGCAGCAGCAGTGTGGTACGGGGGCAGAAGCATGCAAGTGCCCTGCGTCACGTATGGATTCACCTCCTCAGAGACCGGTACTACTCAGTTCAGCCTTGGTGAGTGTTAACAAAGAACACCTAGTAGCTGATATGGTCCGTTTTTTCTTGTGCTTTATTATAGGCCAAGAAGACAGCTAAATCTAAACATAAGCAGTGTGCCTTATGTGCAGTTCCTTTGCCTGATAGCTATGATAAGAGGCTTTGCCAGGCTTGTATATGTCGGACCTTAGAGGAAGAGGCTCCCCTTCGTGCATCAGACCTCAGGGCGGTCATCAGGGAAGAAATTAATTATTCCCTTAAAGGCAGGCGGCAGGAGAGATCCATTGAAGTATCGCCAGGATCTAGCCCGTCTTTGCAGGAGGGAGAATGTTCACGTTCCTCATCATCATCCTCTTCGGATGAAGAGGGAAGACCATGCTTTTCGGTGGATGGTATAGATGTGTTGATAAAGGCGGTTCACACAACCATGGGGGTTGCAGAGAACAAGGAGCCAAGGTCGACCCAGGATATAATGTTTGCGGGATTGTGCCAGAGAAATCGTAGGTCATTTCTAGTAGTGGACACGGTCAAGGACCTAATTAAACGAGAATGGGATAAACAGGATAATGATTTCTACCATCATCAGCAAAGAGAAGATACCCTTTTGATGATAAGGTTCTAGCTGAGTGGGTCAAGGTTCCTAAGGTGGACGCGGCCGTGGCTTCCACATCTAAATCAGGCTCTTTACCGTTAGAAGATGTAGGCCTTCTAAAAGATCCCTCTGA
The DNA here is from genome assembly GCF_051348905.1 of Ranitomeya variabilis. Taxonomy (NCBI): domain Eukaryota; kingdom Metazoa; phylum Chordata; class Amphibia; order Anura; family Dendrobatidae; genus Ranitomeya; species Ranitomeya variabilis. The sequence continues at coordinate 809,010,453 of NC_135233.1, forward strand.
TAGAAAGGCGGACATGTTTCTTAAAAAGGTTTGGGAATCATCGTCGGGTGCGTTTAAACCTGCTATTGCTAGTACCTGCACTGCCAGATCGGTTATGGTCTGGGTAACTCAGTTGGCGGAACAGCTAAATACTAAAGTACCCAGAGACAAATTGCTGGATTCCCTGTCCCAGATTCGGGAGGGTGTGGCATATTTGGCGGATGCGTCGGTAGACTCCCTAAAACTTGCAGCCAGATCAGCGGGGCTCTCGAATGCTGCCCGGCGAGCCCTATGGCTTAAGACCTGGAAAGGGGATGCTCAGGCTAGAGCTAAACTATGTACGATTCCATGCAGGGGTGAGTACTTATTTGGCCCTGTGCTGAACGACATTCTCGCCAAGGCAGAGGATAGGAAGAAGGGATTTCCTAACGTATTCAATCCCACTTTTAGGAATACCTTCAGGAGACGCATGCTCTACCGAAGACCCTATTCAAACCGGGATTGGGAGTCGACGGAACCAAGGAAGAAAGGTTCAGACTTCAATACATCATCATCATCTTCAAGACGTAGATGCAATTACCGTTAAATCACAACTTCCAGTAGGGGGCAGATTAAGATATTTCTATAGTCAATGGGCCAGAATAACTTCTAGCAGCTGGATTCTGGGTATAGTTGCATCAGGATTAAAATTAGAATTTCGGGAGATACCTCCTGATTACTATGTATTGACTGCCCTCAATTCTTCAAATCAACAGGGGGCCCTGGAAAGAGAGGTTCAGCTGTTGAGACAGAAGGAGGTTATTGTAGAGGTACCGAAAGATCAAGAAGGAGAGGGATTTTATTCCCCTTTATTTTTGATTTCCAAGCCTGATGGGTCCTTTCGAACCATCATAAATTTACGAAAGCTGAACAAATTTCTACAATACCATGCCTTTAAAATGGAATCCATTAAATCAGCGACTAAACTTCTTTTTCCCAGGTGTTATATGACAGTCCTGGATCTAAAAGATGCGTACTACCATCTGCCCATTCACAAGGATCACCAGCGGTTCCTCAGAATGGCGGTGCTCTTGAACAATCCGGTCAGACATTTTCAATTTACGGCAATGCCATTTGGATTGTCTATGGCACCGAGGGTGTTTACTAAGATCATTGCGGAAGTAATGGCCTATATCAGAGAACAAGATACATTAGTTATACCCTACTTCGATGATTTCCTGGTAGTGGGAAATTCATATTTCCAGTGTAAGATTCGCCTAAACTGTATAATATCATCTCTGCAGGACCTGGGTTGGCTGGTCAACCTAAAGAAATCAAAACTAGAGCCATCAACGAGTCAGACTTTCCTCGGTATTCTACTAAATTCAGAGGATCAGTTATGTCTCCTTCCAGAAGAGAAAAAGCAGAGGATTATGCACAAAGTCAGGACTGTAAGAAAATATCCAGATCTGACCTTGAAAGACGCAATGTCCCTTCTGGGGTCATTAACATCATGTATACCGGCCGTTCAGTGGGCTCAATTCCACACTCGGGTATTGCAAATCCAGATCTTAGAGGCGGAAAGAAGTCTTCAAGGTCGCCTGAACGGAAGACTCAGATTATCCACCGCCACTCTTTACAGTATGAAATGGTGGCTAAATATGGGACATTTGTCAAAAGGGGTACATTGGGGAATAGTACTAGACAACACGGTCACAACCGATGCCAGCCCGATAGGATGGGGAGCTCACATAGGAGATATTTGGACACAAGGGCAATGGTCTCTCCTAGAAACCCAAAGATCCTCAAATTGGAAGGAGCTTACGGCAGTAAAATATACCCTACTCAGGTGGCTACCGATCCTGCGGGATTCACATGTAAGGGTACAGTCAGACTACATGACAGTAGTGGCATATCTCAACCATCAGGGAGGGACAAGGTCAAGATCTTTAATGAACGCCACCGCAGACATACTCGGCATAGCCGAAGCTCACTTCCTCTCTCTATCAGCAGTCCACATAAGAGGAGAACACAATACAGAGGCAGATTACCTCAGCCGTCATTCTCTACATCAAGGAGAATGGTCTCTAAATCGGCTAGTGTTCAGATAGTGGGTCTTTGGGGGTTACCCGTTATAGACCAGGAAGTTTGCATCCCTTCTGGTAGCAGACAAACCTTGTATAGTGGACTCCCTTCAGGCTCATTGGGATTTCCCTCTAGCATATGCATTTCCCCCAATGTGTCTGATTCCTCTAGTTCTCAAGAAGATCAGGGAGGAGAGGGCGAGAGTAATCCTGATTGCCCCCTTCTGGCCCAGGAGGGCATGGTTCTCCCTACTCAGGGCAATGTCAGTGACTGACCCTTGGGTGTTGCCCTCGAGTCCGGAACTTCTCTCTCAAGGTCCATTTCGTTACCCCAATGTGGAGTCTCTGCATCTGATGGCGTGGAATTTGAGAGGGAGTTGCTAGAGAGAAGGGGTTTTTCAAACGCCTTAATATCTACCCTTTTAAGTAGCCGAAAAGAAGTTACTACTAAAATTTATTCTAAGGTCTGGAAGAAGTTCCTTGCCTTTCATCAACATCCATTAACAGACAAGGTTCCAATTCTGGCAATTTTGGAGATCTTACAGAAAGGCCGAGAATTGGGGTTGGCGGTAAATACCCTTAACGTACCTTCACACTAAGCGACGCTGCAGCGATATCGACAACGATGCCAATCGCTGCAGCGTCGCTGGAGAGCTGTCACACAGACAGCTCTCCAGCAACCAACTATGAGGAAGTCCCCTGGTAACCAGGGTAAACATCGGGTTACTAAGCGCGGCCCTGCGCTTAGTAACCCGATATTTACCCTGGTTACCTTTGTAAAACATTGCTGGCATCGTTGCTTTTGGTTTCAAACACGACGATACACACCGATCTGACGACCAAATAAAGTTCTGAACTTTCAGCAACGACCAGCGATATCACAGCAGGATCCAGATTGCTGCTGCGTGTCAAACACAACGATATCGCTATCCAGGACGCTGTTACGTCACGGATCGCTATCGTTATCGTTGCAAAGTCGCTTAGTGTGAAGGTACCTTTAGAGTTCAGGTATCAGCCCTAGGAGCATTATATAACAGCAATGTGGCGGGAAATAGATGGGTATCTAGATTTATTAAAGCTAGTGAATGTAGTAACCCTGTTCATATTGCTAGATTACCGCCATGGGATCTAAATTTGGTTTTGGATGCTTTAACAGAACCCCCCTTTGAGCCGTTAGATTCTGTCTCCATTAAAATTTTAAAATTTTAACTTTAAAGACGGTTCTTCTAGTAGCTTTAACTTCCGCTAGAAGAGTGAGTGATATGCAAGTATTGTCAGTAGATCCTCCCTATCTAATGGTCTTTCAGGATAGGATTGTTTTAAAACCAGATCCAGCATATTTACCAAAAGTAGCTTCTAAATTCCACAGAAGTCAAGAGATATATTTACTATCATTTTGTGACAATCCAACAGAAGAACAGAAATGTCATATGCTAGATGTTAAAAGAACAGTATTACAATACTTGCACAAGACAGAACCTTGGAGGAAGAGTAGGGCTCTGTTTGTTTCCTTCCAGAATCCAAGGAAAGGGACGAGCGTAACAAAAGGTTCTATCGCCAGATGGATCAGAGATGCAATATGTCTTGCCTATTCTGCCAAAGGTCAAATACCACCGGAAGGCATCAAGGCCCACTCCACTCAAGCCATGGCCCATCCTGGGCGGAGAAAACAGACGTCTCCATAGACGTGATATGTAAGGCGGCAACGTGGTCATCTCCTTCCACCTTTTATAAACATTACCGTCTTGATCTATCATCTAAGGCCAACTTAGAGTTTGGCCGTTCAGTACTTACTTAGTGCTGTAGTCCCTCCCAGGTGATTAGTCTTTGAAAGTCTCTCGTAGGGTGCTGTTGTGGCGATAGGAAAACCGGTTTTTACTTACCGGTAATAGGATTTTACAGAGTCCACGACAGCACCCGCACATTCCCCCCCCCCCCGGTAGTTAATCACTGGATTCCTGCACTCTGTTGGAAGGTGTGCCTTTTAGTTTTCACTCTTTAGAGGTGATGGTATTTAGTAATGTTTAAGTATATATGATTGTGTACTAACTCAATGGCGGTGTCCCTTATACTCTGAAACACAAACTGGAGTGGTGAGGGGGACCGCCCCATTAAATCCTGTAGGTTCCTGTCTAGATGGTGGGCGGATCCCCTCTCTCGTAGGGTGCTGTCGTGAACTCTGTAAAATCCTATTACCGGTAAGTAAAAAGGTTTCTAGAGGTGCACAAAATTGTGGTCAACTATGCTCTTGTGTATGTCTAAAGTCACAGAAACCACCGAATCATAAGCCAAAGTGATGCATCTTCCTCAATACAATGAATCTTCCGTCTAGGGTTTTGTTGGAATTACGGTTTTTGGAGATTTAGATGGAAACCCCAATGTGCTTAGTGTTGAGCGCAGCTTAAATGTGTAACAAAACTTAATGTGATTTTTGGGATGCAGAATAATCAAATTAACATCACTTGAAGTGCTGCTTTTATTTATTTTTATGACGCTTATTTTGCGCTATAAGTGATAAGATGACTTTAAAGGGACTCTCACCTGAATTTGGAGGGAACAATTTTCAGTCATATGGGCTGGGTTTTCGGGTGTTTGATTCACCCTTTCCTTACCCGCTGGCTGCATGCTGGCTGCAATATTGGATTGAAGATCATTCTCTGTCCTCCATAGTACACGCCTGTGTAAGGCAAGATTTCCTTGTGCAGGCATGTACTACGGAGGACAGAGAATGAACTTCAATCCAATATTGCAGCCAGCATGCAGCCAGCGGGTAAGGAAAGGGTGAATCAAACACCCAAAAACCCCGCCCATATGACTGAAAATTGTTCCCTCCAAATTCAGGTGACAGAGTCCCTTTAATCTTTGGGTCAGTCCGATTTTAAATCATATATTATATTATATTATACTATAATATATCTAATATATAAAGCTGAATGTGTGTATGTGTGTATGTATGTCCGGGATTGGCATCTGAACCGTCGCAGCTACAGGCACAAAATTTTGCACAGTCACACGTCTGGACCCCGAGAGCGTCAAAGCTATGTTGTGAGGTGAAATTTTAACCCCGCGCTTTCCAATTCACCCAACAATTTTGCCCCTATCTCCATAATGGGGAAAAAATGAAAGGAAAAGTGTTGGAGGCAAATTAACAGCTGCCAGATGTGAACAAGGGGGACTTAAAGAATGACAGCGATGGCGCCAAAGAGTATATACTGTACAGTTGCTAAGGTGGGGCCCCGACATGGGATAATCACCACACCACCACGGGGATATGAACACACACACAAAATGCGCCACACACTACCACGTGCTCGAACACATATACCACCCTCAGCGCACATTTCACCACACATACACCAACCTCGCCACATAAAAGTCGAAACACAAAAGTCGCCGCTCAAAACTCGCCACGCGCAAAACTCTCCACATGCAAAACTCGCCACACGTGCAAAACTCACCTCATGGAAAACTCGCCACACGCAAAACTTGCACACGCGGAAAAATTGCCACATGCACAAAAGTTGCAACACATGCAAAAGTTGCCTCACACAAAACTTGCACATACTCAAAAGGCACCACACATAAAACTCGCCACGCGCAAAACTCGCCATGCGCAAAACTTGCTGCACACAACTTGCTACACTAACCTGTCACATGCAACTCGACACACAAAAAGTTGCTATACGCATGTCGCCACACAAAACTCATCTCACAAAAGTCGCTACATGCATGTCGCCACACGCAACTCAACACACACAACTTGACACACGAAACTCGCCCTAAAACACACACAAGTCTGGTATTATCCTTCAAAAATAAAAAAATCTGATTAATAAGCAGACAAACTACAAGAGCAACAAATGTACCATATAGGAATCCGGCAGCTGTCAGTCACATGACCAGTCTATTATGTGTATGTGTGAGCTAATATATACTGCCAGGGGGTGGGCTTACTGTTGGCTGGGGATTTATCAGGCTGCCAATTTAGCTTACAAATACTGAGGTAAAAATACTGACCAAATAACGTGTGAACGAGGTCTAATACAGGAGGAGATGACATACAGATATATACTATATACAGGAGGAGATGACACACAGATATATACTATATACAGGAGAGATGACACACAGGTATATACTATATAGAGGAGGAGATGACATACAGGTACATACTACATACAGCAGGAGATGACATACAGGTATATACTATATACAGGAGTAGATGACATACAGGTATATACTATATACAGGAGCAGATTACCTACAGGTATATAGTATATACAGGAGGAGGTGACATACAGGTATATGCTATGTATAGGAGGAGATGACATACAGGTATATACTATATACAGGAGGAGATGACACACAGATATATACTATATATAGGTGAGATGACACACAGGTATATACTATATACAGGAGGAGATTACATACAGGTATATACTATATATAGGAGGAGATCACATACAGGTATATACTATATACAGGGGACATGACACACAGCAGGTATATACTATATACAGGAGATGACATACAGGTGTATACTATATATAAGGGAGATGACAAACATGTATATACTGAGGTGAAAATGAGAGGTGTGAGGTGAAAATGAAAAGGTGTGAGTGCAAAATGAGAGGAGTGAGGTATAATAGTGGAGTGATCGGAAAATGACAGATGTGAGGTCGAAATGACAAGTGTTAGGGGGGAATGAGAGGAGTGAGGGGGAAAATAAGAGGAGTGAGGGGGAAAATGAGAGGCGTGATGGGAAAATAAGAGAAGTGAGGTGCTATAACTAACCACAGATATTTACTATGCCCAGGCAACGCCGGGCTCTTCAGCTAGTGTGTATATATATATATATATATATATATATATATATATATATATATATATATATATATATATATATATATATATATATATATATATATATAATTTTTTTTCTTTTTCTACGTTTACAAGCAAAAAAAATTACGTCTATGAAAATATAATTTTGAATCCGCATATTTTGAAAAACTATAATTTTTCTATTTTTTTTAGCCTACAAGCATGTTAAGACTAGTGTTTTGCCAGATAGGTTGATGGTTTTTATTGGTACTTTTTGGGTTCCATAACTATTTTTGATCAATTTTCTGTTCTAATTTTTGAGACAGAATGAACAAAATACAGCAATTTAGGATTTTTTTTATTTATTTTACACCGTTCACTGTATGATTTAACTAATTAGACAGCTTTATGCTTCAAGTCAATACAGTGATACCACATTTATGTAGTTTTGTTATATTTTGCTGCTTTTGTTTCACCATAGTTTGGGAGCTATAGCGGTTTTATTTTTCCATTGACTGAGCTGAGTGGAGGCTTGTTTTTCCCTTCACCCATGACAGCACTACCTGAGAGAGGGTCTGCCCATCCAGGACCGGAAACCCATTGTAATATAAGGGTGACACCTCTCCTTCACATCAGTCAGTTTCCTGTTCTTAATGGGAGACCTCAAGAAGAAAAGGTGCTGCTGAAAGTGTCTCAGGTCTGGAAGCGCCACCCCAGAGCCTTAGATGATTGACACAGTAGTCAGCAAGAACTCCAGGGGGTCCACTGCTTACACGCTGCTTGGATCTCCGCATAATTATGGCTATCCACGCGATGGTAAGTCCTGTTGTGTTATGCGCTGAGTGAATCCTGGAAGCGGCGCCAGTGCACAGCGCGTCACATGGCGCGCCCTGATGACACTGTGCCTAGTAACTTCCCCGTCCATGTGACATGCAGGAAGTGTCACATGTTGCTACAGGCACAACATTTAAAAGGAGGCTTATTAAAGTAAAGGCTGTGATGCTCCAACTCTCCTCTATAGTGGAGGAGAAACAACAGCAGCAGGACCCACAGGAGTGAGCAGTCATACGAGTAAGAATGGAAGTAAGACCAGCCAGAGATCCAGAGACTGCAGGAAGGGACAACCTTTGACCTGATCCAGATCCAGTATCCTTGATTATGAGCGGATGGTGACTAATCTACGAGAAAATTCATTGTTGCTAATTGGGCCCCCTTGTTTGGTTATTTTTTAGGAAAGGCCTAGGAAAGTGGTTTTAAAGTCTAAAAATAAAGAAAGTGCGCTTTGCAAAACCCCATTACCATCCTACTGGCAGAAAGGTATGCGTACACCTTGCATTCAAAAGGCAAGGAGGAGGCCCCTGATTTTGCTTTAAACCTAAAATCAATCATTAGCAGAGGTCAAAGATTCCCTTAAAACCCTGATACAAACAGGTACTAGAAGAGGAGACCTAGACAATGATCTCCTAATTCAGATGAATCCCCTGGAGTATGTGAAGAATCTGATTCAGGTTCCTCCCGCTGCCCCCCCCACACACACACCTCTCCCCCTTCATCATTTGAGGATGAGATTGGTTGAAGACCATGTTTTCCCATTTGAGACATGAGTAAATTAATTAAAGCTGTAAGAACCGCCATGGGGCTTTTAGAAACAAAAGACCCTAAATCAATTGAGGATATCCTGTTCAGAGAGGGGGGCTGAAACACAGAAGGAAGTGTACATCCCTGATAAATGAGAAAGTTAAAAAGTAAACTCATTAGGGAACGGTGGAAGAGACCTGATAGGAAGACCTCAATGACCTCATCCCTGAAGAGAAAATACCTGTTTGAAGAGGAGGCTACCTCATTCTGGGATAAAAGCTCAAAGATTGATGTACCAGTAGCTAAATATTTGAAAAAATCTACCTTGTCCTTTAAGACCTGGGTATTTTTACGGTTCAGTTAGACAGGGTGTCAGATGTTTCCCATGTGCCTCTCGGGCAGCTATTAGCAGGTGGACTGAGACCCGTCATAGCAGGAACCTGTGCTACAAGATCTGTGATGGTCTGGATACAACAGCTGGAGAAGCAGCTTAAAGACCATGTCCCCAGGGAAAGGATCCTATCTAATCTACCATTAGTGCAAGGGGCATCAACCTTTCTAGCAGACTCCTTAGCGGACTCAATGAACATCAAGATATACTGTTCTCGCTAACTCACCTAGGTTAAAATGCTGGCCAGGGGATGCACAGTGAAAATCTTAGCTATGCTCCATTTCCTGTGAAGGAGAGTTTCTCTTTGAGCAAACACTGGATGACATCCTAAAGAATGCTGGGAATACAAAGAAAGAGTTCCCCAGTTTGCTGATATCCACTTTCAGGAGTAGTTCCTTTCAGTGGAAGAAATATATCAAAGGAAATCAGCCTAAAAGTCAACAATTGGGATAATAAGAAATCCCAGGTTCATGTTTTGGGGGTCCCTCAGAGAGGAAAAAGACCTCACAATGTTGTCATAATCCAGGTGGGAGGAAGGCTCTCCTCCTTTCTTTTGGACTGTAAGAAAATTTCATTGAGCAGCTGGATATTGAATATAGTAAAAAGATTATTTGAAGCCGGAGTTTCACTCAACGCCTCAGTGGTCTATAATAACATCTTCCAGGAGGCCACGCGAGGAACTGTTGGCCTTGGAAAAGGAAGTTCTGAGTCTGGTCGAGAAGCAAGTCCTTGAAGAGATTCCCAAAGAAGAAGGCAGGGGATTGTCTTTCCCCCTTTCCCCTTTTTCTGATAAGAAAGAAAAAAAACAAAAAAAAAAAAAAACAAAGCTGAACCTTCAGAATGATTATCAATTTAAAAAGGCTAAACTTTTTTTGATTCATCGTCACTTCCAGATGGAATCAATAAGGACTACTATAAGACTCCTGTTCCCAGACTGCTTCATGTTGGTATTGGATGTGAAAGGTGCATACAACCATGTGGCGATTCATGTAGTTCATCAGAATATCGAAGAGTTGCTCTACCCATGGGAGGGGGCATGAGAATTTTCAATTCAGAGCTCTTCCCTTTGGCCTCTCTTTGGTGCCAAGGATATTCATAAAAATTGTGGTAGAGATGATGGCTCGTATTCGAGAACAGGACACACTGATCATCCTATTCCTGGATGATTTTTGGATTATAGGGAGTTCAGTAGAGCACTTCAACACCCAGCTTCTAAGATTCAGGACTATCTTAGCAGAGTTTGGATGACTCTTAAATCTGGAAAAATCAAGGTTAAAACTGTTAAGTGTGTACCCTTCTAGGTCTCATTCTGGACTCAACAACCTAGATGTGTTTTCTTCCAGAAGAGAAGAAACACAAGATAATGTCCTTGGTTTACTCAGCATTAAACAGGCCAAACATGTCAAGAGGGCTGTGTCTTTTTGTAGGGTCCCTGACGACATGCATCTCGCAGTATTATGGGTTCAGTTGCATTCCCTGCAAATACAGTGGAAAGTATTGACAGGGCAAAAGCGATTAGTAGGGCATTTGGAAAGAAAGATGAATCTCTCCTTGACAACACTCCCTGCTGTGATGGTTAGAGAGAAAATCTGGCAGTAGGGGGTCCCCTGGGTAACTCCAATAAGTGATACCATAGCAACAGATGCAAGCAAGACTGGATGGGGGGCACATCTAAGAGAGTGTGTAGATGAACCAGGAAGGAAAGGATTCTTCCAATATGAGACAGCTGTTAGCCATGAGGATGACATTAGAGAAGTTTCTTCCTATACTTGAGGGCTGTCATATTCGGGTATTGTCAGACAACCGAGTGACTGTGGCATATTTAAACCATCAGGGGTGAACGAGATCTCGCTCTTTGTTGAAGACAATATGGGGCATTTTTTGTATGGCAGACCAAAACCTCTCTTCCCTGACAGCACTTCACATAAAGGGGAAAGAAAATAACAAGACAGAGTCAGAACCAGATAAGGCAGGGAAATGGTCCCTGAACCCCGAAGTATTCAACCAGGTTGTAGATCAGAGGGGGGTTCCAGAAACAGACCTGTTCACCAACAGGGAAAACAGGAAAGTAGACAGATTCTTTAGACCCAAGAGAGGAGCCTTATTCAGTGAATTCTTTCCAGATAACATGGGGACCCGGCCTTGCCTATGGCTTTCCTCCTATAGTAGTGATGGCATCAGTTCTGAGGAAAATCAGGGAACCTAGGGCAAAGGTGATATTAATAGCTCCATTTTGGACCAAGAGACCATCGTTTTATTGGATGAGACAGATGTCGATTTCAGATCCTTAGATCCTATCTGTGATCTTGAATTTGCTCTCTCAGGCCCAGTTTATCACCCACATGTTTAAGGTCTCCATTGAAAGTTGTTGACAGGGCAGGGGTTCTCCCAGAGGTTGATATTTAGCTTTTTGAAGAGGAGAAAGCCTGTAACCACTAAGATATATGGTAGAACATGGAAGCCATTCCTATCTAGTTCAGGGGAGAAATTTCATGGAAAAATCCCCAAACGATCTATGCTAGAAGTTCTGCAAAAAAGTGTTCAATTGTAATCTAGCAGCCAATAGTTGGATTTTGTGTTTTATAAAATCCTGGCAAAGGCCTAGACCGATCCCTAGCCCAATTCCTCTTTGGGATTTGATTCTAGTTCTAGAAACTGACGAAAAGCCCATTTGAGCCCTTAGTGGAAGCTTCCATCAAAAATCTCACCCTTAAGGTCATTCATAATACTCATAGCATTGACGTCAGCACGTATGGTCAGTGATGTTCAGGTCTTGTCAGTAAATCCCCCATATTCTCAGGTGCTGGAAGATAGAGTGGTCTTGAGACCTGACCCGGCCTACATACCAAAGGTGGCTAAGAAGTTCCATAGGACTCAACCCAAGAGAAGAATCGTTCCATGCATTAATGTCAGAAGAGCCCTAATTAAATATAGCAACAAAAGGATGGAGAAAAACAGTGTTCTTGTCCTTTCAGATGGCTAGGAAAGGGCTTAAAGTCTCAAGGAGCACCTTAGCAAGGTGGGTTAGGGAGGCCATAGGCATAGCTTATTTGGCTAGTAGTGTCAGTGCCAGAAGGCATTAAAGCTCATTTTATTCGAGTGTTTGTGACTTCTTGGGCAAAGAGGGCGGAGGTATCAATTGACCAAATATGTAAGGCAACAACTTGGTCCTCTCTTTCAACCTTTTATAGGCACTACAGGCTGGATTTATCCTTCCCCCCCCCCTTCCCTATACTGAATGGTTATTCTATATAAATCTCCCAGGTGGTGCGGTCATGGGTGAAGGGGAAAAAAAATCTTAGTTATTTACCGGTAATGGGATTTTACAGAACCCATGACTGCCCTCTTATATTTCCCCTTATCATCGGTTGTGGGTGTACATTTTCATTTGGAATGATTTAATTTAGAGTGGTGATAATTTGGTGTAGGTATGTACTCGTACTAATGATAATGACTAATGACTAATATCATGCTCTGTAAACCAACTGATGCAAAGGAGAGGTGCCACCCTTTTATTTCATCCTGGATGAGTGGATCTTCTTTCAGGTGGTGCTGTCATGGGTTTTATAAAATCCCATTAGAGGTAAGTAACTAAGACTTTTTGATTGCTTCAAAGTGTCCATTACATTTATTTTTGTTTGATAGTATGATCAAAAACCATAATTTGTCAATTTTTTTTTCCCAAGTTCACTCCAAGGGTTAAAAAGTGTAACGGTTTTATATATTGGGTAGTTCCGCACACTGTAATTAGAAATGTGTACTTTTTTGTTTTTACATAAAAATGTGTGATTGCCATTGTAATATTTGTTTCATGATTTTTTGTTTATTTTAATATTTTTGCTTTTGTCCTTCTATGAGACTTGAACTTTTATTTATCTGGTCAATGGTCTCATGCATTGCAATGCATGAGGCCTGTACGCCTTATACTGGGAGATCACCTGTTAGACCCTGCTTCTGGCTGGATCTAATAAGCCAATGTAGCTGGCTGACCGGAGGTCATTATTTGACCTCCATCTTTCTTTTTTTTTTGTTTTATTTTTTGATTTAATTATTTACTTTACAAATTTAAATTTAGTCCCACTGTGCAACTTAACATTAATTACAGTGTGTCCGTAAACACATGGTGCAATTTTGACCAGTCACTGGAAAGCAACAAAAAGAGCTAGAAATGTGAAATCTGCTCCAAATAAAAGAAAAATTCTCCCAGTTTCATACCTATTCAATGCGGTTCGATGTGGGCTCCATTTGTTGCCCTACACCCATCCAAACGATAGTGAAGTTCTTTCCCCACACGGGTAAGCACGTCTGGCGTAACAGAGTGAATAACGTCTGTGATTTTCTGTTTTCTGGATGGTCGCCTCATCGCTAAACACAATCTTCTGCAAAAATCTTGCATCATAGTTGATCTCATGAAGCATATCTGTAGCAAATGCGCATCGTTTGGGTCTGTCCGCCGGTTTGATAGTGTACAACAGCCGTAATTTGTACCCACGTAAAACAGAGATGTTTCTTTAAAACCTTATGAACTGTAGTCTTGCTTAGGTGTAATTGTCGAGCACACGCACAGATTTTTTAGGGCTCCTTAGCTATCCCGTATAGCCTCTACAGACTCGTCACTGACTGATGGCCTACCAGAACGGGGTTTCTCCACCAAACTGCCGGTTTCCTTCAACTGCTTTTCCCACCAAGTAATGTTGTTCCTATGTGGTGGCGCTTCATTATAAACGCGCCGTTATTCACATAGCACTTTGGTCATGGATTCGAATTTAGCGAGCCACAGAACACACTGAACTTTTCTCTGTACCATCCACTTCTCGACTGGCATGGAAAACCACACAGCTGGCATAAGCTTGTGGTTGCATGAGGTCACAGACCTGGCAGCTTATTAGTTCAGTTTATCAGGGGTTAATCTGACTGGGGGTTCAGCAACAGCCTAAATGAGTTTGTGTTGTTTGATTGGTTCTTGTTATCTCTCCTCATGAACAGGTCTGATATGATTGGGCCAGAAAAAGGGCGCCAAAATGTAAACTATAAATAGATCCTGTGACTGGTGAAAAGTGCACCATGACTTTACGGACACACTGTATTTGACCTGCTGTAATGACAACCTGACAACATCAGGCCCCCACCATGATGTCGCAGGGATGCCAATCGAAAGGGAGAGGGAGCTCCTTCTCTCTCTAGCCTTCTAAATGCTGCAAACACTATTTATATGTCGAGAAGGGGTTAAACACATTAGCAGCTACTGTAAATAGGTGATCAGCAATCTCTAACGTATTAATAAATTTTTTGTTGTATTTTTATTTTATTTTTTTAAGTAATCCAAATGAATTCAGCATTTGACCTTTAACCCCTTAAGCCCGTATGACGTACTATCCCGTCGAGGTGGGGTGGGCCTTAATTCCCGGTGACGGGATAGTACGTCATACGCGATCGGCCGCGCTCACGGGGGGAGCGCGGCCGATCGCGGCCGGGTGTCGGCTGCATATCGCAGCTGACATCCGGCACTATGTGCCAGGAGCGGTCACGGACCGCCCCCGGCACATTAACCCCCGGCACACCGCGATCAAACATGATCGCGGTGTACCGGCGGTACAGGGAAGCATCGCGCAGGGAGGGGGCTCCCTGCGGGCTTCCCTGAGACGATCGGTACAAGGTGATGTACTCACCTCGTACCGAACGTCTTCTCCCTGCAGGCCCCGGATCCAAAATGGCCGAGGGGCTGTATCCGGGTCCTGCAGGGAGCACTTCCGGGTCGGAGCAGGCTGCAGATGAAAGCTGCAGCCTGCACTGCTGTAAGTGAGATCGGAGATCTCACAGAGTGCTGTGCACACTGTGAGATCAGCGATCTGTAATGTCCCCCCTGGGACAAAGTAAAAAAGTAAAAAAAAAAAATTCCACATGTGTAAAAAAAAAATAAAAAAAATTCCTAAATAAATAATAATAAAAAAAAAAAATATTATTCCCATAAATACATTTCTTTATCTAAAAAAAACAAACAAAAACAATAAAAGTACACATATTTAGTATCGCCGCGTCCGTAACGACCCAACCTATAAAACTGGCCCACTAGTTAACCCCTTCAGTAAACACCGTAAGAAAAAAAAAAAAAAAACGAGGCAAAAAACAACGCTTTATTACCATACCGCCGAACAAAAAGTGGAATAACACGCGATCAAAAAGACGGATATAAATAACCATGTTACCGCTGAAAACGTCATCTTGTCCCGCAAAAAACGAGCCGCCATACAGCATCATCAGCAAAAAAATAAAAAAGTTATAGTCCTGAGAATAAAGCGATACCAAAATAATTATTTTTTCTATAAAATAGTTTTTATCGTATAAAAGCGTCAAAACATAAAAAAAATGATATAAATGAGGTATCGCTGTAATCGTACTGACCCGACGAATAAAACTGCTTTATCAATTTTACCAAGCGCAGAACGGTATAAACGCCTCTCCCAAAAGAAATTCATGAATAGCTGGTTTTTGGTTATTCTGCCTCACAAAAATCGGAATAAAAAGTGATAAAAAATGGTCACGTGTCCGAAAATGTTACCAATAAAAACGTCAACTCGTCCCGCAAAAAACAAGACCTCACATGACTCTGTGGACCAAAATGTGGAAAAATTATAGGTCTCAAAATGTGGAGACGCAAAAACTTTTTTGCTATAAAAAGCGTCTTTTAGTCTGGTTTCACACTTGCGTTTTTATCTGCATGCGTTTTTTTAAAAAACCGCATGTGTGAAAAAATACATGTAAACGCGGTAAAACGCATGCGTTTTTATAGAAAAACACAAGAAAACAAGAAAAAAACAAAAAACCCTAACCCTACCCCTAACCTGAAATACGTGGCACTGAAATACGTGGCACTGAAATATACGTTTATATACGTATATACGTATATAAGTGCCACGATATTTCAGTGGCCACGTATATAAGTGCCACGTATTTAAGTGCCACGTATTTAAGTGCCACGTATTTAAGTGCCACGTATTTAAGTGCCACGTATTTAAGTGCCACGTATTTAAGTGCCACGTATTTAAGTGCCACGTATTTACGTGCCACGTATTTACGTGCCACGTATTTACGTGCCACGTATTTACGTGCCACGTATTTACGTGCCACGTATTTACGTGCCACGTATTTACGTGCCACGTATTTACGTGCCACGTATTTTTCAGTGCCTGAAATACGTGGCACTGAAATACGTGGCACTGAAATACGTGGCACTGAAATACGTGGCACTGAAATACGTGGCACTGAAATACGTGGCACTGAAATATCGTGGCACTTAAATACGTGGCACTTAAATACGTGGCACTTAAATACGTGGCACTTAAATACGTGGCACTTATATACGTGGCACTTATATACGTGGCACTTATATACGTGGCACTTACATACGTGGCACTTACATACGTGGCACTTACATACGTGGCACTTATATACGTGGCACTTATATACGTGGCACTTATGACTGTCAGAAAATGTTCAGTAAACGGTTAGGGGTGAGGTTAGGGGTAGGGTTTCAGGTAGAATTGGGGAGTTTCCACTGTTCAGGCACATCAGGGGCTCTCCAAACGCGACATGGCGTCCAATCTCAATTCCAGCCAATTCTGCGTTGAAAAAGTAAAACAGTGCTCCTTCCCTTCCGAGCTCTCCCGTGCGTCCAAAAAGGGGTTTACCCCAACATATGGGGTATCAGCGTACTAGGGACAAATTGAACAACAACTTCTGGGGTCCAAGTTCTCTTGTTATCCTTGGGAAAATAAAAATTTGGGGGGCTAAAAATCATTTTTGTGGGAAAAAAAATATGTTTTATTTTCACGGCTCTGCGTTGTAAACTGTAGTGAAACACTTGGGGGTTCAAAGTTCTCACAACACATCTAGATAAGTTCCTTGGGAGGTCTAGTTTCCAATATGGGGTCACTTGTGTGGGGTTTGTACTGTTTGGGTACATCAGGGGCTCTGCAAATGCAACGTGACGCCTGCAGACCAATCCATTTAAGTCTGCATTCCAAATGGCGCTCCTTCCCTTCTGAGCTCTGTCATGCGCCCAAACAGTGGTTCCCCCCCACATAGGGGGTATCAGCGTACTCAGGACAAATTGGACAACAACTTTTAGGGTCCAATTTATCCTGATACCCTTGTGAAAATACAAAACTGGGGGCTAAATTTCATTTTTGTGAAAAAAAAAAAAAAATTATTTTCACGGCTCTGCGTTATAAACTGTAGTGAAACACTTGGGGGTTCAAAGCTCTCAAAACACATCTAGATAAGTTCCTTAGGGGGTCTACTTTCCAAAATGGTGTCACTTGTGGGGGGGTTTAATGTTTAGGCACATCAGGGGCTCTCCAAACGCAACATGGCATCCCATCTTAATTCCAGTCAATTTTGCATTGAAAAGTAAAATAGCGCTTCTTCCCTTCTGAGCTCTGCTATGCGCCCAAACAATGGTTTACACCCACATATGGGGTATCGTCGTACTCAGGACAAATTGCACAACAACTTTTGTGGTCTAATTTCTTCTCTTACCCTTGGGAAAATAAAAAATTGGGGGTGAAAAGATCATTTTTGTGAAAAAATATGATTTTTTATTTTTACGGCTCTGCATTATAAACTTCTGTAAAGCACTTGTTGGGTCAAAGTGCTCACCACACATCTAGATAAGTTCCTTAGGGGGTCTACTTTCCAAAATGGTGTCACTTGTTAGGGGTTTCAATGTTTAGGCACATCAAGGGCTCTCTAAATGCAACATGGCGTCCCATCTCAATTCCAGTCAATTTTGCATTGAAAAGTCAAATGGCGCTCCTTCCCTTCCGAGCTCTGCCCTGCGCCCAAACAATGGTTTACACCCACATATGGGGTATCAGCGTACTCAGGACAAATTGCACAACAATTTTTGGGGTCCAATTTCTTCTCTCACCCTTGGGAAAATAAAAAATTGGGGGTGAAAAGATCATTTTTGTGAAAAAATATGATTTTTTATTTTTACGGCTCTGCATTATAAACTTCTGTAAAGCACTTGTTGGGTCAAAGTGCTCACCACACATCTAGATAAGTTCCTTAGGGGGTCTACTTTCCAAAATGGTGTCACTTGTTAGGGGTTTCAATGTTTAGGCACATCAGGGGCTCTCCAAATGCAACATGGCGTCCCATCTCAATTCCAGTCAATTTTGCATTGAAAAGTCAAATGGCGCTCCTTTGCTTCCAAGCTCTGCCATGCGCCCAAACTGTGGTTTACCCCCACATATGGGGTATCAGCGTACTCAGGACAAATTGTACAACAACTTTTGGGGTCTATTTTCTCCTGTTACCCTTGGTAAAATAAAACAAATTGGAGCTGAAATAAATTTTGTGTGAAAAAAAGTTAAATGTTCATTTTTATTTAAACATTCCAAAAATTCCTGTGAAACACCTGAAGGGTTAATAAACTTCTTGAAAGTGGTTTTGAGTACCTTGAGGGGTGCAGTTTTTAGAATGGTGTCACACTTGGGTATTTTCTATCATATAGACCCGTCAAAATGACTTCAAATGAGATGTGGTCCCTAAAAAAAAATGGTGTTGTAAAAATGAGAAATTGCTGGTCAACTTTTAACCCTTATAACTCCGTCACAAAAAAAAATTTTGGTTCCAAAATTGTGCTGATGTAAAGTAGACATGTGGGAAATGTTATTTATTAAGTATTTTGTGTGACATATGTCTGTGATTTAAGGGCATAAAAATTCAAAGTTGGAAAATTGCGAAATTTTCAAAATTTTCGCCAAATATTCGTTTTTTTCACAAATAAACGCAAGTTATATCGAAGAAATTTTACCACTAACATGAAGTACAATATGTCACGAGAAAACAATGTCAGAATCGCCAAGATCCGTTGAAGCGTTCCAGAGTTATAACCTCATAAAGGGACAGTGGTCAGAATTGTAAAAATTGGCCCGGTCATTAACGTGCAAACCACCCTCGGGGCTTAAGGGGTTAAAAGACTACTTGAAATTGGAAGAAATAAAGTATTTTTTAGAAGGACAATTTAACAAGTTTTCTTGCTTTTTTAAGGTCAAACATCTGAAAATGTGAGGTAATTTGTGCAATCATGTTTCTATAGTGCGCCATCTGTATTTTTCTGATCTGTCAGTAATTCAGGTGAGCAGCTGCAGGGTTGCAGATGGTGACAAGACTTTTATCCCCATTGGATCTGTTTTTATTTATACCTTGCAAATAACAATAGGCTTAACTCTTGTTAATCCACAATTATCAAATGTAAAGCTATACTGGAAGTTTTTACAGTTAACGTATTTAGAATTTAACTTTCTGCTAATGTTTGCAAAGATTTGTTTGTGTTACTGAGGTGAATAGTTATTACATAGCCTGAGTTATGCTGTAGATTGTATATGATGGTGGTTCTATACCCATAACTCAGATACATTGTTTTTAAGATTAGCAGTAGGTTTGTTCAGAGCTAAAAACAAAGTTTGTGTGAACGTTTTAAGCTGTAGTGTTTGACCCCTTACTACACCAGTGTTTTTATAGCTGTCACTTTTCACCCTGTAGAACATTATGAAATTTTTTTAACATTTCAAAGACCAAATACGTGAAACAATGCTGTTATTGCACCTGAAATCTTCCTCCTGTAGCAGAATAAAACTGTGCCTTGATCCACTCAGTTGCATAAATTGGCAGCTTTAAAGTTAGGTCCAGAAATATTTGGACAGTGACACAAATTTTATCATGTTTACCAAAACATATTCAAGATAATTATATAATTAATATGGGCTTAAAGTGCATGCTCTACGATTTTAATTTGAGAATATCCACATCTTAAATGGAGTGTTTATGAATTACGTTTTTTTGTTTGTTTTTTTTTACTTCTTATAAGCTCACCTATTTTGGGACTCGATGACTTGGCAATTTTTTTTTCTTAAATAGAGCTTTGATTTTTTTTATTTTTTGTGCTCTATTTTAAATTTTTTGAAAGGGATGTGAATATAGTGTTAATAAAAAAAAAAATTATAAAAAAAATTAATTTCAAACTTGTTTTTTGTTTCCTTAATCAGCTCACTGCAGATCTGTGTGAATATAATTAATAACTTTTATTAAGAATAATGACATGCACCATGTGTAAACATTCATTTTATCAGCACATTTGTTACTGTAAAACCAATTGTATATAGTTTTTTTAGGTTTTACTATTTTCCCCATTAAAAACATTTGTTTGTGTCCCTATATTCTGAAAGTTATTACTTTATTTTTCTGACATCGGAACGTTTTAAGGTCTTGTTCTTTGCAGTATCAATTATGAATGTTTTTTTCTTTTTCTTTTTATTTCTCAATTTTTAGGGGTTTTTTTTACCAGTAATAAAGATCTTCTTTTTTTTTTTTTTTTTTTTAATTCCTTCTGGGTTCTAGAAGCTCCTAATAGCTGGCAAAATGCGCTGAATTATTACTGTTATTGTAAGACTGAGAGCCAACCTCTAAAGTCCTGCTTGTTCATACACGTTGCAGATGGGGCCATTTTTAGATCTTCAGCTAATATAGCAATCCATCAGCTCTCAGCTTGCACAGGAGTACTTGTGGGGTAAAAGTGTGTATCCTGCTTTCGTCTAACCACTTAAATGCTAATGTTAACATTGACTGTGACATCTAAGCGGTTAACTCCAAACCGTTAGCTGTGAAGTACAGATGCACTTAAGTAATTGATTTAACAAAAGAAAAACGCTCAATACACATGTTTTCATCAGGGGTTTGAGATTGTTGTAGACACAAGTCTCTGAAGGTACAGACTAATCTGCCAAAGTGATCGTGGTGTATACAGACAGCAAGCTGTTGTGTGGGTTTACAAGTCCGCGTTGGTTTTCAATGATTATTTTACCTGGGATGAAAGTCAGACCGCAAAAACTAGAGGAAGTTATGCTTAAATTCTGTTAATTACGGTACTAATACTTGTTTGAAAATCATGACAGTTTGCAATAAGACTATATGATAATCACTTTATTGTCACAGGGTGGAGTGTTTACACACAAGTCTGTAAAAATGTCATGCATCACGTGAACAATGTGCAGCAATATTCCGGAACACTTTGTATATTTCAACATTCAAATTAATGAATTCCTACAAGAAATCTACTATCTCAATCAAAAGTTTGGACACACCTGTTCATGCAATGCTTTTTCTTGTTCTCATTGGAAAATGTGCATTGTAGATTCAAACTAAAGACAATAAAACCGTGAAGTAAGACACATGGAAATAAGGAGTAAAGAAACGTGTGAAACCCAACCAGAATGTGTTAGGGTTAGATTCCTCAAAGTACCCCACTTTTACTCTGACTGTTTTATCGACCCTTTTAATTCATATGATTTCATGATGTAGTCACATGGAATATCTTCCAATGAACAAGTATGCCTTGTCAAGAGTTTATGCGAAATTACCGACCTTTAGAAAATGTTTGCAACCACCAGTTGTGTTTTGCAGAGGCAGTATTGGTGCACAGTTCCAATCAGTGCTGAGCCCTACTGCAAAACTATTCCAAGCCAGGACATGGCACAAACCGTTCAACTAGGTAAGAAGAAACAACTGTCCATCATTAAATAAAGACGTTAAAGACAGTCCAGCAGGTTGCTTGAACGTTGAACATTTGAGTTCTCATGAGGACCATGCCAGGAAAGTCCAAGAATTACCTCTGCTGCAGAGAATAATCAGTTATCAGTCGCATAAACCAGAAATTGAAAGCATCTCTGATACCATCCCTCATAAATGATGCACAAACATCACATTGCAGACACCTCTCAACATCAATTGTCCAGAGGTGTGCAAAAATCAAGGCTTTATGGTCAAATTGCTGCAAAAAATCCACTACTGAGGATCACAAACAAGGAAAATGTTTCTGACCAATTGGCACCATTACTGGACTTTTGATTATTAGGAGTCTGAACTGTGCTCTAATAAGGCAAAAATATGCTTTTCAGTACCAACTGCCTATCTTTGTGAGAAGCAGAAAAGGTGAGCGAATGAGCTGCCTATTGTGAAGCATTGAGGGAGATTTCTGATGGTGTGGGGGTGCTTTGTTACATTGTTGATTTATTCCAAATTCAATTGGAAAATCATAAACTGCACTCCTGTATGGGCTGGTGAGGTGCCTTGGTATGGTTCCAATCTGTGTATATAGTAGCAGTAAAATTTGGCACTTAATAGGATGCGTGGCAAAAGGTGTGAATTTATTTACAATAGGTCAATCAAAAAAAAAAAAACTGCTAATGACATTTCTGTCCTACATGGACCTTCTCCAGATAAATGTTGTAATGGGAAATGAGCATGTGATACTCACAAATGCCAGGTAAGAATACATGGACTGTGTCAGTTGAACAGGTATAAGGTGTCTGTGTTGTAGTATTGTGACTAAATGACTATCAGGAACGCATTTATCTGTTGAAGGTCCATGTAAGACCGAAATGTCATTAACTGTTTCTTCGGTCTGAGCTATTGTAAATAAATTCACACCTTTTGCCACGCATCCTACTGAGTGCTGAGTTTTACTGCTACTACATTATTTCGAACTCAAGGCACACTTTCTCTGCATGGCTACCAAAGCATTCTTCAATGACATGACCTTTCATCTGGTTAGCATATAGTGGCACCATCATTTGTGTTGCAACAGTGAAATGACCCAAAACAGCAGGCTATGTGACCAAGAAAAAGGCACATGGTGTGGTGCGCCACATGACTGCCTTCCCATTAATCCGATCCAATTTAGATGGCTTGGGATGACTTTGACCGCAGTGAAGTTAAAGCAGCCAACAAGTGCTCAGCACCTCTGGCAACTCGTTTCCTTCAAGAATGTCAGAAAGCCATTCCACCTTACTACCCGATGAAGCTGCTTGAGAGAATGTATGTGTGTAGATGTCATCAGACAAAATGGAGGACTCTAAGGTTTAAAGGGAGCCAGTCACATTGAATATTGTTATTATTACCCCTATATCTGCAGTTGAATTGCATTATAAAGGTGCCTGACTGCCATAGTTTGGCTACCAAGAGAAAATTAACTTTATTTCTTCTCAGAGCTACCAACTTTGAGCCATAAAGACGTGACTGCGCAGCTACAGTCACAGCATTGTGAGTGGCAGCTGTAAGCACACTCTGGTACTCTGACTGAAAGCTGGCTTTGACTGACAGTCAGTGCTGCACTGCAAAATGCTAATGCGTGCTTACTGTCGTCATGGTTCTGTGAGAGGTGTCTGTAGCCTTGAGGAACACCTCTGACTGATGGACACCAGCTCCCGGGAGGAATAAAGTTAATTTCTTCCTGGAACCGTGCTTTCAGTATGGTGGCAGTGCACCTTTCTAAAGGTATTTACCTGCACATTAACTCTATAACTGCACATAAATAGTGTGATCACCCAGTCTGACAAGTTCCCTTTAATACACATTCTGGTTTGTTTCACACGTATTTTGTTTTTTTTTGTTTATCCTTTTTTTATATATATAATCTTTCATGATTTTGCTGCTTTTATTCTGATTCTACAACGCGCGTACTCCAGTAAGAATAAGGAAATTCATTACATGAACATGTGTCCAAATTTAGAGATCTCTAGGACTCAGTGCTACCTTTTAATGTTTGTGTGTGTGTATATTTATATATAACCCATATTTTTCAGACTGAGATCCACTTTTTTTCTCCAAAAATTTTTGGGGAAAATGAGGGGTACATCTTATAGTCCGAATGCAGGCTTACGGGGGGTTGCTGCGATGGTGGAGCAGGGTCCCTTTCTTAGGATGCCGCCAGCATCCTGAAGTGTAGTGATGTAGTGGCCCAGTGTCAATGGTGGAGCAGAGTGCATCCTTGGTTTCCCAGCAGCAAATTTCCTGAAGCCATGAGCCGCTGGAGGCCGTGCATGCGCAGATTGGTATCTCGACCCAGACAAGATCCCAATCTGCACACATGCCACCTCCATCGGCCATTTTCCTGAGGCTGTGGGCTTTAGAGAAATTGCTGCCGGAGGTCTGGGCCGAGATCCCAATCTGCGCACGCGCTGCCCCCAGCAAACCAAGGCTTTAAGAAAATGGCTGCCGGGAAAGCAATGATGCCCTCCGCTCTGCTCATTGACGCTGGGCTCGCAGCATTGCCACACTTCTGCTGCCACCGGCTTCCTGAGAAAGGGACCCTGCTCCATGAAATGCTCTCTGCTCTGCCTCACCACCGACACCAGGCCGAGGCATTGCACCGCTGGGATTCCATTTTTTTCTATTTGCCACCCTAAAATTTGGGATGCTTCTTATGGTTCGGCTCGTCTTATAGTCCGAAAAATACAGTGTGTACACACACACACACACACACAGACACAGACAGCACGGGTGAGATAAATATAGAACATGTCACCAATTATTTCTAAAGGTGCTATTGACATGAAATACACACACCGATTCAGCGATGTCAGCGGGGCCTCAACGACCAAAAAAAGGTCCAGGCCATTCCGACACGACCAGCGATCTCGCAGCAGGGGCCTGATCGCTGGTACGTGTCACACATAGCGAGATCGCTATGGAGGTCGCTGTTGCGTCACAAAACTTGTGACTCGGCAGCGATCTCGCTAGCGATCTCGCTATGTGAGACGGGGCCTTTAGTCTCACAAGGTATCCATATATTATCTTCTATGTCACTGGCTCTCACAAAGACTGCCCCTTAGTCACTCTAGCACAATACATTCCTTTGGGACTGACTCCTAATCTCTATGACCAAACGTGTCTGGCAACCCTCTTTTACACCTATTGGAAATCTGCTGTCTTTTTATATTTACACTGCATAAATGTTGACTTTGTATTATTATAACAACAGGTTAGACCTTAAAGGACCTTTTTCTTGCCTACCAACACTGCCACTCCCATGTATGAATAACAAAAGAGTGAAGGTAAACTTTAATATAATTGTCCTCAGTAAGCAGGGAGTTGCTGATATTACTCTTGTACCATAGACTGATTGTTCGCTGCCTCCCATAGTACCCCCATAGTTACCTCTGGTTGCTCTGTATATATTGTACATAGTATGTTTTTATTATGCCTTGGTATCTGTTTTTTTGTTTTATTTTCTGTTTATTTTCGGTATATAATATGTCACAAACAGCTGCTTATATTGTCTATTTGTTTCCTAGTAACCCCATGAATAAGACCCGGGAGGGTCGAAACGTCGGGTTTCCTTACTACGGGTTTCCTTACTACAAAACCAATACAGTGGCAATTGTTGACCTCTTTTTTGTGTTAATAAATTTGGCATTTACCTTTTTGCATCATATCAAATTTTGAGTGTGCGGTATTTTCTCCTCTACTATTGACTTGACCACACGGTCTGATCTACCAGCACCTCCTTAGCTTTCGACCAGAGTGCACACCATTCCTCTTTTTTCATTGACATGAAATGTTCACCAGCTGTCGATAACAATCCACCCAGGCAAAGAAATCAAACCATAGATGTCCAAAAATTAAGTTATGTGCAATAATGAAAAATGCACATTGGAAAAAGTAATAAGCACACTTACTGAAATTTATTTAATCCTTCTTACAAAAGCCTTTGCTGGTGATAACTGCTTCAAGACCCCCCTATATAAAGAAACTAGTCACATGCTTTGCTCAGGTGTGATTTTTTTTTAGGGGGGGCCATTCTTCCACACAGACACTCTTCAATAAAGGAGCCAACGGAAACCTCAGGATTTGAACTCCGAGCTTTAGTTCCTTGCATAAATGTTCTATTGGATTCAGGTTAGGTGATTGGCTGGGCCAATCCAGCAGCTTTATCTTCATTACTTAAAACCAATTGAGAGTTTCTTTGGCTGTGTATTTGAGATTATGGTCTTTGTTAAAATGTCCACCATTGTTTCATCATTGTCATCCTGTTAGGTGGCAGCAGATTTATATCAGGAATGTCTTGGTACATTTACCCATTCATTCTTTCTTCAATAACACAAAGTTTGCCAGTGCCGTATGCTGAAAAACAGCCCCACACCATGATGTTCCAACCTCCAAACTTCACTGTTTGTATGGTGATTTTGGGGTGATATGCAGTGTCTTGGTGTGTATTATGGCATCCAAAGAGTTCAATTTTGGTCTCACTTGACCATCTATGTTCTCTCAGTATTTAACGGGCTTTTCTAAATGTTGTTGATCAAAGTTTAAAAACTATTTAATATGCATTAGGTTTGCAATGGAGTCTTGTGTGTGGTGAGCATGCATACAGGCCATGGAAGTTGAGTACATTACTTTATAGTTTGCTTTTAAGCAATTGTACCTGCTGATTCCAGGTCTTTTTGTAGATCTTCATAGGTGATCCTTGGCTCCTGGACAGCTCTTCTGATTCTTTTCTAACCTCTGTCTGAAATCTTGCTGGGATCACCTGATTGTGGCTGGTTTATGCTGACATGATGTTCTTTCTCCTTCCGAATACTGGCCCCAACAGTGCTCACTGGAACCTTCTGTTGTCTTAGAAATCCTTCTGTAACCAATGCCATCAGAATGTTTTGCAACAATAAGGTTGCCAAAGTCTTTACAGAGCCCACTGGCTTTACCCTTTTCGAGATGATTCTAGTGTGGAACCTTCGTAATAAGACAGCATTTTATAGGCCATCAGTTAAACCCGGTTAACCAGATGGTATTTTTTTACTAAGTGGCAGCATTGATTTCTAATTACTGATAGATTTCAACTGGTGCTATGAATTTCCATGGCTTTTTGCACCTCTCCTTCTTTGTGTGTTGCCATACTTTTTTCCGGTGTCATTTCTCATAACATTCAGCTTGATGTTTGGGCAGCTATGGTTTGATTTCTTTACCTGTGTGGATTGGATGTTTTTTTTTTTTTTTTACCAACATCTGCTGAGAATTTCAGGTCAATAGGATCTTAAGAAATAATTTTACTTAAAAAAAATTGGTGACATTTTCAATGCTTATTTCACTGTGTATGTCTGTATGTATATATAGTGTGTGTATATACAGTGGGTACGGAAAGTATTCGTACCCCTTTAAATTTTTCACTCTGTTTCATTGCAGCCGTTTGGTTAATTCAAAAAAGTTCATTTTTTTCTCATTAATGTACACTCTGCACCCCATCATGACTAAAAAAACAGAAATGTAGACATTTTTGCAAATTTATTAAAAAATAAAAACTGAAATATCACATGGTCATAAGTATTTAGACTGTTTGCTCAGTATTGAGTAGAAGCACCCTTTTGAGCTAGTACAGCCATGAGTCATCTTGGGAATGATGCAGCAAGATTTTCACACCTTGATTTGGGGATCCTCTGCCATTGTTCCTTGCAGATCCTCTCCAGTTCCATCAGGTTGGATGGTGAACGTTGGTGGACAGCCATTTTCAGGTCTCCCCAGAGATGCTCAATTTGGTTTGTGTCAGGGCTCTGGCTGGACCAGTCAAGAATGGTCACAGGGTTGTTCTGAAGCCACTCCTTTGTTATTTTAGCTGTGTGCTTAGGGTCATTGTCTTGTTGGAAGGTGAACTTCGGCCAAATCTGAGGTCCAGATCACTCTGGAAGAGGATTTCATCCAGAATATCTCTGTACTTGGACGCATTCATAATTCCTTCAATGACAAATGGTCATCCTGTCTCTGCAGCTGAAAAACAATCCCATAGCATGATGGCGCCACCACCATTGTTTCACTGTTATTGTATTGGGCAGGTGATGAGCAGTGCCTGGTTTTCACCCCACATACCGTTTAGAATTATCTCCAAAAAGGTCTATCTTCGTCTCATCAGACCAGAGAATCTTATTTCTCATAGTATGGGAGTCCTTCATGCATTTTTTTTTAGAAAACTCTATGCGGGCTTTCATATGTCTTACACTGAGGAGAGGCTTCCGTCAGGCCACTCTGCCATAAAGGCCCGACTGGTGGAGGTCTGCAGTGATAGTTAACTTTGTGGAACTTTCTCCCATGTCCCTACTGCATCTCTGGAGCTCAGCCACACTGATCTTGGAGTTCTTCTTTACCTCTCTCACCAAGGCTCATCTCCCACGATTGCTCAGTTTGGCCTAACGGCCAGGTCTAGGAAGACTTCAGGTGGTCCCAAACTTCTTCCATTTAAGGATTATGGAGGCTACTGTGCTCTTAGGAACCTTGACTACTGCAGAACTTCTGTAGTAATCTTGGCCAGATCTGTGCCTTGCCATAATTCTGTCTCTGAGCTCCTTGGCCAGTACCTTTGACCTCATGATTCTCTTTTGGTCTGACATGCACTTTGAGCTGTGAGGTCTTATGTAGACAGTTGTGTGCCTTTCCAAATTAAGTCTTATCAGTTTAATTAAACACAGCCGTATTCCAATGGAGTAGAACCATCTCACGGAAGATGGCAATGAAAAGGACAGCATGTACGTGTGTGTGTGTGTGTGTGTGTGTGTGTGTGTGTATATATATATATATATATATATATATATATATATATATATATATATATATATATATACATACTGTGTACATATATATATATATATATATATATATATATATATATACTAGCTATTGAACCCGTTCTACGCCCGGGTGGCGAGCATTTATATTGGTATATGGTCACCATCCTGTCATGTGCTGCTCCATCCTGCGTCCCCATCCTGTCATGTGCTGCTCCATCCTGCGTCCCCATCCTGTCATGTGCTCCTCCATCCTGCGGCCCCATCCTGTCATGTGCTGCTCCATCCTGCGCCCCCATCCTGTCATGTGCTCCTCCATCCTGCGCCCCCATCCTGTCATGTGCTGCTCAATCCTTCGTCCCCATCCTGTCATGTGCTCCCATCCTGCGCCCCCATCCTGTCATATGCTGCTCCATCCTACACCCCCATCCTGTCATGTGTGTGCCCCCATTCTGTCATGTGCTGCTCCCATCCTGTCATGTGCTGCTCCCATCCTGCGCCCCATCCTGTCATGTGCTCCCATCCTGCACCCCCATCCTGTCATGTGCTGCTCCCATCCCGCGCCCCCATTCTGCCTGTTCCTGTTTCCATTCTGCCATATGTTGCTCCCATCTTTCTCTCTCCGGCTCTACTGCCCGAGTGCGGCTGTGCTGAGTGCGGGCGGCTGTGCTGAGTGCGGGCGGCTGTGCTGAGTGCGGGCGGCTGTGCTGAGTGCGGGCGGCTGTGCTGAGTGCGGGCGGCTGTGCTGAGTGCGGGCGGCTGTGCTGAGTGCGGGCGGCTGTGCTGAGTGCGGGCGGCTGTGCTGAGTGCGGGCGGCTGTGCTGAGTGCGGGCGGCTGTGCTGAGTGCGGGCGGCTGTGCTGAGTGCGGGCGGCTGTGCTGAGTGCGGGCGGCTGTGCTGAGTGCGGGCGGCTGTGCTGAGTGCGGGCGGCTGTGCTGAGTGCGGGCGGCTGTGCTGAGTGCGGGCGGCTGTGCTGACTGCGGGGGGCTGTGCGTGGCTCTGCTGACTGCGGGGGGGCTGTGCGTGGCTCTGCTGACTGCGGGCGGCTGTGCGTGGCTGTGCTGGGGGCCTGAGCAGGCGGGGACACCGGCGCGCTGTGGGGGTCAGGTGCCGGGGTCGCCGCTAGCTCAGGCCCCCGGTACTTGCTATATTTACCTGTCCTCCCGTTCCACTGCTGCGCGCCGGTCTGTCTTCCGGGTCCTGTCCTCTGGCTGTGACTGTTCAGTCAGAGGGTGGCGCGCATTAAGCGCGTCATCGTGCCCTCTGAACTGAACGTCTCAGGCAGAGGATGTGGAGGACGGAGGCTCGCGCGCAGCGGTGGAACGGAGGACAGGTAAATATACTCACCCTCCTGGCTCCGTGGCTCGTCCCCGCTTCTCCGTTGGAGATCGCGGTGTGCGTTCAGTGCTTACGCACACCGCGATCTCCTGGGAGCGTCACTCTGTGGGGTCCAGACTGCGCCGGCGCTTGCGCTTGCGCAGTCTATAAAGGCTTCGGACAGAGTGACGCTCCCAGCGTTATATTATAGATATATATATATACACATAAGTGTGTCTATGTACAGTTGTGCTCAAAAATTTACATACCCCGGCAGAATTTTTGCTTTCTTGGCCTTTTTGTCAGAGAATATGAAAAAGACCAAAACTGTTTCTCCACTCAATGTTAGTGGTTGGGTGAAGCCATTTATTGTCAAACTACTGTGTTTTCTTCTTTTTAAATCATAATGACAACCCAAAACATCCAAATGACCCTGATCAAAAGTTCACATACCCCATTTCTTAATACCGTGTATTGCCCCCTCTCACAGCAAGTCTTTTGTGGTAGTTGTGGATAAGGTTTTTTTATTTTCTCAAATGGTGAAGCTGCCCACAATTCTTGGCAAAAAGCCTTCAGTTCCTGTAAATTCCTGGGCTGTCTAGCATGAACTGCACACATGAGATCTCTCCAGAGTGGCTCAATGATATTGAAGTCAGGAGACTGAGGTGGCCACTCCAGAGCGTTCACTATGTTCTGGTTTAGCCAATGACCGGTCGACTTGGCCTTGTGTTTTGGATTCTTGTCATGTTGGAAAGTCCAAGTACGTCCAACGCGCCACTTCCGTCTGAGTGTAAATTTGCCTCCAGTATTTGCTGATAACATACTGAGATCATCTTTCCTTCAACTTTGACCAAGTTTCCTGTGCTTTTGTATCTCGCGTATCCCCAAAACATCAGCCATCCACCTCTGTGCTTTACAGTAGGAATGGTGTTCATTTCATCATTCCTTTCATAGGCCTTGTTGTCTCTCCAAATGTAACGTTTATGGTTGTGGCCAAAAAGTTCACATTTTTGTCTCATCACTCCAAATTACCTTGTTCCAGAAATTTTGAGGCTTGTCTCTGTGCTGTTTTGCATATTGTAGGTGAGATACTTTGTGGCATTTGCGCACTAACGGCATTCTTCTTGCGATTCGACCATGCAGCTCATTTTTCTTCAAGTGCCTCTTTATTGTGCATTTTGAAACAGCTACACCACTAGTTTTCATTGAGTCCTGTATTTCAGCTGTTATTTGTGGGGGTTTTCTTTGCATCCCGAAAAAATTTTTCCTGACAGTTGTGGACAACATTTTTGTTGGTCTACCTGACTGTGGTTTTGTTTTTACAGAGCCCTTGATTTTCCATTTGTTAATCACAGTTTAAATGCTGCTGAATGGCATTATCAGTTCCTTGGATATCTTTCTGTATCCCTTTCCTGTTTTATACAGTTAAACTCCATTGACAATTCTTTTGCTTTCCCCATGACTCACAATCCTGAAATGTCAGGGGCTGGATGAAATATGGAAGAGTCTGTCTGGATCTCAGAAAACTCATTCAGCTTTTTTGCACACACACTGATTACAAGCAAACAGGTCACCGGTGAGGATGTTACCTTTAGTAGCTGCCATTCAAACCCATTTGTGTCAACTTCTGTGCATGTTATCAGGCCAAAATCACCAGGGTATGTAGACTTCTGATCAGGATCATTTGGATGTTTTGGGTTGTCATTATGATTTAAAAGAGAAAACAGTAGTTTGACAATAAATGGCTTCACCCAACCACTAACCATGAGTGGAGAAAAAGTTTTGGTGTTATCATTCATATTCTTTTAAAGGCCAAGAAAGAAAAAAATTCTGCTGGGGTATGTAAACTTTTGAGCACAACTGTGATGTAGCTGCAGTGCAGATTAGCGCAGCCTCTACCAGGGTGTGCTGGTGAGGGAAGAGAGATTGCACACTCACAGTGTAGCAAACACTGAGCAGCCGCACAGTTGTAACGAAAGAGTGGTCAGAGGAGCAGAGTCAGAAACTGTCAGGTGCAGAAGCACAGAGGTCACAGCAATGCGCAAAGTCAGAGACAAACCAGAAGTCAGAGCCAAACGGGAGCGCGGTATCCAAAACGTGAGACGTAAGATGAAGTTGGGGTACAAGCCAGAAGTCAAAGCCAGTCGGGGAACAAGGTATCAAAGACGGAAAGCAAGAGGCGGGATTCAGAGATCAGGCCGAGTCATACCCTGTAAGGAAAACCACCAGACAAACACTAAGTCAGGCATAGGGAACGGGTCTCACACAAATACGGGAAGTCAGAGGCAGAAGGATCACCAGGTTATACGGGTCAGCTGCTCTAGCCTGGAAGCATGAACTATCACTGATGCAGGCCAGCAGACTGCAGAGGACTGAAAAAGCCCAGCCAGCTCCAAAACGAGGCAGATGGGGTTAACCCCCACATGACCAGTCCAGAGAGAAAACAAACTCCGGACTGGATCATGACAACTGTATGTATGTATGTATGTATGTGTGCACATATATAGTTAACATGTAGACTCACTCATGCCACGTAATTCTGTAGGCACTAACCTGTTCATCTAAAGTGGGCATTTAATTTCAGTTCTTCCTTGTTCTTTTTGTAACCAAAAAATAAATTAAGGCTCTTTTAATTAAAGGAAAAAAAATATTGCAGGAATTTAGTACATCATTTGAAAACTTTGAACATGTAATGAAAGCAAGAAAGAAAAAATAATTACTGCTGTTTTGTAGTACAGAGTCAGTCTGGCGGAACAACTTATTGATAAAACCACAGGCAATGTGTGAAAAGAATGCATTTTAAGGGATCCAGAACTTGTCTTAAAACTACATTTACAGGTTATTACTAGTAATTACTATTTGAGACTTTCACTCAAGCAGACAAACTAAAATAGTCTGTTTCTGTTTTATTGCCTATACCTAAAAGTTTTCACATGTTTATAATACGGTAATTTGACTACGTGCCTGAATGTTATTATTTTATATATACATACATGTGTCTGTATATTTGTTTTAAATCATCTTAATGTATGTTGTTTAATGATGGTGTTAATAACCCCAAATCATTTTTTGTGCAATATCGAACCCTACGTAATACTTTGAATCAGTGGCAGAAATAATGAGTGCAATTTAATATCTCTATCGAGAGAGTTATAGGAGGACTAATTGGTTATGAGAAAAATATGAATTGATTTACAAGACGTATCTGTAATTAGAACAGTGACATAGGCTTTACTTTCACTTTGCAACTTAGTCTTTTTTTCTGCAATGTTCCAACTGTGTGATGATTCTAATCATTATCTAGATTGGCAAATTAGAGCCTTGTGGTTAGATCTGTGAGGGTTTGGCATATTTCATCATTTTGGCAGCTCAATTTGGCCATAAACACCCAAATAAAATATTTAAAAAATTAATTAAAGCACCATTTCATACCAAAAATTTGTGAATTACATCAGAATGTCTCACTTTGGGTTAAAAGCTTAAATATTACTTTTATATGGAATATTGTTATCAGCTATGTAATATGCATCCCCATGAAGGGGATACAGCTGCTTCTAAAGGGTTAATCTGAAAGGAGAGGACCTAGCTACTTATAAAAGATTAATCTGCAATGGGAAGGGATATCGGCATGTAAAGGCTTAATCTGCAAAAGTAACCAGCTGCCCTTGAAAGGTTTATCTAAGACTCATGCATTCTGTAATGGACACAGTTTGAACATGCTCTTACACATTACACTTATATCAACTTATGTTCTCACTCACTTCTTTGATTTTGCTGTGATGTCTTGTACTTTGTACAATCAGGGGAGTGGCTCCCCTTTTTGAGCTAGGCATCTCATCTATATAGCTTTCTATGGGCAAGTGTTCTGAACAGTTGGGCCTGGGTCCTCCTCACAAGGTGAGGTTTTAATATTAGATGTGGGATCATCCCAATTTGGCAGGAAGTATCACACAGTTGTCAAATTGATGAGACAGAGTTTGACTTCAATCTCTTGCTCTCTTTTATAGTGCAAGAGTTATCATTAATTAGGAAATTGTATACTTTTTCAGGAGGCACTAGGTCCGTTTTAACCAAGAATAAGTTCATACTTATGCTAATAATTACTCAAACTGCTGTAGCTGCAAAAGAACATTGCCAATAACAATCTAGATGCTTTTGGCTGCAAATTAATTTGAAGATAGCACTGCTCTGCTTGTCTCTACAGTTTCAGCTTTTTAGGAACCACCATGTGTGAACTTGACCCAAAAGATTAAAAAATTGGTGGAGGAATAGGCTGTGGGTTTAGGCAATGTGACTAGCAATACGGGACATAGCATATTTATCCATTTCATTGAGAATTGGAGTAAAGCATGGCATCATCCCCCAGATTGCCTTTATTGTTCTATATTATATTCAGGGGCAGAATAAGTACTTGTTCACAAGACCCAGGTGTAAATAAGGTGTACTTATTTTAACTAAATTATTCCCACCTAAACATTTTCATTCAGTGGTGATTAGAGTCCTTATACACCGACTAATCACTCAAAAACCATTCTGACATGCACAGCTCATTAGGTCCTACATGCGTGCACACAGAGCAGTTAACAGGCTTAATAATAAGCGTACTGTATGTGCTTTTTTATCAGTCGTAGAGATATGTAAATATACTTGTCATATTTTTGGTATGGATATCGGTACCTGCATCAAGACTTCTGTAGCATAAAAAATATTGGATTCTTCTTGTTTTTGTAAACACTATATCATTTGATCTTGTGGAAGGTAAAATGCCAATACTGCTATAGACACTTTGTACTGTATTTCCAATAGGTATTTATATAAATTCTCTTCTTTCTTTTCCAGATCAGTGTACAGTTACTAGAACATACTTGTTTCTGCATAAGTTTTGGTTTTTCGGCACCATCTATTACTTTGGCAATTGGGTGTTCATCGGTGTAAGTACAAATTCTTTGTTTAAGGCTACTTTAAGAACTTCCATTGGAGATCCTGCCAGAGATACAGGATACAATAATGCAGAATTTCCATTATTCTTACCTGTATGTCTGAGATGTGTATTGTTTTCATATAACATCACAAAAAAATCACTACATTATTATCTTAGATGAGTATTTGTAAAGAAATTTACTGGCTAAACTAATAGGAAACAAACGTTTGTTTATAATAAGTAAAAAAAGAAAAAGGTTGGCTATAGACGTGAGATTTTTTTTTAGTGGACCTCAGTGTTTTCAGCATGATCCACAGCCAATCAAACTTTGTAGGTACTGGGAAAGATTATTTTACAAATGCTTAACTACTTTCTATTGAAACAATTACAAGTGGAAACGCTTTGTGTATTCTTAAATGGGTTGTCCACCTTTTGGGGACAATTTTTTTTCACTAAATGCATGCAATTAGATCTAAAAATAATTTGGCTGCTGGTGGATGAACATGTGACCAGACCTGTCCGTCACTCTTCTCTAATAGAAAAGCCCTTTCCTCATGTGAGGATTTCAATTCAACAAGACTGATGGATCGGTCTGGTCACAAATTCCACCACTAGCTGACTTCTTATGAACTGGAAAGGTGTTCAGTCTGCAAGGGACGCTGCACTAATAAGTGCAGGATATAAACCTATTAAAGCTATACAACAATAAGTGGCACAAAATGATGTCCTCCAAAAATCTTATCAGATAAAGATTGTGAGGCTGACCCTGTTAACACATTTTGCAACTAGCAATACACAGGGTAGTACAATGGCTATAGGAGGCATATGGTGCAAAATTGTTGATGAAACCCAATTGTGAAAATTATTTTTAGCCCCAATTTTATTCATTCAAGTAAGAAAAAAAAATTGTCTCCAAAGGACACACCCCTTTTAAAGGGTTGGTTGGTTGTTTTTGATTTTTTTTAATTACTTTTTCTCCAAATGTTATGCAATTTTATGCAACTTTTCGCCAATGGATATGTCATCACAAGTGATGTCACAAATATAGGTACTGTGAACCATACATGCACTGTGGGCAGTTGCTTCAAACATAGTACATGCACTGTGAGAGAGCACTTTACTCTGCCCATGTACGTGACGTTTATTATGACGCACACATATGGATAAAACTCAAACAGAAAATAATGTGCGCTTTAGCAAGAAAGGTAAAGCTGTTAGCAAAATATATAATAAAAATACATTTTATTTGGATTTAAAGTAATTTTTAAAAACCTTGTCCCAAACAACCACTTTTGATCTACTATGGTGTATATGACCAGCTGAACCCCGTATTCACAACCAATACATCTTTACTGACCTCACAAATCGGACAATAGCATCCCTTGACTGGTGAAAATGCAGCAGCTGTTCACTATAGCTGACACCTTGCTGTATCAGCCTCTAATGATGTCACCAACCAAGGTTTTTTAACCCCTTAGATGCTTCTGTCAATAGTAACTACGTCACCAAGATGGTTAACAGAGTGTAGGGCTTCCTCTTTAACTCCATCGGCATCCTGAGATTGATTGTATGGTCCTGATATTTTCCATGGCAATTCATGGCCAAATAATGGTCTTAGAATCTGTCGGTTATAGCAGCCTGTTCAAAAGTTAGCGACATTTACGTGATAAAAATAGCATTTTTCCTTCCT
Source organism: Ranitomeya variabilis (assembly GCF_051348905.1). NCBI lineage: Eukaryota > Metazoa > Chordata > Amphibia > Anura > Dendrobatidae > Ranitomeya > Ranitomeya variabilis. The sequence goes on from NC_135233.1 coordinate 809,046,613, forward strand.
GTTATGCCACTTTGCATTAATTCTTCAAAACACCCAAAGAGTTAAAAACTTCCTGATAGCAGTTTTGAATATGTTGAGGAGTGCTGTTTTTAAAATGGTCTCACATTTGGATATTTTAAAACATATAGGTCTCCCATAGTTATTTCAAAACTGATAAGGTCCCTAAAAAAATACATTTTGTAAATTTCTTTGAAAAAAATAAAAATTGCTGCTACAATTTTAAACCTTCGAACATCCTAACAAAATAAAAGTATATTTTAAAAAGTGTTGATGTAAAGCAGACATGAGAAAAATGTTAGTTACCGTATATACTCGTGCATAAGACAAGATTTTCAGCACATTTTTTTTTGTGCTGAAAACACCCCCCTCGGCTTATACACGAGTCAATTGTCCCGAAAGCTGGCAGGGGAGTGGTGGAGCAGCGGCAGGAGCTGGCAGCTGTAGCACAGTGACAGCTGCAGCCGCCGGCTAACAGAAGACATCATACTCACCCTCCGTCACTGCATATTAGTCCCTGTGTCTCCGTTGTCCCAGTGCCAGAAGCTCTGCTCTCTTGTGCTGAGCGGTCACGTGGTATCGCTCATTAAGGTGATGAATATGTACGCGTCTCCACTCCTATAAACATGGAGCGCATATTCATTACCTTAATGAGCGGTACCACGTGACCGCTCAGCACAGGAGAGGAGAGCTGCCAGGACAAGGGAGATGCAGTGATGGCAGTGAAGGAGTAGGACGGGGGTGGGAGGGGGGAAATGAGCCATGCATACAAGGGTGGGACGGCGAAGCCGAGCCATGCGGGATCGGGGGAGCCGAGCCATGTGGGATCGGGGGAGCCACACATGCCAAGGCAGGACTTGGAGCCACATACTAGAACAGGATGGGGGAGCCACATACCAGGACAGGACAGGGGGAGCCACGCATACCAGGACAGGGATGAGGCGGCAATGCATACCTGGCTTATACTCAAGTCAATAAGCTTACCCAGTTTTTCGTGGCAAAAGTAGGTGCCTCAACTTATACTAGGGTCGGCTTATACTCCAGTATATATGGTAATTATTTTATGTGGTATGACTGTCTGGATTAAAGGGGAATCATTAAAAGTTTGAAAATTGCTAATTTTTTGTCAAATTTCTGATGTTTTTATAAATAAACACACAAATTATTGACATAAATATACCATTAACATAAAGTACAATGTGTCACGAAAAAACATTCTTATAATCCCGGAGATCCTTTTGAAGCATTTCAGAGTTATTACCACATAAAGTGACACTGGTCAGATTTGAAAAATTTGGCGAGGTCACAAAGTGGTTAAGGTTCATTTTTCTAATTACATGGTTTCACAACTGATGATTGATTGCCAGAGGTTTTCAGTAGCACTTAAAGGGTTTTTCTCTGATTTAGTACGCAGCGCTCCCCAATCCCTGGCTTACTGCTTTCCAGGGAGTGATGACCACCTGCTTGATTGACCATTCAGGTCAGCAGTATTGTTGTACCACTGGCCCATACTGTGCACTCTTTGATGCTGCTATATGACGCATCTTTGCCTCTACATCATTGAATGAGTACTGAATATGGCCAGGATTGGGAGCTAACAGAGCTTTTTAGTGATCTGGGCCAGATTCAGAGCAGTGCTTACAGGCTCTATTTGAAAAAGCTTGTGAGTAGAGATGAGTGAACTCGAACTCAAAAGTTTGGGGTTCGTACCGGACAGTTAGTGCTCTGGTGCTAAATGTCAAATACGGACTTCTACAGGAGTACGTTGCAATGTTCGGAGTTCTGGGGAAAGTCCATTGCAGAGAGAGGGGGAATTTTTTCCAGCTCAAAAGTTCAGGTCCCCATTGTTTTCAATGAAGTTCTACTTCAAGCTTGGGTACATTTCTGGTACCCGAACCAAACTTTGAAGTAAAGTTTGGGTCAGGTACCACGACCCGAACTGCCATGATCACTTGGCCAGTAACCTAGGCAGAGATGTAAATAGAAAAAAAAAACTCCATTCTTGAGCGTTTTTAATGACCAGTACATTGCAACGTTTCTAGTATTTTACAATTTGTTTGCAATTTTATACATGAAATATCATGTGAATAACCATTTAAAAAGTTATTCTCATCAGGGGTTTGTTCAGGGGTGTACCACTTCTTAGCTTCCTCACTGCCTTGGAGGCGTGCGATCCTACATGATTGTCAGATTGTGCCAGCGGTATCTTTGCAACACTGGGTGAATTGTGCACACCCAATATTGCCTTATGAGGGTGATTTGCCTGTGCAGCATCAGAGGTGCAGTGGTGCCGACTCTGGCAGGGTTCGAGAGATAATGGTGTGCTTCAGAGATCTCCAGCTTCACTGCTGTGCTTGCAATCTCTATGGGAAAGGAATGGTAAGAAAGACACCTGTTCACCTACCGCTGTCAGATTGCAGCGGTGGCAGGTGCCCTAAGCAGCAAGCTTTTAACTGTATAATTTAAAAAAAAATAAACTTCTATCCTGAGAACAGAGAGTAATTTTAATAACACTTGTCAAAGTTGCATGATTTTACAATCCCTTTGCAATTTCATAGATATAAGAAGATGGGAATAGCTCTCTAATGTAAATGTAATATATTATCACAATATAAAGCAGTGACTAACTTAGCACTGCTACAACCTTAGTTGACGACCAAATATTTTCCTGCTTAAACTTATCCCTAATTTCTGTCATGTTAATTGCAGGTGTTCATTATTGGACTTATTGTCTCGTGCTGCAAAGGGAAGAAATCCATTATTGAAGGGGAAGTGGAAGATGATGATTCTGATCTAAGTGATGATGAAGACCCATCACCTATATATTCCTAATATGCAGTGTTTCTATGATCTGTTAAAATTACTTTTTAAATTGAAAATGTAATCAAACACTGGTGTATTTTTAATTGTTTGAATAATTATTGGCATGTTAAAAGAATAACTGTCTTAAACACAAACTTGGTGTTACTAATATTTATTTCAGGTACTAAAATATATTTAAAATGCTGCATCTAAAACGGAAAATGTATGTAAAGCTAACATATTCTGAACTATGCACTAAAAGAAACTGATGCCAATAGAAACCCTGCCATGGTACCTCCTTGTCAATCTCTAGAGATTCAAATATATTCTTTAAACTGTGTAATAGTAAATTCTTCTGTTCTTGTTGTTTTCCTTTTTTCTCCTTTTTTTTTGTTTTCTTTGAAGATATTTTTTCTTTCAAATTACACTTTAATTTATAAAATAAATTCACCTGTGTGAAATTTTATATATGGCTAATAAAAGGTTACTATGACTCGAACATTGCTGTGTACAACCTGTTTGTGTTTTTCTTGCATGAGATCCAGAAAAAAAAACGATGTGAGGGACTGATAGTTGAGGTAGAGGTCAGGTTGTCATTGGTAGAGTGGAGAGTGAATGTGGGGTGGTATTTGTGAATTAGGTGTAGTATGGAACAGAAGTGAATTGAGCTTTTTTTTATTCAAAAAGCCTCTCTTCTGTTCAAAATAGACTGCAGGTTTAACAGAGCTCTCCTAGTCATGTTCTGAGATTCTTCTGTGGAGCAGACATGGATTAGTAAGATTGCTGCTTCAAGTAGATGGCACTAGAGTCCCATTTTCTCCAATAACCCTTATGACCGCAACATAGGAGGAGTTGACTCTATACTTTAATAGCAACAGGAAATGGGTAAATCGCCTCTCCAACCATCGGGGTTTTTCCTGTCCCTATGGGGCATGTAAAGGTTAACCTGTAGTGATGAGCGAACATGCTTGGATAATGTGTTATCTGAGCATGTGCGTGTGCTAACAGGCAATCCCTGCATGCATTATGGCTGTCATACAGCTGCGAGACATGTAGCTGCGGGGACTCGAATATATTTTTGAAGCATGCCGAAGACACTCAGTAAGCACTCGAGCATGCACCGATAATGCCTTATCCAAGCATGTTCATTCATCACTATTAGCCTGATAACCTTTGGGAAGTGTCTTACTGGATACCTCCTTCTTTATCTTCTTACTTGAAGATTAGAGTGGTGCAGCCTGGGATCCGACCTGCCCTGTACTTTCCATTCATGTGATGGGTGCTTTTGGTTTGTGTTCGAGGGCGAATATGCGGTAGAACACTAACTGCATGTTAAGCCCCAATTACTGCCTTTAAAGTTCCCCTGACTAAAGAGTTAATTCCAAGGTAGGACTGATTGATCTTGTATGTTCCTTATTTTTAAACCTGAGGGTACTTGTTAGTCTCACTCTGTATTTATAGAACTCAGGTGAATCCTAACATAGTAAACAGATGGGGTAGTTTACCCCCTTGGAGGAGGTTTACTTAATTTCCCGTCTTTATCTTTTCCTTTCCAGGGTGACATGTACTCTATACCTTAACTCTAGCCTCTTTCACTAAAAAAAAGCCAGATCAATAACTCTAGGTCCTCTACCCAAGAATAGTAAAATTACTTTAGCAGAATCTCAGATTCTAAATTGGAATGTTATCAGCCTTCCATTTCTGAAGATCCCATAGTAGAACGAGAGTTACTTCAACTCATCTCTGTAGGGGGAGATAAGTATTATTTCTCTTCTGAATTTATGTACAAGTTGCTGAGTCCTGTAACCACGAATGCATCGGATTTTTAGGTGACCTGAATAGTACAAGATGAAAAGTTGTTTGCAACCCAAGGAAAAAGTTTTCTATTCTTGATTATTCATAAACTCATTCTTGAAGAATTGCAATATTCAGAAAAGCACTTATGTTTCCAAGGAATTTATGGATAGATTTCATTGTGTTCCAGATCAAGTTAAAAAACTGGTCAGAGATCAAAAAAATAGACATTCAAGTGACAAAAGTAGCTAAGAAAAACTCTGAGAGGATACATCAACACTAATGTTACATCAGGCTCAAAAAGGCTACCTCAGACTTGACACATGTCTGAGAAACCCCTGACCTTCACCCTTTAAACCTTGTACAGGGATTTGGTCTTACAATGGGGTCCACTGGATTGCTTTCATGGAAGTGATGCCGCATAATCTTCACGGAGGGTAAAAACTCATTAGTAACATTAGGAGCCAAATAAGAAGGCAAGCAGAGGGTCAAAATACAAGCCAAGGTCAGAAAGAAGAATATACGAAATAACACACAGGAACAAAGAATCAGTGTGACAAGGTCTAGCTGAACTAATTAACTGGCAGCTAGAAACTGCTGATGTTTATATAGAATAGAGCCCCATCTATGACTCCCAGCAGAGGACCAATTACATACCAGCTCACTGGATCAAAACACAGGGGGACAGGAACTGAACCAATAGCCTTCACAATCTAAAAAAAATCTAAACTTTCACACGTTTCCGACATCCAGCAGTAAATGTGGTATTAGTGCGGCTTCACGTAGCGACCAGCGCTGGGCTTGTAGCTGCATGTTCATATACACATGTAACAGATTTGCTATGAATGGAAAAGCTGCTAGCCTCATACAAAACCTCTGGGAGACTACTTCTCTATTGAATTACCAATATTTCCATTACTGGCATACCAAGGTGTCTGTTTTGCTGGATTGATCATCTGGAAGATCAACTTAGAGAAGGAACTTCCAGAACAAAAAAATTCCAACCTCTTTCTCTACTTAAAACAGCTGCAGAGTTCCCAGAAGACTCCTCCGTAGAATCAGAGTGGCAGCAAGTGTACCGGTGTTGTCTAATGCAGCAAGAATAGCTTTATGGCTAAAAATATGTACAGGGAATGCCATTTCAAAACCCATATTCTTTCATCTCTTCCAATGGGAATATGTATCTGATCCAACTCTTCACACAATTCTTGAAAAACCCCGATATAAATTGGTTAGAGAACCTAAAGTTGATAAAGGGACATTCTCCCTTAGGGTACTGTCACACAGTGCAATTTTGATCGCTACGACGGCACGATCCGTGACGTCGCAGCGTCGTATGATTATCGCTCCAGCGTCGTAGACTGCGGTCACACTTTGCAATCACGGCGCTGGAGCGATGCCAAAGTCCCCGGGTAACCAGGGTAAACATCGGATTACTAAGCGCAGGGCTGCGCTTAGTAACCCGATGTTTACCCTGGTTACCAGCGTAAACGTAAAAAAAAAAAAACAGTACATACTTACATTCCGGTGTCTGTCCCCCGGCGTTCTGCTTCTCTCCACTGTGTAAGCACCATAGCCGGAAAGCAGAGCGGTGACGTCAGACGTCACCGCTGTGCTAGCTTTCCGGCCGGCAGGCGCTCACAGTGCAGAGAAGCTGAGACGCCGGAGGACAGACACCGGAATGTGAGTATGTACTGTTTGTTTTTTTACGTTTACGCTGGTAACCAGGGTAAACATCGGGTTACTAAGCGCGGCCCTGCGCTTAGTTACCCGATGTTTACCCTGGTTACAAGCGAACACATCGCTGGATCGGTGTCACACACAACGATCCAGCGATGTCAGCGGGTGATCAAGCGACGAAAGAAAGTTCCAAACGATCTGCTACGACGTACGATTCTCAGCAGGGTCCCTGATCGCTGCTGCGTGTCAGACACTGCGATATCGTAACGATATCGCTAGAACGTCACGAATCGTACCGTCGTAGCGATCAAAATTGCATTGTGTGACAGTACCCTAAGAAATCTCAACAATATTGTATATAAAGGAAAGGGGAAAAATGGTAGATAAAGCTACTCAAAAGGAGGAAAGGTAAAAAGTATCTCATTCAGCCAAAGTAGACATAATTGGACAACAATGACGCAAAAGAGCAGATTTTTATCTTCAATGTTGAAGCATTGGTTTGGAGGTTGGGAGAGACAATTTGTGCTGCCTGATCTTATTAGTGTGTGGAGTGAACCTCTTCCTGTGTTTTCTGGTCATGGAGGGTTCAATAAAACTAATTAGTAAGGATAGTTCTATTTTTCAGCTTTCTGGAGAAGTAATTTGTATTAGTTAAAATAAGTATTTAGATATACATTTTTTTTTTTAGTTCACTTCTACTCCTGGACCTCACAATCAGCAAAATGAAGGCTGTTTGTGCTAGTCGTCATTTTTTACTCTGGCACAGTGGTTTTACTGTACTGTTGGAATGGAATAGTATTGCACTTGTAGTATTCATGTAAGCTTGATGAAAAAATTGGTTTGATTTTGTAACACAACTCATTGAAACATTTGAACCTAATCTAAATGTGATTGACATTGTTTATCTTGATGCTAAATTTTGTATTGCCCGAAGTGTATTGTCTGGTGAAATAGTTAGAGCCCTGGAGTCACTTTCTAAGTTTATCTGAACTAAAATTTAGGAAGAATATACACAAATAAAATAGTGCATTAAATTATAATGCTAATGCTAACTCCATGCTTATTACAAGAATAGATCTGATTTTCATTAGGTTAAAGCTGGCAAAAAAATGTTTATATTTTTAGCCCATCAAGCTTTTCTGGCAACCAGAAGCTCTGGAGCACTTGAGCCCACACAACAGGATATCAGAAACAAGCGTTATACTAGAAATAGATTTTCATTGGCAGCAGTATATAGCTGATCTGTGATGCAATGTATAAATTGATTATTAAAATAACTTTTAAAAGGATAATGTGCACTATATTTCCATATGCAGTTTAGAGGAGATATAATGCATTCTTGCAAGTTACATGTAGGTATTTTATTGTAATGTCCACGTTGCCTTCATTCAAAAAATTTATTAATGTGCTTTCTGCTCTTGATCCTGAAATACCAACCAATTATGCTCAAATGTAGTTTTTATTAAATTCATATGAAAGTGTTCTTCAAATATGCAGATAGCAAGAACTATTGCCAGATATGTCATGTTTGATTACTGCAAGAAAACCTAAGGAATTTACTGGCTTGACAAATGTAAAGAGCACGATTAATCACTAATAATGATCTTTGGATAATTTGACAGCCTTGACCATGAGCAGTATCGTAATAAACCCATCTGTTGCTCAAATCTGTGTGAATGACCAGTACCTACATTGGCTTATTTTCTGCTGCTTTTAGCTACTTGTCTAGTCTGGAAAATCAGCCTAGGTATCAAAACTGGTAGCTAAAATTAATGGGTACAAAGTAGTGTTGACAAATGTTCCCAGCATTCACTATCTTAAGTTGATTTGTTAAAACAAAAACAAAAAATCTTTAAAATAATGGGCTATGCCTGTTTTTAAGATATATGGACAATATTTAGAAGCATTTTTTAATTAATTGCTTGTATTGTGATAAACAATTTTGAAATAGTTTCATTTAACCCCCAGAGGTATTTTTTTGTTTTCGATTTTTGTTCCCCTTCTTCCCCGAGCCATAACTTTTTTTATTTTTTGGTCAATATGGCCATGTGAGGGCTTCATTTTTGCGGGACAAGTTGTACTTTTGAACGGCACCATTGATTTTAACATATCGTGTACTTGAAAACAGGAAAAACATTCCAAGTGCGTTGAAATTACAAAAAAGTGCAGTTCCACAATTATTTTGGGTTTTGTTTTTATCATGTTCACTAAATGCTAAAACTGACCTGGCTTTATGATTCTCCAGATCTTTACGAGTTCGAAAACCCCAAACATGTCTAGGTTAATTTTTATCTAAATGGTGAAAAAAAAAATTCCAAAGTTTTGTTTAAAAAAAAAAAAAATTGCACCATTTTCCGATACTCATAGCGTCTCCATTTTTGTCAGAAAAATGTATGGATAGTAACAGAGGTAGTTGCCTGAAAGTAAGTGGAGGCCTGCTGTTCTTGATGGCCTACTGCTACAGACAACACACATGAACGAGACCCAACCAGGAGTCTACACATTTACAAAAATTTGTGGCAGACACCACCAAAGTGGCATCAATTTCACTGGGGTAGAACTAGTATAATGGGAACCGACACCTATTCCACTACAGCCAACCCAGCAGATGGAGACCGTAATGGGCAAGGTGGTGGAACCACTGTGCTATATCCCTCAGAAAGTCTGGAGGGGCCTAACTTGACCTACCAAACCCAACCTTGGATAAGCAGCAGCAGGCGACACAAGGAGGTGGCACCAGGTGCTACTCCAGGGCTGCCCAGATATTAGACATATCGGCAGGTGCAGGCTGGACTGGGTGTTGAATAAATGGGAACTGGCAGGTATGGGTTGGACTGGGTTTTAGACAGAAGAGCACTGGCAGGTGCAGGCTGGACCAGGCATTGAACAGATGGGCACTGGCGGGCATGGGTTGGACCAGGTGTTAGATGAGCACTGGCAGGTGCGAGCTGGACCGGAAGTTAGACCGATGAGCTCTGGCAGGTCCTGGCTAGGCCAGCTGTTAGACAGATGGTTGTGGGCTGGACTTGCTGAGCAACAGGAGGACACCGGCAGGTACAAACTGGACTGGGTGTTGAACAGATGGGCACAGGTAGATGCGGGCTTGACTGGCGGAGGAACAGGAGAGCGCTGCTGGGCATGATAAAACCTCCAAGGCATGACAGGTGAGCTCAGGCCACTCATCCATTTTTGAGGACCAAAATGAAAAAGGGTTCAAACTCCTTGATGGTATTGATATTGAGTTCTAGATACTCCTGCACAATCCTCTCCACCACATGTCAGTCTTGTACTCTGTTGTGGTGGTGCAAGAGCTGGTCTAAAAAAGTGTCAAAGGACTTAAAGAAATTCCTTCTGTCACTTATAATGCTGCTGCAGCTAATGTTTTGGCGTTGATGAATTGACGTGCCAGATGTTCGAAGACTAGAACTGCAAAGCACACTGTGTGCCTCACTGCTGTCTTGGGAAAAACCTCTCTAGCCACAACCCTAACCCCAAAACACCCCTAACCCTAATCCCAGCCCTAACCATAACCCTAACACACCCCTAACCGTAATCCCAACCCTAACCATAATCCCAACCCTAAATCTAGCCCTAATGCTAACGCTAACACTAACTTTAGCCCAACTCACTTTAGCCCAACTCTAACCCTATTGGAAAAAATGGAAATAAATATATATATTTTTTATTATTTTTCTATAACCAAGGGGGGGGGGTGATAAAACGGGGTTTTATTTACTTTTTTTTTTATTTTTATCACTGTGATAGGGACTATCACAATGATCAAAATTAACCAATAGGAAAAATGTCCTAATGTTGCCTGGTGCCGGCCGGCAGATCTCAGCGGGCACACTATGCATGCACCTGCCATTTTCTCCTGGAAGAAGATGCCGGGGGATGGCAGGGACTCTGGAGGTACAGGGGGCTGATTGTGGGACCGGTGGACCCTGTTACTCTCTGATGTGATCACACATCAGAGGAGAGAGAAAGTAAATGGAAAATCTGACTTTTTGCAGTCACCATTATACGGTTAGTAACGGCGGGGATCGCAACACCGGTTCGGTTAAAACCGACCCGAATCATGTTCTCTTGGGTCTCAGCTACCCCTGGTAGCCGAGACCCTGGAGAAAGTTTGACTCTGGAGGGCGCTATACCCTTAATCCTATGCACTGTGGTTTAGGTACCTTTAACTGCTGCCGTTAAAAGGCGTATCTGCAGTCCTTAAGGGGTTAATAGGCTTAGTTTTAAAGCAAATTTTAACACAAAAAAACTGGAGCAAACTTTTAATAAATTTGGGGTAATTTACAAAGACACTTCATCCTGCCTTTTTTGGATATTTTCATGAAGTTTCTAGTCAGTACAAAAGTATTTAAAACCCTTATTAACCCCTTAACGACTGCCGAGACGCCTTTTAAAGGCAGCAGTTACTGGTACTTATTCCTCAGTGACCCTTTTTAACTGCGCTGAGAAATAAGGGTATAGCGCCCCCAAGTGTCAGAAAATCTCCGGGCTCAGCTACCGTGGGTAGCTGAGACCCCAGAGAACATGATTTGGATTGCTGTTTACCGTCCCCTGTCACGTGATCGAAGTTTTTCACTCAATTATGACGATCACAAAAAATAGTCCAATTTTCCATTCATTTCTCTCTCCTCTGAGCATCCCCAGTACCTCCGCCATCATCAGATCCTTCTGCTCCTTCCTCTGGCCCTCCACGTCATCTTACTGGAAGAAAATGGAGGGGCATACACAGTGCACCCACCAAGATCTACTGGCTGGTACACGGCAACAATAGGAGATTTTTCCTTTTGGTTAATTTTGATCACTGTGATAGACCCTATCACAGTAATTAACATTAAAAAAAAAGTAAATCAACCCCCTTTGTCACCCCTTAGCTAGATAAAAATAAAATAAAAATATATAATTTTTCCATTCTTTGCAGTTAGGATTGGGGTAGGGGTTAGAGCTGTGGTTGGGGTTGTGTAAGGGTTGTGGTTAGGGATGGGGTTGTGTTGGGGTAAGGTTGTGTTGGGGTTGTGGTTGCGATTAGGTTAGGGGTGTGTTGAGGTTAGGGTTGGGTTTTGGGCTATGTTTGGCTTGGAGTTAGAAATGGGGGATTTCCACTGTTTAGGCACATCACAGGGTCTCCAAATGCAACATGGTGCCCGCCATCGATTCCAACCAATTTTGCATTCAAAAAGTGAAACGGTGCTCCCTTCGTAACCCTGCCATGTGCCCAAACAGTAGATTTCCCCCACATATGGGGTATCTGTGTACTCAGGATAAATTGCACAACAAATTTTGTGGTCCATTTTCTCCTGATACACTTGTGAAAATAAAAAAGTTTGGGTCTAAAGTAATTTTTTTGTGAAAAAAGTTAAATGTTAATTTTTTCCTCCCCCATTTCCACTCAGCAGCATCCATTGCTGCTTGTTTCTGGAAAACACCCATAGAGTCAAAATCATAACTTTTGTAGATAAATTCAAAGAGAAATGTAATTTCCAAAATGTGGGTATTTGAGGAGGGATTATGCTTTTCTGGCACTTAGGGGCTCTGTATTTGTAGATCACAAACTTTTGTATGAAAATTTATTCTGCAAGAGTCAAAAAGCACAGTACTATGCAGCCACATAGGGAATATTGCCACGAAATTGTGACAATTTTTGGTGGCATTTTTAGCCATTTTTCTGTGTGCCGATGAACTCCAGTCACGTTTTGACATCAGCTCTAAGCACTGTAGCTGTAGCTGCGCTTTCAGGCTCAGCTCAGTGTCTGCTGGATTCGCAGCTGAGCAGTCGCATCTTGCTATCACTCAGCAATGCAATCAAAATGCATCAGAGTTGGAGCACGTCCTAGGACAAATGGATTATAGTGGAACAGGTAAGGAATATGGTGTTTTTATTATTTTTCATTCTACAATGTTAATTTATTTATATAATTAAAGAAAATGGCATGGGACCCTTCTATTTTTGATAACTAGCCAGTATAAATCTGACAACTGGGGACTGCAGCCCGTAGCTCGCACCTTTACCTGTGCTGGTTAGCCATTTTTTTATTTTATTTATTTTTTGCACAGGTGTCAGCTGGTGAATACTCTCATCATCGTGTGCCTGCTCTTGCTGCTATCAGCGGGACCAGGCATACAGTGATGAGTGGTACTCTCATCAGCTGATGCCTGTGAGAGCTTCTTGCTCACACGCTGCAATCTAAGAGTGTGGTAGCCGCAGTGCTTGACCGGTGGTAACGAACTTACCGCCGATCAGAGCCTGTTTCTCACGGTGTCACACCAAACCAAACTTTTTTTTTATGTTTTGCCGAACCCAACGGATCCGAACATCCACAGGTCCACTCATCACTAGTAATAATGAGAAATTATGCAGCCAAAAAGTATTGAACACACAAAGGAGGAAAAGTGCAAAAAGCTATGGACGGTCTTCACATCAGCTGGAATCTATCAGTAAATAGAAAGCAGTCCTATCACTTAATGAAAAATAAAATCAGGTGGTTCAACTGATGGCCTTTAAAAAGGTGATCATTACCAAGATGCCACACAAGAAACATCTAATGAGATAAGCAAAACCAGTGAGCTGTCTCAAGACTGTGCAATCTTACTGTTTCAAAACATACTGATGGCATTGGTTACAGAAGAATTTCTAAACTACTGAAGGTTCCAGTGAGCACTGTTGGGCCATAATCCAGAAGTGGAAAGAACAGCATTCATCCCAAGACCGTCCATAAACAGGTGCTCACCACATGATTTCAGGCAGAGGACTGAAATGAATTATCAGAAAAGTTGTTCAAGAGCCAATAAACACCTATGGAGAGCTACAGAAAGTTCTGAAAATTATCAGACACATTTTTTTTTCAAAGAAAACTATAAGTAATGCACTCAACCTCCATGACCTGTGTGCATGCTCACTACGCAAGACTCAATTCCTGAACAAAAAGCTTGTTTAAGCACATTTAAAGTTTGCTCAACAACATTTATACGAAATACTGGGAGAATTTTGTCTGGCCAGATGAGACCAAAATTTAACTCTTTAGATGCTATAATACACACCATGTTTTTGGAGGTCAAAAGGCACTTCATATCACCCCCAAAACACCATACCAACAATGGAGTTTGGAGATGGGAACATCATTGTGTGAGGCTGCTTTTCAGCTTACGACACTGGCAAACTTCATGTGCCTGAAAGAAAGACGAATGGACAAATGTACTGTGACATTCTTGATAAAATTCTGCTTCCATCTACCAGCATGATGAAGATGAAACAAGGGTTAGCATTTAAAAAAGACAATAATCCTAAACACAGTGCCAAGGAAACTCTCAATTAGCTTTAGAAAGAAAGATTAAAGCTGCTAATATGGCCCGTCGAATCACCTGACCAGAATATAATAGAACATTTATGGAAGGAACTAAAGCTCAGAGGTCATAGAAGTAACCCACAAAACCTTTAGGATTTGATGAGTGTTTGTGTGATGGGTTGATACCGACATCTGGTGAGATTTTCATGCCAATAGTACCTTTAGAAATACATTTGCTAAATTTTTAATATTTTTTAATAAATAAACGCAAATCATATTGACAAAAATATAACATTAATATTAAGTACAATATGTTATGTAAAAAATTCTCTCAGATTCACTGGGATTTGTAGAAGTATTCCAGAGATATTACCTCTTTCAGATGCAAATACATTTGAACAGGGTGGGGCCCTGACTGAAGCAGAGAAACACCTGTCAGCCCTCCCGCCGCGTGTAGCGGCATGACGAGGTCAGCTCTGCTGCATGGGAGATATTTTTATTTATGGAGCAGTATAATGATGCTTTTGTTTTAAAGGCACTGTGTCGGGATGTGTTGCTGAAGATGGAGAAGAGGCAAGTTTGGAGAGAGAAGCTCTGGGCATGAAATTTCATCAAGACGTCTATCCTACATGGAGAAATAAGGGATGGGAACAACTCAAGTCAGAGACGATGCCACCTATGGGGGTAACTGGATGTAAATGTATATGTGTATTTGATACAAACTACGTCTCATCAGTGCTCTGATTTCCTGTATGGTCCACGGTCTGATGATGGCTGGTAAAAACAAGTCCCAGCATCTCCTTACCATTGTTAAGGACATATTTGGAATTGTAGGTTCATGCAACACAAATGTAAATGGTGAGGGTCTGACATGACATTACAGTTAATCACTGTACTAAGCTTAGCGCTGCATTCATGCACTGATGTTTGGTATTGCCATAATAGTAATGACACAGAGAATAATTTTTCCAAATAATTTTTTATTGTAAAATGATAACTTTAACCTCTTTACCCCCAAGGGTGGTTTGCACGTTAATGACCGGGCCAATTTTTACAATTCTGACCACTGTCCTTTTTTATGAGGTTATAACTCTGGAACGCTTCAATGGATCCTGGTGATTCTGACATTGTTTTCTCGTGACATATTGTACTTCATGATAGTGGTAAAATTTCTTTGATATTACCTGTGTTTATTTGTGAAAAAAATGGAAATTTGGCGAAAATTTTGAAAATGTTGCAATTTTTCAACTTTGAATTTTTATATAATTAAATCACAGAGATATGTCACACAAGATACTTAATAAGTAACATTTCCCACATGTCTACTTTACATCAGCACAATTTTGGAACCAAAATTTTTTTGTTAGGGAGTTATAAGGGTTAAAAGTTGACCAGCAATTTCTCATTTTTACAACACCATTTTTTCTCAGGGACCACATCTCATTTGAAGTCATTTTGAGGGGTCTATATGATAGAAAATAACCAACTGTGACACCATTCTAAAAACTGCACCCCACAAGGTGCTCAAAACCACATTCAAGAAGTTTATTCACCCTTCAGGTGTTTCACAGGAATTTTTTGAATATTTAAATAAAAATGAACATTTAACTTTTTTACACAAAAAAATTAATTCAGCTTCAATTTGTTTTATTTTACCAAGGGTAACAGGAGAAAATGGACCACAAATGTTGTTGTACAATTTGTCCTGAGTACGCCAATACCCGATATGTGGGGGTAAACCACTGTTTGGGCGCATGGCAGAGCTTGGAAGCGAAGGAGCGCCATTTGACTTATCAATGCAAAATTGACTGGAATTCAGATGGGACGCCATGTTGCGTTTGGAGAGCCCCTGATGTGCCTAAACATGGAAACCCCCCACAAGTAACACCATTTTGGAAAGTAGACCCCCCAAGGAACTTATCTAGATGTGTGGTGAGCACCTTGACCCATTAAGTGATTCACAGAAGTTTATAATGCAGAGCCGTAAAAATAAAAAATCATTTTTTCGCAAAAATGATCTTTTCACCCCCAATTTTTTTTCCCAAGGGTAAGCGAAGAAATTGGACCACAAAAGTTGTTGTCCAGTTTGTCCTGAGTACGCCAATACCCGATATGTGGGGGTAAACCACTGTTTGGGCGCAAGGGAGAGCTCGGAAGGGAAGGAGCGCCGTTTGACTTTTCAATGCAAAATTGACTGGAATTGAGATGGGACACCATGTTGTGTTTGGAGAGCCCCTGATGTGCCTAAACATTGAAACCCCCCACAAGTGACACCGTTTTGAAAAGTAGACCCCCTAAGGAACTCATCTAGATGTGTTGTGAGAGCTTTGAACCCCCACGTGTTTCACTACAGTTTATAACGCAGAGCCGTGAAAATAAAAATTATTTTTTAGCCCCCAGTTTTGTATTTTCCCAAGGGTAACAGGAGAAATTGGACCCCAAAAGTTGTTGTCCAATTTATCCTGAGTACGCTGATACCCCATATGTGGGGGGGAACCACCGTTTGGGCTCATGGGAGAGCTCGGAAGGGAAGGGGCGCCATTTGGAATGCAAACTTAGATGGAATGGTCTGCAGGCATCACGTTGCATTTGCAGAGCCCCTAATGTACCTAAACCGTAGAAACCCCCCACAAGTGACCCCATATTGGAAACTAGACCCCCCATGGAACTTATCTAGATGTGTTGTGAGAGCTTTGAACCCCCAAGTGTTTCACTACAGTTTATAACGCAGAGCCGTGAAAATAAAAAATATATTTTTTTTACACAAAAATTATTTTTTAGCCCCCAGTTTTGTATTTTCCCCAGGGTAACAGAAGAAATTGGACCCCAAAAGTTGTTGTCCAATGTGTCCTGAGTATGCTGATACCCCATATGTTGGGGTAAACCCCTGTTTGTGCACACGGGAGAGCTCGGAAGGAAAGGAGCACTGTTTTACTTTTTCAATTCAGAATTGGCTGGCATTGAGATCGGACGCAATGTCGCGTTTGGAGAGCCCCTGATGTGCCTAAACAGTGGAAACCCCCCAATTATAACTTAAACCCTAACCCAAACATACCCCTAACCCTAATCTCAACTGTAACCCTAACCACACCCCTAACCTTGACACACCCTTAACCCTAATCCCAACCCTATTCCCAACCGTAAATGTAATCCAAACCCTAACCCTAACTTTAGCCCCAACCCTAACTGTAGCCCTAACCCTAGCCCCAACCCTAACCCTAACCCTAGCCCTAACCCTAGCCCTAACCCTAATGGGAAAATGGAAATAAATACATTTTTTTCTATTTTTTAATTTTTCGTAACTAAGGGGGTGATGAAGAGGGGTTTGATTTACTATTTATAGCGCGTTTTCTAGCTTATTTTTGATTGGCAGCCGTCACACACTAAAAGACGCTTTTTATTGCAAAAAATGTTTTTTGCATTACCACATTTTGAGTGCTATAATATTTCCATATTTTGGTCCACAGAGTCATATGAGGTCTTGTTTTTTGCAGGACGAGTTGACGTTTTTATTGGTAACATATTCGGGCACGTGACATTTTTTGATCGCTTTTTATTCCGATTTTTGTGAGGCAGAATGACCAAAAACCAGCTATTCATGAATTTCTTTTTGAGAAGGCGTTTATACCGTTCCGCGTTTGGTAAAATAGATAAAGCAGTTTTATTCTTCGGGTCAGTACGTTTACAGCGATATCTCATTTATATCATTTTTTTATGTTTTGGCGCTTTTATACGATAAAAACTATTTTATAGAAAAAATAATTATTTTTGCATCGTTTTATTCTGAGAACTATAACTTTTTTATTTTTTTGCTGATAATGCTGTATGGTGGCTCATTTTTTGTGGGACAAGATGATGTTTTCAGTGGTACCATGGTTATTTATTTCCATCTTTTTGATCGCATGTTATTCCACTTTTTGTTCGGCGTTGTTTTTTGCCTCATTTTTTTTTTTTTTTACCGTGTTCACTGAAGGGGTTAACTAGTGGGACAGTTTTATAGGTCGGGTCGTTACAGATGCGGCGATACTAAATATGTGTACTTTTATTCTTTTTTTTAATTTAGCTAAAGGAATGTATTTATTGGAACAATATTTTTTTTATTATTATTTATTTAGGAATTTTTTATTTATTTTTTTTTTACACATGTAATTTTTTTCTACACTTTTACTTTGCCCCGGGAGGGGGCATCACAGTAAAGTGACAGATCACCGCAGGACCCGGATGCAGCCCCGTGGCCATTTTGGATCCAGGGCCTGCAAGGAGGAGACGCTCGGTACAAGGTGAGCACATCGCCTTGTACTGATCGTCACAGGGAAGCACGCAGGGAGCCCCCTCCCTGCACGATGCTTCCCTGTACCACCGGAACACTGCGATCATGTTTGATCGCAGTGTGCCGGGGGTTAATGTGCCGGGGGCGGTCCGTGACTGCTCCTGGCACATAGTGCCGGATGTCAGCTGCGATAGTCAGCTGACACCCGGCCGCGATCGGCCCCGCTCCCCCCGTGAGCGCGGCCGATCGCGCTGGACGTACTATTCCGTCCTTGGGAAGTAGGGTCCACCCCACATGGACGGAATAGTACGTCCAATGACAGAAAGGGGTTAAATAGAAAATCCCCAAACAATTGTGCAGTTTCGCTTTTTTTTCACTATTTTGCTACACTTGGAATTTGTTTTCCCACTTTCTAGCACATCTTATGGATAGATGATGTCATTTAAAAATACAACTAGTCCGACAAAAAAAACCCCTCATACAGCTATACTGACGTCAAATAAAAAAGTTATAGCTCTTGGAATAAGGGGAGGAAGCAATGAAAGCCCAAAAACGTAAAATTGCCCTGTGAGAAAGGGGTTAAAGATATGTCACATACTATTTTTTAAACACCGTACCTTTTAACTGTCTAATTTATCAACTGTATAACATATAAAAAATGTGAAAAAAACACACTATAATGTTCACACACAGCGTTTTTATTGCTCTTTTTTTGGCAGCCAAAACCTGCTCTCTTGGCAGTAAAACTGTTGCATTCAAAATGCACATTTTGCTGAATTTTCACTTTTTTCTTGCCACATTTTATATGCATTGTTTTTAGGTATGGATTACTTTGTCTATAGTGCATGTTTAAGAAAGTTAATTTTATTCACCAAAAATGTTTGTTGCATTTTTAAGTGTTTTTTGCTGTGTTTCTTCACTTTCTCATTGCTTTCTTTGGGCGAAAAAATACTACAAAAATGCTGCAAAAAGGTGAAAGAAAAATCTAGAGACAAAAATCTAGTGACAGATTCTCTTTAACTACTGTACATTTAATAACGCTAGTGCCCAAATATACAGCCAATGGGAAAGTTAAGATGTTTAACGGGTTAGACATAAGGAGGGAAAATATAATTGGGATGTATAATTTAACCCTTTTCTGCTATCGGTCGGAATAGTACGTCCGATGGCAGAACCCCCGCTTTGATGCGGGCTCTGGCAGGGTGAGCTTGCATCAAAGCTGGGACATGTCAGCTGTTTTGAAAAGCTGACATGTGCCCGCAATAGGCAATCATGATCTGCCCACGCCTATTAACTAGTTCAATGCCGCTGTCAAACTGACAGAGACATTTAACAAGAGCTTCCGGCCATCTGGCTGGAAATGCGCGCATGGGTGACCCCCTGTCACATGATCGGGGGTCATCGGTACATCGGCATAACAACCAGAGGTCACCTGCAGACCTCTATTGTTGTTGATGCCGGAATGCTATGAGCCCCACCCTGTGGTCGGCGCTCATAGCAATGCTGTAATTCTACTACACAGGGGCAATCTGAGCATCGTTCCTATATAGCAGAGCCGATCAGGCTATGCCAGCTTCTAGCCTCCCATGGAGGCTATTGAAGCATGCCAAAATTTAAAAAAAAATGTTTTTAAAAATATGAACAAAATAAAAAAATATAATTTAAATCACCCCCCTTTCGCCCCATTCAAATTAAAAGAATTAAAAAAATCAAACCTACACATATTTGGTATCACCGTGTTGAGAATCACCCTATCTATCATTAAAAAAAGGCTTAATCTAATCGCTAAACGGCGTAGTGAAAAAAAAAGTCAAAACTTCAGATTTACGTTTTTTGGTCACCGTGACATTGCATTAAAATGCAATAATGGGCGAACAAAAGAACATATCTGCACCAAAATGGTATCATTAAAAACGTCAGCTTGGCGCGCAAAAAATAAGCCCTCACCCAAGCTGAGATCACGAAAAATGGAGACGCTACAGGTATCGGAAAATTGCACATTTTTTTTTCTTTTTAGCAAAGTTTGGAATTTGTTTTCACCGCTTAGAAAAAGAAGAGCCTAGACATGTTTGGTGTCTATGAACTCATAATGACCTGGAGAATCATAATGGCAGGTCAGTTTTAGCATTCAGTGAACCTAGCAAAAAAGCCAATCAAAAAACAAGTTTGGGATTGCACTTCTTTTGCAATTTCACCACATTTGAATTTTTTTTCCCCATTTTCTAGTACACGACATGGTAAAATCAATAGAGTCATTCAACAGTACAATTTGTCCCACAAAAAATAAGCTCTCACATAGCCATATTGACGGAAAAATAAAAAAGTTATGGCTCTGGGAAAGAGGGGAGCAAAAAATGAAAACGCAAAACTGAAAAAAGCTCCGGTCATTAAGGGGTTAAGCTATAGGAGATTTTTAGCTTGGATTTGAAGTTTTTATTAATAATTTTTTCTTGGAAGGTTTTTTAAATCAGGTACCAGAGAAACTAAATCCACCATTAGCAGATATGTACTATAAATCAGTAGTGTACAGGCAGATAATCTTTGGCAAAGCAAGTTATTAATTATGTGTCCTTTAGATGAATCGATCTAAAATTATGTTTGCTGATTATTAATGTATTACTTTTGATGAATTTGATATGAATTGTAGTGTTGAATAATGAGTATTTATGGACACGAACTTATGAATTCTTCATGTATATCTTTATGTACAATGCACTTTGTCTTTTTCTTCTTTCAAGGATGTGGACACATTTGGGGGTCATTTTTTTTTTTAACTTAAATGCATAGGCTAAAAACTATTTTTGGAATTGGGTTTCTTTAAAAATCTTTCATTGTCTCTCTTTGTTTTCCTGTACATTCTTGGCTGCTTTATGTTTGTAACTCTTTTTATCTTTCTTTTTTGAACTCCTTTCAATTGATTTATTAAGGTGTATCTAAGAAAGAGACAGATAAAGTTCCAAACTCCCCATTAAAACAGATTCACTGACAAATGGGGAGACAGGGCAGGGAATATGGAGAGGGGGCATGAAAGCTGTAAGAGCAGTGTCCACCCCAATGCACTTGAAACTTATTAACATTCAATGTCAACAATTGAAAACTCTAAAACAGCAAACTGATTTCGACAAGAAAGGTAAGGATTTATTCAGCATTAAAGCGCCTTTATATACATGCCATTAGTTTGGGGTATAAAATTCTTATGAAAGGTTCCCTTTAAGTAAAAAATAATATGTCCTTAGAAGGTATCCATATCACTTACCGTATTTTTCCGACCATAAGACGCACTTTTTTCCTCCAAATTTGGGAGGAAAGTGTGGGTGCGTCTTATGGTACGGATGTAGCATGTGGGGAGGGGGGCAGCAGTGAGTGGGATCGCACTGTTATCCCACTTCAGGATGTCCCCGTTGCCCGGAATCAGCGCTGGGAAAACCATGTGGTCCCGATGATTAAGTGCAGTGAATATTCATTAGCGGCTCCCCGCCCACCTATCAGCTGAGCGGTGAGCCGGGAGCAGCAAATGAATACTGCACTTAAGCAGGGACACACATGGTTTCCTCAGCGCTGATTGCTGCAGCAGCTAGGGAGATTTGTGTGTCCTGGGGAGGAGGAGGCAGCAGCAGCAGGGGCCAGCGGAGAGGAGATCGCTGTATACCTGCCTGCCATGCCTGGATGCCAAGTGCTGTGCACAAACAGGATGTGTGATGTCAGGAGTGGGCGGGCTGGAGCATCACATGGCAGCACAGAGCCCTCCCTCTTCTTGACATCATCACAGGTCCTTTAGACTCCCCACTAGAATCTGCACGCTTCCTCCAAACCTGTGCTGTGGAGAGGCAACAAGAGGGAGGGCTCTGTGTGCAGTCATGGGATGCTTTTACCTCACCACAGGCTGACAGGCTGCCACAATTAAGAGGTTAGTCTTTACAATACACAATAATGCACTCTGCCACTCCTGTGGCGAACTATAACTCCCAGCATGTCATAGGATCTGCAGGACATGCTGGGAGTTATAGTTCTCCCATGGGTTTTTAAAGCAGCACTCCAGTGCTATTTTGCAGTGCTGGAGTGGTGCTTTCAATATCAGCCCTGTGCCCCCATTCTTATACTCACCCTCCAGCATCTTCATATAGTACTCTACAGACACCACACTGGTCCTGCAGCTTCCAACATAATAACATACTATTATATGTAATAACACCACATATAATAGTATGTTATTTATGTTATTAAATATTTTACCACTTTTTTTGCTTCAAATATTTTTTTCCCTATTTTCCACCTCTAAAACCTGGGTGTGCCTTATAGTCCGGTGCGTCTTATAGTCTGAAAAAATACGGTAATCATGAATTTTTGCAATTAATTTAAAAGTTTTTTTTCTTGCATTCCTCAACTACCTTTACTAGCTCAGAAGCATCCTAGTACAATTTTTATCTCATCTCAATCTATTATGTACCACAGTTTGTTTGGAAGCTTAAAAAGTAAATGTGTGTGGTAGTACAACAATTGCTATGCATGTCATTGTTGTTTCCATGTTGTGGACCCCTCAGTGTTGCATGCCTTTGCAAGACATTATCATTTTTTCACCCTTGAGTTGATTTCTTGTCAGTGAACAGTATGAGCCCCAGGTTCAGATTCACTCCAGCAGGTAGAGAAAAGCTACTTTGTCATAAAAGGAAGCTAACAAGCTCTTCTGTGTCTCCCAAGGTTATGTGTAGTTGATTATTGAAGAAGGATACATATTTATTTACTACTCTTACAAAAACAACTAGTAATTCCACTATTCTAAATTCAAAGTTGATACAGTTATATGAAAAAGTTTGGGCACCCCTATTAATCTTAAGCTTAATGTTTTATAAAAATTGTGTTTTTTTTGCAACAGCTATTTCAGGCATTCATGCAGAGAAACAATTACACTGTTCTGGAATGGCCATCCCAGTCCCCAGACCTGAATATCCTTGAACATCTGTGGGATCATTTGAAGAGGGCTGTCCATGCTCGGCGACCATTAAACTTAACTGAACTGGAATTGTTTTGTAAAGAGGAATGGTCAAAAATACCTTCATCCACTCATTAAAAGCTACAGGAAGCGATTAGAGGCTGTTATTTTTGCAAAAGGAGGATCTACTAAATATTAATGTCACTTTTCTGGTGAGGTGCCCATACGTATGCACCTGTCAAATTTTGTTTGAATGCAGATTGCACATTTTCTGTTAGTACAATAAACCTCATTTCAAGGCAGAAACATTACTGTGTCCAACAGTTATTAGATATATGAAACTGAAATAGCTGTTGCAAAAAAAACAATTTTTATAAAACATTAAGCTTAATAGGGGTGCCCAAACTTTTTCATATAACTGTATTTCAAAATTCTGAAATACGTTATCAGGCTTAAAAAAGCTTGTTAGAATGTAAATTTACTAATATAGTATCTAAAATATCATATTTGCATATCTACAGAAAACAGCAACATTTTGTAACCATGCACAAAAGAATGAAGCAAAACCTTTAAAATTGTATGAGGGCCCCAACAGTCCCCACCAGCCCCCCACTCAGTATAAGGTCCCTCACAGTCTCTCACTTAGTATGATGTGACCACTATTACTGAAATACAGGATGGGCCATGTATATGGATACACCTAAATAAAATGGGAATGGTTGGTGATGTCAACTTCCTGTTTGTGGCACATTAGTAAGTACTTTTTAAGTGGGAGAACTTGCACAATTGGTAGCTGACTAAATACTTTTCTCCACTGTATAATACATTTTCACAAATTTCAATACCGGAAAGCTTTTAATTGCTGAGAAAATACAAAAAAAAGAAAGAGAGAGCCCTACTGATTATAAGCGCTTACCATCTACTCTACAGGACAAAGAAAGAACCCCCAGACCATAAGAGCTTATACCCTATTATACAGAAGAGAGCGAGGACCCTGCTGATCATAAGAGCTCACACTCTACAGGAGAGACAGACCTTGGAAGGAGAGAGATGATCTTGCTGATCATAAGACCTTACACCATACAGGCAAGAGAGAGGACTCTACTGACCATAAGAACTTACGCTATACAGTAGGGAAAGAATCAGTTAATCTGGAGATTGTAAATGACTCTGCCACCAACTGTTCTCCACTGGGAAATGCTGATCTGTAATGGCACAAGTTCTGACCACTCCTGCACAAGGTATGTAATCCGTAACATGTTATAGCTTCAGGGCATTATAGAGAGGCATGCGCAGCAAAGCAAAATTACATTAGCCCTCTCTCTAATGCTTCATCAGTGTGAGAAATTGTTCCGGGCATGTCTTTTATTTTTTTGCAAACCAGGAATCAAATCTCAAAATGTTTTAATTCATGCAAAGCCCCAAATTTCAGGAAATTCGACCTAAACTCGATCCTCCTTGGATCAATCCACTTATTTCTATTCAAAGGTCGTATGGTTCTTCCTAGCCTATTTTATCAAACAGCAGCAAGTCAACCTCCCCAGAAGTGTCACAAAATGTTCAAAACCTTAATTCACTCCATAAGCAATGTAAGGCCTTCTGCCATAGTCGCAATATCCATGCCTGCATAGTGTATCTACATTTACCTTTTTTGGCATTGTCCTCACCCTACTCTTTCATTCTCATTCCTTCTAGCCTATGTACCTGATAAAACTAAAGGATCAGAAGTCCTCTTTAAAAATTCTGTCCCTTTTAGGTTACAGCAGCCATAAGGACAGCCCTCTCTCCCCAATTTAATTCATGATAACCCTTGAACCTTTGCGCACCTTCAAACAGATAAACTCCAACATCAAGATGTTGAATTATGTATTTACCATAAATATCAAGATGTTGAGCTAGTATCTATTTATGTCATGTTCAACCATTATCTACCTTCCTAGCTTATTGGACGACTGTCCCATTTTGAATCTTTCAGAATTTCAGGTTAACCATCTAGAGCTTTAAGTTTATACCTCACTTTCATCTCAGCCCTTAGGCTGCCGTCACACTAGCAGTATTTGGTCAGTATTTTACATCAGTATTTGTAAGCCAAAACCAGGAGTGGAACAATTAGAGGAGAAGTATAGCAGAAACATATGCACCACTTCTGCATTTATCACCCACTCCTGGTTTTGGCTTACAAATACTGATGCACAATACTGACCAAATACTGCTAGTGTGATGGCAGCCTTAAAGCAGCGTTTCAGTTTCACTGGCTCCCACCCATCTTGACTATATGAGTAATCACACTAATTTTTTACAATCTGTTTACTCAGTTAACTGTCTACCATGCTTCTGCAACTAAGGATATTGTTAGAGGAATGGAAAAGATGTCACATTTCCTGGATTGGCTGCATATATTGTTAGGGCTAGCGGAACGCACCGAGTAAATAGAGATGTTTTTCTTGATATTGGTGCGTTCTCAGCCCGGGGTCCACCATGCAGGAGTACCTGCTGCTAGCAAACTGCGGCACTATATGGCGGTATGGACTAACTCAGTTAATTCACCGAGTAGCTGTGAAAGCAAAGCACTGTGCCCTGTTAGACTTTACAGAGGCACAGGCTAACTGCCCAAACAGAGAGCAGTCAGTGGTCACGCATGCACACAAAACTCCTCGTCGGAGGTGCCAGCATTCTAGGGGCTTATTTCAGCCAGGTCCCTGAATACATACAAACACAAACTCCTCGCCGGAGGTGCCAGCATTCTAGGGGCTTATTTCAGCCGGGTCCCTGAACACACTCTCACGTGACCACACTGGCGCAAAGCACATAACAAAGAACAATACTAGCGCATGGCCGTGCGGCCATGCGAGCCTTAAATAGTTGCAGTACATACAGGACCTTCCTAGAAGGACCAATGAGAGGCTGCCACAGAGCGTGAGCACCTACAGGACCTTCCTGAAGGACCAATGGCCTTAGCTGCAGTATCTGATCATGTGACCCTCGATCTCCACTGAGAGATTTTACTCTGGGCATGCTCAGAACGAGAAAAGCAGGACTTAGTCCCAGAATCGTCTGCTCGCCGCTGCCCAGCACTGACTTCAATGGCAGAAGCAGGAAAGGCAGCAGTAACTCTTTGTACAGTCAGACTGAGCGAGACGCTGGGACCGACATCTCCGCTGAGCAGGCTCCACTGCGGCAGGAGAAGAATGGGAGACCGCAGCGGAGATGGCCCGAGATTCCCCCTGTGCAGAGGCGGGAACTTGACCCCTAACATATATGGAGTCAAAATGATGTCTCTACCCAAAATATAGTATATTGTTTTTAGGTGCTCCCAGTATTTTCACCAGGCTACTACATATGGGCAGTCCAGTGACTGATATTGAAGGTCAACTAGAATGAACCGTACCTATAATCAACAGCCCTACTCTTCATAGTAACAAACTCAATGATTAACTTGCTGACTCAGCTGTCGCCTATTGTAATTAATACGCAGCCCAAACTAAACTACTGTCTTTGAAAAAAGCTATAATCAGAAAATTACTTTTTTCTTTTTAAATCCGAGTTTTGTGTTAAATGAATCTGTTTAAAATGTTTGCCATTTTTTATTAGCAACAATATGTTTTACAAATAAAAATGAGGAATCTTGGAATTTTCACACTGGAATTTTAGCTGTTGGTTGCTAAAACCAGAGCGTAACTATAACAGGTGCAGGGGTTGCAATCGCACCCGGGCCCTGGAGCCTAGGGGGCCCTAAAAGTCCCTTTGGCCTATTGAAAAAAGTCTATTGCTATTAAAGATTTAAAATATTTGAGGGCCCCGTTGGAGCTTTCGCATTGGGTCCCATGAGTTTCAAGTTACGCCACTGGCTGAGGTTATGTAACTTTCTGTAGCTGAGGCAATGTTCTACAACTTGTGCAAGTAGAAATGCAAATAGTCCAAATTATTTTGGACCTGTGAATTAGATAAAGTTCCACACAAGTTTTATCCACATCAAATCGATTTGCTTATCTCTAATAAAGATAATATTAAAGTAATCTCAGAATTCTGTAACATCTAAAATTTTTTTCCAGCCTAGACCACGGTTTTATAAGGTTATGAACTTCCTTAGCTGAAGAACCAAGCGTTGCTTTTGCAATGGGTTAATGTGCGTAGAAATCACAAAACTTTGTAGAGTGTGGATTTGGAGAAAAGTGAGATTTTAGGTTACCTATTAGTGATGAGTGAACATGCTTGGATAAGTTGTTATCTAAGCATGCATGAGGGCTAACCAATTGTCTTTTGCGTGCTCGAACAATATGTTTGAGTCACCTCACTCGCGCATGCCCGGATAACACCTTATTCATGCAAATCCGGTCATCACTATTACCTAATCATTTTGGATACCTTTAATTTTGGAGTTGACAACTTTTCTATGCTTATTATTATAAAGAAATAACTAAGGTTGTGCTATTGGGCTACTGTCATTTTAACTGTTGATGTGTCTGAAGCAAGCATGCTTTCACATCTGCAGACCATTCTTACCCTACAGATGAGTTCTTATGGTTAGAATTTTCTTCAAGACTAACACTAATGTCCAAATTGCTCATACTGTTGCATTTTCTAGCATGGGTTCTTGGTAGAGATGTTACACTAGTGAAGGTCTGTACTATATTTTATATAGTGTATCACATTATTCAGTTTCTCTCCATGCTGACAGAAGATGAAATGGATAGGATAGTTCTTCGCACGGCCGTTCATCTTTCTTTCACCTTATCTGTCTGAAGGTGTGATTTAAAAATCTACAATGTCATACAACATCTACAGTTCATCATGTTCTTATTGCCTGGAAGCCAACCATCCATTCATCAGAACACTATCTATCACCATTTTGATTCTAAGATTATTAGACTTACAACTGAACTTTACATTGTGTGTTCTTTCACCTTTGTTTTCTACATTATAATTTTACAGACACAGCTTTATGAATCTAATAGAGAAAAGAATGTCATATGAGTAAACTGAATCCAAAATACAGTGTATCAATCTAGAGCATTCAATGTTTATACTTTCTAAACAAGTAAGAATATCTAGTCCTTAAAAGGCTTTAAAATATATGAATTTATTAGAGGTGATGGACTTATAGATTTACTTACTTTAGAAATTGGCTTAAAGATATTGTCAGGTCTAACTGATAAATCGGCGGTTACTCTGTGTGACTGCTGTCTTATGAATCCACCAGTGATCAGCGGGTACATATGCCTTATACATATTCCTGACGAGAACCTGACTAGTGGGCACACTTTTATTTAGCGAGGCCACACCCACTGAATGGCTCGCTTACTGGATGATCACATCACTAAATGGGGTGCGGCCTTGCTCAATACAAGTGTATGGCGTGAGGCCGTGCCTAGTAGTCAAGTTGCATGTATAACGCATATGTGCACTCCGATCAAAAACTGGTGAATCCCCCAGTGCACGCACTGTGACTACAGACTTATCAATTTAGATCAGACAACCCCTTTAAATTGCTGCTTCAATCTATGGCAGCTCATAGCTGGTGTAAACTTCATTTACTGGCGAATTGAAAGGTAAAAATGTACCAGAGTTATGCTCTTCTTAATAATTTGGTGTATCTTACTCTAGAGAAGTGGTCCCCCACCTTTCTAAACTTAAGAGCCACATTCAGCTCTGAGAGAGGGTCGGGAGCCACTTTCAGCTCTGAGAGAGGGTTGAGAGCCACGTTCAGCTCTGAGAGAGTCATGAGCCACGTTCAGCTCTGAGAGAGGGTCACGAGCCATGTTCAGCTGTGAGAGAGGGTCACGAGCCACGTTCAGCTCTGATAGAGGGTCGTGAGCCACGTTCAGCTCTGAGAGAGAGGGTCACGAGCCACGTTCAGATCTGAGAGAGGGTTGCGAGCCACGTTCAGCTCTGAGAGAGGGTTGCGAGCCATGTTCAGCTCTGAGAGAGGGTCGCGAGCCACGTTCAGCTCTGAGAGAGTTGAGAGCCACGTTCAGCTCTGAGAAAGGGTTGAGAGCCACGTTCAGCTGTGAGAGGGTCACGAGCCACGTTCAGCTCTGAGAGAGGGTCAGGAGCCACGATCAGCTCTGAGAGAGTTGAGAGCCACGTTCAGCTCTGAGAAAGGGTCGCGAGCCACGTTCAGCTCTGAGAGAGGGTCACGAGCCATGTTCAGCTCTGAGAGAGGGTCACGAGCCACGTTCAGCTCTGAGAGAGGGTCACGAGCCATGTTCAGCTGTGAGAGAGGGTCACGAGCCACGTTCAGCTCTGATAGAGGGTTGAGAGTCACACCCAGCTCACGGCCCTCTCACAATTACTGGTTACCAAAGCACCCATTAAAGGTTTAATGATAACCATAGCTTTTCCACAGGAAACACCCCAAATCAGCATTCCAAGTTCAAGGGGTTCCCACAATATCTCCATTCAGTATTCTCCCATCAAGCCCTCCCAACACACAGTCACAGCCAGCTTCAAGAACCTCCTCTGACAGGCAGTATCATCCTGTCTCTAGAGTGCTATTCTGATCTGCTCTTCTGTGCAGGGCTACTCACAATATTCACCATTTCAAGATGTGCTCTTCATACCTATTTGCTAGACCTTGAGCTAATACACCAAGCTGGCAGACAGCCGCGAGCCACAATTCCTGGGGCAATGAGCCACATGTGGCTCCCAAACCCTCCTCTAGGGCATTGCTATTTAACACTGTATGAATGGCCAGTTTAGAAAATTTTCTCTTTTTTGCTTTACATCCTCACCATTTTCAAGATCATTCTTTACTTTCAGTAATTAACACTGATGAAACACTGCATACTTATGCATCTCTAATCTTGGTCTAAGAAGCGTTACAGTTTTATAAAAGGGGACTGGAGCCAAAAATAGGCTGCCCAGTGCCACTGCATATCACTTGCCTCTGCAGTGATTGTCATAACACTATAATCTCCCCCTCTACATTAGAGCTGTATTACTCTCTATGACTACTTGTGAATTAAAAACAGCTGCATTCTATAAAATGTGTCCTCTCCTCATGATATTCTCTCAAGAGATAGTTGGGATGGCATGAGTTGGAGGGGGCTCACAGCATTTGCAGAGTCAGTTGGGACAACAATCAGCAGCTTAGATCATTGGTCTGTGTTTGGCTACGTGTACACATTGCGGATTTTGCTGCGGATCTGCAGCTGTTTTCCATGCTTTGTACATTACCATGCAAATGTTTGGAAAACAAAATCCGCAGTGCACATGCTGTGGAAAAAACTGTGCGGAAACGCAGCGTTGTTTATTCCGCAGCATGTCAATTCTTTGTGCGGATTCCGCAGCGCTTTACACCTGCTCCTCAATAGGAATCTGCAGGCGTAAAACCGCAGGTGGAAAACCGTGGCAAATCTGTTGGTAATCCGCTGTGCGGTTTACCTGTGGATTTTGCAAAAACAGTGCGGAAAAATCTGCACACCAATCCGCAACGTGTGCATATAGCTTTTTACTTCCTTCTCTTATTATTACAAATCCGTAACTTCCGCAACTGGTCCCATCCTGGAAAAGGCAGGGCGGTAAATGAACCTGAGGCTTCAGTAGACGGTCTACCTTGGAGATGCTGCATAAAATGGAAATGTATAAAGACTGTACAAACCGTTAAGCTCCCTGATTGGCTGCAGCATTGGTGACGTGACATCAGGGCTTCAGACAAATAAGAGATACTTGAACAGCGATAACGAGCTGGAGCTGGAACTTCAGAGGAAATTCAATGCTTAATTTTTTATATATAATTACTAAAGCTTATAGCAGAAAGTTTTGTAAAAGGTGACAGCCCCTTTAAGTGACTGAGTTCCGTACAGTGTCGCTACATGTGATAAGATCTTGAGCTCCTGTGTGGCTCTATGAGGTTTTGACATCTATAAGATCAGTGCTTATTATTTCCAGCACATAATCCTTGCGTGTATGTATAGTCCTTTAATGTGCGTCATGCATGATGTTTCTACTGCATGTGTTTTTTATGTGCCTCATCTCTATGAATCAAACATCTGCATAAGTACAGAACGGTTCAAAAGTTTAAACCAGGTGTAGAAAAAAAGGCTGCAACGTATCAATACTTTAAAAATATAAATTCTAACAGTGTATTTTTGCTTATCATGAAGAAGAAAAACGGCATGCAAGTAGAAGCACATCCAAATATAAAAACAAATATTTATTATTAACCCCTTCACCACTTTGGGATTTTCCGTTTTTGTTTTTTCGTTTTTTGCTCCCCTTCTTCCCAGAGCTATAACTTTTTTATTTTTTGTCAATATGTTGGTGTGAGGGCTTGTTTTTTGTGGAACGAGTTGTACTTTCCAACAACATCAATGATTTTACCATACGTTGTACTACTAAACACAATGGTTTTTTTTTTTGTTTTGTTTCTTTTTACCATGTTCGCTGAATGCTAAAACTGACCTGGCATCCGTACTGTGATATTTTCTCGCAGGCTTGCAAAACCGACATTTAATGGATTTATGTGCTCAAATGTTCGTTAAAACATATATACAATATATATATATATATATATATATATATATATATATATATATATATATATATACACTCACCGGCCACTTTATTAGGTACACCATGCTAGTAATGGGTTGGACCCCTTTTGCCTTCAGAACTGCCTCAATTCTTCGTGGCATAGATTCAACAAGGTGCTGGAAGCATTCCTCAGAGATTTTGGTCCATATTGACATGATGGCATCACACAGTTGCCGCAGATTTGTCGGCTGCACATCCCAAAGATGCTCCATACAAGGCAGGATGGATCCATGCTTTCATGTTGTTTACGCCAAATTCTGACCCTACCATCCGAATGTCGCATCAGAAATCGAGACTCATCAGACCAAGCAACGTTTTTCCAATCTTCTACTGTCCAATTTCGATGAGCTTGTACAAATTGTAGCCTCAGTTTCCTGTTCTTAGCTGAAAGGAGTGGTACCCGGTGTGGTCTTCTGCTGCTGTAGCCCATCTGCCTCAAAGTTCGACGCACTGTGCGTTCAGAGATGCTCTTAGGCCTACCTTGGTTGTAACGGGTGGCGATTTGAGTCACTGTTGCCTTTCTATCAGCTCGAACCAGTCTGCCCATTCTCCTCTGACCTCTGGCATCAACAAGGCATTTCCGCCCACAGAACTGCCGCTCACTGGATTTTTTTTCTTTTTCGGACCATTCTCTGTAAACCCTAGAGATGGTTGTGCGTGAAAATCCCAGTAGATCAGCAGTTTCTGAAATACTCAGACCAGCCCTTCTGGCACCAACAACCATGCCACGTTCAAAGGCACTCAAATCACCTTTCCTCCCCATACTGATGCTCAGTTTGAACTGCAGGAGATTGTCTTGACCATGTCTACATGCCTAAATGCACTGAGTTGCCGCCATGTGATTGGCTGATTAGAAATTAAGTGTTAACAAGAAGTTGGACAGGTGTACCTAATAAAGTGGCCAGTGAGTGTATATATGTCATTGAGACACATATATATATATATATATATTCTGTATTTATATTTAATTCAGTGTGATATATGTGAAAAGCCGGTAATTCAATTGCCGGCTTTTCATTTCTCCTTCACAAACCCGACAGGATGAGAGACATGGTTTACATACAGTAAACCATCTCATATCCCCCTTTTTTTTTCATATTCCACACTACTAATGTTAGTAGTGTGTATGTGCAAAATTTGGGCGCTGTAGCTTGTAAAATAAAGGGTTAAATCGCTGAAAAAATTGGCGTGGGCTCCCGCGCAATGCACTCGCTCGTGCCTGTAAACCCCGGGTACTGAAAGGAAAGCTGGGTGATCTGTAGTTACCTTGAGTTGCGGTGATGCGCCCTCTGCTGGATGTCCTCATAAACTGGAGCCTTGGAAAAGTTCCCATGCTCGAGTTCATATGAGGACATCCAGCAGAGGGCGCATCACCGCAACTCAAGGTAACTACAGATCACCCAGCTTTCCTTTCAGTACCCGGGGTTTACAGGCACGAGCGAGTGCATTAGCACAGCTCCTGGCTGTAAAATGATTTAACCCCTTCAGATGGATTTACATCGTGGGACATAACGACGGAAGGTATGGAATATTGTTGTTTGTTTTTTTGACTTTGTTTCAGGACGATGGTCTTCAGGTGGATTAAGAGTCTAATAAAATATTACAACAACATGTGTCTTTATTTCATTAAAATACTTTGCAATAATGTGTGTGTGTTTTATTAACCATTTAGTACTATTGGATTAATAATGGATAGGTGTCATAATTGACGCCTCTCCATTATAAATCTGGCTTAATGTCACCTTACAATAGCAAGGTGACATTAACCCTTCATTACCCCATATCCCACCGCTACACGGGAGTGGGAAGAGAGTGGCCAAGTGCCAGAATAGGCGCATCTTCCAGATGTGCCTTTTCTGGGGTGGCTGGGGGCAGATGTTTGTAGCCAGGGGGGCCAATAACCATGGACCCTCTCTAGGCTATTAATATCTGCCCTCAGTCACTGGCTTTACCACTCTGGCGGAGAAAATTGCGCGGGAGCCCACGCCAATTTTTTCCGCAATTTAACCCTTTATTTTACCAGCTACAGCGCCCAAATTTTGCACATACACACTACTAACATTAGTAGTGTGGAATATGCAAAAAAAAAAAAGGGATATGAGATGGTTTACTGTATGTAAACCATGTCTCATATCATGTCGGGTTTGGGAAGGAGAAATGAAAAGCCGGCAATTGAATTAACGGCTTTTTTCTCTAACACCGGTGCGTATTTCTCGCAGGTCTTACTGCTGGTCCGTGTGTAATCCGTATTTTTCTCGCCCCCGTAGACTTTCATTGGCGATTTTTTTTGCGCAATACGGTGACAAACGCAGCATGCTGCGATTTTCTACGGCCGTACAAGACCGTATAATACGGATCAGTAAAATACGGCTGATAGGAGCTGGGACATAGGGAATCATTGGGCCGTGTGTTATGCGTATTTTACGGACGTAGTTTATGCGCTCATACGTCCGTAAAACTCGCCAGTGTGACGCCGGCCTTAGAGTCTCCATTTTTTGGGATCTGGGACTGCATGAAGGGTTTTTTTTGTGCTCCAAGCTGATGTTTTTATTGATGCCATTTGGGGGCAGGTACAATGTTTTGATCACCTGTTATTAAATTTTATTGCCATGTTGCGGCGACTAAAAAATGTAATTCTGGCGTTTTGATTTTTGCTTTTGTTATGCTGTTCAGATTAATTACTTTCATATTTTGATAGATTGTCCGTTTCTGAATCATTTAACCCCTTCATGACCTTGGGATTTTCCTTTTTTCCGTGTTTGTTTTTCGCTCCCCTCCTTTCCAGAGCCATAACTTTTTTATTTTTCCATCAATATGGCCATGCTAGAGCTTATTTTTTGCGGGACGAGTTTTACTTTTGAATGACATCATTGGTTTCACCATGTTGTGTACTAGAAAACAGGAAAAAAAATTCCAAGTGCGGTGAAATTGCAAAAAAAAGTGCAACCCCACACTTGTTTTTTGTTTGCCTATTTTGCTAGGTTCACTAAATGCTAAAACTGACCAGCCATTTTGATTCTCCTTGAAATTATGAGTTCATAGACACCAAACATGTCTAGGTTTTTTTTTGTCTAAGTGTTGAAAAAAAATTCCAAACTTTGCTAAAAAACATTTAAAAATTGCACCATTTTCCGATACCCGTAGCGTCTCAATTTTTCATGATCTGAGGTCGGGTGAGGACTTATTTTTTGCGCGCAGATACTTTGGTGCAAATACATCTTTTGATCACCTGTTATTGCATATTAATTCAATGTCGTGGCGACCAAAAAAAGTGATTCGGGCGTTTCAAATTTTTTTCTCGCTACACTGTTTAGCAATCAGGTTAATCCTTTTTTTATTGATAGATTGGGCAATTCTGAACGCGGCGATACCATATATGTGTATATTTGATTTTTTTATTGTTTTATTTTGAAAGGGGCGAAAGAGGGGTGATTTAAACTTTTATATTTTTTTTTATTTTTTTAATTTTTTTTTTACTTTTTTTTTACTTTTGCCATGCTTCAATAGCCTCCATGGGAGGCTAGAAGCTGGCACAACTGGATCAGCTCAGCTACATAGGAGCAATCTGATGATCGCTCCTATGTAGCTGAATTGCAGGCTTGCTATGTGCGCCGACCACAGGGTGGTGCTCACAGCAAGCCGGCATCAACAACCATAGAGGTCTCAGGGAGACCTCAGGTTGTCATGCCGATGCATCGCTGACCCCAGATCTTGTAACGGGGTCGGCGATGCACTCATTTCCTGCCCGATGGCTGGAAGCAGTAGTTAAATGCCACTGTCAGCGTTTGACAGTGGCATTTAACTAGTTAATAGCAGCGGGTGGATCGCGATTCCACCCGTCGCTATTGCGAGCACATGTCAGCTGTTCAAAAAAGCTGACATGTCCCGGCTTTGATGCAGGCTCACCACCGGAGCCGCATCAAAGCGGGGATCTGACCTCGGACGTACTATCCCGAGGGGTTAATTTTTACTTTTTACTTGCTTCAATAGTTTCCATAGGAGGCTTGAAGCTGAAATTTTCTGATCGCTTGTGCTACACATAATTTCCTGCTATAAACACGGGCCACTGGGTGGCGCTCATAGCAGGTCGGCAATAACAGCCACAGGGGTCTCCTGCAGGCACCAAGTTGTCATGCCAACCCATCGACACCCTGTGAAGATGTGACAGGGGTACTGATGGGTGGAGCTAGTGGTGCACTTCCGGCGTGGGCATGTTATACAATGCAAATCCAGAAAAAAATTAAGGGAAGTTTGTGCCTTCAAGGGTTATTCCTACACCCTTGAAGGCACAAACTGGAGTGCCTCATGAAAAAGAAAGTAAGTGTCGTTGAGGCACTTCTACACTTATAAAGGCTTTGCCCACAGTGCAAAGCCAGGAGAAGATTATAAGGAGGATAATACAGTCATCTATAGACCCTTGAAGACAACAACTGGAGGGCCTCATTCAAATATTTTGAAAGTCTATTTGATGCACTCCTACACTCATAAAGTACAAAGCCAGGAAAAAATATATGTAGAGTCATTCATAGACCCTTGAAGGCAACAACTGGCGAGCCTCATTAAAATATTGAAGATTAAAACTGCTGCTGTCATCTGGTGGTGTGGAAAAGTCTGTGCTAATCCAGGATTTATTCATTTTTTATCAGAGTGAGCCTGTCAGCATTTTCTGTCTGCTATGACCATCCCAGCATAACTAAAAATCCGCTAAGACAAGATGCTAATGGCAGGGCAGCACAACACCTCCAAGGCACAGAGGGACAGCTCATGACAGGTGTCCAGCTTTGAAAACCAATAGCTGAAGGTCACATTAGGGAGTATGCAGGTTTTGTCAGCCAGGTATTGCTTGACCATCTTTTAAGACTTTTCCCTCCTTGTCAAAAATACCCAGTTACCAGGGCCTTTATTCTGGGAGGGTGCCAGGAAATTGGCCCAGGCCTTTCACAGTGTACCTGTCACTGGGTTACCGCAACGGAGTGGAGCAAGAAGACCACAGCATCTGGTTACTCCTACTCTGGCACTGAGAAGAAGCACTTCTCCGTCTTATTAAATGTGTTTATTTCTTCCAGAAGAACAGGGGTTAATTGGCCATGTTGGAAATCCCTGTTCTCAGCTGTGCTTGGTTAGACACTCCTTTTCCCTATTTAATCTGGCCTCTATTACTAATCCACATCAGAATTATCTTTATGCTGCATGGCTATAGAAGGGAGAGAAGTTGATATGAGAAGGAGTGCTGGAGGAGTTATAAGCGACTGTTGTTTGATTTGTACTTTTGGCAATTCCTTATCCATCCCTATTTTGGTTTCTTTCCTTTCCTGCACACTCCGGTGGATTTCTCTGTTATATGTGAGTGAATACTTTGTGTGTGTGTGTGTAGTTTTCAATTACCCCTTGTCTTTGTTGCTTGGGTTGGTGTACTGAGGTGCACAGTAGCGCCCCCTCTTACCTGGGTGGGGGAAGAGAACAGACAGAGGGCTAATTTAGGAGTTAGGGCAAGGGCGGAGGCCCCGGCATCTTTGCTACAGAGTGCTGCCTTATCTGGTTGATTGTATATGAGTTGGTGACTCTAGGTAAGCACCTGTTCAGACCTGATTTATGTTTGGATGTGAAGGTCAGTTTTTTTATATTTGAATCTATTAGCCTTCTGACTGAGCACTCTGCCCCTTAGCTTTAGGTGTTTTTAATTTCAGCATGATTCTACCCCTCCACAGAGATATAGACTTCAGTCCAAGAGAGGATTCATATTAGGTTCACAGAGAAATGTAGGCTGTCTAAGAGAGGATTGGCATTAGGCCCTGGCAACGAGAATCACCTTAACGTGGTTGCCAGGTACACAAGAATTGACCAATTTATGCACTAAGCATTCTCAAGTTTTCATATTTCTAGAGCAGTAATGCAATTTAGTTTTCATATTTTATGTTTGCATGCTATAGCGCTACAGAGTGCTGTCTTATCTGTTTGATTGTGCTTCCTTTGTGTCCTGGACCTGTTGAGGCGTTCAGTCGCAAAATGGCCATCACCCACTCTCTCCCCCTGCATGCATCTTTGAACCTACACGTCCACATGTCGCTTGAACACACCATGAAGGGTGTAATAAAGGACTGAAAATTTGCTTTCAAATAAGTGAGTGCCGCTGTTTTTCTTCTTTTTTCATGGATATTCACAAAATAACAGAGTGGAATACAGGGGAGGGATAGGTAGGAGAAACCAAACAAAATAGGATGAGGATAAACATGCAAACCAACACCAATCAGAAATATCCTGAACAACTCTCCAACATCCAACTCCAAACAATTTATCTTCCAACTTCTAACCAGCCAGTAAGAACTATCACTGATAATTCCCAAGTACCAGTGGCGAGCATATTTACCAAAAGGGAGTGGCCAACACAGAACAGCTGAGGCAATTCAAGATGGAGAACTGTAGAAGATCAACTGAACTGATTAACCGTACAATGACATAGTATGGTGAAGCAGTTCAAATCAGTGCTGGATTTTTCTTATGACCAGACGCTGCGATTTTCTGGCCCCTGGCCCCTCTCTGTCACAGTATCCTCGTGTCAGCAGGTAGTAGGGCGAGTAGATGCAAGGAGCCTGGCCATTTCTTATTCCGTGACCAGTTTAAAGACTGAAAGTGACCTAAATGCTTTGTTGGAGGGAGAACAATGCATGATATTAGGGGATTGGGAAAAAATTTCCTTTCAGATATGGTCAGTTATTTCTTTGAAATAAGTGGCCAGATCATCAGCGCTGAGGTTGGTGGTGGGGATCTGCACTCTTGGATTGAGGAAAGGATGAAAAGTGTCAAAGAGCTGTTTAGGATTGTTGGATAGTGAGGTGATAAGAGTGTTTATGTAGGTTTGTTTGGAGAGGTTAAGGGCAGATTTGTATGTTTGAAACATAAATTTATAAAATCTTCAGCCAGATTGGAGTTTATCCACGGATGTCCAGCACACCTGGAGCACCTCTGGAGGAAACACGTTTGTAGCTTGTTCCAGGGTTGCCATTTGTGCTGAGTTGTTCTAAACGTAGATGCAGCTTCATCCAAGAATTTGCAATATTTTATTATAATGTTTCAGTGCATAGAACATGAGAAGGAAGGAGGAGATTGGGGTCAAAAATCACTGCAAATTCTTCATAAGATTTTGGGTAATAATGGCACATATATTTCTATAACTGTGGTAAGTAGTGGTGTCCTTAGCGGGGTGACAGTTCTTGACAGAGAAAAAAAAGAAGGTTGTGGTCAGAGAGCAGGAAGGGGAGTTAGTAAAGTCATACACAGAGCAGAGGCTGGAGAAGACCGGGTCCAATGCATTCCCGTTTTCAAACATAGGAGATTTAGTAATCTGTAAGGTTAGAGCTAAAAGGTGAGTGGCAGATGGGGATTGGGGATCACCAATGGGGATGTTAAAGTCCTCTTTGATGAGAGTGGGGATGTCACAGGTTAGGAAATGTGTCAGCCAGGTGGAAAAGTGATCCAGGAACTGACGGGACAATCCTGAAGGGCGATACACAACCGCCAATATAGGAATTGCGGTGCAGAAAAAATGGCAGCAGGTGCTCTAAACTGATGACGAGTAAAATTTTGGAAAAAATGTTCTGTAACAAAAGTCAGTTTGTTCACTGAATGACGGGAGAGCAGTACAGTAAAGAGTGAATCATGGTGCAGGTTCCTTGTAAGTATCATGCTGTACTTCAGCAAAAGAAATTTGGGATTAATGGTGTCCTCAATGTTGAAAAATACCTGACAAGCATATACAGGTGCTTCTCACATAATTAGAATATCATCAAAAAGTGAAACTCATATATTATAAAGTGTCATTACAAACAGAGTGATCTATTTCAAGTGTTTATTTCTGTTAATGTTGATGACTACGGCTTACAGCCAATGAAAACCCAAAAGTGATTAGCTCAGTAAATTAGAAAAATTAACAAAAAACACCTGCAAAGGCTTCCTTAGCGCTTAAAAAGGTCCCATAGTCTGTTTCAGTAGACCCTACAATCATGGGGAAGACTGCTGACTTGACAGATATCCAGAAGGAAGTCATTGACACACTCCACAGGGAAAAGTAAATTTTAAATTTCATTTGGAAATCAAGGTCACAGAGTCTGGAGAAAGAGTGGAGAGGCACACAATACAAGCTGCTTGAGGTCTAGTGTGAAGTTTCCACAATCAGTGATGGTTTGGGGAGCCATGTTATCTGCTGGTGTATATATAATATAATAAATTGGCACTCAACTTATATGCATCTTTTGTTTAGGAAGTAGTGTTGAGCATTCCGATACTGCAAATATCGGGTATCGGCCAATATTTGCTGTATCGGAATTCCGATGCCGAGTTCCGATATTTTAGCGATATCGGAAATCGGAATCGGAAGTGTGCGGTGCGTATGGTTCCCAGGGTCTGGAGGAGAGGAGACTCTCCTTCAGGGCCTGGGATCCATATTCATGTAAAAAATAAATAATAAAAATAAAAAATATTGATATACTCACCCCTCCAGCGGACCCTGGCGCTTAGCGGTGCCTCCGTTCCTAAGAATGCAGGGAGTGAATGACCTTCGATGACGTCGCGGCTTGTGATTGGTCGCGTGAGCGGTCACATGAGCGGTCACGCGACCAATCACAAGCCGCGACGTCATCAAAGGTCCTTCACTCTGCATTCTTAGGAACGGAGGCAGACGCTTGGACCGGTGAGAGCCGGGGCCGTCAGAGGGGTGAGTATATCGATATTTTTTATTTTTATTCTTTATTTTATACATGAATATGGATCCCAGAGTTTCCTCTCCTTCAGACCCTGGGAACCATTCAGATATTTTGTGTCCCATTGATATGCATTCGTATCGGGTATCGGTATCGGCGATATCCGATACTTTTTGGATATCGGCCGATCCAATCCGATACCGATACCGATACCTTTGCATATCGGAAGGTATCGCTCCACAATATTAGGAAGTGATATTTTATTGCCGTCCAAAATAAATAAACCTTTCGGTCTTAACTAGTGTTGAGCGATACCGTCCGATACTTGAAAGTATCGGTATTGGAAAATATCGGCCGATACCGGCAAAGTATCGGATACAATCCGATACCGATACCCGATACCAATACAAGTCAATGGGACTCAAGTATCGGACGGTATCCCTGATGGTTCCCAGGGTCTGAAGGAGAGGAAACTCTCCTTCAGGCCCTGGGATCCATATTAATGTGTAAAAGAAAGAATTAAAATAAAAAATATTGCTATACTCACCTCTCCGACGCAGCCTGGACCTCACCGAGGGAACCGGCAGCGTTGTTTGCTTAAAATTCGCGCGTTTACTTCCTTACGTGAAGTCCCGGCTTGTGATTGGTCGCATGCCGCCCATGTGGCCGCGACGCGACCAATCACAGCAAGCCGTGACGTAATTTTAGGTCCTTCAGGATTTTAAAATTACGTTCTGGCTTGTGATTGGTCGCGTCGCGGTCACATGGGCAACGCGACCAATCACAAGCCGTGACGTCACGGGAGGCTGGACACGCGCGCATTTTAAAATGCGCGCGTGTCCTGCCTCCCGTGACGTCCCGGCTTGTGATTGGTCGCGTCGCCCATGTGGCCGCGACGCGACCAATCACAGCAAGCCGTGACGTAATTTTAGGTCCTTCAGGATTTTAAAATTACGTTCTGGCTTGTGATTGGTCGCGTCGCGGTCACATGGGCGACGCGACCAATCACAAGCCGTGACGTCACGGGAGGCTGGACACGCGCACATTTTAAAATGCGCGCGTGTCCAGCTTCCCGTGACGTCACGGCTTGTGATTGGTCGCGTCGCCCATGTGACCGCGACGCGACCAATCACAAGCCAGAACGTAAATTTAAAATCCTGAAGGACCTAAAATTACATCACGGCTTGCTGTGATTGGTCGCGTCGCGGCCACATGGGCGGCACGCGACCAATCACAAGCCGGGACTTCACGTAAGGAAGTAAACGCGCGAATTTTAAGCAAACAACGCTGCCGGTTCCCTCGGTGAGGTCCAGGCTGCATCGGAGAGGTGAGTATAGCAATATTTTTTATTTTAATTCTCTCTTTTACACATTATTACATTAATGTTGTTTCGATACCGATACCCGATACCACAAAAGTATCGGATCTCGGTATCGGAATTCCGATACCCGCAAGTATCGGCCGATACCCGATACTTGCGGTATCGGAATGCTCAACACTAGTCTTAACACGACCTTCCTCAGTAAACTGCACGAAACATATTATACAGAAAAAAAATAAAAAAGAATACATCAAAATGTAGAAAAAATACAAGATAAATCTCAAAAGACACTATTCCAAATAGGTGCATAGTGATGGAAGTGAGGGTAGGCAAAAATACGGAAGGGAGAGAGGAAAATAATTACATACCCGACTGCTCTAGTATAGTAACTCAAATGGGTGTCACTGTACCCCAATCAAGGTAAAAGAACATACGGGGCTCACTCTGTAGAGATATATAGAAGAAAAAATCTCTGGAAGAAAAAATTTCCCTGCAGAATAATGATATGTTTATGAAAAATGTGTAAAAGACCAGTTGATGTATGAGAGAGGAGATTACATACTAACCAGATAAATTTTATGTCCTATTAGGAACAAAGGGTATAGATCTTCAAATTGTTTGTT
This sequence comes from Ranitomeya variabilis, assembly GCF_051348905.1. Lineage (NCBI taxonomy): Eukaryota > Metazoa > Chordata > Amphibia > Anura > Dendrobatidae > Ranitomeya > Ranitomeya variabilis. The sequence continues at coordinate 809,088,559 of NC_135233.1, forward strand.
GAGGAAAAGGACTGTAATGGTATACATAAGGAAAGGCTATAAGGACAAGATGTACAAATGTGTAAAGTATAACAAAAAATAATGTTTATTAAGGTGTCTTACCCAATATGGATAACTTGGCGTAGATGTTAAATGAAAAGATAAATGGGAGTGTACCTTGTGACGTATCTAAAGGATATAATGCATAGTGACTGTAATACAAATAGGTGGGTATAAAGAGAAATGGTATATAGCTTGTGGCATACTAAAAATACCTTGAGACTATAGTACATATAGGTGGGTATAACGTAAAATGATGTAGAACTCACCAAAGAAGGAAACTTGCTGTTAGGATAACAAGTGGTTAAAGGGAACCTGTCACCTGAATTTGGCGGGACCAGTTTTCAGTCATATGGGCGGGGTTTTCGGATGTTTGATTTACCCTTTCCTTACCCGCTGGCTGCATGCTGGCTGCAATATTGGATTGAAGTTCATTCTCTGTCCTCCGTAGTACATGCCTGCACAAGGCAATCTTGTAGGCCCAAATAAGTAAGTAGGCTAAATGCAGTTCAAAATTGGTAACAGGACTAAACTGGCGGCATTGCTTTGTTCAGCGGAGGACAACTGTAAGGAGTGGCTGACACAGTGAGTAGACCCAAATAAGTAAGTAGGCTAAATGCAGTTCAAAATTGGTAACAGGACTAACCAGGCGGCATTGCTTTGTTCTGCAGAGGACAACTGTAGGGAGGGGCAGACACAGTTAGTAGGCCCTAATAATTAAGTAGGCTAAATGTCTGTCAAAAAATTAGTTAAAATATACAGTTGAGGAGCACTTTCTTGCAAATCAACATCACTTGTGTCCCGCAAAAAAACCCTGTACCTGACCTTGCAACGCCACCAGTTTCTATTGCCCCCTGAGAAGCATCCTCCTCCTATAAATATTCGTCCCCATCCTCCTCCTCCTCCTCCTCTTCGTCTGCCACCTCGTCCAGGAGAGTTCCCTGAGCTGACAATGGCTGACTGTCATCAAGGCTTCCCTCCTCCTCGGCTGCAGACGCCAGCTCCTTAACGTGCATCAAACTTTGCATCAGCAGATGCATTAGTGGGATGCTCATGCTTATGATGGTGTCATCTGCACTTACCAGCCGTGTGCATTCCTCAAAACACTGAAGGACTTGACAGAGGTCTTGTAGTTTCGACCACTGCACACCAGACAACTCCATGTCTGCCATCCAAGTGCCTGCCCGTGTATGTGTATCCTCCCACAAATACATTACAGCATGCCTCTGTTCGCACAGCCTCTGAACCATGTGCAGTGTGGAGTTCCACCTTGTTGCAACGTCGATTATTAGGCGGTGCTGGGGATGATTCAGCGATCGCTGATGGTTCAGCATATGGCTGGAGTGTACGGGCGACCGGCGGATGTGCGAGCATAGTCTTCGCACCTTCAGGAGCAGGGCTGGTAACCCCGGATAATTTTTCAGGAAGCACTGCACCACCAGGTTCAAGGTGTGAGCCAGGCAAGGTATGTGTTTCAGTTCTGAAAGGGCTATGGCAGCCATAAAATTCCTTCCGTTATCACTGACTACCTTGCCTACCTCAAGATGTACACTGCCCAGCCATAACTGAGTTTCTTGCTGCAAGTACTCAGCCAGTACATCCGCGGTGTGTCTGTTGTCACCCAAACACTTAATTTGTAACACAGCCTGCTGACGCTTACCACTAGCTGTTCGATAATGGGACACCTCGTGTGCAACACTGGCAGCTGTGGATGGAGTGGTCGTGCGACTGTGCTCTGTGGATGAGCTTTCGCTTTTGGAGGAGGAGGAGGAGGAGGAGGAGGGGGGTGGCGAATGCCTACAGCAAACTGTTTCCTAGACCGTGGGCTAGACAGAACTGTCCCACTATGGCTGTCCGCTGTGGACCCTGCATCCACCACATTAATCCAGTGCATCGTGATGGACACGTAACGTCCCTGGCCATGCCTACTGGTCCATGCATCTGTTGTGAGGTGCACCTTTCTACTGACTGATTGCCTGAGTGCATGGACAATGTGATCTTTGACATGCTGGTGGAGGGCTGGGATGGCTTTTCTCGCAAAGAAGTGTCGACTGGGTAGGTCATAGCGTGGTACTGCGTAGGCCATCAGGGCTTTGAAAGCTTCGCTTTCAACCAACCGGTAGGGCATCATCTCTAATGAGATTAGTCTAGCAATGTGGGCGTTCAAACCCTGTGTACGCGGATGAGAGGATGAGTACTTTCTTTTCCTAACGAGTCTCTTGTAGGGTGAGCTGGACTGGAGAGCTGCATATGGTGGAACTAGCGGTGGTGGTGGTGGACATGGCGGATTGAGAGAGGGTTGGTGATGGTATTCTTGATGTTGGCCTACATACAGTGTTTCCTACCAAAAACCTTGTGATTCCCTGACTGCTTTGGCCTTGCGACGATACCTCCACATTTGCTGCTGGTGGTGTCCTAACCGGTGGGCTTACAGTGAGGGTTGCAATGTAGCATTGCTGACTACCTTCATTCTCACCAGGTGCACCAACGGTACGGGACGTTTGGTAGTTAGTCCAGGCTTGCAAGTGCATGCTGGTTAAATGTCTAAGCATGCACGTTGTATTTAAATTTTGGAGATTCTTCCCTCTGCTAAAGGTCTTTGAGCATTTCTTACAGATAACTTTGCACTGATCATTCGGATCTTGGTTAAAAAATTGCCACACTACACTCTTCCTACTATGGAATACCTTTTCAGGCATTGCACGCTGTGCTACTTTCACTGGATGGCCACGCTGTCCTAAAACTGTTTTTGTTTTTGACAAACGTTTTTGGCCAGATACGGGCCTGCCAGATGAAAGCTGTTGCAATGTAGATGGCTGCTGCGGATCATCCTCCTCCGCTTCTGAGCTACTGGCAGCGGCACCCTCTTCCCCCAATGGCTGCCAATCTGTTTCAACAACTGGGTCATCTATCACCTCCTCCTCTTCAATGTCATGTGCACCTTCCTCTGTGTCACCGTGTAAGGTGCTATAGCGTTCAGGACGGGGCACCATAGTCTCATCAGGGTCAGATTCTGGCTCAGTACACTGCGAGGGCAATGGAGTGATGTGAGTCAATGGAACAGCATAATAATCTAGCTGTGGCTGTGCATCAGTGCACTCCATGTCCGATTCATCTTGTAATGGGCTGTTAACAATTTCCCTTTCTAACCCAGGCATGGTATGTGTAAAGAGCTCCATGGAGTAACCTGTAGTGTCGCCTGACGCATCCTTCACTTTTGGTTTGGGTGAAGGACACAAGGAAGCGACTTGCTCCTGACCGGGAGCATCCACTGACGACTCGCTGCTTTTATATTTGGAACTTTCTGGAGAGGAGGCGAAAGAGCTAGAGGCTGAGTCAGCAAGGAAAGCCAAAACTTTTTCCTGCTGCTCCGGCTTTAAAAGCTGTTTTCCTACTCCCAAATAAGGGAGCCTTCGAGGCCTTGTGTAGCCAGACGATGACGCTGGCTCAACACCTCCAGCCTTAGGTGCTGTTTTGCTTTTCCCACTACCACCAGATGCTCCACCACCACCACCATCAGTACCAGCTGGCAACGAGCACCCACGGCCTCTTCCACCAGACTTCCTCATTTTTGGGAAAATCTATCCAAAATAACAACCGTTATATGGTACTGTAAAACAAGGTAGAAAGTGTATATAAAATTGTTGAGAATTTAAATTTCCCTTTTTTGGGGGAGACTGAACCAAAACTCAGGCCCAGTGTATAACACAGCACAATGTAAGTGGCAGAACGTGGCTGGCTGATATACGGCAAACTAACAGAACTGACGTACATCCACTTTGTGACAATTTGAATCTCCCTTTTTTGGGGGGGAGACGGCAACAAAACTCAGGCAGCCCAGTGTATAACACAACACAATGTAAGTGGCAGAACGTGGCTGGCTGATATACGACAAACTAACAGAACTGACGTACATCCACTTTGTGACAATTTGAATCTCCCTTTTTGTTTGGGGAGACTGATCCCAAACTCAGGCCCAGTGTATAAAACAACGCAATGTGAGTGGCAGCAAGTGGCTGGCTGATATACGACAAACTAACAGGACTGAAATATATCCACTTTGTGAGAATTTGAATCTCCCTTTTTTGGGGGGGGAGACTGAACCCAAACTCAGGCCCAGTGTATAAAACAATGCAATCTAAGTGGCTGGCTGATATACGACAAACTAACAGGACTGAAATATATCCACTTTGTGAGAATTTGAATCTCCCTTTTTTGGGGGGGGGAGACTGAACCCAAACTCAGGCCCAGTGTATAAAACAACGCAATGTAAGTGGCAGCAAGTGGCTGGAAGATATATGAAAAAATATAAGGACTGTAGTACAATTTCAATCTCCCTACAATGATCTCAGGACAAGTATGGCAGCAATAAAAAGGACTGCTGCACACAAAAGTGTAGACAAATAAACAAGATAACTATGCAGAAAGGAGCAACAGGATTTTTGCTTTTAAAAAAGCAGTTGGTTTGCACAGCAGCATGCAAACAGCAATGCAGCTATCAGGAAGCCTTATAAGGCAGCCTAATAAGCTACAGAGCTGATGCACAAAATATAGCCTCCACTGTCCCTGCAAAAAAAGGTGGTGTTGGACAGTGGAAATCGCTACAGCACAAGCGGTTTGGGGGTTAATCTTCCCTCCCTTACTATAGCCCTTCTTCTGACGAAGCTGCAGCAACCTCTCCCTATGCTAAGATCGGCAGAAGTAAGATGGCGGTCGGCGTGCACGCCCCTTTATAGCCCTTGTGATGCCACAGAAAGCAAGCCAATCACTGTCATGCCCTTCTCTAAGATGGTGGGGATCGAGACCTATGTCATCATGCTGCCCACACTCTGCGTCCTCCTTCATTGGCTGAGAAATGGCGCTGAACACGTTATATGAAACGCGACTTTGGCGCGAAGATCGCCGACCTCATGGCCGATCCCACACTAGGATCGGGTCGGGTTTCGGCAAAGTCGGTGATTTTTTAATTTGTCCGATCCGTTTCGCTCAACCCTATTTGTAACAGATCTTTTTACTATTGATGCTGCATAGGCAGCATCAATAGTCAAAAGTTGGTCACACAGGGTTAATAGCTACATTAATGGAGTGCGTTACACCGCGGTCCATTAACAATGGCATTAACCCTGTGTGAGGGCTGACTGGCGGGGACTGTGCCCGTCGCTGATTGGTCGTGGCTAGGGTTGAGCGAAACGGATCGGACATTTTCAAAAATAGCTGACTTTCAGCAAAGTCGGGTTTCGTGAAACCCGACCTGATCCCAGTGTGGGATCGGCCATGCTGTCGGCGATCTTCGCGCCAAAATCGCGTTTCGTATGACGCTTTCAGCACCATTTCTCAGCCAATGAAGGTGGAAGCAGAGTGTGGGCAGCGTGATGACATAGGTCTCGGTCCCCACCATCTTAGAGCAGGGCATGACAGTGATTGGCTTGCTTTCTGCGGCGTCACAGGGGCTATAAAGGGGTGTGCACGCCGACCTCCATCTTACTTCTGCCGATCTGAGCATAGGAAGAGGTTGCTGCAGCTTCGTCAGAAGCAGGGATATTGTTGGGGAGGAAATATTAACCCCCAAACCGCTTGTGCTGTAGCGATTTCCACTGTCCAACACCACCTTTTCTTTGCAGGGACAGTGGAGGCTAGATTTCTGTGCATCAGCTCTGTAGCTTGTAAGGCTCCCTGATAGCTGCATTGCTGTTTGTACGCCGCTGTGCAAACCAACTGCTTTTTTAAAAGGAAAAGTCCTTTTGCTCCTTTCTGCACAGTTCTATTGTTTATTTGTCCACACTTTTGTGTGCAGCAGTCCTTTTTATTGCTGGCTGCCATACTTGTCCTGAGATCATTGTAGGGAGATTGTTATTGTAGTACAGTCCCTTTTTATATATACAGGTCCTTCTCAAAAAATTAGCATATAGTGTTAAATTTCATTATTTACCATAATGTAATGATTACAATTAAACTTTCATATATTATTGATTCATTATCCACCAACTGAAATTTGTCAGGTCTTTTATTGTTTTAATACTGATGATTTTGGCATACAACTCCTGATAACCCAAAAAACCTGTCTCAATAAATTAGCATATTTCACCTGTCCAATCAAATAAAAGTGTTTTTTAATAACAAACAAAAAAACCATCAAATAATAATGTTCAGTTATGCACTCAATACTTGGTCGGGAATCCTTTGGCAGAAATGACTGCTTCAATGCGGCGTGGCATGGAGGCAATCAGCCTGTGACACTGCTGAGATGTTAGGGAGGCCCAGGATGCTTCAATAGCGGCCTTAAGCTCATCCAGAGTGTTGGGTCTTGCGTCTCTCAACTTTCTCTTCACAATATCCCACAGATTCTCTATGGGGTTCAGGTCAGGAGAGTTGGCAGGCCAATTGAGCACAGTAATACCATGGTCAGTAAACCATTTACCAGTGGTTTTGGCACTGTGAGCAGGTGCCAGGTTGTGCTGAAAAATGAAATCTTCATCTCCATAAAGCATTTCAGCCGATGGAAGCATGAAGTGCTCCAAAATCTCCTGATAGCTAGCTGCATTGACCCTGCCCTTGATGAAACACAGTGGACCAACACCAACACCAGCAGCTGACATGGCACCCCACACCATCACTGACTGTGGGTACTTGACACTGGACTTCAGGCATTTTGGCATTTCCTTCTCCCCAGTCTTCCTCCAGACTCTGGCACCTTGATTTCCGAATGACATGCAAAATTTGCTTTCATCAGAAAAAAGTACTTGGGACCACTTAGCAACAGTCCAGTGCTGCTTCTCTGTAGCCCAGGTCAGGCGCTTCTGCCGCTGTTTATGGTTCAAAAGTGGCTTTACCTGGGGAATGCGGCACCTGTAGCCCATTTCCTGCACACGCCTGTGCACGGTGGCTCTGGATGTTTCCACACCAGACTCAGTCCACTGCTTCCTCAGGTTCCCCAAGGTCTGGAATCGGTCCTTCTCCACAATCTTCCTCAGGGTCCAGTCACCTCTTCTCGTTGTACAGCGTTTTCTGCCACATTGTTTCCTTCCAACAGACTTCCCATTGAGGTGCCTTGATACAGCACTCTGGGAACAGCCTATTTGTTGAGAAATTTCTTTCTGGGTCTTAAGGTACCTTCACATTAAGCGACGCTGCAGCGATAGCGACAACTATGCCGATCGCTGCAGCGTCGCTGTTTGATCGCTGGAGAGCTGTCACACAGACCGCTCTCCAGCGACCAACGATGCCGAGGTCCCCGGGTAACCAGGGTAAACATCGGGTTGCTAAGCGCAGGGCCGCGCTTAGTAACCCGATGTTTACCCTGGTTACCAGCGTAAAAGTAAAAAAAACAAACAGTACATGCTCACCTGCGCGTCCCCCGGCGTCCGCTTCCTGACACTGACTGAGCTCCGGCCCTAACAGCACAGCGGTGACGTCACCGCTGTGCTTTCACTTTCACTTTAGGGCCGGCGCTCAGAAGTGTCAGGAAGCAGACGCTGGGGGACGCATGTGAGTATGTACTGTTTGTTTTTTTTACTTTTACGCTGGTAACCAGGGTAAACATCGGGTTACTAAGCGCGGCCCTGCGCTTGGTAACCCGATGTTTACCCTGGTTACCAGTGTAAAACATCGCTGGTATCGTTGCTTTTGCTTTCAAACACAACGATACACGGCGATCGGACGACCAAATAAAGTTCTGGACTTTATTCAGCGACCAGCGACATCACAGCAGGATCCTGATCGCTGCTGCGTGTCAAACGAAACGATATCGCTAGCCAGGACGCTGCAATGTCACGGATCGCTAGCGATATCGTTAGAAAGTCATTTCGTGTGAAGGTACCTTTACCCTCTTGCTTGAGGGTGTCAATGATGGCCTTCTTGACATCTGTCAGGTCGCTAGTCTTACCCATGATGGGGGTTTTGAGTAATGAACCAGGCAGGGAGTTTTTAAAAGCCTCAGGTATCTTTTGCATGTGTTTAGAGTTAATTAGTTGATTCAGAAGATTAGGGTAATAGGTTGTTTAGAGAACCTTTTCTTGATATGCTAATTTATTGAGACAGGTTTTTTGGGTTATCAGGAGTTGTAGGCCAAAATCATCAGTATTAAAACAATAAAAGACCTGACAAATTTCAGTTGGTGGATAATGAATCTATAATATATGAAAGTTTAATTGTAATCATTACATTATGGTAAATAATGAAATTTAACACTATATGCTAATTTTTTGAGAAGGACCTGTATATATATCTTCCAGACACTTTCTGCCACTTATACTGTGTAGTGTAATACAGTGGGCCTGAATTTTGCAGCAGTCTCCCACACATAAAAAGGGAGATTTATATTGCCACTAAGTGCATCTGCGTCTGTTCTGTTTGGCGTATATCTGCCAGCCACTTTCTGCCACTTATACTGTGTAGTGTAAAACAGTGGGCCTGTTTTTTATTTGCAGCAGTCTCCCACACATAAAAAGGGAGATTAATATTGCCACTAAGTGCATCTGCATCAGTTCTGTTTGGCGCATATTTGCCAGCCACTTTCTGCCACTTGTACCGTGTTGTGTAATACAGTGGGCCTGATTTTTATTTGCAGCAGTGTCCCACACATGAAAAGGAGATTTAAATTGCCACTAAGTGCATCTGCGTCAGTTCTGTTTGGCGTATATCTGCCAGCCACTTTCTGCCACTTATACTGTGTAGTGTAAAACAGTGGGCCTGTTTTTTATTTGCAGCAGTCTCCCACACATAAAAAGGAGATTTATATTGCCACTAAGTGCATCTGTGTCAGTTCTGTTTGGCGTATATCTGCCAGCCACTTTCTGCCACTTATACTGTGTAGTGTAAAACAGTGGGCCTGTTTTTTATTTGCAGCAGTCTCCCACACATAAAAAGGAGATTTATATTGCCACTAAGTGCATCTGCGTCCGTTCTGTTTGGCGTATAGCTGCCAGCCACTTTCTGCCACGTACACTGTGTAGTGTAATACAGTGGGCCTGATTTTTGCATCAGTCTCCCACACATATAGAAAGGGAGATTTAAATTCACAACAAGTTTACATACACCTTCTACCTTGTTTTACAGTACCATATAACGGTTGTTAGTTTGGTTACATTTTCCCAAGAATGAGGAAGTCTGGTGGAAGAGGTCGTGGCCGTGGGCTGTCATTGCCAGCTGGTAATGATGGTGGTGGTGGTGGTGGAGCATGTGCTGGTAGTGGGAAAAGCAAAATAGCACCTAAGGCTCGAGTTGTTGAGCCAGCGTCATCGTCTGGCTACACAAGGCCTCGAACGCTCCCTTTACTGGGAATAGGAAAACCGCTTTTAAACCTGGAGCAGCAGGAAAAAGTTTTGGCTTTCCTTGCTGACTCAGCCTCTAGCTCTTTCGCCTCCTCTTCGGAAAGTTCAAAATTTAAAAGCAGTGAGTCGTCAGTGGATGCTCCCGGTCAGGAACAAGTCACTTCCTTGTATCCTTCACTCAGAACAACAGTGAAGGATGCATCAGGCGACACAACAGGTTACTCCATGGAGCTCTTTACACATACCGTGCCTGGGTTAGAAAGGGAAATTGTTAACAGGCCATTACAAGATGAATCGGACATGGAGTGCACAGATGCACAGCCACAGCTAGATTATTATGCTGTTCCATTGACTCAGATCACAACATTGCCCTCGCAGTGTACTGAGCCAGAAACTGACCCTGATGAGACTATGCACCCCATCCCGAATGCTATAGCACCTTACACGGTGACACAGAGGAAGGTGCACAGGACATTGAAGAGGAGGTGATAGATGACCCAGTTGTTGACCCCGATTGGCAGCCATTGGGGGAAGAGGGTGCCACTGGCAGTAGCTCTGAAGCGGAGGAGCCGCAACAGGAATCAATATCGCAACAGCTTTCATCTGGCAGGCCCGTATCTGGCCAAAACCGTGTGTCAAAACCAAAAACAGTTTTAGGACAGCATGGCCATCCGGTGAAAGTAGCACAGCGTGCAATTTCTGAAAAGGTATTCGATAGTAGGAAGAGTGCAGTCTGTCAATTTTTTAACCAAGATCCGAATGATCAGTGCAAAGTTATCTGTAAGAAATGCTCAAGGACCTTTAGCAGAGGGCAGAATGTCAAAAATTTAAATACAACGTGCATGCGTAGACATTTAACCAGCATGCACTTGCAAGCCTGGACTAACTACCAAATGTCCCGTAACGTAGGTGCACCCGCTCTGCATGAAGCTAGTCAGCAACGCTACATTGCTTCCCTCACTGTAAGCCCACCGTTTAGGACACCACCTGCAGCAAATGTGGAGGTATCGTCGCAAGGCCAAAGCAGTCAGGGAATCACCAGGTTGTTGGTAGGAAACACTGTATGTAGGGCAACAGCAAGAATACCCTCACCAACCCTCTCTCAATCTGCCAAGTCCACCACCACCCCCGCTAGTTCCACCATATGCAGCTCTCCAGTCCAGCTCACCCTACAAGAGACTCTCATTAGGAAAAGGAAGTACTCATCCTCTCATCCGCGTACACAAGGTTTGAACGCCCACATTGCTAGACTAATCTCGTTAGAGATGATGCCCTACCGGTTGGTTGAAAGTGAAGCTTTCAAAGCCCTGATGGCCTACGCAGTACCACGCTATGGCCTACCCAGTCGACACTTCTTTGCGAGAAAAGCCATCCCAGCCCTCCACCAGCATGTCAAAGATCACATTGTCCATGCACTCAGGCAATCAGTCAGTAGAAAGGTGCAACTCACAACAGATGCATGGACCAGTAGGCATGGCCAGGGACGTTACATGTCCATCACGGCACACTGGGTTAATGTGTTGGATGCAGGGTCCACAGGGGACAGCCATAGTGGGACAGTTCTGCCTAGCCCACGGTCTAGGAAACAGTTGGCTGTAGGCGTTCGCCACCCCTCCTCCTCCAGCAGAAGTAAAAGCTCGTCCACAGATCGCAGTCGCACGACCACTCCATCCGCAGCTGCCAGTGTTGCACACAAGGTGTCCCATTATGAAACAGCTAGTGGTAAGCGTCAGCAGGCTGTGTTGGAAATGAAGTGTTTGGGCGACAACAGAAACACCGCGGAAGTTCTGGCCGAGTTCTTGCACCAAGAAACTCATTCATGGCTGGGCAGTGTACATCTTGAGGCAGGCAAGGTAGTCAGTGATAACGGAAGGAATTTTATGGCTGCCATAGCCCTTTCAGAACTGAAACACATACCTTGCCTGGCTCACACCTTGAACCTGGTGGTGCAGTGCTTCCTGAAAAATTATCTGGGGTTACAAGCCCTGCTCCTGAAGGTGCGAAGAGTTTGCTCGCACATCCGCCGGTCTCCTGTACACTCCAGCCGTATGTGCAGAACCATCAGCGATCGTTGAAGCTTCCCCAGCACCGCCTAATAATCGACGTTGCAACAAGGTGGAACTCCACACTGCACATGCTTCAGAGGCTGTGCGAACAGAGGCGTGCTGTAATGTATTTGTGGGAGGATACACATACAAGGGCAGGCACTTGGATGGCAGATATGGAGTTGTCTGGTGCGCAGTGGTCGACGCCATCATAAGCATTAACATCCCACTTATGCGTCTGCTGATGCAAAGTTTGACGCACATTAAGGAGCAGGTGTCTGCAGCCGAGGATGAGGGAAGCCTTCATGACAGTCAGCCATTGTCTGCTCAGGGAACTCTCCTGGACGAGGTGGTGGATGAAGAGGAGGAGGAAGATGATGGGGATGAATATTTATGGGAGGCGGAAGCTTCTCAGGGGGCAATAGAAACTGGTGGCATTGCAAGGTCAGGTACAGGGTTTTTGCGGGAGACAAGTGATGTTGATTTGCCAAAAAGTGCTCCTCAACCCAGCACAAGCAGTGATTTGACACCTGGAACATTGGCTCACATGGCTGATTATGCCTTGCGTATCCTAAAAAGGGACCCCTGCATTATCAAAATAATGACCGATGACGATTACTGGTTGGCCTGCCTCCTGGATCCACGCTATAAAGGGAAATTGCAAAATATCATGCCACATGAGAACCTTGAGCAAATATTGGCTACCAAACAAGCAACTCTTGTAGACCATTTGGTTCAGGCATTCCCAGCACACAGCGGCGGTGATGGTTCTCACACGAGCTGCAGGGGGCAACATGGCAGAGGTGTTAGAGGTGCACAAATCAGAAGTGGCGTTGGACAGAGGGTTTTATGACCAGGTTGTGGAGTAATTTTGCAGTGACCGCAGACATGACAGGTACTGCTGCATCAATTCAAAGTGACAGGAGACAACATTTGTCCAGTATGGTTAAGAACTATTTTTCCTCCCTTATCGATGTTCTCCCTCACACGTCATTCCCCTTTGATTACTGGGCATCTAAAATAGACACCTGGCCTGAATTGGCAGAATATGCATTACAGGAGCTCGCTTGCCCAGCTGCTAGTGTGCTATCAGAAAGAGTATTCAGTGCTGCTGGTTCAATACTGACCGAAAAAAGGACTCGTCTGGCTACCCAAAATGTTGATGATCTAACCGTCATTAAAATGAACCAATCATAGATTTCTAATTATTTTGCCCCACCTTCCCCTGCTGACACGTAGCTTTCCTGTAAAAAGGTCTTGCTTTTGGCCTCCTCTTACTGACTGCTCCAATTCCTCCATTTGCAGCTGCTGAATGTCCACCATAGGCCATTTTTACACCTCCCTAAATGGGCTGACTCCCCCCACGGGGCCGTGGTCACCACTTGGCGCAAGCACCCGTGCGAGTGCCGTTTGCCTGGACAGGTGGGTGTGCCCACTTTTGGCCGAAGGCACTGGCACAGGGTCCTTCATAGTACAATGAAGTGTCTCTGGCAGTGGTGGTGCACACCCAACGTCAGACACACCATCGTAATATGAGGGGCCCTGGGCCAATACCGCCGCCCACGAGATAGTGTTCCCCCCAGCTCAAACAGTGCTCTACTACTTGCAAAACTTACCTCTAACTGCTCCACCACTGTTTAGTCTGTGCTGTTAAATCCTTCAATGGCACTGCCAATACAAATTTGTTGAAATGATAGATGATAGTAAAAATATACAGGGGCCCTGGGCTCCATTTATACCTGTGAATACTGTGCGCAAACTACCACTGTCTGCTACTCAGCAGAGGAACCCACCCCTGTACCTAGCTTTGCCACCTGTTTATTTAGGAACATTTTTTTTGCAGACATTTAGCCCACTTAACTATTTTAGCCAACTTACTGTGTCAGCCACTTCTTCCAGTTGTCCTCCACTGAACAAAGCAGTGCCGCCAGTTTACTCCTGTTACCAGTTTAGAACTGCATTGAGCCTACTTTTTTATTTTAGGCCTACTAAGTCTGTCTGCGCCACTCCTTGCAATCGTCCTCCGCTGACCAAACCAATGCTGCCTGTGTACCCCTGTAACCTATTTTAAACTGCATAGAGCCTACTTTGTTATTTTAGGCCTAGTAAGTCTGCGCCACTCCTTGCAATCGTCCTCCGCTGACCAAACCAATGCTGCCTGTGTACCCCTGTAACCTATTTTAAACTGCATAGAGCCTACTTTTTTATTTTAGGCCTAGTAAGTCTGCTCCACTACTTGCAATCATCCTCCGCTGACCTAACCAATGCTGCCTGTGTACCCCTGTAACCTATTTTAAACTGCATAGAGCCTACTTTTTTATTTTAGGCCTAGTAAGTCTGCTCCACTCCTTGCAATCGTCCTCCGCTGACCTAACCAATGCTGCCTGTGTACCCCTGCAACCTATTTTAAACTGCATAGAGCCTACTTTTTTATTTTAGGCCTAGTAAGTCTGCGCCACTCCTTGCACTCGTCCTCCGCTGGCCAAACCAATGCTGCCTGTGTACCCCTGTAACCTATTTTAAACTGCATTGAGCCTACTTTTTTATTTTAGGCCTACTACCTGTGCCTGTCTGCACCACTCAATACAGCTGTCCTCCACTGAACAAAGCTGAGCTTCAATCTTCAGGCTTTCGGCCTATATTTTGAATATGAAACTGCATTTGGCCTACTAGTTTGGTTGGGCCCTACTAACGGTGTCTGCCGCTCCTTGCTTTTCTCCTCCACTGAACAAAGCTGAGCTTCAATCTTCAGGCTTTCGGCCTATATTTACAATATGAAACTGCATTTGAGACATGGACCCGTAGAAGCGCTGTATCAAGCGCGAAACGGCCGTCGTCTCCTCCTGCGCACTCCTCTCACTGCCCTGCTCCCCCGTGCCGTGAAGATTTGTATGTATACTTGCTTCTGAATAAAGGAAACTTTGACCCCAGGACCGGTGAGTGCTTCGGTATTCTATTTCATGATTTACTACTATTGACTTTGTCTTCCACGCAAGCACCTCATGTTTTGGATTAACCATTTACTGAAAGTCTTGGTGTAGCGTCTTTTGAGATTCTACAGCTGTGCAGCTTGCTTTTTTTCTTTTGTTTCGATGAAACTGCATTTGGCCTACTAGTTTGGTTGGGCCCTACTAACGGTGTCTGCCGCTCCTTGCTTTTCTCCTCCACTTAACAAAGCTGAGCTTCAATTTTCAGGCTTTCAGCCTATATCAGATATTTAACTGCATTTGGCCTACTTGTTTGGTTGGGCCTACTAACGGTGTCTGCCACTGCTTGTGGTTCTCCTCCACTGATCAAAGCTGAGCCGCAATTTTCATCCTGTTTCGAATATTAAACTGCATTTGGCCTACTTGTTTGGTTGGGCCTACTAACAGTGTCTGCCGCTGCTTGTTGTTCTCCTCCACTGAACAAAGCAGTGCCGCCTGTTTACTCCTGTTACCAATTTTGAACTGCATTTGGCCCACTTTATTATTTGGCCCTACTAACTGTGCCTGCCACTCATTACAGTTGTCTTCCACTGAACAAAGCAATGCCGCCTGTTTAGTCCTGTTACCACATTTGAACTGCATTTAGCCTACTTTATTATTTGGGCCTACTAACTGTGTTTCCTTCTCATCCTGCCCATTGCCCAGCCACTGCTAGATGAGTCTGCTGGTACATTGACCCAGACCACTACATTCCCCTTGCACTCTACACAGCCAGAATCTGACCCTGCTGAAAGTCAGGTTCCCCTTCCCGCATACTATACCACCTTACACGGGGACAAAGAGGAAGGTGCAAATGAAAGTGCAGGTTCCTTCGTCAGGTGGGGGGCATACTCGTTGGCGATGTCACTGGCACAGGGCCCCTCATAGTACGCAAAAGTGTCTCTGCCGGTGGGAGGCGCCCCCACCGTCCAACACACCGCCGTACTTTGAGGGGCCATGTGCCAGTGCCAATGCGAACGAGTGTGCCCCCCCGCTTGCTCAGGATCACAGCACTTGCAAAGTTGAAATACTTACCTCTCCCTGCTCCACCGCCGTGACGTAGTCCGCATTTCCTGGGCCCACGGAAAACTTGAGCCAGCCCTACCCCCCCACAACTTTAGCCAAATGACCCCCAATTTTCAATGCCTATCTATTATTATAAGGAAAATTAAGATTGACAAGCTTGAGTGACAAGAATTGATGTTTTTGGCATTAAAATGGGCACTGTAGGTGTTTTCCTGTCCTCCACTCACTGCCGACTTTGCTTCCCCATTGACTTGGATTGGGTTTCGTGTTTCAGTCGGGTCCCCGACTTTTCACAATAATTGGCCGATTTCACCCAACCCGACTTTTGACAAAGTCGGGTTTTGCAAAACCCGACTCGATCCTAAAAAAGTAAAAGTCGCTCAACTCTAGTCATGGCAATGGTCGTGGGCGTTTTGCCATGACCAATCAGCGACTTGGATTTCCATGACAGACAGAGGCCACGACCAATGAATATCCGTGACAGACAGAAGGACAGACAGACGGAAGTGACCCTTAGACAATTATATAGTAGATGAACGATTTTAATTTTGGCTATTACATTTTAGAATTCTCTAGTTACATTTTCTTATTCTTTATTCAGTTATGCACACAGTGGCATGTAAAAGTTTGGGCACCCCTGGTCAAAATTACTGTGAATAGGTAATCAATTTGAAGATTAAATGATCTGTAAAAGTCCTAAAGTTAATTATGACATATTTCATTTGTACTTTAGGCAAAAAAAATTGTAATTTTGACATTTTAAAACTTACAAAAATGAAAATGAGCTGATGCAAACGTTTGGGCACCCTTGGAGATTTATGTGCTGAGATAAGTTTGACCAAAGTTTCAGACCTTAATAAGCTTCTTAGGGTTATGAAGTATTCACTACCATCGTTAGGAAAGGCCAGGTGATGCAAGTTTCCCAGCTTCATAAAAACACAGCCTCCTCTAACTTTGTGCCAAAAAGCAGCTATGAGCTCTAAGCAGCTGCCTCGCTCCCTGAAAATTAAAATAATGGATGCCCACAAAACAGGTGAAGGCTATAAGAAGATAGTAAAGCATTTTCAAGTTGCCCTTTCCTCTGGTCAAAATGTAATTAAGAAATGGCACTTAACAGGACCAGTGGAGGTCAAGATAAGGTCTGGAAGACTATGCAAAATTAAGAGCTACATGTAGGATTGATAGAGATCAGAACCCCCGTTTGACTGCAAAAACATTCAGAAAGATTTAGAAGGCTCTGGAGTTGTGGTACATTGTTCTACTGTTCAGAGAAACCTGCACAAATATGGCCTTCATGGAAGAGTCATCATAAGAAAACCTCTCCTGTGTCCTAACAAGTCTGATGCATTTTGGAAACAAGTCCTGTGGACTGATGAGGTTAAAATAGAACTCTTTGGTCACAATGATCAAAGGTATGTGTGGAAAAAAAAGGGCACATAATTTCAGGAAAAGAACTTCTCGCCAACTATTACTCATGGGGGGGTGGATCAATCATGCTTTGGGGTTGTGTTGCAGCCAATGGCACGAGGAATTTCATGGGTAGAGAGAAGAATGTATTCCATGAAATTTCAACAAATTTTTCTGTAAAAAAAAAGTTGAAGTTAAAAAGAGGATAGCTTCTACAAATAGATAATGATCCTAAACACACGTCAAAATCCACCTTGGACTACCTCGAAAGGCACAGGCTGAAGGTTTTACAATGGACCTCTCAGTCCTCTGATCTAAAGATTTAACCCCTAAGTGACAGCCGGTACGCCTTTTAATGGCAGCAGTTAAGGGTACTTATGCCTCAGCGCTGCTTTTTAACGGCACTGATAAATAAGTGTATAACACCCCCCAGAGTTGGAATTTCTTCTTCTACCAGGGGTAGCTGAGACCCCAGAGAACAGTTTTTACAGACCCCAGTGTTAAGATCGCCGTTATTAACGGAATAATGGCAACTGCAAAAAAAAGTCTGATTTCACATTTAATTTCTCTCTCCTCTGATGTTATCGCACATCAGAGGAGAGAGAAATGGGGTCCCCCAATTTCCCCCTTGGTTGCTCTGTTGTCCCAGCAACCCCCTGTGAAGTTCCCCGGGCTGCCGACGTCGTCTTCTGGGAAAAAATGGTGGGCGCATGCGTAGCGTGCCCGCTGAGATCTGCCGGCCGGCAGTTGGCAACAATAGGAAATTTTTCCTATTGGCTCATCTTGATCTCTGTGATAGGGTCTACCACAGTGATCAAAATAAAAAAATTGTAAATCAAACCCCCTTTTATCACCTCCTTAGTTAGGTAAAGATAGTAAAATAAAAACAAATATTTATTTCCATTTTTCCATTAGGGTTAGAGTTGGGCTAAAGTTAGAATTGGGCTAAAGTTTGCGTTAGGGTTGGGCTAAAGTTAGGTTTTGGGATGGGCTAAAGTTAGGGTTAGGGTTGGACTAAAGTTATGGTTTGGCTAAAGTTAGGGCTAGCGTTGGGCTAAATTTAGGGTTAGTGTTTGGCTAAAGTTAGGGTTGGGCAAAGTTTAGGGTTGTGGTTATGGTTGGGATTATAGTTAGAGTTTGGATTAGGGTTAGGGTTAAGGGTGGGATTAGAGCTAGGGTTGTGTTGTGGTTAGGGTTGTGGTTAGGGTTGGGATTAGGGTTAGGGGTGTGTTAATCTTGGGGGGTTCCACTGTTTAGGGTCTCCAAACGCGACATGGAACCACCATTGATTCAAGCCAATTTTGTGTTCAAAAAGTCAAACTGTGCTCCATTCTGAGCCCTGCCATGCACCCAAACAGTGCCTTTCTCCCACATATGGGGTATCAGCATATTTAGGAGAAATTACACAACAAATTTTGTGTTCCATTTTCTCCTGATACTCCTGTGAAAATAAAAAAAATTGGTTCCAAAGTTAATTTTTTGTGAAAAAAGTAAAATGTTCATTTTTTCCTTCCACATTGCTTTAGTTCTCATGAAGCACCTGAAGGGTTAATAAACTACTTGAATGTGGTTTTGCACACCTTGATGGGTGCAGTTTTTAGAATGGTGTCAGTTTTGGGTATTTTTAATTATATTGACCCCCAAACTCACTTCAAATGTTAGGTGGTCCTTAAAAAAAGTGGTTTTGTATATTTTGTTGGAAAAATGAGAAATCGCTGGTCAACTTTTAACCCTTATAACATCCTAACAAAAAATATTATGTTTCCAAAATGTAAAGTTGACATGTGGAAAATGTTATTTATTAACTATTTTGTGCGATATGACTTTCTGATTTAAGGGTACAAAAATTAAAAGTTTGAAAATTGCAAAATTTTCAAAACTTTTGCCAAATTTCCTTTTTTTTCATAAATAAATGCAAGTTATATTGAAGAAATTCTACCACTATCATGAAGCACAATCAATGTCTTGAAAAAACATTCTCAGAATCAGTAGGATACGTTGAAGCGTTCTAGAGCTATAACATCATAAAGTGACAGTGGTCAGAATTGTAAAAATTGGCTTGGTCATTAAGTACCAATTGGCTCTGTCACTAAGGGGTTAAAATATGTGTCTAGACCTAAAGTAGCAACGCACTCCAGGAGAACCAGAAATCTCACAGAACTGGAAGAATTTTCCAAGGAACAATGAATGCAAAAAGTGTTTACTAGTGATGAGCGAATATACTCGTTACTCGAGATTTCTCGAGTATGCTCGGGTGTCCTCCGAGTATTTTTTATTGCTCGGAGATTTAGGTTTTTCTCGCTGCAGCTGGATGATTTACAGCTACTAGCCAGCTTGATTACATGTGGGGATTCCCTAGCAACCAGGCAACCCCCACATGTACTTATGCTGGCTAGTAGCTGTAAATCATTCAGCTGCGGTGATGAAAACTAAATCTCCGAGCACTAAAAAATACTCGGAGGACACCCGAGCGTGCTTGAGAGATCTCGAGTAACGAGTATATTCGCTCATCACTAGTGTTTACAAGTTGTGATACTTTCAAAAGGGGGAGTGTTACTAGGTACTAACCATGCAGGGTGCCCAAACTTTTGCATTGGTACATTTTCCTTTTTGTAATTCTTAAAATGTAAAACATGAAAATATATTTATATTTTTTTATCTAAAATACAAAGGAAATGTGTCATCTGTAGTGTTGAGCGATACCTTCCGATATGCAAAGGTATCGGCATCGGATTGGATCGGCCGATACCCAAAAAATATCGGATATCGCCGATACCGATACCCGATACCAATGCATATCAATGGGACACAAAATATCGGAATGGTTCCCAGGGTCTGAAGGAGAGGAAACTCTCCTTCAGGCCCTGGGATCCATATTCATGTATAACATAAAGAATAAAAATAAAAAATATTGATATACTCACCCCTCGGACGGCCCCTGGCTCTCACCGGTCCAAGCGTCTGCCTCCGTTCCTAAGAATGCAGAGTGAAGGACCTTCGATGACGTCGCGGCTTGTGATTGGTCGCGTGGCCGCTCATGTGACTGCTCACGCGACCAATCACAAGCCGCGACGTCATCGCAGGTCCTACACTCACTGCATTCTTAGGAACGGAAGCTGCCGGTTTCATCTCTAAGGTCCAGGGTCCGCCGGAGGGGTGAGTATATCCATATTTTTTATTTTTATTCTTTATTTTTTACATGAATATGGATCCCAGGGCCTGAAGGCGAGTCTCCTCTCCTCCAGACCCTGGGAACCATACACTGGGAACTTCCGATTCCGATTTCCGATATCACAAAAATATCGGAACTCGGTATCGGAATTCCGATACAGCAAATATCGGCCGATACCCGATACTTGCGGTATCGGAATGCTCAACACTAGTCATCTGTAACATTAGGTCATTTAGAGAGCATTTCATCTTCAGCTTGCTTAACTGTTCACAATAACAGTAATTTTGAAAAGTGGTGCCCAAACTTTACATGCCACTGTATTAGGTAATAAATGCTAAGAAAATTAAGCAAAAAACGTCTACAGATGTTCACAAATGACTCAGTGGCAATAGTAAGCTTATTGAATCAACTTCAACACTCCCTTTGCTTAATTTATAAACCCTTCACAACCTTATTAGCATTTCAAGTACATTTGAACAATAGTTAGCATTCACCTTTTTGCATAGTACACTGAAAAGATGAAATGCATTATTAATTACTTTTTGCTGCTAACACTGGTGTTTATGTGTGAGAGCAACTCAGATTCCTTTGTGTCATTTTATAAATGACGCTTTGTGCAAAGCTTGATTAACTTTTCAGCATGAATATAAATCATGTGGTTTGGAGCTTTATGCAGACTGCATCATGATGTAATACTATGAAATATAAATGATGAGGTTATTTGTGTACGGTACCTGATCTGTGGACCTTGTCCACTCAGGAGTGATAAAAATCCAACTAAACTAAATTATATTTAATGATCACTTAGGGACAATAACTTTTTTTAGCATTTTTTATTACATTATTTATGGATAGGTCATAAAGCCCATCTTCATTTGAAGAAGATACATAATACCTGTAAATAATTCGAGGCATCTTCAAGCTCTTTGAGACCATGGATACTTTTATATTTTCCAAAGCTCAGTGAAAAATTAAACTTTGAAGGTACATGCAAATAAGGCTGTAAATGCATTAGGATATGACGGCATGCTCCTCGCTCTTCCGTCTCCCTCTGTATTCCCTGCCTAGCACCACCCACCTCTGGTTGATTGACAGCTTAGCGGCTTTGTTACATAGACATGACATAACAGAGCAACGACCTGTCAATCAACCAGAGGAGGGGGGATCTAGGCATGGAATACAGATGGAGGCTTACTAGGAGAAAATGCATTGTTACGCCCCAATACTCTTCCAGCCTAAGTTGTATACACCTTCAAAATGTGATTTTTTTTCCCCACTCGAGCAGTGCTTTGGTGACGTAAAGGTATCAGCTGTGTTATATTTTCTAAAGCTAGAGCCATATAAATGGTCTGTGGGGAGGGTGTGAGTGGTCAAAGTAGCTGATAGATTCCCTTTAAGGACCAATTTAATTATTTTCTTTCACATATAGAATCTATTGATAGGCTTTTGCCAATAATTTTGTATTTAATCAGCCCAATTTTTATGTGAAAGAGAGTGAATGCAATAACTTAGGCTAAGTCGCTGCGTAGTTCCCAGGGCTATAAGCCCTTCTGGACGGTACGGGCTCCCTGGCCCAACTGACTATAATCAGGAAGTCCTCATGTCATAACCACAGTGACCCCTCCTATATTAACTATTTACAGTGCTGTATCAGAAACTGTAATGTACCCCATCTTGTGGCAAAACTTGGTTACTACACTTTCCCTATGACAAACAATGAACATCATCTTATACAAAAAAACAGTAATAAATATGTACATTATGAAACATACACAATAGCAGTAGTCAAAGGTAAAACATAACATTAAACATAAACATACACTATAACATACGGAACCCGGATGGGCAAGGAAAAATGCAAGAAGATAATGCACCTCCTTATAGGGCCACCGAGTATGTTTAGTAAGTGTTTGTACAAAACATAAGGCCAGACAGAATACACTAATGGCCTCTATCTGGATAATGGTAGCTCATGATTAGAGATGGACAGTTAGTGTCTGCTGAACACAGACTTCTCCCAGAAGAAGATAGAGAGATTTTTTTTAGTTCCAAATTTGGAGACTCAATTGTTTTCAATGGGGGTTCGGGTTCTGGTTCAGGTACAGTTCTGGTCACCAAACCGAACTTTGGAATAAAGTTCAGATCAGGTTCCAGAACCACTCATCCCTACTCCTGATAGCAATAAAGTGTAAAGTGTCGGCAAAGGCCCTAGCCCATACTTTCAAGTTGTGGTCAAAGACAGTCTACTCTTAGCCGTACTAGTCATTCTCACAATTGTAATATGTCAAATATTGAATTTGGTATTAAAAGGAATCCATCAGCAGGTTGTTGCTATGTATTCTGAGGACAGCATGAGGTAGGGGTTGAAACACTGCATTTGGTGATGTGTCACTTATCAGGCCGTGCGCTGTTGTTTACTTACATTGAAGGTTTTATCACCAGGTGATTATTACTGCCAGGACTAGGACTCTTGTGCCTGCTAGGCCAACTATGACCCCTCATGTGATAAACAGCTCACTGCCAATAGATAGTGTACACAGAGAGCCTGGTGAGGGTGGGGTTAGCTTTCTCAGCTCTGCTTCATGCTAAATCTAAGAACTTTGATTGCGTCACAACGGCTGCACCCAGTAAACTAAGTGATTACATCGTTGGATTCAGGGTATCTTTCACTACATTCTTCTACTCTAAGATGAGGTAGCAAAAACCTGGTGACAGATTCCCTTTAATAGATTGCATCGTTTGAACAGATTGCATATCATAGCTTGTTTTTAAGTAGAGGCAATTTATAATTACACAATTAACATATAAGTATGTATTTTAATACTGCAATTGAAAATTTATTAAAATAAATTCAAAAGTACTTCTTGTTGACGTAGACTTTATCAAACTTTATTAAGCTAAAGAGAATTATTTATTCCAAAATTTCTGCATGGGGCTGTGCTGTAGTTTCCGGCATAATCAGTGGTCACAAGTGTCACTGTACTGTGCAGGAAAAAACTGTTCCTGGGATACATCCCTAAATTAGCATTGTAGCCTTTTATTTCTAAGGATGGCTGGAGGTAATGGCAATTGATATGTCAGCATATTCTGTGATGAAAATAACCCTTTCAGGAAATTGAAGTAGATAATGGAGAACAGCCTAGATTTTGGGCTATATAGTACTCCGTACAATAATCTAAGTGTATTAGCTTCTACTCTGTCCATTAATATATGGATATATTAAAGGGAATATATTTGCAGGTTTTTAATAAGTAAATATTATTGTGATGCACTATTAGGTAGGGGCTGAGACACTGATTTTAGCGATGTGTCACTTATTAGAATGTGTGCTGTTTTTTCAATACAATAAGTGTTTTATGAACAGGAGATTATCACTGCCAGACTAGCTGTCTGCATGCATTCTAGTCAAACTATGCCCTAGCACTGACTAGCAGCTTACTGTTAACATACAATGTACACAGAAAGCTGGTAATAAGGTTTGTCAGAGGGGTTAGCTTTCTGAGCTCTGCTACATGCTACGTATAAAACCTCAGATTTTTTTCCCAACTTCTGCACCCAGTAAACTAAGTAAAACATCACTAGAATCAGGGTCTCTTTCTCTACATTATGCTGCTCTCAGATGAGGTAGCAAAAATCTGGTGACAGATTCCCTTTATGGGGTTTGCTCACACTTGTGATTAAATCAGACAAATGCAATCCGCTAAAAAATAGGATTGCATTCGGAGCAATGTAATCCTATGCCTGTGTACTCATCAGCTTTTTTTTCAGCTCCGATCAGATCGCGATTGAACAAAAAAAACAGCATGCTGCGATTGCATGCGAAATTCATATCGCACGTACCCATATAAGTCTATGGGTGAATGTGAAACATGGCACTGTGCAGTGCAATTCATGCGGACGCCACCAATAGAGGAGATGGAGAAAATTAATTTCTCCATCTCCTCCACACCTGTGCTTCGATTCTCTCTGTACCTTATACATGTTTAGTATCTGCTCTTTGCACACTTGTACTGACCTGGAGAATCATATTGCCGGGTCAGTTTTACCTTGTACAGCACATAATAAATAAAATATATAAAAAAAACTATTGTGGAATTGCACTTTTTTGCCATTTCAATGCACTTGGATTTTTTCCTGCATCATATAATAAAGAATAGTGTCAATGAAAAGCATAACTTGTCCCGCAAAAAAAACAACTCATAATGCTATGGGGATGGAAAAATAAAAATGACTCTTGGAATAAGGGTAGGAAAAAAAATGTAAAAATGTGCAAAAATGGAAAATGGCAAGGTCATGAAGGGGATAAGTAGCCCATAAGAGTAGTGATGGTGTGGCGAATAGAGTAGGCTGCTTTATTCTGCCCAGGGTGACCAGATTTTCTTGACTTTATGTACTTAGTCTGCTAGTATAGTGGATAGTTTCTCATTGATTATGTATACAAGGAGATTTGTGTTTTATCTTCTGAGAGTTCTATCCCTGATATTCTCCAGGCTGAGGCAATAATTAGAAAAAATAAAAGAAATGAGGGTGTGGAAATATTTGTGGATATTGTGGATGCATTTGTTTTGTAAACCTTCTCCGAGGTTTTCCTTTAGGTTATGACCTGTAACTGAACAATCAGATTGTTTACCCTGGTAGAGGGCCTACGTGCTTTGGGGTAACCATATATATGGTACATGCCACGTTGGATTGGCAGCCTCTGAAGCCCTGGAATGAGTAGTTAGGAATGGCTTTGTCTATTCTAGCTGTAGTCAGATACCATCTCATCATAACTTTATGTTTTTTTTTTAAATAAATCAATAGGGCAAAAAAGGTGGTATGGTAAAATGTGTTATTGCCTTTGCCTTTCCCTCCCGACCCGGTGCCGTATGTTATTACTGTATGTAAATAGATTAACATATGTTGATATTGCTACATGATTTAGGTACTATCACCTCGTATATAATGGTACTGCTACACAATCAAGTGTATTACCATATCTTGTTCTGCTAAATGTATATATTGTATTTGGTGTGCCTGTTATATAGTATTAGGCTAAAATGTAACTTTTAATTATACTATTTAAAACCAATTTGAGACAAGAACAACAAACCAACAAACACTAAAATGGAAAACACCCACTAGGCCCAATATTTAATGGTATATGTGGGCGGTAATATTGCTTAATTAAATACTCTTAATCTCTCATAAGATGACCTCATATAAATATATCAAAGCAATATAAGGACAAGTGCTCTTTTTTACCACGCGGAATCTTACTGAACCATATATAATTATACCAGATATTCTCAGTAATCTACAACTATCATGTGTCACCCAGTAGAAATGTTGTTTATATTAAATCTAAGCAACATTGCTAGATAAATTACCGCATGGTGATATTAATTACAAAAAGCATCTTTTTTTATATAAAATGGAACAGTCTCACCCAGATATCATGTTCAGCAGACTTCCTGGTCTCGAGGACCGCTCCATACAATTCCTCTGTTGGTCCACAGATGGGGGATGGACGTACACTCAGGGAGGCCAGGGGGTTAACAATTGCCTCTAGTTGAGGATCTAACTGGTGGGTTGAAAGCTGGTGGGTTTTTTTGTGTACGTCCATCCCCCATCTGTGGACCAACAGAGGAATTGTATGGAGCGGTTATATCTGGTATAATTATATATGGTTCAGTAAGATTCCGCGTGGTAAAAAAGAGCACTTGTCCTTATATTGCTTTGATATATTTATATGAGGTCATCTTATGAGAGATTAAGAGTATTTAATTAAGCAATATTACCGCCCACATATACCATTAAATATTGGGCCTAGTGGGTGTTTTCCATTTTAGTGTTTGTTGGTTTGTTGTTCTTGTCTCAAATTGGTTTTAAATAGTATAATTAAAAGTTACATTTTAGCCTAATTCATTACCATTACTACCTTGCTGGCAAATAATTTTTTTGGATTGGTAGAAATTTTCTTCAAATTATGCCTGTTATATAGGGATGATGCAGTACTGAAGTTTGGCCACTAGATGGGGGCATTTTGGTACACCTAGGTTAGCATGGTTGTGGATCAGTGTACATATTACTAGTTAATGTAGGAGGGGTTAGCTGCAGCTAAGGAATTGAGTGTTTCCTGTATTGAGTCAGAAGGGCAGAGCGCCCAGCCAGTCCATACGGGCTATAGGCCCAGGACTAGTGATGAGCGAGTATACTTGTTGCTCGGGTTTTCCTGAGCACGCTCGGGTGGTCTCCAAGTATTTTGTAAGTGCTCGGAGATTTAGTTTTTGTTGATGTAGCTGACGTAGATGATTTACAGCAGCTAGCCAGCTTGAGTACATGTGGGGGTTGCCTGGTTGCTAAGGAATCCCCACATGTAATCAAACTGTCTAGCAGCTGTAAATCATTCAGCTGCGGGGGACAAAAACTAAATCTCCGAGCACTTACAAATACTCGGAGACCACCCGAGCATGCTCTGGAAAACCCGAGCAACGAGTATACTCGCTCATCACTACCCAGGACGTTAGCAGCTACTATGCAATGTTGGTTGTTTAAGAGAAGAAAGCCCAGCCATCCACAGCATTAGGCCAGAAAAGCGGAGGCCAGCACAGCAGAAGGAAAGAGGACAGTACGCGGGCACAGGTAGTCCTAGAATGTGGCAGCTTATAGCTTGGGTAGATGTACATACTACCGGGGTGAAGCGGTGGCTGGAGCAGAACCCAGAAGCAGCGAGCTGGGAGCAGGACAGTGCTGGGACATCCCAGAGCACAATACTTAAGGGCAGGTCACTCGCCAGGTGGCAACAAGCTTCGGAAGTGGAAACTCTTTTGCCTGAGGCAAAGCAAACTGAGAAAGACCTAACCGTGGCAGAGCTGAATTGGGAGAATGCTGAGGACCCATGTGGCACGGTCCGACCCGGGTATTATATGTGAAATTAAGGTTGGTGCTGGTCCAGAAGAGAAAATCTGTAATGCGATTCTGATGTAATTGCTGTGAATAGTCTGGATGTGCTGTGTAAAGCTTGCAGTAAAGCTGATCTGAAAGTTGAAAAGGACTGTGTCTCAATCTTTGTTACATCCACTGTTGGGAACCTGCAGCGAAGCAGAGATGACCCTGACAGCGCAGAGAATGGAGACACAGGTACACGAAGTAATGGACAATGTTTTCATGTATTGGGAGACCAGGGCACTGATGTACCACAGTGTTTGGCATGACTACAGCGCTGGTCGTGCCCCTGACAATGTATTTAAAAGTTTTTTTTAACCGTTTAGAATTATCTGGGAAAGCTAATAGATGTCAACATGAAGGCACACACATTGCAGCCCCCACTCTTCTGACATAATATACATTTCCTTTACATGTCTGTATCCACTTCCACCTTTAGGTGGAACCTGTTATCAGATTCATGCTGAATGATCTAAGGGCAGCATAAATCAGACACTGGATTCACCATTGCCGTCATGTGTCTTTTGCTCCGAAAACTCTGTCATTTTAGAGAAAACATACTTTGAAAAGCTGGACAGGGACTGTGCATCGGCTGACTAATCTGAAGCAGAAGTTGTGTAGGGAGAAGTCTACTGAAGACCTCATCGGTCTAGGCAGCAGAAAAACATAATCCTCAGAGGACTTTTAAAAGTATATTTACAGTTAAATGCCACATCATTTTAGAGTAAAACATGCCTGGGTGCCATCATGCAGCTAATATCTGATTTATGTTGTCCTTGGTGCTAGTAACATGAATTTAACAGTATATTCCCTTTAGGGTCCAAGTCATAACTTTATTTTACTCCTATCATAGTTATCCTATCATAGTTATATAATGGCTATTTTTTTGCAGGATAAGTTATATTTGCCATTGGCATAATTTAATTTACCAGGTAATGTATAGGAAAAAATTATTTGAGATGTGAAAATGAAAGAAAAAAAAGCAGTTCCTCCATTGTTTTTTGGGCTTCAATATTACAGCACCTAGTGTATGTTAAAAATGTCCTAGTATACAGTTAGGTCCATATATATATGGACAGAGACAACATTTTTCTAATTTTGGTTATAGACATTACCACAATGAATTTTAAACAAAACAATTCAGATGCAGTTGAAGTTCAGACTTTCAGCTTTCATTTGAGGGTATCCATATTAAAATTGGATGAAGGGTTAAGGAGTTTCAGCTACTTAACATGTGACACCCTGTTTTTAAAGGGACCAAAAGTAATTGGACAATTGACTCCAAGGCTATTTCATGGACAGGTGTGGGCAATCCCTTTGTTATGTCATTCTCAATTAAGCAGATAAAAGATCTGGAGTTGATTTGAGGTGTGGTGCTTGCATTTGGAAGGTTTTGCTGTGAAGTAAACATGCGGTCAAAGGAGCTCTCCATGCAGGTGAAACAAGCCATCCTTAAGCTGCGAAAACAGAAAAAACCTATCCGAGAAATTGCTACAATATTAGGAGTGGCAAAATCTACAGTTTGGTACATCCTGAGAAAGAAAGAAAGCACTGGTGAACTCATCAATGCAAAAAGACCTGGGCGCCCACGGAAGACAACAGTGGTGGTTGATCGCAGAATAACCTCCATGGTGAAGAGAAACCCCTTCACAACAGCCAACCAAGTGAACAACACTCTCCAGGAGGTCGGCGTATCAATATCCAAAACTACCATAAAGAGAAGACTGCATTAAAGTAAATACAGAGGGTTCACTGCACGGTGCAAGCCACTCATAAGCATCAAGAATAAAAAGGCTAGACTGGACTTTGCTAAAAAACATTTAAAAAAAGCCAGCAGTTCTGGAATAACATTCTTTGGACAGATGAAACCAAGATCAACCTCTACCACAATGATGGCAAGAGAAAAGTATGGCAAAGGCGTGGTACAGCTCATGATCCAAAGCATACCACATCATCTGTAAAACATGGTGGAGGCAGTGTGATGGCTTGGGCATGCATGGCTGCTAGTGGCACTGGGTCACTAGTGTTTATTGATGATGTGACGCAGGACAGAAGCAGCCGAATTAATTCTGAGGTATTCAGAGCCATACTGTGTGCTCAGATCCAGCCAAATGCAGCAAAACTGATTGGTCGTCGTTTCATACTACAGATGGACAATGACCCAAAACATGAAGCCAAAGCAACCCGGGAGTTTATTAAAGCAAAGAAGTGGAATATTATTGAATGGCCAAGTCAGTCACCTGATCTCAACCCAATTGAGCATGCATTTCACTTGTTAAAGACTAAACTTCAGACAGAAAGGCCCACAAACAAACAGCAACTGAAAACCACCGCAGTGAAGGCCTGGCAGAGCATCAAAAAGGAGGAAACACAGCATCTGGTGATGTCCATGATTTCAAGACTTCAGGCAGTCATTGCCAACAAAGGGTTTTCAACCAAGTACTAAAAATGACCATTTTATTTAAAATTATTGAATCTGTCCAATTACTTTCGGTCCCTTTCAAAACAGGGTGGCACATGTTAAGAAGCTGAAACTCCTAAACCCTTCATCCAATTTTAATGTGGATACCCTCAAATGAAAGCTGAAAGTCTGAACTTCAACTGCATCTGAATTGTTTTGTTTAAAATTCATTGTGGTAATGTCTATAACCAAAATTAGAAAAATGTTGTCTCTGTCCAAATATATATGGACCTAACTGTATTTATTCTGCAGCTCAGGATTATCACTGTCATACCAAATTTATATATACATATAAAGTTCTGCATTTTTTTAAAAAAAGTGTGATTACTTCTCCTTGGTTGTTGTGATGTTATTTTCCTGGTGATGAATTGAAAGTGCATGAAGTTGTCATCATGCAACACTTTAATATTAACCCCTTCACGACCTTGCCCTTTTCCATTTTTGCGTTCTCGTTTTTTGCTCCCCTCCTTCCCAGAGCCATAACTTTTTTATGTTTCTGTCAATATGGCCATGTGAGGGCTTGTTTTTTGCGGGACAAGTTGCACTTTTCAACGACATCATTGGTTTTAGCATGTTGTGTACTAGAAAACGGGAAAAAAATTCCAAGTGTGGTGAAATTGCAAAAAAAGTGCAATCCCACACTTGTTTTTTGCTTGGCGTTTTTGCTAGGTTCACTAAATGCTAAAACTGACCTGCCATTTTGATTCTCCAGGTCATTGTGAGTACATAGACACCAAACATGTCTAGGTTACGTTTTATCTAAGTAGTAAAAAAAAATTCCAAACTTTGCTAAAAAAATGCGCAATTTTCCAATACCAGTAGCGTCTTTATTTTTCGTGATCTGAGGTCAGGTGAAGGCTTATTTTTTGCGTGCGGAACTGGCGTTTTTTTGATACCATTCTGGCGCAGATACATTCTTTTGATCGCCCGTTATTACATTTTAATGCAATGTCTTGGTGACCAAAAAACCATAATTCTGGCGGTTCGAATTTTTTTCATCATCAGATCGCTGCTATGTAGCTGAATTGCAGGCTTGCTATGAGCGCCGACCACAGGATGGCGCTCACAGCAGGCTGGCATTAGTAACCATAGAGGTCTCAAGGACCTCTATGGTTACTATCCTGACGCATCGCTGACCCCATATGGGGGATTACATACAACTAGCTATGAGTTGATAAATTTGCTCAAGATCGAATTTGAGTCAAATTTCCTGAGAATCTCGGTTTCACACAAATTCGAACAATTTGAGATTTGACTCACGGTTTGAAAAAAAAAACATGCCCATCACCATTTTCCACAATACTGAAGCATTAAAGAGTGGGCTTATGTCATTTTTTGTTACCGCATGGGACTGCCCATAATGGCCTGCAGGTATAGCATCTTAAGGATTACCTACCTTGTACAGTGGTTGTCAGTACCTGGGCCATCACAGATCATCAGTTTCTAGCAAAGCACAGTTTTTATAGCAGTCATTTTTCATCTTCAGAATCACTTGGTAATTTGTTCTCTCCTGTAGAGTGTAAGCTCCTAGAGTCAGCCAGGTGTTCTCTCTATTTCCTGTAAAGTGTAAGCTCTTATGGTCATTAAGATCCCCTTTCCTGTAGAACCCATGCTCCGAAAATCAGCAGAGTCCTTTCTCTCTTGTGTTCAGTGTACACTCTTCTGGTCAGCGGGGTTCACTCTCCTACTCCTGTAGAGTGTAAACTCTTATGGTCATTGAGGTCCTCTGTCTGTATCCTGTAGAGTGTAAGCTCTTAAGGCCAGCAGGCAGGGCCTTTTTTTCCCTCTTTTCTGCCTTACGAGTATTTTCCGAGCAATTACAAGTCTTCCTGTTTTGACATATATTCTTCACAAATCAAATTTTTTGGGCAATTTCTGTGATGTCGGTGAATTTGAATTTCAAATGATCCACATCTCTACATAAAGCTATTTGATTTTTTGTGAGAAGCAAGATTATCAAAAAACAACAATTCTAGCATTTTTATTTCTGGCATATACCAGATGCCACCAAATATTTAACAGGTGTTAATGTTTAACTATTTTGGACTTTTACAAACACAGCAATAATCATTGTGGCTTTTTGCATTTGCCTAGATTGTTTTTACTGTATCCCTTACCAACAAAAGACGTACTGGTACGTCATATGCTGATGCCTGACTTCCTGACTTTGATTCTGGCTCAGAAGCTGAGCCCGTATCTCTACATGTAGATGATGTCTTTTTTGGTATCTCTCTTCCCCTCCCCCACCAGTTGGTGTATCCCCATTTCAAATAAACGTATTATTTTCTAATTTGGGCATGTTATCGGTGTTTTTGTTCTTTCTCTGTGTTTATGTTTTGCCGAGATGTCCGGTACCTAGTCCATATTGGTACACACAGTAATTATTATTCAACAATTTTTTGGTTCTTATATATATATTTTTATTATTTCTGTGTGTTTACCCTGCCATGAGATTTGTGTTAATGTAGATGATGTCTGTGATATTCAGCCATAATCTGCCTCTTACAGCTGCATGTGAAGAGAAGCTCTGCCCGCAACTGTTAACTTGTTAAATATTGTGGTCAATCTGTGACAGCGGCAATTACAACTCTGTGACACTATCGCTGGGTGCTGACGCATTGCTGTGACAGCCAGGGATCTGCTGGAGACCCCATACCTGTCATGATGGTACTCCTGTTAAAGCCAGCCCATGTCGGGCATTCATAGGAGGCCATGATCTTTACTATAATCAGTGATACTGATGTTTTGATGTGTATATTAAACAAGTGATCAGGTGATCGCAGGTAACTTCACCTGGTATCGCTACATTCATAAAAGTCCAATGTATCAAATTATCAAATTAATTAGCCCAATAGATAAATGGCCAAATGAGAAAAAAAAATAGATGAGCCAATTCTGAGTGGCTGTTGGCTGATATTTTTAGGCGGGGGGGGGGGGGGGAAATATCCATGGCCTCTTACCAGCCTGAGAATACTAGCTCCCAGCTGCTTGCTTCTTTAGCTTGGCTGGTTGTCAAAATTGGGGGGACTGCATGCCATTTTTTTAGTTAGTGTATTTCAATAATTAAAAAATAAGACATGGGGATCTCTCTATTCTTGATAACCAGCCTTGTTGGTGCTAACAGCGGATTATTGCAGCCAGCAGTGGTCAGTTTTCCCTGGTGGTTATCAAAAATACAGGGGAACGCCGCGTCATTTTTTGGGGGGTCCCCCATTTTAATACCCAGGAAAGACTAAGTTTACAGCTGTAAGCTGATATTAACAGCTTGGGAACCTTCATGAATATTGTCTCTTTCATAGATTATTAACATATGCCCCCAGCCATCAGCCTTCCCTCAGCAGATTCTGAAAATTACAAGAGACCCTGCTTCATTTTCTTTTGTTTTTTTTTTCTTTTTTTTTATTTATTAACAAGTACAGTGAAATATACACTGGAGGTAACCTTAGTTCACAACCTACAGGTGTTCCAGCATCTGGACAATTCAGTAACATTAAATTGTCCCTCAAAGCTTCATATGAGGATTCCGGGCCTCACAGCTGCTAGGAGACCCAGTGGCTGTGAACTGTGCTACCTGAATTCAAGCAACCAGGTCTCACCGTAGCTCCAGTGTTGGACTGTTGAATGCCAGAGTGCCCAGTGCCGGACCCCCAGACATTCATCAGTCTGGCACTGGCACTTGCAAAGCAAGAGAAACAGCTGCAATGAACTCAGGTGACGTTACTATTCTTGTTGACAATAAAAAAGAAATTGAAAAAAAATGCATGGGGGTCCCCCATTATTTTCATAATCAGCAGGTGGGGAAAGCCGACGGCTGGGTGTAGATGTTAATATTCTGCGAAAGAGACAATATTCATAATGGTTTCCATGCTATTAATATCAGCTGCCAGCTGTATACTTAGCCTTTCCTGGTTACTAAAATGGGGGTCCACTAAAAAATGATGTAAGGTCCCCCTAATCTTTAACCCCTTAATCCCATATGATGTACTATCCTGTCAAGGTGACCTGGGACTTAATACCCAGTGACGGGATAGTACGTCATATGCGATCGGCCGCACTCCCGGGGGGAGCGCGGCCGATCGCGGCCGGGTGTCAGCTGACTATCGCAGCTGACATCCGGCACTATGTGCCAGGAGCGGTCACGGACCGCCCCCGGCACATTAACCCCCGGCACACTGCGATCAAACATGAACGCAGTGTTCCGGCGGTATAGGGAAGCATCGCGCAGGGAGGGGGCTCCCTGCGTGCTTCCCTGAGACCGCCGGAGCAACGCGATGTGATCGCGTTGCTCTGAGGGTCTCTTACCTCCTATCCCTGCAGGCCCCAGATCCAAAATGGCCACGGGGCTGCATCCGGGTCCTGCAGGGATTACTTCCGGATCCAGTGCAGGCGCTGGTAAGCCTGCAGCGCTGTCAGTCAGATCGCTGATCTGACAGAGTGCTGTGCAAACTGTCAGATCAGCGATCTGTGATGTCCCCCCGGGACAAAGTAAAAAAGTAAAAAAAAAAAATCCTAAATAAAGAAAAAAAATATATATTATTCCCATAAATACATTTCTTTATCTAAATAAAAAAAACAAAACAATAAAAGTACACATATTTAGTATCGCCACGTCAATAACGACCCAACCTATAAAACTGTCCCACTAGTTAACCCCTTCAGTGAACACCGTAAGAAAAAAAAAAAAACTAGCCAAAAAACAACGCTTTATTATCATACCGCTCAACAAAAAGTGGAATAACACGCAATCAAAAAGATGGATATAAATAACCATGGTACCCTTGAAAACGTCATCATATCCCGCAAAAAACAAGCCGCCACACAGCGTCATCAAAAAAAAAGAAAAAAGTTATAGTCCTCAGAATAAAGCGATGCCAAAATAATTATTTTTTCTATAAAATAGCTTTTATCGTATAAAAGCGCCAAAACATAAAAAAATGATATAAATGAGATATCGCTGTAATCGTACTGACCCGAAGAATAAAACTGCTTTATCAATTTTACCAGATGTGGAACGGTATAAACGCCTCCCCCAAAAGAATTTCATGAATAGCTGGTTTTTGGTCATTCTGCCTCACAAAAATCAGAATAAAAAGCGATCAAAAAATGTCATGTGCCTGAAAATGTTAACAATAAAAACTTCAACTCGTCCCGCAAAAAACAAGACCTCACATGACTCTGTGAACCAAAATATGGAAAAATTATAGGCCTCAAAATATGGAGACGCAAAAACTTTTTTGCTATAAAAAGCGTCTTTTACTGTGTGACAGCTGCCAATGATAAAAATCCGATATAAAAAAACGCTATAAAAGTAAATCAAACCCCCCTTCATCACCCCCTTAGTTAGGGAAAAATAATAAAATTAAAAAAATGTATTTATTTCCATTTTCCCATTAGGATTAGGGCTAGGGTTAGGGTTAGGGCTAGGGTTATGGTTAGGGCTAGGGTTAGGGTTAGGGTTAGGGCTAGGGTTAGGGTTGGGGCTAGGGTTGGAGCTAAAGTTAGGGTTAGTGTTGGGGCTAAAGTTAGGGTTTGGATTACATTTACGGTTGGGATTAGGGTTAGGGGTGTGTCAGGGTTAGGGGTGCAGTTAGGGTTACCGTTGGGATCAGGGTTTGGGGTGTGTTTGGATTAGGGTTTCAGATAGAATTGGGGAGTTTCCACTGTTCAGGCACATCAGGGGCTCTCCAAACGCGACATGGCATCCAATCTCAATTCCAGCCAATTCTGCGTTGAAAAAGTAAAACAGTTCTCCGTCCCTTCCGAGCTCTCCCATGCACCCAAACAGGGGTTTACTCCAACATATGGGGTATCAGCGTACTCGGGACAAATTGGACAACAACTTTGGGCAAAAAGAGGGGAGAAGCCAGCACTGCTGAAGGTCAAAACGCA
Organism: Ranitomeya variabilis; assembly: GCF_051348905.1. Classification (NCBI taxonomy): domain Eukaryota; kingdom Metazoa; phylum Chordata; class Amphibia; order Anura; family Dendrobatidae; genus Ranitomeya; species Ranitomeya variabilis. Next base: position 809,123,760 of record NC_135233.1, read on the forward strand.
ATATCTAAAGTGCACATGCACATAATAAATTCTGACTGTATTTCAAATATGAGATATTTAGCAAATAATTGATCAATTCTTTGAGCTACCCCTCAGACGTTTACCCCCACATATCAGGTAACAACTTTTGGGGTCCAAGTTCTCTTGTTATCCTTGGGAAAATAAAAATTTGGGGGGCTAAATCATTTTTGTGGGAAAAAAAGATTTTTATTTTCACGGCTCTGAGTTGTAAACTGTAGTGAAACACTTGGGGGTTCAAAGTTCTCACAATATATCTAGATATGCACCTTGGGAGGTCTAGTTTCCAATATGCGGTAACTTGTGGGGGGTTTCTACTTTTTGGGTACATCAGGGGCTCTACAAATGCAACGTGATGCCTGCAGACCAATCCATCTAAGTCTGCATTCCAAATGGCGCTCCTTCCCTTCCAAGCTCTGCCATGCGCCCAAACAGTGGTTCCCCCCACATATGGGGTATTAGCGTACTCAGGACAAATTGCACAACAATATTTGGCATCCAATTTATCCTGTTACCCTTGTGAAAATACAAAACTGGGGGCTAAAAAATAATTTTTGTGAAAAAAAAAATATTTTTTTTTCACGGCTCTTGCGTTATAAACTGTAGTGAAACACTTGGGGGTTCAAAGTTCTCACAGCACATCTAGATAAGTTCCTTGGGAGGTCTAGTTTCCAATATGGGGTCACATGTGGGGGGTTTGTACTGTTTGGGTACATCAGGGGCTCTGCAAATGCAATGTGATGCCTGCAGACCAATCCATCTAAGTCTGCATTCCAAATGGCGCTCCTTCCCTTCCGAGCTCTGCCATGCGCCCAAACAGTGGTTCCTCCCCACATACTGGGTATCACCATACTCAGGACAAATTGGACAACAACTTTTGGGGTCCAATTTATCCTGTTACCCTTGTGAAAATACAAAACTGGGGGCTAAAAAATCATTTTTGTGAAAAAAAAAATTTTTTATTTTCACGGCTCTGCGTTATAAACTGTAGTGAAACACTTGGGGGTTCAAAGTTCTCACAACACATCTAGATAAGTTCCTTGGGAGGTCTAGTTTCCAATATGGGGTAACTTGTGGGGGGTTTGTACTGTTTGGGTACATCAGGGGCTCTGCAAATGCAACGTGACGCCTGCAGACCAATCCATCTAAGTCTGCATTCCAAATGGCACTCCTTCCCTTCCGAGCTCTGCCATGCGCCCAAACGGTGGTTACCCCCCACATATGGGGTATCAGCGTACTCAGACCAAATTGCAGAACAACTTTTGGGGTCCAATTTCTCCTGTTACCATTGGGAAAATCCAAAACTGGGGGCTAATAAATCATTTTTGTGAAAAAAAAAAAAGAATTTTCATTTTCACTGCCCTGCGTTATAAACTGTAGTGAAACACTTGGGGGTTCAAAGCTCTCAAAACACATCTAGATAAGTTCCTTAGGGGGTCTACTTTCCAAAATGGTGTCACTTGTGGGGGTTTTTAATGTTTAGGCACATCAGGGGCTCTCCAAACGCGACATGGTGTCCCATGTCAATTCCAGTCAATTTTGCATTGAAAAGTCAAACTGTGCTCCTTCCCTTCCGAGCTCTGCCATGCGCCCAAACAGAAGTTTAACCCCACATATCAGGTATCAGCATACTCAGGACAAATTGCACAACAACGTTTGTGGTCCAATTTCTTCTCTTACCCTTGGGAAAATAAAAAATTGGGGGCGAAAAGATCATTTTTGTGAAAAAATATGATTTTCTATTTTTACGGCTCTGCATTATAAACTTCTGTGAAGCACTTGTTGGGTCAAAGTGCTCACCACACATCTAAATAAGTTCCTTAAGGGGTCTAGTTTCCAAAATGGTGTCACTTGTTGGGGGTTTCAATGTTTAGGCACATCAGGGGCTCTCCAAACGCAACATGGCATCCCATCTTAATTCCAGTCAATTTTGCATTGAAAAGTAAAATGGCGCTCCTTCCCTTCCGAGCTCTGCTATGCGCCCAAACATTGGTTTACCCCCACACATGGGGTATCGTCGTACTTAGGACAAATTGCACAACAACTTCTGTGTTCTAATTTCTTTTCTTACCCTTGGAAAAATAAAAAATTGGGGCGAAAAGATCATTTTTGTGAAAAAATATGATTTTTTTATTTTTACGGCTCTGCATTATAAACTTCTGTGAAGCACTTGGTGGATCAAAGTGCGCACCACACAACTAGATAAGTCCCTTAGGGGGTCTACTTTCCAAAATGGTGTCACTTGTGGGGGGTTTCAATGTTTACGCACATCAGGGGCTCTCCAAACGCAACATGGCGTCCCATTTTAATTCCAGTCAATTTTGCATTGAAAAGTAAAATGGCGCTCCTTTCCTTCTGAGCTCTGCCATGCGCCCAAACAGTGGTTTACCCCCACATATGGGGTATCAGCGTACTCAGGACAAATTGTACAACAACTTTTGGGGTCCATTTTCTCATGTTACCCTTGGTAAAATAAAACAAATTGGAGCTGAAATAAATTTTGTGTGAAAAAAAGTTAAATGTTCATTTTTATTTAAACATTCCAAAAATTCCCGTGAAACACCTGAAGGGTTAATAAACTTCTTGAATGTGGTTTTGAGCACCTTGAGGGGTGCAGTTTTTAGAATGGTGTCACACTTGGGTATTTTCTATCATATAAACCCCTCAAAATGACTTCAAATGAGATGTGGTCCCTAAAAAAATGGTGTTGTAAAAATGAGAAATTGCTGGTCAACTTTTAACCCTTATAACTCCCTAACAAAAAAAAATTTTGGTTCCAAAATTGTGCTGATGTAAAGTAGACATGTGGGAAATGTTACTTATTAAGTATTTTGCGTGACATATCTCTGTGATTTAAGGGCATAAAAATTCAAAGATGGAAAATTGCAAAATTTTCTAAATTTTTGCCAAATTTCCATTTTTTTCACAATTAAACGCAAGTTATATCGAATAAATGTTACCACTATCATGAAGTACAATATGTCTCGAGAAAACAATGTCAGAATCGCCAAGATCCGTTGAAGCGTTCCAGAGTTATAACCTCATAAAGAGACAGTGGTCAGAATTGTAAATATTGGCCCGGTCATTAACGTGCAAACCACCCTCGGGGCTTAAGGGGTTAATAACCAGCCAGGCCTAGGCAGACGGCTGGGGGCTGATATTAATAAAATAGGAAGGGCCAGGGATATTGAACCCCTCCGAGACTAAAAACATCAGCTCTCAGCCTCCCCAGAAATGACGCATCCATAAGATGCCACCGTGAAAGGGCAAGTGGGAAGAGCCAGGCAAAGTGCCAGAATTGGCACATCTAGTAGTTGCGCCATTTCTGGGCAGATAAAGGCTGCTGTTTTTAGGCTGAAGTCCAATATCCATGGCTCCTTACCAGCCTAAGAATACCAGCCCCCAGATATCAGCCTTAGCTTGGCTTGTTTTCAAAAATGAAGGGGACTCCACAACTTTTTTAAAATTATTTATTTCAACAATTAAAAAGAACAGCATGGGGATACCTCTAATTCTTGATAACCAGCCTTGCTAACGGTGACAGCTGAGGGATCGGCAAACATCAGGACATTCACCAAGCCGAACCAAACCTTGAAAGATTCGTTCATCTCTAGTCATGATGTATGATGATGTGATCTGCAACCTTACGACGTGCACTTTAATCTGGGCATGCCCAGAGATATTCTGGGCCTACTAAGTGAGGTTTTACTGCATGGCAGTGGTAGACATAATCACCTAGAACAGTATGAGGGATAGTAAGAAATTGGCTGTGAGCGGTGAAGTATTTGTTTTTCTTTTTTACATTTTGCTTATATTATTCTCTGGAATATCTTCATGGATTTGGTGCATTCAATACTTGCTAGACCCGCTTATCTCTACTATGAAGCTTTCTCAATGGCAGGACTCCACTGGAACATAAACAAGTGAAACAAACGAGCCTGCAGAAGACCCACGGATTTTATGATAACCCATCAGTATCCCATGATTGCTCATTCCTCTATTCTAGAACTTACATGCCTTGGTCACTACTGACGGTGGCACCTATGTGGTTAAAATAAGTACAAGAATCTCCCGTCTGTTGCTTAAGCCTTTTAAAAAGAGGAATAATCACTATAATCTTCCCCATATTTTATCATTAAGTGGTGTGAACAGCCAAAGTAAGTATTTTTTCAGTCCAAGATCCCATGTAGAAATAAAAACACACATGCTGCTACTTTCCAGTGACAAATATATGACAGGTCACAACTCCTACAATCTAGATAATCAAGAAGTGTAACCAGCGCCGTCATTTTCTAAGGAGAATGTGATAAACCACATAATAAGAGGACTGAAAAGAAGCAGTATGTATACTCCTTCATTTCTGGGTTTCTCTCAGCGCTCCAAATATCTGTGATGGAAAAAACAGAAATACATTATATACCGATCTAATTTTGAGCCCTGGCCTTGAGCTTGCTTTTTACACTTTCGCTCTGGTAGTCTTTACTTGGAAAAATTGTAGTCTAGCTGCAGCAAGAAGCTCTGTTGATTAAGGTTTTCTTCTGGATTGATAAAGAAATTATTAATGCTTTTGCATACTTAAAAGCTAATGCTATGCTCCAGGCAATGAGAAATCATTTCTACATTTATTTCCCAATTACTATCAACATTACACACAATGCAGTTTATTTTCAGCCTTACACCAGCTCAAATTATGCTAAGTGTTTTTCTGTAATAGCTATTATCACAGTAATTTGCACTTTTATATTGATGTAGAAAATGCACAATTTGTTAAAAAAGACTATGCGGTTTTATGCCAATTTTTGGGTAACATTAAATATTTTTTTCTGAGCAATTAGGAGTTTGTCATAAATTTGTATATTTTATAAACTTCTTTATGTTAATTTAAAGGAACTGGAAGAAAGCAAAATTAGCAGGACAATTATTTTACAGATGATATTATGTCCGCTAACTCGGTAATGGTTTTTTGAAGAGGATTTGTATATAATTCTCACCCCAGTTTTATAAAGTAGCTTGTAGGAGGAGCGGCAAATGTTTAAACACCCTTTGTGGTCAAGACCAAAGCATGAGAGTGCAAAAACAGTTCAGTGAAGACTTCATTAGAAGTCTTCTGGCAGGAAACACTTCCCTTTAAAGATAGTGAATTAATGATTCAAAATATTTTATTGTATTTGATTTGTTTGAAGAATTTTCATCTTCCAATCTTCGACAGGTATGTACATGTGTTCGGAACCTACTTACACTTATTGGCACAGTTTTTTCAGCTTGTGCTCTGGTCTAACTCGGCCGACCAGCCAACCCCTCCAATGGATTGACCTGTCTTCTTCTCTGTTCCCTCATTCGTCATCAGAGACAGAGCAATACCCACTGGTTGCCTCTTAGCATTGGCCTATACACAGCTGGTTTCTGATGTATTTCAATGGCTCAATAGGTTCCTCATCTTAAGTTCACAGGTGTGGCAAGCCCACAATAAACCTTGAGGAATTCCCAGTCACCGTATAACATTAACAATACCTATCATTTTCCAGCAGAAGCAGTGTTGTACCCACTGGATGATCATTGTTGGGCCTCCTTCTGGGTGGGTGACATGGACCTATATACAACTTATTCTTTGCTCCTTTATTGATCTAATTGGTTCCCTATTTGTAGTTCACAATTAATGATAACTCATTGGTGCCCCACGATCACATCACGAACGTGCCAATGGGAGCTTGGAACTATGGTCCATCATCCGCTGCTAAACACCCATGATTTCTCATTAAATCAGCCATCATATGGGAGTAAAAATGTGAGCTCATATGTCGAAGTAAGGAATACGACTTTTGATGTACATGTACATTAAAGTTTGTGAACGGGATAAAGGATAAGTACCTCTACTAAATTTCACTGATGAGATAGCTCTTTTGCAGAATGAAACTAATTAGCATATGAATGGAGCTTTACGAATAAAACTCCTTATTCAGTTGTACTCCATAAGGACAACCAATAATTCTCCAAATCTGCATTTATAGTGTCTATTTGGCCAGCCAAACTCCTCTGATGAGGGGCAAGCACCTGTCACAACTGTCAATATATGAGTTTCTGGTACAGCTGTTATCCCTGGTCATGTTACAAGGCTTATTAAAGGGTTGTCCATTAAATTAAATGGTAGGTAGCTCTTCTAGGTGGCAGTAGCAAGATAGTTTCTTTTCTGGGAGACTCATTCTAAATTTGACAATTCAAATCTTTTCCCTTATAGAATAGGACATCCATCAAAAGAAGAGATAACAGTCTAAGAGAGGTTGTTTGTAATTTAATGACTTATTTTGCTTCCCTGCCACTAGATAAGGCAGGTGATTACATGCTCTTCTTTCTACTAAAATGCATGAATAAATATATCATCATATTTCTGCATGGACCATAGCCCTTTTAGAGATCATTTCATCTTCAACAGTTCACAATAACTGTAATTTTGACCAGAGGCGCCCAACAACTATATGCCACTGTTCATCAAGTAATTCAAATATAATTGTGAAGAACGTATAAGCTTTTCACTAGAGGCAAGAAAAGATCAGAGGTAATGAATGGCTACAATTAATAATATTATAGAAGCCTATAAATCAACATCAGATTGTGTCAAGTTCTTCCCAAGATCAGATGCTTATGTCTCTACATACAGTTAGGTCCATATATATTTGGACAGAGACAACATTTTTCTAATTTTGGTTATAGACATTACCACGATGAATTTTAAACAAAACAATTCAGATGCAGTTGAAGTTCAGACTTTCAGCTTTCATTTGAGGGAATCCACATTAAAATTGGATGAATGGTTTAGAAGTTTCAGCTCCTTAACATGTGCCACCCTGTTTTTAAAGGGACCAAAAGTAATTGGACAGATTCAATAATTTTAAATATAATGTTCATTTTCAGTACTTGGTTGAAAATCCTTTGTTGGCAATGACTGCCTGAAGTCTTGAACTCATGAACATCACCAGACGCTGTGTTTCCTCCTTTTTGATTCTCTGCCAGGCCTTCACTGCGGTGGTTTTCAGTTGCTGTTTGTTTGTGGGCCTTTCTGTCTGAAGTTTAGACTTTAACAAGTGAAATGCATGCTCAATTGGGTTGAGATCAGGTGACTGACTTGGCCATTCGAGAATATTCCACTTCATTGCTTTAATAAACTCCTGGGTTGCTTTGGCTTTTTGTTTTGGGTCATTGTCCATCTGTAGTATGAAACGATGACCAATCAGTTTGGCTGCATTTGGCTGGATCTGAGCACACAGTATGTCTCTGAATACCTCAGAATTAATTTGGCTGCTTCTGTCCTGTGTCACATCATCAATAAACACTAGTGACCCAGTGCTACTGGCAGCCATGCATGCCCAAGCCATCACAGTGCTTCCGCCGTGTTTTACAGATGATGTGGTATGCTTTGGATCATGAGCTGTACCATGCCTTCGCCATACTTTTCTGTTTCCATCATTCTGGTAGAGGTTGATCTTGGTTACATCTGTCCAAAGAATGTTCTTCCAGAACTGTGCTGGCTTTTTTAGATGTTTTTTAGCAAAGTCCAGTCTAGCGTTTTTATTCTTGATGCTTATGAGTGGCTTGCACCATGGAGTGAACCCTCTGCATTTATTTTGATGTAGTCTTCTCTTTATGGTAGATTTGGATATTGATACGCCTACCTCCTGGAGAGTGTTGTTCACTTGGTTGGCTGTTGTAAAGGGATTTCTCTTCACCATGGAGATTATTCTGCGATCATCCACTAATGTTGTCTTCCTTGTGCTCCCAGGTCTTTTTGCATTGATGAGTTCACCAGTGCTTTCTTTCTTTCTCAGGATGTACCAAACTGTAGATTTTGCCACTCCTAATATTGTAGCAATTTTTCTGATGGTTTTTTTTCTGTTTTCGCAGCTTAAGGATGGCTTGTTTCACCTGCATGGAGAGCTCCTTTGACCGCATGTTTACTTCACAGCAAAATCTTCCAAATGCAAGCACCACACTTCAAATCAACTCCTGGCCTTTTATCTGCTTAATTGAGAATGACATAACAAAGGGATTGCCCACACCTGTCCATGAAAGAGCCTTGGAGTCAATTGTCCAATTACTTTTGGTCCCTTTAAAAACAGGGTGGCACATGTTAAGGAGCTGAAACTCCTAAACCCTTCATCCAATTTTAATGTGGATACCATCACATGAAAGCTGAAAGTCTGAACTTCAACTGCATCTGAATTGTTTTGTTCAAAATTCATTGTGGTAAAGTCTATAACCAAAATTAGAAAAATGTTGTCTCTGTCCAAATATACACTCACTGGCCACTTTATTAGGTACACCTGTCCAACTTCTTGTTAACACTTAATTTCTAATCAGCCAATCACATGGCGGCAACTCAGTGCATTTAGGCATGTAGACATGGTCAAGACAATCTCCTGCAGTTCAAACCGAGCATCAGTATGGGGAAGAAAGGTGATTTGAGTGCCTTTGAACGTGGCATGGTTGTTGGTGCCAGAAGGGCTGGTCTGAGTATTTCAGAAACTGCTGATCTACTGGGATTTTCACGCACAACCATCTCTAGGGTTTACAGAGAATGGTCCGAAAAAGAAAAAAAATCCAGTGAGCGGCAGTTCTGTGGGCGGAAATGCCTTGTTGATGCCAGAGGTCAGAGGAGAATGGGCAGACTGGTTTGAGCTGATAGAAAGGCAACAGTGACTCAAATCGCCACCCGTTACAACCAAGGTAGGCCTAAGAGCATCTCTGAACGCACAGTGCGTCGAACTTTGAGGCAGATGGGCTACAGCAGCAGAAGACCACACCGGGTACCACTCCTTTCAGCTAAGAACAGGAAACTGAGGCTACAATTTGTACAAGCTCATCGAAATTGGACAGTAGAAGATTGGAAAAACGTTGCTTGGTCTGATGAGTCTCGATTTCTGCTGCGACATTCGGATGGTAGGGTCAGAATTTGGCGTAAACAACATGAAAGCATGGATCCATCCTGCCTTGTATGGAGCATCTTTGGGATGTGCAGCCGACAAATCTGCGGCAACTGTGTGATGCCATCATGTCAATATGGACCAAAATCTCTGAGGAATGCTTCCAGCACCTTGTTGAATCTATGCCACGAAGAATTGAGGCAGTTCTGAAGGCAAAAGGGGGTCCAACCCGTTACTAGCATGGTGTACCTAATAAAGTGGCCGGTGAGTGTATATGGACCTAACTGTAAGTCACTGGCAATAAAAAAAGAAAAGACAGAACCAGTGTATAGTAGATAGATGCTGTGGAACTGCTACGATGGTCCTCACTCCCAACTATAAACTCTGCGGTTTTAGCTAACTGTGGCAGAAGTGTCACTAATGCATGTGCACCTGAGCAGACAGGAATCGTGCTGTTATCAACCGCTTTGCCCATACGGTGTGGCATCATATACAGATAAAGAAGTGGCCCTACAGTATATCCTACTACTGTTTTGTACAATAGGGCTATGTGTATGGGGTGAAATCCTGTTTCTCTTGTGTGGTTTGTACAAGATATTGCTTATCGGGCCTCATTCATCAGTAAAACTGCCTTTGCACCCATAGATACTAATCACAGCTCGGCTTTCGTTTTATTATAACAGTGTAAGAAATAAATAAAGCACGCATTACTCTTCCCTGCCAGTAGGGTAATACTTGTTACGGAGGACAGTAGCATTGTGTTTGGTGGGTCCAACACACCTGTATACAACTCAACTAAGACTTGTGATAATGAACACCAAGATATAAATTACTAGATAGCGAAAGAATGATGAATACAATCCGAATACTGTGAGTCATAGAACAATTAAAACTGTTCAATCCAAATAGCATAACTATCCATATATCCATTCACTCTAGCTTATTATGGCCCGTCTCACTGATTAATGTTAAATGTAATATTAAGGAGATCACCTCGGCTAATGAATTAGTCCATATTTTATTCAGCATAATATTCCGGAACAATATTTTAATGATACTTGGTAATAAATAAGTAATATATTGGATAATGGTCAGGCATTCACAGAGTACACGAAATCTACATTTCAGCGATACAAGAAGGATGATTTTAATCACCATATAAATATGCAGCATACTGGACACTTACTTCAAGTGGGGTTTCTCCAGCAGCCTCCCAGGTGGTGAATTGCAGAACATATTTATACTATAGCTCCCTACACTACAGAATGAACATATGTAGTGGAGTCTTGTTATCTCCATAGTGCACTTGTACACCATAATCTATCCATTTTTCAGGCCTCAGCTGTGCTTGAGAATTATTTTCTGATTTGTTATGGTCTCTAAATATTAAATTCATTGGTGTTCATCTGTTGCCTTTTATTCTTTCATTTCCCAGTGTAGTTCATTGCTTAGTTCTTTGATTATTTTCTTTTAAGGGTTTTTTTTCAGTGTAGCTCTGTTCTAAGATAGCGAACAGCTTGTTCAATGGAGAAGGCTATTTACAACTGCATTCAAAAGTACTATATCAAAGAAAAATCTGATATGGAAATGATTAACATAACAAAAACTACAAATTGGATGCAGTGGCTGGCATTACTAGGAGGATAAAACATAGCTATGTAGGATTTCCAATAGAAATGGTCAAGGGGATTGAGATAATTTTCAGAAGCGAGATTAAAGTGACTCATACAATATATACCTGCCCAGTGTAAAAATCTTAGCTCTTTGTAAATTAATCTGTAGTGGTCAGTTCAATTCTCTATATTCAAAATTCCCAAACAAAGATATTCTGAAGTATAGAAAAGAAAAACAGGAAAAAAGCCCACATGAAAAGTATGCACTGAAAAAAAATCCCACTGTTGTATAAGACCACAATATTCAATATTCAATATTTCGTCAGTATTTTACATCAGTATTTGTAAGCCAAAACCATGAGTGGATGAAAAATGCAGAAGTGGTGCAGGCGTTTCTATTATAATTTTCCTCTAAATGTTGCAGTTCTGATGTAAAATACTGACCAAATTCTGAACATGTGAACATGGCCTAGCTTTTTCGGTTTACACAATGAGGTGGATCCTCTTCATTTCAATTCCAAGTGGGCACATGCACACTGCATGTTGGAGCGGCCAGCAAAAAGGCATATGGGCAGTGAGGACTTAACACATTTAGGAGTAGAGATGAGCAAACCTTTCAAGGTTCGGCTCAGTTCGATTCGCCGAACGTTTAGACATTGGCCAAACATGTTCGACGAACAGTTCTATGAACATACCCGAACCCCATTAGATTCAAAGGGAGGCCAAACCATACGTATGCACACCTTAAGGGGTGACAAAAAGCTTCCCAAATAGCTAAAATGATGAAAACTGGCATCAATTGACCCACAATAGAAATTTGCAAAAGGCACAGCAGCAATCAGCCATGGGCCAAGCATGAGGTATCAGGGTCTGGCCCATCATTTACATCTTGGAATTGAAGTTTTGATGAGGACTTTCTGGTTAAGGGAGTGGTGTAAGCCTTCTTTGCTAGGAAACCCGATACTTCATGCAACAGCTGAATTTTTTTAGTTTCCTAGCCACACTCAGGTAGAACAAACATCAGTTTCATAGGCTACTATTGGTAGGAAAATGTAAGAATAGTAACACAGGTAGTTGACTGATCAATTGACCTTATGTTAGAACATTTTATTATGGCACAGAAGCAGTCAGCCATGTGCCATGCATGAGGTATCAGGGTCTGGGACAGCATTTACAGCTTTGAAGTTTTAATTAAGACGTGGTGACTAAGGGAGCAGTGAAAGCCTTCTTTGCTGGGAGCCCAGGTACCTCATGCAACAGCTCAATTTGTCTTAATTTCTCAGCCACACTCAGGTGGCACAAACATGAGTTTCATAGACTACTATTGGTAGAAAAATGTAATGGTAGTAACACAGGTAAGTGACTGATAAATTGACCCACAGTAGAACATTTTATAATGGAACAGCAGCAGTCAGAAATGGGCCATGCATGTAGTATCAGGGTTTGGGCAAGCATTTAAAGCTTTGAATTTAAGTTCAAATTAAGACAAGGTGTGTGAGGGACCAGCGTAGGCCGGCTGTGCTGGGAGCCCTGATACCTCATGCAACAGCTCAAACTTCTTTTTTGCTCAGCCACACTCAGGTGGCACAAATGTCAGCTTGTTAGACTACTATTGGTAGAAAAATTAAGGATAGTAGCACAGGTAGTTGACTGATCAATTCAACCGCAGTATAAATTTTAGAATGGCACAGCAGCAGTCAGCAATAAGCTATGCATGCTGTATCAAGGTCTGGGGCACCATTTAGAGCAAGGAATTGAAGTTTCAAATAAGACGTTATGGCTAAGGAAGCAGTGTAAGCCTTCTTATCTGGGAGGCCTTATACCTCATGCAACACCTTTTTTTCCAGCCACACTCAGATGGCACAAACATCAGTTTCATACAGTACTATTGGTACAAAAATAAGGAAGGTAAAACAGGTAGTTGATTGAAAGTCAATGCAGGCTTGCCAGTCTGGGAGCCCTACTTAAACAGGCAACACACCTGATGGAGACCCAACTTGTAGTCTCCACTTTTCAAAAAATAATTGTCACACATCACTAAAGTGGTATCTAAAGTGGCATCAATTTCCACAGAGCAGAAATAGTATAATAGGTCTCACACACCTTCTACTACAGTCAACCCACCAGATGGAGACCAACCTTGAAGTCTCCACATTTCAAAAATATATTGTTACACCCCACTAAAGTGGCATCAATTTCCACAGAGTAGAAATATTATAATAGGCCTCTGACACATCTTTTACTACAGGCAACCCAGATGGAGACCCAATTTGAAGTTTCCACATTTCTAAAAATTGTTTATAACATCAGCAGCAGTAGCAGCAGCAAGCACAGAAGACACAACAAAGGAGGAACAGACTGCAATAATGCAAGATCAAAGCATGACACTAAAAACTATACCATTGCCTAGTCTGCAACTGGGGTGCAAGTCATTGGAGATCCATGACATGATCATTTTGATGAAAGTTAGGCTGTCCACACTTTCAGAGGACAGCCAGATGCGCTTATCCGTCAAGACACCGCCAGCAGCAATTTAGACACGTTCTGAGAAAATGCTGGCTGTCGGACTTGACAAAACCTCCAGGCAAGCTCAGGCCACTAGTGATGAGCGAGTATATTCGTTACTCGAGATTTCCCAAACATGCTCGGGTGTCCTTCGAGTATTTTTTTGTGCTTGGAGATTTAGTTTTCATCGCCGCAGCTGAATGATTTACATCTGTTAGCCAGCTTGATTACATGTGGGGATTCCCTAGCAACCAGGCAACCCCCACATGTACTTATGCTGGCTAGCAGCTGTAAATCATGCAGCTGTGTCAACAAAAACTAAGCACTTACAAATACTTGGAGACCCCCCCGAGCATGCTCGGGAAATCTTGAGCAATGAGTATACTCGCTCATCACTACAGGCCACTCTTCCATTTTTGGAGCCCAAAATGCAAAAGGGTCCAAATCACTCCCTGATGGCATTTATATTGAGATCAAGATACACTTGCACCATCCTCTCCAGTCGTTCACATCGTGTCAGACTTGTACTCTGTTCTGCTAGTGCTAAGAAATGTGTGAAGCGACTCACAGAAATTGCTTATGCCACTTACATTGCTGCTGCTAATATTTTTGCGATGACACCTTGATGTTCCCTGGGTGGGACGTGTAGAACTGGAATGCACACTGTGTGCCTCACTGCTCTCTTGGGGTAAACCAATCTTAAGATTGTCAACAAGCGTGCTTCAATACTCCAGCATGCGTGCATCCTTTTCCAGGGGGGAAGCATCTGGCAAAATTTACTCTTGTACCATGGATCTAACAGAGAGGTAACCCAGTAGTCAGCACTATTTCTAACCCTAAGAATATGGGAATCATATTGAAAATAGTGCAGCAAGAAGGCGCTCATGAGTCGGGCACTTCATAAGGTCCAAGTCCACAGTGTGTTGGTGGTGGGGTAACACTCAAAATTGCTTCCTCGTTCCCCTCCCACCAACCAAGGACAAAAGAGAGCAGACCAAAATCCTCTTCATCTCCTGACTGTTGCACCTCCATCATCTCATCCTCCTCCATTTGCTCCTCGGCTCCTGCATCTTCACTAACAGCTTGTCTGGTACCATGAGCCCACTTGATCGCTGTAAGCCACCCTCCCATAGCCACCCTCCCATGGTTCACTCCGGAAATTTGAGATCCTGTTATCCTTTCCATATCCTCCTTTGCTTCCACCTCTTCCTCTGGGACCAACACCTCCTCATGCAAACTTTCAAAGTGTGATGACTGGAATAATGATGATGATGGCATCCTCAGTGCAACCCGTTTTAGCCATGTCAAAACTTTGCAGAATGGTGCAGAGGTCCTTCATCTGTGCCCATTCCGCAAGTGTGAGTTACACCACATCAGTACTGTGTTGGCCCAGGCTATGCAAAAGGACATACTGAGTGGAATTCCACTGTGTCAGAACATTGCTAATAAAATGGTTAACCGGTAGGCTGAAAGACCTCTGTAGTGATGCATATCGATGACATGCAAAGTGAGCACACAGCCACCGTGCTTTCTGCAGAAGTGCATCCAGGCCAGGATAGTGGTGGAGAAATTGCTTTACCACCAGGTTAAGGCTGTGAGCCATGCAAGGCACAGAGATTGAACCAGTGGAAGAAAATACGTGTCACACCTGCACTGCTGAAAGTTACAGGATGTCGGCTTTGTTCTTTAAAATCGCTTATTCTGAACAGATTTAGCAGTCAATGCATTTCAAGGTAACACAGGACCCCTTCTTCAGGACAAAAACCTGACAACATAGATGTTGAGGGCACAGGTGAAGGCCCTAGAGGAGATGGAAGAGGCAGAAGCAGTGGAGGAACAGTTAGATACAGAGGTTTTTGTTAGGTGTCGAGTTCCTGCTGCTGCACAGGGGGAATCTCGAACCATGTCCGCTGCGGTCTCCCATTCTTCTCCAGCCACAGTGGAACCTGCTCAGTAGAGATGTCGGTCCCAGCGCCTGGCTCGGACATAGATATTGCATGTTTGGTTACTGCTACTCTTCCAGGTTCAGCCATTATAACCAGTACTGTTCGGCGATGAGCAGGCGCTCCTGGGACTAAGTCTTGCTTTTCTCCTTCTGAGCATGCCCAAGGGAAGACCTCCCATTGGAGGTTGGGGGTCACATGCTCAGGTCCTGTAGCAGCTCCTATTGGTCCACTAAGAAGGTCCTGGAGAGCTACAACCATAAAAGGTTCGCATGGCCGCAAGGCCATGTGCTAGTATCATTTGTGTTTGGCTGTTGCCAGTGGATACTCTACCACTCAGTTTATATGTGGTGTGAGTCTGTTTAGCTTTGGGGCTGTACACTCAGGCAGGCAGCTAGTGTCAGTGGGGGCAATTAGCCTTGGCTTAGCATCTGGTTCCTTCATGTGTGCAGTTAGCACAGAGTTCCAGAGCAAGCACAACTCTAGTTAGGGTATTGTTTTCTGTGTACAGTGCAACTCTGAGAGGCAACAGAGCTCGCTTTCATTTCACACGGGGTGAAGTTTAACCCACGTGTGAGCTCAGTGTCCATCCATTACTTTGCAGCAGGTATCTCTGCACGGTGGACTCCGAGCTGCGAACGCACCTCGTATCAATCTCTCTATTACTTGGTGCATTCCGCTAGCCCTAACAGTATACTACCACGAGGGTCTGGCTAGTAATGGTGGACGAACAGCAACTGCTACAGTACATCCAGCAGCTGGAGGGCAGGTTGGCGGCTCTCGAGTGCACAACATCAGCTGTGGATGTTACCACCGTAGCTGTTCAGGCTGCTAGCGTGGCGGCAGCAAGTTTGTCCCCTGCCACCCCTGTTCTGACCTTATCTTGCCTCACGCTGCCAGATAAATGCTCTGGTGATAGTAAATCTTGTAGGGGTTTTGTGAGCCAGTGGGCAATACACCTCGTGCTCCTGGCTGCACGTTTTCCCACAGAGCGGGCAAAGGTGGGATTCATTATATCTTTCCTGTCGGACAGGGCATTGGAGTGGGCTACACCACTGTGGGAGCGTGGTGATCATGTGGTGCAGAGTGCTCCACTGTTCTTGAGCACTCTGAAACAGGTCTTTTTAGGACCTCGAGTCACCCATGATACGGCGCTCCAACTGTTGGCATTGACTCAGGGCTCATCCATGGTCAGCCATTTTGCCGTCCACTTCCGGACTTTAGCATCTGAGCTGGAGTGGTCGGATAAAGCCCTCATCCCTGTATTTTGGAGGGGGCTGCCTGTCCATGTGAAGGACGATTTGGCCACTAGGGAGATTCCCGCCACACTGGAGAAGCTAATAGCTGTATCTACTTGCATAGATCTTCATTTTACCGAACAAAAGTTGGAGCAAGCCCAGTGTAGGCAAAGGTTTCAGCTGGCTCCCACCTTCGCCAAACCTTTGAAATCTCGGGTCCAGGCGCCCGAGTCACATGAGGCCATGGAGGTGTCACGAGCAGGATCTAAGTTCCGGACAGCTCATGCACTCAAGGTCTGTCATGTCTGCCAGCAGTCAGGACATCTTGCCTCCAGATGTTCCCAGTGGTCGGGAAAACGTCAGCGTCTAGTGGTTGTAGGAGGAGGTACACTAGACATGGCGATGTTTGCCTCCAAACTGTCCTTGAAGGGGACAATTACCATGGGCTCATCCACTCATTCGGTAGAGCTTTGCATGGATTCCGGGGCAGAGGGCAATTTTATGTCATCTGCCTTCGCCCAATGACACGCAATACTCCTGGTGATGCTCACCAAACCAGTGACCGTACGAGTAATGAATGGGTCGACACTGCCCTCACAGATAACACACCAGACCATCCCATTTACTCTATCTATGTCACCATCTCATCAGAAGATTATTTCTTAACTCTTCATTCCTGAGGGAATTGATGAGGTCCTGTTAGGGATACCTTGGCTACGGTACCACTACCCTCATATAGAGTGGTCCACAGGCAAAGTTTTGGGATGGACTGAATCTTGTGAGGATAGATGTCAGAGGAAGTGCATTCAGGTTGCTACTACTGAGATACTCGCAGATCTTTTCTCTCCCCCAATATTTGCCATATGCGGACGTATTCTCCAAAAGGGCTGTGGAGACCCTTCCCCCCAACGCCCCTATGACTGTCCTATTGACCTCTTGCCTGGTGCTGAGCTTCCCTGGGGTCGAGTCTACCCATTATCTCTCCCGGAGATGGAGACAATGTCTCAGTACATCCAGGAGAATCTGGCAAGAGGATTCATTAGGAAGTCAGTGTCACCTGCTGGGGCTAAGTTCTTCTTCATGCAGAAGAAGAACAACAGAGAATTACCTCCATGCATAGATTACAGGGGTCTTAACGCCATCACCGTTAAGAACAAGAACCCACTGCCCCTGATATCTGAGCTCTTTGATAGGCTTCGGGGAGCAAGGGTATTTACTAAACTAGATCTGTGGGGTGCTTACAACCTGATTCGCATCTGTGAGTGGGACAAATGGAAGACGGCTTTTAACACCAGGGATGGGCACTATGAATACCTGGTGATGCCCTTCAGGCTCTGTAATGCCCCAGCCATTTTCCAAGACTTTGTGAATGATATTTTCCGGGATATGCTCTCCACCTCGGTTGTAGTCTATCTAGATGATATTCTCATCTACTCTCCAGATATAGACTCCCCCCGGAGAGATATTTGCAAAGTCTTCGACCTCCTATGGGCAAACTCCCTCTATGCCAAGTTGGAGAAGTGTGTGTTTGAGCAAGTGTCTTTACCTCTGAGCTTCTGGCGAGGACGTACTGGTGGCCACATATGGCTCGTGTTGTCTGGGATTATATTCGGGCGTGTGTCTCCTGCGCCAAGAATCGGTCTCCTCGGCAATGGCCTGCTGGGCTACTTTACCCATGCCGGTGGCAGACAGGCCCCAGGAGATGGTCAGGATGGACTTCGTGGTGGGCTTACCCAAGACTCGTAGCTGCACCGTTACCTGGGTAGTCACCGACCATTTTTCTAAAATGGTGCACTTGGTGCTTCTTCCATGGTTACCTTCTGCACGGGCCTTGGCGGCGTTGTTCATTAAACATGCTTTCCATCCACATGGCATGCCTGACAAAATTGTCAGTGACCGGGGTCCCCAGTTTGCGTCTCGTTTTTTTTTTTCGATTTTACTCAGCATTGAGCTGAATCTCTCTTCTGTGTAGCATCCCGAGACGAATGGGTTGGTAGAGAGGGCCAACCAGACTCTGGTCACACACCTGCGACATTTTGTCTCATCCAGGCAGGATGATTGGGCATCTTTGTTACCTTGGGTGGAATTTGCTTTAAACAACGCCGTAGTCGACTCCACCAGGCCGACTCCATTTCTCCTTAATTGCTGCCAGCATCCGCATGTCCCTGTGCCCATGCCCGTGTCATCCACCGATTCTGAGCGGTGGAGGCACGTGACATTTTGGACCGCACACAGGGTGCCATCCGGGCCTCCAAGGAGAGAATGAGGGTTTCTGCTGATGCACCCGGCGCCCCGCTCTGACCTTTGCTCCTGGCGACTTAGTGTGGCTCTCCACCCGTAACATCAGGCTGCGAGTTGAGTCCACTAAGTTTGCACCTCGCTACATGGGCCCTTTCAAGGTTCTGGAACAGGTTAACCCTGTGGTCTACCGTTTGGCTATTCCTCCACGCCTAGGTATCACCGACACTTTTCATGTATCCCTCTTAAAGCCCGTCTATATGTCCCGGTTTTCCGAGTCAACACCAAGCCTATTCTCCTTTCCACTATGACCTCGCTTTTTCCCACTCATATTTGAAGTAGCCTTCCCCTCTTGTAACCTGCTGTTCACAACCTTAGGTCCACAGCTGTCAGTCACATGTCACTAAATGAACAATCACTATTTATTTTTTTAGTTAATGTCCCTGAACAACACTGTTATATACAATTTTTAAGTGGAAATCTGGCCTTCTAATTTGAAACAAAAAAGCAGTTTTTGTCACAAACGATTTGGAGTGCTAATTGGGCCTCACGGTTGCATTACATTATTTGGCCTAATGATTTTGAAGTGGAAGTCTGGCCTTGTGATTTGCCACTGAAACCCAGTTTTATCACAAATGATTTGGAGTAGCTAATTGGGCCTTGTCGCTGCACCCCAATATAAGGCCTAGCAATTTGTAAGTGGAGATCTGGTCTTATAATTTATCACTGAAACACAGTTTTATCACAAATGATTTGGAGTTGCTAATTTGGCTTCGTGGCTGCACAACCTTATTAGGCCTAATGATTTTGAAGTGGAAATCTGGCCTTATGATTTGCCACTGCAACACAGTTTTATCATAAATGATTTGGAGTAGCTAATCGGGCATCGTGGCTGCACCCCAAGATTAGGCTTAACCCTTTTTAAGTGGAAATCTGGCCTTCTAATTTATCACTGAAACACAGTTTTCTCACAGTATTCTGGGCCTCGCGGTTGCATTACAATATTTTGCCTAATGATTTTGAAGTGGAAGTCTGGCCTTGTGATTTGCCACTGAAACTCAGTTTTATCACAAACTATTTGAAACAGCTAATTTGGCCTTGTGGCTTCACCTCAATATTAGGCCTAAGGATTTTTACATGGAAATCTGCCCTTATGATTTGTCTCTGAAGCACAGTTTTATCACAAACTATGTGAACTAGCTAATGGGGCCTCGTGGCTGCACCCCAATATTAGGTCTAACAATTTTTAAGTGGAAATCTGGCCTTCTGATTTGCCATGAAAACACAGTTTTATCACAAACTATTTGAAGTTAGAAACAGTGTCTCTGGAGACTGCCACACAGTTTTTGCCCAATCTACTTCGATACTGTAAGATCAATTTCCCACAGTACAGGATCCTATCTATTTATCTGACAAGTTAACCTTCAGAAGCTGAATTAGCGCTTGAGCGACATATCTGCATTGTGACAATGAGACAATGGTGTCAGCAAAACAAGATGTCCGCTTTTTATATGGCCATGGACATGTGACATCAGCAGCTAATCACAGAAGACCTTGTATCATGATGTGGTGGATGGTTTCTGTGCCCTGATTGGCTGCCAGAATCAAGACACATAAAGATAAGTAACATTGCAACACATTTATTAAGGTTGAAGGAAGACTTTAAGTCCATCTAGTTCAACCCATAGCCTAACCTAACATGCCCTAACATATTGATCCAGAGGAAGGAAAAAAAGACCCATGTGGCAAAAAGTAAGCAAGGGAAGGGGGAAAAAAAAGCGCATAACTCCTCTAACCTCTCCACACCCTTTCCCCTCATCAAACACGTCTCCCTGCCCCCCTTAATCATCATATAGTACCACTATCCTAGTCAAAGTAATAGGAAAATCATTAATGGAAACGTGATGATTTAACAAACTATAACCAAATTTTTCAGATTTTGAGTAAAAATGCTTGTGAAAGCAAACACAAATCTGAATGTCCTACGTTCGTTTCAAATTTCAAAGTGGCGAACGCTTTCCAAACAAGTTCACTCATCTCTACTCAGTAATCTTGGGAGCAGCAGGACGCATGAAGTGGAATCCAGCTGGGATTGAAGCAAGTTAAAGCCCGGAGTGCACAGAATGAGACGTATACCAAATAAAAGTCTTGAGTCTCAATCCTAAAACTCAGGTATGTGCCCTAATGATCCATAAGTAGGATTAGGTAGATGAAGTCAATAGCCCACACTGGGTAACCTGTAAAATCCAACATAGAGCACAACAGTGGGCAGCGAACTGAGGTGAAGGATGTACTGCCTGAGATACCTGGGACAGGTGAGTGACAGAAACATATGGACAATTGTTTGTGCGGGCAATCTGCTATGTTGGCACTTTTTGTTTAAAAAAAAAAAACATTACAAAAGAATATAAGCCTTTACTATCTTATTTCAAACACTTATTTATTGGACACTTTACACTGTGCCTGTTTCTATTCTGAAGCTTTACAACATCAGTTAGCTGACCAAGCTTTGATTTTACAAGTTTAACAGTCAATATGCATTTTAAAAAAAAAACACTTAAGGTCCCCACACATATTACAGTAATATAGGTCAATCCCACTGATATTGTCAGATTCCACGTACCATCTAATGTGTATGAGAGCCCCGACACTCCCCAACAGATGATGTTGGAGGAGATAGGGATCTGGTATTTCTGATTTTGGCCTGCCAATCCTTTTGTTTTCAGTGAGATGATCTGCAACTAGACATGTCTGGCTGTATCTTTATAAAAGAGAACATAGGAACGATTTGCAGAACAAGCGCTCTTCTGTATGGGGAAGTTGGACAAGATAGTTGTCCGTCTAACCATCATTTCTCTGTCAGCTATCTAAAGTGAGTGGGAAGCTGTGGGCCCTATTGGGTTGAATTCCACCATCACGTTTGAAATCTTACTTCAGTAGGATAATTCTTTTTCCTTAATCTCAGGTTAAATACTTACATATCGCAATATAGCCCTATCATTTCATCACAGGTTGCCAATAAGTATGCTGACTTACCAGGGAATGTGCAGTAATATAACATCTTCTCACTACATGCAGACACTCAAATGTTCCTGACCTGTTATCCTTAATCTGGAGTAATGCATATAATGTAGGTCTGCAGGATGGCAATGTAAGTCCTTTGCCATGATCGTATCCTTGCTAGTGTTTCATGAAGACACACTCTGAATTAAGTGGCCATTCCAGTTGGCCGCCTTGTTTCTTCACATACCACCACGATGAGTGATTATTTTCTATCAATAAAATTGTGATGAATTGATAAACTTTTCTATTGTAATCTTTGGAATTCATTATGGTAAAGTTAATTTTTGATAGGTGTACCTCTGCTATGATAGCACCAACAGTTTATTCAAGTGTCAGTAATGTTAAGATTAGAAAACTGGCAATTAAAGGGACACCAGAGCAACATTTTAATATCTACATGGTCTCACCTGCATGAATTCTCATGAATATTTCACCTTCATTATCAGATGCCTCTGTAATATATCAGTGGTATGGAATGGTTCCATAGAATATTATGAATAACCTATATTAAATCAATGTAGGGGCTCATTCACATGAAGTGCTGTCCATGCAAAAATCACACCACCCTCGAATGTTATTTAATGGATGATTCAGATGAGCATTTTGTTTCACTAACTGAATCGGTGTGTGAAAAAAATTACAACATGCAATAGTTTCCTATGCACAGATAAGACTCACCCATTCAAGTCGATGACTGCATCCAAAAAATCGGATGCCCTACGGAGTCATAGTATGGTATCTGATATTTACCAATACACTGCAGTTATGTAGCTTAGGAAACTGTGTGCCCACAAGTTTTTGGTGAATTTCTGATGCTGCTTCAAAACAGCAGAGTCTTAGGAAATGTTCACACATTGCTTTTTTGCTGCTTTTTTTTTCTGCAGGCAAAACCTGATATCTTGGCAGTAAAAAGGCTACTTACAAAAAGCAGGTTTCGATGTGTATTTACTGTATTGTGCTGCTTTTTTTGCTGTTTTCTTTTTCATAGCTTTTGATGATACTGTAAAATGCAGCTTAAAATTTTGAAAGAAAAATGCAGCAAAAAAGCAACGTGTGAACATAGCCTTACAGTTCCAGCAAAGTAAATGGGATTTATAGAAATCGCATGCCCACTGTGCTGTTTTACTCAGTATAAACTGACCTGAGGTGCGTATTTCAAATCTGCAACACGTCAATTTCTCCTTCGGATACGCTGAGTTTTATGTTCAGATTTTCCCTATAGGCTATGTGCACACGTTTCGGAATGGTGTGCGGATTTTTCCGCACTGTTTTTGCAAAATTCGCAGGTAAACCACAGTGCGGATTACCTGTGGATTTGCAGCAGATTTACCTCTGTTTTTATGTGTTTTTTGTGCTGATTCCACCTGCGGTTTTACACCTGCGGATTCCTATTGAGGAGCAGGTGTAAAACGCTGCGGAATCCGCACAAAGCATTGACATGCTGCGGAAAAAACAGCGCTGCGTTTCCACGCGGTATTTACCGCCGCATGTGCACTGCAGATTTTGTCTTCCATACGTTTACATGGTACTGTACACCGCATGGAAAACAGCTGCTGATCCGCAGCGTCAAATCCGCTGCGGATCCCAGCAAAATCTGCAACGTGTGCACATAGCCATAGACTTGCATTAAATGCAGAAAATCCACAGGTGAGAAACACGTGTGTTTTTAGTGAATTTCTAATGGAGTAAATGCATAAAAAATGCATTCAATCCACACATGACTATATCAGTAAAGTTTTATCAAATCTAAATACCAGGAATTATAAAAACAAATCAGCTTTGTTGAAAGCATGACACACCAAGAAGAGACAAATAATGCAGCATAAAAACATGATAAAACGCTTTCTAAAAAAGGCACTCAAAAACGCAATGACAAAATGAAACTAACCTAATTTACTTAATAGATGCAGAAATGGAGTAGAAAATCTGCAACATCAAAAACTCAGCAAAGATCCTCGAGGGAACATAGCCTTAATGGTTCTGTACTCGTTTAACCCTTTCGTGCCCACTGCCCAGGCCAGTTTTTGCCTTCGTGACAGGCCAATTTTTACAATTCTGACTACTGTAACTTTATGAGGTCATAACTCTCGAATGCTTCAAACAGATCCTGGTGATTCTGAGATTGATTTCTTGTGACATATTGTACTTCATTTCTTCGACTTGCATTTATTTGTGAAAAAAACAGAAATTTGGTGAAAATCTTGAAAATGTCTCAATTTTCAAACTTTTAATTTTTATGCCCTTAAATCAGAGTCATATTGCACAAAATAGTTAATAAATAACATTTCCCACATGTCTACTTTACATCAGCACAATTTTGGAACCAAAATGACACCATTCTAAAAACTGCATCTCTAAAGGTGCACAAAACCAAATTCAAGATGTTTATTAACCCTTCAGGTGCATCACAGAAATGAATGGAATGTGGAAGGAAAAATAAACATTTACTTTTCTTTCACAAAAATTTTCCTTTAGACCTATTTTTTTAACTTTCACAAGGGTAACAAGAGAAAATGGACCATGCATTTTGTTTTGCAATTACTCCTGAGCACGCCGATACCCCATATGTGGGGGAATACTACTGTTTGAGCTCACAGCAGGGATTGGAAGGGAAGAAGCGCCATTTGACTTTTTGAATGTAAAATATGCTGGAATAATTAGCGGTTGCCATGTCGTGTTTGGAGAGCCCCTGATGTGACTAAACAGTGGAAACCCCCAACAAGTGACACCATTTTGGAAACTAGACCCCTTAGGGAACTTATCTAGATGTGTGGTGAGCACCTTGAACCCACAAGTGCTTCACAGAAGTTTATTACGTAGAGCCGTGGAAATAAAAAAAATAACCTTTTTCCCAAATAAATCTTTTTAGCTCCATATTTTGCTTTTTCATAAAGATAGCACGATAAATTGCACCATACAGTTTGTTGTACAATTTTTCCTGAGCACGCTGATGCTCCACATGTGGGGGAATACTACTGTTTGGGCACACGGCAGAGCTCAGAAGGGAAGGAGCGCCATATGACTTTTGGAATGCAAAATTAGCTGGAATCAATAGCGGATGCCATGTTGCGTTTGGAGAGCCACTGATGTGCCTAAACAGTGGAAACCCCCAACATGTGACCCCATTTTGGAAACTAGACCCCTCAAGGAATTTATCTAGATGTCTGGTGAGCACCTTGAACCTCCAGTGGCTTCACAGAATTTTATAATATTGAGCCGTCAAAATTTAAAAAAAAAACATTTTACCACGAAAATGCTCTTTTACAATGCTATTTTTTTATTGTTACAAGGGCAGGAAGAAAAAATGGACCCCAACGTTTGTTGTGCAATTTATCCTGAGTATGCTAATACCCAGTATGTGGTGGAAAACTACTGTCTGAGAGCACGGCAGGGCATGAAAGGGAAGGAGCGCCATATTACAGTGCAGGTTTTGCTGCATTGTTTTGAGGGGCCATGTCACATTGGCAGATCCCCTGAGCTGCCAGAACAGCAGAAACCCCCGTAAGTGACCCCATTTTACATACTACACCTCTCAATGAGTTCATCTAGGGGTGCAGTGATCATAATGACACCACAAGTGTGTCACAGAATTTGATACCATTGGGCAGTGAAGAAAAAATACCGTATATACTCGAGTATAAGCCGAGATTTTCAGCCCACTTTTTTGGGCTGAAAGTCTCCCTCTTGGCTTATAGTAGAGTCATACCCAGGGGTCGGCAGGGGAGGGGGGAGCGGGGGCTGTCTAATAATACTCACCTACTCCTGGCGCGGTCCCTGCAGGTCCCTGCTTCCCGGCGCTGCAGTTTCTTCCTGTAGTGAGCGGTCACATGGTACCACTCATTACAGTAATGAATATGCGGCTCCACCTCCCATAGGGGTGGTGCTGCATATTCATTACTGTAATGAGCGGTAACGATGACCGCTCACTATGGGAAGAAAATGTGGCGTCGGGGAACAGACGTGCAGCGACGGCACCAGGAGCAGGTAAGTATGATGGGGAGCAGTGCACGATATTCACCTGGTCCTCGTTCCACCGTCGGCGCTGCTGTGTCTTCCGCAGTGACGCTCAGGTCAGAGGGCGCGGTGACGCGATTAGTGCGCGCCGCCCTCTTCCTGAACGTCGGTGCAGAGGATGGGAAGACACAGCGGCGGTCAGCGGTGGAACGGGGAGCAGGTGACTATAGCAAGTGCCGGAGAGGTGAGTATGTAATGTTTTTATTTTTTTAATCACAGCAACAGCATATGGGGAAAAATATCGGTATGGAGCATCTTATGTGGCCATGTGCAGCATGATATGGGGGCAAATATCCATATGGGGCCATGTGCAGCATGATATGGGGCAAATATCTGTATGGGGCATCTGTATGTCACCATGTGCAGCATGATATGGGGGCAAATATCTGTATGGGGTGGCCATGTGCAGCATGATATGGGGGCAAATATCTGTATGGGGCATCTGTATGGGGCCATGTGCAGCATTATATGGGGCCATGTGCAGCATGATATAGGGGGAAATATCTGTATGGGGCATCTGTATGGGGCCATGTGCAGCATTATATGGGGCCATGTGCAGCATGATATGGGGGAAAATATCTGTATGGGGCATCTGTATGGGGCCATGTGCAGCATTATATGGGGCAAATATCTGTATGGAGCATCTTATGGGGCCATAATCCACATTTGTGCAGCATTATATGGGGCATATTTTAATATGGAGCATCTTATGGGGCCCATCATGAACTGTATGGAGCATTATATGAGGCTCCTGATTCAATATGGATATTCAAAAACACTTAAACTACTGATGTCTCAATTAATTTTACTTTTATTGGTATCTATTTTTATTTTTGAAATTTACCGTTGGCTGCTGCATTTTCCACCCTAGGCTTATACTCGAGTCATTAAGTTTTCCCAGTTTTTTGTGGCAAAATTAGGGGGGTCAGCTTATACTCGGGTTGACTTTTACTCGAGTATATACGGTAATTACATTTTTACAGCAAAAATTGTTTAAGCCCCAGATTTTACATTTTCACACTGGAAATGGGTAAAAATGGGGCCAAAATGTGTTACACAATTTCTTCTGAACTTTTCAATACCCCATATGTGGCGGTACAGTACTGCTTAGCTACACAGCAAGACTCTGGAGGGACGGAGCACTATTTGACACTTGGAGAACAAATTATTATAGAATAGTTTCCAGACTCTATATAAAGAGCCACTAAGTACCATGAAAGCAGAATCGCCCCTCAAGTGACCCCAGTTTGGAAATTATACCCCTTTGGGAATTTATCTACAAGTGTAGTGATGATTTTGACTTCATGGGTGTTTTCCAGAAACAGGCAGCAGTGGATGTTGCTGAGTGAAAAATGCAAACTGCCATTGTAGTGACCAGTACGCTGTAGTGATCAGTACGTTGCAGATAATTGTTTTAGCATTGCTTTATTCTGAAAGCTATAAGCTTTTTATTTTTCCGCTTTTGGAGCTGAATGATGGCTTGTTTTTTGCTGGACAAGATGACATTTTCATCGCTAACATTTTTATTGTCATATGACTTTTTGATCGAGTTTTATTCTACTTTTTATTTGGCGGCATGATGAAAGAGTAAAGGTTTTTGCTCCGTTTTTTTTTTTTTTGCGGTGTGCACTGAAGGAGTGAACAAGTGTGCCGTTTTATAGGTTAGCTCGTTCTGGATGTAGCGATACCATAATATGTATGGGACATCAATTTTTATTTGTCTGATCACAGGTCTCTTACAATGCAATACACATGTATTGCATTGCGAGAGACCTGTCAGTGATACACTGTGAAAACGCTTGTTAGACTCAGCTGCAGGCTGAGCTTAACAAGCCACCGTAGCTGGAAGTCATCACGTGACTTCCAGCTGCCATGGCAACACGGGATCTCCAATGATGTGATCAGATCTTATCACGGGGGGCATCAGAGAGGTGAGTATAGCAGGGGTTAACATAATTGATAGCAATCATTAACATCATTGATAACCCCCTGATAGCAAAGGGATAACATCATTGGGACTTGATCTAATCAGGTCCCAATAATGTCACCTGTCAGAGCAACGGCTCTGCACAGGAATTGCAGCGCTTGCAGGACCCTGGGGGTCCTGTGCTCTGTGAGACCACCAACCGTAGAGAAATGTCGGCACTGCACAAAGCCCTGCTAGCGCAGACGTTTATCTACTGAAGCGGTTAATAGCTGCTATAAAAAATGGGATTGCACACAGATGATAAATGAGAAAAAATATTGTCCCTTTTTTTGTATGAACCACTGACCAATTTTTTGTATGCTTGTGTGAACCAACCCTAACATTGATTCTGAATATGACTGTGTGCACAATGAACATGGAGTGGGATATTTGCACTCAAAGTTGAATTCTATCTGTTTTAAAACATTAATATACCAAATATTTTCTTATGGGCACAACAAGAAAGCTGAGCATCTGCGATTACAAATGAGAGCTTAATAAAAATATGAAATATTACATACATATGATACTTCTTTATTTTTTTGATTACACAATCAGTTCCCCTTTTTACTTTGTATTAAACGTTTCAATGATCAGATTTGAAAAATGAAAATTTAACCAAACACACAATACCATCTTCATTCAGGGCTCTCATCTTCTTATGGCTTAGTGTGGCAGATTCATATGTTATGCATAGGTTCCTCACCACATCTTGACAAGTGATACGCCATGAATATTCAGCTAGTATGGTGTCTCAGGAATCGGTCTACGTAGAGTGTTTCTTGACAAGCAAATCATATTTTGTCTTTGATTGTGACAAGGAAAGTAAATGAATGCAAGGTGCACTTAAAGTGAATGTTCTTACCTAATGTGATTGAGCGTAACAGTCAATAATTGTTTCCTGAAATTGATGCCAAATTTATTGCTCCAAAAATGTAAGGAACATATCCATGTTCATTATGACATTCATTTCACTAATGTACATATTGAAGTGCTGAAGGATTTTCTTATAAATTTGTTCACAATGATGTCTCAACAGAAATAGACCTGCAAACCCATGTCCTAAAAAAGCTGCACTGAAAGTTAATGGATGTCAAGCTGTTTAACTGGTCTAACAAATTTGTTGCGATTGTGCTTACTGGCCTGTACTAGAAGCGTGGCCAATCAACCACGATTGTTTGTGCATTATGTAGAAAAGTACATGATTAATTCTTGAATTCAGCTCCATACTCATTTTTTTGTGGAGTTTATTCAGATACTGACCACCCTTATATAGACAATTCCAAAAATTAATAATTGGGTTGTTCAATTATGATTTTGTTATAAATGGTGAAAAAAAAGAGATCAGAGGGACACAAAACTAGTCCATGACAACATTATAGCACTATTTTATTATTTAACCATTTTGAACCTCTTTAAGTAGTTGCTTATCTATAACAAACAACACTTCATAGTTTCACAGTTATAAGGTTGAAGGTAGACTTGAAGGGGTATTCCCATCTCCAATATGCTATCTCAATTTGTAAAAGGTGTAATAATAGCAATATTAGAACATTCTAAATGTAGTATAGTTCTTCTGCTTCTCCATGTCTCTTTCCTCATGTGTAGTCACTGCAGAACCTCAGGTATCCATGGTTACGACCACTAGCAACTAGCTAGTGGTCATAAATATGGATACCTAAGGTCCTGCAATGCCAACACATGAATCAGAAAACTGTACATTTCTAACTGGAGGTATTTGCTAATATTATTATTATTACACCTTCTACATATTTGGATAGGATAAATAATAATAATAATAATGATAATAATAGGGTCTTGGAAATGGGAATACCCCATTAAGTCCATCGAGTTCAACCTATAGCCTAACATGTTGGTCTAGAGGAAGGCAAAAACCCCATGGGGCAGATACTAATAGCTCCATATTAGGGGAAATATTCCTTCTCAACTCCATACAGCAATCAGACTAGTTTGATGGATCATCTCCCCATCACAGAATCTAGTGTCCATGACCTGTAATATTATATTTATCAAAAAAGGCATCCAAGTCCTCTTGAGCTTTAATAGTGAATCACTCATTACAACATCACATGGCAGAGAGTTCATACATTTGTCAATTCACTGATCTTAAGTTATAATGTAGACTTGAATCAGCTTTTTGTAAGTAGCACACAATGACACCTACAAATTACAAGAACCCCCTCCCCATACAGTCACACACACCCAGTAAATGTATACGACTAACTGATGAAATCCTATAACACTTGCAAAATGATTGATATGTGAATTCACACAATTATAGCGAAAAAAATGAATATTTTACTAGACTCATTACAAATGAAACAAACATAGCAGACAGAAGAGGGAGGAAGCCAATGACTGTCACGTATGTCAACGATGCGTGTAAGGACCCAATTTATGTATAGACAACATATATTTTATTAGATTACTTACCACAATGCTTAAAGCTAAACCTAAACAATACACAGACTATAGCAGTACAAACTGATAAAGATGAAGCCATGGCCAAAATAAGAATAATTCAAGAGGTATTGTAGTATAAACAAGCAATAACATATCCATTGTCCAGGCAATATTTATTAGACCATCGTGAGTTTCACTACTGAAACCCTTACCAATTACCAGCACAAAGACTTGGGTTCCTTTTCTCTCCTGGTTCTCCATGCCTGCAAGACCCTTGGCAGGAGTAGTTTAATTCAATGACTGGATGAGCATGCACCTTGCCTCTCCATGTAAGTTCATGCTACTGAAGATAAAAGTTATCTGTGGGCACACAGCATTTTGATATTTTGATCGTTTTTTGAGTGCTAAGGTTGAATAGAGCAACTGTGTGAACAACCACGTCCTTCAGCTATTCACAACCTGGCTCTTGTTCATTTAAAAGCAAAGAAATCCTCCAGAATTCACACAAAAAATATGTTCAGCATGATTTTGGGGATATCTGGCCCATGGCTACATGGTTTATTTGATGCTGTTGGCAAGAGTGAAATCATTGATGATAATTGAAGTCAGTGGATCCTTTATTTATTGCAGATGTCTAATGAGGTTATGTTTCCACGGTCAGGAAACCTTCATGAATTGCTGCGGATTGGACGCTGCATACAGCCGCAGCATCCAAACCGCAGCATCCAGGTGTTACAGCACAGTGGAGGGGATTTTATGAAATCCCATCTCCACTATACGTGCAGGGCTGCATCCGGCGGCCCTGCGTAACCGGATATGCGGCGCATCTTTCCTGACAGCAGCATGTTTATTTATCTTGCAGAGATGCAAATAACACAGTCTATGAATACGAGGTGGTGATTCCGCATGTGTTCAATGAACGCATCCAGAATCACAGCTCGTACAACAGGATGCGGCGCTTTGGGCCTAGCGGGGTATCTGCCTCATCCAAAGCGCTGCCAATACGGTTTGCAGAGAATTTTTCATGTAGATTATTCCGGCTAAAGAATCCAATTAAAAATCCTTTAAAAAAATTCTAATTTTGGATTTTTTTGGGGTGTGGTATTTTTTATGTGTTTTTTGTGTATGAGGCATTTTTTATTTCTTATGAAGTTATAAGGATTAAAAGTTGACCAGTGATTTCTAATCTTTCCAACAAAATTTACAAAACCATTTTTTTTAGGGACCACCACACATGAAGTAACTTTGAGGGGTCTATATGATAGAAAATACCCAAAAGTGACAACATTCTAAAAACTGCACCCCTCAAGGTGCTCAAAGCCACATTCAAGTTGATCAACCCTTCAGGTGCTTTACGGGAATTTCTGAGATGTGGAAAGAAAATGAACATTTACCTTTTTTTTACGAACAATTTACATTAAAGACCAAATTTTTTATTTTCACAAGGGTTAAATGAAAACATGGACCCCAAAATTTGTTGTGCAATTTTTCCTGTGCATGCCAGTACTCTATTTGTGGGCAGAGCGCGGAAGTGATGAAGTGTAATTTGACTTTTTGAATGCAAAATTTGCTGGAACAATTAGCGTACACCATGCTGCATTTGAAGAGCCCCTGATATGCCTAAACAGTGAAAATCCTCCACAAATGAGAGCATTTTGGAAATTAGACCCCTCAGGCAACTTGTCTATATGTTTGGTGATCACATTGAACCCCCAGGTGCTTCACAGAAGTTTATAATGTTGAGCCATGAAAATAACAATAATCACATTTTTCCCACAAAAATGAGGTTTTTTAACCCCTTCGCGACATGCGCCGTACTAGTACTGCGCTGCTGGCACTGCATTTGTGCCAGCCGCAGTACTAGTACGGCGATCGATCACCGCGGTCTCGCGCTGAGCGCCGCGGTGATCGGGTGCGGGTGTCAGCTGTATATGACAGCTGACACCCCGCAGTAATGCCCACGATCGGCGCTAGCGCAGATCGCGGGCATTTAACCCCTCTGATGCCGCTGTCAGTAGTGACAGCGGCATAGAGGTGGATCGCGCAGGGACGGGGGCTCCCTGCGCTCTCCCACTGGAGCAATGCGATGAGATCGCGCTGCTCCGGTGATCCAGAAGGAGTCCCCGGATCCAAGATGGCCGCGGGACTCCTTCCGGGTCATTTACTGACCTGGCTTGCTGGCGCCTGCTGAGAGTTCCTAATAGCAGGTGCCGGCAAGCCTCTGTAAGTTGCCTGTCAGATCGTTGATCTGACAGAGTGCTATGCACACTGTCAGATCAACGATCTGATCTAAAACAGTGATGTCCCACCCTGGGACAATGGTAAAAAGTAAAAAAAAAAAAAATACAATGTATAAAAAATAAAATAAAAAAATCCCCAAATAAAGAAAAAAAAAACATTTCCCAGTAAATCCATTTATTTTTGTAAATAAAAAAAAACAATAAAAGTACACATATTTGGTATCGCCGCGTCCGTAACGACCCGCTCTATAAAACTATCCCACTAGTTAACCCCTTCAGTGAACACCGCAAAAAAATAAAATAAAAAACAAGGCAAAAAATAACGCTTTATTATCATACAGGCGAACAAAAAGTGGGATAACACGCGATCAAAAAGACGGATATAAATAACCATGGTACCGTTGAAAACGGCATCTTGTCCCGCAAAAAAAAGCCGCCATACAGCATCATCAACAGAAAAATAAAAAAGTTATAGCTCTCAGAATAAAGCGATGCAAAAACAATTATTTTTTTTATATACAATAGTTTTTATTGTGTAAAAGCGCCAAAACATAAAAAATTACATAAATGAGTATCGCTGTAATCGTACTGACCTGAAGAATAAAGCTGCTTTATCAATTTTACCACACGTGGAACGGTATAAACGCCCCCCTAAAAGAATTTCAGGAATTGCTGGATTTTGTTCATTCCGTCTCCCAAAAATCGGAATAAAAAGCGATCAAAAAATGTCATGTGCCCGAAAATGGTACCAATAAAAACGTCAACTCGTCCCGCAAAAAACAAGATCTCACATGACTCTGTGGGCCAAAATATGGATAAATTATATCTCTCAAAATGTGGTGATGCAAAAACTATTTTTTGTAATAAAAAGCGTCTTTTAGTGTGTGATGGCTGCCAGCCATAAAAATCCGCCAAAAAAATGCTATAAAAGTTAATCAAACCCCCCTTCATCACTCCCTTAGTTAGGGAAAAATAATAAAATTTTAAAAAATGTATGTATTTCCATTTTCCCATTAGGGTTAGGGTTAGGGCTAGGGTTAGGGCTAGAGTTAGGGCTAGGGTTAGGGTTAGGGTTGGGGTTAGGGCTAGGGTTAGGGCTGGGGTTAAGGTTGGGGTTAGGGCTAGGGTTAGGGCTGAGGTTAGGGTTTCAGTTATAATTGGTGGTTTCCTGTTATGATCTGGTGGCCTAAGAGCAGCATGAGACGTACTCTGGAGAAGGTGGTACCTGTACTGACCGCAGACCCTGAACTTAACACCGCAACTAGAAGTAGCCGTGGAATGTACCTATCACTCCCCAGACATCTCGACACAGCCGGAGAACTAATTACCCCTAGAGATAGAAAAGGGAAAACTATCTTGCCTCAGAGAAAATTCCCAAAGGATAGCCAGCCCCCCACAAATATTGACTGTGAGAGGAGAGGGAAAAAACATACACAGACTGAAATCAGAATTTAGCAAAGGAGGCCACTTCTAGCTAAATAGAAAGGATAGGACAGAGTACTATGCGGTCAGTATTAAAACACTAGAAAATATCCACCACAGAAAATACAAAAATCTCCACAGCTAACTAAAGATATGGAGGGTATATCTGCATCTCCAGAGATACCAGCTTGGCTAAACAAATCCTTATTCAGACCAAGCTGGACAAGACAAAAACATGGAAAAGAACTGAACAATAAGGCCACAGCATGTGGACAGCAAAAATCAAGCCAGAACTTATCTTTGTTGAAAGGAACAGCAAAGCAGGAGAGAGCAGGCAAGGATGTGAATCCTCCAGGAACAATGGACAACTGGCACTGACTAAAGGGTCAAGCAAGGCTAAATAGCCCAGTCAGGATTGCAAAAACTTGACACACCTGATGAATGCTGCGATCCAGAGACAGCAGCACTACCACTTATAACCACCGGAGGGAGCCCAAGAGCAGAATTCACAACAGTACCCCCCTTGAGGAGGGGTCACCGAACCCTCACCAGAGCCCCCAGGCCGATCCGGACGAGCCAAATGAAAGGCACGAACCAAATCCTCAGCATGAACATCGGAGGCAACAACCCAAGAATTATCCTCCTGGCCATAACCCTTCCATTTGACAAGATACTGAAGCTTCCGCCTCGAAAAACGAGAATCCAAAATCTTCTCAACCACATACTCCAACTCCCCATCAATCAACACCGGGGCAGGAGGATCAACAGAGGGAACAACGGGCACCAAATATTTCCGCAACAAAGATCTATGAAAAACATTATGGATGGAAAAAGAGGCAGAAAGGGCCAAACGAAAAGACACTGGATTGATAATCTCAGAAATCCTATAAGGGCCAATAAACCGAGGCTTAAACTTAGGGGAAGAAACCTTCATAGGGACATGACGGGAAGACAACCAGACCAAATCCCCAACCCGAAGCCGGGAACCAACACACCGACAACGGTTAGCAAAACGCTGAGTCCCCTCCTGAGACAACACCAAATTGTCAACAACATGAGCCCAAATTTGCTGCAACCTGTCAACCACAGAGTCCACCCCAGGACAATCAGAAGGCTCAACCTGCCCCAAAGAAAAACGAGGATGAAAACCAGAGTTACAAAAGAAGGGTGAAACCAAGGTAGCAGAACTAGCCCGATTATTAAGGGCAAACTCGGCCAATGGCAAGAAAGCCACCCAATCATCCTGATCAGCAGACACAAAGCATCTCAAATAAGTTTCCAAAGTCTGATTAGTTCGCTCGGTATGGCCATTTGTCTGAGGATGAAACACGGAAGAAAAAGACAAATCAATGCCCAGCCTAGCACAAAAGGCCCGCCAAAACCTAGAAACAAACTGGGAACCTCTATCGGACACAATATTCTCCGGAATGCCATGCAAACGAACCACATGCTGAAAAAACAACGGAACCAAATCAGAAGAGGAAGGCAACTTAGGCAAAGGTACCAAATGAACCATCTTAGAAAACCGGTCACAAACCACCCAGATAACCGACATCCTCTGGGAAACCGGAAGATCCGAAATAAAATCCATAGAAATATGCGTCCAAGGCCTCTCAGGGATCGGGTCCATCTGTCAGGAACAAACAGTTTCCCCACTGGGCAGCGGTCAGGTTTATCAGCCTGAAATTCCTGAAGAACCTGTCGTAAATCAGGGGAGATGGCAGAAAGAATCACCCCTTCCTTCAGAATGCCGACCGGCTCAAGGACCCCAGGAGAATCAGGCAAAAAGCTCCTAGAGAGGGCATCAGCCTTAACATTCTTAGAACCTGAAAGATACGAGACCACAAAATCAAAACAGGAGAAAAACAGGGACCATCGGGCCTGTCTAGGATTCAGCCGTTTGGCAGACTCGAGGTAAATCAGATTCTTATGATCGGTCAAGACCACAATACGGTGCTTGGCCCCCTCAAGCCAATGTCGCCACTCCTAAAATGCCCACTTCATAGCCAACAACTCACGATTGCCGACATCATAATTGCGTTCCGCAGGAGAAAACTTTCGAGAAAAGAAGGCACACGGTTTCATCAAGGAACCATCAGAATTCCTCTGAGACAAAACGGCCCCTGCCCCAATCTCAGAAGCGTCAACCTCAACCTGAAAAGGAAGAGAAACATCCGGCTGACGCAACACAGGGGCAGAAGTAAATCGGCGTTTAAGCTCCTGAAAGGCAGAAACAGCCGCAGAGGTCCAATTCGTCACATCAGCGCCTTTCTTCGTCAAATCGGTCAGGGATTTAACCACACTGGAGAAGTTGGCAATGAAACGGCGATAAAAATTAGCAAAGCCCAAAAATTTCTGAAGGCTCCTCACGGATGTGGGCTGGATCCAATCATGAATGGCCTGAACCTTAACCGGATCCATTTCTATAGATGAGGGAGAAAAAATGAAGCCCAAAAAAGAAATCTTCTGTACTCCAAAGAGGCACTTAGACCCCTTCACAAACAAGGCATTATCATGAAGGATCTGAAATACCATCCTGACTTGTTTCACATGAGACTCCCAATCATCTGAAAAAATCAAAATATCATCCAAATATACAATCATGAATTTATCAAGATAATTCCGAAATATATCATGCATGAAGGACTGAAACACAGATGGAGCATTAGAGAGTCCGAATGGCATCACAAGATATTCAAAATGGCCTTCGGGCGTATTAAACGCAGTTTTCCATTCGTCACCCTGCTTAATACGAACAAGATTATATGCCCCTCGAAGGTCAATCTTAGTAAACCAACTAGCCCCCTTAATCCTAGCAAACAGATCAGAAAGCAAAGGCAAAGGGTATTGGAATTTGACCGTGATCTTATTCAAGAGGCGATAATCAATACAGGGTCTCGAGGAGCCATCTTTTTTGGCAACAAAAAAAAACCCTGCTCCCAATGGTGAAGAAGATGGCCGAATATGCCCCTTCTCCAAGGACTCCTTAACATAGCTCCGCATGGTGGTATGTTCTGGCACAGACAGGTTGAAAAGTCGGCCCTTAGGGAACTTACAGCCTGGAATCAAGTCAATAGCACAATCACAGTCCCTATGCGGTGGAAGGGAACTGGACTTGGGCTCATTGAATACATCCTGGAAATCTGACAAAAACTCAGGAATTTCAGAAGAGGGGGAGGAGGCAATTGACATCAAAGGAACGTCACCATGAACCCCCTGACAACCCCAACTAGTCACAGACATAGATTTCCAATCTAACACCGGATTCTGCACCTGTAACCATGGGAAACCCAGCACAATAGCATCATGCAAATTATGCAACACCAGAAAACGATAATCTTCCTGATGGGCTGGCGCCATGCACATGGTCAGCTGTGTCCAAAACTGAGGTTTATTTTTAGCCAACGGTGTAGCATCAAAGCCCCTCAAAGGAATAGGACTCTGCAAAGGCTGCAAGGGGAAACCACAACGTCTGGCAAATTCTAAGTCCATTAAGTTTAGAGCGGCGCCTGAATCCACAAATGCCATGACAGAAAATGACGATAATGAGCAGATCAGGGTCACAGATAACAGATATTTAGGTTGTACAGTACTGATGGTAACAGAACTAGCGATTCTCTTGGTACGCTTAGGGCAATCAGAAATAACATGAGCAGAATCACCGCAGTAAAAACACAACCTATTCTGACGTCTGAATCCTTGTCGTTCAGCTCTAGACACAATCCTATCACACTGCATAGGCTCAGGACTCCGCTCGGAAGACAATGCCATAGTGTGCACAACTCTGCGCTCGCGCAAGCGTCGATCAATCTGAATGGCCAGAGACATAGAATCACTCAGACCAGCAGGCATGGGGAACCCCACCATAACATCTTTAACGGATTCAGAAAGACCCTTTCTGAAAATTGCTGCCAAGGCATCCTCATTCCATTTAGTCAGTACAGACCATTTTCTAAATTTCTGGCAATATGATTCTGCTGCTTCTTGACCCTGACACAGGGCCAACAAGGTCTTCTCAGCATGATCCACTGAATTAGGTTCATCATACAATAACCCAAGTGCCTGAAAAAAGGTGTCTACATTAAACAACGCTGGATTCCCAGGTTCCAGGGCAAATGCCCAATCCTGGGGGTCACCACACAGCAGAGATATAACAATTTTAACCTGCTGGATGGGATCACCAGAGGAACGGGGTTTCAGAGTAAAAAACAGTTTACAGTTATTTTTAAAGCTCAAAAATTTGGACCTGTCCCCAAGAAACAAATCAGGAGTTGGAATTCTAGGCTCTAAAACCGGAGTCTGAACGACATAATCGGAAATACCCTGTACTCTAGCAGCAAGTTGATCCACACGAGAAGCCAATCCCTGAACATCCATACCAGCGCCGAACTCCTGAGCCACCCAGAGGTAAAGAGGGAAAAAAAAAAAAAACACAACAGACTACAGAAAAAAAAATGGCTCAGCACTTTCCTTCCCTTCTTCTGAGATGCGGTTAACTCATTGTTGGCCAGTTGTACTGTTATGATCTGGTGGCCTAAGAGCAGCATGAGACGTACTCTGGAGAAGGTGGTACCTGTACTGACCGCAGACCCTGAACTTAACACCGCAACTAGAAGTAGCCGTGGAATGTACCTATCACTCCCTAGACATCTCGACACAGCCGGAGGACTAATTACCCCTAGAGATAGAACAGGGAAAACTATCTTGCCTCAGAGAAAATTCCCAAAGGATAGCCAGCCCCCCACAAATATTGACTGTGAGAGGAGAGGGAAAAAACATACACAGACTGAAATCAGAATTTAGCAAAGGAGGCCACTTCTAGCTAAATAGAAAGGATAGGACAGAGTACTATGCGGTCAGTATTAAAACACTAGAAAATATCCACCACAGAAAATACAAAAATCTCCACAGCTAACTAAAGATATGGAGGGTATATCTGCATCTCCAGAGATACCAGCTTGGCTAAACAAATCCTTATTCAGACCAAGCTGGACAAGACAAAAACATGGAAAAGAACTGAACAATAAGGCCACAGCATGTGGACAGCAAAAATCAAGGCCAGAACTTATCTTTGTTGAAAGGAACAGCAAAGCAGGAGAGAGCAGGCAAGGATGTGAATCCTCCAGGAACAATGGACAACTGGCACTGACTAAAGGGTCAAGCAAGGCTAAATAGCCCAGTCAGGATTGCAAAAACTTGACACACCTGATGAATGCTGCGATCCAGAGACAGCAGCACTACCACTTATAACCACCGGAGGGAGCCCAAGAGCAGAATTCACAACAGTTTTCACTGTTTAGGCACATCAGGGCCTCTCCAAACGCGACATGGCGTCCGATCTCAATTCCAGCCAATTCTGCTTTGAAAAACTAAAATAGTGCTCCTTCCCTTCCGAGTTCTCCTGTGCGCCCAAACAGTGGTCCCCACCAACATATGGGGTATCAGCGTTCTCAGGACAAGTTGGACAACAACTTTTGGGGTCCAATTTGTCCTGTTACCCTTGGGAAAATAAAAACGTGGGGGCTAAAATATCATTTTCGTGGAAAAAAAAATATTTTTTATTTTCACGGCTCTGCGTTATAAACTGTAGTGAAACACTTGTTGGTTCAAAGTTCTCACAACACATGTAGATAAGTTCCTTGGGGGATCTAGTTTCCAATATGGGGTCACTTTTTGGGGTTTCTACTGTTTAGGTACATCAGGGGCTCTGCAAATGCAACATGACGCCTGCAGACCAATCCATCTAAGTCTGCATTTCAAACGGCCCTCCTTCCCTTCCGAGCTCTGCCGTGCACCCAAACAGTGGTTCCCCCCCATATATGGGGTATCAGCGTACTCAGGACAAATTGCATAACAACTTTTGTGGTCCAATTTCTCCTGTTACCTTTGGTAAAATAAAAACGTGGGGGCTAAAATATCATTTTCGTGGAAAAAAAATTTTTTTTTAATTTTCACGGCTCTGCGTTATAAACTGTAGTGAAACACTTGTTGGTTCAAAGTTCTCACAACACATCTAGATAAATTCCTTGGGGGGTCTAGTTTCCAATATGGGGTCACTTGTGGGGGGTTTCTACTGTTTAGGTACATCAGGGGCTCTGCAAATGCAACATGACACTTGCAGACCAATCCATCTAAGTCTGCATTTCAAACGGCGCTCCTTCCCTTCCGAGCTCTGCCGTGCGCCCAAACAGTGGTTCCCCCCATGTATGGGATATCAGCGTACTCAGGACAAATTGGACAATAACTTTTGTGGTCCAATTTCTCCTGTTACCCTTGGGAAAAAAAAATTGCGGGCTGAAACATCATTTTGTGGAAAGAAAAAATGATTTTTTTAATTTTCACAGCGCTACATTCTAACCTTTAGTGAAACAATTGGGGGTTAAAAGTGCTCACCACACATCTAGATAAGCTCCTTAGGGGTCTTCTTTCCAAAATGGGGTCCATTGTGGAGGGTTTCCACTGTTTAGGCATGTCAGGGGATCTCCAAACGCGACATGGGTTCCGATCTCAATTCCAGCCAATTTTGCATTGAAAAGTCAAACGGCGCTCCTTTCCTTCTGAGCTCTGCCATGTGCTCAAACAGTGGTTTATCCCCATATATGAAGTATCATTGTACTCAGAACAAATTGCACAACAACTTTTGGTGTCCAATTTATCCTGTTACCCTTGGGAAAATAAAAAATTGGGGGCAAAAAGATCATTTTTTGTGAAAATTAATATGAAATTTTTTTTACGGCTCTACATTATAAACTTCTGTGAAGCACTTGGAGGTTCAAAGTGCTCACCACACATCTAGATTAGTTCCTTAGAGGGTCTACTTTCCAAAATGGTGTCACTTGTGGGGGTTTCCACTGTTTAGGCACGTCAGGGGCTCTCCAATCGAGCCATGGGTTCCGATCTCAATTCCAGCAAATCTTGCATTGAAAAGTCAAATGGCGCTACTTCCCTTCCGAGCTCTGCCATGTGCCGAATCAATGGTTTACCCCAACATGTGAGGTATCGGCATACTCAGGACAAATTGTACAACGACTTTTGTGGTCCAATTTCTCCTGTTACCCTTGGTAAAATAAAACAAATTGGATCTGAAGTAAAAATTGTGTGAAAAAAAAGTTAAATGTTCAATTTTTTTTAAACATTCCAAAAATTCCTGTGAAGCACCTGAGGGGTTAATAAACTTTTTTTAATGTGGTTTTGAGTACCTTGAGGGGTGCAGTTTTTAGAATGTGGTCACTTTTGGACATTTTCTGTCATATAGACCATTCAAAGTCACTTCAAGTGTGAGGTGGTCCGTAAAAAAAATGGTTTTGCAAATTTTGTTGCAAAAATGAGAAATCGTTGGTCAACTTTTAACCTTTATAACTCCCTAACAAAAAAAAATTATGTTTCCAAAATTGTGCTGATGTAAAGCAGACATGTGGGAAATGTTGTTTATTAACTATATTATGTGATATAACTCTGTAATTTAAGGGCATAAAAACTAAAAGTTTGAAAATTGCTAAATTTTCATAATTTTCGACACATTTTTGTTTTTTTCACAAATAAATGCAAGTCGTATCGAAGAAGTTTTACCACTATCGTGAAGTACAATACGTCACGAGAAAACAGTGTCAGAATCACCAGGATCCGTTGAAGCGTTTCATAGTTATGACCTCATAAAGTGACAGTGGTCAGAATTGTAAAAATTGGCCCTGTCACTTAGGTGAAAACAGGCTTCGGGGTGAAGGGGTTAAGCACCAAATTTAACATTTTCATAAGGATCACGGGAGAAATTTCACCAATCAGTTTGTAGTGACATTTCTCCTGATTACACCATTAGCCTATATGAGGAAGAACAAAAACCTATATAGAAAAAAAATCCCATAAATAAGAATCAATTAATTTGTACCATGAATACCAGAATACAAAGCATAAACCAAAATGAAGTATTCACAGAAAAATGTATCCAATGTAAACTTTTATTGATAAATATTAAAACATGATTACACAACAGTAAGGAAAATAAAAATAATTACACAAGACATAATTATACAGAAAATAAGTTAAAAAATGAAATAGAATACAATGATATGTAAGAGGGTAGGATATGTCACCCAGATTGGCAAGAAATAAATCAAAACAATAATACATCCACAGTAATAATCAAAAAGTGCATAATGCGGTGATAAATTAATATAAGTACTAGAACTAGTACTAGAACTAGTTAGAAATAGATGCATCTTTATAAAAGACTATTGAGTGATGTGGCAAAAGGGTACCTGCATACAATTATAATATTAAGCAAAAGAAGTAAAGTGCATAGTGCAATAACAGACATTTTAATTGCATGAACAGCAATCACCACAAGGTAAAATATAAAAGAGCGATTTCAGTGGAAATAACTCATAGTAATAAACTGATACCAACCACAGTGAAACACCACTGCCCGCCTCACAGCACTCCAACTTACGGTATGTTTCGCTGTCGCTTCGTCAGGGAGTGAAGAGGACTGGGTGTGTAAGTTTATATATAGGGCTATAACAGCTGTTGATACTATCCAATCAGGGGCGCCCTGTAATGTGGTGCCGCTACTCAACCACGAGCACCAAAGTCCCGGTGCCAGAAACTCAGAAGTGCGTCACAGAGTGCGATGTTAGCCACAGTCTGCAACGCATCCACCTGGCAACCAAAACCGGAACAAAGCGGGCGCATGCGCAGAGTGATGCTCAACATGCCTGCAGCCACAGTAGGGGAATGCATAGGAAAAATATTCCACAACTTTGATATCACATCTAGACAGGTCTCAGTTTGGATGTGCAGCTGATCATGTTTAATTCATATATTTGCTACACTTACTGTTGTGAATTCTGCTCTTGGGCTCCCTCCGGTGGTTGTAAGTGGTAGCGCTGCTGTCTCTGAATCGCAGCATTTATCAGGTGTGTTCACTTTGTGCAATTTTGACTGGGCTATTTAGTCTTGCTTCACCCTTTAGTCAGTGCCAGTTGTCCATTGTTCCTGGAGGGTACACATCTCTGCCTGGTCTCTCCTGCTTTGCAGTTCTTTTCAACAAAGATAAGTTCTGGCCTTGATTTTTTGCTGTCCACATGCTGTGGCCTTATTGTTCAGTTCTTTTCCATGTTTTTTGTCTTGTCCAGCTTGGTTTGTATAAGGATTTGTTTAGCCAAGCTGGTATCTCTGGAGATGCAGATATACCCTCCATATCTTTAGTTAGCTGTGGAGTTTTTGTATTTTCTGTGGTGGATATTTTCTAGTGTTTTAATACTGACCGCATAGTACTCTGTCCTATCCTTTCTATTTAGCTAGAAATGGCCTCCTTTGCTAAATTCTGATTTCAGTCTGTGTATGTTTTTTCCCTCTCCTCTCACAGTCAATATTTGTGGGGGGCTGCCTATCCTTTGGGGATTTTCTCTGAGGCAAGATAGTTTTCCCTTTTCTATCTCTAGGGGTAATTAGTCCTCCGGCTGTGTCGAGATGTCTAGGGAGCGCTAGGTACATTCCACGGCTACTTATATTTGCGGTGTTAGGTTCAGGGTCTGCGGTCAGTACAGGTACCACCTTCTCCAGGGTACATCTTATGCTGCTCCTAGGCCACCAGATCATAACAACTTACATTATCTTATTTTTGCGCTATTTTACAAATTGATGGGATTCCACGATTTTCTAGCAAGAATAT
This sequence comes from Ranitomeya variabilis, assembly GCF_051348905.1. Taxonomy (NCBI): domain Eukaryota; kingdom Metazoa; phylum Chordata; class Amphibia; order Anura; family Dendrobatidae; genus Ranitomeya; species Ranitomeya variabilis. Next base: position 809,167,029 of record NC_135233.1, read on the forward strand.
ATGATATGATTATCCTTCTCACAGTTATTATGAGTGACTAACTAGTGTTTTTGATGTAGGCATATATTTTGACAATAAATTACTATGGCTTTCTATATATTGTCACTGGTAATTTTTGACACTTTCATTACATTTACCCTTCTACTTCCTTCCTAAGAATGAGCGTGTTCAGGGCCTTAGATGATGTCACGGCTTGTGATTGGTCGCGGCCGCCCATGTGACCGCCACGTGACCAATCACAAGCCGTGACGTAATTCTCAGGTCCTAAATTCCTAGAATTAGGAATTTAGGACCTGAGAATTACGTCACGGCTTGTGATTGGTCGCGTGGCGGTCACATGAGCGGCACGCGACCAATCAGAAGCCGTGACGTCATGGAAGACCCTGAACGCGCTCATTTTAAGCAAAGAAGGCTGCCGGTTACCAGCGGTGATGTCCAGGGGCCTCCGGACGGGTGAGTATATCAATATTTTTTATTTTAATTCTTTATTTTACACATTAATATGGATCCCAGGGCCTGAAGGAGAGTTTTCTCTCCTTCAGACCCTGGGAACCATAGTATCCCATTGCACTGCATTGGGTTTCGTGTTTCGGCCGACCCCGACCCCGACTTTTTTATAGGATCGGCCGATTTCGCTCGACCTGACTTTTGAGAAAGTCGGGTTTCGTGAAACCCGACCCGATCCTATAAAAATAAAAGTCGCTCAACCCTAGTCCTTACCTTATAAATCATGTATTTCTTTTATGCATTTTCTCATTTTATTTTTTTATTTTTTACAACCTTTTAGTCTTCCCGTTTTGTTCTATCCATATATTGTATTATTGTATCTATTTTCATCTTTTCTCATCACTTACCTGGTTCACAATATTTATCTCCTTACAAAATACTATTATTGATTATCACATAATGTCACATTTATTCACTCTTCAATATTGCTTATGCTTCTCAGTCCTGCACTATTTTCACTATGGCAGTACTGCATGCATTTTTCTTATGCATTCCCCTTCTGTGTGCTTCCTCTTTTTATAGAGGGCTGCAGGCATGCGTCCGCTATGTTTCAGTTTTAGTTGTTGGGCTGATTCGTCACAGACTGTGACTAACATCGCACTCCCGGGTTTCCAGGACCGCGACTACAGTAGTCATGCTCATGGGTGGGTAGCAGCGCCACATAACATGGCACCCCTGATTGGATAGTATCAACAGCTGTTATAGCCCTATAAACACACGTGGTAAAAATTGTTGGTATCCCTCGATTAATGACAGAAAAACCTACAATGGTCACAGAAATAACTTGAATCTGGCAAAAGTAATAATAAATAAAAGATCTATGAAAATGAACAAATGAAAGTCAGACATTGCTTTTCAACAATGTATCCACATAATTTAAAAAAAAAAATAAAACTAATGAAATAGCCCTGGACAGAAATGATGGTACCCCTGAAAATAATGTGACAAAGGGGACATGTTAAATCAAGGTGTGTCCACTAACTAGCATCACAGGTGTCTACAATCTTGGAATCAGTGAGTGGGCCTGTATATAGGGCTACAGATACTGTGCTGCTTGGTGACATGGTGTGTATCACACTCAAAATGGAACAGAGGAAGCGAAGGAAAGAGTTGTCTCAGGAGATTTGAAAGAAAATTATAGACAAACATATTAGAGGTAAAAGTCATAAGACCATCTCCAAGCAGCTTGATGTTCCTGTGACTACAGTTGCACATATTATTCAGAAATTTAAGATCCATGGGACTGTAGCCAACCTCCCTAGATGTGGCTACAGGATGAAAATGTATGACAAATCAAAGAGATGGATAATACGAATGGTAACAAAAGAGGCCAGAAAAACTTCTAAAACAGATTAAAAGTGAACTTCAAGCTCAAGGAACATCAGTGTCAGATCGCACTATGCGTCGTTGCATGAGCCAAAGTGGACTTCATGGGAGACGACCAAGGAGGACACCATTGTTGAAAAAAAAATCATAAAAAACCAGACTGGAATTTGCCAAACTACATGTTGACAAGCCACAAAGCTTCTGGAAGTATGTCCAATGAAAGTTGAGACGAAAATGGAACTTTTTGGCAAGGCACATCAACTCTATATTCACAGACTGAAAAATGAAGCATATCAAGAAAAGAACACTGTCCCTACTTTGAAACATGGTGGAGACTCTGCTATGTTCTGGGGCTGCTTTGCTGCATCTGGCACAGGGTGTCTATAATCTGTGCAGGGTACAATGAAATCTCAAGACTATCAAGGGATTCTAGAGAGAAATGTGCTGCCCAATGTCTGAAAGCTTGGTCTCAGACGCAGCTCATGGGTCTTGCAAGAGGATAATGACCTAAAACACACAGCTAAATACACCCAAGAATGGCAAAGAGGAAAACATTGGACTATTCTGAAGTGGCCTTCTATGAGCCCTGACCTAAATCCTATTGAGCATCTTTGGAAAGATCAGAAACATGCCGTCTGGAAAAGGCAACCTTCAAACAACTGGAAAACTTGAGCAGTTTGCTCTTGAGGAGTGGGCAAAATACCTGTCGATAGGTGCAGAAGTCTCATTGACAGTTACAGGAATCATTTGATTGCAGTGATTGCCTCAAAAGGTTGTGCAACAAAATACTAAGTTAAGGGTACCATCATTTCTGTCCAGGTCTATTTCATGAGTTGTATTTTTTTTAATTCTGTGGAAGCATGGTTGAAAAGCAATGTTTGACTTTCATTTGTTCATTTTCATAGATTTTTTTATTTATTATTACTTTTGTCAGATTCAAGTTATTTCTGTGACCTGCAGTTCCAGCAAAGGTAATCGGTTTTTGACAACTATGAGAGACAATTACCTTTCACAACTGGTTCAGGACCCAACAAGGAGGGGGGCACTGCTAGACCTAATATTAACCAACAGGCCAGACCGCATATCAAATATAAGGGTTGGGGGTCACTTGGGGAATAGTGATCACAAAATAATAAGTTTTCATGTAACCTTTAATAAGATGGGTAGTAGGGGGGTGACAAGGACACTAAACTTCAGGAGGGCAAATTTCCAACGGATGAGAGAGGATCTTGGTGCAATTAACTGGGACAATATCCTGAGACACAAAAATACACAAAGAAAATGGGAGACATTTATTAGCATCCTGGATAGGACCTGTGCACAGTATATACCGTATGGGAATAAACATACTAGAAATAGGAGGAAACCAATATGGCTAAATAGAGCTGTAAGGGGCGCAATAAGGGACAAAAAGAAAGCATTTAGAGAATTAAAGGAAGAAGGTAGTGAGGAGGCATTAAATAAATACAGAAAATTAAATAAATTCTGTAAAAAGCAAATCAAGGCAGCAAAGATTGAGACAGAGAGACTCATTGCCAGAGAGAGTAAAAATAATCCCAAAATATTCTTTAACTATATAAATAGTAAGAAACTAAAAAATGACAGTGTTGGCCCCCTTAAAAATAGTCTGGGTGAAATGGTGGATGAGGATGAGGAAAAAGCCAATATGCTAAATGACTTTTTTTCATCAGTATTTACAAAAGAAAATCCCATGGCAGACAAAATGACTAGTGATAAAAATTCCCCATTAAATGTCACCTGATTAACCCAGCAGGAAGTACAGCAGCGTCTAAAAATAACTAAAATTGATAAATCTCCGGGCCCGGATGGGATACACCCCCGAGTACTGCAGGAACTAAGTACAGTCATTGATAGACCATTATTTTTAATCTTTAAAGACTCCATAATAACAGGGTCTGTACCACAGGACTGGCGTATAGCAAATGTGGTGCCAATATTCAAAAAAGGGGCAAAAACTGAACTCGGTAATTATAGGCCAGTAAGCTTAACCTCTACTGTGGGTAAAATCCTGGAGGGCATTCTAAGGGATGCTATGCTGGAGTATCTGAAGAGGAATAACCTCATGACCCAGTATCAGCACGGGTTTACTAGGGACCGTTCATGTCAGACTAATTTGATCAGCTTCTATGAAGAGGTAAGTTCCGGACTGGACCAAGGGAACCCAGTGGACGTAGTATATATGGACTTTTCCAAAGCTTTTGATACGGTGCCACACAAAAGGTTGTTACATAAAATGAGAGTAATGGGGATAGGGGAAAATATGTGTAAGTGGGTTGAAAGCTGGCTCAGGGATCGGAAACAAAGGGTGGTTATTAATGGAGCACACTCGGACTGGGTCACGGTTAGCAGTGGGGTACCACAGGGGTCAGTATTGGGCCCTCTTCTTTTTAACATATTTATTAATGACCTTGTAGGGGGCATTCAGAGTAGAATTTCAATATTTGCAGATGACACTAAACTCTGCAGGGTAATCAATACAGGGGAGGACAATTTTATATTACAGGATGATTTATGTAAACTAGAAGCTTGGGCTGATAAATGGCAAATGAGCTTTAATGGGGATAAATGTAAGGTCATGCACTTGGGTAGAAGTAATAAGATGTATAACTATGTGCTTAATTCTAAAACTCTGGGCAAAACCGTCAATGAAAAAGACCTGGGTGTATGGGTGGATGACAAACTCATATTCAGTGGCCAGTGTCAGGCAGCTGCTACAAAGGCAAATAAAATAATGGGATGTATTAAAAGAGGCATAGATGCTCATGAGGAGAACATAATTTTACCTCTATACAAGTCACTAGTTCGACCACACTTAGAATACTGTGCACAGTTCTGGTCTCCGGTGTATAAGAAAGACATAGCTGAACTGGAGCGGGTGCAGAGAAGAGCGACCAAGGTTATTAGAGGACTGGGGGGTCTGCAATACCAAGATAGGTTATTACACTTGGGGCTATTTAGTTTGGAAAAACGAAGACTAAGGGGTGATCTTATTTTAATGTATAAATATATGAGGGGACAGTACAAAGACCTTTCTGGTGATCTTTTTAATCATAGACCTGAGACAGGGACAAGGGGGCATCCTCTACGTCTGGAGGAAAGAAGGTTTAAGCATAATAACAGACGCGGATTCTTTACTGTAAGAGCAGTGAGACTATGGAACTCTCTGCCGTATGATGTTGTAATGAGTGATTCATTAACTAAATTTAAGAGGGGACTGGATACCTTTCTGGAAAAGTATAATGTTACAGGGTATATACACTAGATTCCTTGATAAGGCGTTGATCCAGGGAACTAGTCTGATTGCCGTATGTGGAGTCGGGAAGGAATTTTTTTCCCCATGGTGGAGTTACTCTTTGCCACATGGGGTTTTTTTGCCTTCCCCTGGATCAACATGTTAGGGCATGTTAGGTTAGGCTATGGGTTGAACTAGATGGACTTACAGTCTTCCTTCAACCTTAATAACTATGTAACTATGTAACCATTGTGAGTTTTTCTATCATTAAGTACCAACAATTTTGACCATGTGTGTACAAACTTACACACCCTATCCTCCTCACTCCCTGATGAAGTGACAGCGAAGGGTGCGCTGGAGTGCTATGAGGGGGCAGTGGTGTGTCACTTTGGTTGATATCAGTTTATTACTATGAATTATTTCCTTTGAAACATTGAAATCGCTCTTAATATTTTACCTTGTGGTGACTGTTGCTCATGCAATTGAAAGGTCTGTTATTACACTATTGCACTATGCGCTTTCCTTCTTTTACATAGTAACATAACATAATAACATAGTTATTAAGGTTGAAGGAAGACTTTAAGTCCATCTAGTTCAACCCATTTCCTAACCTAACTTTCTCTAACATGTTGATCCAGAGGAAGGCAAAAAAAATCCATGTGGCAAACAATAAGCTTCACATTGGGGAATAAAATTCCTTCTCGACTCCACCTATGGCAATCAGACTAGTTCTCTAGATCAATGCCCTATCAAGGTATCTAGTGTATATACCCTGTAACATTATACTTTTCAAGAAAGGCATCCAGTCCCCTGTTAAATTTTAGTAATGAATCACTCATTACTAGTGTTGAGCATTCTGATACTGCAAGTATCGGGTATCGGCCGATATTTGCTGTATCGGAATTCCGATACCGAGTTCCGATATTTTTGCGATATCGGAAATCGGAATCGGAAGTGTGCGGTGCGTATGGTTCCCAGGGTCTGGAGGAGAGGAGACTCTCCTTCAGGCCCTGGGATCCATATTCATGTAAAAAATAAATAATAAAAATAAATAATATTGATATACTCACCCCTCCGGTGGACCCTGGACCTTAGCGATGTAACCGGCAGCCTCCGTTCCTAAGAATGAGTGAGTGTGGGGCCTGCGATGACGTCGCGGCTTGTGATTGGTCGCGTTAGCGGTCACGCGACCAATCACAAGCCGCGACGTCATCGAAGGTCCTTCACTCTGCATTCTTAGGGAACGGAGGCAGACGCTTGGACCGGTGAGAGCCGGGGCCGTCAGAGGGGTGAGTATATCAATATTTTTTATTTTTATTCATTATTTTATACATGAATATGGATCCCAGGGCATGAAGGAGAGTTTCCTCTCCTTCAGACCCTGGGAACCATTCTGATATTTTGTCTCCCATTGATATGCATTGGTATCGGGTATCGGCGATATCCGATACTTTTTGGGTATCGGCTGATCCAATCTGATACCGATACCTTTGCATATCGGAAGGTATCGCTCAACACTACTCATTACAACATCATAAGGCAGAGAGTTCCATAGTCTCACTGCTCTTACAGTAAAGAATCCGCATCTGTTATTATGATTAAACCTTCTTTCATCTAGATGTAGAAGATGCCTCCTTGTACCTGCCTCAGGTCTACGAGTAAAATGATCATTAGAAAGGTTTTTGTACTGTCCCTTAATTTATTTATATATTGTAATATGATCACCCCTTAGCCTTCGTTTTTCCAAACTAAATAGCCCCGAGTGTAATAACCTATCTTGGTATTGCAGACCCCCCAGTCCTCTAATAACCTTGGTTGCTCTTCTCAGCACCCGCTCCAGTTCAGCTATGTCTGTCTTATACACCGGAGACCAGAACTGTGCACAGTATTCTAAGTGTGGTCGAACTAGAGACTTGTATAGAGGTAAAATTATGTTCTCCTCATGAGCGTCTATGCCTCTTTTAATGCATCCCATTACTTTACTTGTCTTTGCAGCAGCTGCCTGACACTGGCCACTAAATGTGAGTTTGTCATCCACCCATACACTCAGGTCTTTTTCAGTGACAGTTTTGCCCAGTGTTTTATAATTAAGCACATAATTATACATATTATTTCTTCTGCCCAAATGCATCACCTTACATTTATCCCCACTAAAGTTCCTTTGCCATTTATCAGCCCAAGCTTCTAGTTTACATAAATCCTCCTGTAATATAAAACTGTCTTCCTCTGTATTGATTACCCTGAAGAGTTTAGTGTCATCTGCAAAAATTGAAATTCTACTCTGTATGCCCCTACAAGGTCATTCATAAATATGTTAAAAAGAAGAGGACCCAATACTGACCCCTGTGGTACCCCACTGTTAACTGTGACCCAGTCCAAGTGTGCTCCATTAATGAAATTTTGTTTCTGACCAAATACTTATTTTCCACCATAATATGCAAATAAAATGATAAAAAAACAGACAATGTGATTTTCTGGATTTTTTTTTCTCAGTTTGTCTCCCATAGTTGAGGTCTACCTATGATGTAAATTACAGACGCCTCTCATCTTTTTAAGTGGTGGAACTTGCACTATTGCTGACTGACTAAATACTTTTTTGCCCCACTGTATATGAGGAAGAAAACTACCGTTTGGGTGCACGGCAGGGCTCGGGAGGGAACGAGCGTCATTTGACTTTTTGAATGGGAGGAACAAAAGGGAGGTCCTGTTACTGTGCAGGGTGGCACTATGTCACCTTTTTCCTTCATCTGGCGTAGTGAATAAGTCAGAGAATAAATGAAGATTGTGCTCTAGATGCGAACAGCTATTAACTGTGTGTTATTTTCTGCAGAGACAAGTCCTGGCTGGAAGAAGTGATGGCAGTATGTATCAGATGAAGAATACATGTGAAGATGAAGGACTTGAAAGACTTTACTGGTAAGTCAGTGTGTTACCTATACACTTACACTTTACATTATATACTATATACAGAGCTCTTGTGTATAATGTAACTTGTGATGCCCGTATTACCTGTATACTATATACAGAGCTCCTGTGTATAGTCATTGGTGAGTCACTGTATTACTTGTACTCTTACACTACATACTGTATACTATATACAGAACTCCTGTATAAAATGTAACTGGTGTTAATAGTGTTGCTAGTATTGTGGTTTTTATTAATGATCAGTAATATTCGGTCACTATGTTGTAATATGTGATCCGGTCATGGTGTAGTGGTATGAATCCCTGTATGTAGTTTTATTCGGTCACTATGTGATCTTGTCATGGTGGGGTGGTATTTCTCTCTTGTACAGTATGTGGTATTATTCTGTCACTATGTGTGGGTAGAGTATCACCAACTTAACCACTAAATCATGGGTAATTCATATAAAACATAACTTATTAGAGATTAATTAAACATCCTCCATTAGAATCCTTAACAAACAATTATACACTGCCAAACAATAGTTACATAGTTACAAAGGTTGAAAAAAGACCTCGATCCATCAAGTTCAACCTTTCTCCACCAATTGTATATTTCGTCACTAATTTAACTGTAACTCACAATGTTATGTGTATCAAGGAAATCGTCCAGCCCTTTTTTAAAAGCTGTTATAGTGTCTGCCCTTTCTACCTCTTGTGGTAGGGCATTCTACAGTCTGACTGCTCTAACTGTAAAGAACCCTTTCCTATTTAGCTGCCGGAATCACCTGCCTTCCACCCGTAATGAGTGCCCCCTTATCCTTAGTATGTTCTTTGGAAGGAATAATATATATGTAGGATGTATGTTATATCTAAGCTTTCCCTCCTGCCTTGGGAGCTGCACAGCATAAACCAAGCCACCAACATAGTTAAGTATAGAGATGTTTGAAAAAGACCCAGACGGGGTCGAAATGTACGTCACTCGCTACTTAACTTTTTTGTCAATCACAAAATAATCCTTTGTTTTATTGTGGTGTAGTTTTCACATGAATTAAATTATTCACCCTGCATATGACTGAGAGTGCGTCTGATTCATCTTGACTGCACAGACAGCCCGTACTTTCAGCAGCAGCTCTGACATATCTATGTAATTTTTTAGGAAGCTGTGCATCACCAAATTCAGCACATGCTCCAGATGAGGGATGTGTGTCAAATCGGCTAGCCCCAGAGCTGCTATGAGATTTCACCCGTTATCGCACACCACGAGGCCGGGCTTGAGGTTTATCGGCACCAACCTAACATCTTTGATATTTAGTGTTGAGCATACATAGTAACATAGTAACATAGTTATTAAGGTTGAAGGAAGACTTTAAGTCCATCTAGTTCAACCCATAGCCTAACCTAAGGTGCCCTAACATGTTGATCCAGAGGAAGGCAAAAAAAACCCATGTGGGAGAGAGTAAGCTCCACACTGGGGAAAACAATTCCTTCCCGACTCCACATACGGCAATCAGACTAGTTCCCTGGATCAACGCCCTATCAAGGAATCTAGTATATATACCCTGTAGCATTATACTTTTCCAGAAAGGTATCCAATCCCCTCTTAAATTTAAGTAATGAATCACTCATTACAACATCATACATCAGAGAGTTCCATAGTCTCCCTGCTTTTACATTAAAGAACCCACGCCTGTTATTATGCCTAAACCTTCTTTCCTCCAGACGTAGAGGATGCCCCCTTGTCCCTGTCTCAGGTCTATGATTAAAAAGATCATCAGAAAGGCCTTTGTACTGTCCCCTCATATATTTATACATTAAAATAAGATCACCCCTTAGGCTTCGTTTTTCCAAACTAAATAGCCCCAAGTGTAATAACCTATCTTGGTATTGCAGACCCCCCAGTCCTCTAATAACCTTGGTCGCTCTTCTCTGCACCCGCTCTAGTTCAGCTATGTCTTTCTTATACACAGGAGACCAGAACTGTGCACAGTATTCTAAGTGTGGTCGAACTAGTGACCTGTGTAGAGGTAAAATTATGTTTTCCTCATGAGCATCTATGCCTCTTTTAATGCATCCCATTATTTTATTTGCCTTTGTAGCAGCGGCCTGACACTGGCCACTGAATATGAGTTTGTCATCCACCCATACACCCAGGTTTTTTTCATTGACAGTTTTGCCCAGAGTTTTAGAATTAAGCACATAGTTATACATCTTATTACTTCTACCCAAGTTCATGACCTTACATTTATCCCCATTAAAGCTCATTTGACATTTATCAGCCCAAGCTTCTAGTTTACATAAATCATCCTGTAATATAAAATTGTCCTCCTCTGTATTGATTACCCTGCAGAGTTTAGGGTCATCTGCAAATATTGAAATTCTGCTTTGAATGCCCCCTACAAGGTCATTAATAAATATGTTAAAAAGAAGAGTGCCCAAAACTGACCCCCGTGGTACCCCACTGCTAACCGTGACCCAGTCCGAGTGTGCTCCATTAATAACCACCTTTTGTTTCCTATCCCTGAGCCAGCTCTTAACCCACTTACACATATTTTCCCCTATTCCCATTATTCTCATTTTATGTATCAACCTTTTGTGTGGCACCGTATCAAAAGCTTTTGAAAAGTCCATATACACTAGGTCCACTGTGTTCCCTTGGTCCAGTCCGGAACTTACCTCTTCATAGAAGCTGATCAAATTAGTCTGACATGAACGGTCCCTAGTAATCCCGTCCTGATACTGGGTCATGAGGTTATTCCTCTTCAGATACTCCAGCATAGCATCCCTTAGAATGCCCTCCAGGATTTTACCCACAGTAGAGGTTAGGCTTACTGGCCTATAATTACCGAGTTCAGCTTTTGTCCCCTTTTTGAATATTGGCACCACATTTGCTATACGCCAGTCCTGTGGTACAGACCCTGTTATTATGGAGTCTTTAAAGATTAAAATTAATGGTCTATCAATGACTGTACTTAATTCCTGCAGTACTTGGGGGTGTATCCCATCCGGGCCCGGAGATTTGTCAATTTTAGTGATTTTTAGACGCCGCTGTACTTCCTGCTGGGTTAAGCAGGTGACATTTAATGGGGAATTTTTGTTATCACTGATCATATTGTCTGCCATGGGATTTTCTTGTGTAAATACTGATGAAAAAAAGTCATTTAGCATATTGGCTTTTTCCTCATCCTCATCCACCATTTCCCCCAGACTATTTTTAAGGGGGCCAACACTATCATTTTTTAGTTTCTTACTATTTACGTAGTTAAAGAATATTTTGGGATTATTTTTACTCTCTCTGGCAATAAGTCTCTCTGTCTCAATCTTTGCTGCCTTGATTTGCTTTTTACAGAATTTATTTAATTTTCTATATTTATTTAATTCCTCCTCACTACCTACTTTCTTTAATTCTCTAAATGCTTTCTTTTTGTCCCTTATTGCGCCCCTTACAGCTCTATTTAGCCATATTGGTTTCCTCCTATTTCTAGTATGTTTATTCCCATACGGTATATACTGTGCACAGGTCCTATCCAGGATGCTAATAAACGTCTCCCATTTTCTTTGTGTATTTTTGTGTCTCAGGATATTGTCCCAGTTAATTGCACCAAGATCCTCTCTCATCCGTTGGAAATTTGCCCTCCTGAAGTTTAGTGTCCTTGTCACCCCCCTACTACCCATCTTATTAAAGGTTACATGAAAACTTATTATTTTGTGGTCACTATTCCCCAAGTGACCCCCAACCCTTATATTTGATATGCGGTCTGGCCTGTTGGTTAATATTAGGTCTAGCAGTGCCCCCCATCTTGTTGGGTCCTGAACCAGTTGTGAAAGGTAATTGTCTCTCATAGTTGTCAAAAACCAATTACCTTTGCTGGAACTGCAGGTTTCTGTTCCCCAATCTATTTCAAGGTAGTAGAAGTTCCCCATAATAATGACTTTTTCTTGAGTCGCAGCTTCATCTATTTGCTTTACGAGGATATTCTCCATTGCTTCCATTATTTTTGGAGATTTATAACAAACCCCTATTAGTAATTTATTATTTTTTCCCCCTCCCCTTATCTCCACCCACAGGGACTCTACATTTTCATTAGATTCACTTATATTATCACGCCGGATGTGTTTTTTAGGACGATTTTACATATAGACACACTCCTCCCCCTCGCCTATCCATTCGGTCATTTCTGAACAGACTATAACCCTGCAAGTTAACAGCCCAGTCATGGCTCTCATCCAGCCACGTTTCAGATATCGCCACCATGTCATAATTATGCTCCAACAACATTAGTTCTAATTCGTCCATTTTGTTGGCGAGGCTTCTGGCATTAGTATACATGCACTTGATGTTCCTCTCTGTACCTCTATTCTTTCTTAAATTATTAACTGTTCTAACCCCACCCCCCATGCCACCACCACCCCCAACTTCCTTATTTGTGCCCAGGTCTCTATCTGCACTATCTTCCCCTCCTATAAAATGAATACCCTCCCTCCATTCCCTAGTTTAAACACTCCTCCAACCTTCTAGCCATTTTCTCCCCCAGCACAGCTGCACCTTCCCCATTGAGATGCAGCCCGTCCCTAGCGTAGAGCCTGTAGCCAACTGAGAAGTCTGCCCAGTTCTGCAGGAACCCAAACCCCTCCTTCCTACACCAATTCTTGGGCCACTTATTAGCCTCCCTAATCTCCCGTTGCGTGGCACGTGGTACAGGCAGTATTTCGGAAAATACCACGTTGGAGGTCCTTGCTTTCAGCTTGCAGCCTAATTCCCTGAAATCATCTTTAAGGACCTTCCACCTACCTCTAACTTTGTCATTTGTGCCAATGTGCACCATGACCGCTGGGTCCTCACCAGCCCCTCCCAGTAATCTGTCCACCCGATCAGCGATGTATCGGACTCGAGCGCCAGGTAGACAGCATACCGTCCGATGATCCCTGTCTTTGTGACAGATTGCTCTATCTGTTCCCCTAATAATTGAGTCCCCCACTACCAGCACCTGTCTGGCCTGCCCTGCTCTCCTCTTTCCCTCCTTACTGGAGCAGACACTCCTCCGGCTTTCAGAGGACATGCCTGGCTGCAGCAGTGCTACCCCTGTACTGGCACCCCCCTCATCTGCCAACTTAGCAAACTTATTGGGGTGTGCCAGATCAGGACTAGCCTCCCTGACACTCTTCCCTCTACCCCGCTTCCTAACTGTCACCCAGCTTGCTGCTCCACTGTCCTGCAGCTCCATCCTACCATCCCCCCTCATCTATCCCATTGAGCGTCTGCTCAGTGAGCAGCAGACTCCTTTCCATATTGTCTATGGATCTCAGTGTTGCCAGCTGCACATTTAGATTCAGAATCTGGGCTTCCAACTGCACAAAGTGCTCACATCTCGCACAGCAGTATGCAACATTGACCGGCTGATCAAGGATTACATACACGTGGCAAGATGTGCACTGGATGGCATTAGCAATAGTGGAGCACATTTCCTAATGGGGTTTGCACCACACAGAAACGTTAAATTAAAAAAAATCAAATGCAAAGTATTAATAAGATACAGACAGCAATTCTGTAATTCCTCCCTTGGAAACTCCCTGAATCCAAAGTCACTGAATCACAAGTCACACTTACCCTCAGGTCAGACTCAGCTCGTTCACACTCACTAAGCTGAAGATTTACACATTTTTTTTTCTCCTCAGCAGCAAACCACCTTGCTGTTCAATGCACTTCCAAAAAGGAATTGAACCCCAAACAGCTGCCCCTTATAAACCCTTGATTATGAGCCCCCACCCTAAGTTAACCCCTTGTGAATATAGCTACTCCCAATACAGAAAACATGCTCTGATAAAGTCTTATCCAAGCAAGCTCGAGTACTAATAGAGTATCTTTGGCATGCTTTAAAGGGAACCTGTCACCCCCCCCAGTCGTTTCAAACTAAAAGAGCCACCTTGTGCAGCAGTAATGCTGCATTCTGACAAGGTGGCTCTTTTAGTTCTGGGTGCTGTAACTAGAGAAATAATCTGTTTTTTAATTTGTCAGAAATACCTTGTCTTCAGTCAAGGAGGCCGGCGTTTCCCCCCTGCTTCAGACGCCACACAGCCATCACTCAAATGTTCTTGGCGCCGGGCGCCGCCTCCCTCAGCGCTGTTTTGAAAATAGCCGGCGCCTGCGCTCTTTTTTCCTGCCTGGTGCAGGCGCAGTGAGTGCTGCCCATCCTCTCTCCTTATATGCAGTCTAGGTGACTGCGCCTGTGCGGCCGCCCTGCCTGTGAATCCCAGCCCTGCAATGTGAATAAATCATAAGTCACTGCGGCGCTGGGATTCACAGGCAGGAGAAAAGAGCGCAGGCGCCGGCTATTTTCAAAATAGCGCTGAGGAGGCGCCCGGCGCCAAGAAGATTTGAGTGACGGTTGTGTGGCGTCTGCTGCAGGGGGGAAAGTCCTGCCACCTTGACTGAAGGCAAGGTATTTCTGACAAATTAAAAAACGGATTATTTCTCTAGTTACAGCACCCAGAAACGACTGGGGGGGGGGGACAGGTTCCCTTTAATTCAATGTTCTAGTTGCTGTGGCTGCATGTCTTGCGGCGGTTCAATAGCTGTAAGACATTCAGGGATTGAAAGTTTGTTAGGCAATCTCTGAATGTGTTGCGGCTGTTGAACAGCCATGAAACATGCAGCCATGTTGACTAGAACATAGTATTTGAGCCCCCTGAAGATACTCTATTAGCACTCTATTAGCACTCAAGCATACTCTGATAATACCTTGTCCGAGCACGTTCATTTGATCCCCATTCACAGCTCTTGCGCAGAGTGGGATTTTTCCCACAAACAAATCATTTTCAAAACACCCTGCTGTAGTTTAACCCTGACTCTGCTGAAGTTGGTTATGCAGGTGTTACATTGACTGGATGAGGAGGTGGATCCACAGCTCCTGCACTGTCTGGGATTTTCCTCCCAAACAGATGAGTTTCAGAAAAGTCTATTGTCATATCCCCCTGGCTGTGCTGTGGTTGGTCGTGCACTACATTTACCCAGAGGGTAATTAGGAAGATATTACCTCCCCTATCAAATAGTTTGATGACTTATCTGATTTATCAGATAAGTACCGATTTTATTTCCTCCAACTTATGTGTAATAGGAATATAAATTACCCATTGGCACTCATGAAACATGTAATGGGAGTGATGGAACCACAGCGCCATGGTCCAAAGAGAATCTGGAGGGGCATAACTAGGATGCATGCAGCTGACCACTAATGGGCAGGGACCTGGAAGGGCCCTGAAGGAGCATAAAGATGATACAGGCAGACACGGCAGGAGCACAGAGACTTCAGGTGCTGGCGGGAACAGCTGGTATACAGGCAGGCACTGGCAGGAGCAGGTTGGTATGGCTAGTATACAGGGAGCACGGCAGGTGTAGGCTGGTATAGCTGGTATATAGGTGAGCATGGTAGGTGCATCTAGTATATAGGTGAGCATGGCAGGTGCAGGCTGGACGGCTGGTATACAGGCAGGCACTGGTAGGTGCAGGCTGGCATGGATGGTATACAGCAGATGCAGGCAAATACATAAAACACAGATGGTATTCAGGCAGGCACAGGCAGGTACTGGCTGGTACAGATGTGTAATGGAAGACAAACTTAGAACAGGACACCTGAGAACTAGCAAGCATGCAACAAGCAGAGCATACATGTTGCTCATGCACCTCCCAACAGATGAAGGTGCCTGAACGAATAAGTGTCTTCCAGCCATTGGCTGTGGACACTTTAGGATGGCATGCTGTCCCTTTAGGAAAGCAGGAGCATCTGTGTGCCTAAGCACAGTGCCCGGTGACATGCGAGTATCATTTGGGCAAGTAGCAGACAGATTGACTACAGCCTGTCTATGCCTGCACAGCAATATCACCACCACCAGCAACATGGCCACATCCCCTGCTTAATGCTCTCCTCATTGTTTTTATCCCCAAAAATTGCAGACTATGTCACAGCGTGTGTGTACTATGTATATGTATGCTTAAACCCTTATCAACATATGATGTATTGGTATTTCATAAGCTGTCTCCAAGACATTCATGCAGGCTCCCATGCTGGGCTGCATCTTCCCTGGCACATAGACACCTGATTTAATCAGCTACCATGTGCCTTTAAGAACTGCAGGTAGGTGGAGCTGCTATTAACCTGTTAAATCCCTCTGTCAATGTCTCACAGTGGGATTTACCATGCGCTGGCATGGGACGTTATATTCCATGTGCCCATCATTCTACATGTGACATGACCACAGAGCGCAGATGGGTTGTCATGACAGCCAGGGGTCTGCTGTTGACACCCGTGTCTGTCATTATGATACCCCTGTGAAAGCCAGCGTTTGGTTGGAATCACACCGCATATGGTATCTGATGCAGGAGTATCGGATGTGATATGATAATGACATTGGGCTCCAGCTCTGCTGCAAGTATAAGCCGAGTGTCATGCATCTCTGCTCCGATTCTCTCACAACACAGGTGTAGAGGAGACAGAAAAAGTAATTTCTGCATCTCCTCCATGGCCTGACTCGGCGTATATCGTACTGTTCTGGGATGACATCCGAGTGCAGTCTGCTGTTTCACCTGCACCCATAGACTTGTATGGGTGCGCGTGAGCCGAGTCTCCCTGTCAATCACCACATGCTGCAATTGTTCACTCATGCCGAATAGGCATGAGAAAATAATCACAGATCTGATCTGCCCCATAGAGTGACACTGGGCAGGTGTTATGCGATGTTTCATTCAGCCAGCGTTCATAGAAGATCTTGATTTTCACAATACTTACATAGCAGTGCTGATAAACTGCTATGTATAGCACAAGCAATTATATGATTGTAGCTTCAAGTCCCCTAATGGGACTAACAAATACTGTAAAATGTAAAAGCAAAAAAGTTTTAAAAATGTTTAAAAAACAAACAAAACACAAGTTCAAATCACCCCATTAAAAATAAAACAATAAAAAGATAAAAAATGCACATTTTTCGTATTGCTGCTTTCATAAACGTCCACTCTATCAAAATATAAAATGTATTAATCCAATCGGTAAATGGCGTAAAGAGAAAAAAAATTTAACACCAGAATTAATTTTTTTTGGCCGCCGCAGCATTGCAATGAAATGCAATAACAGACGATCAAAACATACTATGTATCCCAAAATGGTATCAGTGAAAACTCCAGCATATGGCGCTAAAAGAAAGCCCTCACTTAACCCTATATCCCCAAAAATGAAAACGTTACAGGTCTCAGAATATGACCACTCAAGCAATTTTTTTTTCTTTACAAATTTCCATTTTTTTTTTTACCATTTAAATAAAAAATATGGTCATGTAATTAATACTGACCTGGAGAATCATATTGCCATATCACTTTTAGTGTATAGTGAACATGCTAAATAAAAATTCAACGAACTGTGAATTTTTTCTTGCTTTCCAATATATCACATAATAAAATTAATGGTGTCATTCAAAAGCACAACTTGTCCAGCATTTTCACATTTTAATAAATTATTGCTAATATGAATATGCATATAAATATTGGTGGGCCCAGTGAGTTGGGGGACTCAGATGCAAGTCCTGAAAGGAGCCCTTGTGTTTCAGTGTCCACCCCTGTATTGAACACACAATGTTTAAACAGTAACTATTTTCAAAACATCATGAACCTTTGTATATATTTCCTGTTTGTCATTATTTAGTGCAGTTTTATGTTTATTTGCAGGTGCTGATGTAAATAGCATTTATTTGCATGTAATGAATGGTAATTATAGTAGAGGAAACGCTGAGCACTGTGAAGTAGAAAAAAAATCTATTATGTAAATCCTATTAAGATAGCCACAGCAAACCAAGTAATGACAGTTTATAAAGTTTTGTTAATACTGTTTGTATAACGTACTATATTTTAAGAACAGTTGTGTATATTTCAAATTAATTTCTTTGAAACAAGAGAAAAACATCTATCAGTGTGTACATTTGCAGTGCAAGATATTAAATTCAGTCTACAAGGACTTTACAACCAACAAACAATGAACATTTTGCCGCTTACTCTAATATTCTGTCTGTTTGAATTTATTTTATCTCAGTATGCTCATTTCACAACTCTCCAAAACAAATCTTAAATTATCCCTAGACATTGATCAAATAGAGACTCAACTGTATCTAGGGCAACACGGTGGCTCAGTGGTTGGTTAGCAGTGGGGTCCTGGGTTCAGATCCCGCCAAGGACAACATCTGCAAGGAGTATGTATGATCTCCCCGTGTTTGCGTGGGTTTCCTCCGGGTTCTCCGATTTCCTCCCACACTCCAGAGAAATACTGATAGGGAATTTAGATTGTGAGCCCCAAAGGGGACAGCGATGATGATGTCTGTTAAGTGCTGTGGAATTAATGGTGCGATATAAGCAATTAATAATAATTCTCAATTGGGTGATTCCTTAAAGAAAAAGTTCTCTAGGAAACATCTGACATATATTACTGAGATCTTTGGATTTGACAACTGAAATCTCCCATTCACTGTTTTAGGACTGTAATGCACATATAGTTGAATTAACTTGGATAACATAAACTACAGACTCAATGATTTGTGTCATGGTTCCCAATGGCAAGGGAACGTCAGAGAACTTAAATAACAGACTAGCTCTTGGGTGATGGAATCTCGAGCTGACCGTGAGCTAAACCTATCACACAACTAACAGTGGCCGGGTGACGTACCTACGTTTTATCCCTAGACGCCCAGCGCCAGCCGGAGAACTAACTAACCCTATTAGAGGAAAAAACAGACCTGGCTTACCTCTAGGGAAATTCCCCCAAAAAGGAGACAGAAGCCCCCCACATATATTGACGGTGAGTTCAGAGGAAAAGACATACGCAGTATGAAGGTAGGTTCAGCAAAGCGAGGTCCGCTTACTAGATAGTAAGAAGATACAATAGGGAACTTCACGGTCAGCTGAAAACCCTATTAAAATACCATCCAGAAATTACTTTAAGACTCATGTGTCAACTCATGACACCGGAGTGGTAATTTCGGCCCACAAGAGCTTCCAGCTACAGAAACATAACATAACTGTGAACTGGAACAAAAATGCAAACAAACTTAGGACTAAGAGTCCAACTTAGCTGATAGTAGTCTAGAAGCAGGAACATGCAACAGAAAGGCTCTGGTTACATTGATGGCCGGCACTAGAATAACTGAGCAGCAAGGCTAAATAGGATACTCCCATATCCTGATGGAAACAGGTGAACAGAGAAAGTGAAGCACACAAGTCCAGTACCACCAGTGACCACCGGGGGGAGCCCAAAAACCAAATTCACAACAGTACCCCCCCCTCAAGGAGGGGGCACCGAACCCTCACAAGAACCACCAGGGCGATCAGGATGAGCCCTATGAAAGGCACGGACCAAATCAGAGGCATGAACATCAGAGGCTGTCACCCAAGAATTATCCTCCTGACCGTAGCCCTTCCACTTGACCAGATACTGAAGTTTCCGTCTGGAAACACGGGAGTCCAAGATCTTCTCCACAACGTACTCCAATTCACCCTCAACCAACACCGGAGCGGGAGGCTCAACGGAAGGCACAACCGGTACCTCATACCTGCGCAATAATGACCGATGGAAGACATTATGGATAGAAAAAGATGCCGGGAGGTCCAATCGAAAGGACACAGGGTTAAGAATCTCCAAAATCTTATACGGGCCGATGAACCGAGGCTTAAACTTAGGAGAAGAAACCCTCATAGGGACAAAACGAGAAGACAACCACACCAAGTCCCCAACACGAAGACGAGGACCAACACGACGACGGCGGTAAGCAAAATGCCGAGTCTTCTCCTGGGACAACTCCAAATTGTCCACCACCTGTCCCCAAATCCGATGCAACCTATCCACCACAGTATCCACTCCAGGACAATCCGAAGACTCCACCTGACCAGAAGAAAAGCGAGGATGAAACCCCGAATTGCAAAAGAAAGGAGAAACCAAAGTGGCAGAACTAGCCCGATTATTGAGGGCAAACTCCGCCAACGGCAAAAAGGCAACCCAGTCATCCTGATCCGCAGACACAAAACACCTCAAATAAGTCTCCAAGGTCTGATTAGTTCGCTCAGTCTGGCCATTAGTCTGAGGATGGAACGCAGACGAAAAAGACAAATCAATGCCCATCCTAGCACAGAACGCCCGCCAAAATCTAGACACGAACTGGGTCCCCCTGTCAGAAACGATATTCTCCGGAATACCATGCAAGCGAACCACATTTTGAAAAAACAGAGGAACCAACTCGGAAGAGGACGGCAACTTAGGCAAGGGCACCAAATGAACCATCTTTGAAAAACGGTCACACACCACCCAGATGACAGACATTTTCTGAGAAACAGGGAGATCAGAAATAAAATCCATAGAGATGTGAGTCCAAGGCCTCTTTGGAATAGGCAAAGATAACAACAATCCGCTAGCCCGAGAACAACAAGGTTTGGCCCGAGCACAAACATCACAAGACTGCACAAAAACTCGTACATCTCGAGACAGAGAAGGCCACCAGAAGGACCTAGCCACCAAATCCCTGGTACCAAAGATCCCGGGATGACCTGCCAACGCAGAAGAATGAACCTCCGAGATGACTCTACTGGTCCAATCATCAGGAACAAACAGTCTACCAGGCGGGCAACGATCAGGTCTATCCGCCTGAAACTCCTGCAAAGCCCGTCGCAGGTCTGGGGAAACAGCAGATAATATTACCCCATCCTTAAGGATACCTGTAGGTTCAGAATCACCAGGGAAATCAGGCTCAAAACTCCTAGAAAGGGCATCCGCCTTCACATTTTTAGAACCTGGTAAGTATGAGACCACAAAATTAAACCGAGAGAAAAACAACGACCAGCGCGCATGTCTAGGATTCAGACGCCTGGCAGACTCAAGATAAATCAAATTCTTGTGATCGGTCAATACCACCACCTGATGTCTAGCCCCCTCAAGCCAATGACGCCACTCCTCAAAAGCCCACTTCATAGCCAAAAGCTCCCGATTACCAATATCATAATTTCGCTCGGCGGGCGAAAATTTTCGAGAAAAGAACGCACAAGGTCTCATCACGGAGCAATCGGAACTTTTCTGCGACAAGACCGCCCCAGCTCCGATCTCGGAAGCATCGACCTCAACCTGAAAAGGAAGAGTAACATCAGGCTGATGCAACACAGGGGCGGAAGAAAAGCGGCGCTTAAGCTCCCGAAAGGCCTCCACAGCAGCAGGGGACCAATCAGCAACATCAGCACCCTTTTTGGTCAAATCAGTCAAAGGTTTAGCAACATCAGAAAAACCAGTTATAAATCGACGATAAAAATTAGCAAAGCCCAAAAATTTCTGAAGGCTCTTAAGCGAAGAAGGTTGCGTCCAATCACAAATAGCCCGAACCTTGACAGGATCCATCTCAATGGAAGAGGGGGAAAAAATGTACCCCAAAAAAGAAATCTTTTGAACCCCAAAAATACACTTAGAACCCTTCACACACAAGGAATTAGCCCGCAAAACCTGAAAAACCCTCCTGACCTGTTGGACATGAGAATCCCAGTCATCCGAAAAAATCAAAATATCATCCAGATACACGATCATGAATTTATCCAAATATTCCCGGAAAATGTCATGCATAAAGGACTGAAAGACTGAAGGGGCATTTGAAAGACCAAAAGGCATTACTAAATAATCAAAATGGCCCTCGGGCGTATTAAATGCGGTTTTCCACTCATCCCCCTGCTTAATTCGCACCAAATTATACACCCCACGGAGATCAATCTTAGAGAACCACTTAGCCCCTTTTATTCGAGCAAACAAATCAGTCAGCAGTGGCAGAGGATACTGATATCTGACTGTAATTTTATTCAAGAGTCGATAATCAATACACGGCCTCAAAGAGCCATCTTTTTTAGATACAAAGAAAAAACCGGCTCCTAAGGGAGATGAAGAAGGACGAATATGTCCCTTTTCCAGGGACTCCTTAATATATTCTCGCATAGCAGCATGTTCAGGTACAGATAGATTAAATAAACGACCCTTTGGAAATTTACTGCCCGGAATCAGATCTGTGGTACAATCGCAATCTCTGTGAGGAGGTAGTGAACCAAGCTTAGGCTCCTCAAAAAAATCACGATAATCAGATAAAAATTCCGGAATCTCAGAGGGAATAGATGACGAAATGGAAACCAAAGGTACGTCCCCATGAGCCCCCTGACATCCCCAGCTTAACACAGACATTGCTTTCCAGTCAAGAACTGGGTTATGAGATTGTAACCATGGCAATCCGAGCACCAAAACATCATGTAGATTGTACAACACAAGGAAGCGAATCGTCTCCTGATGGTCTGGATTCATACGCATAGTCACTTGTGTCCAGTATTGTGGTTTATTACTAGCCAATGGTGTAGAGTCAATACCCTTCAGAGGTATAGGAACTTCCAGAGGCTCTAGATCAAACCCACAGCGCCTGGCAAAGGACCAATCCATGAGACTCAAAGCGGCGCCAGAGTCGACATAGGCATCCGCGGTAATTGACGATAATGAACAAATCAAGGTCACAGACAAAATAAACTTAGACTGTAAAGTGCCAATTGAAATAGACTTATCAACCTTCTTTGTACGTTTAGAGCATGCTGATATAACATGAGTTGAATCACCACAATAGAAGCACAACCCATTTTTTCGCCTAAAATTCTGCCGTTCGCTTCTGGACAGAATTCTATCACATTGCATATTTTCTGGAGCCTTCTCAGAAGACACCGCCAAATGGTGCACAGGTTTGCGCTCCCGCAAACGCCGATCAATCTGAATAGCCATTGTCATGGACTCATTCAGACCTGTAGGTGCAGGGAACCCCACCATAACATCTTTAATGGCATCAGAGAGACCCTCTCTGAAATTCGCCGCCAGGGCGCACTCATTCCACTGAGTAAGCACAGACCATTTACGAAATTTTTGGCAGTATATTTCAGCTTCATCTTGCCCTTGAGATAGGGCCATCAAGGCTTTTTCAGCCTGAATCTCTAAGTTAGGTTCCTCATAAAGCAACCCCAAAGCCAGAAAAAACGCATCCACATTGAGCAACGCAGGATCCCCGGGTGCCAATGCAAATGCCCAGTCTTGAGGGTCACCCCGCAGCAAGGAAATTACTATCCTAACCTGCTGTGCGGGATCTCCAGCGGAGCGAGATCTCAGGGAAAGAAATAATTTACAATTATATTTGAAATTCAGGAAACGAGATCTATTCCCGGAGAAAAATTCTGGTATAGGAATTCTAGGTTCAGATATAGGAGCATGAATAACAAAATCCTGTAAATTTTGAACCTTCGTAGCAAGATTATTCAAACCTGTAGCCGAACTCTGAGGATCCATTTTACTCAGGTGAGATCAGAGCCATTCAAGGATTAGAAGGAGAGAGAGAGGCAAAGGCTGCAATTAGAGCAGAAATGCAACTGAGTAAACTATAGAGCAAGCTCAGAAGAAAAAAAAAAAAAAAAAAAAAATCTGCAGACTTCTTTTTCTCTCCTTTCTTCTGCCAACGGTTTTAACCCTTGGCCGGCCATACTGTCATGGTTCCCAATGGCAAGGGAACGTCAGAGAACTTAAATAACAGACTAGCTCTTGGGTGATGGAATCTCGAGCTGACCGTGAGCTAAACCTACCACACAACTAACAGTGGCCGGGTGGCATACCTACGTTTTATCCCTAGACGCCCAGCGCCAGCCGGAGAACTAACTAACCCTATTAGAGGAAAAAACAGACCTGGCTTACCTCTAGGGAAATTCCCCCAAAAAGGAGACAGAAGCCCCCCACATATATTGACAGTGAGTTCAGAGGAAAAGACATACGCAGTATGAAGGTAGGTTCAGCAAAGCGAGGTCCGCTTACTAGATAGTAAGAAGATACAATAGGGAACTTCACGGTCAGCTGAAAACCCTATTAAAATACCATCCAGAAATTACTTTAAGACTCATGTGTCAACTCATGACACCGGAGTGGTAATTTCGGCCCACAAGAGCTTCCAGCTACAGAAACATAACATAACTGTGAACTGGAACAAAAATGCAAACAAACTTAGGACTAAGAGTCCAACTTAGCTGATAGTAGTCTAGAAGCAGGAACATGCAACAGAAAGGCTCTGGTTACATTGATGGCCGGCACTAGAATAACTGAGCAGCAAGGCTAAATAGGATACTCCCATATCCTGATGGAAACAGGTGAACAGAGAAAGTGAAGCACACAAGTCCAGTACCACCAGTGACCACCGGGGGAGCCCAAAAACCAAATTCACAACAGATTTGTACACCTCCAAGTGAGAAAACAAAGGCTCACAGGAGCCTATCAAACCATTTAGTTTTAGTTAGATCATTGGAGGCGACAGACCTCGTCTTTATGACATATTCAGACATTTATTAGAGACCTATCAGAATATATTTTATTTCCTGTTCTTTAGTTACAATAGAAAAGTTGAGAAAGCTGTCTGAAAAAACGAAAAATGCTATTATCATCGATCACAAGTAGTGATAGGGATATAAGACTACCTCGAAAGATATTGGACTATCTCCTAAGCTGTGTAAATGGGCAAGTAGGTCATATAAAGAAAGTTATAGAAGAGCTGAATAGAAAATGTAATACAATTATACCTTGATATATTTGTCTTATGTCTTATTCCTGAGAAATTCACATTTTTCTTAATTTGTAATGAACTGTTAAGAGCTATGGGCTGGAGACAGATTTCCCAGAGAATCTGCCTCCAGAGATTATTTTAAATGAAAGGGGGATTTACCAATATGAGACAGTAATGGCTGACAGTCTGCTCTCCTGATCTACATGTCTTTCATTTGCAAAAAACAAATAACAAATCTCTGGAGGCAGATTCTCTGGGAGATCTTAGTCCAGCTCACAGATCTTAACAACTCATTTACAAATATAAAACAATTATATTTATTCAACTTTTTATGACCACATAGGAGGGTTCATCTTACGGACAGATGCCAGTTAAGAAGTACATGGTAGGAAAATTAGTGAGAGGTGTCTAAAAAATTAGTTCACAATGTGGCAAAGTAACCACGTACAACATACAAAGAACTTAAGACTTATGTGGATACATCTACATCATTTGAACCCATACCATATACTCCACACTGAATAAACCTCAGTTTGCTGAATAGTTTGTCGAACAGTTCATCAAACGTTAGATTCAATGGGAGGCAAAACCAAACATATAGACAATGGGGTGACAAAAAGCTTCCCAAACAGCTAAAATTAGGGGCACACACCAGGAAAAGTGTAATCAATCGACCCAAAGTAAAAATTTGCAAATGGCGCAGCAGTCAGCCATGAGCCATGCATGAGGTATCTTCGTCTGGCCCAGCATTTACAGCTTGGAATTGAAGTTTCAATAAGGATCTAGTGGTTAAGGGAGCGGTGTAAGCATTCTTATCTGGGAAACTTCCCACCTCAAGCAACACCTCCAATTTTTTTTTGTTATTCCAGCCATGCTCAGATGGCACAAACATCAGTTTTACCGACTTCTACACTCCCTGACAGAAGTTATGTCGCTTATCCATGTTATGTAAATAAAAGCTTATAACCTAACGTTAAATTCATCCATTGGTTGCATAAATTATTCTTTTGAAAGCTGAAACCCTCTGAAATGTGGTTTAGGTTAAGAAAATAAATTGGCATCAATGCAGAAATATTGATCAGTTAATGGACACAGAATGGTCAGATTTTGGCAAGACAAAAGGTTTGTCACCCACAGAAAGTAATGTGATATTCAAACAAATAATTAACTTAAAACAAATATATGTTGCATAACATTGGTGAATGAAGTTGTGGTGCTATTAGAGTCATAATTAATATTTTGTGTGACTTCCATGAGTTTGAAGGACTGCATCCATGCGGTTCAACAATGATTCATACAATTTATTAATGAAGTCATCAGGAATAGCAAAGAATGCAGTCTTACATGCCTACCTGAGTTCATCTAGATTCTTTGGTTTTGTCTTCCAAGCTTCCTCTTTCATCCTACTCCAAACATGCTCAATGATGTTCATGTCTGGTGACTGGGCTGGCCAGTCCTTGAGCACCTTGATCTTTTTTGCCTGTAGGAACTTTGTTGTAGAGATGGATGTATGAGACGGAGCACCATCCTGCTGCAGAATTTGACCCCTTTTATGATTTGGAATATAAGAGGTAGCTAATAGTGTTGAACGATACCGTCCGATACTTGAAAGTATCGGTATCGGAAAGTATCGGCCGATACCGGCAAAGTATCGGATCTAATCCGATACCGATACCCGATACCAATACAAGTCAATGGGACTCAAGTATCGGACGGTATCCCTGATGGTTCCCAGGGTCTGAAGGAGAGGAAACTCTCCTTCAGGCCCTGGGATCCATTATAATGTGTAAAAGAAAGAATTAAAATAAAAAATATTGCTATACTCACCTCTCCGACGCAGCCTGGACCTCACGGAGGGAACCGGCAGCGTTCTTTGCTTAAAATGCGCGCGTTTACTTCCTTCCGTGACGTCACGGCTTGTGATTGGTCGCGTGCCGCCCATGTGGCCGCGACGCGACCAATCACAGCAAGCCGTGACGTAATTTTCAGGTCCTCAATGCCTAATTCTAGGCATTCAGGATTTTAAAATTACGTTCCGGCTTGTGATTGGTCGCGTCGCGGTCACATGGGCGACGCGACCAATCACAAGCCGTGACGTCACAGGAGACAGGAGACGCGCGCATTTTAAAATTACGTCACGGCTTGTGATTGGTTGCGTGCCGCCCATGTGACCGCGACGCGACCAATTACAGCAAGCCGTGACGTAATTTTCAGGTCCTGAATGCAGAATTAGGCATTCAGGACCTGAAATTACGTCATGGCTTGCTGTGATTGGTCGCGTCGCGGTCACATGGGTGGCACGCAACCAATCACAAGCCGTGACGTAATTTTAAAATGCGCGCGTCTCCTGCCTCCCATGACGTCACGGCTTGTGATTGGTCGCGTCGCCCATGTGACCGCGACGCGACCAATCACAAGCCGGAACGTAATTTTAAAATCCTGAATGCCTAGAATTAGGCATTAACCTGAAAATTACGTCACGGCTTGCTGTGATTGGTCGCGTCGCGGCCACATGGGCGGCACGCGACCAATCACAAGCCGTGACGTCACGGAAGGAAGTAAACACGCGCATTTTAAGCAAAGAACGCTGCCGGGTCCCTCGGTGAGGTCCAGGCTGCGTCGGAGAGGTGAGTATAGCAATATTTTTAATTTTAATTCTTTCTTTTACACATTAATGTTGTTTCGATACCGATACCCGATACCACAAAAGTATCGGATCTCGGTATCGGAATTCCGATACCCGCAAGTATCGGCCGATACCCGATACTTGCGGTATCGGAATGCTCAACACTAGTAGCTAATACTTCTTGATATTTTAGGCTATTGATATTGCTTTCCACCTTGCAAATATTTCGCACACCCCCATACTGAATGTAACCCCAGACCATGATCTGTCCACCATCAAATTTAACTGTTTTCTGGGTGTATTTTGGATCCATACGGGCTCCAGTAGGTCTCCTGCAGTATTTGCTGTGGCTGTGGTGTAATTCTACTGAAGATCCATCAGAGAAATCCACCTTCTGCCACTTTTCCAGAGTTAACCTGTTTAGCAGGCTGTGGGACTTTGCAAATGCTACAACGTTTTTTATTTGCCTTTTGTTTAGTGCTGGCTTCTGGGCACTGATTCAACCATGGAGGCCACTTCGAGGCAGAATCCTACAAACTGTTCTAGTTGACACAGGGACATGAGGTGACCAGGCCTGTTGGAGCTCTGCTGCAATAGAAGAGGGGCTTGCTTTGGATTTTCTTTTTTTTTAAATTCTTTATTTATTAACAACCGGAGTCAAGTGTACAGGGATACAGAAGCATGACAGTTGGTTATTAAAAACTTTTTTTTAACTTTTTTTAACATGTAGGGAGGGGGGGAGGAGAGGGGGGGGCAGGCTGGTAAGGGGGCATAGAATGGAGGGGGAAAGAGCAGGGAACAACAATAACTTTCTGGATTCAGAAATGTTACAGAAATGAAAGAGATTACAGTCCATATAAATAGCCTAGGAAGTCAAAAAGGAAATTTTAACAGTTAATATCCAAGACAGCTTACAAATATAAAATATAGCAGACATTTGAGGGAGAACTAAGGAGATTTGAATGTTTGAAATTCTCTCCAGGGTGACCATCTCTTAACATATAGATCATGGCTGTCCATCTCCCAACTTGTAAGCTCCTCAAGGCGGGAAATTTGGTTAACCTTGGAGGATCACTCCATCAAAGTGGGTGGAGATTCATCTCTCCAATGTAGAGTGATTAAATGTTTTGCAGCGCTAATCATTAGAGAGAGAAGGCTATGTTTTTTGGGTCTATAGTTTTTGGATGGGCAAGAGAGTAAGACTTGAGTTGCTTGAAGGTTAGCCTTGGTTATTCGCCGTTTTTGAAGAGTGTTATTGATATAATTCCAATTTTTTTTTTATTTTAAGCAGTCCCAGAATATGTGTGTGTGGTGACCTAAAGAATTATGGCAGCACCAACATACACTGGAGTCTGTGAGTCCTAATTGGTGTAGTTTGGCTGGGGTTAGGTGCCATCTCGTTAATATTTTGTAAGAATTTTCCTGAAGTAGAATGCATCTGGAAAAGCCACGTGCATATGTCAGGATTTTTGCTATTTGGTCATCCGTAAAGTTAACATTAAGTTCCATTTCCCATGAATGAATAAAGGAGGGTTTAGGTTTGCCTAATGGAGTATTAAGGTGTGAATAAAGGCGAGAAATATTTTTCATTTTTGGGTGGGGAGATTTAGACATCATATCAAGCCAGGACCATTTAGATTTAGTTGGGAACTTCTGTCTAAATTGTTTAAGTGTTCGTCTAACATGTTGTGCTTGGAGGAAATTTTTAGGATGAATCAGTGAAGCTGTAGGCTAAGTCTCACCAGAGAGGATTTTGTTGTTATAGAAACTATTTAAAGATTCTTTAGGTAGTGAAGACCAAAGACCATATGGATCTCGAAAACCGGGGTCGAGCAGGAAAGGGATGGTGCAAATAGGGGCTAGCATAGAAGGGAAGGAATCTGGGGGGAGGTCATTATTTACTAGGCGTTTAATTCAAAGAGTGGTTAAGGTCACCTCGTCTAATCTAAGATGTGAAGGGGGTCTTGCTAAAGATTAAAGGCTGGGTATTCCCTCAGGGCCCAACAGCGCTAAATCAGTGTTGTTTTGATCTCCTCTCTCAAAACTAGTCACAATTTTTAACCATCTACATAGATGAACTGCTTTGAAGTAAAGAGATAGGTCCGGGACTCCCAATCCGCCTGATGAACTTGAGTGGGAAAGGAACTTATAGGGCAGTCTAGCTGGTTTCTTATTCCAGATGAATTTTAAAATTATCTATTTTAAATTTCTAAAGAAGGTTTGTGGAACATTAATAGGGATCATATTAAAAGTATATAAGATTATCGGCATGATATATGCTTTAAAGACATTTATACGTCCCATCCATGAGAGTGTAGGTAAGTTGTATGTTTTCGTTAAACTTTCCACTTTTTTGAGAAGTGTATTATAATTAGCTTGAAAGAGATTGTTAGGGTCTCTTGTTATCGTTATCTCCAAATATTTTATGGAGTCTGTGGACCAGGAAAATGGGGTTTGGGTACGAAGGATATTTAGTTGGGAATGAGGTAGAGAGAAGTTCAAAGCTTCAGATTTTGAGGCATTAATTTTAAAATTAGAAAACTGTCCGAATTGTTGAAAGATATTAAGTATGGCTGGGAACGCGTGGGAGGGATTGGTGATCAGAAAAAGTAGATCGTCAGCGAATGACATTGTTTTTAATTCTATAGGGCCCACTTTCAATCCCACTATGGACGTATCCTGTCTGATTTTCTGTATTAATGTTTCAATGACTAAAATAAACAAGGAAGGGGACAGTGGGTACCCTTGTCTAGTGCCATTGTTTATATCAAAGCTATTTGATAGGGTGCCATTTATTCTCACCCTGGCCGTAGGCTGTGAATAAAAGGAAAAAACAGCATGAATAAACTGCGGCGGGAAGCCAAACTTGACCATTGCCTGTTCCATGTAACTCCAACTCACCCTATCAAAAGCTTTCTCAGCATCCGTAGATAGGAGGGTCAGAGGTATCCCTTTATTCCTAGCACATAATAGATTGAATGATTTTGACTGAGTTATCCTTACCCTCCCTTCCCCTTACAAACCCGTCTTGATCAGCATGAATGAGCTTAGGTAATATGACGCTTAATCTGTTTGCCAGAATTTTGGCCCATAATTTTGTGTCCGCATTGAGTAAGGATATTGGTCTGTAGCTAGAGCAGGAGGTAGGATCTTTACCCTCTTTCGGGATAACCGATATGAAGGCCTCCAAGGATTGTTTGGGTAAGGGTAGGCCTTCCAGGTATGAGTTAAATAATAATGTCAAATTGGGCAGCAAGTGTTTAAGAAATTTTTTATAGTAGATAATTGGCAGGCCATCTGGCCCTGGAGCTTTCCCATTAGGGATTGTTGTCAGCATATCTAATATTTCTTTTGGGGAGATGGGTGCTATCAGTATCTGGTAAACTTCTAAAGTTGCTTTGGATTTTCTAACCAAAAAGCGTTCCTCCTGAGCAGTTGTCTTTTGGGGTCTGCCGGACCTAGGCTTGTCAACTACATCTCCCATCTTCAATTTTTTTTTAATTCTTTGTACTTGATGCTGAGACACATTAAAGGTTCCAGACACCTCTGCAGTGGATATGGTCTTCAGCCTCTTGATAACCCAGGCTTTGGTAGCAGGGTGGATTTTTGGCATGTTGTCAGAGCTCAAGTTGCAGTTCAACTGAAGGTCTGGGGTGCTGGGTTTCTTTTTATACACACACACTAATTAACCGATCATTTACTGAGCACAGGTGAGGATGTTAACTAGGATTGGGTGCATTATATGACCAGGCGAAAATACTTTTGTCTTGCCAAAATCTGACTTTTCTGTGTCCATTAACTGATCAATATTTCTGCATTGATGCCATTGATGCAGTTCAACTGAAGGTCTGGGGTGCTGGGTTTCTTTTTATACACACACACTAATTAACCAATCATTTACTGAGCACAGGTGAGGATGTTAACTAGGATTGGGTGCATTATATGACCAGGCGACAATACTTTTGTCTTGCCAAAATCTGACTTTTCTGTGTCCATTAACTGATCAATATTTCTGCATTGATGCCAATTTATTTTCTTAACCTAAACCACATTTTAGAGGGTTTCAGCTTTCATAAAAATAATTTATACAACCAATGGATGAATTTAACGTCAGGTTATAAGCTTTTATTTACATAACATGGATAAGTGAAATAACTTCTGTCAGGGAGTTTATTGATAGAAAAATGTAAGGAAAGTAAC
This sequence comes from Ranitomeya variabilis, assembly GCF_051348905.1. NCBI lineage: Eukaryota > Metazoa > Chordata > Amphibia > Anura > Dendrobatidae > Ranitomeya > Ranitomeya variabilis. Next base: position 809,198,464 of record NC_135233.1, read on the forward strand.
ATAGGTAGGTGACTGAAAGTAAATGCAGGCCTGCATGTCAGGGAGACCTACTTACACGGCCAACCCACGAGATGGAAATTGAACTTGGAGTCTTCACATTTCAAAACATTATTGTCACACACCACTAAAGTGGCATCAATTTCCACAGAGTAGAAATATTATTAGACCTGTGATACACCTCCCACCACAAGCAACCCACTAGATGGAGACCCAACTTGGAGTCTCCACATTTATAAAAATAATTGTCACACACCACTAAAATGGCATAATTTTCCATAGAGTAGAAATATTATAATAGGCCTCTGACACACCTTCCACAGCAGGCAACCCACCAGATGGAGACCCAACTTGGAGTCTTCACATGTCCAAAAATTGTTTGAAACATGAGCAGCAGTAGCAAAAGCAGGCACGGAAGACGCCACAAAGATGGCACAGACTGCAATAACGCAAGTTCAATACATGACAATAAAAACGACACCATCGTCTAGTCTGCCCAATCTGTAACTGGGGTGCAAAAGTCATCGGAGACTTGTTCATTTTAATGAAAGTTAGGCAGTCTACACTTTGATGGACAGGCAGATGCACTTGTCCATCAGGACACCACCAACAGCGCTGAAGACACGTTCTGAGAGAACGCTCGCCATCCAACATGACAAAACCTCCAAGGCATGACAGGCAAGCTCAGGCCACTCTTCTATTTTTGAAGACCAAAATGTCAAATGGTCCAAACCCCCTGATGGCATTGATATTGACCTCCAGATACTAATGCGCATCCTCTCAGTCAATCACAATGTGTTAGACTTGTACTCTGTTCTGCTGGTGCACGGGCTGGTCTAAAAATGTGTGAATGATTCACAGAAATTGCTTATGCCACTTACACTGCTGCTTCTGCTACTTCTAATGTTATTGCGATGACACCTATACATTCCTAGGGTTGGACGTCTAGAACCAGGATGCACACTGTGTGCCTCACGGCTTTCTTGGGGAAAACCACTCTTAAGACTGTCTACAAGTGTGTTTCAATACTCCAGTCCTTATCCAGCACTGTTTCTAACCCTAAGAATATGGGCATCATGTTGAAGATAGTGCAGCAAGAAGGCGCTCATGTGTCGTGCACTTACATGAGGTCCAATTCCATGGTGTGTTGGTAGCGTGGTAACACTCAAGGTTGCTCCCTCCATCCCCTCCCGCCAATCACGGACAACAAAGGGCGGATCATAATCCTTTTCATCTCCTGACTGTTGCATGCCCATCACCTCATCCTCATCCATTTGTTCCTTGGCTCCTTCACCTTCACTAACAGTTTATCTCTTACTCTGAGCCCCCTCGATTGCTGTGAGCACCCTCCTATGGCACTCGGTTGTGTAATGACAGTCCAGAAATTTGAGATATTGTTATCCCTTCTGCATTCTCCTCTGCTTCTACCTCTTCCTCTGGGACCACCATCTCCTCACGCAGACTGTTCAAAATGTGCTCCAGAACATAGATGAACAAATGCCAGCTAGACTCAAATCTCAAAAAAGGAACCAAAAGATATCTGAAATGGTATAAGCGGATTCCCAAATAATATAAAATATAACTTTTATTTATTTCTAGTTAAAAAAGTGCAAACATAGTGCACTGCTAACACAAAGTGCAAGGTGCATACGTACATCAAAAAGACAAATATAAAAACGCATAAGCGTATAACCACCAAAAGATGATATCTTGTCCAAAAATAAGACAAATTGATATCACATCTAGATCCGTAATGCGCCAGGGTCTATATAACTGTTACCCTCATTGTGTAGACGCTCTGGATCTGCATAGACATAGTCAGGTGGGGTAGCGTACCGATATTATTTGAGATATGCCTCTAGATACACACTGTATCATTTATGTGCACATTACCAAAGAACCGGTGCAAACCTATTTTCATGCTCATATACAGGCAGTGACAATATGGCCGTGTAAATTCCCTTGATATGCAGACATTTCACGCCTGAATTAGTATGCGTATCTTAAAGTGTTATACTTATCTTTCTTCTGTCGGTAATTATCTGAACCCGTGACAGTTTTGAGTTATAGTGGCCCGTCCAGGCGACTTATTACTCTCGACCGCATCATACTTTCTGGGTCCACATCGCTGAAAAGTGCCTCCCAACGCGTTTCATAGAATAATAATCATCAGGGGATTGTGTCACCTTTACACATTCTAAATGAGCATATCGCTAAGGCGGTCCATCTACCGCCACTTTTTATATGTTACTCACCGGCGTTTGCAAATTCGTGTTTCCGGACGCCGAGAGCCTCACTTCCGGTGTACCCATATTGATGCACCCTGGAAATCATGGAGCGCACCTTTGTTCCGGACATTTAGACGTCGGCACAACATGCCGTAACGTCATATCTGGTGGGCAGGCATTACCTTTGTATGCCGCCCACTCTATTGTGCGTCCCGGCGCTTTGCGCTCTCTTCGGCACAGGGAAGGGGACAGCTGTCACTCAAACCTATCCTGTACCGCTATGGATACGTGGAGAATCTCGTCATCTCCTAAGTCCTCACAAAGGCATATGCAGATAAAACTGCCACCTTATAATCACAATACCGCCATGGTATAAGGCTCAAAGAGAAAATCAGATAACAGCTGGAAATCAACCCTAAAGAAAGTTTATACACACACACTCAACGGCGGCTATCCCTAATTCTGGGATGCCCTATTGCTCCCTATCTCTACACCTTAGCTTTTCTTCCTTCCTGTAGAGATAGGGAGCAATAGGGCATCCCAGAATTAGGGATAGCCGCCTGTTATGACCCCAATGGCGAGGGTCTCAGAGGTACGTGGAAGTCTGCAGAATACAAAAATCCAGCTCATAGGGCAGTGGTAACTGGGTTGACCATATATCTACTCCTAACGCCAACACTAGAAGTAGCCGGGGATCATTCCTACGTTGATTCTAGATGACACGCTCCAGCCGGAGAATCTAGCTACCCCTAGTAGAGGAAAACAAAAGACCTTTCTTGCCTCCAGAGAAGGGGACCCCAAAGCTGGATAGAAGCCCCCCACAAATAATAACGGTGAGGTAAGAGGAAATGACAAACACAGAAATGAACCAGGTTTAGCACAGAGAGGCCCGCTTACTGATAGCAGAATAAAGAAAGGTAACTTATATGGTCAACAAAAACCCTATCAAAATCCACACTGGAAATTCAAGAACCCCCGAACCGTCTAACGGTCCGGGGGGAGAACACCAGCCCCCTAGAGCTTCCAGCAAAGGTCAGGATATAGATTTGGAACAAGCTGGACAAAAATACAAAACCAAAACAAATAGCAAAAAGCAAAAGGCAGACTTAGCTGATATAACTGGAACCAGGATCAGTAGACAAGAGCACAGCAGACTAGCTCTGATAACTACGTTGCCAGGCATTGAACTGAAGGTCTAGGGAGCTTATATAGCAACACCCCTAACTAACGACCCAGGTGCGGATAAAAGGAATGACAGAAAAACCAGAGTCAAAAAACTAGTAACCACTAGAGGGAGCAAAAAGCAAATTCACAACAGTACCCCCCCCTTAGTGAGGGGTCACCGAACCCTCACCACGACCACCAGGGCGATCAGGATGAGCGGCATGAAAGGCACGAACTAAATCGGCCGCATGAACATCAGAGGCGACCACCCAGGAATTATCCTCCTGACCATAGCCCTTCCACTTGACCAGGTACTGAAGCCTCCGCCTGGAGAGGCGAGAATCCAAGATCTTCTCCACCACGTACTCCAACTCGCCCTCAACCAACACCGGAGCAGGAGGCTCAGCAGAAGGAACTACAGGCACAATGTACCGCCGCAACAAGGACCTATGAAATACATTGTGAATAGCAAACGACACAGGAAGATCCAGACGAAAAGATACAGGATTAAGGATTTCCAATATCTTGTAAGGCCCAATAAAACGAGGTTTAAATTTGGGAGAGGAGACCTTCATAGGAACAAAGCGGGAAGAAAGCCATACCAAATCCCCAACGCGTAGTCGGGGACCCACACCGCGGCGGCGGTTGGCAAAGCGCTGAGCCCTCTCCTGTGACAACTTCAAGTTGTCCACCACATGATTCCAGATCCGCTGCAACCTATCTACCACAGAATCCACCCCAGGACAGTCAGAAGGCTCCACATGACCCGAAGAAAAGCGAGGATGGAAACCAGAGTTGCAGAAAAAAGGCGAAACCAAGGTGGCGGAACTAGCCCGATTATTAAGGGCAAACTCAGCCAACGGCAAGAATGTCACCCAATCGTCCTGATCAGCAGAGACAAAACACCTCAAATAAGCCTCCAAAGTCTGATTGGTTCGCTCCGTCTGTCCATTAGTCTGAGGATGGAAAGCAGACGAAAACGACAAATCAATGCCCATCCTACTACAAAAGGATCGCCAGAACCTAGAAACGAACTGGGATCCTCTGTCTGACACAATATTCTCAGGGATGCCGTGCAAACGAACCACGTTCTGGAAAAACACAGGAACCAGATCGGAAGAGGAAGGCAGCTTAGGCAAAGGAACCAAATGGACCATCTTGGAGAAGCGATCACATATCACCCAGATAACGGACATGCCCTGAGATAGCGGAAGATCAGAAATGAAATCCATGGAGATATGTGTCCAAGGTCTCTTCGGGACAGGCAAGGGCAAGAGCAAACCGCTGGCACGAGAACAGCAAGGCTTAGCTCGAGCACAAGTCCCACAGGACTGCACAAATGACCGCACATCCCTTGACAAGGAAGGCCACCAAAAGGACCTGGCCACCAGATCTCTGGTGCCAAAAATTCCCGGGTGACCTGCCAACACCGAGGAATGAACCTCGGAAATGACTCTGCTGGTCCATTTATCCGGGACAAACAGTCTGTCAGGTGGACAAGGCTCAGGCCTATCAGCCTGAAATCTCTGCAACACACGTCGCAGATCCGGAGAAATAGCTGACAAGATAACTCCATCTTTAAGAATACCAACAGGATCAGCGACTCCAGGAGCATCAGGCACAAAGCTCCTAGAAAGAGCATCGGCCTTCACATTCTTTGAACCTGGTAAATACGAGACAACAAAATCAAAGCGGGAGAAAAACAATGACCAGCGGGCCTGTCTCGGATTAAGGCGTTTAGCAGACTCGAGATACATCAGATTTTTGTGATCAGTCAAGACCACCACACGATGCTTAGCACCCTCGAGCCAATGACGCCACTCCTCAAATGCCCACTTCATGGCCAACAACTCCCGATTGCCCACATCATAATTTCGCTCGGCAGGCGAAAACTTCCTGGAGAAAAAGGCACAAGGTTTCATAACAGAGCAACCAGGGCCTCTCTGCGACAAAACGGCCCCTGCTCCAATCTCTGAAGCATCCACCTCAACCTGAAAGGGAAGTGAGACATCGGGCTGGCACAAAACAGGCGCCGAAGTAAACCGGCGCTTCAACTCCTGGAAAGCCTCCACGGCAGCAGGAGCCCAGTTAGCTACATCGGAGCCCTTCTTGGTCATATCCGTCAACGGTTTCACAATGCTAGAAAAATTAGCGATAAAACGACGGTAAAGGATACTGAAATTTGACAGTGATCTTATTTAAAAGCCGATAATCAATACAAGGTCTCAAAGATCCGTCCTTTCTCCAGAGACTCCTTGATATATGAACGCATAGCGGTATGTTCAGGTACCGACAGATTAAACAGTCTTCCCTTAGGAAACTTACTGCCTGGGATCAAATCTATAGCACAGTCACAGTCCCTATGAGGAGGCAGTGCACTGGACTCAGACTCACTGAAGACATCCTGATAATCAGACAAATACTCCGGAACTTCCGAAGGCGTAGAAGAAGCAATAGACACAGGCAGGGAATCCCCATGAATACCACGACAGCCCCAACTTGAGACTGACATAGCCTTCCAGTCCAGGACTGGATTATGGGTCTGTAACCATGGCAGCCCTAAAACAACCAAATCATGCATTTTATGTAAAACCAGGAAACGTATCACCTCGCGGTGTTCAGGAGTCATGCACATGATAACCTGTGTCCAATACTGCGGTTTATTTGCTGCCAATGGCGTAGCATCAATACCCCTAAGAGGAATAGGATTTTCTAATGGTTCAAGAGTAAAACCACAGTGCTTAGCAAATGACAGATCCATAAGACTCAGGGCAGCACCTGAATCTACAAACGCCATGACAGGATAAGACGACAGTGAGCAAATCAAAGTTACAGACAGAATAAATTTAGGTTGCAAATTACCAACGGTGACAGGACTAACAACCTTAGCTATACGTTTAGAGCATGCTGAGATAACATGTGTAGAATCACCACAGTAGTAGCACAAGCCATTCCGGCGTCTATGAATTTTCCGCTCATTTCTAGTCAGGATTCTATCACATTGCATTAAATCAGGTGTCTGTTCAGACAACACCATGAGGGAATTTGCGGTTTTTCTATCACATTGCACCGAATTAGGTGTCTGTTCAGACAACACCATGAGGGAATTTGCGGTTTTGCGCTCCCGCAACCGCCGGTCAATTTGAATAGCCAGTGCCATAGTATCATTGAGACCTGTGGGAATGGGAAAACCCACCATAACATTCTTAATGGCTTCAGATAGGCCATTTCTAAAATTAGCGGCCAGTGCACACTCGTTCCAATGTGTCAGCACGGACCATTTCCGAAATTTTTGGCAATACACTTCAGCCTCGTCCTGCCCCTGAGACATAGCCAGCAAGGCCTTTTCTGCCTGAATCTCAAGATTGGGTTCCTCATAAAGTAAACCGAGCGCCAGAAAAAACGCATCAATATCAGCCAATGCCGGATCTCCTGGCGCCAGCGAAAAAGCCCAATCCTGAGGGTCGCCCCGTAAGAACGAAATAACAATTTTTACTTGCTGAGCAGAGTCTCCAGATGAACAGGGTCTCAGGGACAAAAACAATTTACAATTATTCACAAAATTCCTAAACTTAAACCTGTCTCCGGAAAACAGTTCAGGAATCGGTATTTTAGGTTCTGACCTAGGATTTCTGATAACATAGTCTTGTATGCCCTGCACACGAGTAGCCAGCTGGTCCACACTTGTAATCAAGGTCTGGACATTCATGTCTGCAGCAAGCATAGCCACTCTGAGGTAAAGGGGAAGAAGAAAGAAAAAAAAAAAAAAAACTCAGAATCTTCTTTCTTATAATCCCTCTTCTGCAACGCATTAAACATTTAATACTGGCCTGGCAAACTGTTATGACCCCAATGGCGAGGGTCTCAGAGGTACGTGGAAGTCTGCAGAATACAAAAATCCAGCTCATAGGGCAGTGGTAACTGGGTTGACCATATATCTACTCCTAACGCCAACACTAGAAGTAGCCGGGGATCATTCCTACGTTGATTCTAGATGACACGCTCCAGCCGGAGAATCTAGCTACCCCTAGTAGAGGAAAACAAAAGACCTTTCTTGCCTCCAGAGAAGGGGACCCCAAAGCTGGATAGAAGCCCCCCACAAATAATAACGGTGAGGTAAGAGGAAATGACAAACACAGAAATGAACCAGGTTTAGCACAGAGAGGCCCGCTTACTGATAGCAGAATAAAGAAAGGTAACTTATATGGTCAACAAAAACCCTATCAAAATCCACACTGGAAATTCAAGAACCCCCGAACCGTCTAACGGTCCGGGGGGAGAACACCAGCCCCCTAGAGCTTCCAGCAAAGGTCAGGATATAGATTTGGAACAAGCTGGACAAAAATACAAAACCAAAACAAATAGCAAAAAGCAAAAGGCAGACTTAGCTGATATAACTGGAACCAGGATCAGTAGACAAGAGCACAGCAGACTAGCTCTGATAACTACGTTGCCAGGCATTGAACTGAAGGTCTAGGGAGCTTATATAGCAACACCCCTAACTAACGACCCAGGTGCGGATAAAAGGAATGACAGAAAAACCAGAGTCAAAAAACTAGTAACCACTAGAGGGAGCAAAAAGCAAATTCACAACAGCCGCCATTGAGTGGGGGCGCCACTGCGTAGGAATAGGGTGCCAACCTCCGCGGTAGGTAGGGAATAATATAGAGAGGGTCCCGTAGGGACTCCGACAGTTGCACCCTTTTCTATCATTCCTAATGTTGAGGGTATGCCGTGTCACCTACATATATTCTCTTTATTTTTTCAAATGTATTTATTTTTTTATCTGGGGCCATTATTTTAGGTGTGTGTATAAACTTTCTTTAGGGTTGATTTCCAGCTGTTATCTGATTTTCTCTTTGAGCCTTATACCATGGCGGTATTGTGATTATAAGGTGGCAGTTTTATCTGCATATGCCTTTGTGAGGACTTAGGAGATGACGAGATTCTCCACGTATCCATAGCGGTACAGGATAGGTTTGAGTGACAGCTGTCCCCTTCCCTGTGCCGAAGAGAGCGCAAAGCGCCGGGACGCACAATAGAGTGGGCGGCATACAAAGGTAATGCCTGCCCACCGGATATGACGTTACAGCATGTTGTGCCGACGTCTAAATGTCCGGAACAAAGGTGCGCTCCATGATTTCCAGGGTGCATCAATATGGGTACACCGGAAGTGAGGCTCTCGGCGTCCGGAAACACGAGTTTGCAAACGCCGGTGAGTAACATATAAAAAGTGGCGGTAGATGGACCGCCTTAGCGATATGCTCATTTAGAATGTGTAAAGGTGACACAATCCCCTGATGATTATTATTCTATGAAACGCGTTGGGAGGCACTTTTCAGCGATGTGGACCCAGAAAGTATGATGCGGTTGAGAGTAATAAGCCGCCTGGACGGGCCACTATAACTCAGAACTGTCACGGGTTCAGATAATTACCGACAGAAGACAGATGAGTATAACACTTTAAGATACGCATGTGACAAATACTAATTCAGGCGTGAAATGTCTGCCTATCAAGGGAATTTACACGGCCATATTGTCACTGCCTGTACAGGTCCTTCTCAAAAAATTAGCATATAGTGTTAAATTTCATTATTTACCATAATGTAATGATTACAATTAAACTTTCATATATTATAGATTCATTATCCACCAACTGAAATTTGTCAGGTCTTTTATTGTTTTAATACTGATGATTTTGGCATACAACTCCTGATAACCAAAAAAACCTGTCTCAATAAATTAGCATATCAAGAAAAGGTTCTCTAAACGACCTATTACCCTAATCTTCTGAATCAACTAATTAACTCTAAACACATGCAAAAGATACCTGAGGCTTTTAAAAACTCCCTGCCTGGTTCATTACTCAAAACCCCCATCATGGGTAAGACTAGCGACCTGACAGATGTCAAGAAGACCATCATTGACACCCCCAAGCAAGAGGGTAAGACCCAGAAAGAAATTTCTCAACAAATAGGCTGTTCCCAGAGTGCTGTATCAAGGCACCTCAATGGTAAGTCTGTTGGAAGGAAACAATGTGGCAGAAAACGCTGTACAACGAGAAGAGGTGACCGGACCCTGAGGAAGATTGTGGAGAAGGACCGATTCCAGACCTTGGGGAACCTGAGGAAGCAGTGGACTGAGTCTGGTGTGGAAACATCCAGAGCCACCGTGCACAGGCGTGTGCAGGAAATGGGCTACAGGTGCCGCATTCCCCAGGTAAAGCCACTTTTTGGGCTACAGAGAAGCAGCACTGGACTGTTGCTAAGTGGTCCCAAGTACTTTTTTCTGATGAAATTTTGCATGTCATTCGGAAATCAAGGTGCCAGAGTCTGGAGGAAGACTGGGGAGAAGGAAATGCCAAAATGCCTGAAGTCCAGTGTCAAGTACCCACAGTCAGTGATGGTGTGGGGTGCCATGTCAGCTGCTGGTGTTGGTCCACTGTGTTTCATCAAGGGCAGGGTCAATGCAGCTAGCTATCAGGAGATTTTGGAGCACTTCATGCTTCCATCGGCTGAAATGCTTTATGGAGATGAAGATTTCATTTTCCAGCACGACCTGGCACCTGCTCACAGTGCCAAAACCACTGGTAAATGGTTTACTGACCATGGTATTACTGTGCTCAATTGGCCTGCCAACTCTCCTGACCCCCCTGAACCCCATAGAGAATCTGTGGGATATTGTGAAGAGAAAGTTGAGAGATGCAAGACCCAACACTCTGGATGAGCTTAAGGCCGCTATTGAAGCATCCTGGGCCTCCATAACATCTCAGCAGTGTCACAGGCTGATTGCCTCCATGCCACGCCGCATTGAAGCAGTCATTTCTGCCAAAGGATTCCCGACCAAGTATTGAGTGCATAACTGAACATTATTATTTGATGGTTTTTTTGTTTGTTATTAAAAAACACTTTTATTTGATTGGACGGGTGAAATATGCTAATTTATTGAGACAGTTTTTTTGGGTTATCAGGAGTTGTATGCCAAAATCATCAGTATTAAAACAATAAAAGACCTGACAAATTTCAGTTGGTGGATAATGAATCTATAATATATGAAAGTTTAATTGTAATCATTACATTATGGTAAATAATGAAATTTAACACTATATGCTAATTTTTTGAGAAGGACCTGTATATGAGCATGAAAATAGGTTTGCACCGGTTCTTTGGTAATGTGCACATAAATGATACAGTGTGTATCTAGAGGCATATCTCAAATAATATCGGTACGCTACCCCACCTGACTATGTCTATGCAGATCCAGAGCGTCTACACAATGAGGGTAACAGTTATATAGACCCTGGCGCATTACGGATCTAGATGTGATATCAATTTGTCTTATTTTTGGACAAGATATCATCTTTTGGTGGTTATACGCTTATGCGTTTTTATATTTGTCTTTTTGATGTACGTATGCACCTTGCACTTTGTGTTAGCACTATGTTTGCACTTTTTTAACTAGAAATAAATAAAAGTTATATTTTATATTATTTGGGAATCCGCTTATACCATTCCAGAACATAGATGACCGGTATAGTGATGATGATGATGTAGGCATCATCAGTGCTAACAATCTAAGTAGCTGTCACAAAACTGTGCAGAAGGGTGCAGAGGTCTTTCCTCTGTGCCCACTCTGCAAGCATGATTTGCACGACGTCTGAACAGCGTTTGCACAGACAATGCAAAAGAACATGCTGCACCAGGGCTCATCTCTGCCACCACAATCCTTGCAACATGTCCAGAGTGGAATTCAACCATGTCATAACATTGCAAATCAAATGGTTAACCGGTAGGCCGAAAGACCTCTGTAGCGATGCAAGTTTATGACCTGCGGGGTGTGATAGTCGGAAGTGAGCACACTATGATCGTGCTTTCTGCAGCAGTGCATTCATGCAGGATAGTGGCAGAGAAATTGCTGTACCACCAGGTTGAGGACGTGAGCCATGCAAGGCAAATGTGTGAGGTTGCCCCATGTAGGGACACCAAAAGGTTTGCACTGTTATCGCACACAGCCTTCCCTGACCCTGGGTTTAGTGGAGACAGCCTTTGCTCTAACTTGGCCTGGATAGCTGTTCCCAACTCTTGAGCTATGTAACTGCGATTTACAAGGCATATTCATTTGAACACTGCCTGGGGTGGTGTCAGGATTCATAAACCAGCGGCTGTTGTGCACCAGGAAGCAGCTCTTCCCTCTGAGCTATTCACCTCGCTGTACATTTCCTTCCTAACCCAGATACAAGTACCTTTGTAATTTCTGATTGTCTCCACCCTGAGCTACTGATTGTCTACACATTGATTGAACACCCTACTTAAACCTGGCATTGTACTTACTTCCTTGCGAGATTATTAACCTACCAGCCTTTAGTTAAGCTTCCTTTGACGTGCTTATCCTGTAAACTACATTGCTGCTCCTGTGTACTGATCCCTGGCTATTCGTGACTATGCTACCAGCCAGTGATGCCTCTATTGGCTGCAATACCACTACTCCAACCCAGGTCAGTCCATAACAGGGGGATTCTATTTGCACTGTTGGAACATGTGCCTGATTAAGGGAGAGATTGATAGTACAGTTGGAGACCCTAAAGGAGGTGCAGGAGGCAGAAGCAGTGGAGGAACTGTTAGATACAGAGGATTGTCATGCAAGACTTGGGAATTCAAAGAGTTGTGGATCAGTCCCTTGACCACCAGCCCCCACAGCCACCAGTGTCACCAAGTGTTTAGTCAGTGAGATGTAACAGCCCTGCCCATGTTTGCTCATCTAGGTATCAGTGGTGAAATGCACCCTGGCAGACATAGATTTTTTCAGGGAACAGGAGATATTGTTGGCGACATGCTGGTGTAGCGCATGCACAGCTTTCTTAAAGAATTAATGGCAACTGGGCAACTGGTACTGGGGGACTGCAATGGCCATCAACTTTCTGAAACCATCTGTATCCACCAGATGGAAAGGTATCATTGGAGTTGGTGGAGTTCAAGCACTTAGATATGCCATGTGTGGGTGGAAACAATCTTTTATGTGACCACAACTGCGGGACCGAGGGCTGGCTGCTGTGCTGATACAGGGTGGAGTATGGAGAACAGGACAAATTGTTAAACTGTAAGTGAGGTGCAGGAGGAAATGTTATGGTGGATAAAGAAAGATGTGTTGTGCTAGATGACACAAAAGAATCAGTCATGTCCTCTTCCGTAACTGCTGACCGGCTATCACTCACCCTGACAGTGGTGGGTAAACAATTGCAGTTTCTGTAGCCAGAGATCTGTGTGAGAAGATTTAGAATGGTGATGGAGGAGGAAGAAGCAGCAGATGAGGTTGATGGGACGGCCAGTGGTTGGCAAAGCCCGCTAGTCCGCATTTTAGCACAGTGAGATTCCCACACTAAAGCATGTTGATCACACATGTGCAGGTTCAAGCATGTAGTTATCAAATTATTTCAATTTGTGCCTCTACTGAGATTTTTTTTGCAAATTTGACAGATAACATGTGTTGGGTAATGCTTTGCAGTCTCAAAAAAGGCCCAGGCTAGGCAACCCTTGCTACACCTGCAAACTGCACACTCATGACCGGTGCTGGCCACAGCCAGATTTGGGGATGAGTATGCAATGCTTGTCATTGTTGCATCACTTCGTATCTGTGTGGGAAGCCAGAACATAGCCTCCTCATCTTCCTTTTCCTCCACCTCCTTTGCAGAGCTACTCAACTGCATACCTCTGGGTTCACACCAAGTGGGATCTGCAACCTCGTCATCTTCCTCTCTGTTCTCACACTCCTCACCATCCTCATCTTCCTGCCCCTACACTACAGTACAGTCCACGTGTGCCTCTGGTATCTGAGTCTCATCAGGATCACCTCCACCCTTGGTGGTTAACGTCTGGTGAGGAGATTCTAGATTCTGCTCCGTCCTTACTTTGTTCAGCCCCAGACCCAACATGAAAACATTTTAAGCGTCAGTGCAGATTCTTTCCTCCTCTGGATTCTCTGATTCTTTGGAGCAGACCTCTAATGCCCATAGAATAGAATGTTTGAACAGTTCTGCTGAATGGCCCATCTGAGGTTACCCACAGTCATTTGGGCATTTGGAAACTTCTGACGTGGGGGAAACAAGGGTGATTGGGGTGTCACCTTCTGAAGATTGTACTGTGTATGATGTTAAGGTGGGGAAGAGGAGGAAATGCCACTTGATGCAGCGCTTGTCATCCACTATAGCACATGCTCTTTATGTGCTTAGTCTACAAGGCGTACCACTGTACGGCTGCCAAAGAAAGGAAGCCGAGAAGCCCCACCAGTAACAGATGTTGTCAATGGTCTTTGGAAAGGACGAGACGTTGTTTCTTCAGTTGAGCTTTCATTAACATTAACGCCTAACCCACGTACATGTTGAAAACCAAGCCTATTCCTCCTTGTACTATGAACTTGCTTTTTCCCAATTCATGTTTTATGTACTCTTCCCCTCTTTCAACCTGCTGTTTCACAACCTTCGGCCCACAGCTGTCAGTGACCTGTCACTAAATGAACAATCACTATTTTTTAGATAGTGAACCTGAGCAACACTGTTATACCTAATGATTTTGATGAGCAAATGGGGCCTCCTGATTCCTCACAGCAACACAATTCTATCCCAAATGATTTGTATTAGCAAATACAGTCTCCTGGTTGAACCTCTATATTAGGCCTAAAGATTTCTAAGAGCAAATGAGACCTTCTGATTTCTCACTGCAACACAGTTTTATCACAAGCTATTTCGATTAGCAAATAGAGACTCCTGGCTGAATCCCTATATTAGGCCTAATAATTTTTAAGAGGAAATGTGGCCTTCTGATTCCTCACTGCAACCCAGTTTTATCCCAAACTATTTTTATTAGCAAAAACAGCCTTCTGGTTGAACCACTATATTAGGCCTAATGATTTTTAAGAGTAAATGTGGCCTTCTGATTCCTCACTGCAACACAGTTTTATCACAAACCATTTGGATTAGAAAATAGGGACTCCTGGTTAAACCCCTATATTAGGCCTAACAATTTTTAAGTGGAAATGTGACCTTCTGATTCCTCACTGCAACACGGTCTTTTCCCAAATGATTTTGATTAGCTAATGGGGCATCCTGAGATGGCAACACAGTTTTAGCACAATCTAGTTAGATGGTGGATAATCGATTTCACACGCGACAGGATCCTATCTAGCTAACTGACAAGTTCACTTTCAGAAGCAGCAGCACTAGCAGTAGCTGCTTGTCTGCCCTGTGACACAGAAAAAATGGTGACAGCAAAACAAGATGTCCGCTTTTTATATGGTCATGGACATGTGACTTTGGCAGCCAATCACAGAAGACCTTGTATCATGACGTTGTGGATCATTTTTGCACCCTGATTGACTGCAGGAATGTACACATATTAAGTTATTAAAGAAAGAAAAAGGAAAACAAATACTTAGACACAACCTCTCCCCTCATAAAACACATCCCTACCACTTATCATACAGCACCACTATCCTAGACACAGTGAAAACTAAAGCATTAGTGCAAATGCGATTATTTACCGAACTGTGATCAAATTTTGCCAATTTTGAGAAAAATTGCTTGGAAAATCGTACACGAATCCGAACGTGCTACATTCGTGCCGAATTTGGATAACTATTTCTGAACAAGTTCACTGATCTCTATTAAAGATATACTACATGAGGGAAACTAACAAAAAACCCAGGATACAAGTATTACAATAGATTGGGATGATGCTATTCCCCATATACACACATATGATAGATTATTCTGAAAAGTTGCATGACAATCGTTAGTCAGGAAGGAGTTAAATCTTCCTAGAATCAATTTGTTTAAATTAAAGAATTTGCAAACTGGCAAAAAATATGCCTCCTTTCAGGCCTTGTGGCAATCATGTCACTTAGTATATTATTACCAATTAAGAGGGACTATCAAAGCCTGTATAAAAATAAGGCAGGAAATGCAGCATCCATTTTGTGGTGATTTAGAATAGTGAGAAGACGCCAGTGCTCACAGCTCAGCAATGAAGATAGGAAGAGAAAATCCTAAAATATTGAGCAGTATTGTGGCTTACAACTGCAGCACAGAACAAGATGATAATTATCTGCAAACAACAAGAGATTAAATTGCTAGGGAGAGATAGATTACAGATGTGGTAGCAGCAGTGATAGACTCATTCCTAACTGAACTAGAAAGAAGCAGCAAAGCAGCACAATGTCTTTATCAGAAAAAACACAGAAATATGTGTCCGTCAGAGATGGTGTGCTTGCTTGTCACATGTGACTGCATGAGTGTTTGTGCAATCCTTTTTGTAAAGGTTAAGAAATAATTGTTTTTTAAAAAATACAAAAGAAAATTATGCAAAATCTGGACATTTAACTGTGACTGTTTACCTCACAAAATGTGCATGTTATAATCATTTTGTATTTTGTACATCTGCCTTACTAATCATATTTTACATCTGGAGACACCACACAAATACAGCACTCTGATGCAGATGCTGGACATTTGATGTTTACCTAGCATTAATTATGTCATTTTGGGGAAGAAGGTTGAACCTTGTTAAATTAGGAAAAATATAGACATTTAACTGTACATGTCTGTTTTTGCACACTTTTTTACTAGTACAATTTTACAACCCTGGCACACGCTGCAAACACGTTTCCTACAGCGGTGCTCCAGGTGTGCCGAAAGTCTGTGGAGAAAATCCAATCTGCCCAAAGATTTCATGCATTATAAGTATATGCTTAAAACATACAACACTGCCCTTCACCTCTCCAAACAAACCACTATCCAATAACCCTAAACGTCTCTTTGACACTTTATATTGATTTCCACGCTGATGATCTGGCCAACTATTTCAAAGAAAAAATTGACCATATCCGACAGAACATTTTCTCCCAATCCCCTCATACCATACACTATCCTCCCTCCCCCACTGCATCTAGCTCACTCTCTGATTTTGAACCAGTCACAGAAGAAGTGATCAGGCTCCTTGCATCATCTCACCCTACTACTTGCCCCAGTGACCCTATTTAGTCATATCTCCTTCAGTCCCTTTCCCCTGCTGTTACTACTCACCTAACAAAAATATTCAACGTCTCTCTTCTGGTATCTTTCCCTCCTCATTTAAGCATGCCATCATACATCCTTTTCTTAAAAAACCATTGCTCGACCAAAACTGGGCTGCTAACAATAGATTTGTCTCAAATCTTCCCTTCATCTCTAAACTCCTGGAACGCCTGGTCCACTCCCATCTTATCCGCTATCTCTCAGATAACTCTTTTCTCGAACCTCTTCAATTCGATTTCTGCTCTTTACACTCTCCTGAAACTGCCCTCACTAAAGTCTCTAATAATCTACTAACAGCTAAATCTAATGGTCACTACACCATGCTAATTCTCATGGATCTCTCTGCAACATTTGACACTGTGGATCATCAGCTCCTCCTCACTAAGCTCCACTCCATTGGCCTCAAGGACACCGTTCTTTCCTGTTTCTCCTCCTACCTCTCTGACTGCTCCTTCACTATATCTTTTTCTGGCTCCTCCTCCTCTCATCTTGCCCTTACTGTTGGGATTCCTCAAGGAAGGCCCCCTCCTTTTCTCTGTGTACACTGCCCTTATTGGACAAACAATTAATAGATTTGGTTTCCAGTACAATCTCTATGCTGCTGACACCTCTACTCCTGACATCACACCTGCATAATTAGAAAACACCAGTGATTGTCTTACCACTGTCTCCAACATAATGTCCTCCCTCTATCTGAAACTGAACCTGTCAAAAACTGAACTCCTTGTGTTTCCTCCCTCTACTAACCTACATATGTCCGACATTGCCATTACTGTGTGAGGTTCTACCATTACTCCCCAGCAACATGCCTGCTGTCTTGGGGGTCATACTTGATTCAGAGCTTTCATTCACCCCCCACATCCGATTACAAGCATGTGAGAACATGATACAAGGAACCTGGTTATGGTAAAAATTTTGAATGGACAACATGGGGATAGTTAGATTGTGTTGAGTTGGTAGGAAGAAATGTGTTTTTAGGGCATGCTTAAAACTGTGAGTTTTGGGGATTAAACAAATTATCCTGGCTAATGCATTCCAAAAAATTGGCGCAGAATGCAAGAAGTCATGGAGACGGGAGTGGGAGGTTCGGATTATTGAAGATATTAATCTCAGGTCATTAGCAGAACGGAGGGCACAGACACGGTGGTAGACTGAGACAAGGGAAGAGATGTGGATGGGTGGTGCTGAACCATGGAGCGCTTTGTGGGTGAGAGTGCTAAGTTTATATTGCACTCTAGAGTGGATGGGTAACCAGTGCAATGACTGGCACAGGATAAAGGCATTGATGTAACAATTGGTGAGGAATGTGATCCTGGCTGCAGCATTTAAGACAGATTGAAGACTGGAGAATTTAGTAAGAGGGAGACCGATTAGTAAAGAGTTACAATAGTCCAGATGAGAATGAATAAGAGCTACAGTAAGATTTTTTGCAGAGTCTAAAGTAAGAAAAGGTTGAATTCTAGAAATATTTTTGAGGTGTAGATGACAAGAGTGAGCCAGTGATTGGATGTGGGGAGTGAATAAACGATCTGAATCAAGTATGACACCAAGAAAGCAAGCATGTTGCTGGGGAGTAATGGTAGAACTACACACAGAAATGGCAATGTCGGGCATAGGTAGATTAGTGGAGGGAGGAAACACAAGTTCGGTTTTTCACAGGTTCAGATAGAGGGAGGACATGATGTTGCAGACTGCGGTAAGACAATCAATGGTGTTTTGTAATAATGCAGGAGTGATGTCAGGAGTAGAGGTGTATAATTGGGTGTCATCAGCATAGAGATCGTACTGGAAACCAATTCTACTGGTCACTTTGACACTACTAAACTTGTGCTTGTGTTAAGAGCTTGAAATGGGTTTGGATAAAATCCTAAGAGACCTTAGACTGTTCACACTACTTTTCAAGGCAATCAAATGCTTTTTCAATATTCACACTGAATTGACATTTTGAAAAAATTTCATCGGACCAGGTGAATTAGAATTTCAAAAAATTCAATCATCTCTAGTTAAAACTATACTTCAAATGATATGGACTGAGACTTGTTTTTACTGAAATTATTATTTCTCTAACAATAGATGTAGCACTCTGGGATTTCATATTCTAGTATAATCCATATATTTTTATTAAAACAGGATTGCATAATAGGTTTTGTGCACTTCAATATTCTTCACTATTTAAGATTTTAAACACAGTATTTGACTATACATTGTCAGGATTTATTGTATAAAATACTCAATTAATGAATATCAAGACACTTATTTTGTGAGTATGTTGGTGCTATTTAGCTAAAGGTTATTATATACCTTTATCAATATTATTATCTCACTTTATCAATGCTATACTTTATTATTTTAGGAATTGATAAAGTGTAAATTTGTCGTGTTTAATTGAAATACTAGAATTTGATGTTTAATAACTAAGCAGCTTTATTTTACCATGCTTCCTCACATTCTAATCTGAATTGAAAGGAATGTTGGCAAGAAAACTACTTTCTGTAAGCAGTCCAAAAACTGGCCATATTTTCACTATTTCCCATATATCATGCTCATTTTGGCTCATTTACTGAAGGAGTTGTGTGACTAAAATGATTGCATGAATGTTGGCTGTGTTAGAAACAATAGGACACTGATGGGGTACAAGAAATGTGTGCAATATATATTGGATAGAATGTGATCAATGGAAATTTTAGTTGCTACTGACAACATCGGTCATGGTAGCACAATTTTATACCAGCTGGGACCTCATTTTTGGATAGTATCTATACTCACCAGCTGTTTGTCCTGCAGTAAGTGCATAGAAGCCTTAGTAGCAACCTTGTTTTTTGCCAACCATTGCATTTTATATTTCCTTTGAGTGTAAACTCCCCTTGAAGTCTTTTTTTTCAGCCTCCTATTTAAATCTCTCAAGGTAAAAATTGTTTCCTGAAGCAAAAGTCATTGAACAAAGTCAACAAAATTGCATAATAAAATATTATTCATATTTTGCAAATAAGAGTTGATTGGTTTATAAAGAATAGATTACCGATACATTTCCAGCATGTTGTTTACAGTAATGCAAATTTCAAATTTATGAAAGAATTTGTGAAACAAAATTTGCTTTTTTTCCAGATGGTACATTAATTGCCTGTTCCATATCCTAAACAGTATGGTGTCATATTAATAATATTTACATTTTTTTTATATAGCATGAACAGATTATGCAGCACTTTACAATTCAGATGGTGCATATTCAAATCGAGTCACAGCACACAAGACTGTAAAGAGTTATTATACTTCTCACACTGACTAATATAACAGTCTGAAAATTACCTACAGTGGGTACGGGTACGGAAAGTATTCAGACCCTTTAAAATTTTTCACTCTTTGTTTCATTGCAGCCATTTGGTAAATTCTAAAAAGTTTATTTTTTTATCATTAATGTACACTCTGCACCCCATTTTGCCTGAAAAAAACCCAGAAATGTAGAAATTTTTGCAAATTTGTTAGAAAAGAAAAATGGAAATATCACATGGTCATAAGTATTTAGACCCTTTCCTCAGACCCTCATATTTAAGTCACATGCTGTCCATTTCCTTGTGATACTCCTTGAGAGAGTTCTACTCCTTCATTGGAGTCTACAGGTCCTTCTCAAAAAATTAGCATATAGTGTTAAATTTCATTATTTACCATAATGTAATGATTACAATTAAACTTTCATATATTATAGATTCATTATCCACCAACTGAAATTTGTCAGGTCTTTTATTGTTTTAATACTGATGATTTTGGCATACAACTCCTGATAACCCAAAAAACCTGTCTCAATAAATTAGCATATTTCACCCGACCAATCAAATAAAAGTGTTTTTTAATACCAAACAAAAAAACCATCAAATAATAATGTTCAGTTATGCACTCAATACTTGGTTGGGAATCCTTTGGCAGAAATGACTGCTTCAATGCGGCGTGGCATGGAGGCAATCAGCCTGTGACACTGCTGAGATGTTATGGAGGCCCAGGATGCTTCAATAGCGGCCTTAAGCTCATCCAGAGTGTTGGGTCTTGCGTCTCTCAACTTTCTCTTCACAATATCCCACAGATTCTCTATGGGGTTCAGGTCAGGAGAGTTGGCAGGCCAATTGAGCACAGTAATACCATGGTCAGTAAACCATTTACCAGTGGTTTTGGCACTGTGAGCAGGTGCCAGGTCGTGCTGAAAAATGAAATCTTCATCTCCATAAAGCATTTCAGCCGATGGAAGCATGAAATGCTCCAAAATCTCCTGATAGCTAGCTGCATTGACCCTGCCCTTGATGAAACACAGTGGACCAACACCAGCAGCTGACATGGCACCCCACACCATCACTGACTGTGGGTACTTGACACTGGACTTCAGGCATTTTGGCATTTCCTTCTCCCCAGTCTTCCTCCAGACTCTGGCACCTTGATTTCCGAATGACATGCAAAATTTGCTTTCATCAGAAAAAAGTACTTGGGACCACTTAGCAACAGTCCAGTGCTGCTTCTCTGTAGCCCAGGTCAGGCGCTTCTGCCGCTGTTTATGGTTCAAAAGTGGCTTTACCTGGGGAATGCGGCACCTGTAGCCCATTTCCTGCACACGCCTGTGCACGGTGGCTCTGGATGTTTCCACACCAGACTCAGTCCACTGCTTCCTCAGGTTCCGGTCACCTCTTCTCGTTGTACAGCGTTTTCTGCCACATTGTTTCCTTCCAACAGACTTACCATTGAGGTGCCTTGATACAGCACTCTGGGAACAGCCTATTTGTTGAGAAATTTCTTTCTGGGTCTTAGCCTCTTGCTTGAGGGTGTCAATGATGGCCTTCTTGACATCTGTCAGGTCGCTAGTCTTACCCATGATGGGGGTTTTGAGTAATGAACCAGGCAGGGAGTTTTTAAAAGCCTCAGGTATCTTTTGCATGTGTTTAGAGTTAATTAGTTGATTCAGAAGATTAGGGTAATAGGTCATTTAGAGAACCTTTTCTTGATATGCTAATTTATTGAGACAGGTTTTTTGGGTTATCAGGAGTTGTAGGCCAAAATCATCAGTATTAAAACAATAAAAGACATGACAAATTTCAGTTGGTGGATAATGAATCTATAATATATGAAAGTTTAATTGTAATCATTACATTATGGTAAATAATGAAATTTAACACTATATGCTAATTTTTTGAGAAGGACCTGTATCTGTATTTAATTAAACTGATAGGACTTGATTTGGAAAGGCACACATCTGTCTATATAAGACCTCACAGCTCACAGTGCATGACAGATCAAATGAGAATCATGAGGTCAAAGGAACTGGCCAAGGATCTCAGAGACAGTATTGTGGCAAGGTACACATCTGGCCAAGGTTACAACAGAATTTCTGCAGTATTCAAGGTTCCTAAGAGCACAGTTGCTTAAATGGAAGAAGTTTGGGACCACCAGAAGTCTTCCTAGACCTGGCCGTCCAGCCAAACTAGTATTCAAGGTTCCTAAGAGCACAGTGGCTTAAATGGAAGAAGTTTGGGACCACCAGAAGTCTTCCTAGACCTGGCCGTCCAGCCAAACTGGGCAATAGTGGGAGAAGAGCCTTCAGGAGAGAAGTAAAGAAGAACCCCAAGATCACTGTGGCAGAGCTATAGAGATGCAGTAGGGAGATGGGAGAAAGTTCCACAAAGTTAACTATCACTGCAGCTATCTACCAGTTGGGGCCTTTATGGCAGAGTGGCCTGATGGAAGCCTCTCCTCAGTGCAAGAAACATGAAAGCCCGCATAGAGTTTGCTAAAAAACACATGCAGGACTTCCAGACTATGAGAAATAAGATTCTCTGGTCTGATGAGATGAAGACAGACCTTTTTGGTGATAAATCTAAGTGGCACTGCTCATCACCTGACCAATACAATCCCAACAGTGAAACATGGTGGTGGCAGCATCATGCTATGGGGGTGTTTTTCAGCCGCAAGGACAGGACGACTGGTTGCCATTGAAGCAAGCATGAATGTGGCCATGTACAGAGATATCCTGGATAAAAGCCTCTTCCAGGATGCTCTGGATCTCAGACTTGGCCCAAAAGTTCATCTTCCAACAAGCACACAGCTAAAATAACAAAGGAGTGGCTTCAGAACAACTCTGTGACCATTCTTGACTGGCCCAGCCAGAGCCCTGGCCTAAACCCAATTTTGCATCTCTGAAGAGACCTGAAAATGGCTGTCCACCAACGTTCACCATCCAACTGGAGAGGATCTGCAAGGAAGAATGGCAGAGGATCCCCAAATCTAAGTGTGAAAAGCTTATTGCATCATTCCCAAGAAGACTTATGGCTGTACTAGCTCAAAAGAGTGCTTCTGCTCAATACTGAGCAAAGGGCCTGAATACTTATTACCATGTGATATTTCAGTTTTTCTTTTTTAATAACTTTGAAAAAATCTCTACATTTCTGTTTTCTTCAGCCAAGATGGGGTCCAGAGTGTACATTAATGAAAAAAAGAACATTTTTGAATTTACCAAATGGCTGCAATAAAACAAAGATTGAAAAATTTAAAGGGGTCTGAATACTTTCCATAACCACTGTATATGAGGCCTTCCTCTACAGTTCTCTTAATATATATATATATGTATACCCCCAAGGGTAAATGTTTTTCAACCTGTGTAATTAGTGCATAAACTTTACCAGTTTAGGAGTCCCACGCCTTAAAAATGGGAAAAAAATGTTTTCTGAGACTCTCCTCTATGTGTCTTCCAGGGCGTGTTGCATTCCATCCTTCAAATTTTTGGCAGTCTTTGCACTTTTCGCATAGGCTTTACCAGTAGTGTTGAGCGATACCTTCCGATATGCAAAGGTATCGGTATCGGATTGGATCGGCCGATACCCAAAAAGTATCGGATATCGCCGATACCGATACCCGATACCAATGCATATCAATGGGACACAAAATATCGGAATGGTTCCCAGGATCTGAAGGAGAGGAAACTCTCCTTCAGGCCCTGGGATCCATATTCATGTATAAAATAATGAATAATAAAAAAAAATATTGATATACTCACCCCTCCGGCGGCCCCGGCTCTTACCGGTCCAAGCGTCTGCCTCGGTTCCTAAGAATTCAGGGAGTGAAGGACCTTCGATGATGTCGCGGCTTGTGATTGGTCGCGTGAGCGGTCACATGACCGCTCACGCGACCAATCACAAGCCGCGACGTCATGGAAGGTCCTTCACGCCCTGCATTCTAAGGAACGGAGGCACCGCTAAGAGCCAGGCTCCGCCGGAGGGGTGAGTATATCAATATTTTTTATTTTTATTATTTATTTTTTACATGAATATGGATCCCAGGACCTGAAGGAGAGTCTCCTCTCCTCCAGACCCTGGGAACCATACGCACCGCACACTTCCAATTCCGATTTCCGATATCGCAAAAATATCGGAAGTCGATATCGGAATTCCGATACCGCAAATATCGGCCGATACCCGATACTTGTGGTATCGGAATGCTCAACACTATGTACCCATCTAGAAGTCATAATCTTTAAAGATAGGTAAAAAAAATTTCTGAGGCCCTCCTGTATGTGTCTTTCAGGAAGTACTGCAGTCCCTCCTACTTTTTTGCAGCCCTTACATTAGTGCATAGGCTTTATGAGTCTAAGAGACTCACTACCTAACAATTTTAACCCCTTTCTGACATTGGATGGGATAGTACATCGGACCTCAGAAGCCCCGCTTTGAGGTGGGCTCCGGCGGTGAGCCCACCTCAAAGCCGTGATGTATCAGCTGTTTTCAGCAGCTGACAGGTGCCCGCAATAGGCGCGGGCAGAATCACGATCCGCTCGTGCCTATTAACTAGTTAAATGCCGCTGTCAAACTCTGACAGCAGCATTTAACGCTCGCTTCCGGCCATCGGGCCAAAAATACACGCACCGCTGACCCCGTCACGTGATCAGAGGTCATTGGTGCATTGGCATGACAGCCAGAGATCTCCTTGAGACCTCCATGGTTGCTGATGCCAGATTGCTATGAGCACCACCCTGTGGTCGGCGCTCATAGCAATGCTGTAATTCTACTACATAGGGGTGATATGAGCATCGCTTCTATGTAGCAGAGGTGAACAAGTTGTGGCAGCTTCTAGCCTCTCATGGAGGTTATTGAAGCATGCCAAAAGTAAAAAAAGTGATTAAAAATATGAAAAAAATAAAAAAACATAAAAGTTCAAATCACCCCCCTTTCGCCCCATTCAAAATAAAACAATAAAAATAAAATCAAACCTACATATGTTTGGTATTGCCATGTTCATAATCGCCTGATCTATCAATTAAAAAAAGGATTAACTTGATCGCTAAACGGCGTAGTGAGAAAAAATCGAAATGCCAGAATTATGTTTTTTTTTGTTGTCACGACATTGTATTAAAATGCGATAATGGGCGATCAAAAGAATGCACCTGCACAAAAGGAGTATCATTAAAAACATCAGCTAGGCACTCAAAAAATAAGACCTCACCCAACCCCAGATAACAAAAAATAGAGACGATACGGGTATCGGAAAATTGAGCAATTTTTTTTTTAGCAAACTTTGGAATTTTTTTTCACCACTTAGATTAAAAAGAACCTAGACATGTTTGGCGTCTATGAACTCGTAATAACCTGGAGAATCATAATGGCAGGTTTAGCATTTAGTGAACCTAGCAAAAAAGCCAAGCAAAATACAAGTCTGGGATTGCACCAATGCTAACACCAATGACGTTGTTCAAAAGTACAACTCGTCCCACAAAAAATAAGCCCTCACATGGCCATATTGATGGAAAAATAAAAAAGTTATGGCTCTTTTAAGAAGGGGAGCAAAAAATGAAAACGCAAAACTGAAAAAAGCTCCGGTCATAAAGGGGTTACCAGAATGCACAAGAGGCCATCCTTTATGTCTAATACAGGGTATTTTGGAGTTCATCTTCCTTCTACTTTTTGGCAGTTCTTGCATTGTCTGCGTAGACTTTGTGAGTTTCAGATTCCATCCTTCATAAATTAAACAGGATGTCTCTGACCATGTCGCACACCACATGCTCAAATAAGGTTATGCTCAAATGTTAAAACTTACATTTATCTATTTCAGCAATATTCCTTCCTCCCCAGGCCTTATGTTACGATCCGTCCGAGTATACGACCTGCTCTATTCAAGTACTGAGCACTCGAGCATTATAGTGCTCGATCATCACTAGTAATTAGTGTTGAGCATTCCGATAAAGCAAGTATCGGGTATCGGCCGATACTTGCGGTATCGGAATTCCGATACTGAGATCCGATACTTTTGTGGTATCGGGAATCGGTATTGGATCCATATTGGTCGCGTGGCGGTCACAAGCCGTGACGTCATTCTCAGGCCCTAAACTCCTCATTCTAGGAATTTAGGACCTGAGAATGACGTCGCGGCTTGTGTTTTGTCGCGTGGCGGTCACATGAGCGGCACGCGACCAATCAGAAGCCGTGACGTCATGGAAGGCCCTAAACGCGCTCATTTTAAGCAAAGAAGGCTGCCGGTTACCAGCGGTGATGTCCAGGGGCCTCCGGAGAGGTGAGTATATCAATATTTTTTATTTTAATTCTTTATTTTACACAGTAATATGGATCCCAGGGCCTGAAGGTGAGTTTCCTCTCCTTCAGACCCTGGGAACCATCAGGATACCTTCCGATACTTGGTGTCCCATTGACTTGTATTGGTATCGGGTATCAGTATCGGCGATATCCGATACTTTTTGGGTATCGGCCGATACTATCCGATACCGATACTTTCAAGTATCGGACGGTATCGCTCAACACTACTAGTAATGATATTTTTTTAGCTGAATTTATTTAAACAGTACCTATAACCTCTTTATGACTGCCATTCTGTTACAAGAACAATAGTTAGCTCTACACCATGTTCCAATTATTATGCAAATTATATTTTTCTCGGATTTTCCTAAATGGTCGGTGAAAATGATAGTCTAATAAAAGTCATCACCCATTAGATTATACATTGAATTTTATTGAAGAAACCTCCCAATGATAACAGTATAATCTCCAAAATGAATAAAAATTCAAAATGCACTGTTCCAAATTATTAGGCACAGACGAATTTCTAAACATTTGATATGTTTTAAAGAACTGAATTTGTGGAATTTGCAGCATTAGGTCACATTCACTGAACACAAAAGCTATTTAACTCCTAACATAGGAACCCTTCTTTGATACCACCTTCACAATTCTTGCTTCCATTGAACTTTTGAATTTTTGGAGAGTTTCTGCTTGTATTTCTTTGCATGAAATCAGAATAGCCTCCCAGAGCTGCTGTTTTGATATGAACTGCCTCCCACCCTCATAGATCTTTTGCTTGATAATACTCCAAAGGTTCTCTAGAGGGTTGAGGTTAGGAGAAGATGGTGGCCACACCATGAGTTTATCCCCTTTTATGCCCATAGCAGCCAATGACTCAGAAGTATTATTTGCAGCATGAGATGGTGCATTGTCAAGAATTAAGATGATTTTGCTCCTGAAGGCACGTTTCTGCTGTTTATACCATGGAGGAAAGTTGTCAGTCAGAAACTATATATACTTTGCAGAGGTCATTTTCACACCTTCAGGAACCTTAAAGGGCCCTACCAGCTGTTTCTCCATGATTCCGGCCCAAAACATGACTCTTCCACCTCCTTTATGACGTCACAGCCTTGTTGGGACATGGTAGCCATCCACCAACCATCCACTACTCCATCCATCTGGACCATCCAGGGTTGCTAGACACTCATCAGTAAACAAGACTGTTTGAAAATTAGTCTTCATGTATGCCTGGGCCCACTGCAACCGTTTCTGCTTGTGAAAACTGTTTAGGGGTGGCAGAATAGTAGGTTTATGCACCACAGCAAGCCTTTGAAGAAATTATACACCTTGAGGTTTGAGGGCTCCTTTGTAATGGTATTTTTGCAGCTGCTCTCTTAATCCAATAATTATGTCTGGCAGAAACCTTCCTCATTATGCCTTTATCTGCATGAACTCTGTCTGTGCTCTGTTTCAGTCACAAATCTCACAGATGCTGATCACTGAAGTTTTTGTGAAATATTTAATGTTTTCATACCTTGTCAAAGGCATTGCACTACTTAACGCTTTTCACCAGCAGAGAGATCCTTTTTATTTCCCATATTGCTTGAAACCTGTGGCCTGCTTAATAATGTGGAACATCATTTTTAAGTAGTTTTCCTTTAATTACAGTCACCTGGAAAACTAATTATCACATGTGTTAGGGGTCGAGTTCCCGAGGGGTAATCTCGGGCCATCTCCGCTGCGGTCTCCCATTCTTCTCCTGCAGCAGTGGAGCCTGCTCAGCGGAGACGTCAGTCCCAGCGTCTCGTTCAGTCTGACTCTGTACAAAGGGTTACTGCTGCTTTTCCAGCTTCTGCCATTAAAGCCAGTGCTGGGCAGCGGCGAGCAGATGCTTCTGGGACTAAGTCCTGCTTTTCTCGTTCTGAGCATGCCCAGAGTACGATATCTAAGTGGAGATCGAGGGTCACATGTTCCAATACTGCAGCTAAATCCATTGGTCCTCCAGGAAGGTCCTGAAGGTGCTCAGGCTCTGTAGCAGTCTCTCATTGGTCCTTCTAGGAAGGTCCTGTACTTGCTGCAGCTATTTAAGGCTCTCATGACCGCACGGCCATGCGCTAGTATTGAATCAGTTATGTGCATGCGCCAGTGTGGTCATATTTATGTGTGTTCAGGGACTCGGCTGAAATAAGCCCCTAGAATGCCGGCACCTCCGGCGAGGAGATTGTATGTTTGTGTTGCCACACACTGCCATCAGCTCGGCAGTTACTTTATACTCCTGTGAAGTCAACAGGGTTCCATGTTTCTTAGTTGCCAAGGTCTCAGCTGCTGACTCAGGGCGTCCTCAGGCGCGGGCTCAAAAGCCACCGAGGGTCAGAGTGAAATCTGGCACAGCGTCTCTGTGAAGCAACATAGTTCGCTGCTACCGCCATAAGGGGCCGCCATTTGCCAGCAGCAGGTCCTCTCCTGCACGGTGGACCCCGGGCTGCGAACGCACCATATAAAATCTCTCAATTAACTCGTTACGTTCCGCCAGCCCTAACAACATGTGTTTAAGATTGATTTCAGTGATCCATTGAGCCCTGAGACACAATAACGTCCACGAGTTTATTTAAAAATCAAAACAATTAAATCTTTATGACACTTAAATCCAATTTGCATAATAATTTGGAACACAGTGTAGTCTGAATAGTTTTCTTTGCATAAATTGTTAAACATTAAGCTATTAAGTTTGTCTTCAGTCTGGAATTTATTAAGCTTTAACAGGATTCAGATCTGATCCTGTGAGATGTGGTATCCCAATATTCATATTTTTGCTTGCTTATATAGCACATACTACAACCCTCTATGACAATATTTACACTGTGTTCCAAATTATTATGCAAATTGGATTTAAGTGTGATAAAGATTTAATTGTTTTGTTTTTCAAATAAACTCGTGGATGGTATTGTGTCTCAGGGCTCAATGTATCTTTGAAATCAATCTTAAACACATGTGATAATTGGTTTTCCAGATGATTATAATTAAAGGAAAACTACTTAAAAATGATGTTCCACATTATTAAGCAGGTCACAGCTTTTCAGTAACATGGGAAAGAAAAAGGATCTCTCTGCTGGCAAAAAGCATCAAATAGTGCAATGCCTTGGTGAAGGGATGAAAACATTAGAAATTTCCCAAAAACTTAAGCGTGATCATCGTAGTGTTAAGAGATTTGTGGCTGTATCTGAGCACAGATGTGTTTATGCTGATAAAGGCATAATGAGGAAGATTTCTGCCAGGCAAGTTCATCGGATTAAGAGAGCAGCTGCTAAAAAGCCATTACAAAGCAGCAAACAGATATTTGAAGCTGCTGGTGCCTCTGGAGTCCCTCGAACCTCAAGGTGTAGGCTCCTTCAAAGGCTTGCTGTGGTGCATAAACCTACTATTCGGCCACCCTTAAACAGTGTTCACAAGCAGAAATGGTTGCATTGGGCCCACTCATACATGAATACTAATTTCCAAACAGTCTTGTTTACTGATAAGCGTTGAGCAACCCTGGATGGTCCAGATGGATGGAGTAGTGGATGGTTGGTGGATGGCACCATGTCCCAACAAGGCTGCAACGTCAGCAAGGAGGTGGAGGAGTCATGTTTTGGGCTGGAATCATGGAGAAACAGCTGGTAGGGTCCTTTAAGGTTCCTGAAGGTGTGAAAATGACCTCTGCAAAGTATACCGTATAGAGTTTCTGACTGACAACTTTCCTCCATGGTATAAAAAGCAGAAATGTGCCTTCAGGAGCAAAATCATATTCATGCATGACAATGCACCATCTCATGCTGCAAAGAATACCTCATTGGCTGCTATGGGCATAAAAGGAGATAAACTCATGGTGTGGCCACCATCTTCCCCTGACCTCAACCCTATAGAGAACCTTTGGAGTATTATCAAGCAAAAGATCTAGGAGTGTGGGAGGCAGTTCACATCAAACCAGCAGCTCAGGGAAGGAAGAAATACAAGCAGAAACTCTCCAAAAACTCACAAGTTCAATGGATGCAAAAATTGTGAAGGTGACATCAAAGAAGTGGTCCTATGTTAACATGTAACTTGGCCCGTTAGGATGTTTTGGAGTTAAATAGATTTTTTATTCAGTTAATGTGACCTCCTAATGCTGCTAATTCCACAAATGAGCATTTTCAGTTCTTTAAAACATATCAAATGTTTAGAAATTCTGATGTGCCTAATAATTTGGAACAGTGCATTTTAATTTTTTATTCGTTTTGGAGATTATACTGTTACTAGATTGTGGCCCGATTCTAACGCATCGGGTATTCTAGAATATGCATGTTCCCGTAGTATATGGACAATGATGATTCCAGAATTCGCGGCAGACTGTGCCCGTCGCTGATTGGTCGAGGCAACCTTTATGACATCATCGTCGCCATGGCAACCATTATGACATCTACGTCGATACTGTGCCCGTCGCTGATTGGTCGAGGCAAATTCACGGCAGACTGTGCCCGTCGCTGATTGGCGGCCTCGACCAATCAGAGACGCGGGATTTCCAGGACAGACAGACAGACAGACAGACAGAAAAACCCTTAGACAATTATATATATAGATCATTGGGAGGTTTCTTCAATAAAATTCGATGTATACTCTAACGGGTGATTACTTTTATTAGACTGACTGTCATTTGCACCAACCATTTAGGAAAATCCGATAAAAATGTCAGTTGCATAATAATTTGGAACATAGTGTAGTATATATACAAATAAGGGAGATGCTAACTTATTCTCCTTGACTGACAGCTCACTGGCTTCACTACACAGCTAGTGAGATAGCTGTCAGTTAAGCAGAAAAAGGTGCTCTAGAGAAGGAATCGAGCTGAGGAGGGAGAGGAGATCAGGAAACACAGCTCAAGGCACCCATCATACATCCTAATCCATACTAACATATTTCTTGCTGTAAATAGCTTCTCATTTCTGCTCTTTAGAGGCACTTGTTTTTCCGACTTATCATTCCTCTTACAGTTAGTTTGAAATGATATAAAAACTTAAATAAAACTTATATGTTTAACTTATATAAAAACTTTGCCACACATAACAATTATGGCAAACAGACTCAGGATTCACATGTCAATTTTCAAATGTCCATAAAAATCATAATGAATACCACACACTGACTCTTTCTCTCATATCTCACTTAAAACTTATCGAGATCACTTAAACACATTAAAATAAGCAGCATGCATTACTAGAAAATCTCACATTGCTAGCCACATAATTTTAGCACAATTAAACTACCTGCAATGCAAATTCACTGCAACAAAATTTTCAGAAAAAATGTGCTGGATCTGGCAACTTTGAATTTCAAAAAGGTTTGATCATCTCTATTACTTTTGATTTTTTCCATGCTTTTTTTGCTTTTTTGTTTGTGTGCTACCAACGTCAAAAAGAGCAGGAATAATTATTTTTGTTCAGGGATGTAAATAGTAATCACAGGGCCCCATAGCAATAGTCTTAATTTGCCCCCACGTTTCCTGGTGGGTAGGTGTGTTCCAAACAAGGAGAGGAAAATGGCTTCCCCAGTCTGGTGTTTCACTGGTTGAGCCCAGTCCTTTTGTCTGCCCTTATTCACACTGAGGTCAACATTGACACATGGTAAGGTTTTAATATTAGACAGTGTACGACTGTCCCTATCAGAGTTACCTTGACGAGGTGGGATGGCTTTTGTGCTATTTTTTGATCAAAAAACAGTATTACTAAAAACTCTGTGTTATTTAAATGCACTTTCTCTTTTTTACTTAGTTACATCAGGGTTTTTGCTTACGTTTTTCTCTTGTAGGTTTTAATGTTTTATGGCCAATGTGAACTTGCGTTTAACCTTTGCATGTGTACCAACTCAAGTTAAGCTCAATTTTTGTGTTTTTTTCATCTGTATTGTTGCATTCTGTGCAAACGCCGGGGTGTGGCCTCCCTGTTTCTGAGCTAGAGATTATATATAAGGCTTCCACAGTCTGGTGTTTCACTGGTTGGGCCCAATCTTTTTGTCTGCTCTTATTCACACTGAGGTCAACATTGACACATGGTAAGGTTTTAATATTAGACAGTGTATGACTGTCCCTACCAGAGTTACCTAGATGAGGTGGGAAGGCTTTTGTGCTATTTTTTGATCAAAAAACAGTATTACTAAAAACTCTGTGTTATTTAAATGCACTTTTGCTTTTTTACTTAGTTACATCGGGGTTTTTGCTTACTTTTTTCTCTTGTAGGTTTTAATGAGGAAAATATATTGCAGCACGAGCACAGTAATTGTCCCCTACTAACAACCATTTGGTGTTCTCACCTACCCATATACTATTAATGTCCCTTATAGAGTATGTTGGAGCCCAAAAATTCTTTGTATACACATTATATCTCCAGAGTAAATTCTTCCCCACAATTTCATCCACAATGTTCCCTCACATGCACAGCATGATGACATCCCCGTACCTCCCACAAAGTATGGTGCCACCACAATTCCCACACACAATATGCTGTAATAGTGCACAAAACAGTATAAAAACCCTACAGTGTTATGGCTCTAAAGTTTAATGGCTCAATAGTCCTTCACACAATATGACTTTCACCACACACACTATGATGGCTTGTATACGGTATGATGGCCCCACTTAGTATGATGGCCCTACTCAGTATGGTAGCCTCCACAACCCACACATAGTGTGATGTCCAAATAACCCTCTGTTAGGGCTAGCGGAATGCACCACGTAAATAGATGAAGTTATTGGTGCGTTCGTAGCCCGGGGTCCACCGTACAGGTGGAACCTGCTGCTAGCAAATGGCACTACAGTATATGGCGGTATAAGGGAACTCTGTTTCTTCACAGAGTCGCCAACAAAAGAAAGCACTGTGCCCTATTAGACTCACAGGAGTACACAGCTAACTGCTGAGATGATAGCAATCAGTGGTCTTGCACACACACAAACTCCTCACCAGAGGTGCCAGTATACTAGGGGCTTATTTCAGACGGGACCCTGAATACATACACACAAAACTCCTCACCGGAGGTGCCGGTATTCTAAGGGCTTATTTCAGCCGGGGCCCTAAATACATACACACAAGACCACACTGGCGCAAAGCACATAACATAGATTGATACTAGCACATGGCCGTGTGGTCATGCAAACCTTTTATAGCTGCAGCAACTTCAGGTCCCAGGAGGACCAATGGGAGGCTGCCACAGAACTTGAGCAACTTCAGGACCTTCCTAGAGGACCAATGGGAGTTGCTGCTTTACCTGAGCATGTGACTTTTGATCTCCAATGAGAGATCTTACCCTGGGCATTCTCAGAAGGGGAAAAGTCAGACTTAAGGTACCTTCACATTAAGCGACGCTGCAGCGATAGCGACAACGATGCCGATTGCTGCAGCGTTGCTGTTTGATCGCTGGAGACAGAGCTGTCACACAGACCGCTCTCCAGCGACCAACGATGCCGAGGCCCCCGGGTAACCAGGGTAAACATCGGGTTGCTAAGCGCAGGGCCGCGCTTAGTAACCCGATGTTTACCCTGGTTACCAGCGTAAAATGTAAAAAAAACAAACAGTACATACTTACATTTGCGTCCCCCGGCGTCCGCTTCCTGCACTGACTGAGCGCCGGCCCTAACAGCAGAGCGGTGACGTCACCGCTGTGCTGTACTTTCACTTTCACTTTACGGCGCTCAGTCAGTGTGGGAAGCGGACGCCGGGGGATGCGAAGGTGAGTATGTACTGTTTGTTTTTTTTACATTTTACCCTGGTTACCAGTGTAAAACATCGCTGGTATCGTTGCTTTTGGTGTCAAACACGACGATACACGCCGGTCTGACGACCAAATAAAGTTCTGAACTTTGTTCAACGACCAGCGATATCACAGCAGGATCCTGATCGCTGCTGCGTGTCAAACTAACCGATATCGCTAGCCAGGATGCTGCAACGTCACGGATCGCTAGCGATATCGTTTAGTGTGAAGGTACCTTTAGTCCCAAAGACATCTGCTCACCACTGACCAGTACTGGCTACAATGGCAGAAGCTGGAAGGGCAGCAGTAACCCTTTGCACAGTATCAGACTGAGCGAGACGCTGGGACCGATGCCTCTGCTGAGCAGGCTCCACTGTGGCAGGAGAAGAATGGGAGACCGCAGTGGAGATGACTCAAGATTCCCCCTGTGCAGAGGCGGGAACTCGACCCCTAACACCCTCAACACAACATCATGTCCCCCACACATACTGATATTAAAAAATTTAAAATACTAACCTAGTCACATTTCCACAAATCACTACTTCTGTCTGTCCTGTGTGCAGACTCAGGCTTTGTGAAGCAGGCATAATCTAGTGACTTAATTGCACTAGCTGCTCTAAGACTCAAATGCAAAGCTGAATGTTGGCACATGGCTCCCTTTTACACCACCATATTCAATAGTATCTTCATCCTAGAGGAGTGGATACCGTTAAAATTGTGATAATGGATGAGGATGGGGGACGGTGGTGTTCAGAAAAGAGTCCCTGTGACTAGGGTTGAGCGAAACGGATCGTTCATTTTCATAAGTCGCCGACTTTTGGCAAAGTCGGCGTCTCATGAAACCCGACCCGATCCCTGTGTGGGGTCGGCCATGCGGTACGCGATCTTGGCGCCAAAGTCGCGTTTCCTATGACGCGTTTAGCGCCATTTTTTCAGCCAATGAAGGAGTGTGGGCAGAGTGATGACATAGGCGTTGGGGGCGTGCACAGCTATCATCATTTTATCGCTTGTGCGCAGTAGGGATTTGCAATGTGTAACATGAGATTTTCTGTGTTGGGACGGAGGGGGGAGAGAGAGAGAGAGAAAGAAAGAAAGAAAGAAAGAAAGAAAGAAAGAAAGAAAGAAAGAAAGAAAGAATGAAAAAAAAAACCCCATTGACGTGCATAGGGTTTCGTGTTCCGGCCGATCCTCGACTTTTCGCAGTAATCGGCCGATTTCGCCCGACTCGACTTTTCAAAAAGTCGGGTTTCGCGAAACATGACTCGACCCTAAAAAAGTCAAAGTCGCTCAACCCTACCTGTGACCCATGGACCCAATAGCGGTATGCCCTTTTTTCTGTGTGTTTATTGTGTGAGAGACAGCTAGTCTCATCAAACTAAATTAAAGCCAATTGCAAATCAGATACGGAGCCTACAAATGGAAACAATGGAGAGAAATGCAGCATACAACCAATATAATGTTCAGAAATAGTTTTGCTTTATATGTACACACATAACGGGTTACTCTGAAAAGTATAGCTACATTTTAAGCAACCTACATTTAATCACCCTGCTGCAGAGCTGTGCCTGATTATAAACCAACACAGTACAGCAATGTTGAACCTTGTCACACTGCAATCACATTTGCAGTGCTGCTAGCTGTTATCCTTTGACTCTCCCCTACACTGGTTACTTGTGTGATGGAAGCTGAAGCACAATGATAGGACACATGCAGCTCAAATGTGTCGATAATGAGACAAATTTCACTTCTGTTGTACTATGAGGCCGGCGTCACACTCAGCGTAGGTAAATACGGTGCGTGATGATGATCCGCATGTAATCCATAGGCAAGGTGTGGTCACGTATTTTGCGCATGTAATGTTGCGTATGTAATCCGTATGACATCCGTAATGCGTTTTTTTCATGCAACCTGCCAAAATGGACATTTAATGGTTTTGGAGGCTGTAATTAATTTAAATAAGCCTCATCAACCCTATTTAAGGCCTCTACAACAGGTGGCACCCTCCCATATAGCCATTTTGTGGTTGTGCATCTGTTGGTGTGTTGTGCTAATGTTTGCACCATGTCTGACCTACTGCACTTTACCCCAACTCAGCGGGTTTTGTTTAACTGGGTCTTGTCGCGTTGGTTTGGCCAGTCGTACCCTGTGATTGTAGATCCGCAAAGGAGGAGAAGAAGAATGTGGGGGCATCCTCTTCTGACCCAACGCCTCACTAAAGGCCATTTTCAGAGGCTCTATACAGCTCTGCGGGCACATCCTGATAAGTTCTACCTATACTGTCAAATGACAATACCAACATTTGATATCTTGTTGGAGACAGTACATCCAGGACTCATGTATCAGGACACCAGGATGCGAAAAAGCATATCCGCAGAGGAGCGTCTTCTCCTTTTCTTACGGTATGTATTCAACATCCTCACATACCGTATGTTGATGATGTTTTCTTTTTCATGGTTGTTTGCTATCAGCTATTTTTAAATATATGTTTTCCTTAGGAGAAAACCACAAGAAAAATATCTATTTTTAATGTTCTACTTATGTACACTAGGTACAGAGCGATTATTTTCATTGATATTCCAGTTTTTTTATTAACCAACATACTTGTGCTTTATCATGTGTTCTCTAAACTATTGTTACCTCACTAATATGTTTTTTTGTGTCCTTTCAGCTTCCTGTCAACTGGCTTATCTTATGCGGGACTACACCATTTCTGGCATTGTGCGTTCCACATGTATTGAAATATGGGACAAACTCCATGAACTTGTTATGCCTGAGCCAAAAATGGCAGATTGGCTAAAAATAGCCCGTGGGTTCAAGGACACCTGTGACTTCCCACACTGCAGTGGAGCCCTGGATGGGAAACATATCAGGGTGCGTAAGCCGCCGAACTCTGGGTTCCAATTCTTCAATTATAAGCAGTTTTTTTCTGTAGTTCTGTTAGCTGTAGTTGACAGTAACTACAGGTTTATAATTGTAGACATTGGGGCCTATGGGCGAACAGGAGACTCAAGGGTCTTTAATTCGTCCATTATGGGTCGGAGGCTATGTGAAAACCAGTTAGACCTCCTACCACCACAACAACTTCCAGGCTCCAATGCTGAAGCAGTGCCATATGTTCTTGTGGGAGATGAGGCCTTCCAATTGACAAGGAATGTCATGAGGCCTTATCCCAGGCGCAACCTGGATCACCGGCGACTAGTGTTGAGCATTCCGATACCGCAAGTATCGGGTATCGGCCGATATTTGCTGTATCGGAATTCCGATACCGAGATCCGATACTTTTGTGATATCGGGAATCGGTATCGGGATCAATATTAATGTGTAAAATAAAGAATACAAATAAAAAATATTGATATACTCACCTCTCCGACGCAGCCTGGACCTTACCGATGTAACCGGCAGCTTCCGTTCCTAAGAATGAGCGCTTGAAAGACCTTAGATGACGTCGCGGCCTGTGATTGGTCGCGTTAGCGGTCACGTGACCGCCACGCGACCAATCACAGGCCGCGACGTCATCTAAGGTCTTTCAAGTGCTCATTCTTAGGAACGGAAGCTGCCGGTTACATCGGTAAGGTCCATGCTGCGTCGGAGAGTTGAGTATATCAATATATTTTTTTTTTATTCTTTATTTTACACATTAATATTGATCCCAGGGCCTGAAGGAGAGTTTCCTCTCCTTCAGACCCTGGGAACCATACAGGATACCTTCTGATACTTGGTGTCCCATTGACTTGTATTGGTATCGGGTATCGGCGATATCCGATACTTTTTGGGTATCGGCCGATACTATCCGATACCGATACTTTCAAGTATCGGACGGTATCGCTCAACACACTACCGGCAACGTGTTTTTAATTTGAGGCTTTCCAGGGCGCGTAGACTGGTGGAGTGTGCCTTTGGGATCCTGTGTGCTAATGGCGTCTCCTCCAGTCTGCCATTCAGCTGAGTGAGGCTAATATTAATGAAGTGATTAAGGCTTGTGTTGTTTTGCACAATTTTACTAGACTTCATGATTGCCTGTCAGCTGTTCTTGGTGAAGAAATGTTGCCCAATGTGAGTAGCCCTACACCACATGTTCCTCCTCCGCGCCGTCCCCTTTCTGGAATCAAAGTGAGAGATATTTTCACAAATTATTTTGTTTCTCCTCAGGGTGCGACTCCCTGGCAAGATTATGCTGTTTCTCAGTTGTGATTTTCTTTTTAAAAAAATATATTATCAACATAAAATATTTTTGTCTACAGAAACAGTACTCTGTGTGTTGTATTTCCTTAATTACCAGATGATTATGAACAGAGCATATGTGTGATGTAAGAATGATTGGTCCATAAACATCAATTGGCTTTTGACAACATTTTTTACTTACAGCAAAAGCCTTTTGTTGTTAATTTTTAACCATATTTTTTTCATATGGTTATATTTTTTTTTGGTTTGTTTTTTTTAAGCAAAAAAAAAGAACAAAGTTCAAATACACCACACAATAACCAAAAACATGGTTATGCGTAACAAAGAAAAAACACAAAACTTTGTCTTACAGATTCCTGTAAGTTGGCGCTGGTGATGGCGGCAGCTCAGGGTCCTGTTCAGGGGGCCTTTGTTGGGCCAATTGTCCTTCACCGTGGGTGGATACTGTTGGTTGCTGAGGCAAATACAGGCCTTGTTCAAATTGGGCAGTTGGGTATTGCCCATAAAGTATTTGTCTCTGGCCCTCATGCTGACCGACATATTGGCTGGACTCATACCCACCCCCAAAATGGCCATGTAGTCCAAACCCAGGTTGGGACCAGCCTAGAGCACTGGGTCTGGAAAAGTGGCCATATTGGGAAGGTTGGTTGTAGGCTGCCATTTGATATGGTGCTGGCCTTTGTGGATTTTGGGTTGGGAGGGGTTGAGGTGTAGGCATACGTGGAGGAGGTGCTTCAAATCCTGATTGACCATGCACCTGTTGAGTTATTTGACAGCGCAAGAGGTTAGTTTGTGAAAGCTGCCTTCTCTCAAGAAATTCAAAAACCTCATAGGGGTTATTTGGAGGGGTGCTTAAATCAATCAGGATTTGAATACACCCTCTCACATGTAGCCTCACATCATGGGGAAGTGGACGAAGGTACCGGGCCAGGCTTCGAGCAAAGGCCTCCTCTCCATCATCCGTGGCTGCCCTGGCCAAATAATTGAGGACCCCAGCATCCACATCCCTCCTATTGGCTTGCAGCTCTCTCCTTCTGGGGCCTCTGCATAAAGCCCCAGATGCCTGTGGGGAGGATACCAGTGGGACAGTAGGGCTGCTTCTGTGGCCATGCTCTTCCTAGCTTACAGGATCAGGTGGTGCTGCTGATGTTGATGGTGCTGCATCTTGTAAACTTGGTGCAGTCTCTTGTGATGCAGAAGCCGATGTTCCAGGAAGGATGGAGGATATGGAATCCAAAGATGGGCCTGCCACCTCTTCGTCAACAGCAACTGGATCTATCACAACCTCTGAGTCCGACCCGATCTCCCTCTCAGTGAGGTTGGATTGAGTTCTGTTATGATAAAAATTAAAATAAGACACCAAATAAATATTTGAGCCATTTTCTAACAAGTTTATTATACATGTGTGACCTCGTCTCTCGGTAATTCCCTACACACAACCTCAGATCCTCACAAGATCTCCTTCTGTACTCCCCTCTTATCTCCTCGTCCCACAATCGTATACAAGATTTATCTTGTGTATCACCCCTACTGTGGAAACCACTACCACAACACATCAGACACTCGCCTACCATTGCAAGCTTCTAAAAGAGCATGAAGACCCACCTCTTCCAACAAGCATATAACCTGCAGTAACCATCGATCGACCAAACCACTGCATGACCAGCTCTACCCTCGCCTACTGTATTCTCACCCATCCCTTGTTGTAGCTTGTGAGGCTTTGCGGGCAGGGTCCTCTCTCCTCCTGTACCAGTTTTGATACTTTTTTTATTTTTTGCAATATTTTTTTAATATCTTTACCCCTCCTTACATGTAAAGCGCCATGGAATAAATGGCGCTAGAACAAGAAAAAATAATATTAATACTAATATTAAAAAAAAAAAAAATTGTGTTGTGTTGTTTTTACTTACTGTCTTAGATCCACACTGGCATACAAAAAGGTAAGTCGATCGTAGTATATGTACTTCCTTTTTTTGGGTGGTGCTGCTGACTCACTTCTTACCCGCTGCTGCCTTTCCCGCCGGTACTGGTCCCTGATGCTGCGCCATCGTGTCATAACATCATCCACTGCAATGACATGGTTACAAATAATGTTTAAGCTCATTCTGCACATTGGTTATAACAGTTGGCATTGATAGATCATATTTGAACGATGAGAATAAAATGCCTTCTTAAATGATTTGCATAAAGTTACAATTGCTTAAAAAAAAACATTATACACAAGAAAAAGAAACAACATAAGGACAGGGTCCACTCCCCTCTGTACCAGTTTGGCCTAAACAAAAATAGTACCCAACGCAACATCTATATTAGCCATGTACGTAAACCCTTTCTCATGTTAATCATCTTTGATTTTTGCAAAAAATGGAAAAATATACCATACTAAGGCCAAAAATATTCTTCCTGCAATCATGTAGGTAAACCATTTTTCAAGCTTAATTTATGTCACAACATGAGTGTACTTACAAAGTTGTGTCTGCTCCGCACGTGGCCGTTGGGCATAATCTGGGAATATGATCCCACAGATGGTCCTCCAAGCTGCCTCTTTCCTGGCCCAGTTGGTCCCAGATCTCAGGGCGTTCTTGGACCAGGATGATGAACATATCCACTTTAATTATGCTGGCCATGCTGCTTGGAACTCCGTGGAGGCGAGCACCAGACTTCTGGGATGTCTGTGTGGCTTTTTCAGCTAATTAGCATGTCTGAGCTTCCTGATTGAGGGCTTGGCACAATTCCTGGCACCTGGAGATGTCTGGTGATGTCTGGCGTATTTCTCGCAAGTCACACTGCTGGTCTGTGTGTAATCCGTATTTTTTGCGCCCACATAGACTTTCATTGGTGAATTTTTTGTGCAATACGCTGACAAATGCAGCATGCTGCGATTTTCTACGGCCGTACAAGACCGTATAATACGGATCCGTAAAATACGACAGATAGGAGCTGGGCCATAGAGAATCATTGTACCGTATGCAATCAGTATTTTCTGCGCCTCTCATACGTCCGTAAAACACGCCAGTGTGACACACATGTGATACCTCCATGCATTTAAAATAAGTCCTGTAGGCAGATTCTTATTCAGTTCATTTGCATATAAGAAAGCATGAATTTCTCTTGAATAAGACTTTGGATCGCAGATATCAAAGTATTATTCAACTTTCTATGTCCTGCATTCCTATATAGACGGCTTAGGAGTGTTGATCCTATTGACAGATTTTTTTTTAAAGAGTGCCACGTAGGAATAAGGTACACAGAATTCATTAAGAGATGCATGACACTGAATTAATTTGACACATCTTATTAGTGGCGAGTGTCTCCATTGTGCCTCATCCGAAATGTTACTCATGTCAGGGACCGGAATAACATTTCTTGTGTACAAAATGTAGGCACTTGGTTGAATTTGATAAGTAACCATATAAACATGCCATCCCACCCCTCCTCCACAGCTCTGCTCATTTTGTCAACGCTGGAGAAAATACATTTAGAAATTGCCCCCATAATGTCTTCCTTAAGTGTTTAATCTAGTGTTTGACAATTTTTACTTTATATAAACTGATCTAGGTTTACATTTTTTTCACCCACAACTTAAATTATTACTGATAATGAATGAAATAAGATTTAACCACATAATGGAACTTAAGTGTATATATCTCTACTCGTCTTCTTGCTAATGCCTTTGATAGAAAATGGCATATATAAAAAGCCTGTGTTATCAACTGTTTATGAACCATTAAAACATTATGCTTCTAGAGATCTTTGCCAAATTTTTATCACAGGTGACCACACCATTATTTCTTAAACCCTAATTGGCTTTGTTGATAACAGCGTCCTGTTCTTTTCAGATTGTATAGAAGTTGAGGAACCAACCTGCAGCAGAAAAGGCTCAATTCCCAATAAAGAGAGGGTAGTGGTATGATGATCATGAAGTGTTAACCGACAAGAACTAGTTCTTTAGTTATTATTGTAACAGTTTTAGACTGTACTTTGATAAATATATATCTACTATATAATTGTCTAAGGGTCACTTCCGTCTTTCTGTCTGTCCTTCTGTCTGTCTGTCTGTCTTTCTGTCTGTCACAGATGTTCATTGGTCGCGGCCTCTGTCTGTCATGGAATCCAAGTCTCTGATTGGTCTCACCAGCTGCCTGCCATGGCTGCCGCGACCAATCAGTGACGGCCACAGTCCGATTAGTCCCTCCCTACTCCCCTGCAGTCAGTGCCCGGCGCCCGCTCCATACTCCCCGCAGTCACCGCTCACACAGGGTTAATGCCAGCGGTAATGGACCGCGTTATGCCGCGGGTAACTCACTCCGTTACCGCCGCTATTAACCCTGTGTGACCAAGATTTTACTATTGATGCTGCCTATGCAGCGTCAATAGTAAAACATCTAATGTTAAAAATAATGTAAAAAAAATTAAAAATCAT
Source organism: Ranitomeya variabilis (assembly GCF_051348905.1). Taxonomy (NCBI): domain Eukaryota; kingdom Metazoa; phylum Chordata; class Amphibia; order Anura; family Dendrobatidae; genus Ranitomeya; species Ranitomeya variabilis. The sequence goes on from NC_135233.1 coordinate 809,240,812, forward strand.
TATATACTCACCTACGCCGCCTTTCCCCGCTCCTCGCGATGCTCCGGTGACCGCTCCATGCAAGCAGCAGGTTCCGGTGGCAAGGATCTTCCATGACGAGAAGGACCTTCCATGACATCACGGTCATGTGACCGCGACATCATCACAGGTCCTGCGCGCCTGCGTGAGAAGGACCTGCCATGACGTCATGGTCATGTGACCACGACGTCATCACACCCTGGGACCGGAAGCTGCTGCCTGCACCGCACACAGGCGACAGAACTACAAGGGGCCCTCGGAAGGTGAGTATATGTTTATTTTTTATTTTTTAACCTGTGACATACGTGGCTGGGCAATATACTACGCAGCTGGGCAATATACTACGTGGCTCTGTGCTGGATACTACGTCGCTGTGCAATATACTACGAGGCTCTGTGCTGTATACTACTTCACTGGGCAATATACTACGTGGCTCTGTGCTGTATACTACGTCGCTGTGCAATATACTACGTGGCTCTGTGCTGTATACTACGTCGCTGTGCAATATACTACGTGGCTCTGTGCTGTATACTACGTCGCTGTGCAATACACTACGTGGCTCTTTGCTGTATACTACGTCACTGGGCAATATACTACGTAACTGGGCAATATACTACGTGGCTGGGAAATATACTATGAGGCTGGGCAATATACTACATGGGCTGTGCAATATACTACGTGGACATGCATATTCTAGAATACCCGATGCATTAGAATCGGGCCACCATCTAGTATATATATATATATACACTCACCGGCCACTTTATTAGGTACACCATGCTAGTAACGGGTTGGACCCCCTTTTGCCTTCAGAACTGCCTCAATTCTTCGTGGCATAGATTCAACAAGGTGCTGGAAGCATTCCTCAGAGATTTTGGTCCATATTGACATGATGGCATCACACAGTTGCCGCAGATTTGTCGGCTGCACATCCCAAAGATGCTCCATACAAGGCAGGATGGATCCATGCTTTCATGTTGTTTACGCCAAATTCTGACCCTACCATCCGAATGTCGCAGCAGAAATCGAGACTCATCAGACCAAGCAACGTTTTTCCAATCTTCTACTGTCCAATTTCGATGAGCTTGTACAAATTGTAGCCTCAGTTTCCTGTTCTTAGCTGAAAGGAGTGGTACCCAGTGTGGTCTTCTGCTGCTGTAGCCCATCTGCCTCAAAGTTCGACGCACTGTGCGTTCAGAGATGCTCTTAGGCCTACCTTGGTTGTAACGGGTGGCGATTTGAGTCACTGTTGCCTTTCTATCAGCTCGAACCAGTCTGCCCATTCTCCTCTGACCTCTGGCATCAACAAGGCATTTCCGCCCACAGAACTGCCGCTCACTGGATTTTTTTTCTTTTTCGGACCATTCTCTGTAAACCCTAGAGATGGTTGTGCGTGAAAATCCCAGTAGATCAGCAGTTTCTGAATACTCAGACCAGCCCTTCTGGCACCAGCAACCATGCCACGTTCAAAGGCACTCAAATCACCTTTCTTCCCCATACTGATGCTCGGTTTGAACTGCAGGAGATTGTCTTGACCATGTCTACATGCCTAAATGCACTGAGTTGCCGCCATGTGATTGGCTGATTAGAAATTAAGTGTTAACAAGAAGTTGGACAGGTGTACCTAATAAAGTGGCCGGTGAGTGTATATATATATATGCTAAAGATGATCTAATTCATTCCCAGCAGATCGACTTTGAGTCAAATTTCATGAATATCATGGTATATTTTAATAATTTATGACTCGCCATAAAAAGTCTGGTGCCTTTTCACACATTGCTGAAGATTGCATCAGCCAAAGAGTGAGCTCAAATTATGTCAGGCACAACCGACACCAAAATGCCGTGCAGTTAGTTTAATACATGGTATTTCACAGTCAATCAGGTGTCACTATCAAAGCCACAATAAAAGATGAGGCATGGAAAGCAGTGGCCATTTTAAGGTTGTAAAATAGAGGGATAGGAAATCATGGTACACAGTTTATCATTAAAAAGGCATAAATCAAAGTGTGGTGTACTACTGCAGAAACATAGAAAATGGGAGTCGTAATCCCAGTCTATGAATATAATACATAGATTCAATTGATGGGGGAAATACATCTAGCAGAGAAGCAGGACCTGCAAAGTCAGTAAGACTGTGAACTGATTGATATGTGATACAGTGCTACAGAACATTTTAGGCTATGTTCACATAGTTCAGTGGCTTTATTGGGGCTTATATCCAAGCCACCACAAAACGGGATTTAGGTGTATATGCTCTATCTTACATCACTTTCAGCTATATATGTCTAGTTGAGGTAGGCAGCAAGGAGTAGTAAACTATGCCTTGCCCCAGCCTCAAATAGGTTTCTTCAGCCAAAAATGATGTGTGACAGAATTCCAGGTTTCTAAATGAAGGGATAGTATATGGGTGACTTGATAAAAAGCAATTGTAATTGTTTAGTCATCTTGAAAATAGCAAATCTGTTGTGGATCCCCAAAAAAGGAGAATCTATTTACTCATGGTAATGTGATAAAGGATAATTTTTTTGGAGCATTGTATGACAGCTATTGTTTCTTCATTTACCAAAGAACAAAGCTGTTGATTAACCCCATACAAGGAAACTTTTTCCGTTTACACTGCCTCTGTATACACACCAGCAAGCCAGACATCTGACCCCTTCCTTCCAAAAATGCAAAATATTTCTACAGTTTTTATAGTTTAAGTAGCCTAAATTGTTACTACAGCTTTGCTAAATGGGTTGTTGGTTACCATCCAATTTATCCTAGCCAGATATATTGAGGCCACTTGGACATTACTAAGACTGTGGTACAGAGTTCAAAAGGAGATCAATATAATGCATGGACATTTTCCAGGCATTGTGATTTGCAGCTAATGTGTTTGCTGCAAATGTAATAGTTTTTTAGAAAATTTGGTGGAGATCAGGTCCAAATCGATAAGTCTGTAATCACTCTCTGTGACTGCGGATTTATGAATCCCCCTGCGCATGCACTGTGCACTGTAGGGATTCATCGGTTTCTGAGCCGGATCAGGATGGTATGTATATTTTATACATACTCCAGGCCAGAGCCCATCCATTTTGGGCAGCCTCACTCCAAACACTTGTATAGAACTAAGCCATGCCCTCTATTGGCCATGACCACTGGATGACCACGTCACTAGTTGGGATGTGGCCTCACCTAACACAAATGTATGGAGTGAGGCTGCTCCCACAACCACAGTTGCGTGTGCTGGGGGGATTCATATGTCTGCAGTCATACAGAGTGACTGCAGACTTATTGATTTGGACAAGACAGCCCATTCAATGTGTGTAATTTTGATTTATGAAATAAAAATGTTAACATGATGGTTACTCTTTAAATCTCCTTAAGTTAGTGGGATAATACATGCCTGTATAAGATACAGTATACCTGGAGGCTTCAATAATGTACCATAATGGAATAAAACTGATATTATTGAGTTTTTCCTGGATGAGTAAGCAACATATTAAGCATATAAAGCACAGCAAATATGATTTATGCATGCATGTAATTCTATATTCCACTATGTCTTTATGATGGCAGGATAGTTGTTGATATTAGTGTAGAAAAAAATTACACATCCATACACAAAGAAAGTGTGAGACTGATCAATTCTTTATGTGTAATATGACATGGTTGATCTGCAAGTGTGATAATTGACAAAGTCGGTTTCAGCAACAGTTCACACAGTGAATGGCATGTATGTACGATCACAGCATGAAGCTGAAGCTGTTTCACAATATTTTCTTGGAGAGGGGCTGGACTAATGATGTGAAGGGCCACATTACATCAATTCACCTACATGGATTTCTTTAGACCTCAGATGGAATGCAAAATGTCCACTGAGAAAATCATGTGGGATTTTTCATGGGCTCCATCAAATCTCCTGAGGAGCCTTTTCACTAATGTAGGGGAAACACTTCAAGTGAGGTATAATAATTTGGATACATGTTTATAATAGTGATGAGTGAGCGTGTTCCTCACTACTCGGTAGTAGTGATGAGCGATACCTTCCGATACTCAAAGGTATCGGTATCGGATGGTATCGGCCGATATCCAAAAAATATCGGATATCGCCGATACCGATACCGATACCCGATACCAATGCAAGTCAATGGGACACAAGTATCGGAAGGTATCCTGGATTGTTCCCAGGGTCTGAAGGAGAGGAAACTCTGCTTCAGGCCCTGGGATCCATATTCATGTAAAAAATAAAGAATTAAAATGAAAAATATGGATATACTCACCCGTCCGGCGGCCCCTGGACCTTACCGATGTAACCGGCAGCCTCCGTTCCTAAGAATGAGGAGTTTAGGACCTGCGATGACGTCGCGGCTTGTGATTGGTCGCGTGAGCGGTCACGCGACCAATCACAAGCTGCGACGCTAAGGTCCAGGGGCCGCCGGACGGGTGAGTATATCCATATTTTTTATTTTAATTCTTTATTTTTTACATGAATATGGATCCCAGGGCCTGAAGGAGAGTCTCATCTCCTCCAGACCCTGGGAACCATACACTGGGAACTTCCGATTCTGATTTCCGATATCACAAAAATATCGGAACTCGGTATTGGAATTCCGATACAGCAAATATCGGCCGATACCCGATACTTGCGGTATCGGAATGCTCAACACTACTCGGTAGTCGTCACTATTCAGTACTAACTCGAGCATCTGTGTGCTCCGGTTTGTTACTCGGCGAGCATTTTTTAATTCTTCTGTGAGAGCTCGAGTCCCTGCCCCACATGTTTCGACAACCAATGAACATGTGGGGACTGCCTGCCAGTCGCTGTAATGCTGTAGCCATCTTGGTTGTGGCATTACTGTGATTGGTTAGCCGCATAGCATCATCAGATCTATATTAGACCTGTTACGCCATGCTCTGTGCACTGTACCTGGACACAGGCAGCACAAGGAGAGATGCTGGTGAGACAGGAACAAAATTGTAGCTGCGTATTAGCCAGGATTCAACCACATTTACAGTTCTGTGAAGCAGAAAAACAATCCTTCTTAGGGCTAATTGTAATCAATATTAATATAAAAAGCATGCAGCCAGATTTGGTTGGATTTCAATAGCATTGCTATATTTATATTGCAGTATGATACGTCCGTCTGAGGTGTACAAATTTGCCTGGCATTGTAATACAGTCTTTTTTTTGAGCTGTGAAATTTTATACCGCATTTAGCATACAGTTGGGCCTATAAAAACCCAAATAAAGAAATTGTTTTTTAAAAAAATCACATTGCTATACTTATATTGCAGTCTGATACGTCCATCTGAGGTGTGCAAATTTGCCTGGCATTGTAATACAGCCTTTTTCTATTTGTGAAATATTATACACCATGTTGGGTGCTACAGCTGGGCCTCAAAACCCTCAAAAAAACAAGTTTGTTAAAAAAAATCTAATTGTTACATTTACACTGCAGTCTCATGCGTCCATCATTGGTGTGCAAATTTGTCTGCCATTTTAATAGTCATTTTTTTGAGCTGCGACATTGTATACAGCATTTATCGTGCTAGAGTAGGCCTCAAAAGCCCCCTAAAAAAACTTTGTTAAAAAAATTGCATTTCTATGTTGATATTGCAGTCTTATTCATCCATCTGAAGTTGGCACATTTTGCTGGCATTGTATTACTGTCTGCAACATTTTCTGAACAGGAATATGTCAAACTTAATTTAAAATGGGCAAGGTGCGTGATAAGGGATGGGGAAGAGGACGTGATGCTGATGGTGAGCACAGAGGCCGAAGACATGGGAAACTGTGCCTGCCGCAGAAGCACAACAAACACACACATCACGATCTAGCTTCCTGTCCCACTTTATAAGGGGGTGCGGAACATCCCTTTTGTAGCCAGATCAGTGTGAAAAGGTTGTAGAATGGATAGCAGATAATGCTTCCAGTCACTTTGCCAGCATCACCCTGTCTACTACAGGGCCCAGTCTCAGTAGCTGTGATTCTGGACCACATAATCTTCACCCTGATCTTCCTTCCTCCCACTATGCTGAATGCCTGGAGACAAGTGATCCAACACTTGGACCCTCCAAAGAGCTGTTCACATTTCCATTTATAGATTCTGGCCTCTCGCCCTTCCTGTTTCAATTGGGACATGAGATCACATTTAACGATGCTCAAATATTTGAGCAGCCACGCTCACAAGAAGGCAATGGTAGGAAGATGCAATTACTGTAGCAAGAGCTGTATAATGATGAGACACAATTACCAGCAAGTGGGGTGTTATGTCAGCAAGTCAGTAAGAGGACCAGGCAGCGGAAGTTGAAGACGAGTTGGTGGGCGATGAAGTCACTGACCCAACCTGGGAAGGTGACATGAAGAGTGAGGACAGCAGTGCACAGGGGTAAGAATCTGCAGTACCACAGCAGGCAGGAAGAGGCAATGGGGTAGCCAGAGACAGAAGGTGAGCAACTGGTCCCCAGAGCACCAACACGGGTGAAGTTGCCAAGCCAAAGCTTAGGTGTTCACGAGTCTGGCGCTTTCTGAAAGACAGTCCAGTTAACCTTAAAAAGGCCATTTGCAACATCTGCCATGCCAGCATCAGCAGGGGCAGAAAAACTATCAGCCTGACCACCACCAGCATGCCCAGACACATGCAAGCAAAGCAAGCAACTACTTGGGATGAACGCCAGGGTCTAGAAGCAGTGTCTGCAGGTGACACCACTGCCTCTTCCCCTTTTTCTTCGGGCACACCAATACCCTTTCCATGACATAGGCAAAGATGTCTCCTACCCTGCACCTGTCATTGCACACTTGCAACCACCATCAGCAACCATGTCCTTGTCTCAGTTCAGCATTCAGTTGTCTCTACCCCAGTCCTTGGAATGCAAGTGTAAATAAGCAGCCACCCTCCCACAGCCTACTATGCCAAACGGCCACATATCCAGATTGCTTGTCCTGAAAATGTTGCTGTTTAGGCTTGTGGAGACAGAACCTTTCTGCATCCTCATGGCGGTGGCTGTCCCTGGCACTCGTCGTGACTATTTCTCTAGGTGTGCCGTCCCCAACTTACACAAGCAGCTGTCACATAACATCAGCCATGCCGTGACCAATGCTGTGACTGGGAAGGTCAACTTAACCATGGTTACCTAGACAAGTGCTTATGGCCATTTCTCTGATGGCACACTGGGTGAATATTGTGGAACATGAGACCCAGTCGGACCTTGTGTTTGAATACGTGCTATTGACACTGAGGATTGCAGGCCCTGGTTCGATCAGGGTTGTTCCCACCTTCTACAGCAGTTCCTCCACCTCTTCCTCCTCACCCTCCATCTCACAAGCATCAGCATCAGTAAGCTGGAAGCATTGCAGCACTGCCTTGGCCAAGTGGAAATAAGCTGTTCTGAAGCTAATCTGCTTAGCTGACTGTCATAATTCACTATGGGATTTGTGGCAGTTCTGGTTCTGCTATAATTTAAATGTTTTTCGCTTTTGGTCCAGCAAGAGTTAATGTCAGTTTCTTGCTCGCAGCTTTTTTTAGGATGGTGAGCTGATGTTGGTTTGTAACCACTTCCACCTTCCTTTAAATAGTCACATAACCCATCAGCTGATCGTTGGTGATTCTATACAGACCAGCTTGGAGTGAGAAGCTCTCTTGTGGCAGTGGTTTTGCTGCTGTTGTTGGAGTTCGGATTCCTGGTGCCATTTTCTGTGCTACTTTGGAGCTTAGCATGAGAGCCTGAAGCTGAATATTTATTCATTTATCTTTCTCTGTCCCAGGTTTGTCACTTCTGTGTTTTTACCATCTGCATTGGTGAGGATAGCATCCTTTGTTGACCAGTGCACTAGCCAGGGTACATTCAGGTGACATTCAGGGACTAGGCACGTGATAGGGGAAAGACCTGCATAGTGCATTAGGGGAGCTTTTTGACAGGACAGGTTTTTGTCTGGAGGTGTCCCATCCCTCGCTCCCTACTGTTAGGGCCTTTGACTTCCTTTTCCATCCTGTTGTATATGTATGCTTTGTCGTCCGCCAGACTTATCAGTATCCGAGCATGACAGTGACAAACCGCACACCACTGCAGAGTAGTTGAAAGGTTTAACAGACCAGACTGATCTGTGGCTATCACCCCAGACTTGTATAACAATGACCGTAATCTGGTGGCAGCACTGAAGCTTGGTAACGTCGCACAGGTACCATGCCTGACTCACGTGCTCAACTTAGTGGTTCAGCGGTTTCTCAAATCCTACCCAGATCTGCCTGAGCTACTTGTGAAAGAATGCTGCAAGTGTGCTCATTTCCGCAAGTCGGCTAAAGCTGCCACCGCCCTGTCTGCTGCAGCAGTTTTGCAACCTTCAGCTCAGCGACTGGTGTGTAATGTCACCACGCATTGGAACTCAACATTACATATATTGGCAAGGCATTGTGAGCACATGAGTGAAGTAATTGAATACCAGCTACACCATGCACATCAGTATTCCAGTCAGCCTCCGCACATAAGAGCTGATGAGAGAGCATGAATGTCTGACATCTGAGTCGTTCTCCAAAACTTTGAGGACTCAACCAAAATGGTGAGCAGTGATAATGCCATAATCAGCATTATCATCCTGCTTATTTGTCTACTGAAACGCTCGCTACTCACCGTTAAAGAGGAGGCTTTTGCAGATGGAGCAAGTTGAGATGGAGCAAGAAACTATACTACAATCCCAACCTCACATCATCTTCTCAATGCATATTGAGTGAGAATGAGAAAGAGGAGGAACAGGAGCTGTGCTACAGATGGTAGTATCCACACCACCCTCATCCCATCTGTTCAGTGTAGATTGCCTGAAGACGAGGAGGAGAGAGAGAACGAGGAGAAGGTCAAGGAGGGGGACAAGAAGGACAACATGAACAGTCGACCTCTCGATTGGGACAGGGAAGTCTTGGCTATTGGCAGTCTGGCACACATAGCTGAGTTTATATTTTGCTGCCATTATCATAACCTTCACATTGTAAGCATTTTGGCCTACACTAGTTACTGGTTGGTCACCCTTCTAGACCCATGCTACAAAGAGAACTTTACATCTCTCCATCCCATGGCAGAAAGCTCCAATAAAATAATAAAATGTTGCAGTACCAGAAGGCCCTAGTTGAAAAATAATTTTAAAAATTCATATATGACATTACTTGTGGCAGAGTTCACAGTTCCTTGGACAACCAAAGAATGGAGATTAGGGAGAAACACCATATGCAGCAGAGGTAGGGGAACACTCTCAAAGGTTTAGGACAGTTTTCTCAGATCCCCCAGTGCCCAGGCCCTCATGTGCAGGGTACTCTGACAAGGAGAGAAAAGTTTTGGAACATGCTGAATAAGTACTTTGCTGACCATACCAGCATCCTCCGTTATTCCTCTGTGCCTTACAACTATCGAGTATCCAAGTTAGACATGTGTCATGAACTGCCTTTCTACGCCTTGGAGGTCTTGGCCTGCCCTGCCGCTAGCGTTTTGTCAGAACAGGTTTTTAGTGCTTCAGGGGGTATTATAACTGACAAGTGCATCCAGCTGTCAACTGAAAATGCTGACAGGCTGATTCTTAACAAAATGAACAAGGGATGGATTGGGCCAGACTTCTGTACACCACCGGATGATAGCAGCGAAACACTAACTCAAATACAGTGTTTGTTTATTTTCTGGTCTATTTGCATGCACTCATTCCCGCCCAAACATGGGTATATGCACCAGGATTTCATCTTTTTTATGTCATCCTCCTCCTGCTCCTCCACCACCATATCAACAGGGTGATCACTCTACCCTCGCTATCAATTTATTAAGGGTGTTTATGATGCTCATATTAACAATTTTTAGAGTCCTACCTAGAACATTCTTTTATATATATATATTTACCCCCTAGGGGGTAAATGTTTTTCAGCCCATGCACTTGGGCATGGCCAGTCTAGGATACCCAATCCCTTTTTTTTAAACAATATCTTTATATAATTTTTTAAAGAATAACAACATCCAAATGTTTACAGAGCACAAATAAACTAATCAGAATGTACATTATAAGAGAATACCATAACATACAGGACTAAATAATACATTGAAAAATATCCAAACCACCAGGAAAATATACCACAGTCAGAGCTTAGTTATATTTTCAGGATGATCTATCCAAGCCCTCCAATTTATAATAAATGTAGGCATCTTATTATTTTTATATGCTACCATTTTTTTTTAAATTCATAATTTCTGTTTATTGAATTATTTCTTCCATTGTGGGTATCCCAGGGGATTTCCAATATTTAGTGATCGCAATTTTCACTGATAACAGAAAATGAGCAGTAAGTATTCTATAAGTAGAATCAATAGAATTAATTCTCAATAAGAGCAGCCCTAAAGATGGCAAAGGTTGCACTGTACAGTGAATTAATGATGAAATTAGTTTGAAGACCACCTTCCAGATGGGGGCTATTAGCAGGCAGGTTCAAAGAATATGGATGAGAGAACCTTTAGAGCCACAATTACGCCAGCATGATTGCGAGGATGATAAAAACAGCACATGTAATCTCGCTGGTGTGTAATACCATCTCAACACAGTTTCCATATATGATTTGAAATAGAAAGCACATGTAAATCTGTGAGTGGCTAATGCTAATTAGCTGGACCATTCATTAATTGGAAATGTTTCGCTTAAATCCTTTTCCCATATTAAAAAGGGGGTTGACTTAATAAAGACTTGTTTTGTGTCCAATAAATTATATATAGGTTTCAGACCACTTGAAGTAGAAGTCGCTTTAGATAAGGCTGATATTAGACCTGAATTCACCTTTATCACATGAAATGACAACTTCTTTAGTGCATGTCTTATGCGTAGATATTTATATAACTCACTATTAGGGATCCTGAAACAAGAGTGTATGGACTCAAAAGTATGGAGAGTATATACAGTACAATGCCCCTTTTTTCCCATTCTTGGATATTTAGATCTGCTATTAGGATTTCTAGAGTTTCCAATGGATCTATGGACAAAATGTAAGTGGAAGCAGCAGTTTGAACAGCTCTGCAGACTCACCTATCTGTGGTTACCTACAGTTAGTTGGGCTGTTGTTGAGTTGTGACGCGGGGTAAGCAAGGGTAATTGGGGTGAAACCTCTGTGGACTGTGCGGTGTGTGATGTTGATGTGGAGGAATAGGAGGAGAGACCACTTGAAGCTGCGCAGATAGCAACAAGATAGCACTATTAGCAACCAAAAATTTGATTTTTTTACTCTGCACCAGCTATGCACACAGCAGATTTTAATCGACACAAAATGACAAGGTGAAATATGGCGTGCAGAATCACGTTAGTAACTGAAGAAAGTATTTTTTTTGTGTGGATTGAGCCTGTATAACATAGAAGATATGCTTCAAACAATTTAAAAGTGAAAATCTCCCCTATGGTATCACATTAGTAACAGAAGAAAGTATTTATTTAAAGAGGATAAGGCCTGTACAACATAGAAGATATGCTCCAAACAATTTCAAACTGAGATCTCCCCTACTGTATCACATTAGTAACAGAATAAAGTATTTTTTTTTTATTGTGGATAAGGTTTGTTTAAAATGGAATATATGCTCCAAACAATTTCAAAGTGAGATCTCCCCTACTATATCAAGTTAGTAACACAATATTTTTTTTTTACTGTGGATGAGGCCTGTAAGCAATAGAATCTATGCTCCAAACAATTTTAAACTTATATCTAGCCTGCTGTATCATGTTTGCCACAGAAAAAAAAATATTTTTTTACTCTGCATGAGCTCTGCACACAGTTGAATTTCACCGCAACAAAATGAGAATGTGGGCTATGGAGTGCTGTATCACATTTGTAACAAAAAAAAATAGTTTTTTTACTCTGCAACAGCTCTGCACACACAGGAACTTCACAGCCGCTAAATGACAAGGTGAGATATGGCATACTGAATCACATTAGCAACTGAAAAAAATTGATTTTGAAAGGTCTACTCGTGCATGGAGCACAATAGAAGCAGTACGCAACAAACTTCTATGAAATATGCCCTGCTGTCTTTGTCTGTGGCACTCACTAATAACACAAGAAAAAAATCTGCTGGAAGGTCGAATTCATAGCCACACAGAACACTAGCTATCTAAACTATCTGACTTATAAACAGCTGCCTAGCTATCTTGTAAAATCTATCAATACCCAGTAGAAAGTATCCTTTCTTCGCTGTTATACCGACAAAATGGCAGTAAAACAATATGTCTGCTCTTTATATGGAGAGGGACATGTGATTTCAGGAGCCAATAGCACAAGCCATTGTGTCTGGACATTGTGAATGTTTCCTGTGCCCTGATTGAATAGCTGTAACGTGCATACATAAAGTTAGAAAAAAATTCTCCCCACCCCTTCCCCTTATCAAACATATGCCCCCCGCTCATCATACACCACGACTATCCTAGCCAAAGTGCTAAAATTACTTTAGTGGCAATACAAATATTCTCCCACAATTTTACCTAATGTTACCAACTTTTTTTTGCTTGTGTTTCCCATCACGAATCTGAATGTGCCATATTCGTGCCGAATTTATGTGTCGTCATCATTTTCAAAACATATTCACTCATCTCTAGTTAGGACTTTGATATATTTAAAGGGAGAATTTGGGACTTGATTTCATTAATTTTAAAAAATGACGTTTCCAAAAAGTTAAATAGTTTTTAGAGCTTCCTCAACAGATGTTTATGGTTCAACCAATGTCAGTAACACATCTTCTGAATACCGTGAAATACAATGCGACCCATGTACCTCTACATCTCTAATCTTAGCATTTTACCTGGTAGCCTGTGCAAGTGGCTCTATTTTCTATAGAATTCATCAGACATGGTTCCATTAATGATCTCGGAAGGTATTGAATAAAGGGTTCTAATGATGTGAGTAATTGGACTATAAACCCCAACTTATTTAACACTGAGAAGACAAACTGTTAGAATCTATTTCGTTTTGACCCTCCTCCATCTTGTTGTGGTTTTCAAGCTGCTGGTCTTTTTACTCTGGTGCAGGGTTTGTCCTAGGTCAAGTGATTGCATCACCCTTTATTACCCAGCACCTGCCTCCCAGTCCTTGCTGGACAACAGTGTTAATCCGCTATTGTTCTGGCTTGGTGCCTTGTTAGGTTTCTGTGTTTTATATTGTGCAGTTTGGGATCTCTAGTTCTGCCAGTTTTGTTTTTGGTTTTCCTTTTGTTTCTGCGGCTGCCTCTATTTTCCTACTAGGAGGTTACCTGTTTTTGCTCCCAGTCCCTAGATCTTTCAGGGACCCACTTTCCCCCTACCTGTAGGTCATTTGAGTCTAGCCTAGGAAACGTTGGTGGGTCTATTCACAAGGAATAGGTCGCCCACTCCATCGTACGGTTTCAGCCTAGTCCTAGTACAGCGTCAGCTTTTCCCCCTTCTACCCTAGTCCTGTGATGCAGATCCGTAACACAAATGACCAGTGGACTCTGTCAAGAGCCTTCTTAGCATCCAGAGTAACCAGCACTACCAGAGCCTTACGTTTATTCATTATATCATTCAGGTCTATGGCTCTCCTGCTTGTCTCCCCTTTTCAAAACCTGTTTGAGCTATTGAAATTAAAGTTGGAAGAATGGAAGCTAAGCTTAATGCTAAACATTTAGAGTAGATCTTAAGATAGCTGTTTTGTAGCGACATTGGTCGAAAATTTTGTAGGGTTTCATGGGTTGTTCCAGGCTTTGGTAATTAATAATGGTGGCCGAGAGCATCTCCTTTGGGAATGAGCTCTGGGACATTGCATGTTGTAGTGTCTTAGTTAGGAATGGGGCCAACTGGTCTGTGAAAACTTTGTAGTACATATTTGAGAAACCGTCTGGACCTTGTGCTTTATGCAATGGTAATGATTGGATGATTTTCTTAATCTCTACGCTATTGAGGGGAGCATTCAGTGCATCTAGTTGATCTTGAGTCAAGGAAGGAAAATGTAGTTTAGATAAAAAAAGGCTTTATATCTACTAGGTCTGGTATTATATGATTGCGGTCTGATGATAAATTATAATGCGAAGAGGAGTAATCTTTAAAATTGTTTGCTATGTCTATGGGACTATATATTTTCGGATGATTTGGGCCATTTATAAGATAATTGATTTTAGCTTTAGATTCTGGGGATTTTAATCTATTTGCTAATAGTTTCCCAGCTTTATTATCTTGAGAGTAATAATGTGCTTTCATGTTTTAGAGATGCTTTTCATATTTGTATAAAAGACAATCCCTCATTTGTATCCAGAGATCGATAATCTTACTGGCTCGCTCCTTATTAAAGGAACATTTGTTTCATTTTTCTAAACTCCGTAGTTCTGACATAATTTCATTAAATCGTTTTTCCATTTCTTTTCTACTCCTATGGCCTTGTGTGAATTACAAATGGACAACAGATTGTCTACTGAGGTAACATTTATTGGAAAGAATTCTTGCATGTTATTTCAGAGATATTCTACATATTTAGAGTTAGGCCTCACAGGTTATAAACCAAGCCACAGAATGTACCTGCTGAGATTGTTTCAGGTTGCTAGGTGATGCACTGTTGGGCAGTGGCGTCATTTTTCGTCACTTCCCCAGCTGCGCATTATGTAAAAACATTCTCCTATGTATACTGAATTGCAAGGGGTAGCCTAGCAACGCGGCACACTATTTATGTCACCATTGATTACTGTGTTACTTCCGCAGCTGCGCATTTATTGTACCTGCTGAGTTTGTTTCAGGTTGCTAGGCAATGCAGCGTTGGGCAGTGGCGTCTTCTTTCGTCACTTCCGCAGCTGCGCACCATGTAAAAACATTTTCTTATGTATATTGTATTGTGGGAGGTAGCCTAGTAACACGGCACACAATATTTACGTCACCATTGATTGGCGCATTACTATTATGTCGGTTATTTCGTCCTTACATGACACACCTAGGCTGTCTAATGATTGGCTGGAAACTCATTTAAATAGACCCTCTTTTCCCCTCCTTAACATACGCCCCCGGAAGAAGAACTATCGAAACGCACGTAGGGGTTTCACACTGGTTCTGTGAGTGAATGCAGAGGTAACTATTATTTTCCATCTTTTGATTTTTTTGCTACAGTTGGGATCATCCCTGATAGTGTTTGTAAGCATGGCACATGTTCATACTTAGGTGTACAAGTGTATATCAGGATATAAGCCTTATAGGCTATTCCTGACAGTTAGATATATATGCACATTGGCACTTTAAATGGCAGGTCTGTTCCCCAGGTAATTGATGAGATATAGAGGTATATGATTGAGCTCCGGCAATAGGTTATTGCTATACAATGAGGCATTTCATGTACTTTAAACCTGCTGTGGCTCTATATTTGTATTCCTTATAGAACCAGTTCTGGATTGGAGGCATTTTGACATTTTGTAAATGTAATTTTGAAGTGAAAAAGAAAAAAATATTTTATTGATTATTAATAAAATTTTCATATTTTTAACTAAAACATTCTGTGGCTTGGTTTATAACCTGTGAGGCCTTTTTGTCTGCATCATTGTGTGGAATGTGTTTTTTTGATTAAATTGGACTAACATGTATAAACGTTTAATTTCTGTTTTCAAACAGACAGTCCCTAACATTATAATGGATTACAAAGCCAGGGAATCTGCTTGGCGTAAAAAAGCGACTAATATGTTCAATGCAGGTGCCTCCGCATCCAATGTTGCTACATCTGTATCAGATAAAGAAATGTTCAGACAATATAAAAATGTGATGTACAAGAAAACTAGACTCTGGTGGACTAGAACCACTTTGGAAAATTACGTGGATCGGGAAATTGTACCCAGGGGATTGAGAGTGCAGTTGTTCCCTACATTTGAGCTGAAAGATGACAAATTGATTAAGCGATGGTCTAACGCTGCTACAGTTTGTTCCCTTGAATTTCTCAGGATTATTATTGATAGTAACATACAGGCTATTTCTGAAATTGAGAGTGAATTGGAAAAATTGGAAGAAACCATGAAAAAAGAGATCAAAAAAGAAGTATTGGAGGCATGGTCCACTGATTTCAATAATGATATGGAAAAGTGGGATAATGAGATCTGTATGAGAAAAATGAAAAAATATCAAAGAGATGTAAAAGATTATGAGGAACATAAGATCTATAGGTGACAATGGAAAAATAATCATACAGATATTAATAGACAAAGACAACCATCATTCAGCTCGATGTCATCTACATCTGAATCAAGTATTTCTAGTAACAGTCGAGGGTCGCATATGACCACAAGATTTGGGGTACAGAAAAATGAACAAAAACGACAGGCAGACATATTCTCAAAAGCATCTAAACATAGGGAAGACAATTTCAAGGTAATCAACTTGTCCAATCATTCCCTTACAGATATTCAATATAGGGTTTTGGCTAAAGGTTTAACATTCTCTCCTTCTAAACATTTAGATCCATTCATAGCGGTTAAAGACCTTCACCTTTTCTCTCGGAAAATGATTCTAAAAAGGATGCACTATAAATCAGAACTAGATGATCTTTTTTAATCTACCCAAGAAAAAGAGGCATTGGCCGATTTGGAAGCCCTTGCTGAGGAAAATAGCACCACATCGGTAAGCCATAATTTTCCTATGTCTCTTCTAGGTAAATCTAAAAAATTCCCCTCTCTCAGCCTTAGCCCTGTGGTGGATGTCTTCACCAGATTGGTGACCACTGATATTGAGAATCTATGCCAGCTGGGATATGGAGGTTCCAACTGCAGTAAGGCTGAGAGAGAAGCAATTGATACCTTGAAGAACCTTACCGATGTGGTGTTTAAACCCTCGGACAAGGGCGGGAACATAGTGATTTGGCCTAATGCCATGTATGAGAGACAGGCGATGAGACTATTGAATGACAGGGAATGTTACCGTAAATTAACCGGTAACCCCATGCATTCTTTTCAGAATGAATTGGTACAAATATTGGAGAATGCCTTTGCTATTGGAATTATCCCCAAAAAATTCTTAGAAGTTATTAAAAATATGCATCCACGACTCCCGACTCTATACCTGATCCCCAAGATCCATAAGGACCCCATGGACCCGCCGGGCAGACCGATAATTTCCGGTAACGGGAGCTTATGCGAGGTTGTCACCAAGATCATTGACCATTACTTAAAACCTTTGGTGAGTGAACTACCCTCCTATATACAAGATACTAATTCAGCACTTCGTGTGATTGAGGGTATTCAATTGAATGACAATGCGGTAATGGTAACCGCAGATGTTGAAGCGCTTTACACTTCCATCCGGCATAGGGATGGCCTTCGAGCGGTACGTTGGTTTTTGGATTTCAGCAACTGGGACAAGGACATGGTCCAACTGTTAATGCAGTTAATTGAGTATGCGCTAACACACAACATCTTTATTTTTAAAAATAGCACATACCTGCAGTACAGGGTACGGCGATGGGGGCCAGTTGTGCCCCCTCGTACGTCAATTTATTTCTCGGGGCCTGGGAGTGAGAGATTTTTGTTAGTGAGCCGATACCTCAATCCAGCCGGGTTTCTGGCTGGATGAGGTATATAGACGACATCTGGTTCATATAGGATGGCTCCACCGGAGATTTAGCAGCTTTCATCAAGAGTTTGAATAACAATGATGTTAATGTCAAACTTACTTTTAAGTTCGGCAGAGAAGTCGAATTTTTGGACCTTACTATTGGTGTGGATACAAGTGGCAATATTTACACCAATTTGTACAGGAAACCTACTGCCACAAATTCGTTCTTACATGAAACATCATCTCACCCTCAGGCTACAATTAGAGGTATCCCGGTAGGGCAGTTCTTAAGAGCTAAAAGAATTTGCACTAAGTCGGAAGACTTTTTGGATCAGTCAAGAGACCTTGCCGATCGTTTTCAGGAGAGGGGGTACAGTAAGAGGAGTATTAGAAGGGGGTTTGTGAGGGCTAATAAGAACTCTAGGGCAGAATTACTGTATGGGACAAATGGGCGGGTTGCTAACACCAAAAAAGTGGATTTGGATCAGGTCAGATTAATTACCACATACCATAACAAGTGGCACCAATTTCGGGAAATTATAACTAAATATTGGAGTGTTTTATTCACTGACCCGATCCTTAAAATGGTCCTACCGAAAAAACCGCAGATTACTGCAAGGAGATCTAAGAATTTATCAGATACCTTGGTCCACAGTTTTTATCAACCTACTATGACATCAAAGGATATTGTCAATGCTGGTTTCTACCCATGTGGCCTGTGTAAGGCCTGCGCCAATACAATCAAAACCAAGACTTTTGCAAATTTTGATGGAACAAAAAAATATAACATTAGGAAATGTATAACTTGTTCAACTCGAGGAGTCATCTATCACGCTACCTGCCCATGTGGCAAAGTCTACATTGGCCTAACCACCCGTGAATTAAAAATCCGAATAAGAGAGCATTGCAGGGATATTGAAAAGGCAAAGACAGCAGTAGATGAATTTAACTTAAAAACCCTGCCAAGACATTTTAGAAAACATCATGCCTGCAGTGCTGTAGGTTTGGTGGTGAGGGGTATAGACACTGTTACTATGGGGATACGTGGTGGTGACATAAGCAAAATCTTGGCCCAAGTTGAGAGCCGGTGGATATATACGTAGATTGGGCACTATGGCTCCTCAGGGTCTAAACGAGAGCTTTGGTTTTGGGGCGTTTTTGTAATAGAGTCTTTGTTTCCAATATACTGTATGTCTGATACAGTTTTATGGGTTTGTGGGTTTATGTATTAATTTTATATTTTTTTTATCTCTTTCTTTATAAGTCTATAGTTTGAATATCTATTGAGTTCCAGTTTTTCATTACCGGCATGGGCATTTAAAGTTATGACGAATTCATGGTCGAGAAAATACAAATGCATGATGTCCATCATATATACATCTTATGGTTTGGCTAATGAAGAATGTTCATCTTAATGAAGCTTAATGGATGAACCTAGATCGTTAAGAACTGGGGGACCGTATCCAAGCTTTCAAGTGGACGCTGCAGGATATATATGGCCTAAGTCCTGTTACATTCATGTATGCACTTTTGCACTTTATACCCACCTATGCACGTTATTTCACTTTATATGATTATTGGATTTGCACTGTCAAAAATTTGGAGGCAGTACATATGTCTTAAATATGGACATTATAAAATATATGGCCTAGTAGGGGCGAGTCAGTATATATGTATCAGGACTATTGACATTCACTTTGCACCCAGCACTTTAGTATGTTCAGTTTTATTAGTATCTTAGAACAAATGATATCATCATTCACAGTAAATGTTTTTTCATCTTGGGCACATGTGTTGCACATAGTGCCTTTATTATTTTATTATTGGTTATTTTACACTATGGGAAGTTGGTAGTGCGCATAGCATCGATACCATGGCTGGACCCTCTCACCTGCGGTGCAGGCCTGAGTCCCCTACTCCACCCCTTAAGGTTGGTGTGGGGGTGCGGCCAATTCCGTGGGTGCGTGGATCCCATCTAGCTGTGTTTTCATTTGCATATGCGCCATCAATCCGATTTCTCTTTACACACATATTCACAGACACCATCTGGTGTTTGATTAATCATTATTGCACTCATAATTTAGTTTTCTTTTCATTGTAAATATTCATGTTCGGCGATTTAATCAGGATACATTTATGTGCCTGATTTGGGCATACATTAAACCATAGCTTGTAGGTTGGTGCCACTTTAGATCTCCATATTTATGAATGACACTCTGGTACATCGTAAAATTTGGTGTCTGATTAATCATGGGAGAAATTCATAAGCTTAGAAGTAACATAGTTGTTAGATTATTCGGTATGGACAAATGTATAATTCCTTTCTGTTTCCTTCCCACCAGTCCCTGTTTACAAGCCAATATATTTCTGTTTTTTGTGGACCGCCGATCTTTGATTGGCGCGTGCGCAGTTGAACATTATGGGCAGAGACGTCTGCCCTCTCTACACTCTTCCTTCTCTTTGCGCATGCGCTATTCTGCCGGTGCCTCTGACCTCTGCTCCCTGTTTACTTCCGGTTTCCCGTTTTCCGGCCCGGAACGGCTGTTTGCCAATGCTCGTTTATCACCACTTACCAGGATATAAAAGGACATTGACTGCGATTGGTAAGCTACTTCCCCTGACGAAGCTGTTGTGGATTCTGTTGGTGGGCTCCCTCTGGTGGTTACTGCTGGTACTGGGTGACTTTGGTGGGTTGCGGCCTTTGGTTTCCACCTGTCCATCAGAGGCTGGGTGTTTCCTATTTTACCTGGCCTTTCTGTCATTTCCCTTGCCGGCTATCAATGTGCTCTGTTTGGTTCCTGCCTACCTGCTCCCAGATCTTTCAGGATAAGCTAAGTGCTGATTTTCAGTTGTTTGGTTTTTGGTCCAGCTTGCTTAGAATGTCTCTATGCTAGCTGGTTGCTCTAGTGGACTGAGGTTTTCCCCATGTGCCATGAGTTGGCACATAGGTTCTTGTAATCTCAGGATGGTTTTTTTTTGATTAGGGTTTTTTGCTGACCGCTCAGTCCCCTTTTGTATCATTCTGCTTTCTAGTTTTCAGCGGGCCTCTATTTGCTAAAGCTATATACATCATCTCTATGTGTGTGCCTTCCTCTCATTTCACCGTCAATACATGTGGGGGGCAACTATACCTTTGGGGTTAATTCCTCTGGAGGCAAGTGAGGTCTTGTTTTCTCTGCAGTACTAGTTAGCTCTTAGGCTGGTGCGTGGCGTCTAGAACCAACATAGGAACGCTCCCTGGCTATCTCTAGTTGCGTTTGTCAGGCGTAGGGCAGCGGTCAGCCCAGGTTCCATCACCCTAGAGCTCGTCCGATATTTGTTATACTTTGCTTGTCCTGTGCAATCCCTAGCCATTGGGGATTCATGACAGTATAGCCGGCCCACAAAGTGTTAATTGTTTGGGCTGAAGCAGGAGGAAAAGAAGTGTTCAAGGAAATTTTTTTTTTTTTTTTCCTTCAGAGTTTTGCTGCCTAGCCCTTAATTGCTGTCTAGCTGCTTCTTACCTCCTCTTAACCCTTGAATGGCTCTGATTTTAGCTGTTTATCATGGATGTCCAGAGTTTGGCTTCCAGCCTGAGTAATCTCGCGGCAAAGGTTCAAAACATACAGGATTTCGTTGTTCACACTCCCATGTCTGAACCTAGAATTCCTATTCCAGAGTTTTTTTCTGGAGATAGATCTACCTTCCTGAATTTCAGGAACAATTGTAAATTGTTTCTCTCTTTGAAATCTCGCTCCTCTGGAGACCCTGCTCAACAGGTCAAGATTGTTATATCGTTCCTACGGGGCGACCCTCAGAATTGGGCATTTGCATTGGCACCAGGGGATCCTGCGTTGCTCAGTGTGGATGCGTTTTTTCTGGCATTGGGATTGCTCTATGAGGAACCTAACCTAGAGATTCAGGCTGAAAAGGCTTTATTAGCCCTCTCTCAGGGGCATGATGAGGCGGAAATATATTGTCAGAAATTTCGGAAATGGTCGGTGCTTACTCAGTGGAATGAGTGCGCCCTGGCTGCAAACTTCAGAAATGGTCTTTCTGAGGCCATTAAGGATGCTATGGTGGGGTTCCCTGCGCCTACAGGTCTGAATGAGTCTATGGCTATGGCCATTCAGATTGATCGGCGTTTACGGGAGCGCAAACCCGTGCACCAGTTGGCGGTGTCTTCTGAACAGGCACCTGAGACTATGCAATGTGATAGAATTCAGTCCAGAAGTGAACGGCAAGATTATAGGCGGAAAAATGGTTTGTGTTTTTATTGTGGTGATTCAGCTCATGTTATATCAGCATGCTCTAAACGCACAAAAAGGGTTGATAAATCTTTTGCCATTGATACTCTGCAGTCTAAGTTCATTTTGTCTGTGACTCTGATTTTTTCACTGTCTTCCATTTCCGTCGATGCCTATGTGGATTCAGGCGCTGCCCTGAGTCTTATGGATTGGTCATTTGCTAAACGCTGCGGTTTTGGTCTAGAGCCTCTGGAAGTTCCTATTCCTCTGAAGGGAATTGATTCTGCACCATTGGCTATGAATAAACCGCAGTATTGGACACAAGTGACCATGCGCATGACTCCCGTTCATCAGGAGGTGATTCGCTTCCTTGTACTGTATAATTTACATGATGTACTAGTGCTTGGTCTGCCATGGTTACAAACTCATAATCCTGTCCTGGACTGGAAAACAATGTCTGTGCTAAGCTGGGGATGTCAGGGGGTTCATGATGATGCACCTCCGATTTCTATCGCTTCATCGACTCCTTCGGAGATCCCTGCGTTTTTGTCAGATTATAAGGATGTTTTTGAGGAGCCTAAGCTCAATTCGCTCCCTCCTCATAGAGAGTGTGACTGTGCTATAGAATTGATTCCTGGCAGTAAGTTCCCTAAGGGTCGTTTATTTAATCTGTCACTGCCAGAGCATACTGCTATGCGGAATTATATTAAGGAGTCCTTGGAAAAGGGACATATTCGTCCATCTTCGTCCCCTCTGGGAGCAGGTTTTTTTTTCGTGGCAAAAAAAGATGGTTCCCTGAGGCCTTGTATAGATTATCGCCTTCTGAATAAGATTACAGTCAAATACCAGTATCCATTGCCATTATTTACTGATTTGTTTGCTCGCATTAAGGGGGCTAGGTGGTTCACTAAAATAGATCTTCGTGGTGCGTATAATCTGGTGCGGATAAAACAGGGTGATGAGTGGAAAACCGCATTTAATACGCCTGAGGGCCATTTTGAGTATTTGGTAATGCCTTTTGGACTCTCCAATGCTCCGTCAGTCTTTCAGTCCTTTATGCACAATATTTTCCGTGAATATCTGGATATGTTTATGATTGTGTATTTGGATGATATTTTGGTGTTTTCTGATGACTGGGAGTCTCATGTTCTACAGGTCAGGAAGGTGTTTCAGGTTTTGCGGGCCAATTCTCTGTTTGTGAAGGGCTCAAAGTGTCTCTTCGGAGTCCAGAAGATTTCTTTTTTGGGGTACATTTTTTCTCCTTCTACTATTGAGATGGATCCCGTTAAGGTTCAGGCTATTTGTGACTGGACACAACCTACATCTGTTAAGAGCCTTCAGAAGTTCTTGGGGTTTGCTAATTTTTATCGTCGGTTCATTGCTAATTTTTCCAGTATTGTTAAACCTTTGACTGATTTGACTAAAAAGGGTGCTGATGTTGCTGATTGGTCTCCTGCGGCCGTGGAGGCCTTTCGGGAACTTAAGCGCCGGTTTTCTTCTGCTCCTGTGTTGTGTCAACCAGATGTTTCACTTCCTTTTCAGGTGGAGGTTGATGCTTCCGAGATTGGAGCGGGGGCAGTTTTGTCACAGAGAAGTTCTAATGGCTCGGTGACGAAGCCATGTGCTTTCTTCTCTAGAAAATTCTCGCCCGCCGAGCGCAATTATGATGTGGGTAATCGGGAGCTTTTGGCCATGAAGTGGGCATTTGAGGAGTGGCGTCATTGGCTTGAGGGTGCTAAACATCGCGTGGTGGTCTTGACTGATCACAAGAATCTCATTTACCTTGAGTCTGCCAGGCGTTTGAATCCTAGACAGGCTCGTTGGTCATTATTTTTTTCTCGTTTCAATTTCGTGGTTTCATACCTGCCAGGTTCAAAGAATGTGAAGGCAGATGCTCTTTCCAGGAGTTTTGTGCCTGATTCTCCTGGAGACACTGGGCCTGCTGGTATCCTTAGGGATGGGGTAATATTGTCCGCCGTATCCCCAGACTTGCGACGCGCATTGCAGGAGTTTCAGGTGGATAAACCGGATCGATGTCCACCAGAAAGACTGTTTGTTCCGGATGATTGGACCAGTAGAGTCATCTCCGAGGTCCATTCTTCTGTGTTGGCTGGTCATCCTGGAATATTTGGTACAAGAGATTTGGTGGCCAGGTCTTTTTGGTGGCCTTCCTTGTCTAGGGATGTGCGTACCTTTGTGCAGTCTTGTGAAGTGTGTGCTCGAGCTAAGCCTTGCTGTTCACGGGCTAGTGGGTTGTTGTTATCTTTGCCCATCCCGAAGAGGCCTTGGACGCACATTTCCATGGATTTTGTTTCTGATCTCCCGGTTTCACAGAAAATGTCCGTTATCTGGGTTGTGTGTGACCGCTTTTCTAAGATGGTTCATTTGGTGCCCTTGCCTAAGTTACCCTCCTCCTCTGAGTTGGTTCCTTTGTTTTTTCAGAACGTGGTTCGTTTGCATGGGATTCCGGAGAATATCGTTTCTGACAGGGGATCCCAGTTTGTGTCTAGATTTTGGCGGACATTTTGTGCCAAGATGGGCATTGATTTGTCTTTCTCGTCTGCATTCCATCCTCAGACTAATGGCCAGACGGAGCGAACTAATCAGACCTTGGAAACTTATTTGAGGTGTTTTGTTTCTGCTGATCAGGATGACTGGGTTGCTTTTTTGCCACTGGCCGAATTTGCTCTTAATAATCGGGCTAGTTCTGCCACGTTGGTCTCTCCTTTTTTTTGTAATTCGGGGTTTCATCCTCGTTTTTCCTCTGGTCAGGGGGAATCTTCGGATTGTCCTGGAGTGGACGTGGTGGTGGACAGGCTACATCAGATTTGGAATCAGGTGGTGGACAATTTGAAGTTATCTCAGGAGAAGACTCAGCAGTTTGCTAATCGCCGTCGCCGCGTGGGTCCCCGACTTCTTGTTGGGGACTTGGTGTGGTTGTCTTCTCGTTTTGTCCCTATGAAGGTCTCTTCTCCTAAGTTCAAGCCTTGGTTCATCGGTCCTTATAGGATCTCGGAGATTCTTAACCCTGTATCTTTTCGTTTGGATCTCCCAGCATCGTTTGCTATTCATAATGTGTTCCATCGGTCGTTGTTGCGGAGGTATGAGGTGCCCGTTGTTCCTTCGGTCGAGCCTCCTGCTCCGGTGCTGGTGGAGGGAGAATTGGAGTATGTTGTTGAAAAGATCTTGGATTCTCGTGTTTCCAGACGCAAACTCCAGTATTTGGTTAAGTGGAAGGGTTATGGTCAGGAGGATAATTCCTGGGTGGTCGCCTCCGATGTTCACGCGACTGATTTGGTCCGCGCCTTCCATAGAGCTCACCCTGATCGCCCTGGGGGTTCTCGTGAAGGTTCGGTGACCCCTCCTCAAGGGGGGGGTACTGTTGTGGATTCTGTTGGTGGGCTCCCTCTGGTGGTTACTGCTGGTACTGGGTGACTTTGGTGGGTTGCGGCCTTTGGTTTCCACCTGTCCATCAGAGGCTGGGTGTTTCCTATTTTACCTGGCCTTTCTGTCATTTCCCTTGCCGGTTATCAATGTGTTCAGATGTGCTCTGTTTGGTTCCTGCCTACCTGCTCCCAGATCTTTCAGGATAAGCTAAGTGCTGATTTTCAGTTGTTTGGTTTTTGGTCCAGCTTGCTTAGAATGTCTCTATGCTAGCTGGTTGCTCTAGTGGACTGAGGTTCTCCCCATGTGCCATGAGTTGGCACATGGGTTCTTGTAATCTCAGGATGGTTTTTTTTTTATTAGGGTTTTTTGCTGACCGCTCAGTCCCCTTTTGTATCATTCTGCTTTCTAGTTTTCAGCGGGCCTCTATTTGCTAAAGCTATATACATCATCTCTATGTGTGTGCCTTCCTCTCATTTCACCGTCAATACATGTGGGGGGCAACTATACCTTTGGGGTTAATTCCTCTGGAGGCAAGTGAGGTCTTGTTTTCTCTGCAGTACTAGTTAGCTCTTAGGCTGGTGCGTGGCGTCTAGAACCAACGTAGGAACGCTCCCTGGCTATCTCTAGTTGCGTTTGTCAGGCGTAGGGCAGCGGTCAGCCCAGGTTCCATCACCCTAGAGCTCGTCCGATATTTGTTATACTTTGCTTGTCCTGTGCTATCCCTAGCCATTGGGGATTCATGACACGAAGCGGTCTCAGAACCGCGATACGCGTTGGGTCCTCCTGCCTCTAGGCCCTGTTCCTCCCACTGACCGTCCAGGTTATTGCTCCTCATCTTCTGGGCTTTCCCAGGCTTTGTGTGGTGTGCTGCCTGTTGTCCTTCTTGGCGGTATCCACGGCTGTGGGACCCCCTGTTTTCATCTTTATTGCAGCCACATTGCCGTTTACATTGGGACCGACATTTGTTGGTCATTTAGGGCAGTACTCACCTATGAGTAGTCCATGTTTATCTTAAGGGGACTTGCATTAATGTTTTGTTGTCTAAATATCTGCCGGGATTGCTTTATTTTCAGGACGTACATTCTTATTATAGTATGGTCGTTCTACCCAGTTGTATATTAGTACATGAAAATAGATACGGTGTTATGTGGGGTACATTTGGTTACATATGTATATTATACATTGTGTTGTGAACAGGTCCATTGGGGGGAGTTCTCTCTTTTTGTATTGTTTTAAATGCTTTTAGAAATTGTTACCAATAAAGTTTGTTCCTTGTTTACACTCAATATTGGAGGTGTGCGGATTATGTAGTGGCTGCTTTTTGCTCTTTTCTTGATATGGTTATTGTTTAGCCACTTCTCTGCACCCCCCCCTCCGTTATTATTATTGAGTATTTAGTGGTGCGCCAGCATTATTGCTTTATGGGTTACTTCTTTGGAAACATCGTGCTGATGTTTTTTCTAGCTTGGCAGCACACGGTTTATTAGAACCTTTTCTTTTGTATATTTTTTATAGACATTTTCTTATTTGTGTGGTTTCTAGGCGAGCATTTGGTTGCAGTGGCGATGGATTGGGATACCAGGGAGGCCGCATGGAGGGCCTTGGCCTCTGCGGCATTTACTGATACCCCCCAGAACTGTCCAGACTCGGATTTTTCTTGCCTTACGTCTGAACTAATGACGGCTCAAAAACAAGGTATTAAATTATTATGGAACATTCGTTGTCTTGAGGAGTACCTCAAACTAAATTTGGTGCCGAGGGGACTGAGAATCCCTATTTTCCCAGCTTGGGAACCATCTGCTAGCTTCCGTAATACGTGGGAAGAAGGGTTATTGCGGTGCTCACATATCCTGATCAACATGTTGATCACTCATGATAGGGAACTCTTGGCCCAGGTCAAATCTGAAATTAAGAATCTAGAAAGTGGTCTCAATAAATTTGATGAGCCCTCACAGGTCCAGCCCTTTAAAGTCAAATTAAAGGAGGTTCTGGACAAATATGATAAAGAAATTATGGACAAAAAGAAATCTAAATTTCTGAGAGATAAAGCAGATTTTGACCGGAAGGTTGCCTTTAATTGGAGACACCAGGGTAACCAACGTCGGGGTACGAATAACAAGAGCTTCACGGCACCAGTACCGAGTGCCTCTGGTATGGATGGACGGAGTTCAAGTGATTTTTTATCATCCGCGGAGAGCGAACCAGAATCAGGGCCAGGACAAGGCGAGGACGTAGGAAGCGCAGGTCTCTTCACTCGGGCTACAAGGAACAGGAACTACAGGCCAACATACAATTACCAACGGAAGAGGAATCGCAAGTGACCACATTGCCACTCCATAACATCTGTGAGTATGCCAACCTGAATGGGAAGGATACCTTACAAATCATTAATTTGTCCCAATATCAGCTAACCTCTACTGAAGCTTCTGTTTTAAGGAGGGGGCTTACCTTTTCGCCATCTCAGCAGATTGATAAGTTTATCTTGATTAAGGACCTCTTTCTTTTTTGCAGAAAGATCATTTTAAAGGTTTTGCACAATCATCCGCAATCCATTCCATCCCTTGAGCAAACTGAACACAGGGCATTTCAGGACCTCATGAACCTTTTATCTGAAGGGGATTCCTCCACAGGTAGGCCATGATTTCCATATAGAAACAAGTCCTTGGTCTGTCCCTCTCTTTCTACCATTCCGGCTGTAAAAATCTTTTTTGAGATGGTCAGGCAGGATATAGAAGCATTGCCTGTTTTAACCAGCACTATGGCCAATCTCACTATACAAGAGAAGAGGGCCCTAACCCATCTCAAGTCAAATAAGGAATTTCTTATCAGAGAGGCAGACAAGGGCGGAAACATGGTGTTATGGCCCCATTATCTATATTTGGAAGAGGCCTATAGACAACTGAATGATCAACGCTTCTATCGCAAACTCCCCTCCAATCCTACGGGGGTTTACTCTACCAAATTTAGACTGCTCATAGATAGGGATTTTGAGTTGGGTATTATTAACATTCATGAACGGGACTTTATATGGGTTGAACTACCAGTGGTTTCAACCTTTTATATGTTACCTAAAGTCCACAAAAATATTAAGAAACCCCCCGGCCGCCCTATAGTCTCTAGTATTGGTAGTTTGTGCGAAAAAGCGTGTTCTTACATTGACTTCTTTCTACAGCCCCTTGTCATCACACTTCCCTCTTATATCAGGGACTCGTCACACTTCATCAGTACCTATAAAGGGATGACGTTGGCCCCGGCTGAGTTTATGGTCACCTGTGATGTCAAATCATTGTATTCGAACATCAATCATGATGATGGTATGCAGTCTGTGCTATTTTTCCTGGACCAGCAGGTCAACTCTGATAGAATGCACGACTCCTTCATTGTTGACCTGCTTGATTTTGTCCTGAGACATAATTTCTTCCTGTTTGATAGGACCTTCTTCCTTCAAACATCTGGCGTGGCCATGGGGGCGCGTTGTGCCCCGGCTTTTGCAAACCTTTTTTTAGGATGGTGGGAGTCAAATTTTGTCTATGTTTCTGACCTTTACAAAAGTAAAGTACGGTATTGGTCACGTTACATAGACGACATATTTTTCATTTGGTCGGGCTCCTCGAAGGAATGCTTGGGGTTTCTGGATTCTCTAAACAGCAATCCCTTCAACATTTTTCTAACTCATCATCTTTCTTCTATCACAGTCAATTTCCTGGACCTCGAGGTGAAGTGTCAGGATGGCACACTATCTACATGTCTGTATCGGAAGCCCACAGCTGTCAATAGCTTATTAGACTACCAGAGTTTCCACCCTAAACACACGGGAGACGGGGTTCCGATGGGTCAATTTCTCCGAGCCAGACGAAATTGTACACTAGATTCTGACTTTAGGAGAGAAGCCGAAGACCTTACAACAAGATTTCGGGGTAGGAATTATCCCAAAAGATGCATCTCTCGTGCCTATCAGAAGGCTAATCTACAAACACAGAATTCTCTGCTTGTTCCTACCAAGAGAAGATCGGACAATTATGCGTGCTTCATCACCGGATACCATACTCAATGGCCGCAGGTAAGGAGGATTTTGAGTGAGCACTGGAGAATTCTAACTACGGACACTCAAACGTCCCAAGTAGTGAGCACCCAGCCATTAATGACGGCCAGGAGGGCGCCCAACTTTAGGGACATTCTTACCCAGAGTCATTATACTAGGCCCACACAGAGACTCAACCGTGGAATCTTGTTGAGAGGTTCTTTCCCGTGTGGTGACTGTAGCATATGTCCGTACATGCATCCGACTCATGACACTTTCCGCAATCCTGTTGATCAGACACAGCATAAACTAAAAGCATATATTAACTGCAAGACTTCACATGTTGTTTATGCTTTGATTTGTCCTTGTCCTTGCATTTATGTAGGTCAGACTTCACAGGAATTGCGCAGAAGAGTACAAAGCCACTTGTCAACTATAAATACAGCGGCAGCGGACCACCGTAAAGGTAAGACGCTGACTACGGTGGCTTCGCATTTTTTGGTTCACCACATGGGCAGCCATGTAAATACGAGGATAATCAGCTTGGAGCATATTAGGAGCTCCGGTAGGGGTGGCTCCCTACATAAGCGACTATTACAGGTCGAATCCAGGTGGATTTATTCACTTCACTCCATCACACCTCATGGAATTAATGAAGATCTCCTCTTCACAGGTTTTCTGGGTTGATCTCTTCCTGGGATGGCTTCATTATCGGTTGGCAATATCCCGGAAAGGACTTTGTGAAACCTGTCCTTAATTGGTGGCACTCTGGAAATATCCTGGAAAGGACTCTGTGAATTTGTCTCGGGTTGGCGGTACTCTGGACTCTATGGACGCATATTTGGATCACACTATGGACATCCTGCTGGAATTGGCTGTGGGCTTTCGGTTACATCTCATCCAGTTGGCTGTGATCTATTTCTGAAGACTATGTTACATCCATGTGGAAATCCTTCACTCATAAAGGGACTTGGCTATGAGCCTTGTCATGCCCTTTTGGACGTTATTAATTATTTCTTTGTTTTATGTCTTTATTTTCTGGATTATCTCCTTGGGATGTTTCACTTCTCCAAAATGGGGGGATTAAAGGTTTTGGTTGTTTTTTCTTGTCATGTCACTTTTCATTAATTTTTGTTAGTTTTGCATGTAGTTTTTTCTATGTATACGTGTTTATTATTTATTTATATTTATTTTTATTTATTATTTATTATTTATTTTTAATTTTGTAGTCATTATATATATATATATATATTTATATATGTTTGTTTGTGTTTCTTTAACTATGGGGGTCCTTTGTGCCAGTATCCCCCGCTATTCAGCTCATTGTGTGCCACTCTATCTCTCCCCCTTTCTGTTTCCTTCCCACCAGTCCCTGTTTACAAGCCAATATATTTCTGTTTTTTGTGGACCGCCGATCTTTGATTGGCGCGTGCGCAGTTGAACATTATGGGTAGAGACGTCTGCCCTCTCTACACTCTTCCTTCTCTTTGCGCATGCGCTATTCTGCCGGTGCCTCTGACCTCTGCTCCCTGTTTACTTCCGGTTTCCCGTTTTCCGGTCCGAAACGGCTGTTTGCCAATGCTCGTTTATCACCACTTACCAGGATATAAAAGGACATTGACTGCGATTGGTAAGCTACTTCCCCTGATGAAGCGGTCTCAGAACCGCGATACGCATTGGGTCCTCCCGCCTCTAGGCCCTGTTCCTCCCACTGACCGTCCAGGTTATTGCTCCTCATCTTCTGGGCTTTCCCAGGCTTTGTGTGGTGTGCTGCCTGTTGTCCTTCTTGGCGGTATCCACGGCTGTGGGACCCCCTGTTTTCATCTTTATTGCAGCCACATTGCCGTTTACATTGGGACCGACATTTGTTGGTCATTTAGGGCAGTACTCACCTATGAGTAGTCCATGTCTATCTTAAGGGGACTTGCATTAATGTTTTGTTGTCTAAATATCTGCCGGGATTGCTTTATTTTCAGGACGTACATTCTTATTATAGTATGGTCGTTCTGCCCAGTTGTATATTAGTACATGAAAATAGATACGGTGTTATGTGGGGTACATTTGGTTACATATGTATATTATACATTGTGTTGTGAACAGGTCCATTGGGGGAAGTTCTCTCTTTTTGTATTGGTTTTAAATGCTTTTAGAAATTGTTACCAATAAAGTTTGTTCCTTGTTTACACTCAATATTGGAGGTGTGCGGATTATGTAGTGGCTGCTTTTTGCTCTTTTCTTGATATGGTTATTGTTTAGCCACTTCTCTGCACCCCCCCCCCCTCCGTTATTATTATTGATTATTTAGTGGTGCGCCAGCATTATTGCTTTATGGGATAATTCCTGTGTTTATGCGATATCTAGATAAGAGCATAGGTCCAAAAATACTATATCTATTGAGAGTGTTTTTTTGCTGGGCGGTCAGCACTGAATAGTCGTGTCACCTCGCGGTAATCTTGTAGCTGCACATAATGTTAAGGCATGTTCAAATACATGAGATTGTTATTTAGGTTGAAAGCGCCTCGGTTACTAGGCGACACAGTGTCAAAGGGTTGCGTTACTTTACCTTACTTTCGCAGCTGCGCATTTATCGTACCTGCTGAGATTGTTTCAGGTTGCTAGGCGATGCACTGTTGGGCAGTGGCGTCATTTTTCGTCACTTCCGCAGCTGCGCATTATGTAAAAACATTCTCCTATGTATACTGAATTGTAAGGGGTAGCCTAGCAACGCGGCACACTATTTATGTCACCATTGATTACTGCGTTACTTCCGCAGCTGCGCATTTATTGTACCTGCTGAGATTGTTTCAGGTTGCTAGGCGATGCAGCGTTGGGCAGTGGCGTCTTCTTTCGTCACTTCCGCAGCTGCGCACCATGTAAAAACATTCTCTTATGTATACTGTATTGTTAGGGGTAGCCTAGTAACACGGCACACAATATTTACGTCACCATTGATTGGCGCATTACTATTATGTCGATTATTTCGTCCTTACATGACACACCTAGGCTGTCTAATGATTGGCTGGAAACTCATTTAAATAGACCCTCTTTTCCCCTCCTTAACATACGCCCCCGGAAGAAGAACTATCGAAACGCACGTAGGGGTTTCACACTGGTTCTGTGAGTGAATGCAGAGGTAACTATTATTTTCCATCTTTTGATTTTTTGCCACAGTTGGGATCATCCCTGATAGTGTTTGTAAGCATGGCACATGTTCATGCTTAGGTGTACAAGTGTATATCAGGATATAAGCCTTATAGGCTATTTCTGACAGTTAGATATATATGCACATTGGCACTTTAAATGGCAGGTCTGTTCCCCAGGTAATTGATGAGATATAGAGGTATATGATTGAGCTCCGGCAATAGGTTATTGCTATTCAATGAGGCATTTCATGTACTTTAAACCTGCTGTGGCTCTATATTTGTATTCCTTATAGAACCAGTTCTGGATTGGAGGCATTTTGACATTTTGTAAATGTAATTTTGAAGTGAAAAAGAAAAAATATTTTATTGATTATTAATAAAATTTTCATATTTGTAACTAAAACATTCTGTGGCTTGGTTTATAACCTGTGAGGCCTTTTTGTCTGCATCATTGTGTGGAATGTGTTTTTTGATTAAATTGGACTAACATGTATAAATATTTAGGGTTAGACATAAGATAGGAGTTTCCAGGGATATGTAGGACGTGAACAGTGTTCTTCCACTATTTACAAAAACACATGAGCGTGGTCCGACCACATAATTAGACCCATTGAGGAGGAAATAACTTTGTTTAATAATGATCTGCATACTAAGAACATGTCTATGCATGAATATGTACTGTATTATGGACAGGTGAATGAAAAGTGTAGTCTCTTTCAATTTCGTGCTGGATTCTCCGAATATCATATAGATCCTCTTTTCACAGTAAAGATGGAAATTGAGGTGAATATTTTTTAGATTACTATGAGGATTCTAATACGCTATCATTTATTAAGTTGAAATCACCACAAAAAATAACGTGACCCTGTTTTAACTTTTTTCAGTAGCCTATATAAGAAGCTTGTCTGGGCTTTATTGGGTGCATATACAGGGTGGGCCATGTATATGGATACACCTAAATAAAATTGGAATGGTTGGTGATTAGTGTTGAGCGATACCGTCCGATACTTGAAAGTATCGGTATCGGAAAGTATCGGCCGATACCGGCAAAGTATCGGATCTAATCCGATACCGATACCCGATACCAATACAAGTCAATGGGACTCAAGTATCGGACGGTATTCCTGATGGTTCCCAGGGTCTGAAGGAGAGGAAACTCTCCTTCAGGCCCTGGGATCCATATTAATGTGTAAAATAAAGAATTAAAATAAAAAATATTGCTATACTCACCTCTCCGACGCAGCCTGGACCTCACCGAGGGAACCGGCAGCGTTCTTTGCTTAAAATGCACGCTTTTACTTCCTTCCGTGACGTCACGGCTTGTGATTGGTCGCGTGCCGCCCATGTGGCCGCGACGCGACCAATCACAGCAAGCCGTGACGTAATTTTCAGGTCCTCAATGCCTAATTCTAGGCATTCAGGAATTTAAAATTACGTTCCGGCTTGTGATTGGTCGCATCGCGGTCACATGGGCGACGCGACCAATCACAAGCCGTGACGTCACGGGAGGCAGGAGACGCGCGCATTTTTAAAATTACGTCACGGCTTGTGATTGGTTGCGTGCCGCCCATGTGACCGCGACGCGACCAATCACAGCAAGCCGTGACGTAATTTCATGTCCTGAATGCAGAAATAGGCATCAGACCATCCCTTCGGTGGATATTAGCTACTCACAAATGGCACCCTTACAAAATCCAGCTGCTGCAGCATCTCAACGAGGATGACCCAGATCGGCATGCTGAATTTGCAGAATGGGCAAAACAAAAATTGGAACAGGACCCTCAGTTTACACAGAACATTATATTCAATGATGAGGCAAACTTTGTTGTGTGGGCCATTTATATGGATATGCCTAAATAACATGGGAATGGTGACAGTTTTCTTGAGTAGGGTGTCTTGCATTGAAATCTGCTGCAATGACCCAGGTACTGTGTTCACCAGACATCAACACAATTTCCATCCGCTCCTCACGTGTTAACCTCTGCGACATTTCAATGGCTGCAAACAGAGAAACTTAAATAACTCATGAAAGAATAAAGTTAAGTTACAACCAAGCACACCATTGCTTTTCTTGTGAAATTCTCAATAAGTTTGATGTGTCATATGACCCTCTTCCCATTAGAAAAAATAAAGTTGGATCCAAAATGGCCAACTTCAAAATGGCCGCCATGGTCACCACCACCCATCTTGAAAAGTTTCCCTCTCCCATATACTAATGTGCCACAAACAGGAAGTTGATATCACCAACCATTCCAATTTTATTTAGGTGTATCCATATAAATAGCCCACCCTGTACTACTACAATGGTATAGATTACATTGTACATTGAACAAATTTGGATCATATATCTTCCCTGTGAATCGAACACAGCATTCATAGGTAAAAAAGCTACTGAACATTTCACAGCTAAAAGCACTTTTCTCTGCATTTTCATAAAACAGGCCTGAGTCACATGCGGAAAGAGAGTATGGCTCACTCTTAATGTATCCTGCTGAACTATGTGAGTTTCCTGGCTGTAAGCCATAATCAACAACATTAACAGAAATAAACACTTGAAATAGATCACTCTGTTTGTAATGGCTCTATGAAATAAAATATGAGTTTCACTTTTTGTATTGATGAACTGAAATAAATTAACTTTTTGATGATATTCTAATTTTGTGAGAAGCACCTGTATTTGGAGACATCCACTTAGTGCGGTCAGATGCATGGACTCTTCCCCAAATGTCTTGTCATTGAGGAGAAGGAGAACATGGTAGCATCCTGTCTAAGAAATTACTCAAGACATGAATGAAGACAAGATCAGCAGTACCTGCAATCGCTGTCTTGATCCTGTCCTCTTCCCATGGAGCTATGTGCAGTAAACCTACTGGCACAGATGGGATGTCTGCCCCTGCTTTGTGGTCATGATAATAATAAAATTGTAAATACATATGCATTGATTATTGTCTACATTCATACTGTATGTGATTGGAGTCATGTAATAATTTTATCTAATAAAGCGTTTAACTTGCAGCTGTACAGATCAATCAATTTTTTCCTTTTACCTGTGTAGAAATATGCTGGTGGTCCCAACAATAGAATACCTTATTGTTAGGTATCGAGTTCCCACCGTTGCACAAGGGGAATCTCGAACCATGTCCGCTGCGGTCTCCCATTCTCCTCCAGCCGCAGTGGAGCCTGCTCAGCAGAGATGTAAATCGCAGCGTCTGGCTTAAGCTGATACTGTACACTTAGTTACTGCTACCTTTCCAGGCTCTGCCTTTGTAGCCAGCACTGATCAGCAGTGAGCAGGAATTTTTGGGATTAAGTCCTGCTTTCCCCACACTGAGAATGCCCACGGGATGACCTCCCATTGGAGGTCGGGGGTCACATGCTCAGGTCCTTTTGCGACTCTTATTGGACCATCTGGAAGGTCCTGGAGTGCTACTACTATAAAAGGTTTGCATGGCCGCTCGGCCATGTGCTAGTGTAAACCAGTTATTGTGTGAGTGTGAATGTATGCCTATTCTGGTGAAAGCTCCGAATCATTCCCATCCCTAGAGTTTTTACACCAATCAGACAAACAAAAACACAGGTTTAGGTAGAAAAATAATCCCTGTGCCCGTTTAGGAGATGTTACAACCAAAACAACGGTCCCGTACACAAAATATGTATAAACCTATAAATAATATGTACCAGTCAGACCTCAAAGTCCAAAAACATATAAACTTTATTAAGAACTGCAATAACAAAGTGACAACAGTGATGGTAACATAAACCGATGCAAATGGCACCATAGACCTGAAGCATGTCTTAGAAGCATATACTCCCCATTACCGTGTGTAAATATCTACCATAGCCATATAGTTTATAATGCCAAGTGGCCTAACAACACTATAACCATGGATGTTACATATGCAATAAGGCATAGAGATGTGTATTAAGCGATGTCCTGCTACATTACCTCAGGTCTGATGGTGCCACGTCCCCTACGCACGTTTCGGCTGCGTCAGCCTTCTTCCGGGGGAGTGGCCTCATCAGTACCTAACAGGTTTATATATTGCTCCCATCCAATCCAATTAAACCGCTGGCCCGCATCGTACTTCCCCCTCCTTGTTGCGGCGCATGCGCCGACTCCCGCCGAGAGGCCCGAGTCCTCCACAGCGTCATCAGACACCCACGCCCACAAGACCGCCCTTAGGAGATCACATGAGCGCGAGGTCCGATAGAGACGCCAGTGGACAACGCACAGCCCAGCGGCGAGAGACGCGCACGCGCATGGAGGTGGGAGATATGCAGGACACAGCCAGCCATGATGGCGCACAGAAAGAAAGGGGGGTCATACATAGAAACTAAGTCTTTTCTTTATACACAAGCCCAAACATCATAAAGAGAACAGCGGCGATATAGGCAATCCCATATACTTCAATTCTATATATACATCTCCATATACAATATTAAAATAAGTGCAATGTCAATTACTAACAATAGTGCAATAAAAGAGCAACCATTAAATGTATACATGCTATACAAATAAATCATAAAAAGGTTGCACAAACAAACATATCATACATTATAATAAGTTTATAAAAGTGATAGCCACAAGGGGCCAATAATATTACAATAAATACGTGAATCATAAATATATCTATAACACCTAGTATAAAAGATTAAACTATATAAATACAAAGAAAGTGTTCATATACATATATCAATACACCTAATGTGAAACAAGAAAAAAGAGCACATACAGTATATGCATAATAAATATTCATATGGAGACATCCTATATGGGGTTCTTCCATTTTTGGCCAGCTGTCTTCCAAGATAGAAAGGACACCAAACATGGCGACAAACTAAAAACGACAGGAGAACAGTAATAAAATCAACATAAAAACAATAAAAACCAATGAACCACACTTAAAAACAGCAACAACCTTAAAGAAAGGGAGCAAAACTCAGGGTTTCGTTCAAACCATCTGGTTTTAGGGTACGTAATTCCCAGATCCAACGAGATTCTTTTTGGGACAACATTTTGCTCACATTGCCCCCACGTGGATTTATGGGGATGCAATCAATCCCCTTTACCTTCAAACAAGAAGGATCACTAGCATGGAACTGTTTGAAATGTCTTGGGACACTTTTTAGTACATCCAGATTTTTCTCCTCCTTCCCAGCAATGATGTCCCTCACATGTTCCCTGACTCTTACCTTCAGGGCTCTTGTAGTCAGCCCTACATAGATTTTGGTACATGTACAATATGCATAATATACAACCGCCATAGTGGTACATGTTATTGTATGTGTAATTTTAAATTTTCGTCCATCCGTAGACTCAAAATCTATTGCTGTATCAATATTAGGGCATGCTATACATTTCCCACAGGGTTTGCATCCCCATGGGGATTTTGATTGTTGTCTCTGTATCCCAAACAAAGGCCGTTCTCTCGGAATATATAAACTCCTAACTAGAGTATCCTTCAGATTTTTTGATCTTCGTGCCGTAAGGGAGGGTTTCTGTGGCAAGTACAGCCTAAGCACTGGATCTGCCAGTAGAACCGGCCAATGTTTCACCACACTCTCAAACAGTTTGCCCCATTGAGAATTAAAGGTTGTTACCAATCTTACCTGATTGGTCGCAATTTTTTTCTGAGATGAATAAAGAAGTTGATGGTGATCCGCATTTCTGGCCCGATTATAAGCCTTTTTTATACTCCTTCTACTGTAGCCCCTCTCCAGGAATCTTGACCTCATTTCCAGTGCACGATTTTCAAAGTCCTCCATAGTGGAGCAAATTCTTCTAATCCGAAGAAACTGGCCATATGGCACTGCATTAATTACATGAGAAGGGTGAGAGGAGCTAGCATGTAACACAGAATTTACCGCAGTGTCCTTACGGAAGGCATCCGAGACTAGGAGGCCACTCGGGTCTCTTTTGACCAAAACATCAAGGAATTCAATCTGTTCATAACTCGACTTATATGTTAAGTGGATGTTATACTCATTCTCATTTAAGGTCTGAAAAAAGGTTTTAAGTTCAGTCGTCGTACCCCGCCAGATCAGAAAAATGTCATCGATGTAGCGGGTCCAAAATATGACCCGCTCCATCGATGCCCCCCGATCTGACGTGAACAGATCCCTCTCCCACAGCCCCAGGAACACATTAGCATACGAAGGCGCGCAAGCCGTCCCCATCGCAGTGCCCTGGAGCTGTAGGTAGAAGGATCCATTGAAAATAAAGAAGTTATGAGTCAGGAGAAACTGTAAAAGACTCAACAAAAATTCATTCTCCTCCCCCGAAAAATTGGTCATATTCAAAAAGCTAGAGACCGCCCTCAAGCCATCATGGTGCCGGATGTTCGTATATAGCGACTCAACATCGCATGTTACTAGTAACATATCCTCATCCACATATACTGAATCTATCTTTCTCAAAAAGTCGGATGTATCCCAAGTGAATGAGGGAATGGCTTCCACCAATGGCTTGAGGAACATGTCTATGTATTTCCCGA
This sequence comes from Ranitomeya variabilis, assembly GCF_051348905.1. NCBI lineage: Eukaryota > Metazoa > Chordata > Amphibia > Anura > Dendrobatidae > Ranitomeya > Ranitomeya variabilis. The sequence continues at coordinate 809,279,609 of NC_135233.1, forward strand.
TACCTTCCGTAAGGCCACCTATACCGGAGACAATAGGTCTTCCCAGGGGATTTTTTAGATTTTTGTGTACCTTTGGTAGCAAGTATAGGGTCGGTATACATGGATCTTTTACCAAAAGACTATCCCTTACCTCTACCGTAATAATCCCCCTCTCCTCGGCCTTCCATAGAATCTTTCGCAACTCCTCTTTGTATGCCGTAAGTGGATTATATGTTAATTTCCTATAACACACAGGATCCCTCAACATCCGATATACCTCAGTCTCATATAAATTCGTAGGCCAAATTACGACGTTACCGCCTTTGTCTGCAGGTTTTATTAAAATGTCCTTTAGATTACTCAGGGCTTTAATGGCTTGGTGTTCCTTCCTTGTTAAATTATCCTGCCAAACTTTTTTTGGGATCCCCTCAAGTTCATCTATCACTAGTTTGATTAAAATATCTACATTTGGACATAAGGATAGGAGAGGGAATTTCTTAGATTTCGGACGGAGTGTAGGTGGTATCTTACCTAAGGATGGATTTATATGTTCTTCTGCCAACTCCTCCAAATCCCTCAATGTAGCTTGCTCCTTGGGTAGCGGGAATAGTTTTTGAATTTCCTCACTGTGATGCCACTTTTTAAATAGTAATGATCTCCCAAATACATGTAGGTCCTTAATTACCGTGAAGGTGTCAAGCCGTGTGCTAGGTGAAAAAGTCAGGCCTTTAGGTAAAACAGACATTTCTTCATTACTCAGTTCATAATTAGATAGGTTGATTACCTTTAATGTGTCGTTTTTAGAGTTGGAAGTTTGCGGACGTTTATTAGTATCAACTTTTTGTTCCTTTTTCCTTTTATTATTTCCAAATCTTGTTTGAATGGAATATTGGGTACTGTCAGATCTCCCTCCAGAGGACGCCAAAGATGACACTGAAGATGTTCTTCTCTGATGACCCCCAAGTCCTTTCCTCCTCCATCTATATACAGTGCCTTGTTGGAAATCCGCACTGTCGCGGGACACCTTTTTGGCCTGCACCGTTTTTATCTGCACTTCCCATTCGTCAGAATTCTTATCCATACTTACATTGAAGTTGGACAGAGACTCTACAGATATTAGTTTTTTCAAACTACCATATGCTTCATCAATCTCTGCCTCCAAGGCAGTTACAGATTTTTTGTTAAGTTCAATCAGTAGTTCCATAAATTGAAATGATGACACAAGATTTGGAAATAATAAAAGGAAAAAGGAACAAAAAGTTGATACTAATAAACGTCCGCAAACTTCAAACCCTAAAAACGACACATTAAAGGTAATCAACCTATCTAATTATGAACTGAGTAATGAAGAAATGTCTGTTTTATCTAAAGGCCTGACTTTTTCACCTAGCACACGGCTTGACACCTTCACGGTAATCAAGGACCTACATGTATTTGTGAGATCATTACTATTTAAAAAGTGGCATCACAGTGAGGAAATTCAAAAACTATTCCCGCTACCCGAGGAGCAAGCTACATTGAGGGATTTGGAGGAGTTGGCAGAAGAACATATAAATCCATCCTTAGGTAAGATACCACCTACACTCCGTTCGAAATCTAAGAAATTCCCTCCCCTATCCTTATGTCCAAATGTAGATATTTTTATCAAACTAGTGATAGATGAACTTGAGGGGATCCCAAAAAAAGTTTGGCAGGATAATTTAACAAGGAAGGAACACCAAGCCATTAAAGCCCTGAGTAATCTAAAGGACATTTTAATAAAACCTGCAAACAAAGGCGGTAACGTCGTAATTTGGCCTACGAATTTATATGAGACTGAGGTATATCGGATGTTGAGGGATCCTGTGTGTTATAGGAAATTAAAATATAATCCACTTACGGCATACAAAGAGGAGTTGTGAAAGATTCTATGGAAGGCCGAGGAGAGGGGGATTATTACGGTAGAGGTAAGGGATAGTCTTTTGGTAAAAGATCCATGTATACCGACCCTATACTTGCTACCAAAGGTACGCAAAAATCAAAAAAATCCCCCGGGAAGACCTATTGTCTCCGGTATAGGTGGCCTTACGGAAGGTATCGGGAAATACATAGACATGTTCCTCAAGCCATTGGTGGAAGCCATTCCCTCATTCACTCGGGATACATATGTCTTTTTGAGAAAGATAGATTCAGTATATGTGGATGAGGATATGTTACTAGTAACATGCGACGTTGAGTCGCTATATACGAACATCCGGCACCATGATGGCTTGAGGGCGGTCTCTAGCTTTTTGAATATGACCAATTTTTCGGGGGAGGAGAATGAATTTTTGTTGAGTCTTTTACAGTTTCTCCTGACTCATAACTTCTTTATTTTCAATGGATCCTTCTACCTACAGCTCCAGGGCACTGCGATGGGGGCGGCTTGCGCGCCTTCGTATGCTAATGTGTTCCTGGGGCTGTGGGAGAGGGATTTGTTCACGTCAGATCGGGGGGCATCGATGGAGCGGGTCATATTTTGGACCCGCTACATCGATGACATTTTTCTGATCTGGCGGGGTACGACGACTGAACTTAAAACCTTTTTTCAGACCTTAAATGAGAATGAGTATAACATCCACTTAACATATGTCGAGTTATGAACAGATTGAATTCCTTGATGTTTTGGTCAAAAGAGACCCGAGTGGCCTCCTAGTCTCGGATGCCTTCCGTAAGGACACTGCGGTAAATTCTGTGTTACATGCTAGCTCCTCTAACCCTTCTCATGTAATTAATGCAGTGCCATATGGCCAGTTTCTTCGGATTAGAAGAATTTGCTCCACTATGGAGGACTTTGAAAATCGTGCACTGGAAATGAGGTCAAGATTCCTGGAGAGGGGCTACAGTAGAAGGAGTATAAAAAAGGCTTATAATCGGGCCAGAAATGCGGATCGCCATCAACTTCTTTATTCATCTCAGAAAAAAATTGCGACCAATCAGGTAAGATTGGTAACAACCTTTAATTCTCAATGGGGCAAACTGTTTGAGAGTGTGGTGAAACATTGGCCGGTTCTACTGGCAGATCCAGTGCTTAGGCTGTACTTGCCACAGAAACCCTCCCTTACGGCACGAAGATCAAAAAATCTGAAGGATACTCTAGTTAGGAGTTTATATATTCCGAGAGAACGGCCTTTGTTTGGGATACAGAGACAACAATCAAAATCCCCATGGGGATGCAAACCCTGTGGGAAATGTATAGCATGCCCTAATATTGATACAGCAATAGATTTTGAGTCTACGGATGGACGAAAATTTAAAATTATACATACAATAACCTGTACCACTATGGCGGTTGTATATTATGCATATTGTACATGTACCAAAATCTATGTAGGGCTGACTACAAGAGCCCTGAAGGTAAGAGTCAGGGAACATGTGAGGGACATCATTGCTGGGAAGGAGGAGAAAAATCTGGATGTACTAAAAAGTGTCCCAAGACATTTCAAACAGTTCCATGCTAGTGATCCTTCTTGTTTGAAGGTAAAGGGGATTGATTGCATCCCCATAAATCCACGTGGGGGCAATGTGAGCAAAATGTTGTCCCAAAAAGAATCTCGTTGGATCTGGGAATTACGTACCCTGAAACCAGATGGTTTGAACGAAACCCTGAGTTTTGCTCCCTTTCTTTAAGGTTGTTGCTGTTTTTAAGTGTGGTTCATTGGTTTTTATTGTTTTTATGTTGATTTTATTACTGTTCTCCTGTCGTTTTTAGTTTGTCGCCATGTTTGGTGTCCTTTCTATCTTGGAAGACAGCTGGCCAAAAATGGAAGAACCCCATATAGGATGTCTCCATATGAATATTTATTATGCATATACTGTATGTGCTCTTTTTTCTTGTTTCACATTAGGTGTATTGATATATGTATATGAACACTTTCTTTGTATTTATATAGTTTAATCTTTTATACTAGGTGTTATAGATATATTTATGATTCACGTATTTATTGTAATATTATTGGCCCCTTGTGGCTATCACTTTTATATACTTATTATAATGTATGATATGTTTGTTTGTGCAACCTTTTTATGATTTATTTGTATAGCGTGTATACATTTAATGGTTGCTCTTTTATTGCACTATTGTTAGTAATTGACATTGCACTTATTTTAATATTGTATATGGAGATGTATATATAGAATTGAAGTATATGGGATTGCCTATATCGCCGCTGTTCTCTTTATGATGTTTGGGCTTGTGTATAAAGAAAAGACTTAGTTTCTATGTATGACCCCCCTTTCTTTCTGTGCGCCATCATGGCTGGCTGTGTCCTGCATATCTCCCACCTCCGTGCACGTGCGCGTCTCTCGCCGCTGGGCTGTGCGTTGTCCACTGGCGTCTCTATCGGACCTCGCGCTCATGTGATCTCCTAAGGGCGGTCTTGTGGGCGTGGGTGTCTGATGACGCCATGGAGGACTCGGGCCTCTCGGCGGGAGTCGGCGCATGCGCCGCAACAAGGAGGGGGAAGTACGATGCGGGCCAGCGGTTTAATTGGATTGGATGGGAGCAATATATAAACCTGTTAGGTACTGATGAGGCCACTCCCCCGGAAGAAGGCTGACGCAGCCGAAACGTGCGTAGGGGACGTGGCACCATCAGACCTGCGGTAATGTAGCAGGACATCGCTTAATACACATCTCTATGCCTTATTGCATATGTAACATCCATGGTTATAGTGTTGTTAGGCCACTTGGCATTATAAACTATATGGCTATGGTAGATATTTACACACGGTAATGGGGAGTATATGCTTTTAAGACATGCTTCAGGTCTATGGTGCCATTTGCATCGGTTTATGTTACCATCACTGTTGTCACTTTGTTATTGCAGTTCTTAATAAAGTTTATATGTTTTTGGACTTTGAGGTCTGACTGGTACATATTATTTATAGGTTTATCCATCCCTAGAGTTGTTGAATGCTCACGAATGTTGGAGCTGCCTAGCGCCAGTTAGTGCCATCCAGCACAAGGCGCAATCTCACAGCATCCATTAGCAGCATTAGCCAGTGCGGCACCATGCGCAACCTGTGCACTTTCCAGTCCCTAGTTAGGGCGGTTAGTGGTGTCTGCCAGGGCGGTGCTGCGCGCAACCAATGCGCTAAATCAATTTCGTTTAGTTTTTTCCCTGACACTACTGTAGCGGTGTCGAGCCCAAGAGGTGTAGAGGGACTCTTACCCTGAGTCTTGGGTCAGAGTTCTGTGTCTCCTTGCTTGCGCGCTCTGTGCGGTATCGCGGCCCTGTGACGCAACAGGGTTCGCTTCCTTCATACCGGGTGAAGCTAATCCGTGTGTGTCTTCTCTTAATACCACCATATAGTCCGTCATTACCGAGCAGCAGGTGACTTTTCTCCACGGTGGACCCCGGACTGTGAGCGCATCTTATATCGCCTTTAATTAATATTTGGTGCATTCCGCCAGTCCTAACACCTTATTACTAACTCATCATGTAAAAACCACTATAGTAAAAAAAGATTTTTTAGTGGGCAATGACTGTTAGATGTCAAGTTCCTGCCTCTGCACAGGGGGAATCTTGAACCATCTCCACTGCGGTCTCCCATTCTTCTCCAGCCGCAGTGGAGTCTGCTCAGGGGAGATGTCGGTCCCAGCATCTTGATCAGTCCCACTCTGTACAAAGAGTTGTTGCTGCTTTTCCGGCTTCTGCCATTGAAGTCAGTGCTGGGCAGCGGCAAGTAGACACTTCTGGGACTCAGTCCTGCTTTTCTCGTTCTGAGCATGCCCTGAGTAAGATCTCTCAGTGGAGATCGAGGGTCACATGGTCAGATACTGCAGCTAAGTCCATTGGTCCTTTCAGGAAGGTCCTTTAAGTGCTAAGGCTAAGTCTTGCTTTGCACACACTGAGCATGCCCAGGGCAAGATCTCTCAGTGGAGATTTAGGGTCACATGCTCAGGTATGGCAGTCTCTCATTGGTCCTTCTAGGAAGGTCTTTTACTTGCTGCAGCTATATAAGGCTCGCATGGCCGCACGGCCATGCGCTAGTGTACATTTGTATACGTGTGTGTGTTGATGAGTGCAAGTCGTTCTTTAATATCCCCTCCCTTGTGTATGACTGCTCGCGAAATACAGTGTCTACTGTGTCTACACGATACAGTGTCTACTGCTGTAGCCGCCAATGTGGCGCCGTGGGCTTATAGAGCGCTTTCCTATCCCAAGTCTGGGTGGTTAGTGGCGTCCGACAAAGCGGCACAGCATGCACTCTTGTGCTTTAGTTATATTTTTCAGTTACCTTGACACCCCAGTTGCGGTGTCGAGCGCAAGTGGTCAGTAAGTACTCTAATCCTGTGTCTTGGGATAGAGTCCTGAGACTCCTTGCTTGCACTCTTGGTGCAGTACCGCGGCCCTGTGATGCAACAGGGTTTGCTTCCTTCACACAGGGTGAAGTTAACCCGTGTGTGTATCCACATTGTACTGCCATATAGTCTGTCATTTCTCAGCAGCAGGTTCCATCTCTGCACAGTGGACCCCGGGCTGCGAATGCACGTCATACCATCTCTCTTATAATTTGGTGCGTTCCGCTAGCCCTAACATTACACTAGCGCCAGGGTCTGGCTAGTAATGACGGACAAACAGCAATCCTTTCTGTACATCCAGCAGCTGGAGGGTAGGTTGGCGGCTCTCGAGCGCACAACCTCAGCTGTGGATGTAACCGCAGTTGCTGTTCAGGCTACTAGCGTGGCTGCAGCAACCTTGTCCACTGCCACCCTGTACCGACTCTATCTCGCCTCCCGCTGCCAGAAAAATTTTCTGGTGAAAGTAAGTCTTGGAGGGGTTTCGTGAGTCAGTGCTCTATACATCTTGAGCTTCTGGCTTCTTGTTTCCCCACAGAGCGGGCTAAGGTGGGGTTTATTGTGTCTCTCCTGTCGGACAGGGCGTTGGAGTGGGCTACGCCGCTGTGGGAGCATGGCCATCATGTGGTGCAGAGTGCTTCGTTGTTCCTGAGCACTCTGAAGCAGGTCTTTTTAGGACCTCGTGTCACCCATGATACGGCACTCCAACTGTTGGCATTGACTCAGGGCTTGTCCTTGGTCAGCCATTTTGCCGTCCACTTCCGCACTTTAGCATCTGAGCTGGAGTGGTCGGATAAAGCCCTTATTCCCATATTTTGGAGGGGGCTGGCTGACCACGTGAAGGACGCTCTGGCCACTAGGGAGATTCCTGCCACATTGGAGGAATTAATAACTGTCTCCACTCGTATTGACCTCCATTTTAACGAGCGTAGGTTAGAGCGAGCCCAGTGTAGGCAGAGGTTTCGGCTGGCTCCCATCTTCGCCAGACCTCTGGAATCTCCAGTCCTGGTTCCTGAGTCACATGAGGCTATGGAAGTGTCACGAGCGGGATCTAAGTCCTGGACCGCTTGTGCACTCAAGGTCTGTCATGTTTGCCAGCAGTCAGGACATCTTGCCACCAGATGTCCCCAGCGGTCGAGGAAACGTCAGCGTCTAGTGGTAGTAGGTGGAGGTACACTAGACACGGCGACGTTTGCCTCCAAATTGTCCTTTAAGGGGACAATTACAATAGGCTCATTCACTCACTCGGTAGAGCTCTGCGTGGATTCTGGAGCGGAGGGCAATTTTATGTCTTCTGCCTTCGCCCAGCGTCATGCTATACCCCTGGTTATGCTAGCTCAACCAGTAACTGTACGAGTGGTGAATGGGTCAACACTGCCCTCACAAATAACACACCAAACCATCCCTTTCACTCTGTCCTTGCTGCCATCTCATCAGGAGATTATATCTCTGCTCGTCATTCCTGAGGGAATTGATGAGATCCTGTTAGGGATGCCTTGGCTACGGTATCACTCTCCTCATATCGAGTGGTCCTCAGGCAGAATTTTAGGATGGGGTGAATCTTGTGGGGGTAGATGTCAGAGGGAGAGTGTACAGGTTGCTACTACTGAGGTACCCGCAGATTTATCCTCACTTCCCAAGCAATATTGGCCCTATGCAGACGTGTTCTCCAAAAGGGCTGCGGAGACCCTTCCGCCTCACCGCCCCTATGACTGCCCTATTGACCTCTTGCCTGGTGCTGAGCCTCCCCGGGGTCGAGTCTATCCTTTGTCTCTCCCGGAGACAGAGGCAATGTCACAGTATATCCAAGAGAATCTGGCAAGAGGATTCATTAGGAAGTCAGTGTCACCTGCAGGGGCTGGGTTCTTCTTCGTACAGAAGAAGAGTGGAGAACTGCATCCATGCATAGACTACAGGGGTCTAAATGCCATCACCGTTAAAAATAAGTACCCACTACCCCTTATATCTGAGCTTTTTGATAGGCTACGGGGAGCAAGGGTATTTACCAAATTAGATCTGCGGGGTGCTTACAACCTGATTCGCATCCGTGAGGGGGACGAATGGAAGACGGCTTTTAACACCAGGGATGGGCACTATGAATATCTGGTGATGCCCTTCGGGCTCTGTAATGCCCCAGCCGTTTTCCAAGACTTTGTAAACGACATCTTCTGGGATATGCTTTCCACCTCGGTCGTAGTTTATCTGGATGATATTCTCATCTACTCTCCAGATATAGACTCCCACCGGAGAGATGTTTGCAAGGTCTTCGACCTCCTACGGGCTAACTCCCTCTATGCCAAGTTGGAGAAGTGTGTGTTTGAGCAGGAATCCTTGCCTTTCCTTGGCTATATCATCTCTGCCCAGGGATTGGCTATGGATCCTGCCAAGCTACAGGCTGTGATGGACTGGCAGGAACCCCATTCTCTTAAAGCGCTGCAGCGCTTTATGGGGTTAATTAATTATTATCGCCAGTTCATTCCCCACTTCTCCACTTTGGTAGCTCCCTTGGTAGCCCTCACCAAGAAGGGAGCAAATCCCAAATTGTGGTCTGAAGAGGTCTCCAAGACCTTCTCTTCTATTAAGTCACATTTTGCTAGCGCTCCCATCCTACATTGCCCCAATGTAGATAAGCCATTTGTCATGGAGGTGGATGCCTCATCCGTTGGTGCTGGAGCAGTCCTTTTTCAAAAGGATGCTCAAGGTCGGAAGCATCCATGCTTCTTCTTCTCCAAGACCTTCACACCAGCGGAGAGGAATTATTCCATCGGGGACAGGGAGTTGCTAGCCATGAAGTTGGCTTTCTCTGAGTGGAGACATCTCTTGGAGGGGGCTCGCTTTCCCTTTCAAGTATTCACAGACCACAAGAATTTGGTTTATTTACAGACCGCCCAGAGGCTAAATTCTCGCCAGGCCAGATGGTCCTTGTTCTTCTCCCGATTCCATTTCACCCTCCATTTTCTTTCTGGGGAGAAGAACGTTCGTGCCGACGCCCTCTCTCGCTCTGTAGTGTCATCAGAGGAGGAGGAGGAAGAGCCTCGGCTTATTGTCCCTTCAGAGAGCCTGAGAACTGTGGCTCTGGTTTCGCTGGAGTCTGTGCCCCCAGGCAAGACTTTCGTTCCTTCTAATTTGCGACTGGAGGTTATCTCTTGGGCTCACTCGTCCAGGCTGGGTGGACATTTTGGGACCAAGAGGACATCTGAGCTCTTGGCGAGGACGTACTGGTGGCCGCATATGGCTCGTGATGTCACAGACTATGTTCGGGAGTGTGTCTCCTGCGCCAAGAACAAGTCTCCTTGACAATGACCAGCTGGGTTGCTTTACCCTCTGCCGGTGGCGGACAGACCCTGGGAGATGGTCGGCATGGACTTTGTGGTGGGCTTACCCAAGTCTCGTAATTGCACCATTATCTGGGTGATCACCGACCATTTTTCCAAAATGGTGCACTTGGTGCCTCTTCCACGGCTACCTTCTGCACGGGCTCTGGCTGCATTGTTCATCAAACATATCTTTCACCTACACGGTATGCCGGACAAAATTGTCAGTGACTGGGGTCCCCAGTTTGCGTCTCGATTCTGGAGAGAGCTTTGTCGTTTACTCACTATTGAGTTGAATATCTCTTCAGCATATCATCCCGAGACGAATAGGTTAGTAGAGAGGGCCAATCAGACCCTAGTCACATATTTACAACATTTTGTTTCTGCCAGGCAGGATGACTGGGCATCTTTGCTACCGTGGGCAGAGTTTGCGCTTAACAACGCCGTAGCCGACTCCACCGGTCAGACTCCATTCCTCCTAAATTACGGCCAGCATCCGCGTGTCCCTGTGCCCATGCCCGTGTCTTCCGCCGACTCCAGGGTGGCAGACTGGGCTGTGGAAGCACGGGACATTTGGGACCGCACTCAGGATGCCATTCGGGCCTCCAAGGAGAGAATGAGGTCCTCCGCCGATGCTCATCGGCGCCCCACTCCGACCTTTGCTCCTGGTGATTTGGTGTGGCTCTCCGCCCGTAACATCAGGCTGCTAGTTGAGTCCACTAAGTTTGCACCTCGCTACTTGAGTCCCTTCAAGGTCCTCGAGCAGGTTAACCCTGTGGTCTACCGTCTGGCCCTTCCTCCACGCCTGGGTATCACCGACACCTTTCATGTGTCCCTCTTGAAGCCCGTATACATGTCCCAGTTTTCCGAGTCATCTGCCGGGACATCGGGTTCGTCTACGGATGATTACGAGGTGAACGCTATTTTGGGGTGCAAGGTGGTACGTGGCAAAAAATTCTATTTGGTGGATTGGAAGGGTTATGGCCGAGAGGACAGGTCCTGGGAGCCTGCTGACCACATTCGAGCTCCAGAGCTCATTGCTGCCTTCGAGCGTAGCGAGGTCCAAGGAGGGGGAGCCGTAGGCGGGGGGTAATGTTAGGTGTCGAGTTCCCGCCTCTGCACAGGGGGAATCTCGAACCATCTCCACTGCGGTCTCCCATTCTTCTCCAGCCGCAGTGGAGTCTGCTCAGCGGAGATGTCGGTCCCAGCGTCTTGCTCAGTCCCACTCTGTACAAAGAGTTACTGCTGTTTTTCCGGCTTCTGCCATTGAAGTCAGTGCTGGGCAGCGGCGAGTAGACGCTTCTGGGACTAAGTCCTGCTTTTCTCGTTCTGAGCATGTCCTGAGTAAGATCTCTCAGTGGAGATCGAGGGTCACATGTTCAGATACTGCAGCTAAGTCCATTGGTCCTTTCAGGAAGGTCCTTTAAGTGCTAAGGCTAAGTCTTGCTTTGCACACACTGAGCATGCCCAGGGCAAGATCTCTCAGTGGAGATTTAGGGTCACATGCCCAGGTATGGCAGTCTCTCAATGGTCCTTCTAGGAAGGTCTTTTACTTGCTGCAGCTATATAAGGCTCACATGGCCGCATGGCCATGCGCTAGTGTACATTTTTATACGTGTGTGTGTTGATGAGTGCAAGTCATTCTTTAATATCCCCTCCCTTGTGTATGACTGCTCGCGAAAGGTGGATGCTTGCTGTCTAGTGCCCGACTAAGCTGTCAACACAGAGACACACGATACAGCATCTACTGCTGTAGCCGCCAATGCGGCGCCGTGCGCTTATAGAGCGCTTTCCTATCCCAAGTCTGGGTGGTTAGTGGCGTCCGCCAAAGCAGCACAGCACGCACTCTTGTGCTTTAGTTATATTTTTCAGTTACCTTGACACCCCAGTTGCGGTGTCGAGCGCAAGTGGTCAGTAAGTACTCTAATCCTGTGTCTTGGGATAGAGTCCTGAGACTCCTTGCTTGCGCTCTTGGTGCGGTACCGCGGCCCTGTGACGCAACAGGGTTTGCTTCCTTCACACAGGGTGAAGATAACCCGTGTGTGTATCCACATTGTACCACCATATAGTCCGTCATTACTCAGCAGCAGGTTCCATCTCTGCACAGTGGACCCCGGGCTGTGAACGCACCTCATACCATCTCTCTTATAATTTGGTGCGTTCCGCTAGCCCTAACAATGACTTCAATACTCATCCTCAAACATATTATTAGAGAAAGGGCAAGGCCACAATCATTTGTATATTCTTAGAAAATGTGGTGAGATACTGTAAGGTTCTCAGTCTCTTTGCCATATCCATTGTTATTTTTTGTTGTTGAAACCTAGTTTTTTCCGTCGGCCATTTTGCTTTCTGTCCTGCTGCAGCTACCTTCCCTCATTCAGCATGGAGTTTTCAGTTTCCATGTTTCCGCAGCTGTTCAATCAGTGCTTCTTAATCATGTCTGCAGTTTGCCTGTGACCTGGCTCCTGGAAGTCTTGGACACAGTATTCCAGCTATCTCCTACTGTGGATTATCGGAGCACATGTGGACACAGGAATCCCTCTGTTTGCCATCAACATTTGCAAAGGAAGTAAGAAAGAGTCTCTGAACCTATTTCTAAGATTTATGCTGGACTTAAGGTTTATTCCGGCCTGCCGTGTCTCCTGCCTCTGTACCTGCAATTGTGTAAAACCTTTCCCCTGTGGTATGCTGACTTGTATGAAGTAATAAAAGCACTTCTTAAACAAGCCTGTGTTTCCTGTATTTCCTCGCACCCAAGCACAAGACTCCATATAGACCATATTCAATACATTACAGATACATTCTATGGGACACATTTAAATGCCTCTTTATCATATTATTATTTCCTTGAAAATTCCGATATAGGGATAGGTGACTCCAAGAAAAGCAGCTTGCAACTCTTAAACACTTTTTCCAGTGTCTTCTACAAGCAGTGAAGCATGATTTAAATCTTCACATTAATTGTTATGTAGCTCTCATCTAATTTCTTTATAAGTTTTATATAGGTCACTTCAGTGAACTTTTTGATTTGTTCATTTAGTCAAAGTTAGGAGCAGAAACTTCTTTGGGAGTAGTACATAATGGAACAGTATATGCTACTACTCTATCACTGTAACTAGATCAAAAATGCCAGGAGAGAGAAACTGGAGAGGAGACAAAGCACAAATAGAGTCTAATCTGGGTAGCAATACAGAAGGATATACACGATTGCGCTCAGCTGGATGGGTTGTGTGCACAAAACCACTTATAAGGGTATGTGCACACGTATTGTGGAGGACTGCGGATTTTTCTGCAGCGGATTTGGGAAAACCGCAGTTAAAAGGCACTGTGGTTTTTCTGCGGATTTACTGCGGAACCGCTGTGGATTTACTGCGGTTTTTGTGCAGATTCCACTGCGGTTTTACACCTGCAGTTTTCTATTATGGAGCAGGTTAAAACTGCTGCGGAATCCGCACAAAGAATTGACATGCTGCGGAATGTAAACCGCTGTGTTTCCGTGCGTTTTTTTCCGCAGCATGTGCACTGCGAATTTCGTTCCCCATAGGATTACATTGTTCTGTAAACGCATGGGAAATGCTGCGGATCCGCAGCAAAATCTGCAGCGTGTGCACATACCCTAAGGCTTAAGGCTGCTGTAGAGCCAGGAGGAGATAAATGTATAGGACTGGAGAAGCAAATCGGTTATTCTGCACTGCCGGGGAGAAAAAATGAAGGATGCAAATTCAATTTCTGGTAGTTTTATTTGCCAACACGTTTCAAAGTTTATAACTTCTTCATCAGGACAAACCATATAACTTTGAAACGCATTGACAAATAAAACCATCTGAAATTGGATTGGCATCCATCATTTTTTTTCCAAGCCAGCGTAGAATTACCCGTTTGTTTCTCCAGTTCTATAGATCAAAAATACAACTTATTTTTTACTTACTTTTTGGGGTACTACATATAAAAGAGATCATTAGGTTGAAATTGATGGCAATTTTCTTGCCAACCATAACAATGCTATCCCATTAAATATAAATTAATGTAGAAAAAACACGTTGGGACATAAGTTTATAATGTCATTGTATTTAATTGCAAGCAATTTCTCATATTTCCTTTACTTAGAATGAGAAAACACTTGAATGAAGCAATAATTAAGACTTTATGATGTTATAAAAAACAATCTACAACTAACTGAAAGACTACAGTAATTAGTCATTGGACTTGACATTGGTCAATGGCTTGTGCAATGTTAAATTATCTTAATCCTCTTAAGTGAAATAACGTTCTGTGACAAGTTATGAAGAGGTGCATTGTGAGTCATGACAACCTTTGCTAAATCTACATGTAGACAACTTACTTTTAAATCTGACATAAAATATTTGACATACCGTATATGTTTTTATATTTGTTTAACAAGCCTTTTGACTTGATTTTTAATGACTACTGTAGTAAACTTTAGACTATTTGATGTGCATTCTGTTGGAGCTAGAATTTCCAAACAAAACTTGGCTTTTTATAATCAAATAACATTTTTAATAATTGTTTTGCACATTGATGCACAAGGCTAACTAGGCTTTTCTTTTTCCAGGGCAATTTTTTTTAAAACATAATAGCTAAGGTAAAGTGGCTTGTTGGTGCTACTCTTAGCAACCAGCGCCAGAAGCAAGTGTTGCCACTCCATGTCTGAACTTCTAATCATGACAAAACTAAAATATGACATAACAGTAAGAGTTCAAAGCTGATTCAGAATATATTATGGTTGTTTGAGTTTATTTGAATAATTGATTAATAATATTAATGTATACTGGTGAATTATGTGGACCAAATGCTTAAAAACATCCTAATGGCAGTGGTAAGTGATGTCACAAGCCAATACAAAAGTTAGTTTGAAAACTTTCCTCATGTGAACACGAATCACTAAATCTTTACATACAAGGCATTCAAAGGAATCCCTATAGCTAGAGAGTAATTTGTATTTGACAGCAATGACATTTTCAACAGCACCACTGAGATAACATTTCAAGTAATTAAACCTGTCTATTGAGGGTAAGCTCATTGTTATGGATTGCAGCTTCATACTTTGTCTAGAATCCTTGCCAATAGATAATTTCTCATGAGAATTTCTCTATCACTAGTTTTGGGAATTCCCACTTAATATTTAGTCTACATATGTGAATATATTGTACTATTTGTAGTAATGCTATTTGCTGTTGGTAGTTTTGCCTCTTCATTGTTAAAATACTGTACATTCATAAGGATTTCCAGCTTGTGTTTATTTTATTTATCGTGTTGACAATCAATGCAGATATAAGATTACTGGAGGAGCTGGTCAGCGAAGGAAAGGAATAAGAAGGGAAAGAAGCAATGTAAAGAGGAAAGAATGAAGATAATGTCATCTATTTCCCAATTATTTGTACCTTTCTCTGGCAAAAATAGTGCAATTTTATTTGTGCAACACACTACTTACAAAGAAGGGTAATTTAATGGCTACAGTGCATAATAATACCAACTAGTCCCAAAAATGGAGCCCAAAAAATGCTACAGAAGTTGCATGCAAGGAGATTTAGATTAAAAGGATTGATATGGATAGGATGGTGAAGACCTCCAAATGAGTGAAATGCCCTAAGGCATTTGCTTGTTTTGCTGAAACATTAAGCACACCCTAATAAAAGAAGCACGTATGTGGTTATTTATACAGAGCTGGCAAAAATGAAGAGACCACCACATCAAAACCCTGTTATGGGCAGCCCAATCTCCAGACCTGAACCCAATTGAAAACCTCTGGAACGTAATCAAGAGGATGACGGATAGTCGCAAACCATTAAACAAAGAAGAACTGCTTAAATTTTTGCGCCAGAAGCAGTGTGAAAGACTGGTGGAAAGCATGCCAAGACACATGAAAGCTGTGATTAAAAATCATGGTTATTCCACAAAATATTGATTTCTGAAATCTTCCTGAGGTAAAAAATTAGTATGTTGTTTCTAAATGATTATGAACTTGTTTTTTTTGCATTATTTGAGGTCTGAAAGCCCTGTTTTTTTTAATTTTGACCATTTTTCTTTGTCAGAAAAAAATACAAAAAACTATTTCTTGGAAATTCGGAGACATGTTGTCAAAAATTTAAAGAATAAAAGAACAATTCACATTTTACTCAATAATATACCTATAAAGAGAAAAATCAGACAAACTAAACATTTTGCAGTGGTCTCTTAATTTTTCCCAGGAGCTGTATATTCTCCATATCAATTATTCATATACAGTTGCGCTCAAAAGTTTACATACCACGGCAGAATGTTTGCTTTCATGGCCTTTTTTCAGAGAATATGAATGATAACACCAAAACTTTTTCTCCATTCATGGTTAGTGGTTGGGTGAAGCCATGTATTGTAAAACTACTGTTTTCTCTTTTTAAATCATAATGACAATCAAAAAAATGCAAATGACCCTGATCAAAAGTTTACATACACTGGTGATTTTGGCATGATAACGTGCACAGAAGTTGACACAAATGGGTTTGAATGGCTACTAAAGGTAACACCTGTTTGCGTGTAATCAGTATGTGCGCATAAAAGCTGAGGGAGTTTGTGGAATCCAGATTGCATCTGTCATCCAGCCACTGACGTTTCTGGATTGCAAGTCATGGGGAAAGCAAAAGAACTGTGAACGGATCTACGGAAAAAGATAGATGAACTGTATAAAACAGGAAAGGCATACGAAAAGATATCCAAGGAATTCATAATGCCAGTATGCAGCATTCAAACTGTGATTAACAAATGGAAAATTAGGGGCTTTGTAAAAAACAACACGGTCAGGTAGACCAACAAAAATTTCTTCCACAACTGCCAGGAAAATTGTTTGGGATGCAAAGAAAAACCCTCAAATAACAGCTGAAATGCTGGACGCTCTGAAAACTAGCGGTGTGGCTGTTTCAAGATGCACAAAAAGGAGGCGCTTGAAGAAAAATGGGCTGCATGGTCGAGTCGCCAGAAGGAAGCCATTACTGCGCAAATGCCACAAAGTATCTAGACTACAATACGCAAAACAGCACAGAGACAAGCCTCAAAACTTCTGGAACAAGGTAATGAATCCAAACTTAAACTTTTTGTCCACAACCATAAATTGTTACATTTGGAGAGAGGTCAACAAGGTCTATGATGAAAGGAACACAATTCCTACTGTAAAGCAGGTGGATCGCTGATGTTTTGGGGATGTGTGAGCTACAAAGGCACAGGAAACTTGCTTAACATTGAAGGAAAGATGATTGCAGCATGCTATCAGCAAATACTGGAGGCAAATTTGCATTCTTCAGCCCCAAAGCTGCACATGGGACGTACTTGAACGTTTCAACATGACAACAATCCAAAACACAAGGCAAAGACGACCTGTCATTGACTACAGCAGAACAATGTGAAGGTTCTGGAGTGGCCATCTCAGTCTTCTGATCTCAATATCATTGAGCCACTCTGGAGAGATCTCAAGCACGCAGTTCATGCTAGACAGCCGAGGAATTTGCAGGAACTGGAGGCTTTTTGCCAAGAAGAGTGGGCAGCTTTACCATCAGAGAAAATAAAAAAACCTCATCCACAACTGCCACAAAAGACTTCAAGCTGTCATTGATGTTAGAGGGGGCAATACATGGTATTAAGAAATGGGGTATGTAAACTTTTGATCAGGGTCATATGCATGTTTTTGGTTGTCATTATGATTTAAAAAGAGAAAACACAGTAGTTTGACAATAAATGGCATCACCCAACTACTAACAATGAGTGAAGAAAAAGTTTTGGTGTTATCATTCATATTCTCTAAATAAGGCTAAGAAAGCAAAAAGTCTGCCGGGGTATGTAAACTTTTGAGCACAACTGTAGATCATTATAAAAAGAGAATTTTCAATGGATTCTCTAGATGGTAGTGTTCTATGCATCTGTATTATAACCCTAATGAGGCAGAATTGTATGACATGTTGTCCTATTAGCACCATAACAACAGGAGTAGAGAACCGGAAAAAAAGAATATAGTTATAACAGTCATGCATGATAGAGAAATATTGAAATGTTGCATACAAGAATATACCGTACAGTGTCTTGCACAATTATTAAATCAAGTGAGTATTTTCACTATATCATAAATTTTTATGCATATTTTCTAACTCTGTATAAACTTGAATGCTTATTGGATGAAGCAGATCATGTAATGTGTATTTGTGTAATGAGGGGGGAGGTGGGCTGAGGATATCAGCACTCTTTATGAAGATGTGCGAAATCGACCACCAAAGATATAACTGACTCTGCAAAGCAAAAAATGTTACAAGTCTTATAAAGGGATGCAGCTCACTAGAAGTTGCTGTTATGGTGAATCTTTTTTAGCTTGTTTTTATTATAATTTAAGACAATTTATATCTCAGTTGAATAACTTTGATCTTCATTTCTTGCTTAGCATAAAGTTTAATTTTATTTTTAAAAATAACCAGTCAGTGTGTAAGTCTTGCTAATTTTGGGAACTGTTTTAGGCATTGTTTGACTTCATAACTAAAGGTGTAAGTTATCAGTGTGTTGACCTTTTAATCTACATGATTACTGCTGAAATGATGTTATGCCCATATATGTTGTTATCTGTTATTCAGTTCCTTTTTCTGACTTACTAATTAAATGGATCCCTGTCATTAAGTCCTGCAGACAGGCTAGGTACACAGATATGTGTGTATATTGTGGCTTTGTCTCCGCTACCGGTTAACTGCTTGATTTGGGCAAAACAGGCAAATTGAGACCCCTAGCATCTCCCCCAAAGCTTTCCCAGAAGAGGGTTTTTTTCCACAACATTAATAAAATATTGAGACATGATCGCAGAACTATCAATAGTTTTGCTTAAATAGTTAACAAGGATGTAAAAAAATGTTGAAATACACAATAGATACACACTAACTAATGAAAGTTTGAAAACAATAAAAGGTGGAGTGACCAGGAACTCATTATCATCGAGTACTGTCATAGTCCAGAACTGCAACTTCCTTAGATTGCCAAGAAGTACAAAATGTTCAGTGCTCACTAGTGTTGAGCCATACCGTCCGATACTTGAAAGTATCGGTATCGGAAAGTATCGGCCGATACCGGCAAAGTATCGGATCTAATCCGATACCGATACCCGATACCAATACAAGTCAATGGGACTCATGTATCGGACGGTATTCCTGATGGTTCCCAGGGTCTGAAGGAGAGGAAACTCTCCTTCAGGCCCTGGGAACCATATTAATGTGTAAAATAAAGAATTAAAATAAAAAATATTGCTATACTCACCTCTCCGACGCAGCCTGGACCTCACCGAGGGAACCGGCAGCGTTCTTTGCTTAAAATGCGCGCTTTTCCTTCCTTTCGTGACGTCACGGCTTCTGATTGGTTGCGTGCCGCCCATGTGGCCGCGACGTGACCAATCACAGCAAGCCATGACGTAATTTTCAGGTCCTTCTAGGCATTCAGTATTTTAAAATTACGTTCCGGCTTTGTGATTGGTCGCGTCGCGGTCACATGGGCGACGCGACCAATCACAAGCCGTGACGTCACGGGAGGCAGGAGACGCGCGCATTTTTAAAATTACGTCACGGCTTGTGATTGGTTGCGTGCCGCCCATGTGACCGCGACGCGACCAATCACAGCAAGCCGTGACGTAATTTCAGGTCCTGATGCCTATTTCTGCATTCAGGACCTGAAATTACGTCACGGCTTACTGTGATTGGTCGCGTCACGGCCACATGGGCGGCACGCGACCAGTCAGAAGCCGTGACGTCACGGTAGGAAGGAAAAGCACGCATTTTAAGCAAAGAACGCTGCCGGTTCCCTCGGTGAGGTCCAGGCTGCGTCGGAGAGGTGAGTATAGCAATATTTTTTATTTTAATTCTTTATTTTACACATTAATGTTGTATTTTACACATTAATGTTGTTTCGATACCGATACCCGATACCACAAAAGTATCGGATCTCGGTATCGGAATTCCGATACAGCAAATATCGGCCGATACCCGATACTTGCGGTATCGGAATGCTCAACACTAGTGCTCACAGATATTGCCAAAATAAGGAAAGCTGAATACGACCACCACTGAATAAAACACATGACTTAAAACGTCAAGACTGTGCCAACAAATATCTGAAGACAATTTTTAAAAAGTTTTTGGAGTCATGAGATGAAACTAACTTTAGAGGGACCAGATGAATGGGTCCGTGGCTGTATCAGTAGCAGACTCAGACACCAGCAATGTGCAGGTGGGGTACTGCTATTGGCAGACATTACTAAAGATGAGCTAGATGGACCTTCTTGGATTAAAGATGAACAGAAAATCAACTCCCAAACCTACTGCCAGTTTTGATAAAACAATTTCTTCAAACAGTTGTGGAGTAAAAAGACTGCGTCTTTCAATAAAACCATGATTTTTATGTAGAACAACGACTATCTCATCCAGCAAAGTACTCCGCTGCTTGGCTGCCGGTAAAAGCCTTAGCATTAAAAGATTATGACATGGCCCCCTTCCTCACCACATGAACACTGCCACAAAATGCTGAAGACGACCGAGTGCAGTGAATACCACCGTTAGTTAATGAGCGGCCCGAAAGCAGATGCAACCGGGAGACAGCGGGAATCCCATAGAACAGTTTGGGTTCGCTCATCCCTAGTTATGGGCCCTTCTTAAATGTATAGTGAAGAAAAACAGTAGCCCTCTCTGAACAGTGTCTAGGAGGTTGTGGCTGGTGCTGCCAAAAAAATTTGATTGGCAACAGATTAAGAAGATGGTAGACACCATGGATGGAAATCTTATGACTGTTAGTAAATTAAGGGCTTGCTTTGTTGGTCACTGTTTTTTTGGGGAAATTTCAGAAATGTATATTTGTACATTGTGTATTGATGGGTTATTAATTATTCTCAACTTAGATGAGGAAATTTACATTTTTCATTTAGTTGCCCAATAATTTTGCACACTATTATTTGCCCGATAATTGTGCACACAGTGTGATACAGAAACTTAATGATCATAATAATGTAATAAGGTCTGACTCTCTGTCTTTGTCTTTTTATGCACTTAATTTACGTTTGTCCAAAAAGTATTTTATCTTTGAGGAGCAAAATGCTCTTTATTGAATAACAGGACATGAACTGATCTTTGAGTTGAAGGTATACAGTGCCTTGCGAAAGTATTCGCCCCCCTGGAACTTTTTCAACCTTTTCCCAGATATCATGCTTCAAACATAAAGATACCAAATATACATTTTTGGTGAAGAATCAAAAGCAATTGGAACAGAACTGTGAAGTTGAATGAAATTTATTGGTTATTTTACATTTTTGTGAAAATTCAAAAACTGAAAAGTGGGGCGTGCAATATTATTCGGCCCCTTTACTTTCAGTGCAGCAAACTCACTCCAAAAGTTCATTGTGGATCTCTGAATGATCCAATGTTGTCCTAAATGCCTAATGATGATACATATAATCCACCTGTGTGTAATCAAGTCTCCGTATAAATGCACCTGCTCTGTGATAGTCTCAGGGTTCTGTTTAAAGCACATAGAGCATCATGAAGACCAAGGAACACAACAGGCAGGTCCGTGATACTGTTGTGGAGAAGTTTAAAGCCAGATGTGGATACAAAATGATTTCCAAAACTTTAAACATCCCAAGGGGCACTGTGCAAGCGATCATATTGAAATGGAAGGAGTATCATACCACTGCACATCTACCAAGAGCTGGCCGTCCCTCTAAACTTTCATCTTAAACATGGAGAAGACTGATCAGAGATGCAGCCAAGAGGCCCATGATCACTCTGGATGATCTACAGAGATCTACAGCTGAGGTGGGACAGTCTGTCCATAGGACAACAATCAGTCGTACACTGCACAAATCTGGCCATTAAGGAAGAGTGGCAAGAAGAAAGCCATTTCTCAAAGATATCCATAAAAAGTGTCGTTTAAAGTTTGCAACAAGCCACCTGGGAGACACATCAAACATGTGGAAGAAGGTGCTCTGGTCAGATGAAACCAAAATCGAACTTTTTGGCAGCAATGCCAAATGATATGTTTGGCGTAAAGGCGACACAGCTCATCATCCTGAACACACAATCCGCACTGTCAAACATGGTGGTGGCAGCAACATGGTTTGAGCCTGCTTTTCTTCAGCAGGGACAGGGAAGATGGTTAAAATTGATGGGAAGATGGATGGAGCCAAATACAGGACCATTCTTGAAGAAAACCTGTTGGAGTCTGCAAAAGACCTGAGACTGGGACGGAGATTTGTCTTCCAACAAGACAATGATCCCAAACATAAAGCAAAATCTACAATGGAATGGTTCACAAATAAACGTATTCAGGTGTTAGAATGGCCAAGTCAAAGTCCAGATCTCAATCCAATCGAGAATCTGTGGAAAGAACTGAAAAATGCTGTTCACAAACGATCTCCATCAAACCTCACGAAGCTCAAGCTGTTTGCCAAGGAAGAATGGGCAAGAATTTCTGTCTCTCGATGTACAAAACTGATAAAGACATACCCCAAGCGACTTGCAGCTGTAATCACAGCAAAAGGTGGTGCAACAAAGTATTAAGTTAAAGGGGCTGAATAATATTGCACGCCCCACTTTTCAGTTTTTGAATTTCCACAAAAATTTAAAATAACCAATAAATTTCGTTCAACTTCACAATTGTGTTCCACTTGTTGTTGATTCTTCATAAAAAATTTACATTTGGTATCTTTATTAGGGTTGAGCGAAACGGGTCGGCAATTTTCAGAAGTCGCCGACTTTTGGCAAAGTCGGGTTTCATGAAACCCGACCCGACCCCTGTGTGGGGTCGGCCATGAAGTCGGCGATCTTCTGAATCTGGAATCGGAATTCCGATACCGATTCCCGATATGTTTAAGATATCGGGAATTGGTATCGGAATTCAGATTTAAGTGTAAAATAAAGAATTAAAATAAAAAATATCGCTATACTTACCCTCTGACGGGCCCTGGTACTAACCGGGAACCTTCCTTCCTTAGAATCAGCCTTCCAGGACCTTGCGGTGACGTCGCGGTGACGTCGCGGCTTGTGATTGGTCGCGCGGCCGCCCATGTGACCGCTCGCGCGACCAATCACAAGCCGCGACGTCACCGTGACGTCACCGAAGGTCCTGGAAGGGCTGATTCTTAGGAAGGAAGGCTGCCGGAACGAAGCCGAGGGTGAGTATATTCCTATTAGGTATATACTCACCCTCGGACATGCCCTGCTTCTTTCCGGCAGCCTTCCTTCCTAAGAATCAGCCCTTCCAGGACCTTCGGTGACGTCGCGGCTTCTGATTGGTCGCGCGAGCGATCACATGGGCGGCCGCGTGACCAATCACAAGCCGCGACGTCACCGCGACGTCACCGCAAGGTCCTGGAAGGCTGATTCTAAGGAAGGAAGGTTCCCGGTTAGTACCAGGGCCCGTCAGAGGGTAAGTATAGCGATATTTTTTATTTTAATTCTTTATTTTACACTTAAATATGGATCCCAGGGCCTGAAGGAGAGTTTCCGCTCCTTCAGACCCTGGGAACCATTGGAAACCCAATGCACTGCATTGGGTTTTGAGTTTCGGCCGACCCCGACCCCGACTTTTTTATAGGATCGGCCGATTTCACTCGACCCGACTTTTGAAAAAGTCGGGTTTCATGAAACCCGACCCGATCCTATAAAAGTAAAGGTCGCTCAACCCTAATCTTTATGTTTGAAGCATGATATGTGGGAAAAGGTTGAAAAGTTCCAGGGGGCTGAATACTTTCGCAAGGCACTGTATTTAATTTTGCAAGATTGAAATAGTTGTTTACCCCTTGACCAGAAAACCAAAGTTCATAATACCAAACACCTTTCTTACTGTTATGGTATTTAGACCTTTTTTATACACAGCGAACTCTGATTTTACTTTGACCTACATTTAGCTGGAAACAATCTTGCTTTGACTTCTCATTTTGTTGATTCTAACTTTTCAATCTTTACTCCACAAATAACACACAGAAACCTATATAGTTATACAAAATTTTTCTCTTTAGTGTTCTTTAGATTCTGGTGTAGCAATGTAGCCTCCAGCCCTGCACTAACAATAATACAATTTATAAACTTTGCCTGGGGTAATCCTTCATGATGATATCATCATTGGGTTGCTTCTGATCAATTTTAATTTACTGTATTTATGTGGAAAATGTTATTTTGCTAATTGGTTGTTAGAAAGTAATGTAAAATATTTCAAAGTAAGACTACTCATTTTTAAGTATGTTACTGCATTCTCAAATTTATTGAACTAAAGGAATTCTGTGAGATATGTCAGAGTAGAGCCATTCATCAGAGGGTTGAAAACCACAATGAGAATTTTAGGCTCACATGCATAAATCAAAATCAAAAGGTGAACCTTCAAATATTATCTGTATAGTCTGTCTCTTGTGTGATTTAGCTTTTAGGTCAATGTGTAATTATCACTAGTGTTGAGCGATACCGTCCGATACTTGAAAGTATCGGTATCGGAAAGTATCGGCCGATACCGGCAAAATATCGGATCCAATCCGATACCGATACCCGATACCAATACAAGTCAATGGGACTCAGGTATCGGACGGTATTCCTGATGGTTCCCAGGGTCTGAAGGAGAGGAAACTCTCCTTCAGGCCCTGGGAACCATATAAATGTGTAAAATAAAGAATTAAAATAAAAAATATCGCTATACTCACCTGTCCGACGCAGCCGGGACCTCGGCGATTGTAAGCGGCAGCGTTGTTTCTTTAAAATTCGCGCTTTTACTTGCTTACGTGAATTCCCGGCTTCTGATTGGTCAGGGCGGCCATGTTGCCGGGACTCGGACCAATCACAGCAAGCCGTGACGAAATTACGTCACGGCTTGCTGTGATTGGTCCGCGTCCCGGCAATATGGCGCCGTGACCAATCACAAGCCGTGACGTCACGGGAGGCTGGACACGCGCGCTTTTCAAAATAAGCGCGTGTCCAGCCTCCCGTGACGTCACGGCTTGTGATTGGTTAATGGCGGCCATGTTCCTGGGACGCGGACCAATCACAGCAAGCCGTGACGTAATTTCGTCACGGCTTGCTGTGATTGGTCCGCATCCCGGCAATATGGCGCCGTGACCAATCACAAGCCGTGACGTCACGGGAGGCTGGACACGCGCGCTTTTCAAAATAAGCGCGTGTCCAGCCTCCCGTGACGTCACGGCTTGTGATTGGTTAATGGCGGCCATGTTCCTGGGACGCGGACCAATCACAGCAAGCCGTGACGTAATTTCGTCACGGCTTGCTGTGATTGGTCCGCATCCCGGCAATATGGCGCCGTGACCAATCACAAGCCGTGACGTCACGGGAGGCTGGACACGCGCGCTTTTCAAAATAAGCGCGTGTCCAGCCTCCCGTGACGTCACGGCTTGTGATTGGTTAATGGCGGCCATGTTGCCGGGACGCGGACCAATCACAGCAAGCCGTGACGTAATTTCGTCACGGCTTGCTGTGATTGGTCCGAGTCCCGGCAACATGGCCGCCCTGACCAATCAGAAGCCGGGAATTCACGTAAGCAAGTAAAAGCGCGAATTTTAAAGAAACAACGCTGCCGCTTACAATCGCCGAGGTCCCGGCTGCGTCGGACAGGTGAGTATAGCGATTTTTTTTATTTTAATTCTTTCTTTTACACCTTTTTACATTAATGTTGTTTCGATACCGATATCCGATATTACAAAAATATCGGATCTCGGTATCGGAAATTCCGATACAGCAAGTATCGGCCGATACCCGATACTTGCAGCATCGGAATGCTCAACACTAATTATCACTTATTCTTTCATTACTACCTGGAATGAATATAAACTAGGGGAATAACTACATATGTAGAGAAAAAAAAAGATTTTTCATATTTATCCATAATATTGTATGCAATTCTTAATGGAGTATAAACCCTCACAAGCAGAGTACATTAGTGTTTTCTCTTCTAGTCTGTCACTCAATAAGTTCTTGAGATTAGTGAATCTTTAGAAATTTGACAGGGTTCATTAAATTTGTCCAAAAAATGTAATTCTCAATGAATCACAATACTGTGAGTCTCAATTGCAATACTACAAAGTCTCCAACTGCCCAGAACAATGTGTGCAACCTGTTATGATCCCAATGGCAAGGATCTCAGAGATTACAGCAAAAGTCTGCAAACATAAATACCAGCTCATAGGGACGTGGTAACTAGGCTGACCATATACCTGATCCTAGCACAAACACTAACAGTAGCCGGGGAACGTGCCTACGTTGATCCTAGACGTCTCGCGCCAGCCGGAGAACTAACTAACCCTATCAGGGAAAATAAGACCTCTCTTGCCTCCAGAGAAAAGACCCCAAAGTAATACAAGCCCCCAACAAATAATAATGGTGAGGTAAGAAGAAAAGACAAACGTAAGAATGAACTAGATTTTAGCAAAGAGAGGCCCACTGACTAATAGCAGAAAATAGTAAGATGACTTATATGGTCAGCAAAAAACCCTGCAAAATATCCACGCTGAATATCCAAGAACCCCCAAACCGACTAACGGTGAGGGGGGAGAATATCAGCCCCCTAGAGCTTCCAGCAATATCAGGAATCACATATTGTACAAGCTGGACAAAAATATAAACAAAGCAAAATAACAAAAAATAAGAAAGCAGGACTTAGCTTATCTTGCAAAGAACCAGGACCTGAAGACAGGAGCAAACAGAAATGAACTGATTACAACGATGCCAGGCACTGGACTGAGAATCCAGGAAGTTTAAATAGCAACACCCCAGGCCTAACGAAGCAGGTGAGTACCAACCTGGTAAAAGACAATCCAAGTGCCAAATCACTAGTGTCCACAAGAGGGAGCCAAGAAGTATAGTTCACAACAGTACCCCCCCTTTAAGGAGGGGTCACCGAACCCTCACCAAGACCACCAGGGCGACCAGGATGAGCAGCGTGGAAGGCACGAACCAAATCGGCCGCATGAACATCAGAGGCGGCCACCCAGGAATTATCCTCCTGACCATAGCCCTTCCATTTGACCAAATACTGAAGCCTCCGTCTAGAGAGACGAGAATCCAAGATCTTTTCTACCACGTACTCCAACTCGCCCTCAACCAATACCGGAGCAGGAGGCTCAACAGCAGGAACCACAGGCACAACGTACCGCCGCAACAAAGACCTATGGAACACGTTGTGAATGGCAAACGACACCGGAAGATCCAAACGAAAAGAAACCGGATTAAGAACTTCCAAAATTTTATAAGGACCAATAAAGCGAGGCTTAAACTTAGGAGAGGAAACCTTCAGAGGGACATACCGAGAAGACAACCAAACAAAATCCCCAACACGAAGTCGGGGGCCCACACCGCGGCGGCGGTTGGCAAAACGCTGAGCCTTCTCCTGTGACAACTTCAAGTTGTCCACCACATGATTCCAAATCCGCTGCAACCTATCCACCATGAAATCCACCCCAGGACAGTCAGAAGGCTCAACATGACCCGAGGAGAAACGAGGATGAAAACCAGAGTTGCAGAAGAATGGCGAAACCAAAGTAGCGGAACTAGCCCGATTATTAAGGGCAAACTCCGCCAATGGCAAGAAGGTCACCCAATCATCCTGGTCCGCAGAAACAAAACATCTCAAATAAGCCTCCAGTGTCTGATTAGTTCGCTCCGTTTGACCATTAGTCTGAGGATGGAAGGCAGATGAAAACGACAAATCAATGCCCATTCTAGCACAAAAAGATTGCCAGAATCTGGACACAAACTGGGACCCTCTGTCAGATACGATATTCTCCGGAATGCCGTGTAAACGAACCACATTCTGAAAAAACAAAGGAACCAGACCGGAAGAGGAAGGCAACTTAGGCAAGGGTACCAAATGGACCATCTTGGAAAACGATCACACACCACCCAGATGACAGACATTCCCTGAGACACCGGAAGATCAGAAATGAAATCCATGGAAATGTGTGTCCAAGGCCTCTTCGGGACGGGCAAGGGCAGAAGCAACCCGCTAGCACGAGAACAACAAGGCTTAGCCTGAGCACAAGTCCCACAGGACTGCACAAATGACCGCACATCCCGTGACAAGGAAGGCCACCAAAAGGACCTAGCCACCAAATCTCGGGTACCAAAAATTCCCGGATGCCCTGCCAACACCGAGGAATGAACCTCGGAAATGACTTTGCTGGTCCATTTATCAGGAACAAACAGTCTGTCGGGTGGACAAGAGTCAGGTCTACCAGCCTGAAATCTCTGCAACACACGTCGCAAATCCGGAGATATGGCCGACACGATTACTCCCTCTTTAAGAATACCAGCTGGCTCCGAGACTCCAGGAGAGTCAGGCACAAAGCTCCTAGAAAGAGCATCAGCCTTAACATTCTTCGAACCAGGCAGGTACGAGACCACAAAGTCAAAACGAGAGAAAAACAATGACCAACGAGCCTGTCTAGGATTCAGGCGCTTAGCAGACTCGAGATACATCAGATTTTTGTGATCAGTTAAGACCACCACACGATGCTTAGCACCCTCGAGCCAATGACGCCACTCCTCAAATGCCCACTTCATGGCCAACAACTCCCGATTACCAACATCATAGTTCCGCTCAGCAGGCGAAAACTTCCTAGAGAAAAAGGCACATGGTCTCATCACAGAGCAACCAGAGCCTCTCTGCGACAAAACAGCCCCAGCACCGATCTCAGAAGCATCCACTTCAACCTGAAAGGGAAGTGAGACATCAGGCTGGCACAAAACAGGCGCCGAAGTAAACCGGCGCTTCAGCTCCTGGAAGGCCTCCACGGCTGCAGGGGCCCAATTAGCCACATCAGAACCTTTCTTGGTCATATCCGTCAAAGGTTTAACAACGCTAGAAAAATTTGCGATAAAGCGACGGTAGAAATTAGCAAACCCCAAGAACTTCTGAAGACTCTTAACAGACGTGGGCTGAGTCCAATCATGAATAGCTCGGACCTTGACTGGGTCCATCTCCACAGCAGAAGGGGAGAAAATAAAACCCAAAAAGGAAACCTTCTGCACTCCAAAGAGACACTTTGAGCCCTTCACAAACAAAGCATTATCACGCAAAACCTGAAACACCATCCTGACCTGCTTTACATGAGAATCCCAATCATCCGAGAAAACCAGAATATCATCCAGATAAACAATCATAAATTTATCCAGATACTTCCGGAAGATATCATGCATAAAGGACTGAAACACTGAAGGAGCATTAGAGAGCCCAAAGGGCATCACCAAGTATTCAAAATGACCTTCGGGCGTATTGAATGCAGTTTTCCATTCATCTCCCTGCCTAATGCGCACAAGGTTGTACGCACCACGAAGATCTATCTTGGTGAACCACTTGGCACCCTTAATCTGAGCAAACAAGTCTGACAATAGTGGCAAAGGATACTGAAACTTAACAGTGATTTTATTCAGAAGCCGATAGTCTATACAAGGTCTCAAAGACCCGTCCTTCTTGGCCACAAAAAAGAATCCCGCACCAAGAGGGGAACAGGATGGACGAATATGCCCCTTCTCCAAAGACTCCTTGACATAAGAACGCATCGTGGCATGCTCGGGTACAGACAAATTAAATAATCGTCCCTTAGGAAATTTACTGCCAGGAATCAAATCTATAGCGCAGTCACAGTCCCTATGAGGAGGAAGATCACTGGACCTGGACTCACTGAATACATCCTGATAGTCACACAAATACTCAGGAACCTCTGAAGGAGTAGAAGTAGCAATAGACACCGGCGGAGAATCGCAATGAATTCCCTGACAACCCCAACTCGACACAGACATAGCCTTCCAATCCAAAACAGGATTATGGGTCTGTAACCATGGCAGACCTAACACGACCAAATCACTCATTTTATGCAGAACAAGAAAACGAATCACCTCCCGATGTTCAGGAGTCATGCACATGGTCACTTGTGTCCAAAACTGCGGTTTATTTTCCGCCAGTGGCGTAGCATCAATTCCTCTGAGAGGAATAGGAATTTTTAAAGGCTCCAGGACAAAACCGCAGCGCTTGGCAAACGACAAGTCCATAAGACTCAGGGCAGCACCTGAATCCACAAACGCCATAACAGGGTAGGAAGACAATGAACAAATTAAAGTCACAGACAAAATAAATTTAGGCTGCAAATTACCAATGGAGACAGGACTGACAACCTTGGTTAGGCGTTTAGAGCATGCTGATATAACATGTGTAGAATCACCACAGTAAAAACACAGCCCATTCTGTCATCTATGATTTTGTCGTTCGGTTCTAGTCAGGATTCTATCACATTGCATTGAAACAGGTGTCTGTTCAGACAACACTGCCAGAGGATTAGCGGATTTGCGCTCCCGCAAACGCCGATCAATCTGAATAGCCAGCGCCATAGAATCATTCAGACTTGTAGGAATTGTGAAACCCACCATCACATTCTTAATGGCTTCAGAAAGGCCATTTCTGAAATTTGCGGCCAGAGCACATTCATTCCATTGAGTAAGCACGGACCATTTCCGAAATTTTTGGCAATACACTTTGGCTTCATCCTGGCCCTGAGAGATAGCCAGTAGAGCTTTTTCTGCCTGAATTTCAAGATTAGGCTCCTCATAAAGCAATCCGAGCGCCAGAAAAAACGCATCGACATCCGCCAATGCCGGATCTCCTGGCGCTAACGAGAAAGCCCAATCCTGAGGGTCGCCACGCAAAAAGGAGATAACAATTTTAACTTGCTGAGCTGAATCTCCAGACGAACGAGGTTTCAAAGATAGAAACAATTTACAATTATTCCTAAAATTCCTAAATTTAAATCGATCTCCAGAGAACAGCTCAGGAATAGGTATCTTAGGCTCAGACATAGGACTGCTAACAACAAAATCCTGAATGCTCTGCACTCGTGCAGCAAGCTGATCCACACTAGTAATCAAGGTCTGAACATTCATGTCTGCAGCAAAGCTTACAGCCACTCTGAGAAAAAGGGGAAGGAAGAAAGAGGAGAAAAAAAAACCTCAGAACTCCTTTTCTTTTAATCCCACTTCTGCAATGCATTAACTATTCACGGCCTGGCATACTGTTATGATCCCAATGGCAAGGATCTCAGAGATTACAGCAAAAGTCTGCAAACATAAATACCAGCTCATAGGGATGTGGTAACTAGGCTGACCATATACCTGATCCTAGCACAAACACTAACAGTAGCCGGGGAACGTGCCTACGTTGATCCTAGACGTCTCGCGCCAGCCGGAGAACTAACTAACCCTATCAGGGAAAATAAGACCTCTCTTGCCTCCAGAGAAAAGACCCCAAAGTAATACAAGCCCCCAACAAATAATAACGGTGAGGTAAGAAGAAAAGACAAACGTAAGAATGAACTAGATTTTAGCAAAGAGAGGCCCACTGACTAATAGCAGAAAATAGTAAGATGACTTATATGGTCAGCAAAAAACCCTGCAAAATATCCACGCTTAATATCCAAGAACCCCCAAACCGACTAACGGTGAGGGGGGAGAATATCAGCCCCCTAGAGCTTCCAGCAATATCAGGAATCACATATTGTACAAGCTGGACAAAAATATAAACAAAGCAAAATAACACAAAATAAGAAAGCAGGACTTAGCTTATCTTGCAAAGAACCAGGACCTGAAGACAGGAGCAAACAGAAATGAACTGATTACAACGATGCCAGGCACTGGACTGAGAATCCAGGAAGTTTAAATAGCAACACCCCAGGCCTAACGAAGCAGGTGAGTACCAACCTGGTAAAAGACAATCCAAGTGCCAAATCACTAGTGACCACAAGAGGGAGCCAAGAAGTATAGTTCACAACAGCAACCCTCTGAGGTCTCCTTGGAGTATATTAAACTCCTTTTGAGCTCTATATTGCAAACACAGACTTAGTAATGTCCAAGTGACCTCAAAATACTCTCCTCAGCATTGAAATTACAATACTATGTAGGAAAAGTTGTTGAATTACAGAAACCACAGGATTGATAGACATGTTAATGATACAAAAATTATAAAAAAGGGAAACAAACTTTTTAAAACAATTTATCCAATATCAAGTATGAGCACAGCAGATACAAATGCGTTGAAATGCTATCAATGAGGTTATTTATGTTTTTCTGAGGAATTTCCTGCCATTGCTGTATGAACTTGGGTATGCAAATCAACAAAGTCTGTTACCTTTGCAATTGCCAGCCAATCACAACTCAAATGTGCTCAATGGGATACAAGTCCACAGATGAAGGGCATGCTAACTTGTTTACACCATACAGAATGCTCACAGTAGTACTAGTAACATGTGGCCTGGTGTTGTGATGTTCCTTTGTGAAAACCTCTTTATGGCATTGCTCACTTGGTCTACAGATTGAACTTTGGCTATCATTGCATCCAAGTCAAAAACAGGATTCATCCTAAAGAGGATAAACCCCTACTCCAGTCTCATTTGCCATCTTGCTCTCCACCATGATATCCTTTAAGAGCAGTGACATGGGGTCATTGGAAGACCTATAGCCAGACATCTTGATCATAGACAAATGTTTTGCAATGCCATCTGAAAGTTTT
Source organism: Ranitomeya variabilis (assembly GCF_051348905.1). Taxonomy (NCBI): domain Eukaryota; kingdom Metazoa; phylum Chordata; class Amphibia; order Anura; family Dendrobatidae; genus Ranitomeya; species Ranitomeya variabilis. Next base: position 809,311,774 of record NC_135233.1, read on the forward strand.
TATAGAAACAGTTTGATGCTTTTTGCTTGGATGGTGATGTTCCCTTCCACTTGTAATACAGAATTGATCAACCATGGGACCAGTAGTATTCACTATTACTCCAAAGTGTTTAGGGGTTCATTTTAATAACCAGTAAAGGTTAACCCTGCTGTTCTATTCATTTCCAGAGAAGAAAAGGAAGAAAAAGCAAGGCCAAATGAAGTGGGGATCACCAGACGGCATGGATTAGTGCAATAGATACATCTTTATTACAGTGTGACACTGGACAAAAAAACACATCTAAAAACATCTAAAAACATTTTAGAAACAACAATGCCTATAATAGGGCATGTGCCTATAAATACAAAGGGGAGAGAATGAAGACACATGGGTGTGCAAAGACGGCAAAAAATACTCAGAGTCCTATATGGGCAGCATATTCAACAGTGTATATACCGTATACAAGTCACATGGAGCCTATAAAGGTAACTTATTAAGAAGATAGTAATTGTATGGCATAGACAAAAAGTGCATGCAATATATAAGTTACAAAGACAGAGTCTGGTATCAGTCCACAACGTGTGGCAGGCAATGAATGTATATCCCTGAAAACCACTCAAACATGTCACAAGAACCCAATAGTTCAATAATCAATACAACAAACCCACCAATGCACATATAGGATGCTGCACTCCAAGTAGACCAGTCATTTAGATGCAAAGAATATGCACACTCATGATCTCCCCACAGGCTCAAAAGCCAAGGGACATGATAACCCAATAAAGAATAGGCACACAAGGAATGAACAAACACCCGACGCGTGTCGCCACTAGCGTGGCTTCATCAGGGGTATGATTTCCGTTACCTTTGCCCGTGTATAAATACCTTAAGTGGCTGTATGTAACTCAGGGCAGCTGCGTGGGAGAGAGCAGGCGAGCAGACTGTCACTGTGCACAGCTATGCCCACTGCGCAGGCGCCGGCGTGCACTGCCGAAACCAATCAAAGTCCGGTCTCAATAGACACGTGCATCAGCGCAATAACATCAGCGGTGAGCAGCAGGCGAGCGGCATGTCCCTGTACCCAGCCGTGCCTAATGCGCAGGCGCCGGCGTGCGCATGTCGAGACCAATCAAATTCGGTCTCAGTTACCACGTGCATCAGCGCAATAGCCTCGGCAGTTAGCAGCAGGCTGGCGATATATCCATGTGCCCAGCCGTGCTCACTGCGCAAGCTCCAAAGTGCACATGCCAAGACCAGTCAGAGTCCGGTCATAACAAACATGTGCATAGGCACAGTAGCATCGGCGGTATGCAAAACAGTATAAAATGTAAAACAAGCCTGCGCAGGCGCTGATATCTTGGCACACCTTAGCTTCTGCGCACACTGCGGCATATCAGTGCCGGCCAATGACCAACATAGGCAGGGGGCGCATGAGCACCATGTTCAGAATGACACAGAGGCAGTCCTCACTGGGATCATGTGTGCAATAACTGAGCGTGTGCCAGAATGTTAAAACCAAAATAGTAAGCACATACATCACGGTGCCTGCACAGAGGCAGCAGGGGGGGGTGTGCAGCACCTGATTAGCACATGAGGAGGCTTACACACAGAATTGTATGTAATGTCAACATAAAAAAGTCAAGAGGAAGGACTACAGCAAATAGTAAACAATTCTAGTGAGCATCAGCAGACATATTTTACAAATAAAGAAATTCCTTTATTGTGATGATATACCCAATATAATATACACTTGTGCAGCCAGTACAATTTACAGAAAGGGGGCATAATGCCCAAGAGTTATACATATATGCGCCCACCAGGGGTGGGCCAGACCCAGGGTAGACACACTATGCAGACAAGGCCACTCTGAGAAAGGAGGGGGCCAATCCAAAGAATGCTCAAAGATATGCTGATGCACATTCCGCGAAAAAGGGGGGGCATTAGTTTGTGCCATATGCCAACAGAACATGAGGATATGGTATATGAATAGAAATAGAAAGCCACATCCCGCCATTCCACTTATCACACAAAAATATAACTAAAAAATATATATATATAGCAGAAATGTAACTGGTAGCTGAAAAATGAAAAAATAAGGAAAAATATATAATATATCCAACAAATATGTATATGTGCATAGACCCTACCACATGTACTGTCCATATAGTACCACTAAGGGAAAATTACCCTTACAATGAGTATAAATGCACATACATAAGTATAAGATTTAAACGATAGCATGCCCCAAAAAGAAAAAGGGGCAGGAAAAGAGTAACTGCGCATAATCCCATAGAGACCTACAAAATCAAAGGCATTTATAGAAGCCGATAAACAATAAGTCCTGGTAGCTGAAAAGTGATCCAACAAATATATATATGTGCACAGACCCTACCACATATGCTGTCCATATAGTACCACAGAGGGAAAATTACCCTTACAATGAGTATAAATGTACATACATAAGTATAAGATTTGAACGGTAGCATGCCCCAAAAAGAAAAAGGGGCAGGAAAAGAGTAACTGCACATAATCCCATAGAGACCTACAAAATCAAAGGCATTTATAGAAGCCGATAAACAATAAGTCCTGGTAGCTGAAAAGTGATCCAACCAATATATATATGTGCACAGACCCTACCACATATGCTGTCCATATAGTACCACAGAGGGAAAATTACCCTTACACTGAGTATAAATGTACATACATAAGTATAAGATTTGAACGGTAGCATGCCCCAAAAAGAAAAAGGGGCAGGAAAAAAGTAACTGCACATAATCCCATAGAGACCTACAAAATCAAAGGCATTTATAGAAGCCGGTAAACAATAAGTCCTCATTAAGGCCCAGCGGGGCCACACAGTTCAGATTGAAAATCCACTTTGATTCACGTCTAAGTAGTTCTGAGGTGAAGTTACCACCTCTAATGTTTATGGGGACCTTGTCCAGGCCCAAAATCCTAGTCCCATTCCAGAGCGAATTGTGCTCCACCAGGTAATGTGAGGCAACTGATGTAAGTGTTTTTCCTTTTACTTTATCTCTCTTCGCTGTGGTGATATTTGAGAAGTGTTGCTGGATCCTCTTCCTCAATTCTTGCGTAGTTTGCCCCATATAGACCTTTGGACATGGGCAAACCAGGGCATAAACAAGATTTCTGGTCTTACAATTAAAGTAGGCTCTTGGAGTAATCTGGAATGGCAAAGAAGGTAACAAAGCATTAGTATCCCCAGCTGTGAATGGGCAGATGTTGCAGTTACCACACGGGAAAGTGCCACGAAGGCGCAATCCACCACTAGTGCTCACCGTGGGACGTTGAAAATGACTGTGGCTGAGACAATCTTTGAGATTTTTGGCTCTCCTAGCTACCAAGTTGGGTCTGGGCAAAATGTGTGGTACCAATTTTGGTTCACTCAATAGTAGGCCCCAATACCTGGACAATATATTGCGTACATCGTGCCATTGGTTATTAAACGATGTTATTATCCCCAATGGTCTATCTGAGGACCCAGCCCGGGGGCACAATAACTGTGCCCTATCCTGATCTCTGGCCGCAATATAAGCATGCGAGATTACCTTTTTTGGATATCCCCTTTCTTTAAACCTCGAAGTCAATTCACGAGAGTGTTTCAAGAAATCCTCTTGTTGTGTACAGTTTCTCTTGACTCGATAGAACTGGCCCTTTGGTATCCCTTCTTTGAGGTGCTGTGGGTGAAAACTAGAGAAATGCAACAGGCTATTAGTTGCCGTGGGTTTGCGGTATAAACTGGTAGTAATTTTGGAGTCCCTCAGGTTGAGTTTCAGATCCAGGAATTCGATCTCGGTCTGTGACATATGCGAAGTGAGCCGGATATTCCAAGGATTACACAGGTCAACAAAAAAAAATTTTTTTTCTGGTGTCCAAAATATTTTAATGAATTTGGGGTATTTTTGGGGTGCTGATTCTGAATATGTCATCAGTTTTGCCAGATTGGCTCAAGTTTTTGAGATTTTTGGTATCTTATTTATAGCACTTGTTGGTAAATGCGACGCATCATCTCATTAATTTCTTTGGATTAGTACTTGAACTGAGCAGTTCTCAATATAGTTTTGTGTTAATTAGTGTTCTAAAAGTTTGTTCATAGCTTGATTTTTGCACTAACTTTATGTTGTTGTCTGTTTTCCAGTGAAAAGCATGAACTCATCAAGAAGAAGTTGTCTTAACGATCCAGACTCATTCTGTTACATTTGTGGTGAATACACACTGCCAAAACATAGAAGAAACATAACAGACTTCGTAAAAAAAGTGTATTTTGCCTATTTTGGGGTTATGCTTGGGGACCAAGACAAGTTTTGGGCACCACACAAAGTGTGCAAAGCATGTATCGAATTATTACGAAAATGGAGCAAAGGACAAAGAAAAAGCTTCAAATTTGGTGTTCCAATGGTGTGGAGAGAGCCAAAAAATCATCATGATGACTGTTATTTCTGTGCAGTGCAAGTGCAAGGATTCAATAAGCATAAGAAACGAAAATGGGAGTAACATGGAATCTGCAAGAAGGCCTGTCCCTCATTGTGAAGATGTGCCTGTACCTGTGTTTACCATAAATAACAGTCATCATGATGATTTTTTGGCTCTCTCCACACCATTGGAACACCAAATTTGAAGCTTTTTCTTTGTCCTTTGCTCCATTTTCGTAATAATTCGATACATGCTTTGCACACTATGTGTGGTGCCCAAAACTTGTCTTGGTCCCCAAGCATAACCCCAAAATAGGCAAAATACACTTTTTTTACGAAGTCTGTTATGTTTCTTCTATGTTTTGGCAGTGTGTATTCACCACAAATTTAACAGAATGAGTCTGGATCGTTAAGACAACTTCTTCTTGATGAGTTCATGCTTTTCACTGGAAAACAGACAACAACATAAAGTTAGTGCAAAAATCAAGCTATGAACAAACTTTTAGAACACTAATTAACACAAAACTATATTGAGAACTGCTCAGTTCAAGTACTAATCCAAAGAAATTAATGAGATGATGCGTCGCATTTACCAACAAGTGCTATAAATAAGATACCAAAAATCTCAAAAACTTGAGCCAATCTGGCAAAACTGATGACATATTCAGAATCAGCACCCCAAAAATACCCTAAATTCGATGAAATATCTTTGGCACCAAAAATGCTGTTGACCAGTGTTATCATTCAGGGTCCTGATGAAATGTTGGCATTCCTCCAGGGTGCCTGTCCAGAGGAATAAAACGTCATCAATATACCGCAACCATTTGATAACATAGGTGGAAAATCCCTCCAGACAGTATACCCTGGTGGTCTCCCACCAACCTAAAAATAGGTTGGCGTATGACGGAGCACATCGGGCACCCATGGCTGTGCCCCTCACTTGCCTGTAGTATGCACGATCAAATATGAAATAGTTTTTTTGTTCCAAAATGAACCTGAGGAGGTCCAATAAAAAAGAATCGTGCCTTCTATCACCAGATGTATTCTGATCGAGGAAGAAAGACACGGCCTGTGTCCCCAGATCATGTCCTATACAGGTGTAGAGTGACTCTACATCCAGAGTCAGTAGCCAAGTTCCAATGGGGACTGTCAAGTCTTGCACTTGTTGTATCAAGAAAGTGGAATCTCTGACAAACGATTGAAGTGAGGCGACCACAGGCTGCAAGAAAAAATCAACATAAATACAAGGTCTCTCTAGTAACCCACCTATCCCTGATATTATAGGCCTGCCTGGGGGAGCCGTAAGAGACTTGTGCACCTTCGGGAGCATATAGAAGGTAGGGATTTTAGGATGGTTGTTAAACATAAAATCCCTTTCCTTTTTGTTAATGATATTACACACAAAGGCGGCCTCCAGGAGGCGAAATAACTTGGCTTGAAACACATCAGAGGGATCCGAGGGAAGAATCTGATAACAATCTCTGTCAGACAATTGACGTCTGGCTTCTTGCAAATACAAGTCTATTGGCCAGATGACTAAATTCCCCCCCTTATCCGCCTCGCGAATAACAAACTCCCGATTGGCGCCCAAATTCACAATAGCAGCCTGCTCCTCCTTACTGATATTCCTGCCCCTGCCTGGGTCAAGTTTTAATTGCTGTACCTCATGTACCACAGCATTAAAGAAGTTCTGTACCACTGGAAAAAGAGAAAATACGGGAGTGGCCTGTGACGGTAACCTACCAGTGAACCTTCTCCTGGGGCAACTCTCATCCCCCTCCTCAAGTAGGTCCAAAAGATCTCTAAGGACCAGTCTATCCGTCAGAGGATGGTCGTCCAAAATAGACGGTTGATGAAATAGCAGCTTGAAGGTAAGTTGTCTGCAAAATAAGTAGACATCTTTTATCACAGTAAATTTATCAAGGCCACTAGTGGGACAGAAGGACAGACCTTTTTCCAGGACTCTAATCCCCACCTCAGAAAGAACATAATTGGACAGATTAAGAATTTGAAGCTTACCAGAATCCTTCCCAGATTCCACCGGAACATCCGGATCTAGTATTTCCTGTTCGAACGAGTCTGTCGCTTGTGACGAGGGGACCAAGCTCTGTAGTTCTGAAGATGCTTTTTTTGGAACGTATCTCCTCCTGCGGCCCCTCCTATTGCGCCTTCCATGTCGCTCAGATCGGAGGATAAAAAATCGTCACTTGATGGTTGCTCATGAGTGATGGTAGTTGTTCCCTCAGTGGATGCCTTGTTACCATGAGACCTCCTATTTCCTCTGTGTACCCATTTAAAGGCCCGTCCATTTTTGAAATCCAGCTGATCTCTTCTGAATTTTGACCTTTTCCTCTCAATAACAGTTTTTTCAAAGGCATCAATCGTAGATTTTAATTGAGCCTGAAACGGTTCCACCATTGTTTTTTTATCAAATTTATCCAGTTTCCCTTCACATATCCTGATTTTCTCTTTCAAAGAATTCAAAACAATCCGATCATGTGCTACCAACATATCAATAATAATATTGGAACATGTCACTAGACCAGTCTCCCAGGTTTTCTGAAATTCCTCATCAGCCTCCCAAGCCGGAAAAATTTGCACTCTGAGGCCCCTGGGAATAATCCCAACCTTCTTGTATTCCTCCAATGTTTTCACATTCCACCAAGATTTAGTCAAGGACTTGTGCAGATTAGTAACCTCCCTGGCCACATGCTGAAAATCCCCCTCGCTGCCAAAATCATTAGTCACCTCAAGGCCAGCGGAAAAAATGCCACTCACCTGGCTACTCCACGCAGCTTCCCTGGCTGCTAAATCCATGCTTATAAAAATGAAAAGGAAAAAATATACCGATACACACTAGCGTTACGGTTAGTGTTGAGCATTCCGATACCGCAAGTATCGGGTATCGGCCGATACTTGTGGGTATCGGAATTCCGATACCGAGATCCGATACTTTTGTGGTATCGGGTATCGGTATCGAAACAACATTAATGTAAAAATGTGTAAAAGAGAGAATTAAAATAAAAAATATTGCTATACTCACCTCTCCGACGCAGCCTGCACCTTACCGAGGGAAGCGGCAGCGTTCTTTGTTTAAAATTCGCGCTATTCTTTCCTTTACGTGAAGTCCCGGCTTGTGATTGGTTGCGTCGCAGTCACATGGGCGACGCAACCAATCACAGCAAGCCGTGACGTAATTTCAGGTCCTTAAGGATTTTAAAATTACGTCCCGGCTTTGTGATTGGTTGCGTCGCAGTCACATGGGCGACGCAACCAATCACAGCAAGCCGTGACGTAATTTCAGGCCCTTAAGGATTTTAAAATTACGTCCCGGCTTTGTGATTGGTTGCGTCGCAGTCACATGGGCGACGCAACCAATCACAAGCCGTGACGTCACGGGAGGCTGGACACGCGCGCATTTTAAAATGCGCGCTTGTCCAGCCTCCCGTGACGTCCCGGCTTGTGATTGGTTGCATCGCGGTCAACCAATCACAAGCCGGGAGGCTGGACACGCGCGCATTTTAAAATGCGTGCTTGTCCAGCCTCCCGTGACGTCCCGGCTTGTGATTGGTTGCATCGCGGTCAACCAATCACAAGCCGGGAGGCTGGACACGCGCGCATTTTAAAATGGCTTCCCGGCTTGTGATTGGTTGACAGCGACGCAACCAATCACAAGCCGGGACGTCACGGGAGGCTGGACTCGCGCGCATTTTAAAATGCGCGCGTGTCCAGCCTCCCGGCTTGTGATTGGTTGACAGCGACGCAACCAATCACAAGCCGGGACGTCACGGGAGGCTGGACTCACGCGCATTTTAAAATGCGCGCGTGTCCAGCCTCCCGTGACGTCACGGCTTGTGATTGGTTGCGTCGCCCATGTGACTGCGACGCAACCAATCACAAAGCCGGAGCGTAATTTTAAAATACTGAATGACCTGAAATTACATCACGGCTTGCTGTGATTGGTTGCGTTGCGGTCACATGGGCGGCACGCGACCAATCACAAGCCGGGACTTCACGTAAGGAAAGAAAAGCGCGAATTTTAAGCAAACAACGCTGCCGGTTCCCTCGCTGAGGTCCAGGCTGCGTCGGAGAGGTGAGTATAGCAATATTTTTTATTTTAATTCTTTATTTTACACATTAATATGGTTCCCAGGGCCTGAAGGAGAGTTTCCTCTCCTTCAGACCCTGGGAACCATCAGGAATACCGTCCGATACTTGAGTCCCATTGACTTGTATTGGTATCGGGTATCGGTATCGGATTGGATCCGATACTTTGCCGGTATCGGCCGATACTTTCCGATACCGATACTTTCAAGTATCGGACGGTATCGCTCAACACTAGTTACGGTATCAATCTATGTGCCAACACCCAGAAAATGTAGTGGAAAAGGCCACTACATATACAACAAACACTAAGATAATATAATGAGGGGGCACCATAGAGTAAATAACAACTGGGATCCAACCTTGGCCTCAAAAGGAAGACATGTGAAGAAAAGGAAGAAAAAGCAAGGCCAAATGAAGTGGGGATCACCAGACGGCATGGATTAGTGCAATAGATACATCTTTATTACAGTGTGACACTGGACAAAAAAACACATCTAAAAACATCTAAAAACATTTTAGAAACAACAATGCCTATAATAGGGCATGTGCCTATAAATACAAAGGGGAGAGAATGAAGACACATGGGTGTGCAAAGACGGCAAAAAATACTCAGAGTCCTATATGGGCAGCATATTCAACAGTGTATATACCGTATACAAGTCACATGGAGCCTATAAAGGTAACTTATTAAGAAGATAGTAATTGTATGGCATAGACAAAAAGTGCATGCAATATATAAGTTACAAAGACAGAGTCTGGTATCAGTCCACAACGTGTGGCAGGCAATGAATGTATATCCCTGAAAACCACTCAAACATGTCACAAGAACCCAATAGTTCAATAATCAATACAACAAACCCACCAATGCACATATAGGATGCTGCACTCCAAGTAGACCAGTCATTTAGATGCAAAGAATATGCACACTCATGATCTCCCCACAGGCTCAAAAGCCAAGGGACATGATAACCCAATAAAGAATAGGCACACAAGGAATGAACAAACACCCGACGCGTGTCGCCACTAGCGTGGCTTCATCAGGGGTATGATTTCCGTTACCTTTGCCCGTGTATAAATACCTTAAGTGGCTGTATGTAACTCAGGGCAGCTGCGTGGGAGAGAGCAGGCGAGCAGACTGTCACTGTGCACAGCTATGCCCACTGCGCAGGCGCCGGCGTGCACTGCCGAAACCAAATAAAGTCCGGTCTCAATAGACACGTGCATCAGCGCAATAACATCAGCGGTGAGCAGCAGGCGAGCGGCATGTCCCTGTACCCAGCCGTGCCTAATGCGCAGGCGCCGGCGTGCGCATGTCGAGACCAATCAAATTCGGTCTCAGTTACCACGTGCATCAGTGCAATAGCCTCGGCAGTTAGCAGCAGGCTGGCGATATATCCATGTGCCCAGCCGTGCTCACTGCGCAAGCGCCAAAGTGCACATGCCAAGACCAGTCAGAGTCCGGTCATAACAAACATGTGCATAGGCACAGTAGCATCGGCGGTATGCAAAACAGTATAAAATGTAAAACAAGCCTGCGCAGGCGCTGATATCTTGGCACATCTTAGCTTCTGCGCACACTGCGGCATATCAGTGCCGGCCAATGACCAACATAGGCAGGGGGCGGTCATTGGCCGGCACTGATATGCCGCAGTGTGCGCAGAAGCTAAGATGTGCCAAGATATCAGCGCCTGCGCAGGCTTGTTTTACATTTTATACTGTTTTGCATACCGCCGATGCTACTGTGCTGATGCACATGTTTGTTATGACCGGACTCTGACTGGTCTTGGCATGTGCACTTTGGCGCTTGCGCAGTGAGCACGGCTGGGCACATGGATATATCGCCAGCCTGCTGCTAACTGCCGAGGCTATTGCGCTGATGCACGTGGTAACTGAGACCGAATTTGATTGGTCTCGACATGCGCACGCCGGCGCCTGCGCATTAGGCACGGCTGGGTACAGGGACATGCCGCTCGCCTGCTGCTCACCGCTGATGTTATTGCGCTGATGCACGTGTCTATTGAGACCGGACTTTGATTGGTTTCGGCAGTGCATGCCGGCGCCTGCGCAGTGGGCATAGCTGTGCACAGTGACAGTCTGCTCGCCTGCTCTCTCCCACGCAGCTGCCCTGAGTTACATACAGCCACTTAAGGTATTTATACACGGGCAAAGGTAACGGAAATCATACCCCTGATGAAGCCACGCTAGTGGCGACACGCGTCGGGTGTTTGTTCATTCCTTGTGTGCCTATTCTTTATTGGGTTATCATGTCCCTTGGCTTTTGAGCCGGTGGGGAGATCATGAGTGTGCATATTCTTTGCATCTAAATGACTGGTCTACTTGGAGTGCAGCATCCTATATGTGCATTGGTGGGTTTGTTGTATTGATTATTGAACTATTGGGTTCTTGTGACATGTTTGAGTGGTTTTCAGGGATATACATTCATTGCCTGCCACACGTTGTGGACTGATACCAGACTCTGTCTTTGTAACTTATATATTGCATGCACTTTTTGTCTATGCCATACAATTACTATCTTCTTAATAAGTTACCTTTATAGGCTCCATGTGACTTGTATACGGTATATACACTGTTGAATATGCTGCCCATATAGGACTCTGAGTATTTTTTGCCGTCTTTGCACACCCATGTGTCTTCATTCTCTCCCCTTTGTATTTATAGGCTCATGCCCTATTATAGGCATTGTTGTTTCTGAAATGTTTTTAGATGTTTTTAGATGTGTTTTTTTTGTCCAGTGTCACACTGTAATAAAGATGTATCTATTGCACTAATCCATGCCGTCTGGTGATCCCCACTTCATTTGGCCTTGCTTTTTCTTCCTTTTCTTCACATGTCTTCCTTTTGAGGCCAAGGTTGGATCCCAGTTGTTATTTACTCTATGGTGCCCCCTCATTATATTATCTCATCGTTCTATTCATTTCCACTATACACTTGTACTGCTCCGATCATTTTTGACCGGACCTATTCAAATGCTGTTTTAGCTACTGTACTTAAAAAATTTTTTTGAATACCTGTTGCATTATTAAACTGTATGTGAACATGGTTGGTCATTATAAAAACAAAATACGTAAAAAACTCAATTTTTTTTATTTATTTTGTCTTAATAAAGGTTGCAAGGGCTTATTGAATTCTGCACAGAAATTACAAATTTGAGCTTAGCTAACTAACTATAACAACTACTACTACTACTACTATAACAACTATAACTAACTGTAATTATAACTAAAATTAACTATAGTATAAAATTTAACTGAGTGCAAACATTTTGAAAAAAATAGTAATAGTAAATACTAAAAATAATAAAAAAAAACACTGTTGTGTCTTGAGTGAAACAAAACATTGAACTATGTACACCACTTCTTTTGCTGAGAATACCTTGTTGAAGCTCAGGCTTGTTTTTTCAACAAAGGAGTCTGATATATTTTGGACCTCTATATGCCTCCCTTCCCCACCCTCGTGTTTTTACCATGTGTACTTAGTCCTTCCAATAAAGCTCATTTGCATTTGAATTTGAAATGGCTGGCTGAACTGCTTACTTACTGATAAGATAAGAGACACCAGACACCACCCCCTGGGCTCCAACACCACAAGTTCTGCTTTGCACAGAGAACCAGCAGAAGAAAAATAAAAAAAGCAGGGTAAATAACATACAGAGAAAAAAAATTGCACAGAACTGTACTGAAAAGCCAATGCGTATGGTTTGTACTGAAAGCATGTGTAAATCTGCACCTAAAGCAACTGTTTACTTCATAAACAATAGTAGATGCAATAAGTAGTCTCAAAAGAAATTATAACTCATTTGTTTTACTCAAAAAATGGCTGAAATAGCATAAAATGCTATTCGGTCATTTTTGACCGGGAACAGTACAAGTGTAAAAAAAATGTGACGCAAAAACTAAACAAAAGAAAATAAGGTACCCTTAGAAAGAACCCCTGTAATGAGGAAAATAGAAGTAACCATAAGTTTCAGAACCGCATAATGAATTTTTTTAAAAATATCAAAATTCAAAAACGGTCATTTTTGACCGAACAGAACAGCGAGGTTAAATATACAGCTGTGAGCTAATATTAATAGCATGGGAAGCTCCATGGGTATTACTCCCTCCCTAGGCTATAAACATTTGCCCCTATCTGTTCACTTTCCCTCTGCTAGTTAATAAAATGTCCGAGATCCCACATCATTTTTTTTCAGAAAATAATTTAGTATGTAAAAAAATAAATGTACAGTAAGCTAAGCTACACAAGCACTGTGCTAATTATATATGTAACTGACATCTTTATATCTATATATTCTATGTGTAGAAAAAGAAAACACAGCAGCACTATATGAGGCAGGATATATGCAAACACTGAAAATATTGAATCTAAACTGTGTTTTTACTCAGTAAGATGTACTTACACAAATGAAGGTTCTTAGCACATTTATTGGCCAATTCATGTATGCCCATCAACCACAGCAAGGTGACCTCCCTCTGATGGGTCCTATTCTACTGTACATACCTCTTTTGAGCTATCAGCCTGCAGTTAAATGGACAAACATCTCTTTCGGGCTATGTGCTTATATCTATTCTATCTATTCTGCTAGGTCATGCTGAGATTTTACTGTACGCGACAGTTGAATTGATGGCTTTTCAATTGATGGTCTAACTGCCGTGCAATTTTTTTTCTCGCACCCATTGACTTGCATTGGCGAGTCCCGGCCGAGATACAAGGACAATTACAGCATGCTGCAATTTTTTTCTCAGTCTGATTTCAACATTTTCAATTGTAAATGAACTGTGACTCATAGATTAACATTAGTCAGAGTGCACTCTGATTTTTTGTCAGATTTCATGCTTCCGTTTTCCTCGCAGATGAGAATGAGCCCTAAAGCTGACATCACTTTTACGACACGTTGAAAGACAAAAAAACAAACAAAAACAATTCCAGAATTGCTGGTTTTTGTTCATTCTGCCTGACCTGACAACAATCGGAACACAAAATGATCAAAAAATGTTATGAGCCTGAAAATAGTACCAATAAAAATGTCAACTAGTCCCACAATAACAAGCCCTCACATGATTCTGACTGCAGAAATATAAAAAAATTATCGATTTCAAAAAATGACCTTTTTTTATGTTTTTTAGTCTGTGATAGTATCCAATAGTAGAAATAGTTGAAAATGCAGTGGCATGTAAAAGTTTTGGCACCCCTGATGAACAGTCATGACTTTTATTATGAACAGTTAAGCAAGTTGAATATGGAATGATCTTTAAAGGAAACCTGTCAGCAGGATTGTACACAGTAACCTACAGACAGTTTCAGGTCGACCCCATTATACTGATTAAAATGATACCTTGGTTGATGAAATCTGTCTTGTGGTTGTTGTGTGATCTTTTCAGTTTTGAGTTAATGGTATGCTCGTGATCAGGGGCCATCCTGTGGGCAGGGTCTTCATGTGGTGTTCTGCTTTGGTATTCATGTGATGACTTCTGACAGGTCACTGATGCCTCAGAGACCTGCCCCTTAGTTTACAAAATTAACATTATTTACAGTGGGTACAGAAAGTATTCAGACCCCTTTAATTTTTTTTATTTTTTGTTTCATTGCAGCCATTTGGTAAATTCAAAAAAGTTCATTTTTTTCTCATTAATGTATATATACTCTGCACTCCATTTTGACTGAAAAAACAGAAATGTAGACATTTTTGCAAATTTATTAAAAAAGAAAAACTGAAATATCACATGGTCATAAGTATTCAGACCCTTTGCTCAGTATTGAGTAAAAGCACACTTTTGAGCTAGTACAGCCATGAGTCTTCTTGGGAATGATGCAACAAGTTTTTCACACCTGGATTTGGGGATCCTCTGCCATTCTTCCTTGCAGATCCTCTCCAGTTCCATCAGGTTGGATAGTGAAATTTGGTGGACAGCCATTTTCAGGTCTCTCCAGGGATGCTCAATTGGATTTAGGTCAGAGTTATGGCTGGGTCACAGAGTTGTCCTGAAGCCACTCCTTTGTTAGTTTAGATGTGTGCTTAGGGGCATTGTCTTGTTGGAAGGTGAACCTTCGGCCAAGTCTGAGGTCCAGAGCACTCTGGAAGAGGTTTTCATCTAGGATATCTCTGTACTTGGCCGCATTCATGTTTCCTTCAATGGCAACCAGTCATCCTGTCCCTGCAGCTTAAAAACACCCCCATAGCATGATGCTGCCACCACCATGTTTCACTGTTGGGATTGTATTGGGCAGGAGATGAGCAGTGCCTGGATTTCTCCACACATACTGCTTAGAATTACCACCAAAAAGGTCTATCTTCATCTCATCATACCAGAGAATCTTATTTCTCATAGTCTGGGAGTCCTTCATGTGTTTTTTAGCAAACTGTATGCGGGCTTTCATATGGCTTGCAGTGAGGAGAGGCTTCATTTGGGCCACTCTGCCATAAAGGCCTGACTGGTGGAGGACTGCAGTGATAGTTGACTTTGTGGAGCTTTCTCCCATCTCCCTGCTGCATCTCTGGAGCTCAGCCACAGTGATCTTGGGGTTCTTTTTTTACCTCTCTCACCAAGGCTCTTCTCCCACAATTGCTCAGTTTGGCTGGACGGCCAGGTCTAGGAAGACTTCTGGTGGTCCCTAACTTCTTCCATTTAAGGATTATAGAGGCCACTGTGCTCTTAGGAACCTTGAGTACTGCAGAAATTATGTTGTAACCTTGGCTGTGCTTTGCCACAATGATGTCTCTGAGCTACTTGGCCAGTTCCTTTGACCTCATGATTCTCATTTGATCTGACATACACTGTGAACTGTGAGGTCTTATATAGACAGGTGTGTGCCTTTCCAAATCAAGTCCTAGCAGTTTAATTAAACACAGCTTGACTACAATGATGAGGTAAAACCATCTCAAGGAGTATCACAAAGAAATGGACAGCATATGACATAAATATGAGTGTCTGAGCAAAGGATCTGAATAGTTATGACCATGTGATATTTCAGTTTTTCTTCTTTAATAAATTTGCAAAAACTTCTACATTTCTGTTTTCTTTAACCCCTTCATGACCCAGCCTATTTTGACCTTAATGACCTGGCCGTTTTTTGAAATTCTGACCAGTGTCTGTTATGATTTTCCCAATGGCAGGGAAATCAAAATAACAACGGACTAGCTCTCGGGTGATGGGAACTAAAGTGACCGTGACCTGAACCTGACACGACACTGGAAGTAGCCGGGGAGTGTTTCCTACGACACCACGCGCCAGCCGGAGATCTAACTACCCCTATCAGAGGAATATACAGGCCTGCCTTACCTCCAGAGATGAACCCCAAAAGGAGATAGCAGCCCCCCACAGATATTGACGGTGAGTCAAGAGGAAAAGACATACGTAGGATGAACAGCAGATTTAGCACAGTGAGGTCCGCTTACTAGATAGCAGAAGTACAGGAAAAGTCACTTCACGGTCAACTTCAAAACACTACTCAAAAACACCATCCTGAAATTACTTTAAAACTCCAGTGACAACTCATGCCACTGGAGTGGCAATTCCAGTCCACGAGAGCTTCCAGCTACAGAGAGTCACATTGCAAATAGCTGGACAAAAATAGCATAAACTAGAAACAAAATTCAACTTAGCTGAACAGGATCTTGAGGCAGGAGAATGCAACAGAATGCTACTGATACATTGTTGGCCGGCATCAGACCAGCAGCCAAGCAGCCTTAAATAGGAAACTCCCCTAATGGGTGTCAACAGGTGATCAAGGATAGAAGAAGGCAAATAAGTGGCACTACCATAAAACACCACCGGGGGAGCCCAGAAACAGAATTCACAACAGTACCCCCCCCTTAAGGAGGGGGCACCGAACCCTCACCAGAACCACCAGGGCGATCTGGATGAGCACTATGAAATGCACGAACCAAATCAGGAGCATGAACATCAGATGCTGTCACCCAAGAATTATCCTCCTGACCATAGCCTTTCCACTTAACCAGATACTGAAGTTTCCATCTGGAAACACGGGAGTCCAAGATCTTTTCCACCACATACTCCAACTCACCCTCAACCAGCACAGGAGCAGGAGGATCAGCAGACGGAACAACCGGCACCTCATACCTCCGCAACAATGACCGATGAAAAACATTATGAATAATAAAAGATGCTGGGAGGTCCAAACGAAAGGACACAGGATTGAGAACCTCCAGAATCCTATAAGGGCCGATAAACCGAGGCTTAAACTTAGGAGACGAGACCTTCATAGGAACAAATCGAGAAGACAACCAAACCAGGTCCCCAACACAAAGACGAGGACCGACACGCCGATGACGATTAGTGAACTGTTGAGTCTTCTCCTGGGACAACTTCAGATTGTCCACAACCTGTCCCCAAATCTGATGCATTCTATCAACCACAGCATCTACTCCAGGACAATCCGAAGACTCCAATTGACCGGACGAAAAGCGAGGGTGAAACCCTGAATTACAAACCAAAACCAAAGTGGCAGAACTGGCCCGATTGTTAAGGGCAAACTCTGCCAATGGCAAAAAAATCAAGCCAATCGTCCTGATCAGCGGACACAAAACACCTCAAGTAAGTCTCCAAGGTCTGATTAGTACGCTCAGTCTGGCCATTAGTCTGAGGATGGAATGCAGACGAAAAAGACAAGTCGATGCCCATCCTGGCACAGAACGCCCGCCAAAATCTAGACACAAACTGAGTACCCCTGTCAGACACTATATTCTCAGGAATACCATGCAAACGCACAACATTCTGAAAAAATAGAGGGACCAGCTCAGAGGAGGAGGGCAATTTGGGCAAAGGTACCAAGTGAACCATCTTGGAAAAACGGTCACACACCACCCAGATGATGGACATCCTACGAGAAACAGGAAGGTCAGAAATAAAGTCCATAGAGATGTGCGTCCAAGGCCTCTTAGGAATAGGCAAGGGCAACAACAACCCGCTGGCCCGGGAACAGCAGGGCTTAGCCCGAGCACAAACATCACAAGACTGCACAAAAATACGTACATCTCGAGACAAGGAAGGCCACCAGAAGGACCTAGACACCAGATCCCTGGTGCCAAAAATTCCAGGATGACCTGCCAACGCGGAAGAGTGAACCTCCGAAATAACTCTACTGGTCCAGTCATCAGGGACAAACAGTCTACCAGGCGGACAGCGATCAGGCCTATCCACCTGAAACTCCTGCAAAGAGCGCCGCAGGTCTGGGGAGACAGCTGACAATATCACCCCATCCTTCAGGATGCCAGTAGGTTCGGAATCACCAGGCGAGTCAGGCTCAAAACTCCTAGAGAGGGAATCCGCCCTCACATTCTTAGACCCAGCCAGATATGAAACCACAAAGTTAAATCGAGAGAAAAACAACGACCAGCGCGCCTGTCTAGGATTCAGACGCCTGGCTGACTCAAGATAAATTAGATTTTTGTGGTCAGTCAAGACCACCACCTGGTGTCTAGCACCCTCAAGCCAATGACGCCACTCCTCAAATGCCCACTTCATGGCCAAGAGCTCCCGATTTCCAACATCATAATTTCGCTCAGCGGGCGAAAACGTTCGAGAGAAAAACGCACATGGTCTCATCACTGAGCAGTCAGGACCTTTCTGCAACAAAACTGCACCTGCTCCGATCTCGGAAGCATCTACTTCAACCTGGAACGGGAGCGAAACATCAGGCTGGCGCAACACAGGAGCAGAAGAAAAGCGGCGCTTAAGCTCCCGAAAGGCCTCCACAGCCGCAGAGGACCAATTAGCAACATCAGCACCCTTCTTGGTCAAATCAGTCAAAGGTTTAGCAATGGCAGAAAAACCCGCTATGAATCGGCGATAGAAATTAGCAAATCCCAAGAATTTCTGAAGACTCTTTAGAGAAGTAGGTTGTACCCAATCACAAATAGCCTGAACTTTAACAGGGTCCATCTCCATAGATGAAGGGGAAAAAATATATCCCAAAAAGGAAATTCTCTGAACCCCAAAAATACACTTTGAGCCCTTCACAAATAGAGAATTAGCTCGTAAAACCTGAAAAACTCTCCTGACCTGTTGAACATGAGATTCCCAGTCCTCCGAAAAAATCAAAATATCATCCAAATACACAATCATAAATTTATCCAGATATTCACGGAAAATATCGTGCATAAAGGACTGAAAAACGGAAGGGGCATTCGCGAGACCGAAAGGCATTACCAAATACTCAAAATGGCCTTCAGACGTATTAAATGCGGTCTTCCACTCATCCCCCTGCTTAATCCGCACCAAATTATACGCACCACGTAGATCGATCTTAGTGAACCACTTCGCCCCCTTTATGCGAGCAAAAAGATCAGTCAGTAAAGGTAACGGGTACTGGTATTTAACTGTAATCTTATTCAGAAGTCGATAGTCGATACAAGGTCTCAATGAACCATCCTTTTTACCCACAAAGAAAAACCCTGCCCCCAGTGGAGACAAAGAGGGGCGAATATGACCCTTTTCCAAAGATTCTCTGATATACTCCCGCATAGCAGTATGTTCAGGTACAGACAAATTAAACAAGCGACCCTTAGGAAATTTACTACCGGGAATCAACTCAATAGCGCAGTCACACTCTCTGTGAGGGGGGAGAGAATCAGTTTTAGGCTCCTGAAAGACATCATAAAAATCTGACAGAAATGCTGGGATCTCAGAGGGAGTAGATGAAGAAATGGGAACCAAAGGTGCATCCCCATGAATCCCCTGACATCCCCAGCTCAGCACAGACATTGATCTCCAGTCCAAGACTGGATTATGAATTTGTAACCATGGTAATCCAAGTACTAATACGTCATGTAGATTATATAACACAAGGAAACGAATAATCTCCTGATGGTCTGGGGAAAGATGCATAGTCACTTGTGTCCAATATTGTGGTTTATTGCTAGCCAAAGGTGTAGAATCAATACCCTTTAAGGGAATAGAAACCTCCAGAGGCTCTAAATCAAACCCACAACGCTTGGCAAAGGACCAATCCATGAGACTCAGAGCGGCGCCAGAATCCACATAAGCATCCACAGTAACAGATGATAAAGTACAAATCAATGTCACGGACAAAAGAAATTTAGACTGCAAGGTACCCATAGAAAAAGATTTATCAACCTTTTTATCAACCTTCTTTATGCGTTTAGAGCATGCTGATATAACATGAGCTGGATCTCCACAATAGAAGCACAACCCATTTTTGCGCCTGTAATTCTGTCGTTCGCCTCTAGACAATACACTATCGCATTGCATATGCTCTGGTGCCTTTTCAGAGGTCACCGCCAAATGATGCACAGGTTTTTGCTCAGAAGATACCGCCATATGGTGCACAGGTTTTTGCTCAGAAGATACCGCCATATGGTGCACAGGTTTTTGCTCAAAAGATACCGCCATATGGTGCACAGATTTTTGCTCAGAAGATACCGCCATATGGTGCACAGATTTGCGCTCCCGTAAACGCCGATCAATCTGGATAGCCAATTTCATGGCATCATTCAGACCTGTAGGCACAGGGAACCCCACCATGACATCCTTCACGGCATCAGAGAGACCTTCTCTGAAATTAGCTGCTAGAGCGCACTCATTCCATTTAGTAAGCACCGACCATTTACGAAATTTTTGGCAGTATATCTCAGCTTCATCTTGCCCTTGGGAAAGAGCTATCAAGGCTTTCTCAGCCAAAATCTCTAAATTAGGTTCTTCATAAAGCAACCCCAAAGCCAGAAAAAACGCATCTACATTTAATAACGCAGGATCCCCTGGCGACAATGCAAATGCCCAACTTTGTGGGTCACCCCGCAATAGAGAAATAACAATTTTAACCTGTTGCGCAGGATCACCAGCAGAGTGAGATTTCAGAGACAAAAACAATTTACAATTCTCTCTGAAATTCAAAAAACGGGATCTGTCTCCGGTAAAAAATTCAGGCATAGGGATCTTAGGTTCAGACATTGGAGCACGTATAACAAAATCTTGTAAGTTCTGGACCTTTGTAGCCAGGTTATTCAGACCTGCAACCAAACTCTGTGGATCCATGATTCAAACAGGTGTAACCAAAGCCATTCAGAGATTAAGAGGAGAGGAAAAAAAAAAAAAGGCTGAAGACTGCAGTTTAAGCAAGGAGTACAAATAAGCACTAAGGTGCACTTTCCAAACACAGAAGGAAAAAAAACCTTTTCATATCCTTTCCTGCTTTAGTGCATAGTTTTAACACATGTGGGCCGGCCAAACTGTTATGATTTTCCCAATGGCAGGGAAATCAAAATAACAACGGACTAGCTCTCGGGTGATGGGAACTAAAGTGACCGTGACCTGAACCTGACACGACACTGGAAGTAGCCGGGGAGTGTTTCCTACGATGCCCTAGACACCACGCGCCAGCCGGAGATCTAACTACCCCTATCAGAGGAATATACAGGCCTGCCTTACCTCCAGAGATGAACCCCAAAAGGAGATAGCAGCCCCCCACAGATATTGACGGTGAGTCAAGAGGAAAAGACATACGTAGGATGAACAGCAGATTTAGCACAGTGAGGTCCGCTTACTAGATAGCAGAAGTACAGGAAAGAGTCACTTCACGGTCAACTTCAAAACACTACTCAAAAACACCATCCTGAAATTACTTTAAAACTCCAGTGACAACTCATGCCACTGGAGTGGCAATTCCAGTCCACGAGAGCTTCCAGCTACAGAGAGTCACATTGCAAATAGCTGGACAAAAATAGCATAAACTAGAAACAAAATTCAACTTAGCTGAACAGGATCTTGAGGCAGGAGAATGCAACAGAATGCTACTGATACATTGTTGGCCGGCATCAGACCAGCAGCCAAGCAGCCTTAAATAGGAAACTCCCCTAATGGGTGTCAACAGGTGATCAAGGATAGAAGAAGGCAAATAAGTGGCACTACCATAAAACACCACCGGGGGAGCCCACAAACAGAATTCACAACAAGTGTCCCTTTATGAGGTAATAACTCAGGAAGGCTTCAATGGATCCTAGCAGTTCTGAGATTGTTTTTTCGTGACATATTGGGCTTCATGTTAGTGGTAAATTTAGGTCGATAATTTTTGCGTTTATTTGTGAAAAAAATGGAAATTTGGCTAAAATTTTGAAAATTTCGCAATTTTCAAATTTTCAATTTTTATTCTATTAAATGAGAGAGTTATGTGACACAAAATAGTTAATAAATAACATTTCCCACATGTCTACTTTACATCAGCACAATTTTGGAAACAAAATTTTTTTTTTGCTAGGAAGTTATAAGGGTTAAAATTTGACCAGCGATTTCTAATTTTTACAACGAAATTTACAAAACCATTTTTTTTAGGGACCACCTCACATTTGAAGTCAGTTTGAGGGGTCTATATGGCTGAAAATACCCAAAAGTGACACTATTCTAAAAACTGCACCCCTCAAGGTGCTCAAAACCACATTCAAGAAGTTTATTAACCCTTCAGGTGCTTCACAGCAGCAGAAGCAACATGGAAGGAAAAAATGAACATTTACCTTTTTAGTCACAAAAATGATGTTTTAGCAACAATTTTTTTATTTTCCCAAGGGTAAAAAGAGAAACTGGACCCCAAAAGTTATTGTACAATTTGTCCTGAGTACGCTGATACCCCATATGTGGGGGGGAACCACTGTTTGGGCGAACGACAGGGCTCAGAAGGGAAGGAGCGCCATTTGACTATTTGAATGAAAAATTGGCTCCAATCTTTAGCGGACACCATGTCGCGTTTGGAGAGCCCCTGTGTGCCTAAACATTGGAGCTCCCCCACAAGTGACCCCATTTTGGAAACTAGACCCCCCAAGGAGCTTACCTAGATGCATAGTGAGCACTTTGAAACCCAAGGTGCTTCACAAATTGATCCGTAAAAATGAAAAAGTACTTTTTTTTCACAAAAAAATTCTTTTAGCCTCAATTTTTTCATTTTCACATGGGCAACAGGATAAAATGGATCCTAAAATTTATTGGGCAATTTCTCCTGAGTACACTGATAGCTCACATGTGGGCATAAACCACTGTTTGGGCACACGGCAGGGCTCGGAAGGGATGGAGCGCCATTTGACTTTTTGAATGAAAAATTAGCTCCAATCGTTAGCGGACACCATGTCGCGTTTGGAGAGCCCCTGTGTGCCTAAACATTGGAGCTTCCACACTTGTGACCCCATTTTGGAAACTAGACCTCCCATGGAACTAATATAGATGTGCGGTAAACCCCCAAGTGCTTCACAGAAGTTTATAACGCAGAGCCGTGAAAATAAAAAATAATTTTTATTTCCTCAAAAATTATTTTTTAGCCCGCAATTTTTTATTTTCACAAAAGTAACAGTAGAAATTGGACCCCAAAAGTTGTTGTGCAGTTTGTTTTGAGTACACTGATACCCCATATATGGGGGTAAACCACTGTTTGGGCACACGTCAGGGCTCGCAAGGGAAGTAGTGACTTTTGAAATGCAGACTTTGATGGAATGGTCTGGGGGCATCATGTTGCGTTTGCAGAGCCCCTGATGTGCCTAAACAGTAGAAACCCCCCACAAGTGACCCCATTTTGGAAACTAGACCCCCCAAGGAACTTATCTCAATATGTGGTGAGCACTTTGAACCCCCAAGTGCTTTACAGAAGTTTACAACGCAGAGCTGTGAAAATAAAAAATCATTATTCTTTCCTCAAAAATGATGTTTTAGCAAGCAATTTTTTATTTTCACAAGGGTAACAGGAGAGATTGGACCCCAATAGTTGTTGCCCAGTTTGTCCTGAGTACACAGATACCCCATATGTGGGGGTAAACAACTGTTTGGGCACACGTCGGGGCTCGGAAGGGAAGTAGTGACTTTTGAAATGCAGACTTTGATGGAATGGTCTGCGTACGTCACGTTGCGTTTGCAGAGCCCCTGATGTGCCTAAACAGTAGAATCCCCCCACACGTGACCCCATTTTGGAAACTAGACCCCCCAAGGAACTTATCTAGATATATGGTGAGCACTTTGAACTCCCAAGTGCTTCACAGAAGTTTACAACGCAGAGCTGTGAAAATAAAAAATCATTATTCTTTCCTAAAAAATGATGTTTTAGCAAGCAATTTTTTATTTTCACAAGGGTAACAGGAGAAATTGGACCCCAATAGTTGTTGCCCAGTTTGTCTTGAGTACACTGATACCCCATATGTGGGGGTAAACCTTTGTTTTGGCACACAACGGGGCTCGGAAGGGAAGTAGTGATTTTTGAAATGCAGACTTGATGGAATGGTCTGCAGGCGTCACGTTGCATTTGCAGAGCCCCTGATGTGCCTAAACAGTAGAACCCCCCACAAGTGACCCCATTGTGGAAACTAGACCCCCCAAGGAACTTATCTAGATATGTGGTGAGCACTTTGAACCCCCAAGTGCTTCACAGAAGTTTACAACGCAGAGCCGTGAAAATAAAAAATCATTTTTCTTTCCTCAAAAATTATGTTTTAGCAAGCAAATTTTTATTTTCACAAGGGTAGCAGGAGAAATTGGACCCCAATAGTTGTTGCCCAGTTTGTCCTGAGCATGCTGTTACCCCATATGTGGGGGTAAACCACTATTTTGGGTGCACGTCGGTGCTCGGAAGGGAGGTAGCACCATTTGACTTTTTGAATACAAGATTGACTGGAATCAATGGTGGCGCCCTGTTGCGTTTGGAGACCCCTGATGTGCCTAAACAGTGGAAACCCCTCAATTCTAACGACAACACTAACCCCAACACAACCCTAACCCCAACTCTAGCCATAAGCCTAATCACAACCCTAACCCCAACACACCCCTAACCACAACCACAACCCCAACACACCCCTAACCCTAATCCCAACCCTAACCCAACCCTATCCCCAACACACCCCTGACCCTAACCATAACCCTAACCACAGCCTAATCTTAACCCTATTTCCAACCCTAGCCCTAATTCCAACCCTAACCCTAAGGCTATGTGCCCACGTTGCGGATTCGTGTGAGATTTTTCCCCACCATTTTTGAAAAATCCGCAGGAAAAAGGCACTGCGTTTTACCTGCGGATTTACCGCGGATTTCCAGTGTTTTTTGTGCGGATTTCACATGTGGATTCCTATTGAGAAACAGGTGTAAAACGCTGTGGAATCCGCACAAAGAATTGACATGCTGCGGAAAATACAGCACAACGTTTCTGCGCGGTGTTTTTCGCACCATGGGCACAGCGGATTTGGTTTGCCATAGGTTTACATGGTACTGTAAACCTGATGGGAAACTGCTACAAATCCGCAGCAGCCAATCCGCTGCGGATCCGCAGCCAAATCCGCACTGTGTGCACATACCCTAATTCTAACCCTAACCCTAGTTCTAACCCTAACCCTAACCCTAACCCTAGCCCTAGCCCTAACCCTAGCTCAAAATGTACCTGTAACGGCAGATTCGGCGGGCGCACTGCGCATGCGCCCGCCATTTTGGAAGATGGTGGCGCCCATGGAGCACAGGGACGGACACCGGGAGGGAAACCGGAGGTCGGTAAGTATGAAGGGGGGTATCAGACAGCGGGGGGAGGGATCGGACTGAGGGGGGAGTGGACAGGAGGACGGAGGGGAGCGGAGGACAGCAATTACAGGACGGAGGACCGTGGGGACAAGATCGGTGGCGGTGGAGGGTGGCAGATCGCGATCTCCAGCCATGGCTGATGCTATTGCAGCATCAGCCATGGCTGGATTGTAATATTTCACCAATTTTCATTGGTGAAATATTACTATCGCTCTGATTGAAAGTGAAAGTGAAACGTCACTTTCAACAGCCAATCAGAGCGATCGTAGCCACGGGGGGGCGAAGCCACCCCCCCTGGGCTCAAGTACCACTCCTCCTGTCCCTGCAGGTTGGGTGAAATTACAGTTAACCCTTTCACCCGGCCTGCAGGAGCGCGATCCGACCATGACGCATATGCTGCGTCACAGGTCGGATTGGCACAGGTTTTCATGACACATACGCTGCGTCAAAGGTCGGGAAGGGGTTAAGTTAATATGGGGCGCAGAGTGTACATTAATGAGAAAAAATAACTTTTTTGAATTTACCAAATGGCTTTAATGAATCAAAGAGTGAAAAATTTAAAGGGGTCTGAATACTTTCCGTTCCCACTGTATATCTTGGTGGCGCCTGCGCTGCAGCATAATCACATATCTAATGTGTTTATGATTAATTTCTTTGCTGTCCTCCTGATGTTTCTAAAAAAAATCCATTTGAAAATGGTGCTGGCCGCACCTGCGCAGTAGCAGCTATCGGTAATCCGAAAGCTGACGCTATCTTGCTAGAAAAAATATCCTCTTCCAAGATGGCGCAGTCGGTGCCATTTTCAAACTTTTTTTTAAGGAATATCAAATGAACAGCAAAAAAATTGCAGTATTTTTTGGACTGTAAGACGCATCGGACCATAAGATGCACTTAGGTTTTAAAGGAGGAAATTAGGAAAATAAACTGAAGCAAAAAATGTGGTCAATTCTATACTTATCCCCTCATCCCCATCCTGATGCACATGGTCCCTCATCCCTATCCTGGTATACATGGCTCCCTCATCCGTATTCTGGTATGCATAGCTCCCTCATCCCTATCCTGGTATGCATGGCCCACTTATCCCTATCCTGGTATGCATGGCCCGCTTATCCCTATCCTGATATGTATGGCCCTCAACCCCATCCTGGTATGCATGTCTGCTCATCCCTAGCCTGGTATGCATGGCCCTTTCATCCCTATCCTGGTAGTAATGGTCCCCTCATCCTTATCCTGGCAGGAATGATCGCCCTCATCCCTATACTGGTATGCAGGGTCCCCATCTTGTCCAAGTATGCATGACCCAACCTTAACCTGGTATGATTGGCACCCATCCCAGTCCTGGTATGCATAGCCCCATCCTTATCCTGGTATGATTTGCCTCATCCCAGTCCTGGTGTGAATGGCCCCATCCTTATCCTGGTATGATTGGCCCCATCCCAATCCTGGTATGCATGGCCCCATCCTTATCCTGGTATGATTTGGCCCATTGCAGTCCTGGTATGCATGGCCCCATCCAGGTCCTGGTATGCATGGTCCCATCCTTATGAATGGTCCCCCTCATCCTTATCCTGGCAGGAATGATCGCCCTCATCCCTGGTATGGTACTGGTATGCAGGGTACCCATCTTGTCCAAGTATCCATGGCCCCATCCTTAACTTGGTATGATTGGCACCCATCCCAGTCCTGGTATGCATGGTCCCATCCTTATCTTGGTATTATTGGCCCCATCCCAGTCCTTGTATGCATGGTCCCATCCTTATCCTGGTATGATTGGCCCCATCCTAGATCTGGTATACATGGTCCCATCCCTTACAAACATAAAGCAGTTCCTTGCACATGAGCAGCATGCTGCAAGGGAGCGAAGGAAGGTAAATGTAATGGTTTGCATCTTTTAATCTTTTCAGATGGGCCCATGCATACCAGGACTAGGATGGGGCCAATCACACCAGAATAAGGTTTAGACAATCATACCAGGAACAGGATGGAACAAATCATACCAGGATGTCAGAAAGAAATTAATATTCATTGCTCTCCATGCCCATGGGTATGGAATGCAGCAAATATTAATTTATCTTGAGCAGCAGGCCCAGGAGTTAGCCGCAGCTGCCGGCTCCTGCCTCTGTGACCCACTGCTCACCCGAAATCGCTACCCCACCTCCCCACCACAGCAGAGCCAGTACATCCAGACTACAAGACATACCCCACATTTTCCTCAACATTTTGGGAGGAACAAAGTGCGTCTTATAGTCCGAAAAATATGGTACATATGCGATTATGCTGCAATGCATGCACCACTGCTGGCACCTATCTGTAGGTTTTTTCTTCAAGATTTCTGTAATATTTATTATGTAAACTAGTGGGCAGGTCACTGAGGGATCAGAAATCATACACATGAATACCTAAGCAGAGCACCTCATGAAAACCCCGCCCACATGCCCACCCCTAAGCACAAGCATATCATTCCTTCCTGTTTGAGCTTTCTATTATGCCTGAAAAGTAGTTGCTGATTACAGGTGGGGTATTGGCACACTCAGGAGAAATTGCACAACAAACTATGCAGTAGATTTTTTCCCTTATAAAAATGTAAAATTTGGGGCTAAAACAACATTTCAGTTGTAAAATTTTGATTATTCTTTCTTTACTGCCAAATAGTATAAAAGTCTGTGAGGCACATGTGGTGTAAACCCTAGATAAAATTCATTGGGGGTGTAGCTTGTAAAATGGGGTCACTTATTGGGGGTTCTGCTGTTTTGGCACATCAGGGGCTCTGCCAAGGTGACATGGCACCCTTGAACTATTCCAGCAAAATATGAACTCCAATATGGAGTTTTAAGCCACATATGTGGTACTAAGACCACAAAGAACAAAAAGACAGAGCCACAGTGGATGGTGAAAAAATATAGGAGCTTACATTTATTCTGCCTCCTGTAGCGACGTTTCGGTCAACAGACCTTTATCAAGCTTGATCCGTTGTCCCTGGATCCTTCAGCATCCCCCGTTATATCCCCCGGGCTGCTGGAATCTTCTTCTTCGAGAAAATGGAGGAAGCATGCACAGTGCGCCCACCGAGATCTCCCGGCCGGCACCCAGCAACAATAGGAATTTTTTTCTATTGGTTCATTTAAAAGTGATCAAAGTAAAAAAAAATAGTAAATAAAATCCCCTTTTATCACCCCCTTAGGGAAAAATAATAAAGTAAAAAATATGTATTTATTTCCATTTTTCCATTAGGGTTAGAGTTAGGCTAAAGTGAGTTGGGATAAAGTGAGTTGGGGGTAAAGTTAGGGTTGGGCTAAAGTGAGTTGGGGTAAAGTTAGGGTTAGGGTTAAGTTTAGGGTTAGGGGTAGGGCTAGGGCAAAGGTTAGGGTTAGGGCTAGGGTTAGGGTTAGGGCTAGGGTTAGTGCTAGGGTTGGTATTATGGTTAGGGTTGGGATTAGGGTTAGGGATGTGTTGGGGTTAGGTTTGTGGTTAGGGTTATGGTTAGGGCTGGGATTAGGGTTAAGGGTGTGTTGGGGTTAGAGTTGTGGTTAGGGTTATGTTTAGGGTTAGAGCTGGGATTAGGGTTAGGGGTGTGTTGGGGTTAGGGTTGGAGTTAGAATTGGGGGGGTTTCCACTTTTTAGGTACACCAGGGGGTTCCAAACGCGACATGGCCCTACCATTGATTTCAACCAATTTTGCGTTTAGTCAAACGTGGCTCCCTCCCTTCTGAGCCCTGCCATGCTCTCAAACAGTGGCTTTTCCCCACATATGGGGTATCAGCGTACTCAGGTGAAATTGCATAACAAATGTTGTGGTCTATTTTTAACTGATATCCTTGTGAAAATAAAAAAATGGTGCCAAAGTAATTTTTTTGTGAAAAAAGTAAAATGTTAATTTTTTTCCTTCCACATTGCTTTAGTTCTTCTGAGGCACCTGAAGGATTAATACACTTCTTGAATGTGGTTTTGTGCACTGTGAGGGGTGCAGTTTTTAGAATGGTGTCATTTTGGGATCTTTTCGGTTATATTGACCGCCAAACTCTCTTCAAATGTGAGGTGGTCCCTAAAAAAATTGTTTTGTAAATTTTGTTGGAAAAATGAGAAATCGATGGTAAACTTTTAACCCTTATAACTAGTGATGAGCGATACCTTCCGATATCCAAAAGTATCGGTATCGGATTGGATCGGCCGATATTCGAAAAATATCAGATATCGCCGATACCGATACCAATGCAAGTCAATGGGACCAAAATATCGGAATTAAAATAACCCTTTCTTTCCTTGTAGGTTCATTCTACATGAAGGAAAACAACTAAGAATAATGTGGGATGTATTGGGGAGGTGGAGAAGACATTAAAGGCATAGAGGTTTAGCCCAATCAAATGGAATAGCAGGAATTAATTTTTTTTTTAAAGACGTTTGGAGTTACAAAGATATTGACTATGTTAAGATTTTTTATATTTTGTCAGATATTGATGTTTCACTAATTCCATGCTCTTCACCTTCTTTTTTACTTCTCCGACACTTTCTTCTTCATCATCCTCAGCATCAGCATCTTTTACATCAACTTCTTCCTCACCTTATTCATCTTCTTCTTCATCTTCTACCTAGTATTCTTTTTGTTACATTCTTCATATTCTTTTTATTAAACTATTAATCTTCTTCATATTCTACTTCTTCATCATATTCTTATTTGTGACAGGCATTCCTGTAGTTGTTATCTATAAAAGTTTGAAGATTACACCTTCCGTTCTGCCTGTCACAAAAGAGTTACAGGATTTATCCGCGTTCAGTTTGGCCTGCAGCAGCAGGCTTTTTTCCAGGGGCACCACGAGGAGGAATGGACTCACCCCCATACACTGCTTAGTCTTCTTCTGCTTATAATTTAGATAATATCTTTTGCTCTGATGTTTAGTCTTATGCTTAATGTTCTTCTGCTCTTTGTTCTGCAGCTTCTTGTTCTTCTGCTTCTCGGTCTTCAGGGTCGTCGTCTCCAGGGTCGTCGTCTCCGGGGTCGTCGTCTTCGGGGTGGTCTTCAGGGTCGTCGTCTCCAGGGTCGTCATCTCAGGGGTCGTCGTCTCTGGGGTCGTCGTTATCTTGGGGGTGATCTTCAGGGTCATCGTCTTTAGGGTCTTGAACTTGGAAATGTAGCAGAAGGTACAAGAAGGCTGAGGAAATGCCGAGAACCAGCTGATGGTACTGGAACCCAGATGGCTATGCGGAGGTCCAAGAGCCAATGGAACTACCGAGGACCAGCTGACGGTACTGGAACCCGGTTACAAAGCAGGAGGTACCCGTGCTAGAAAGCAATACCAAGGACCACCTGATGTTGGTGGAACTAGGATACCCAGTAGGAGGCACCTAAGCCAAAGGCTCTGCCCGGAACCAGCTGACGGTATTGCAACCAGGGGGACCTATTCTTCCTAAGAACCAGCTAATGGTGCTGGAACTCAGATAGGCAGTAGAAGGTCCACAGGAAAAACAAAAGTTGCTAGGCCGCGAGCCGGCCATGGTTACCGAAAATCCACAGTCCTACAGGGGGAGCTTGTCCTATTGGCATTATGGAACCAGCCTTGATTGCCAGTTCCTGCAGCCCACATAGGAAGCACCTAAACTGCAGGCACCATAGAGTCGGCTAACCCAACCTCAACCTGACAGGACAACGTATTGGAGGCCAAGTGACCTTGACACTACCCATGAACAGCTGGCGTGCTGTAACCGGGCTGGGCAGGAGGGAGTTCCCGTGCCAAAGACACTTCTGAGCAGCAACTAGCGGTGTTGGAGCCCAGGGACAGCAGGAGGAGCAGAGTGTAGGCCGAAGCCTGCACTCGAGGCAGTTTAATATCTGTTGTTGTGTCAGCATGGCGGTCGCAGGACACATTGCTGGATACACAGCTGGGGATCAGCTGACGTTATTGAAATCCAATAACATGGCAGCAAGTGTTGACTGTGCAGACAGCACTTCTGAGCAGCAACTGGCGGTGTTGGAGCCCAGGGACAGCAGGAGCAGCAGACTTGAGTTATTGCCGCACACACACAGCAGGGGAGCAGCTGGCGTTACTGAACCCCAATAACAGAGGAGCAACTGTTGACTTTGCAGACAGCACTTCCGAGCAGCAACTGGCAGTGTTGGAGCCCTGGGACAGCAGGAGGAGCAGACTTGAGTTATTGCCGCACACACAGCAGGGGAGCAGCTGGTGTTACTGAACCCCAATAACAGAGGAGCAACTGTTGACTGTGCAGACAGCACTTCCGAGCAGCAACTGGCAGTGTTGGAGCCCAGGGACAACAGGAGGAGCAGACTTGAGTTATTGCCACACACGCAGCAGGGGAGCAGCTGGCATTGCTGAACCCCAATAACAGATGAGCAACTGTTGACTGTGCAGACTGCACTTCCGGGCAGCAACTGGCGGTGTTGGAGCCCAGAGAATGCAGGCGAAGCAGAGTGTAGGCTGAGGCCTAATTGGAGCAAATTGAAAGGGAACCTTTAACCCCCCAGGCGTTAGTAACTGAAAGAGCCTCCTTGTGCCGCACTAATGCTGCACAAGGAAAAGGTGGATCTTTTAATTATGCTCCTTGGAAACGCTGAACTAAACACTTATTAAATGTGTCCCATGATACCGTGAAACTGTCCCAGAGGTGGGACTTTCCTTCGTAATGAGACGCAACACAGCTGTCATTCCTACCCCCTTGGTGCCGTGCACCACCTCCTCAGCGTTGTTTGAATCTGTCCCGGAGCCTGCGCTGTTATGTTCAACCTTGGCCATGCGCAGTTAGCGCTGCCCGTCTTCTGTCATCATTTGGTGTCAGGCTGACTGCGCCTGTGCGGCCACGCTGACCAAGAACTCGTCTCGCAGTGTCTTCTGATTTAATCAAACTGCTGGCCTGGGATTCATGGCCATATGCAGTGCATATCTTTGCCTTTCACACATCTCCTTCCGCCTTCTTCAGACTGTGCGGCGTCACGGCCGTGGCATGTGATTAAGGATCAGCTGATGCTGCACAGTCTGAAGAAGGCGGAAGGAGATGAGTGAGAGGCGAAGGTATGCACTGCACATGGCCATGAATCCCAGGCCTGCAGTGTGAATAAATCAGAAGACACTGTGAGGCGGGTTCTCGGTCAGCGCGGCCGCACAGGCGCAGTCAGCCTGACACCAAAATGATGTCAGAAGATGGGCAGCGCTAACTGCGCATAGCCAAGGTTGAACATAACAGCGCAGGCTCCGGGACAGATTCAAACAACGCTGAGGAGGTGGCACACGGCACCAAGGGGGTAGGAATGAAGGCTGTGTTGTATCTCATTACGAAGGAAAGTCCCACCACCGAGACGGTTTCACCGTATGAGGGGACACATTTTATAAGTTTTAAGTTCAGCGTGTGCAAGGAGCATAACTAAAAGAGCCACCTTTTCCATGGGCAGCATTACTGCTGCACAAGGTGGCTCTTTCAGATACAAACGTCTGGGGGGAGGAGACAGGTTCTCTTTAATATCTGTTGTAGTGTCAGCATGGCGTTCGCAGGACACATTGCCGGATACACAGCAGGGGAGAAGCTGGCGTTACTGAACCCCACTAACACAGGAGCGAGTGTTTGTCTCTGTGCAGACGGCACTTCCGAGCAGCAACTGGCGGTGTTGGAGCCCAGGGTCAATCAGGGTGTAGGCCAAGGCCTAATTGGAGTAAGTTTAATATCTGATGTAATTTGACTGTGGAGGTAGCAGGACACATTGCCGGATACATAGCAGGGGAGCAGCTGGTGTTACTGAACCCCACTAACACAGGAGCGAGTGTTTGTCTCTGTGCAGACGGCACTTCCGAGCAGCAACTGGCAGTGTTGGAGCCCAGGGCATGCAGGAGAAGCAGAGTGTAGGCCGAGGCCTGCACTCTAGTCAGTTTAATATCTGTTGTAGTATCAGCGTGGAGGTAGCAGGCCACTTCGCCGGATGTAAAAGAAAAAAAAAGGAGAAGCCAGCACTGCTTATGGTCCGAACGCAATACAAATGATGCACATGCACCTACTGAATTCTAACTGTAGTTCAAATATGAGACATTTAGCAAATAATTGATCAATTTTTTGAGCTACCCCGCCACTTCACGGCAATCTCATAATGGGGCAGTCCTACGCTACGTATTTTATTAACATTGTGCCATTACGGCCTCCTAGATGTATAAAAAAAGCATAAAAAGAAAGACACCATTACTTTACTATGACATGCAAGCTGTACCTGGAGCATTTCAGAATCACTCCCTTGGTGCCAGGAAGGAAAAGCGTAGGTGAAGGCCGATCAGGTCCTGTACGGACATATCAGATCTGGCTTCCACACCTCCAAACCAGCACCATGGTTAAAGGGTGAGACAGGCTCAGACACAGCTGCAAAATTAACTAGAGCCTGAGGCAGGGCAGGGCTGCTGTGTGTGTGAACAGCAGCCTATTAATCACAGAGAACACAGAAAGAATGGCGTACGTAACCCAGCGTGCGCGGCAACAGTGGTGGTCAGCCACTTACCAATGTAAAAGAAAAAAAAAGGAGAAGCCAGCGCTGCTTATGGTCCGAACGCAATACAAATGATGCACATGCACCTACTGAATTCTAACTGTTACATAGTTACATAGTTACATAGTTATTAAGGTTGAAAGAAGACTGTAAGTCCATCTAGTTCAACCCATAGCCTAGCCTAACATGCCCTAACATGTTGATCCAGGGGAAGGCAAAAAAACCCCATGTGGCAAAGAGTAACTCCACCATGGGGAAAAAAATTCCTTCCCGACTCCACATACGGCAATCAGACTAGTTCCCTGGATCAACGCCTTATCAAGGAATCTAGTGTATATACCCTGTAACATTATACTTTTCCAGAAAGGCATCCAGTCCCCTCTTAAATTTAATTAATGAATCACTCATTACAACATCATACGGCAGAGAGTTCCATAGTCTCACTGCTCTTACAGTAAAGAATCCGCGTCTGTTATTATGCTTAAACCTTCTTTCCTCCAGACGTAGAGGATTCCCCCTTGTCCCTGTCTCAGGTCTATGATTAAAAAGATCATCAGAAAGGTCTTTGTACTGTCCCCTCATATATTTATACATTAACATAAGATCACCCCTTAGTCTTCGTTTTTCCAAACTAAATAGCCCCAAGTGTAATAACCTATCTTGGTATTGCAGACCCCTCAGTCCTCTAATAACCTTGGTCGCTCTTCTCTGCACCCGCTCCAGTTCAGCTATGTCTTTCTTATACACCGGAGACCAGAACTGTGCACAGTATTCTAAGTGTGGTCGAACTAGTGACTTGTATAGAGGTAAAATTATGTTCTCCTCATGAGCATCTATGCCTCTTTTAATACATCCCATTATTTTATTTGCCTTTGTAGCAGCTGCCTGACACTGGCCACTGAATATGAGTTTGTCATCCACCCATACTCCCAGGTCTTTTTCATTGACGGTTTTGCCCAGAGTTTTAGAATTAAGCACATAGTTATACATCTTATTACTTCTACCCAAGTGCATGACCTTACATTTATCCCCATTAAAGCTCATTTGCCATTTATCAGCCCAAGCTTCTAGTTTACATAAATCATCCTGTAATATAAAATTGTCCTCCCCTGTATTGATTACCCTGCAGAGTTTAGTGTCATCTGCAAATATTGAAATTCTACTCTGAATGCCCCCTACAAGGTCATTAATAAATATGTTAAAAAGAAGAGGGCCCAATACTGACCCCTGTGGTACCCCACTGCTAACCGCGACCCAGTCCGAGTGTGCTCCATTAATAACCACCCTTTGTTTCCTATCCCTGAGCCAGCTCTCAACCCACTTACACATATTTTCCCCTATCCCCATTACTCTCATTTTATGTAACAACCTTTTGTGTGGCACCGTATCAAAAGCTTTGGAAAAGTCCATATATACTACGTCCACTGGGTTCCCTTGGTCCAGTCCTGAACTTACCTCTTCATAGAAGCTGATCAAATTAGTCTGACATGAACGGTCCCTAGTAAACCCGTGCTGATACTGGGTCATGAGGTTATTCCTCTTCAGATACTCCAGCATAGCATCCCTTAGAATGCCCTCCAGGATTTTACCCACAGTAGAGGTTAAACTTACTGGCCTATAATTACCGAGTTCAGTTTTTGCCCCTTTTTTGAATATTGGCACCACATTTGCTATACGCCAGTCCTGTGGTACAGACCCTGTTATTATGGAGTCTTTAAAGATTAAAAATAATGGTCTATCAATGACTGTACTTAGTTCCTGCAGTACTCGGGGGTGTATCCCATCCGGGCCCGGAGATTTGTCAATTTTAGTTATTTTTAGACGCCGCTGTACTTCCTGCTGGGTTAAGCAGGTGACATTTAATGGGGAATTTTTATCACTAGTCATTTTGTCTGCCATGGGATTTTCTTTTGTAAATACTGATGAAAAAAAGTCATTTAGCATATTGGCTTTTTCCTCATCCTCATCCACCATTTCACCCAGACTATTTTTAAGGGGGCCAACACTGTCATTTTTTAGTTTCTTACTATTTATATAGTTAAAGAATATTTTGGGATTATTTTTACTCTCTCTGGCAATGAGTCTCTCTGTCTCAATCTTTGCTGCCTTGATTTGCTTTTTACAGAATTTATTCAGTTTTCTGTATTTATTTAATGCCTCCTCACTACCTACTTCCTTTAATTCTCTAAATGCTTTCTTTTTGTCCCTTATTGCGCCCCTTACAGCTCTATTTAGCCATATTGGTTTCCTCCTATTTCTAGTATGTTTATTCCCATACGGTATATACTGTGCACAGGTCCTATCCAGGATGCTAATAAACGTCTCCCATTTTCTTTGTGTATTTTTATGTCTCAGGATATCGTCCCAGTTAATTGCACCAAGATCCTCTCTCATCCGTTGGAAATTTGCCCTCCTGAAGTTTAGTGTCCTTGTCACCCCCCTACTACCCATCTTATTAAAGGTTACATGAAAACTTATTATTTTGTGATCACTATTCCCCAAGTGACCCCCAACACTTATATTTGATATGCGGTCTGGCCTGTTGGTTAATATTAGGTCTAGCAGTGCCCCCCTCCTTGTTGGGTCCTGAACCAGTTGTGAAAGGTAATTGTCTCTCATAGTTGTCAAAAACCGATTACCTTTGCTGGAACTGCAGGTTTCTGTTCCCCAATCTATTTCAGGGTAGTTGAAGTCCCCCATAATAATGACTTCTCCTTGAGTCGCAGCTTCATCTATTTGCTTTACGAGGATATTCTCCATTGCTTCCATTAGTTTTGGAGATTTATAACAAACCCCTATCAGTAATTTATTA
This sequence comes from Ranitomeya variabilis, assembly GCF_051348905.1. Classification (NCBI taxonomy): domain Eukaryota; kingdom Metazoa; phylum Chordata; class Amphibia; order Anura; family Dendrobatidae; genus Ranitomeya; species Ranitomeya variabilis. The sequence continues at coordinate 809,348,107 of NC_135233.1, forward strand.
TTTTTTCCCCCTCCCCTTATCTCCACCCACAGAGACTCTACATTTTCATTAGATTCACCTATATTATCACGCAGGATGGGTTTTAAGGTCGATTTTACATACAGACACACCCCACCCCCTCGCTTATCTGTACGGTCATTTCTGAAAAGGCTATAGCCCTGCAAGTTAACAGCCCAGTCATGGCTCTCATCCAGCCACGTCTCAGATATCCCCACCATGTCATAATTATGCTCCAACAACATTAGTTCTAATTCATCCATTTTGTTGGCGAGGCTTCTGGCATTAGTATACATGCACTTGATGTTACTCTCTGTACCTCTATTCTTTCTTAAATTACTAACTGTTCTAACCCCACCCCCCATGCCACCGCCACCCCCAACTTCCTTATTTGTGCCCAGGTCTCTATCTGCACTATCTTCCCCTCCTATAAAATGAATACCCTCCCCCCAATCCCTAGTTTAAACACTCCTCCAACCTTCTAACCATTTTCTCCCCCAGCACAGCTGCACCTTCCCCATTGAGGTGCAGCCCATCCCTAGCGTAGAGCCTGTAGCCAACTGAGAAGTCGGCCCAGTTCTGCAGGAACCCAAACCCCTCCTTCCTACACCAATTCTTGAGCCACTTATTAACCTCCCTAATCTCCCGTTGCCTCTCTGGCGTGGCACGTGGTACAGGCAGTATTTCGGAAAATACCACGTTGGAGGTCCTTGCTTTCAGCTTGCAGCCTAATTCCCTGAAATCATCTTTAAGGACCTTCCACCTACCTCTAACTTTGTCATTTGTGCCAATGTGCACCATGACCGCTGGGTCCTCGCCAGCCCCTCCCAGTAATCTGTCCACCCGATCAGCGATGTGTCGGACTCGAGCGCCAGGTAGGCAGCACACCGTCCGACGATCCCTGTCTTTGTGACAGATTGCCCTATCTGTTCCCCTAATAATTGAGTCCAATTGTAGTTCAAATATGAGACATTTAGCAAATAATTGATCAATTTTTTGAGCTGCCCCACCACTTCACGGCAATCTCATAATGGGGCAGTCCTACGCTACGTATTTTATTAACATTGTGCCATTACGGCCTCCTAGATGTATAAAAAAAGCATAAAAAGAAATACACCATTACTTTACTATGACATGCAAGCTGTACCTGGAGCATTTTCAGAATCACTCCCTTGGTGCCAGGAAGGAAAAGCGTAGGTGAAGGCCGATCAGGTCCTGTACGGACATATCAGATCTGGCTTCCACACCTCCAAACCAGCACCAAGGTTAAAGGGTGAGACAGGCTCAGACACAGCTGCAAAATGAAGTGACGGGGTAGCTCAAAGAATTGATCAATTGTTTGCTAAATGTCTCATATTTGAAATACAGATAGAATTTAGTATGTGCATGTGCACCTTATGTATTGTGTCCTGACCATAAGCAGTGCTGGCTTCTCCTCTTTTTTGTTTCTACATTGGTAAGTGGCTGACCACCACTGTTGCTGCGCACGCTGGGTTAGGTACGCCTTTCTTTCTGTGTTCACTGTGATTGATAGGCTGCTGTTCACACACACAGCAGCCCTGCCCTGCCTCAGGCTCTAGTTAATTGTGCACCTGTGTCTCAGCCTGTCTCACCCTTTAACTTTGGTGCTGGTTTGGCAGTGTGGAAGCCAGATCTGAAATGTCCGCACAGGACCTGATCGGCCTTTACCTGCGCTTCCCCTTTCCAGCACCAAGGGAGTGATTCTGAAATGCTTCAGGTACAGCTTGCATGTTATGGTAATGTTATATAATGCAGTCTTTCCTTTTTTTTTTTTTTTACTTTCAATACATTTAGGAGGCCGTAATGGCACAATGTAAATAAAATACGTAGAGTAGGACTGCCCCATTATGAGAATGCCGTGAAGTGGCGGGGTAGCTCAAAGAATTGATCAATTGTTTGCTAAATGTCTCATATTTGAAATACAGATAGAATTTAGTATGTGCATGTGCACCTTATGTATTGTGTCCTGACCATAAGCAGTGCTGGCTTCTCCTCTTTTTTGTTTCTACATTGGTAAGTGGCTGACCACCACTGTTGCTGCGCACGCTGGGTTAGGTACGCCTTTCTTTCTGTGTTCACTGTGATTGATAGGCTGCTGTTCACACACACAGCAGCCCTGCCCTGCCTCAGGCTCTAGTTAATTGTGCACCTGTGTCTCAGCCTGTCTCACCCTTTAACTTTGGTGCTGGTTTGGCAGTGTGGAAGCCAGATCTGAAATGTCCGCACAGGACCTGATCGGCCTTTACCTGCGCTTCCCCTTTCCAGCACCAAGGGAGTGATTCTGAAATGCTTCAGGTACAGCTTGCATGTTATGGTAATGTTATATAATGCAGTCTTTCCTTTTTTTTTTTTTTTACTTTCAATACATTTAGGAGGCCGTAATGGCACAATGTAAATAAAATACGTAGAGTAGGACTGCCCCATTATGAGAATGCCGTGAAGTGGCGGGGTAGCTCAAAGAATTGATCAATTGTTTGCTAAATGTCTCATATTTGAAATACAGATAGAATTTAGTATGTGCATGTGCACCTTATGTATTGTGTCCTGACCATAAGCAGTGCTGGCTTCTGCTCTTTTTTGTTTTCACTTCGCCGGATACACAGCTGGGGATCAGCTGATGTTACTGAAACCCAATAACATGGCAGCATGTGTTGACTGTGCAAACAGCACTTCCTGGCAGCAACTGGCGGTGTTGGAGCCCAGGGAATGCAGGAGAAGCCGAGTGTAGGCTGAGGCCTAATTGGAGAAAGTTGACAGGGAACCTTTAATCCCCCCCAGGCATTTGTAACTGAAAGAGCCACCTTGTGCAGCACTAATGCTGCACAAGGAAAAGGTGGCTCTTTTAATTATGCTCCTTGCAAACGCAGAACTAAACACTTATTAAATGTGTCCCCTGATTACCGTGAAACCGTCCTGGAGGTGGGACTTTCCTTCATAATGAGACGCAACACAGCCGTCATTTCTACCCCCTTGGCACCGTGCACCGCGTCCTCAGTGCTGTTTGAATCTGTCCCGTAGCCTGCACTCTTATGTTAAACCCTGGCCATGCGCAGTTAGCGCTGCCCGTCTTCTGACATCATTTGGTGTCAGGCTGACTGCGCCTGTGTGGCCACCCTGCCCAAGATCCCACCTCACAGTGTCTTCTGATTTAATCACACTGCGGGCCTGGGATTCATGGCCATGCGCAGTGCATATCTTCACCTCTCATCCATCTCCTTCCGCCTTCTTCAGACTATGCGGTGTCACGGCCGTGGCATGTGATTAGGGATCAGCTGATGCCGCACAGTCTGAAGAAGGCGGAAGGAGATGAGTGAGAGGCGAAGGTATGCACTGCGCAAGGCTATGACTCCCAGGCCCGCACTGTGATTAAATCAGAAGACACTGCGAGGCCGGACCTCTGGCAGCGCCACTGCACAGGCGCAGTCATCCTGACACCAAAATGATGTCAGAAGACGGGCAGCACTAACTGTGCATGGCCAAGGTTGAACATAACAGCGCAGGCTCCAGGACAGATTCAAACAATGCTGAGGAGGCGGCACACGGTGCCAAAGGGGTAGGAATGACGGCTGTGTTGCGTCTCATTACGAAGGAAAGTCCCACCTCAGGCACGGTTTCACGGTATGAGGGGACACATTTTATAAGTGATAAGTTCAGCATGTGCAAGGAGCATAACTAAAAGAGCCACTTTTTCCTTGTGCAGCATTTCTGCTGCACAAGGTGGCTCTTTCAATAACAAACACCTGGGGGGGGACAAGTTCCCTTAAATTTCTGTTGTAGTGTCAGCGTGGAGGTAGCAGGACACATTGCCGGATACACAGCAGGGGATCAGCTGAAGTTACTGAAACCTTTTAACACTGGGTCATGTGTTGACTGTGCAGATGGCACTTCTGAGCAGCAACTGGCGGTGTTGGAGCCCAGGGATTGCAGTTCAGGTGGTAGAAACATGAACACAACAGGAGAGCTGGATACTGTTGCCAATCAATTATTTAATCTGGAAGAGGAGTGGCAAATTCCTGCGAGATCCAGGCCTTGTTCATTTTCAGAAAAGTAAGTCGGTCAATGTTATCGGAGGATAGTCGCATGCGACGGTCTGTTAGTACACCACCTGCAGCACTAAAGACGTGTTCCGATAATACACTAGCAGCAGGGCAAGCCAGCACCTCCAATGCATACTGGCTAAGCTCTGGCCATGTATCAAGCTTAGAGACCCAAAACTTGAAGGGGGAAGAGCCGTCTGGGAGTACACTGAGAGGGCAAGACATGTAGTTTGTCACCATCTGACGGAAACGTTGCCTCCTGCTGACTGGAGCCGTCTGTGATGGTGTAGACATTTGTGGCGGGCACACAAAACTGTGCCACAGTTGGGCCATACTGGTCTTGCCTTGTGCTGAGGCACTGCTTCTGCTCCCTCTTTGTGCAGAGCTTCCTCCACTGCCTCGACGCACTGAGCTGCTTTGTAAAGCACTAGCAGCACTGCTCTCAGTTGGACTGGAGAAGATGATGGAATTCACCAGTGTGTCTTGGTACTCCCGCATTTTACGCTTCCGGTTCAACGGTGTTATGAGGCTTTGTAAGTTGTCCCGGTAGCAAGGATCTAGGAGGGTGTACACCCAATAATCAGCCGTGTTGAGAATGTGGGCGATGCGGCGGTCGTTTCTCAGGCACTGCAGCATGAAATCAACCATGTGCTGCAGACTGCCAACTGGCCAAGAAATGCTGTCCCCTGCTTGAGGCATGATCTCTGCCAGCTCTGCATCACCCCACCCTTGCTCTACACACTGACTACTTGAGAATTGTGTAACTCCCTCCTCTGGACCGATGTCTTCCTCCTCCATTGACTCCTGCTCATCCTCCTCACAAAGTGTCCCCTGCCTAGGCCTTTGTGAGGAACCATGTTGCGCTGACTGTCCAGAAGCAGATGGAATTGGTGACTCCTCATCCTCCACCTCTTCCACTACATCATCCCTTAGCGCTTGCAGTGTTCTTTCAAGCAGGCAGATAAGGGGGACAGTCATGCTGACTAGTGCATCATCTGCACTCGCCATCCGCGTGGAATCATCGAAGGCACGCAAAACCTGGCAGACGTCCTTCATAGTGGCCCACTCAGTGGTTGTGAAGTCTGAACGGCGCGCAGTGCGACTTCTTTGCGCCTGATGCAGCTGGTACTCCATTGCTGCTTGCTGCTGCTCACACAACCGCTCCAACATATGTAACGTGGAATTCCACCTGGTGGGTAGGTCACATATGATGCGATGTTCCGGAAGGCGGAATCGGAGCTGCAGAGCTGCAATGCGCGATCTTGCCATGCTGGCACGCCGCAAGTGAGTACACTTTAGGCGGACCTTGTGCAGCAGTGCATTAAGATATGGATAGTCCCTCAAAAAATTCTGCATGACCAAGTTGAGCACATGTGCCAGACATGGGATGTGAGTGAGGTTGCCTAGGGCCAGAGCTGCCACCAGATTTCGGCCATTGTCACACACTACCATGCCTGGCTGGAGATTCGCTGGCACAAACCACACGTCACTCTCCTGCTTGATGGCATTCCAGAGCTCCTGCACTGTGTGGCTTCAATTCCCCAAAGAAATTAATTTCAATACGGCCTGTTGACGTTTGGCCATGGCTGTGCTCATATCGGTCATAACAGGTAAATGTTCACGGGTCCATGTGGAGGTGGACTGTGACGACTCCTGCAGCGATGATTCTGAGGAACTTGAGTATGAGTAGGAGTCAATGTGTACAGACTGGATTCATGCAATCCTTGGAGTTGGCAGAACACATCCTGCACCACTCGCATAATTTGATGGGTCAAGGACCTCATCATCTACACTACCCTCTTCCACCAACTGCTTCTCTGGGGTAGTCTTGGCAGCACAGTATGCACCTGAAAGTGGCATCTGAGTCTCATCATCAGATGTGTACTGAGGTGTGCTGACCGTGGGCACTGGCCCACCCGTCTCTTCAGAGTCAGAGAGACACAGCTGTTGGGCATCACTGCATACTGCCTCTTCTTCCATTTCTCCAATGCTGCTTGGCTGACCCCTCTTTCCAAGCCAAGAGATTCAGAGAACAGAAGTAGAGATGGCTCCTGTCCTGTGCTCTCTGGCTGCCTGGACAATTTAGCAGGTGGTGAAGAGACAGATGGGTGCTCTTCAGTGCTCTGTGCCTGAGAGGATGTGGCACTAATTGAAGTCGATGTGTTAGCTGCCATCCATCCGACAACGGCTTCAATTTGTTCGTCCCGCAGCAGCGGGGTACGCCGAGCTCCAACAAAGCTGTGCATGAAGGACTGTTCCCTGCTAAAACTGGGGGATGATGAGTCACCGGTGCCCGCAGCAGGCACATAATCCCCACTTCCTCTCCCTGCTCCATGCCCATGCCCACGTGCCTTACTCCCTGCCTTCTTCATCTTGGTAGACTGATCAAGATAGGCAGAAAAGTACTAAGGGCTTAGTGTGCTTATTCCTGAACAGCTGCTAACAGGTATAAGGAACACTAATTTTATCAAGTGTGGACTAGACTTTAATATGAGCTACTGTGGCCTACACAACTGTAAAGTGAAGTGTTTGGTGAACTTTATAAACTTTTTGTTTTGAGCTGCACTCACACACAGACCGTGCAGACAGCCGTAAATGGCGCTGCAAGGCCAACAAAATCTCCTCTATGTAATCCTATATAGTGTTTTTCCACAATCTAGCAGAATACGGATAAAAAGCCACTAATAGGATAAATTTGAAAAAATGTGCAGCAGGCTGCAATAATTGAGAAACGGACAATGGAACGGTATGAGGCTGTGATGCACCTTGAGCTGACTACAACCAGCTGTGGCAGCAGAACAGACTACAGAGTGAGGTGCACTCACACACAGACCGTGCAAACAGCCGTAAACGGCGCTACAAGGCCAAAAAAAGCTCCTCTATGTAATCCTATATAGTGTTTTTCCAAAATCTAGCAGGATACGGATGGAAAGCCACTAATAGGATAAATTTGAAAAAATGTGCAGCAGGCTGCACTAATTGAAAAACGGACAATGGAACGGTATGAGGCTGTGACGCACCCTGAGCTGACTACAACCAGCTGTGGAGGCAGAACAGACTACAGAGCGAGCTGCACTCACACACAGACCATGCAGACAGCCATAAACGGCGCTGCAAGGAAAAAAGGTCCTCTATGTAATCCTATATAGTGTTTTTCCACAATCTAGCTGGATACGGATGGAAAGCCACTAATAGGATAAATTTGAAAAAATGTGCAGCAGGCTGCACTAATTGCAAAAAAGAACAATGGATTGAACAGTATGAGGCAGTGACGCACCCTGAGCTGACAACAACCGGCTGTGGCTGCAGACAGACTACAGAGTGAGCTGCACTCACACAGAGACCGTGCAGACAGCCATAAACGGCGCTGCAAGGCAAAAGCAAGGTTCTCACACAGCGGTTGCTAAATTAGCCCGGGGTAAAGCACAATGAAGCAATTCGCTATCTCTAAACTGGCCCTCAGTCAGAACACAGCGTCCTGTCCCTAACTGAATTCACAGCAGAGTGAGCCCAAAATGGCGGCGGTGACTTTTATAGTGCATCATGACATCATTTCAGCAGCCAATCACAGCCATGCCAGTAGTTACATGCTTACCATGCAGAACAGGATGTGCCCACACTTCTAATCATTCCTCATTGGCTGAATTCTGGCTCTTTGAAGTATGTGAACTTCCGAATCCGGTATCCGATATACTGAAAGTATCGGAACTCGGTATCGGAATTCCGATACCGCAAATATCGGCCGATACCCGATACTTGCGGTATCGGAATGCACAACACTACTTATAACTTCCTAACAAGAAAAAAATTGTTTCCAAAATTGTGCTGATGTAAAATAGACATGTGAGAAATGTTATTTATTAAGTATTTTGTGTGACATCACTCTCTGATTTAAGGGCATAAAAATTAAAATTTAGAAAATTGCTAAATTTTTAGTGTTTTCACCATATATCCATATGTTTCATAAATAAACGCAAGTCACATCGAAGAAATTTTACCACTAACATGAAGTACAATGTGTCATGAAAAAAACATTCTCAGAATCAGTGGGATACGTTGAAGCGTTCCAGAATTATAATGACATAAAGTGACAGTGGTCAGAATTGTAAAAATTGGCTTTGTCATTAAGCAGAAAATTGGCTCTGTCACTAAGGGGTTAAAATTTGCCATGAACTGGAGTCGCATCAATTTGATTCTCTCATTTTTTGTAAATTTGTGTTTATCTTACTGACCTATTTTTGTTGTTTCGTGGGTGTATACATTTGTACTCTTTAGCATTACATCTATACAGACCTCAAAACTAACGGTTAGAAAAATTCAAGAAAAAAAATAACAGCATGTATGATGTTGTCCCAAATAAATCTGCAGTAAACAGTCTGTAACTGCTGCATGAATATTTGTCTTGCATACAAATGCAGAAAAACTTAAGTCATAGGTTTTAAGTAGTGAAAAGCAAGTATGCTCATTTCTCAAGTTTTCTGAGCATGCTCGGGTGTTCTCCACGTATTTTGGGTGTACTCGGAGATTTAGTTTGTGTCGCCACAGCTGCATGATTTGCCGCTGCTAGACAGCCTGAATACATGTGGGGATTGTCTGTTTGTTAGGAAATCCCCACATGTATTCAGGCTGTCTAGCTGCCGCAAATCATGCAACTGTGGCAACACAAACTAAATCTCCGAGCACGCCCCAAAATACTCGGAGAACAACAGAGCATGCTCGGAAAACTCGAGTAATGAGCATACTCGTTTATCACTAGTTCAAAATAATCAGTGGTTCCAAAACTCTTAGAAAGTGTTGGATGCAAATCTTTTTTTTTCTTTCACTTGATAACTCAAAAAAATTTAAATCCTATGATAACCAAAAATAGCACAAATTATTGATAAGCATTATATCTGTGACCAATAAATTGAAGGAGTTAAATATATGGAATCATGTTTTTTTTTCTGTAAAAAATAGATACAAACTAACATAAGTTAACTTTTTGGAATGAATCAAGTAATAAAGCTGCAGTAAACAAATCTAACTTTTGGCAATGTTATGATCAGCTTGACCGACATATTTATTAGTTTAACGTTAGCCAAAGATGCTGTTTTTAGTAGGATTGGACAGCCTTTTGAGGTATATGGAAACCTCCCGATCTGAATTCGAAAAACTGTAAAGTATCGGTATAGCTGTAAAAACATATCCAATATATACATTAAAGCCTGCCTTTTATTTTAGATTATTTTAGGCTGCATTTGTCAAGAGAGAAGTAATAAAACAAAATTTGACTGTATATGTACAGTTTAATGAGACAATGAACAAAAAATAATGTGGTCATACCAAAGTCAGTGCTACCATCTAAATTGACCACAATTTGTATAATAAGCATCAAGTATATAAACATAAGAAAAATGATGCTAGATGTTTCAAAGACAGAATTAGTACTTGTGCTTTTGCCCTTTAGCTTGCTTCAGACCAATAAGCATAAAAAACATTTGCATTTGGATTTATTTGGATTGAACAGCCAGCTATGTATTTGACTAGTTATGCTTTCACATTTCAGACTAAACTTAATGAGCTCTGAAGAAGTAACTAGGGAATTTCAATTCTACTTTACAATCTCTCAACAAACTGATCTTTTTTATTCCCATTGAAAATAATAAGAATATGTTTTCAGAACATTTATACAAAACAAGTCTTTAGATTTTTCCACAAGCTTGCACCAAAATGTTTTGAGCAGTAATAAACTCTTTAGAGCTGTGGGCATAAGGTAGATTTTGTCAAGTGCTACATCATTTGAAAGTATCTTAATTGTTTTAAAATTAGACAGCATGATAACATTTGCAAAGGTCATCAACTCTGCTTTTTGTAGAGTGCTTGGAGGTGAAAATAATGTTCAGCTTATGTCTCACTCTTCAGGTTTAGGTCGAACAACCAGGTTATGAACTATGGTAGATAAGATGAGCAGCACACTTTCAAAAAACATTAAATGTTCTTTTAATGAGCTACCCAATATAATACCATTCCACCTGTTCCAAAACCTTAAACTGTGGAAAAAGAAAAAAAATCATTCTGCAAATAACTGAATGCTAATCAGGCTCCTTGGATTTGTTTTTTCTGATATGTACCATTTGTTATATTCTGAGACTCATTCATTTTATATTTTTCTGTAGGCCTATATAGCTATGTGGAAGCTTATTTTTCTAGGACAAGCTGTAATTTTCACTGCCCTTTCTGGGAGCATTTAACTTTTTGATCATATTTTATTGCATTATTTGTGAGCCAGAATTAATGAAAAATTACACAATTCTGGCATTGTTTTTCATAATCGTAAATTGCTCTTTAACCAAAATTATATAGTGTGTCAATAAGATTATGATGCCAATTTTTTTTGTTCTCTTTGCACAAGTAAAATGTTTTAAAGATAATTTTGTTAGGGTGATCATATTCTATTAATTATAATATAATTTTATTTTTTCTTACTGCAGTATATGAAATACAACAAACGATACAACATTGATAGTAACAAGCGTAGATGGAGTGAAGGACTTATTATGGTGTATCAAGATGGAAAGCTTGAACATGGGATTGCTATTCAGCACAAAGGAGACAAAGATATTTACTACTGCCTGGTGTTACCGGGACACATTTGAGATGGATGTTGTAAAGGACCTCAACTTACTTGGATCAATGATCACTCAAGGTGCAGCTATGACAGCGGAAGTCAATAGGAGAACAGCTATATGCAAATCAACAATGAACTCGCTGGACAATGCCTTGAAATAGAGGAACCTGTCACTAGCGATGAAGGCACAGCTTGGTGGTTTTTCTGTGGTAACCTATGGATGCGAAACCTGGTCAATAAAAACAAGACAGAAGACGAATCAATACCTTCTAAATATGCTGCTGGAGAAGTATGTTATCAGCGCTATGGATGACAAGAAGAACAAACAATTCAATTTTGGAACAAATCAAGCCAGATATGTCACTCGAAGAAAGGATCACCAAGCTATGACTTGCCTACTTTGGACACATCATACAAAGAGAGCAATCACTTTAGAAGGACATCATGGCAGGGAAAATAGAAGGAACAAGGCAAAGAGGAAGAACAGCAACCTAATGGCTTTTGTGTTTTATGCTTGTTGGACACATCAATCAAATCTATCGCCCTTCTGTTGTTTTCCCCTCACTGGCAAAAAGGGACAAATCCTACCTGATCCTTAATATAAATCCAAAGTAGCCACTGATTATTTCTGTCTATTAGCCAACATGCAGGTAAATATTTTCAAGTCCGAGTTTAAAAGGGCTATAGGACGATAATTAGAGCAATCCAGAGGGTCTTTTCCCACCTTAGGAATAAGTATCAGGTATGAATGCAACAGAATATCTGGTATTGGAGATCCCTCCATGAATGAGTTAAACATTTTAATCTTGTGGGGGATCAGCTTCTCTGCAAAAGTTTTATAATAAAGATACGTCAGCCCGTCGTGGCAGGGGACTTTCCCAAAGGCACGTCTTTCAAAATGTCAGCTATTTCCTCTTTGGTAACTGGAATATTAAGAGAGTTTAGCGCTTCTGGAGCCAGGACTGGTAAATTTAAATTAGACAAATAATTTTTCAATAGGAAGTCCTTTCTATTCTCATCCGAAAGAAGCATATCCTGGAGATTATATAATCTATAGAAATTCTAAAATAAATTAGAAATCTCAGATGGGTTGTAGTGTATAGACTTCACTTCTTATTGCTGGGGATTCGAGGACAAAGCCCTCTCCTTCAATTGCCTCGGCAATAGTGTATAGTAGTTTCTAGACCTTTTGCATAGATAGGTCTTTCAATTTATTTCTAATCTCTACCACACTCCCCAAAATCTGCAGAGAAGATGCAGTTAGTTTATCTTTTCCTTTGAGTTGCAAAGAATGATTATTATATTCAAGTTTGACATTTTTTTTTAAATTTGGACCTCTCTTTAATGCAATGACACCCTCATTACTGCCTGATGAGCCTCCCACAGCATTGAAGAACTGAGCCCTCATTTAGTTTTCCTAATGTTGAGGTCCTTGACAAGTAACTCATTCAGGCGTCAGTGGCAGGCCCCTAATTTGAGCTGTTTTGGCAGCTTTTGGGCCCCCCTGAATGTGTTGTCCATATGTTTTGTTTTTCCTCCCATTTAATTCAATGCTGTTCGGTTATGTTCGATTATGTTCAGTGAACTGTTCAGCGAACATCTGAAAGTTCAGTGAACATAGCCAAACCAAACCTAGAAAGGTTCACTCATCTCTAGTGATGACAGCTTCCTGTATGGAGAAAATAGTTGCATGCATTGCTCATATGTGATTTTGGCCCATACTTCAACACAAACGCTCTTAAAATCCAGAACCTGAATCTATGAACTCTGAGCTCTGATTATTTCTATGCATTTTCTATTAGATTCAGATCAGATGATTGACTGGGCCATTCTAGCAGCTTTATTTTTTCGTCTCTGAAACCAATTGTCTTACTGAAATGTCCACCCCCATTTCATATTAGTCATCCTTTTAGATGGCAGTAGATTTTTATAAATAATGTATATTTGTCCATTCATCCTTCCTTCAATCATATGAAGTGTGTCGTATACTGAAAAACAACCCCACACCATAATTTTCCCACCTCCAAACTTCACTGTTGGTATGGTGTTTGGGGGGTAAAATGCACTGCCTATTTGCCTGCAAATATTGTGTATATTATGGTATCCAAAAAGTTCAATTTTGGTCTAATCTGACCAGACTATGTTCTCCCAGGATTTCACAGGTGTATCTAAATGTTGTTGAGCAAACTTTAACTCCTTCACCCCCAAACCAGTTTTCACCTACATGACCAGGCAAAATTTAACAATTCTGACCAATGTCAATTTATGAGGTAATAACTCTGGAGCACTTAAACTGTTCCAATGGATTCTGTGCTTGGTTTTCATGACATATTGAACTTCATGAAAATGGTAACATTTGTTCTATACGGCTTGCGTTTATTGGTGAAAATATCAGAAATTTGTGAAAAAATGTTGAAAATTTCACAGTTATCAAATTTTAATTCTTATACCCTTAAACCAGCTATGACACACAAAATAGCTAATAAATAACATTTACCACATGTCTTCTTTACATTTGCATAATTTTTTAAACATAATTTTTTTGTCAGGAAGTTAGTTTTTTTTCCAACAAAATTTACAAAGCCATTTTTTTAGGGACCACATCCCATTTGAAGTGACTTTGAGGGGCTTATATGAGAGAAAATATCCTTTTAGGTGCTTCATAGGAATTAATGCAATGCGGAAGGAAAAAATTAACATTTTACTTTTGTTCACAAAAATGTAACTTTAGCCCCATTTTTTTATTTTCACAAGGGTAACAGGAAAAAATGGAAGGTAAAATTTGTTGTGCAATTTGTGAAGGAAAGCTATTGTTTGGATGCATGGCAGGGCTCGGAAGGGAAGGAGCATCATTTGACTATTTGAATGCAAAAATGGCTGGAATCAAGAGTGCCATGTCTCATTTGGAAACCCCCTGATGTGCTTAAACAGTGGAAACCCCCTACAAAAGACCCAATTTTGGAAACTAAACACCTTAAGGCATGTATGTAATGTGTGGTGAGCACCTTGAACCACTAGGTGCTTTACAGAAGTTTATAGGGCAGAGCTTTGAAAATAAAAGTCATATTTTTCCTCCAAAAATGTTTTTTTTAGCTGCAAACTTTGCATTTTCACAGGGTAACAGGACAAAATGACTATATAATGTGTTGCGCAATTTCTCCTAAGTACACCAATACCCAATATGTGGTTGAAAACTACTACAAGTCCAGCAAAATGTGCCCTAATCAGATAGACATATAAAATTTCAGTATCAATATTGTAATGCGATTTATTTAACAATTTTTTTATTGTTTGTGGTTTTGAGGCCCTACTGTAGGACACTAAATGCCATGGCAATGCCAGCAAAATGTGCCCACTTCAGATGGACATATAAGACATCAGTATCAATATAGCAATGCAATTTATTTAACAAACTTTTTCAGGGGGGATTTGAGGTCCAAGTGTAGCGCAATAAATGCCATATAAAATTTCACTGCTCCAAGAAATTGCAGTATTACAATGCTAGCAAAATGTGACACCTTCAGATGGACATATAAGACTACAATATCAATATAGCAATTTGATTTGTTTAGCAAATAATTTTTTTTGGGGGGTTGAGGCCCAACTCTTGCATGATAAATGCCATATAAAATGCCACTGCAGAAAAAAATTGCAGTATAAATGCCAGGCAAATTTACACACCTCGGATGGATGTATAAGACTGCAGTATCAATATAGCAATTCTATTGAGATTCAACTCAAATTTGGCTGTATGCTTTTGGTGGACTACTGCCACAGTAAAATGGTGTATAACAGGTCTGGGCAAACTGTGGCCCATGGGTCATATCCGTCCCCCTGAGTGTTTCTGTGTGGCCCTGCTGACACTCACAGCCAGAGGGCCGGAGAGGGACTGATTTATGAGTCTGATCTTTCTCAGAAGCGATTGTAGCCCAGCCCCCCCCCCCCCCCCCCCCCGTCATCACATTGGTGGATGCTGGGCTGTTTAGTTCCTGGCTTGCAGAGCTGCTGAAACCTGTGCAGGAGGCAGAGCGGTCAGGACAGGAGGAGGGAAGCACGGACTACAACACCCATCTGCTGTAGATAATGGGCAAGTAGTTTCTAAGAGGAGCCCAGATACCACCTGGGAGGCAGCATCATGTGTCTGCTGTGCTGAGTAGATCACAGCACCTATGTTGCCTCCTTTCGCACTGTGGAATGATAGTTGTGGGGCTGTAGTTTATGTTCAGGGAGAGTGGCTAATTAGCAGCAGCTGCATCTCCCTGGATCTTCCTGGCAGCTGATAGGAGATAAAACACTTGGGCTGAGTATTCCCACTGAATACAGGGTCCAGCAGTGAAGAGCCCCCTCACCTCCACTGCATACAGCCTGCAGATGGGATATTCCATGTGCTCTTTTGCCCCCAACATGAACTCTGATGCCTCCTCACCTATGTATGCCAGGGTTAACCCTTACCTCTCTCTTTGCTCCCAGCTTGTGCTGTTGTATGTCCTGTGCAGGAGAGGTAAGGGTTAAGTCCCCCATAGTGCTCCCCCCTGTGATCTGTGGCTTATCACATCCACTCCATAGACTGCAATAAGGATTCTCACCCTCTGCCTGTCACCTCCTGCCCCATATGTGATGTGGATCTCTGCATATGGAATACTTTTTTCCAATGTTCCACCTGTTGAAGTCTATGGGTGTGCAAAAATTAAAATATTGGATCCCATATGAATCTTCCGTATAGCATCTGATTTTTACGAATACATTTCCATTACTAACATAGGACACTGTATTTCTTTTTTTACATTTTATTCACTTCTGATCTATAAAAATGGATGCCATACAGATGACTATATAGGTGGAAAATCGTCTTTTTCTGGATGAAAATCATGATTTTTTTAATATGCTCATGTAAACTTCATCACATAAGCAACTGCTTTTTATAAAGTGATAAAATTAATATTATGCAGAATTAAAGGGTGATCCGAAACCAAAGGTGACTTTCATACTAAATTTAATTCAATAATCTATTCACTTTTCTAATATATTTCAGTTAAAACATTTCTACCTGTCCCTCTCTACTCTAACTTCCTGTCTGCTTGTGTTTTTTTTTTACTTCCAATGACATTTTTTTTGAGAATCCCAGTGCATTTTGGGATACTCACATGGGACATCATCAGGGGGCAGAGCCCACAGCTGCTTTCTCCACCATGAAAAGAAGCGTCATCTGTTTCAGAGACTGGACTGGTCCCTTCCAGGTCATCTCTTCTCCTTAGAGCCAGCAAGGGAAAAGGAATATAGCACAGAAACTCATACTGAGTATGCATCAGAATTTACAACCTCCAAAACAGACATCACTGATGGCGCCTCATTTCAGAGAGGGTGCAGAATTTGCGGCAGTGACCGCAGCTTCTGCCTCCTGATGACAGCTAATTTGAGTATCCCAGCATGCACTGATGAAACTCAAACAAAATGTCATGAGTAGGGTTGAGCGAAACGGATCGGTCATTTTCAGAAATCGCCGACTTTTAGGCAAAGTCGGGTTTCATGAAACCCGAACCGATCCTAGTGTGGGATCGGCCATGCGGTACACGATCAGAGCGCCAAAGTCGCGTTTCGTATGATGCTGTTACCGCTGTTTTTCATCCAATGAAGGAGGACGCAGAGTGTGGGCAGCGTGGTGACATAGGTCTCGGTCCCCACCATCTTAGACAAGGGCATGGCAGTGATTGGCTTGCTGTCTGCGGCGTCACAGGGGCTATAAAGGGGCGTGCACGCCGACCGCCATCTTACTTCTGCCGATCTGAGCATAGGGAGAGTTTGCTGCAGTTAGTCAGAAGCAGGGACAGAGTTAGGGAGGAAATATAAACCCCCGCTTGTGCTCGAGCGATTTTCACTGTCCCACACCACCTTTTGTGCAGGGACAGTGGAGGTCGTATTTTAGTGCAGCAGCTGCATAGCTGTGTGCACGGTGCTGTGCAAACCAACTGCTTTTTTCAAAGCAAAAATCCTGTTGCTCCTTTCTGCACAGTTACCTGTCTTGTTTATTTGTCCACACTTTTTTGTTCTGAAGTCCTTTTTATTGCTGCCATACTTGTCCTGAGATAACTGGTAACTTTGGATAATTTTTGAGGAAGCCCTGCACCACCAGGTTAAAGGTGTGAGCCAGGCAAGGTATGTGTTTCAGTTCTGAAAGGGCTATGGCAGCCATAAAATTCATTCCGTTATCACTGAATACCTTGCCTGCCTCAAGATGTACACTGCCCAGCCATGACTGAGTTTGTTGCTGCAAGTACTCCACCAGTACTTCCGCGGTGTGTCTGTTGTCGCCCAAACACTTCATTTGAAACACAGCCTGCTGACACTTACCACTAGCTGTTCGATAATGGGCCACCCCGTGTGCAACACTGGCAGCTGCGGATGGAGTGGTAGGGCGACTGCGCTCTGTGCACGAGCTTTCGCTTCTGGAGGAGGAGGAGGAGGAGTGGCGAATGCCTTATGCCAACTGTTTCCTTAGACTGTGGGATAGGCTGAACTGTCCCACTATGGCTGCCCCCTGTGGACCTTGCATCCTACACATTAACCCAGTGCGCCGTGGCCCGTGATGGACACGTAACGTCCCTGGCCATGCCTACTGGTCCATGCATCTGTTGTGAGGTGCACCTTTCCACTGACTGATTGCCTCAAGGCATGGACAATGCGGTCTTTGACATGCTGGTGGAGGGCTGGGATGGCTTTTCTCGCAAAGAAGTGGCGACTGAGTAGGTCATAGCGTGGTACTGCATGAGCCATCAGGTCTTTGAAAGCTTCGCTTTCAACCAAATGGTAGGGCATCATCTGTAATGAGATTAGTATAGCAATGTGGGCGTTCAAATCCTGTGTATACGGATGAGAGGATGAGTACTTTCTTTTCCTAACGAGAGTCTCTTGTAGGGTGTGCTGGACTGGAGAGCTGCATATGGCGGAAATAGCGGTGGTGGTGGTGGACATGGCGGATTGAGAGAGAGTTTGTTATTGTATTCTTGTTGTTGGCCTACATACAGTCTTTCCTACCAATAACCTTGTGATTCCCTGACTGCTTTGGCCTTACGACGATACCTCCACATTTGCTGGTGGTGGTGTCCTAACCGGTGGGCTTACAGTGAGGGAAGCAATGTAGCATTGCTGACTACCTTCATTCTGAGCAGGTGCACCAACGGTACGGGACGTTTGGTACTTAGTCCAGGCTTGCAAGTGCATGCTGTTTAAATGTCTAAGCATGCACGTTGTATTTAAATTTTGAAGATTCTTCTCTCTGCTAAAGGTCTTTGAGCATTTCTTACAGATAACTTTTGACTGATCATTCTGATCTTGGTTAAAAAATTGCTACACTACACTCTTCCTACTATCGAAAACCTTTTCAGGCATTGTGCGCTGTGCTACTTTCACCGAATGGCCACGCTCTCCTAAAACTGTTTTTGTTTTTCGCAAACATTTTTGGCCTGATACGGGCCTGCCAGATGACAGCTGTTGCAATGTAGATGGCTGCTGCGGATCATCCTCCTCCGCTTCTGAGCTAGTGGCAGTGGCACCCTCTTCCCCCATTGGCTGCCAATCTGGGTCAACAACTGGGTCATCTATCACCTCCTCCTCAATGTCATGTGCACCTTCCTCAGTGTCACCGCGTAAGGTGCTATAGCGTTCGGGACAGGGCACCATAGTCTCATCAGGGTCACATTCTGGCTCAGTAAACTGCGAGGGCAATGTAGTGATCAGAGTCAATGGAACAGCATCACAATCTAGCTGTGGCTGTGCATCAGTGCACTCCATGTCCGATTCTTCTTGTAATTGGCAGTGTACAATTTCCCTTTCTAACCCAGGCACGGTATGTGTAAAGAGCTCCATGGAGTAACCTGTAGTGTCGCCTGATGCATCCTTCACTTTTGGTTTGGGAGAAGGACACAAGGAAACGTCTTTTTCCTGATCGGGAGCATCCACTGACGACTGGCTGCTCTTACATTTAGAACTTTGGGAAGAGGAGGCGAAAGAGCTAGAGGGTGAGTCAGCAAGGAAAGACAACACTTTTTCATGCTTCTCCGGCTTTAAAAGCTGTTTTCCTACTCCCAGGTAAGGGAGCCTTCGAGGCCTTGTGTAGCCAGACGATGACGCAGGCTGAACACCTCCAGCCTTAGGTGCTACTGTGCTTTTGCCACTACCACGAGATGCAGCACCACCAGCACCATCAGAACCAGCTGGCAACCCCCGCCCACGGCCTCTTTCACCAGAATTCCTCATTTTTGGGGGGGAGACACTGAACCACAACTCATATTACACCGTCGTAATATGAGGGGCCCTGTGCCAGTACCACCGCCCACGAGAGAGTGTTCCCCCCCCAGCTTGAACAGTGCTCTACCACTTGCAATACTACCTATCCCAGCTCCACCACTGTGTAGTCTGTGCGGTTAAAACCTTAAATGGCACTGCCAATACGAATTATTTGAAATGATAGATGATAGTTAAAATATACAGGGGCCCTGGCCTCCATTTAATACTTTGCGCCTACTACCACTGTCTTTATTATTTGGGCGTAGTAACGGTGTCTGCCGCTGCTTCTTTTTTTTCCTTCACTGAACAAAGCTGAACTTCAACTGTTGTCCCGTTTCAAATATTAAACTGCATTTGGCCTACTTGTTGGGTTGGGGCCTACTAACGGTGTGTGCCGCTCCTTGGTGTTCTCCTGGTTTATTTTTCTTGCGCTTCAATCTTCAGGCTTTCATTTAAATATTTTTTATATTAAACTGCATTTGGCCTACTTGTTGGGTTGGGCTAAGTAACATTGTCTGCTGCCGCCTCTTGTTTTCCTCTACTAAACAAAGCTGAGCTTGAAGCTTCAGGCTTTCGGCCTGTAACAACAATATGAAACTACATTTGGCCTAGTTCTTGGTTTGGGCCTAGTAACATTGTCTGCTGCTGCCTCTTGTTTTCCTCTACTACACAAAGCTGAGCTTCAATCTTCAGGCTTTCGGCCTATATTTAGAATATGAAACTGCATTTGGCCTACTTGTTTGGTTGGGCCTACTAACGGTGTATGCCGCTGATTGTTGTTCTCCTTCACTGAACAAACCAATGCCGCCTGTTTACTCCTGTTACCAATTTTTAACAGCTTTTAGCCTACTTTTTTTATTTTGGGCCTATATCTGTGTTTCCTCCTCATTCCTGCCCATTGCCCAGCCACTGCTAGATGAGTCTGCTGGTACATTGACACAGACCACTACATTCCCCTTGCACTCTACACAGCCTGAATCTGACCCTGCTGAAACTCAGGTTCCCCTTCCCGCATACTATACCACCTTACATGGGGACAAAGAGGAAGGTGCAGATGAAAGTGCAGGTTCCTTCAACAGGTGGGGGGCATACTCATTGGTGACGTCACTGGCACAGGGCCCCTCATAGTACGCAAAAGTGTCTCTACCGGTGGGAGGCGCCCCCGCCGTCAATCACAACGCCATACTTTGAGGGGCCCTGTGCCAGTGGCAATGCGAATGAGTGTGCCCCCCCTGCTTGCTCAGGATCACAGCACTTGCAAAGTTGAAATACTTACCTCTCCCTGCTCCACCGCCGTGACGTAGTCCGCGTTTCCTGGGCCCACGAAAAACTTGAGCCAGCCCAAGTTCAATAGCTAACTATTATTATAAGGTAAATTAAGATTGACAAGCTTAAGTAACAAAAATTGATGTTTTTGGCATTAAAATTGGCTCTGATGGTGTTTTCCTGTCCTCCACTCACTGCCGACTTTGATTCTCCATTGACTTGTATTGGGTTTCGTGTTTCGGTCAGATCCCCGACTTTTCGCAATAATCGGCCAATTTCACCCAACCCGACTTTTGACAAAGTCGGGTTTCGCGAAACCCGACTCGATCCTGAAAAAGTAAAAGTCGCTCAATCCTAGTCATGAGACATTTAAAAAAAAAGATAGGAAGTCAGAATGTAGAGTGTACATTAGGGAATTTTTCATTGAAGTATATTAGAAAACAAGATTAGATTATTACACTGAATAGATGCACATTTAATCCCTTCCCGACCTGTGACGCCACGTAGGCGTCATGAAAGTCGGTGCCAATCCGACCTGTTATGCCTATGTGGCGTCATGGAGGGATCACGCACCTGCAGATCGGGTGAAAGGGTTAACTCCAATTTCACCCGATCTGCAGGGACAGGGGGAGTGGTACTTCTGCCCGGGGGGGGTGGCTTCACCCCCTCATGGCTACGATCGCTCTGATTGGCTGTTGAAAGTGAAACAGCCAATCAGAGCGATTTGTAATATTTCACCTATGAAAATTGTGAAATATTACAATCCAGCCATGGCCGATGCTGCAATATCATCGGCCATGGCTGGAAACCCTGATCTGCCCCCCCACCGCCACGATCGCCTCCCCAGTCCTCCGTCCTGTGCTCCGCTCCCCTCCGTCCACCTGTCCACTCCCCCGTCCACCTGTCCACTCCCCCCGTGCTCCGATCTTACCCCCCGTGCTCCGATTCCCCCCCTCATACTTACCGAGCCTCCCGGTGTCCGTCCGTCTGCTCCATGGGCACCGCCATCTTCCAAAATGGCGGGCGCATGCGCAGTGCACCCGCCGAATCTGCCGGCTGGCACATTCGTTCTAGGTACATTTTGATCACTGTGATAAAACCTATCACAGTGATCAAAATAAAAAAAAATAGTAATTGAACCCCCCCTTTATCACCCCCATAGGTAGGGACAATAATAAAAATAAAGAAAATACATTTACTTTTATTTTTACACTAGGGTTAGGGTTAGAACTAGGGTTAGGGTTAGGGCTAGGGTTAGAATTAGGGTTAGAATTAGGGTTAGGGTTAGAATTAGGGTATGTGCACACGCTGCGGAACCGCAGCGTTTCCGCAGCTGCGGATCCGCAGTGGTTTCCCATAAGTTTACAGTACAATGTAAACCTATGGGAAACGAAATCCGCAGTGCACATGCTGCGGAACAAACCGCGCGGAAATGCAGCGGTTTATATTCCGCAGCATGTCAATTCTTTGTTCGGATTCCGCTGCGGGTTTACACCTGCTCCAATAGAAAACTGCAGGTGTAAACCCGCAGCGGAAACCGCACTAGAAACCGTGATAAATCCGCAGTAAAAACCGCAGCGGTTTTGCACTGTGGATTTATCAATTCCGCTGCGGAAAATTCCGCAATGAAATCCACAGCGTGGGCACATACCCTAAGGCTATGTGCACACGGTGCAGATTTGGCTGCGGATCCGCAGCGGATTGGCTGCTGTGGATTCGTAGCAGTTTTCCATCAGGTTTACATTACCATGTAAACCTATGGAAAACCAAATCCACTGTGCCCATGGTGCGGAAAATACCACGCGGAAACGCTGCATTGTATTTTCCGCAGCATGTCAATTCTTTGTGCGGATTCCGCAGCGTTTTACACCTGTTCCTCAACAGGAATCCGCAGGTGAAATCCGCACAAAAAAATGCTGTAAATCCGCAGTAAATCCACAGTTAAAGCACAGTGCATTTTACCTGCGGATTTTTCAAAAATGGTGCGGAAAAATCTCACATGAATACGCAACGTGGGCACATAGCCTTAGGGTTAGGGTTGGAATTAGAGTTAGGGTTGAAATTAGGGCTAGGGTTGGAAATAGGGTTAAGATTAGGCTTGTGGTTAGGGTTATGGTTAGGGTTAGGGGTGTGTTGGGGTTAGGGTTGTGGTTAGGGTTGGGATTAGGGTTAGGGTTGGGATTAGGGTTAGGGGTGTGTCGGGGTTAGGGTTGTGGTTAGGGGTGTGTTGGGGTTAGGGCTGTGATTAGGGTTATGGCTACAGTTGGGATTAGGGTTAGGGGTGTGTTGGGGTTAGTGTTGGAGTTAGAATTGACAGGTTTCCACTGTTTAGGCACATCAGGGGTCTCCAAACGCATCATGGCGCCACCATTGATTCCAGCCAATCTTGTGTTCAAAAAGTCAAATGGTGCTCCCTCCCTTCCGAGCCCTGACATGCGCCCAAACAGTGGTTTACCCCCACATATGGGGTACCAGCATACTCAGGACAAACTGGGCAACAACTATAGGGGTCCAATTTCTCCTGTTACCCTTGCAAAAATAAAAAAATTGCTTGCTAAAACATCATTTTTGAGGAAAGAAAAATGATTTTTTATTTTCATGGCTCTGCGAAGCACTTGGGGGTTCAAAGTGCTCACCACACATCTGGATAAGTTCCTTGTGGGGTCTAGTTTCCAAAGTGGGGTCACTTGTGGGGGTTTCTACTGTTTAGGCAGATCAGGGGCTCTGCAAACGCAACGTGATGCCCGCAGACCATTCCATCAAAGTCTGCATTTCTAAACGTCACTACTTCCCTTCTGAGCCCCAGCGTGTGCCCAAACAGTGGTTTACCCCCACATGTGGGGTACCAGCATACTCAGGACAAACTGGGCAGCAACTATTGGGGTCTAATTTCTCCTGTTACCCTTGTGAAAATAAAAAATTGCTTGCTGAAACATAATTTTTGAGGAAAGAAAAATTATTTTTTGTTTTCACGGCTCTGGGTTATAAACTTCTGTGAAGCACTTGGGGGTTTAAAGTGCTCACCACATATCTAGATAAGTTCCTTGGGAGGTCTAGTTTCCAAAATGGGGTCACATGTGGGGGAGCTCCAATGTTTAGGCACACAGGGGCTCTCCAAACACGACATGCTGTCCACTAACGATTGGAGCTAATTTTTCATTCAAAAACTCAAATGGCGTTCCTTCCCTTTCAAGCCCTGCCGTGTGCCCAAACAGTGGTTTACCCCCACATGTGAGGTATCAGTGTACTCAGGAGAAATTGCCTAATACATTTTAGTATCCATTTTATCATGTTGCCCATGTGGAAATGAACAAATTGAGGCTAAAGAATTTTTTTGTGAAAAAAAGTACTTTTTCATTTTTAGGGATCAATTTGTGAAGCACCTGGGGGTTCAAAGTGCTCACTATGCATCTAGATAAGTTCCTTGAGGGGTCTAGTTTCCAAAATGGTTTCGCTTGTGGGGCAGCTCCAATCTTTAGGTACACAGAGGCTCTCCAAACGCGACATGGTGTCCGCTAACGATTGGAGCTAATTTTTCATTCAAAAAGTCAAATGGCGCTCCTTCCCCTCCAAGCCCTGCCGTGTGCCCAAACAGTGGTTTACCCCCACATGTGAGGTATCAGTGTACTCAGGAGAAATTGTCCAATAAATTTTAGGATCCATTTTATCATGTTGCCCATGTGGAAATGAACAAATTGAGGCTAAAAAAAATTTTGTGAAAAAAAAAGTACTTTTTCATTTTTAGGGATCAATTTGTGAAGCACCTGGGGGTTCAAAGTTCTCACTGTGCATCTAGATAAGTTCCTTGAGGGGTCTAGTTTCCAAAATGAGGTCACTTGTGGGGGCGCTCCAATCTTTAGGTACACAGGGGCTCTCCAAACGCAACATGGTGTCCGCTAACGATTGGAGCTAATTTTTCATTCAAAAGTCAAATGGCGCTCCTTCCCTTTCGAGCCTTGCCGTGTGCATAAACAGTGGTTTGTGACCACATTTGAGGTATCAGTGTACTCAGGAGAAATTGCCCAACACATTTTATGATCCATTTTATCCTGTTGCCCATGTAAAAATCAAAAAAATTGAGGCTAAAGAATTGTTTTGTGAAAAAAAAGTACTTTTTCATTTTTACAGATCAATTTGTGAATCACCTGGGGGTTCAAAGTGCTCACTATGTATCTAGATAAGCTCCTTGGGGGGTCTAGTTTCCAAAATGGGGTCACTTGTGAGGGAGCTCCAATGTTTAGGCACACATGGGCTCTCCAAACGCGACATGGTGTCCGCTAAAGATTGGAGCCAATTGTTCATTGAAAATGTCAAATGGCGCTCCTTCCCTTCCGAGCCCTGTTGTGCGCCCAAACAGTGGTTCCCCCCTATATGGGGCATCGGTGTACTCAGGACATATTGTAAAATAACTTTTGGGTTCCAGTTTCTCTTTTTACCCTTGGGAAAATAAAAAAATTGTTGCTAAAAGATCATTTTTGTGACTAAAAAGTTAAAAGTTTTTCCTTCCATGTTGCTTCTGCTGCTGTGAAGCACCTGAAGGGTTAATAAACTTTTTGAATATGGTTTTGAGCACCTTGAGGGGTGCAGTTTTTAGAATGGTGTCACTTTTGGGTATTTTCAGCCATATACACCCTTCAAACTGACTTCAAATGTGAGGTGGTCCCTAAAAAAAATGGTTTTGTAAATTTCGTTGTAAAAATGAGAAATCGCTGGTCAAATTTTAACCCTTATAACTTCCTAGCAAAAAAAAAATTTGTTTCCAAAATTATGCTAATGTGGGTAAAATGTGGGTAATGTTATTTATTAACTATTTTGTGTATCACATAACTCTCTAGTTTAACAGAATAAAAATTAAAAATTTGAAAATTGCGAAATTTACCACTAACATGAAGCCCAATATGTCACGAAAAAACAATCTCAGAACCGCTAGGATCCGTTGAAGCGTTCCTGAGTTATTACCTCATAAAGGGACACTGGTCAGAATTGCAAAAAACGGCCAGGTCATTAAGGTCAAAATAGGCTGGGTCATGAAAGGGTTAATATGAAATTCCCCTTTGGTTTCAGACCGCCCCTTTAAGTTCAGCCGATTGGTTCGGCTCTCCGCAGCAGTGCCAGTTTCTCATGTGGCCCCTTGGGAAAATTGATTGCCCATACCTGGTGTATAATATTTCATTGCTCAGAACAATTTCAAGGAATATGAACAATAAGAATATTATTAGTATTATTAGCACTGAGAAAGAGTTTTGGTATGAGGCTGCAGCATAAAGGACATGTAATTCACCCTTTTCTACACTATCCCTTCACCACAATCTCTCCTTAAGTATTTCTAACAGCAGTTTTTCTATTTATAAGGCCTCTTTCACACGTCAGTGTCTCCGGTACGTGTACTGACAGTTTTATCACGTACCGGAGACACTGACACACGTAGACCCATTCATTTTTCACAGACCGTGTGTCCGTGTTGCAAACATGGAGACATGTCCGCTTATCTCCGACAGCACGTACAGCAATACGTCCCGCACACGTGCACACGGAGAACAGTGTGCACTCTCCTCCGTGTGCACGTACCGCCTGCAGGAGAGACAGCACTACAGTAAGCGCTGTCCCCCCTGCGTGTGGTGCTGAAGGCGGCATTCATCTCTTCTCCGCTGCAGGAGAGAAGAGATGAAAGATCAAGTTTTTGTTCTTTTTTGTTAAAAATAAAGTTTGCTGGTGACCTCCCACCTCCCATCCCCAGTGCGCCGCCCTGCCGCTTGCAGAGAAACACTCGCCCAGCTCCCGTGATGTCTCCTCTCAGCACCGGCAGCCTGTCCTGTGTGAGCGGTCACGTGGGACCGCTCATTACAGTGATGAATATGCGCATAGGAGGTCACCAGCAAACTTTATTTTTAACAAAAAAGAACCAAAACTTGATCTTTCATCTCTTCTCTCCTGCAGGGGAGAAGAGATGAATGCCGCCTTCAGCATCACACGCAGGGGGGACAGCACTTAGTGTAGCGCTGTCTCTCTTGCACGGTCCGTGTGGTCCTCAGGCAGCACACGGGCGGCACACGGCTGCCGCACGTGTGCCACACTGATGTGCCACGTGAGCACGGACACACGTACATGGATAACTCCGGTACCGGAATTATCTGGACGTGTGAAACCGGCCTTTTAAATAGCCCTAAGAAGGGCTGTTATTGTACTTACTAAAAATATAAATGTTGTTTAATCCCTGGCTAATACACTGCTACAATTCTGTCACCAGCGCCTCTCACTACTCTGCCTGCTTACGGGGTACAGTGTGATGAGCATAGCGTCACTGGTTTTATATAGACCTGATGTCGCTATGCGGCCAGCCAGTCACATTAATGCCACTAACAAGATGGCTACAGCTTTGCAGTGACTGGCAGACAATTCCCATGCATTAATTGGTTGTCTAAAAAGCACCAACATGCAGAGTTATGAGCATCCCAAGCACAGTGATGCGCGAGTGAGAAAGTGGCGAGCAAGCTCGCTCATCACTAGTGACGAGATGTAAGACAGCGGAGAGCTTTGTGGATGAGAGGGATACGTTTATATTGTATGATTGGATGAGCAATCAATGGCACAGGATGGAGCTATGGTGTAGTCTTTGGACAGAAATATAACTCTGGCTGCCGCATTCAACATAAATGGGAGAAGAGAAAATTTAGTAAGAGGGAGATCAATTAGTAGATATTTTCAGTAGTTCAGATTGAAAATGAATCAGAGCAACATAAGAGTTTTTGCAGTTTCAAAGATAAGAAAAGGTCAGATTCCTGAGGTGCTTTGTGCAGGTGACATGAGCGAGCGAGTGATTAGATATAGCGAGTGAAGGAAAGATCCAAGTTAAATATAGCCTGAGGACTTTGAGCAAGCATCTTGGGACTTATTGTAGATTGACCCACAGAAATGGTATTATCACATTTAGGTAGGTTAGTAGAGGGAGGAAACAAAAGAAGTTCAGTTTTCTAAGATTCAATTTCTGAAAGAGGAAGGACACAGAGGGTGGTTTTTAATGGAACACTGATTGGGTCACAAATTACAAAAGGTGACTATGGTAACCAATACCAGGTATTGGACACTCTTCATTCATATATATTTTGTAATGCCCTGGATGATTTTTTATTTTCAATATTTGTACATAATATTAAGCTCTGTACATTAGAAACACAATGGAGAATAATTTAACTTTGCAGAAAAATTTGGGGACACTGGGAGTTTGGAGGAAGACATGGCAATTGAAGTTTATTGTGTTTCAATAAATAGGTAAAGAATGCAATATGTATTATGCATTTAAATTGAAATGAGCGATCACTAAATTTCTTGGATGATCATTACTCAAACCAAGCAATTGATAATGATTGAATGCTCATTTCGAGTACATGAAAAAAGTGCTGAATAGAAGGACAGCATGGAGAAGACCCTTGGAAGCATCTCTGACTCCCAGAATGATGCTGAGAACAATGGTGTCACATCCTTACCTCCACTTTATGGACTGACAATAAACCATTCAAAATTGACAAGAAATTGGAGTTTACAGGCAAAAAAAAAGTTAAGAATTTTTTTTTCCTTTATAATGACTTGTACATTAGGCAAAATTTAAAAAGGATTTTAAAAAAATAATAATTTAAGTAAACCAAAATTGACATGTTTATAACATTTTTAAAAAAATTTAAGTGTAATTAATAAAGGAACAAAAAAACAGCAAAAAATGTTATGTAAGAGAGACTTAGATACACCATGTCCCAGACATAAAGGACGGCCTCATACACATTTTGTTCAAATTGTCATGTAGTTGTACTCTTAGACTCATAAAGGCTATGCACTAATTGCAAAGCCTTCCAAAAATTACATGCAGGGTTAATCATACACCCTTGAAGGCACCAACTACAGTACCTCATTCAAATATCGTGAACAAAGTATAGTCCTGGTACTCCTACGCTCAAGGAAAAGTTATGATACTCCTACACTTATAAAGGCTCTGCACACAGTGCAAAGTGAGGAAAAAAACTATAAACTGGCTCATCAAATCACCTATAGACCCTTGAATGCAACAACTGATGGGCCTCATTCAAATTATGAAGATTAACAAACACTTTAAGTGCTGTTGTCATCTGGTGGTGTCGAAAAGTTGGGACTAATCCAAGCTTGGTTTATTTCTATCAGAGTGAGCCTGTCAGCATTTTCTGTTGACAGGCGAGAACGACTGTCTGTTTTGACCACCCGGTAGCAGTATAAACCTGCTTAGACAAGACGATGGCGGCAGTGCAGCACAACGCCTCTAAGACATAGGGGGACAGCTCATGCCAGATGTCCAGCTTTGAGAACCAATAACTGAGGGTCGCAGAGGATTTTGAGAGTGGCTTTTTCTGCCTGGTATTGCTTGACCATTTTTTAAAACTTTTCCCTCCTTGTCAATAACACCTGGTCTTCAGGGCCTGGATGCTGGGAGAGTGTCATAAAATTGGTTTATACATTTGACAGTGTCTGCTTTACCTCTCTGTGTGTCTCCCTTACCTCTCCTCCTTGGTTGGGCAAGGAAGCTTGCCTCCTGCTGCTATTGTCTGATGGAACATTTTCATCATATTTTCTTCAATGGCTCTCTGCAATAGCACCATTTTAGTAGACTTCTCTGTCACAGGTTGTGCTGCAAAGTTCTCCTTGTAACATGGGTCTGGCAGTGTGAACAACTAGTACTCTTTTTTAGCCAAGATGAATGTAGCGCGAGGATCACGGGAAAGGCAGCAGTACATGAAATCTGTCATATGTGCCAAGATTTCTACAGCCAACACTTTCCTGTCTCCATGATGATGATGGGACTGCATCTCCTCCTCTATATCTTCCTTCTCATTCCCCTCCTACCCATCCACATAGGAGAGATGGGATAAAGCCTCTGTGGTGCTGTCAGCCAGCTCCTGTTCCTTCTCTTCAACCTTGATATCATCATTGTTAACCAATCCATACTGAACAGATGAGATGAGGCTGGACTGGGCAGTATCTCCCTGTCTCATGTATTCCTCCATCTCTACCTGGTTCGCATGCAAAGCTTCATCTGTAATTGCTAGAAGCAACTGTCCCTAGAATGCATACTGGTGGCCTTTTAAGTCCCCGTGCTTACTTTTTTGCTATTATCTGCAAAATTACTTTAGTTAGAATTTTGAAACTCTAGGTATTCCTCAAGTATGTCTTTGTTGGTAATATCCAGTTGTTCATATAATTTTTTTGATAGGCATTTTGGTGTAACAATTGCTTTTTTGGGGAAAACTACATCTGTATGAAATGGGGGCCTTTTAGACCCCTGCTATTTTATCATGTACTCAGCAGTACAAGAAATGTAGCTGCAGCTAGTTTACACTAGATTTATA
Source organism: Ranitomeya variabilis (assembly GCF_051348905.1). NCBI lineage: Eukaryota > Metazoa > Chordata > Amphibia > Anura > Dendrobatidae > Ranitomeya > Ranitomeya variabilis. The sequence goes on from NC_135233.1 coordinate 809,377,686, forward strand.
TACCTTTGTGTGTTTTACATAATTTTCTTTGAAATTTGGAAAAAAAAATGTTTTTGGTGTTTTCTGCAAAAAATTATAATTAAAATGTTGTGCATTATTCCTATCTTATTTTGCAATTTTGAAATTAACTTCTAAAAGTTATTTATGTGAGTATCTCCATATGATTTGCAAAAGGCACCCGTTACGTAAAAGTGTAGATTTGTCATGTCTCGCATTCAAGGTTAAGACCATACAGAAGCAGAAACATTGTGTTGATGATGGCGTCATCACTAGTGTTGAGCATTCCGATACCGCAAGTATCGGGTATCGGTCGATACTTAGCGGTATCGGAATTCCGATACCGAGATCCGATACTTGCCGCGTATCGGATACCGGAATCGGAAGTTCCCAGGATTCAAACTGCACAAATTTGCACGAAATCAGCCAATGAGAATGATTCCAAGTGTGGGCACATCCTGTTCAGCATGGAGGGCATGAAACTACTGGCAAGGCTGTGATTGGCTGCTGAAATGATGTCATGATGCAGTTTAAAAGTCATACCGTAAAATCAATTTTCCTTTTGTTTTAAGTAGTGCAGGCTGCTGCACATTTTTTCAAAAAATTCCTATTAGTGTCTTTCCACCCGTATCCAGCTAACTTGTGGAAAAACACTACATAGGATAAAGTAGAGGAGGTTTTTTGGGCCTTGCAGCGCCGTTTACGGCTGTCTGCACGGTCTCCGTTTGACTGCAGCTCTCTCTGTTGTCAGTTCAGCCCCCAAAAAATAAATAAATAATAAAGTTCACCAAACACACCACTTTACATTTGTGTAGGCCACATTAGCTCATATTAAAGTCTAGTCCACACTTTAGAAAATTAGTGTTTCCTATACCTGTTAGGACTCGGAGCTGTTCAGGAATAAGCACACAAAGCCGTTAGTACTTTCTGCTTATCTTTATCAGTCAACCAAGATGAAGAAGGCAGGGAGTAAGGCACGTGGGCGTGGGCGCGGAGCAGGGAGAGGACATGGGGATTCTGTGCCTGCTGCGGGCACCGGTGACTCCTCAGCACCCAGTTTCACCAGGGAACAGTCCTTCATGCGCAACTTTGTCGCAGAGCGCTGTACACCGCTGCTGCGTGAAGACCAAATTGAAGCCGTTGTTGGATGGATGGTAGCTAACGCATCGACTTCAATTAGTGCCACATCCTCTCAGACACAGAGCACTGGAGAGCAGCCATCTGTCTCTTCACCACCTGCCAAATTGGCCAGGCAGACAGAGAGCCCAGGACAGGAGCCATCTCTACTTCTGTTCTCTGAATCTCTTGGCTTGGAAACAGGGGGCCAGCCAAGCAGCATTGGAGAAATGGAAGAAGAGGCAGGGTGCAGTGATGCCCAACAGCTTTTTCTCTCTGAGTCTGAAGAGGCGGGTGGGCCAGTGCCTCTGGTCACCACATCGCAGGCCGCATCCGCTGATGATGACACTCAGGTGCCACTTTCTGGTGCGTGCTCTGCTGCTGAGACTACCCAGGAGGAGCAGTTGGTGGCAGAGGGTAGTGTAGATGACGAGGTCCTTGACCCATCGTGGCGTGAGGGACAGGAAGGTGGTTGGAGCAGCTCCGAGGAAGAGATTCCTAGAACGGGCCAAAGAGGTAGAGGGAGGGGGAAGACTGCGCAGCCTGTAGCCTCCACTTTGGCACCCATTAGGAGCATGTCTGTTCCAAAAGCCAAAAAGGGCGCTCCCAAGACTTGCAGTGTCTGGCCCTTTTTTGACACAGTTGCAGATGACATTTGCTATGTCAAATGCAAGGTGTGTCATCACAAAGTCAAAAGAGGTCGAAATGTCAGCAACCTCAATACCTCCAACATGTGGAAACATGTGTGCAACAGGCACGCGGCGGAGTTAGAAAAACACACTGAAGATCTTGGCCAACCAACAGCGGCAGCTACCACCTCTTCAGCTCGTGTTGCCTCTTCCTCCAGCTCACATGCAGCTGGTTCGGCTTCCTCCCAGGATCGCCGTGGAAGAACCTCTGGCCCTGTTGTCCAGAGACCCACTGTAATTCCACCCGCAGCACCACTTTCCCAGTCATCCACACACTCCCAGCCCAGTCTACAGCCATCGGTAGTACAGGCATGGGAGAAAAGGCGGCCTTTCTCGTCAAACCACCCACGAGCACAGGCTCTGACTGCAGGCATTGCCAAACTTCTGTCACTGGAAATGCTGTCATTCAGGCTGGTGGAGACTGACAGCTTCCGTGACTTGATGTCATTGGCAGTCCCACAGTACAATGTGCCCAGCCGCTTTAACTTCAGCAGGCAAGCTGTCCCTGCCCTGCACAAGCATGTGGAGGGACACATAAAACACGCGCTACTGAACGTCGTCAGTAGCAAGGTCCACCTCACCACCGATGCATGGACCAGTCAACATGGACAGGGGCGATACCTTTCCCTCACTGCCCATTGGGTTAATGTCGTTGAGCCGGGTACAGATCGTGCGAGTGGCGCAGGACGTGTCCTGCCCACTCCAAGGATTGCAGGAATCCATTCTGTACGCATTGACTCCTCCTCTTACACCAGTTCCTCAGAATCATCGCTGCAGGAGCCGTCACAGTCCACCTCCACATGGACCCGTGATGAACGTTTACCTGTTACGACCGACATGAGCACAGCCGTGGCCAAACGTCAACAGGCCGTCTTGAAATTAATTTATTTGGGGAATTGAAGCCACACAGCGCAGGAGCTCTGGAATGCCATCAAGCAGGAGAGCGATGTGTGGTTTGTGCCAGCGAATCTCCAGCCAGGCATGGTAGTGTGTGATAATGGCCGAAATCTGGTGGCAGCTCTGGGCCTCAGCAACCTCACTCACATCCCATGTCTGGCACATGTGCTCAATTTGGTCGTGCAGAGTTTTTTGAGGGACTATCCGGATCTTGATGCACTGCTGCACAAGGTCCGCCTAGAGTGTGCTCACTTGCGGCGTTCCAGCACGGCAAAATCGCGCATTGCGGCTCTGCAGCGCCAACACCGCCTGCCGGAACATCGCATCATATGTGACCTACCTACCAGGTGGAATTCCACGTTACATATGTTGGAGCGGTTGTGTGAGCAGCAGCAAGCTGTAATGGAGTACCAGCTGCATCAGGCGCAAAGAAGTCGCACTCCACGCCGTTCAGACTTCACAACCACAGAGTGAGACACTATGAAGGACGTCTGCCAGGTTTTGCGTCCCTTTGATTATTCCACGCGGATGGCGAGTGCAGATGATGCACTAGTCAGCATGACTGTCCCCCTTATCTGCCTGCTTGAAAAATCACTGCAAGCGCTAAGGGATGATGTTGTGGAAGAGGTGGAGGATGAGGATTCACCATTTCCATCATCTTCTGGACAGTCAGCGCCACGTGGTTCCTCACAAATGCGTAGGCAGGGGACACTTTGTGAGGAGGATGAGGAGGAGTCAATGGAGGAGGAAGACATCCATCCAGGGAAGGGAGTTACACAATTGTCCAGTACTCAGTGTGTACAGCGAGGGTGGGGTGATGACGAGCGGGCAGAGATCACGCCTCCAGCAGGGGACAGCGTTTCTTGGCCAGTTGGCAGTCTGCAGCACATGGTGGATTACATGCTGCAGTGCCTGAGAAACGACCGCCGCATCGCCCACATTCTCAACATGTCTGATTATTGGGTGTTCACCCTCCTCGATCCTCGCTACCGGGACAACGTAGAAAGCCTCATCACACCGTTGAACCGGGAGCGAAAAATGCGGGAGTACCAAGACACACTGGTGAATTCCATCATCTTCTCCATTCCAAGTGAGAGAAGTGCTGCTAGTGCATTACAAAGCAGCTCAGTGCGTCCAGGCAATGGAGGAGGCTCTGCACAAAGAGGGAGCAGAAGCAGTGCCTCTGCCCAAGGCAAGACCAGTATGGCCCAACTGTGGCACAGTTTTTTGTGCCCGCCACAAAAGTCTACACCATCACAGACGGCTCCAGTCAGCAGGAGGCAACGGTTCCGTCAGATGGTGACAGACTACATGTCTTGCCCTCTTGCTGTACTCCCAGACGGCTCTTCCCCTTTCAAGTTTTGGGTCTCAAAGCTGGATACATGGCCAGAGCTAAGCCAGTATGCAGTGGAGGTGCTGTCTTGCCCTGCGGCTAGTGTATTATCGGAACGCGTCTTTAGTGCTGCAGGTGGTGTACTAACTGACCGTCGCATGCGACTATCCTCCGATAACGTTGACCGGCTTACTTTCCTGAAAATGAACAAGGCCTGGATCTCGCAGGAATTTGCCACTCCTCTTCCTGATTAAATAATTAGGTGACTGTCTACAGTATCCAGGTCTCCTGTTGTGTTCATCTTTCTACCACCTGAACTTTAATTCCTGGGCTCCAACACCGCCAGTTGAGGCTCAGAAGTGCCATCTGCACAGTCAAAACATACGACCCAGTGTTATTGGGTTTCAGTAACGTCAGCTGATCCCCAGCTGTGTAGCCGGCAATGTGTCCTGCAACCGCTACGCTGACACAAAAACTGAAATGTAAGGGAACCTCTCCCCCCCCCCCCAAGGCGCTTGTTACTGAAAGAGCCACCTTGTGCAGCAGTAATGCTGCACAAGGAAAAGGTAGCTATTTTTGTTTAGCTCCTTGCACACGCAGAACTTAACACTTATAAAATGTGTTCACTGATACCGTGAGACCGTCCCGGAGGTGGGACTTTCCTTCGTAATATGACGCAGCACAGCTGTCATTCCTACCCCCTTGGCGCGGTGCCCCGGCTTCTCAGCGTTGTTTGATTCCGTCCCGGAGCCTGCGCTGTTATGTTATCCCTTGGCCAGGCACACTTAGCGCTGCCCCTCTTCTGACATCATTTGGTGTCAGGCTGACTGCGCCTGTGCGGCCGCGCTGGCCGAGAGCCCGCCTCGCAGTGTCTTCTGATTTAGTCCCACTGGGGGCCTGAGATCCATGGACATGCGCAGTGCATATCTGAACCTCCGCCTCTCACTCATCTCCCTACGTCTTCTTCAGACTGTGCGCCGTCAGCTGATCCCTAATAGCATGCCACGGCCGTGACGCCGCACAGTCTGAAGAAGCCGTAGGGAGGGGAGTGAGAGGCGAGGATATGCACTGCGCATGGCCATGGATCCCAGGCCCGCGGTGGGATTACATTAGACGACACTGCGAGGCGGGCTCTCGGCCAGCGCGGCCGCACAGGCGCAGCCAGCCTGACACCAAATGATGTCAGAAGAGGGGCAGCGCTAAGTGTGCCTGGCCAAGGGACAACATAACAGCGCAGGCTCCGGGATGGAATCAAACAACGCTGAGGAGCCGGGGCACGGCGCCAAGGGGGTAGGAATGACAGCTGTGCTGCGTCATATTACGAAGGAAAGTCCCACCTCTGGGACAGTCTCACGGTATCAGGGGACACATTTTCTAAGTGTTTAGTTCTGTGTTTGCAAGGAGCATAATGAAAAGAGCCACCTTTTCCTTTTGCATCCTTTGTGCTGCACAAGCTGGCTCTTTCAGCTACAAACGCCTTGGGGGGGTTAAAGGTTCCCTTTCGACTTTCTCCAATCAGGCTTCGGCCTACACTGTGTTCCTCTGCTCCTCCTGCTGTCCCTGGGCTCCAACACCGCTAGTTGTTGCCTGGTAGTGCTGTACGCACAGTCAACAGTTGCTCCTCTGTTATTGGGGTTCAGTAACGTCAGCTGTTCCCCAGCTGTGTGTGTGGCAATCCCTCCTATCTCCTCCACCTCCTCCTCCTGCTGTCCCTGGGCTCCAACACCGCTAGTTGTTGCCTGGTAGTGCTGTACGCACAGTCAACAGTCGCTCCTCTGTTATTGGGGTTCAGTAACGTCAGCTGTTCCCCAGCTGTGTGTGTGGCAATCCCTCCTATCTCCTCCACCTCCTCCTCCTGCTGTCCCTGGGCTCCAACACCGCTAGTTGTTGCCTGGTAGTGCTGTACGCACAGTCAACAGTCGCTCCTCTGTTATTGGGGTTCAGTAACGTCAGCTGTTCCCCAGCTGTGTGTGTGGCAATCCCTCCTATCTCCTCCACCTCCTCCTCCTGCTGTCCCTTGGCTCCAACACCGCTAGTTGTTGCCTGGTAGTGCTGTACGCACAGTCAACAGTCGCTCCTCTGTTATTGGGGTTCAGTAACGTCAGTTGTTCCCAAAGCTGTGTGTGTGGCAATCCCTCCTATCTCCTCCACCTCCTCCTCCTGCTGTCCCTGGGCTCCAACATCGCTAGTTGTTGCCTGGTAGTGCTGTACGCACAGTCAACAGTCACTCCTCTGTTATTGGGGTTCAGTAACGTCAGCTGTTCCCCAGCTGTGTGTGTGGCAATCCCTCCTATCTCCTCCACCTCCTCCTCCTGCTGTCCCTGGGCTCCAACACCGCTAGTTGTTGTCCAGAAGTGCTGTCCGCACAGAGCCAAACACCTCGCCAATGTGTTAGTGGGGTTCAGTAATGCCTGCTGCTCCCCTGCTGTGTATACGGCAACGTGTCATGCGACCGCCACGCAGGCACAACAACTTAAATTTAAGGGAACCTGTCCCCCCCCCCCCAAGGCGTTTGTTACTGAAAGAGCCACCTTGTGCAGCAGTAATAATGATGCAAAAGGAAAAAGTGGCTCTTTTTGTGGTGCTCCTTGCACACGCTGAACTTGACACTTATGAAATGTGTCCCCTCACACCGTTAAACCGTCCGGTCGGAGGGACTTTCCTTTGTCATGTGACGCAGCACAGCTGTCATTCTTACCCCCTTGGCGCCGTGCGACGCCTCCTCAGTGTTGTTTGAATCTGTCCCGGAGCCTGCGCTGTTATGTTAGCCCTTGTCCATGCACACATTTTGCGCTGCCCATCTTCTGACATCATTTGGTGTCAAGAACCCTTAAAAAATTCCATCAGACCAGATTATATTAAATAAAATATATTTTTTTATTAAAAATAAATTGCAATCACAAAAAACATCACCAAAACGTATGGAAATTTTTATTATTACTAAAATTGTATAATCTACAACAGATATTTATTTATTAAGAATATAAAACATACAACTATAGATAATATGTATCTCCTCCAATCGAGGTTTACTTAGGGATAGATAAAAAAATATATATATAAAAATCCCGCATGTGCAAGACAGGGCAAGTCCAAACTGATCAGTATAATAAACATAAAAATATATATAATGCAGCAAATAATAATTTAATAATATAATATGTGATAAAAATCAGTCAAATAAATTTGTGAATAATATGTGTGTATATCCATATACTGTATACACACACACACCTATTGTGTGCAGCAAAATAAATCAATTCATAATAAAGTGCAATAGTGCAAAAAAATAAATTGCATACAAAACAACCAGTGTGTCCACAAAAGTTGTGAGCCAAAAACAAAAAACAAATAATTATATATTACCCAGTAAAAACACTGCCAAATGTGCCAAAATATATTATGAATACTGACCAGTTAGGAGTACCACTGCCCTGCACACACCACTGCAACGCCGTTTCGCTCACTGCTTCATCAGGGAGTCATCATTTGGTGTCAGGCTGGCTGCGCCTGTGCGGCCGCGCTGAACGATATCCCGCCTCGTAGTGTCTTCTGATTTAATCCCACTGCGGGCCTGTGATCCATGGACATGCGCAGTGCATATCTTAACCTCCACCTCTCTCTCATCTCCCTCAGCCTTCTTCAGACTGTGCGCCGTCAGCTGATCCCTAATAGCATGCCACGGCCATGACGCCGCACAGTCTGAAGAAGCTGGAAGGAGGGGAGTGAGAGGCAAGGATATGCACTGCGCATGCCCATGGATCACAGGTCCTCAGAGTGATTACATTAGATGACACAGCGAGGCGGGATCTTGGCCAGCGCAGCCGCACAGGCGCAGCCAGCCTGACACCAAATGATGTCAGAAGATGGGCAGCGCAAAATGTGTGCATGGACAAGGGCTAACATAACAGCGCAGGCTCCGGGACAGATTCAAACAACGCTGAGGAGGCGGCGCACGGCGCCAAGGGGGTAAGAATGACAGCTGTGCTGCGTCACATGACAAAGGAAAGTCCCTCCGACCGGACGGTTTAACGGTGTGAGGGGACACATTTCAAAAGTGTCAAGTTCAGCGTTTGCAAGGACCATAATTAAAAGAGCTAAGTTTACCTTTTCCAGCATTAGTGCTGTACAATATGGCTCTTTCAGCTACAAACCCCTGGGGGGGGGGTTAAGGGTTCCCTTTCAACTTGCTCCAGTGCAGGCTTCGGCCTACAGTCTGCTCCTCCTGCTGACCCTGGGCTCTAACACCGCCAGTTGGCGCCCGGTACTGCTAGCTGCACAGAGAAAAACACCAGCCAAGGTGTCAGTGGGGTTCAGCACCGCCAGCTGTTCCCCTGCTGTGTAGCCGGCAACGTGTCCTGCAACAGCCACACAGACACAAGAACTGAAATTGAAGGGAACCTGTCCCCCCTCCCCCAGGTGTTTGTATGTTTTACAGCCACCTTGTACAGCAGTAATGCTGCATGTGTGAAAGGTGGCTCATAAACTTATTCTCCTTGCACACGTGGAACAGAACACGTCTACAATGTGTCCCCTGAGACCATTAAAACGTCCCTGAGGTGTGACTTTACTTTGTAATGACACGCAACAACCCCCTTGGTAGCACAGCCCTTCTTCTGACATCATTGTTTGGCTGGCTGCGCCTCTGCGGCCGCCCTGCCCGACACAACGCCCCTCGGTGTCTTACTTATTTTGACTGCGAGGGTGTGATTGACGGGCATGAGCAGTGCATATCGTCGCCAGGCTGTCACTCAGCTCCTTCCGTCTTCTTCAGACTGTGCGGCCTCATGGCCGTGGCATGCGATAAGGGATCAGCTGACGCCGCACAGTCTGTAGCAGGTGTAAGGACACGAGCGAGAGGCGAACATATGTACTGTGCCAGGCCATGAATCCCAGCCCCGCAGTGTGAAACACTGTAAAGACACTGCGGGGCTGGGATTCATGGGCATCGCGAACCGCACTGTTGTGAATTTATCTTTTTGGCTCCCTCTAGTGGTTACTAGTGATTTGACTCTGGGAATGTCTGCCATCCCTTGTATGCTCACCTGGGTCATTAGGTCAGGGGTGTTGCTATATAAGCTCCCTGGACCTTCAGTTCAATGCCTGGCAACGTTGTAATCAGAGCTAATCTGTTGTGCTCTTGTCTACTGATCCTGGTTCCTGCTAAATTAAGCTAAGTCTGCTTTCTTGCTTTTTGCTATTTGTTTCTGTTTGCATTTTTGTCCAGCTTGTACATATCTGTATCCTACCTTGCTGGAAGCTCTAGGGAGGCTGGAGTTCTCCCCCCGGGCCGTTAGACGGTTCGGGGGTTCTTGAATCTCCAGTGTGGATTTTTGTTAGGGTTTTTGTTGACCATATAAGTTATCTTACTACATTCTGCTATTAGTAAGTGGGCCTCTCTTTGCTAAACCTAGTTCATCTCTGTGTTTGTCATTTCCTCTTACCTCACCGTTATTACTTGTGGGGGGCTTGTATCCGACTTTTGGGGTCTATTCTCTGGAGGCAAGAGAGGTCTTTGTTTTCCTCTTCTAGGGGTAGTTAGTCCTCCGGCTGGCGCGAGACATCTAGCGACCAACGTAGGCATGTTCCCCGGCTACTTCTAGTGTTGGCGTTAGGAGTAGATATATGGTCAACCCAGTTACCACTGCCCTATGAGCTGGATTTTTGTACGTCGCAGACTTACTTGTTCCTCTGAGACCCTCGCCATTGGGGTCATAACAGTTTGCCAGGCCAGTATTAAATGTTAAATGCATTGCAGAAGCGGGATTATAAGAAAGAAAGTTCTGAGTTTTTTTTTCTCTTTCCCATTTTTTTTTCTTTTCCCCTTTACCTCTGAGTGGCTTGTGTTTGCTGCAGACATGAATGTCCAGACCTTGATTACAAGTGTGGACCAGCTTGCTGCTCGTGTGCAGGGCATACAAGATTATGTTATCAGAAATCCTATGTCAGAACCTAAGATACCGATTCCTGAACCGTTTTCCGGAGACCGATTTAAATTTAGAAATTTCAGGAATAATTGTAAATTGTTTTTGTCCCTGAAACCCTGTTCATCTGGAGACTCCGCTCAGCAAGTAAAAATTGTTATTTCTTTTTTACGGGGCGACCCTCAGGATTGGGCTTTCTCGCTGGCGCCAGGAGATCCGGCATTGGCTGACATTGATGCGTTTTTTCTGGCGCTCGGTTTGCTTTATGAGGAACCCAATCTTGAGATTCAGGCAGAAAAAGCCTTGCTGGCGATGTCTCAAGGCCAGGACGAGGCTGAAGTGTATTGCCAAAAATTTCGGAAATGGTCCGTGCTGACCCAGTGGAACGAGTGTGCATTGGCTGCAAATTTTAGAAATGGCCTTTCTGAAGCCATTAAGAATGTGATGGTGGGTTTTCCCATTCCCACAGGTCTGAATGATTCTATGGCCCTGGCTATTCAAATTGACCGGCGGTTGCGGGAGCGCAAAACCGCAAATTCCCTCATGGTGTTGTCTGAACAGGCACCTGATTTAATGCAATGTGATAGAATCCTGACTAGAAATGAGCGGAAAATTCATAGACGCCAGAATGGCTTGTGTTACTACTGTGGTGATTCTACACATGTTATCTCAGCATGCTCTAAACGTCTTACTAAGGTTGTTAGTCCGGTCGCCATTGGTAATTTGCAACCTAAATTTATTCTATCTGTAACTTTGATTTGCTCACTGTCATCGTATCCTGTCATGGCGTTTGTGGACTCAGGTGCTGCCCTTAGCCTTATGGATCTGTCATTTACCAAGCGCTGCGGATTTGTTCTTGAGCCATTGGAAAATCCTATCCCTCTTAGGGGTATTGATTCTACGCCATTGGCAAAAAATAAACCGCAGTTTTGGACACAGGTTACCATGTGCATGACTCCCGAACATCGGGAGGTAATACGTTTTCTTGTTCTGCATAAAATGCATGATTTGGTTGTTTTGGGTTTGCCATGGTTACAGACCCATAATCCAGTCTTGGACTGGATGGCTATGTCAGTGTCAAGTTGGGGCTGCCATGGAATTCATGGAGATTCCCTGCCCTTGTCTATTGCTTCTTCTACGCCTTCGGAAGTTCCGGCGTATTTGTCTGATTATCAGGATGTCTTCAGCGAGTCTAAGTCCAGTGCACTGCCTCCGCATAGGGAATGTGACTGTGCAATAGATTTGATTCCTGGCAGTAAGTTTCCTAAGGGGAGACTGTTTAATCTGTCGGTACCTGAACATACCGCGATGCGTTCATATATCAAGGAGTCTCTTGAGAAGGGGCATATCCGTCCTTCTTCTTCCCCTCTTGGTGCGGGATTCTTTTTTGTGGCCAAAAAGGACGGATCTTTGAGGCCTTGTATTGACTATCTGCTTTTAAATAAGATCACTGTCAAATTTCAGTATCCTTTGCCGCTGTTGTCAGATTTGTTTGCCCGGATTAAAGGTGCCAAGTGGTTCACCAAGATAGACCTTCGTGGTGCGTACAATCTTGTGCGCATTAGGCAGGGCGATGAATGGAAAACCGCATTCAATACGCCCGAAGGTCATTTTGAGTACTTGGTGATGCCATTTGGGCTCTCTAATGCACCTTCAGTTTTTCAGTCCTTCATGCATGACATTTTCCGGAAGTATCTGGATAAATTTTTGATTGTTTACCTGGATGATATTCTGGTTTTTTCTGATGATTGGGACTCGCATGTGGAGCAGGTCAGGATGTTTTTTGAGATTCTGCGTGAAAATTCTTTGTTTGTAAAAGGCTCAAAGTGTCTCTTTGGTGTACAGAAGGTTCCCTTTTTGGGGTTCATTTTTTCCCCTTCTGCTGTGGAGATGGATCCAGTCAAGGTCCGAGCTATTCATTATTGGACTCAACCCTCGTCAGTTAAGAGTCTTCAGAAGTTCTTGGGTTTTGCTAACTTCTACCGTAGTTTTATCGCAAATTTCTCTAGCGTTGTTAAACCGCTGACGGATATGACCAAGAAAGGCTCTGATGTAGCTAACTGGGCTCCTGCTGCCGTGGAGGCTTTCCAGGAGTTGAAACGCCGGTTTACTTCGGCGCCTGTTTTGTGCCAGCCTGACGTCTCACTTCCCTTTCAGGTTAAGGTGGATGCTTCGGAGATTGGGGCAGGGGCCGTTTTGTCGCAGAGAGGCCCTGGTTGCTCTACTATGAGACCTTGTGCCTTCTTCTCTAGGAAGTTTTCACCGGCAGAGCGAAATTATGATGTGGGCAATCGGGAGTTGTTGGCCATGAAGTGGGCATTTGAGGAGTGGCGTCATTGGCTCGAGGGTGCTAAGCATTGTGTGGTGGTCTTGACTGATCACAAAAATCTGATGTATCTCGAGTCTGCTAAACGCCTGAATCCTAGACAGGCCCGCTGGTCATTGTTTTTCTCCCGTTTTGACTTTGTGGTCTCGTATTTACCAGGTTCTAAGAATGTGAAGGCCGATGCTCTGTCTAGGAGCTTTGTGCCTGATGCTCCTGGAGTCGCTGAACCTGTGGGTATTCTTAAGGAAGGAGTTATCGTGTCTGCTATTTCTCCAGATCTGCGACGTGTGTTACAGAGATTTCAGGCTGGTAGGCCTGACTCTTGTCCACCTGACAGATTGTTTGTGCCTGCTAGATGGACCAGCAGAGTCATTTCCGAGGTTCATTCCTCGGTGTTGGCAGGGCACCCGGGAATTTTTGGCACCAGAGATCTGGTGGCCAGGTCCTTTTGGTGGCCTTCCTTGTCAAGGGATGTGCGGTCATTTGTGCAGTCCTGTGGTACTTGTGCTCGAGCTAAGCCTTGCTGCTCTCGTGCCAGCGGGTTGCTCTTGCCCTTGCCTGTCCCGAAGAGACCTTGGACACACATCTCTATGGATTTCATTTCTGATCTTCCGGTGTCTCAGGGCATGTCTGTCATCTGGGTGATATGTGATCGTTTCTCCAAGATGGTCCATTTGGTTCCTTTGCCTAAGCTGCCCTCCTCTTCTGATCTGGTTCCTGTGTTCTTCCAGAACGTGGTTCGTTTGCACGGCATTCCTGAGAATATTGTGTCGGACAGAGGATCCCAGTTTGTTTCCAGGTTCTGGCGATCCTTTTGTGGTAGGATGGGCATTGAGTTGTCGTTTTCATCCGCTTTCCATCCCCAGACTAACGGACAAACTGAGCGAACTAATCAGACTCTGGAGGCTTATTTGAGGTGTTTTGTCTCTTCTGATCAGGATGATTGGGTGACCTTCTTGCCGTTGGCTGAATTTGCCCTTAATAATCGGGCTAGTTCCGCCACCTTGGTTTCGCCATTTTTCTGCAACTCTGGTTTCCATCCTCGTTTTTCCTCGGGACATGTGGAGCCTTCTGACTGTCCTGGGGTGGATTCCGTGGTGGATAGGTTGCAGCGGATCTGGAGTCATGTGGTGGACAACTTGAAGTTGTCACAGGAGAAGGCTCAGCGTTTTGCCAACCGCCGCCGCGGTGTGGGTCCCCGACTTCGCGTTGGGGATTTGGTATGGCTGTCTTCTCGATTTGTTCCTATGAAGGTCTCCTCTCCCAAATTTAAGCCTCGCTTCATTGGTCCTTACAAGATATTGGAAATCATTAATCCTGTATCCTTTCGCCTGGATCTTCCGGTGTCGTTTGCCATCCACAACGTATTTCATAGGTCCTTGTTGCGGTGGTACGTTGTGCCTGTGGTTCCTTCTGCTGAGCCTCCTGCTCCGGTGTTGGTTGAGGGCGAGTTGGAGTACGTGGTGAAGATCTTAGATTCTCGTCTCTCCAGGCGGAGGCTTCAGTACCTGGTCAAGTGGAAGGGCTATGGTCAGGAGGATAATTCCTGGGTGGTCGCCTCTGATGTGCATGCGGCCGATTTGGTTCGTGCCTTTCACACCGCTCATCCTGATCGCCCTGGTGGTCTTGGTGAGGGTTCGGTGACCCCTCACTAAGGGGGGGGTACTGTTGTGAATTTATCTTTTTGGCTCCCTCTAGTGGTTACTAGTGATTTGACTCTGGGAATGTCTGCCATCCCTTGTATGCTCACCTGGGTCGTTAGGTCAGGGGTGTTGCTATATAAGCTCCCTGGACCTTCAGTTCAATGCCTGGCAACGTTGTAATCAGAGCTAATCTGTTGTGCTCTTGTCTACTGATCCTGGTTCCTGCTAAATTAAGCTAAGTCTGCTTTCTTGCTTTTTGCTATTTGTTTCTGTTTGCATTTTTGTCCAGCTTGTACATATCTGTATCCTACCTTGCTGGAAGCTCTAGGGAGGCTGGAGTTCTCCCCCCGGGCCGTTAGATGGTTCGGGGGTTCTTGAATCTCCAGTGTGGATTTTTGTTAGGGTTTTTGTTGACCATATAAGTTATCTTACTACATTCTGCTATTAGTAAGTGGGCCTCTCTTTGCTAAACCTAGTTCATCTCTGTGTTTGTCATTTCCTCTTACCTCACCGTTATTATTTGTGGGGGGCTTGTATCCGACTTTTGGGGTCTATTCTCTGGAGGCAAGAGAGGTCTTTGTTTTCCTCTTCTAGGGATAGTTAGTCCTCCGGCTGGCGCGAGACATCTAGCGACCAACGTAGGCATGTTCCCTGGCTACTTCTAGTGTTGGCGTTAGGAGTAGATATATGGTCAACCCAGTTACCACTGCCCTATGAGCTGGATCTTTGTACGTCGCAGACTTACTTGTTCCTCTGAGACCCTCGCCATTGGGGTCATAACACCGCACCAGCCGACATGAAATGATGTCAGAAGACGGGCGGCGCATGGCCAAGGGATAACGCAACAACGCAGACTCCTGTACAGCTAAATGCGATGCTCAGGAGGCCGCGCCAAGCACCAAGTTGGTATTTTTGCCAGCTGTGCTGCGTCTCATTACAAAGGGAACTCCTGCCTCCAAGACAGATTGACTGTATAAGGGCCAAAATGTTGCACGTGTTTCATTCAGCTTGTGCAAGGAACAACATTAAAAGAGCAACCTTTGACTTGTGCAGCACTACTGCTGCATAAGGCGTGGCTCTTCTAGTTTGTAACACCTGGTTACCTTTAAAATTGGTTCAATTAGGCTTCGGCCTACACTCTGCTCCCTCTCCTCCTGCTGACCCTGGGCTCTAACACCGCCAGTTGGGGCCTGGTACTGCTAGCTGCACAGAGAAAAACACCAGCCAATGTGTCAGTGGGGTTCAGCACCACCAGCTGTTCCCCTGCTGTGTAGCCGGCAACGTGTCCTGCAACAGCCACGCAGACACAACAGACCTACAAATGCCTCCAGTGCAGGCTTCGGCCTACACTCTGCTCCCCCTGCTGACCCTTTGCTCCAACACCGCTAGTTGGGGCTCTAGGAAGACAAGCTTGAATAGGTCCCCATCCTGGTTCCAGCACCGTCAGCTGGTTCCAGCACCGTCAGCTGGTTCCGGGCAGAGCCTTTGGCTTAGGTGCCTCCCTCTGGGTATCCGAGTTCCACCAACGTCAGGTGGTCCTTGGTAGTGCTTTCAGGCACGGGTACCTCCTGCTTAGTAACCGGGTTCCAGTAACGTCAGCTGGTCCTCGGTAGTTCCATTGGCTCTTGGACCTTCGGCTACCCATCCGGGTTCCAGTACCGTCAGCTGGTTCTCGGCAGTGTCTTTTGCTCTTGTACCTTCTGCTCCCCATCCTGGTTCCAGTACCGTCAGCTGGTTCCGGGCAGAGCCTTTGGCTTAGGTGCCTCCCTCTTGGTATCTGAGTTCCACCAACGTCAGGTGGTCCTTGGTATTGCTTTCAGCACGGGTACCTCCTGCTTAGTAACCGGGTTCCAGTAACGTCAGCTGGTCCTCGGTAGTTCCATTGGCTCTTGGACCTTCGGCTATCCATCCGGGTTCCAGTACCGTCAGCTGGTTCTCGGCAGTGTCTTTTGCTCTTGTACCTTCTGCTCCCCATCCTGGTTCCAGTACCATCAGCTGGTTCTGGGCAGAGCCTTTGGCTTAGGTGCCTCCCTCTTGGTATCTGAGTTCCACCAACGTCAGGTGGTCCTTGGTATTGCTTTCAGCACGGGTACCTCCTGCTTAGTAACCGGGTTCCAGTAACGTCAGCTGGTCCTCGGTAGTTCCATTTATCTCTTGGACCTTCGGCTACCCATCCGGGTTCCAGTACCGTCAGCTGGTTCTCGGCAGTGTCTTTTGCTCTTGTACCTTCTGCTCCCCATCCTGGTTCCAGTACCGTCAGCTGGTTCCGGGCAGAGCCTTTGGCTTAGGTGCCTCCCTCTGGGTATCCGAGTTCCACCAACGTCAGGTGGTCCTTGGTAGTGCTTTCAGGCACGGGTACCTCCTGCTTAGTAACCGGGTTCCAGTAACGTCAGCTGGTCCTCGGTAGTTCCATTGGCTCTTGGACCTTCGGGTAGCCATCCGAGTTCCAGTTCCATCAGCTGTTTCTCGGAATTTTCTCAGCCTACTTGTACCTTCTGCTACATTTCCAAGTTCAAGACCCTAAAGACGACGACCCGGAAGACCACCCCTAAGATGACGACACCAGAGACGACAACCACTGAGATGACGACGACCCTGGAGACGATGACCCTGAAGACCACCCCGATGACGACGACCCCGGAGACGACGACCCTGGAGACGACGACGACCTGGAAGACCGAGAAGCAGAAGAACAAAGAGCAGAAGAACATTAAGCATAAGACTAAATATCAGAGCAAATGATATTATCTAAATTATAAGCAGAAGAAGACTAAGCAGTGTATGGGGGTGAGTCCGTTTCTCCTCGTGGTGCCCCTGGATAAAGCCTGATGCTGCAGGCCAAACTGAACGCGAACAAATGTAACTGTTTTGTGACAGGCAGAACGGAAGGTGTAATCTTCAAACTTTTATAGATAACAACTACGGGAATGCCTGTCACAAATAAGAATATGATGAAGAAGTTGAATTTGAAGAAGATAATAGTAAAATAAAAAGAATATGAACAATGTAACAAAAAAAATAATAGGTAGAAGATGAAGAAGAAGATGAATAAGGTGAAGAAGTTGATGTCAAAGAAGCTGATGATGAGGATAATGAAGAAGAAAGTGTGGGAGAAGTAAAAAAGAAGGTGAAGGGCGTGGAAGTAGTGAAACATCAATATCTGACAAAATTAAAAAAAAAAATTAACATTGTCAAAATCTTTCTAACGCCGAACGTCATAAAAAACAAAACAAAATCCTGCTATTCTATTAGATTGGGCTAAACCTCTGTGCCTTTAATGTCTCTGCCACCTCCCCCAATACATCCTACATTATTCTTAGTTGTTTTCCTTCATGTAGAATGAACCTACAAGTTAAGAAAGGGTTTATTTTAATTCCGATATTTTCATCCCATTGACTTGCATTGGGATCGGGTATCGGTATCGGATTGGATCCGATACTTTGACGGTATCGGCCGATACTTTCCGATACCGATACTTTCCGATATCGGAAGGTATCGCTCAACACTAGTCATCACTGTTCACCATCTTTGTGGAGTCCTCAAAGACTCAGAGTACTTCTCAAACGTCAGACATCTGTTATGATCCTGGTGGTAGGATCTCAAACTGACCTGACAAATATACCCTGAGTATATAGGACAAGTTCTGGGGATGTGGGAGCTATACTGACCGCAGTCCTGATCCTATCCAAACACACTAAAGGCAGCTGTGGAACGTTACCTGAAAACCTAGACGTCTCGTCACAGCCTGAGAAACTGACTACCCCTAGAGAGAAAGCGAAGACCTCACTCGCCTCAGAGAAATGTACCCCAAAGTTTTAGATAGCCCCCCACAAATAATAATGATGAGTCAAGGGGAAAACACAAACGTAGAGATGAAACAGATTTAGCAAATGAGGCCCGCTAATACTAGATAGGCAAAAAATAGATAGGTGTCTGTGCGGTCAGTACAAAAACTATCAAAAGTAAACCACGCAGAGAATACAAGAACCCCCACACCGACTCACGATGTGAGGGGCGCACTCTGCACCCTAGAACTAACCAGCAAGCAAAAAATCACATAAAAGCAAGCTGGGCAGAACTCATAATATAATGAGAAACGTTTTCAAGGAAATAATGAGAAACTGAACAAGCAAACTTAGCTTCTCATAGCAGGAGACTGGTCACAAGGAATATTCAGGAGAGCACAGGATCAGGACTGAATACACCGACAGCAGGCGACAAGTAAAGGTCCAGGTGAGTTAAATAGGCCCAGCCTAGCAGGAGATGAAACAGCTGAGCCCAGCCAAGACCAGCCATATCGCTAAAGGCCACCAGAGGGAGCCCAAGACCAAACTCACACAGTACCACTCATGACCACAGGAGGGAGCCCGAGAACGGAATTCACAACAGACATCCATGCCCACTCTTCAGTTGCTATGCGCGGAGAATGACTGGAACACCGACGGGCGTGTTGGAGCTGGTGTTCCACAAATGGCCGCTGCTGCTCGCGAATAGCGATGAGTAAATTTGTTCTTAAAATGATCGCCAAACATGAATTCAGCACAAATTTGGCACATTCGGATTCATGATCAGAAACACGAGCAAAATTTTATAAAATCGGGAAAAATCAGAAACATTCAATAAAAAGTGCAGGAAAATATTTGCATTGCCATAAAAGTATTTTCAGCACTTTTGCTATGATAATGGTGGTGCATCATGAGCATGGGGCATATGTTTGATGAGAGGCGGGGGTTTGCAGAGCTCAGAGGAGCGAGATGCTTGTAAAAAGTAATTTTTTTCCCCTAACTTTATGTGTGCATATTGTGGCTAACCAATCATGGCGCAGGAATCATCCACAATGTCTTGACACAAAGGCTTGTGTCATTGGCTGCTTAAATCACATGTCCCCCTCCATGTAAAGAGCAGACATCTTGTTGTAGTGCCATTTTGACACTGTAACAGCGCAGAGAGTCTGCTTCTGATGCTGACAGTGTTAGCAGCTAGATGTTAGGTAGTTAGCTAGGCGGTTCTTTCTCAGATAGTTTAGCTAAGTAGTGTCCTGTGTGGCTGTGAAATTGACATTCCAGCAATTTTTTTTGCCGTTACTGGTCCACAAACAAAGCCAGCGGGGCATATGTCATATAAGCGTGTTGTGCACTGCATCAATTGAGCTCTATCCATGAGTGTAGCATTCTAAATCTTATTTTTTCACTAGCTAAATGTGAAACAGCATGCTGTATCCCACCTTATCATTTAGTGGCGTGGTGATTTAGTTATACGATTTGAGCTGTTGTGGATGAAGAAATTTAAACAGAAAGAAGCAGAGGGGGATGCAGAAGGGATAACATGGTTTCAAAGTTCCTGTCATCACACAGGTGTGTGCCAAGGGAGGGTGGTGTTGTGAATTCTGTTCTCGAACTCCCTCCGGTGGTTATGAATGGTACTTTGGCGAGTTCTGTCCATGGACTCCCTCTGGTGGCTGTGAGTGGAGCTGCTGGTTCTGAGGTTCCTTCCTCAGCTGACCTCGTTTAGTTCTAGGCTGCTGCTCTATTTAACTCCACTTAGATCGTTACTTGATGCCAGCTGTCAATGTCCTAGTACTGGTTCAGTTCTCTCTTGGATCTTTCAGATGACCTGTCTACTTCAGCAAAAGCTAAGTCCCTGCTAGCTTATTTGTTTACCATTGTTTTCTTGTCCAGCTTGCTATCATGATTTTGCCTTGCTAGCTGGAAGCTCTGGGATGCAGAGTGGCACCTCCGCGCCGTGAGTCAGTGCGGGGTCTCTTTTGCACACTCTGCGTGGTTTTTTGTTAGTTTTTATGCTGACCGCAAAGATACCTTTTCTATTTTTCTATCCTCAAGTCTGTTTAGTTAAGTCTGGCCTCCTTTGCTGAAACCTGTTTCATTCCTGTGTTTATGACTTCCATCTTAACTCACAGTCAATATGTGTGGGGGGCTACCTATTTCTTTGGAGAATTTCTCTGAGGCAAGTTAGGCTTTATTTTCTATCTTTAGGGGTAGTTAGCTCTTAGGCTGTGAAGAGGCGTCTAGGCAGAGTTAGGTACGCTCCACGGCTATTTCTAGTTGTTGTGATAGGATTAGGGGTTGCGGTCAGCAGAGCTCACACTTCCCAGAGCTTGTCCTGTATTACTAGTTTGCTCATCAGGTCATTCCTAGTGCTCCTAACCACCAGGTCATCATAACAGGGTGGAGTACTGCAATCAAGGTGGGCTGGTCATAACAGACAAACTGTTAGTGAATGTGCAAGATCCGAGGAACAAATGGAGGAGGAAGAGGTGATGGGTGAGCAACTATCAGGATATGAAGAGGATAATCATTTCTTCTTTGTTGTTCGTGGTTGGAAAGGGATGGAGGAAACAAGCATCAGTATTACCCAGCCACCAACTGAGCCTGGGCTTGGACCACATGGTAGAGCCTGAAATATGAGTGCCTTTTTTTTGCACTATCTGCAACATGATCCCCGTATAGTTATAATTAGAAATAAAGCTGACTACTGGGTTTCCACTCTGGGTTTCCATGTTATAAATCCAAATTTTGCCAGATGCTTCCCACCCTGGAAAGGGACACACAAATGCTGGAGTATCGAAACATGCTTTTACACAACCTTAAGAGAGGCCTTCCCCAAGACAACAGTGATACATATAGTGCGCATCACAGCTCTAGACTTTCAACGTCCAGCATGTCAATTCGTCAACGCCAAAACATTAGCAGCAGCAGCAGTGGAGGAAGTGGAAGAAGCAATTCCTTTGACACTTTATTTAGACCAGCTCGTGCACCAGCACAACAGAGTCCAATTCTTACACGTGGTGAACGAATGAAGAGGATGGTGCAGGAGTATCTAGAACTGAATATCAATAAAATCAAGGAGGGTTTGGACCCTTTCACATTTTGGTCTTCCAAAATTAATGAGGGGCCTGAGCTTGCCTCACATGCCTTAGAGGTTTTATGATGCTTGGCAGCCATCATTCTCTCAGAATGTGTCTTCAGTGTCACTGGTAGTATCCTGATGGATAAGTGCAGAAAGTGTAGACTGCCTAGCTTTCATCAAGATGAACAAGTCATGCATCTACAAAAACTTTTGCACCCCAATCGCAGACTGTACAGACTAACTGATGTTGAATTTTTTAGTATGCTGCATTAATCTTGCATAACTGCACTCTGTGATATGTTTAATGTGGCTTCTGTGACTGCTGTTGCGGCTGCTTCTGCAGATGTTAAAACGATTTTGTGGAAATGCGATCAGTCATGGTTGGTCTACATCTGTTGGGTTGGCTGTAGTGGAAGACATGTTGGCCCCTATTACACTATTTCTAATATTGTGAAATTTATGCCTCTTTGGTGGTGTCAGGCCCTCAATTTTTTAAATTTGAAAACTCCTGGTTGGGTGTCCATCTGCTGGGTTGGGTGTGGTGGAAGAACTTTCTGTCCATATTGTACTATTTATACTGTGATGAAATTGATGCCATTTTGTTGGTGTCTGCCAATAATTTTTGGAAATGTGAACACTCCTGGTTGGGTGTCCATTTGCTGGGTTGGGTGTAGTGGAAGACCTATCAGTCCCTATTTTACTATTTATATTTTGGTGAAATTGATGCCACTTTGGTGGTGTTTGCCAATATTTTTTTGGAAATGTGAACACTCCTGGTTGGGTGTCCATCTTCTGGGTTGGGTGTAGTGGAAGACTTGTTGGTTCCTATTATACTATTTATACTGTGGTGAAATTGATGCCACTTTGTTGGTGTCTGCCTCTTATTTTTGTAAGTGTGTAGACTCCAGGTTGGGTCTCCTTCATGCGTGTTGCTTGTAGCAGTAGGCTTCCGAGATTGTCAGGCCTCCACATGGAGTCAACTACCTGTGTTACTTCTATCCTTAGATTTTTCTGACAATGGTAGTCTACAAAACTGATATTTGTGCCACCTAAGTGTGGCTCAGCATGAAAGCAGGTTGAGCTATTTTATGTTGTATTAGGGCTCCCAGCACAGCAGGCCTACATTGATCCCTCACCCACCTCTTCTTATTTTGAGGTTCAGTTAAAAGCTGTAAATGCTGGCCCAGACTACGATACCTCATGCATGGCTGATTGCTGCCGTGCCATGCTACAATTTGTACTGTAGGTGAATTGAGACTGCTTTACTGGTGTCTATCCCTGATTTGATGTGTTTTGGCAGCTTTTAGGGCTGTTAGAAGGTGTTGTGCATGCGTTTGTTTTTGCCTCCCATTGTCTTGAATAGCATTCAGTTATGTTCATTGAATATTCAACAAATAAATCGGCAAATATTGCAAATTCAGCAATTGTAATCCAAACCAAACATTGAAATATTTGCTCATCTCTATGCACAAAGCCTTGCGAGCATGTGCAGTGGAATTCCAGCGAGTGGTGACCTCGCCCACCACTTGGTGAGCTATCTTGAGGAAATAGGTGTGGCACGGCATTCCTTGAGCAGAAGCTCTGGCAAATATATGTAGGTTTTTAGAAACCACTGAACTACCAAGTTGAGAAAATGGGCCATGTATGGTACTAGTGTGAGTTTGACAAGCTTCACAGCTGCCACCAGATTATGGCCATTACTGCACACAAACATGCCTGGTTGTAGGTTTAGCGGTGAGAGGCACAGATCTGTCTGGTGTGTTATTCTTTTATTTAAATATGCCACGGTGTGTGGTTTGTCTACTACAGAAATTAGCTTCAGCAGAGTCTGTTGCCACTTTGCTGAGGCAGTGCTGCAGAGCTTCCAGCTGATGTAGATCATGTGCTGTGAGACAGCATGTCAGAGATGGAGGATCAGGAGGAGCAGGAGGGTGTGCAGGAACTGATGTAGCAGGTAGAGGAAACCCTGATAGAAGTAGGGCCATCAATTCTCAGGGTCAGTAGCACATGTGCCATGCCATGTTGGGACACAGCCCCAGCCTCTACAATGTTCACTGTGTACTATCAGTGAAATTTAGTATCACTGTTCACATGCGCTTGTTCACATGTCGGTCATTAAGTGGACAATCCCAGTAACCATGTTCATAAGAATATGGGTGATGTTCCTGGACACAGGCTGGTAAAAGGCGGGGATGCCACACAAGGAGAAATAATGGCAGCTGGGAACAGAGTTCCAAGGGACAAAATTTGTACACCTTTAACAGGCCAATTTTGTTTTTTATTTCCAACCAACGAAAGTTCACACAAACCAAAGTCTACAGTATATATGACAATAGTCAATATTTGAACAACCAAATTTTTACACCTGTAGCAGGCCAATTTTGGTTTTTATTTCAAATCAACTAAATTACACATAAATTACGTTTTACATTATATATGACAATAGTAAGATTTTGAACAACCAAATTTGTTCACCTGTTGCAGGCCAATTTGGGTTTTTATTTCAATCCAACAAAATTTCATGCAAAGCAGGTTTTACAGTTTACTGTATATGACAATAGTCATTTTTTAACAAAAGTATTTTGTGAACTGTACCAGGCTAAGCGTTTTTTAAACATTTTTACTTACCGTAATTTTACAAAAAGCACGTTAAACTGTATCGATGATTAATTGAATCCATAAGAAATTTGGGAATTTTTTTTAGAGTCTTACATACCGTGTTAAACTGTATGGATGAATATATAATTCCATAAAAAATGTTGGAAAGTCTTTTTCATTTTATATACCACCATAATATAAAAAAAACAACTTAAACTGTATAGATGAATAATTGAATTCATAAACATTCTTTGAAGGTTTTTTTAGTTTTGTATAGCACCGTGAAATAACAAGAACCACGATAAACTGTAATCCATAAAAATTTTTGAAGACTTTTTTCAGTTTCATATACCATCGTAATGTAATATAAGTCATGTAATACTCTATGGATGACAAATTCAACCCAGAAAAAATTTTGAACATAAATATTTTGAAAGTGTAGTTGATGTACTCCTACACTCAGAAATTCAGAAATGCTTTACACAAATTGCAAAACCAGGGAAAATTGATAAGGAGGGTAATACAGTAATGTTCTTCAGATGTCTGCTTCTTCTTCTCTTTCAGCAGGAGGCTGTGGGAACGAATCCACCTGCTTCCTGGAAAAAAATTCCAAGGTGCTTGGTGTCACGACCCAACAGGGGTCAGTCCAACAGATGGCATAACCGACACACAATGGGATGGTAAAGGGGAGAGGAAGGCCCTAACAGTAGATAATGAGGAATGTGACACCTCCGGAGCTCCAACCTGAGCCTGTCCCTAACGCCCTAAGCAAATCCTTCCCCCCCACCATCACAAACCTCATCCCTAGCTGTCACATCACAATGCCCTGACTAGTGCACTGACCAGCAAGGGCGCTAGCCTCCCCAGTGCATATGGTACAAACACAGGGGATAGTGACAAGCATGAGACTGGCAAGGGAAATACACAAAACTTAGCTCCAGACTCCACTGCCAAGCTCCACACCACAGAGGATATGGAAACAGGACCCCAAAATCCACAGAAGAAACAGATTTAGCACTGACACCAGAGAGCTGCAACTGCATGGCTGGTCTACATAGAAAACTATCATCAACAGTCAGCTAATGCGTCCCTAATGCGTCTAGTGACCATTTAAAGGATAGTGGGAGTGGTCACCACCCACACACCCACATCAGCTGACTAGCAAACACAGCAGCTTCCAGCAAGGAAACAGACGTTAACCCTTGCTGGCCTGAAAGGAAAAAAGCTACATTTAAATTGTTGCGGAACCAGAGCTGCCACAAATCCAAACCTGAATCATGACACTTGGGCTGTAAGAGACCCGATTTCGGGTACTGCCAACATGCAAAACTGGGCATCGGCTCCCTGTGTCACCTGCACCATTATATACTCCCACATAGGAGATGAAGAACCCCAAAGACAGTCTGATCTGCAGGGTATGGAAGCCCCATCTTGAGCCGCCTCAAGTAGCCTCTCAAAGGCATGTTCATTTCTCAGGAAGGGTTCATCCTGCTCCCTTTCTTGTCAGATCACACCCACCACATATCAGTGATGCTGCCCATCCATTTTGAGGAATATGACCCTGGTTCGATCTGTCAGCCCTTGCAGCCTTTGAGGCAAGTGTTCCGTCTCTACCGCCCGCTGGTTGAATGAGACATGATGACTATTCTCAAACTCTTCTATGGAACGTCATCTCTTATGCTGGTTGTACATAATGACCTGCCCTCGGAATTCCAACTGTCGGTACCTTGCAGCTGGTGGGCTCACTAACATTCCCAGCCCTGATCCTGGTTCGCCTCCTTCTTTCTTCCTATCACCTTAGGCCCCACAGTCCACTTACCTATTGCTGGATTCCTGGCTCTCCCATCCACAGTCTGCAAGAACTGCAGTGGTTAAGGCTGCAGCCTAGCTTTGGGCCTTGGTGGTTTAGAGAAAGCAGACAGTTTCAGACCACAGGCTCCAGCCAAATCCACTGTAGAGCCAGCTTAGTCTGGCTCTGATATTCCTCCTGTCACTCCCTCGGGAGTTTCAAGGGATTTTGCCACCCTTGTCGCCCAATAAGCACATTGAATCCACAAAAGTGTTACAACTTTTTTTTAGAGTGTTATATACCACCAAAATTTACCACAAAGGACATCTGTGTATGAGTAATTGAATCATGAAAAATGTATCAACACCTTTTTTGGAGTATTATATAGCAACAAAAGATAACCAAAAGCACGTAATACTCTATGGATGAGTAATTGAATAAAGAAAAATTTTCAACGCTTTGGAAGATTGTATGCAATTAAAATGTAACAGGAAGCACGTAATACTCTATAGATGTTTCATTGAATCCAGATAAATTTTGTATTTTTTTTTGAGTTTTATATGCCACCATAATGTAACAATAACTGCGTTAAACAGTATGGATGAATAATTGAACCCATAAAAATTTTTGGTAGGTTGTTTTTTAGTTTTATATACCACCGTGATGTAACAAGAACTGTATGGAGTGCTAATTGACTGCATAAAAAGTTTTTGAACATAAATATTTTCAAAGTGTAGCTGATGTACAATTATATAGGCTTTGCAGAAAGTGCAGAGCCACGAATTATAAGGAGGGTCATCCAGTCATCCATAGACTCCTGAAAGGCAACAATTGGTGGGCCTGATTAAAATATTTTTAACATGTAGTTGCTATACCGATGTGCGATGTGCCCACACACTGGAACTCCACACTGCACAAGGCTTTGTGAGCAGCAGAGTCCAGTTGCTGACTACCTGTTCCAACACGCCAGTCGGCATTATGGTCAGCCTCCGCACATTGTCAAAGGCCTGGGCCAATTACATGACACCATCATCCAGGGCCTGATGGGTATTTATGATAAGGAGGAAAGCAGAGAATGCTGACAGGCTAACTCTGATTAAAAATAAAAAAAGCCTGGATTAGCCCCCACTTTTCCACACCACCAGGTGACAGCAGCACATAAAGTGTTTTTAATATTCAATATTTGAGTAAGGCCCACCACTTGTTGCCTTCAATGGTGTATGGATGAATCTCCTTATAATTTTTTTCTGCAAACCCTTTATGAGTGTAAGGGTGCATCAAATACACTTTTTAAATATTTTTAAGAGGCACTACACTTGGTTACTTTAAGGGTGCATTGATGACCCTCAACAAACAATATTTTCCTAGCTTTGCACTTTGTGCAGCTGAGTTTAGAATAGGTTGGAGGGGGGCGAGAGTGTTAGGGAGGCTACTAAACAGGAGTATAATAATTATAGGGGATAACTCAGGAGACTCTTTGCGTGGAACAACTACAGGACACAGTTTTATAAGTGGTAAAGTCTATATTATCACACGGTGATTTAAACAGGTGCAGAGAGAAACTCAAGTTCACAACTCTTGGTGCAAATAATAAACGCAGCTTAGCAGTCTATAGGAAACTTCAGAGGAAAATGCAATCAAGCAGAAAGTCTATGAAGCACAATTATTCTTGAGGATACTTGACACGAATAAATCCTTGTCTTAGTCCAGGCACAGATAGATATGCTTATTAGGCAGTTCAAATCATATCTTAGCTCAACCAGGGAGGCCTGGTTAATAGTCTCAGGTTATAGCAAAGCAGAAACAGCTTACATGTCCAGCAAATGCAGATGGAAGTAAACATGAACAGCAGATGAAGGAGGATTACTGGAAACTTGTGTATGCAGCAGGAACTCAGAGCAGAGTAGCAGGATCACCACACGGTTCACAGGAGCAGGTGTATAGCCAGGGAGTAATCAGAGGTCAGGAGCTGGATGCAAGGCAGAATACTCTAGCACAGACTGAAGGCTGGGGTGGAGTTTTATAGCAGGAAGACACAGTGCACATGAGACCAAAGATGCCATCTTGGAAAAGGGCAGTAATGCACAAAAGGTAAAAAATGTTCAGAGTCCTGACATTACTCCCTCCTTAGAAGCGGCCTCAGGACAATCCTGGACCTGGTTTCTCAGGGAATCTCTGATGAAAACGAGAAATCTTCTGTTGAGCATTGATGTTTTCCACAGGTTCCCAAGAGTCTTCCTCAGGGGGATATCCCTGCCATCTTATCAGATATTGGAGCCGATTCCTGCGAATCCTGGTATCAATAATTTCCTCCACGACGAATTGTTCTTGCCCATCAATCACCACAGGCTGCGGAGGTGGCACAACACGTCCCTGGAAGGTATTAGGAGATACAGGCTTTAGTAAAGATACATGAAAAACTGGGTGTACCTTCATTGTCCTAGGCAGCTTCAGCCGGCAGGCCACAGAGCTCACAATACCGTTGATCTTGAAAGGGCCAATTAATTTCTGTCCAAGTTGTTGTGAAGGAAAGTTTAACTTCAGATTCTTAGTTGCTAACCACACGGAATCTCCTACCTTGAACATGGGTGCAGGTTTACGGAATCTATCAGCCGATCTCTTACAACATTCTTGAGCTGTGGTCAGGGATTCCTTCAGAACCTCCAGATTCTGTCTCATTGCAGTCAGCCTTTCCTCCTCTGCCGGAACCTGAGAATTAATTGGAGACCTAGGTAAAATACACGGATGATAACCCAGATTGGCAAAGAAAGGTGTAAATTTAGTGCAGGCGCTCTGAGAATTATTATATGAAAATTCGGCTAATGACAACAACTCCAACCAATTATCCTGGAGATGGCTGACATAACATCTTAGATATTGTTCCAGCGTCTGGTTGGTACGCTCAGTCTGACCATTTGTCTGGGGATGGTAAGCAGAAGAGAGACAGACATTAATATTGAGTGCAGAGCAAAACCCCTTCCAGAATCTTGAAGTGAACTGTACTCCACGGTCAGAGATGATCTCATCTGGAACCCCGTGCAACCGAAAGACATTCTGTATAACCAAGTTCACTGTATCTTTAGCTGAGGGAAGGCCGGTGCACGGAACAAAATGAGCAGCTTTAGTCAGGCGATCAACTACCACCATGTGTTATGATTTTCCCAATGGCAGGGAAATCAAAAATAACAAACGGACTAGCTCTCGGGTGATGGAAACTAAAGTGACCGTGACCTGAACCTGACACGACACTGGAAGTAGCCGGGGAGTGTTTCCTACGATGCCCTAGACACCACGCGCCAGCCGGAGATCTAACTACCCCTATCAGAGGAATATACAGGCCTGCCTTACCTCCAGAGATGAACCCCAAAAGGAGATAGCAGGCCCCCACAAATATTGACGGTGAGTCAAGAGGAAAAGACATACGTAGGATGAACAGCAGATTTAGCACAGTGAGGTCCGCTTACTAGATAGCAGAAGTACAGGAAAGAGTTACTTCACGGTCAACTTCAAAACACTACTCAAAAACACCATCCTGAAATTACTTTAAAACTCCAGTGACAACTCATGCCACTGGAGTGGCAATTTCAGTCCACGAGAGCTTCCAGCTGCAGAGAGTCACATTGCAGATAGCTGGACAAAAAATAACATTAACTAGGAACAAAATTCAACTTAGCTGAACTGGAACTTGAGGCAGGAGAATGCAACAGAATGCTACTGATACATTGTTGGCCGGCATCGGACCAGCAGCCAAGCAGCCTTAAATAGGAAACTCCCCTAATGGGTGTCAACAGGTGATCAAGGATAGAAGAAGGCAAATAAGTGGCAATACCATAAAACACCACCGGGGGAGCCCACAAACAGAATTCACAACAACCATGATTGTATTCATGCCCCCCGATGTAGGCAGCTCCACAATAAAGTCCATTGATATATGCCCCCAAGGGCAGGACGGAACAGGTAATGGTTGTAGAAGACCCGTAGGTGCCACATTAGGAGTCTTGTAACAGGCACATACCTCGCAAGAGAGAACATAGTCCTTGGTATCCTTCAGGCAAGTTGGCCACCAGAAGAATCGGCTCAGGAACTCTTGTGTCTTCTGTACCCCCGTGACCAGCCAACTTGGAGTCATGTACCAACTTGAGGATCTGCAGACAGACGACCTCCGGGACATAGATACGTCGATCTCTGAACCACATGCCACCCTTAAAGACAAGATTAATATCCACAGGTGGGTTGGCCAGAAATACATCACCTTCATAGGCCTCCCTGCACTCCTTCCACAAGTCCTGATCGTGGAAAACTCAGATGAAATTGGCATCAGACAGAATGGTCTTGGATGGGGCTCCAGGTACGGTATCCACAGCATGGATTTGGGATAAAGCATCAGCCTTCCCATTACGAGAACCTGGACGGTACGAGATAACAAACTTAAATTGATTGAAAAATAAGATTGACTCTAGATTGCGATGGTCAGTTAGCTGTTGTGAACTGTGTTTCTGGGCTCCCTCTGGTGGTCACTAACGGTATTGTGTTAGGTATGTCTTGTTGCAGGCCTGAGCTCCAGCTGTGTCGTTAAGCAGCGGGTGTTTCCTATTTGAGTCTCCTCTGGACTCAGTCTCTTGCTTGGCATCGTTGTATCCAGACCTATTTGGTCTCCTCCGGATTCCTTTCAGTCTGCCTCATGCAAGAAAAGCTAAGTCTGTTTTGTACAATTTGGATCATTTGCATTATTCAGTGTTTTTGTCCAGCTTGCTTTACATTTGATTTTTGACTCGCTGGAAGCTCTAGGGGGCTGATATTCTCCCTCCACACCGTCAGTCGGTGTGGGGGTTCTTGAATGTTCAGCGTAGATGTTTTGTAGGGTTTTCTGCTAACCGCATAGTCCACTATCTATTTTCTGCTATCTAGACTATTGGGCCTCTCTTTGCTGAATCTAGTTCATCTCTACGTTTGTGTTTTCCTCTTGCCTCACCGTTATTATTTGTTGGGGGCTTTCTATATCTTTGGGGTTCAATTTCTCTGGAGGCAAGCGAGGTCTTATTTTTTCCCTCTAGGGGTAGTCAGTTCTCCGGCTGGCTCGAGACGTCTAGAACCAACGTAGGCACGTTCACCGGCTACTTTTAGTTGTTTGTGTCAGGATCAGGTATGCGGTTAGCCCAGTTTCCACCTCCCTAGAGCAGTATTTATATTTTTGCTATCTTGCCGGAATATCAGAGATCCTCTGCCATTGGGATCATAACAGAATGCCAGGCCAAAAGAAAATGTTTAATGCATCGCAGAAGCAGGATTAAAAAGAAGTTCTGAGTTTTTTTCTTTTTTTTTTTTTTTTTTTTGCTGCAGTTTGCCTAGCTTCTTCCATCCCCTTTTTCTCTGAGTGGCTGAAACTCTGCTGCAGATATGAATGTCCAGACTCTGACTTCTAGTGTGGATCAGCTTGCTGCTAGGGTGCAAAGCATTCAGGATTTTGTTATCCATACATAGTTACATAGTTATTAAGGTTGAAGGAAGACTGTAAGTCCATCTAGTTCAACCCATAGCCTAACCTAACATGCCCTAACATGTTGATCCAGAGGAAGGCAAAAAAAACCATGTGGCAAAGAGTAACTCCACCATGGGGAAAAAAATTCCTTCCCGACTCCACATACGGCAATCAGACTAGTTCCCTGGATCAACGCCTTATCAAGGAATCTAGTGTATATAACCTGTAACATTATACTTTTCCAGAAAGGTATCCAGTCCCCTCTTAAATTTAATTAATGAATCACTCATTACAACATCATACGGCAGAGAGTTCCATAGTCTCACTGCTCTTACAGTAAAGAATCCGCGTCTGTTATTATGCTTAAACCTTCTTTCCTCCAGACGTAGAGGATGCCCCCTTGTCCCTGTCTCAGGTCTATGATTAAAAAGATCATCAGAAAGGTCTTTGTACTGTCCCCTCATATATTTATACATTAAAATAAGATCACCCCTTAGTCTTCGTTTTTCCAAACTAAATAGCCCCAAGTGTAATAACCTATCTTGGTATTGCAGACCCCCCAGTCCTCTAATAACCTCGGTCGCTCTTCTCTGCACCCGCTCCAGTTCAGCTATGTCTTTCTTATACAGAACTGTGCACAGTATTCTAAGTGTGGTCGAACTAGTGACTTGTATAGAGGTAAAATTATGTTCTCCTCATGAGCATCTATGCCTCTTTTAATACATCCCATTATTTTATTTGCCTTTGTAGCAGCTGCCTGACACTGGCCACTGAATATGAGTTTGTCATCCACCCATATACCCAGGTCTTTTTCATTGACGGTTTTGCCCAGAGTTTTAGAATTAAGCACATAGTTATACATCTTATTACTTCTACCCAAGTGCATGACCTTACATTTATCCCCATTAAAGCTCATTTGCCATTTATCAGCCCAAGCTTCTAGTTTACATAAATCATCCTGTAATATAAAATTGTCCTCCCCTGTATTGATTACCCTGCAGAGTTTAGTGTCATCTGCAAATATTGAAATTCTACTCTGAATGCCCCCTACAAGGTCATTAATAAATATGTTAAAAAGAAGAGGGCCCAATACTGACCCCTGTGGTACCCCGCTGCTAACCGCAACCCAGTCCGAGTGTGCTCCATTAATAACCACCCTTTGTTTCCTATCCCTGAGCCAGCTCTCAACCCACTTACACATATTTTCCCCTATCCCCATTACTCTCATTTTATGTAACAACCTTTTGTGTGGCACCGTATCAAAAGCTTTGGAAAAGTCCATATACACTACGTCCACTGGGTTCCCTTGGTCCAGTCCGGAACTTACCTCTTCATAGAAGCTGATCAAATTAGTCTGACATGAACGGTCCCTAGTAAACCCGTGCTGATACTGGGTCATAAGGTTATTCCTCTTCAGATACTCCAGTATAGTATCCCTTAGAATGCCCTCCAGGATTTTACCCACAGTAGAGGTTAAGCTTACTGGCCTATAATTACCGAGTTCTGTTTTTGCCCCTTTTTTGAATATTGGCACCACATTTGCTATACGCCAGTCCTGTGGTACAGACCCTGTTATTATGGAGTCTTTAAAGATTAAAAATAATGGTCTATCAATGACTGTACTTAGTTCCTGCAGTACTCGGGGGTGTATCCCATCCGGGCCCGGAGATTTGTCAATTTTAGTTATTTTTAGACGCCGCTGTACTTCCTGCTGGGTTAAGCAGGTGACATTTAATGGGGAATTTTCATCACTAGTCATTTTGTCTGCCATGGGATTTTCTTTTGTAAATACTGATGAAAAAAAGTCATTTAGCATATTGGCTTTTTGCTCATCCTCATCCACCATTTCCCCCAGATTATTTTTAAGGGGGCCAACACTGTCATTTTTAAGTTTCTTACTATTTATATAGTTAAAGAATATTTTGGGATTATTTTTACTCTCTCTGGCAATGAGTCTCTCTGTCTCAATCTTTGCTGCCTTGATTTGCTTTTTACAGAATTTATTTAATTTTCTGTATTTATTTAATGCCTCCTCACTACCTACTTCCTTTAATTCTCTAAATGCTTTCTTTTTGTCCCTTATTGCGCCCCTTACAGCTCTATTTAGCCATATTGGTTTCCTCCTATTTCTAGTATGTTTATTCCCATACGGTATATACTGTGCACAGGTCCTATCCAGGATGCTAATAAACGTCTCCCATTTTCTTTGTGTATTTTTGTGTCTCAGGATATCGTCCCAGTTAATTGCACCAAGATCCTCTCTCATCCGTTGGAAATTTGCCCTCCTGAAGTTTAGTGTCCTTGTCACCCCCCTACTACCCATCTTATTAAAGGTTACATGAAAACTTATTACTTTGTGATCACTATTCCCCAAGTGATCCCCAAACCTTATATTTGATATGCGGTCTGGCCTGTTGGTTAATTTTAGGTCTAGCAGTGCCCCCCTCCTTGTTGGGTCCTGAACCAGTTGTGAAAGGTAATTGTCTCTCATAGTTGTCAAAAACCGATTACCTTTGCTGGAACTGCAGGTTTCTGTTCCCCAATCTATTTCAGGGTAGTTGAAGTCCCCCATAATAATGACTTCTCCTTGAGTCGCAGCTTCATCTATTTGCTTTACGAAGATATTCTCCATTGCTTCCATTATTTTTGGAGATTTATAACAAATCCCTATCAGTAATTTATTATTTTTTCCCCCTCCCCTTATCTCCACCCACAGGGACTCTACATTTTCTTTAAATTCACCTATATTATCACGCAGGATGGGTTTTAAGGAAGATTTTACATATAGACACACCCCTCCCCCTCGCTTATCTGTACGGTCATTTCTGAACAGGCTATAGCCCTGCAAGTTAACAGCCCAGTCATGGCTCTCATCCAGCCACGTCTCAGATATCCCCACCATGTCATAATTATGCTCCAACAACATTAGTTCTAATTCATCCATTTTGTTGGCGAGGCTTCTGGCATTAGTATACATGCACTTGATGTTACTCTCTGTACCTCTATTCTTTCTTAAATTATTAACTGTTCTAACCCCACCCCCCCATGCCACCGCCACTCCCAACTTCCTTATTTGTGCCCAGGTCTCTATCTGCACTATCTTCCCCTCCTATAAAGTGAATACCCTCCCCCCAATCCCTAGTTTAAACACTCCTCCAACCTTCTAACCATTTTCTCCCCCAGCACAGCTGCCCCTTCCCCATTGAGGTGCAGCCCGTCCCTAGCGTAGAGCCTGTAGCCAACTGAGAAGTCGGCCCAGTTCTGCAGGAACCCAAACCCCTCCTTCCTACACCAATTCTTGAGCCACTTATTAACCTCATAGCCCTATGTCTGAACCAAAAATACCTATTCCTGAGCCGTTTTTTGGAGATAGATCTAAATTCCTGAATTTTAGGAATAATTGTAAATTGTTTCTGTCTCTGAAACCTCGTTCCTCTGGTGATTCCGCTCAGCAAGTTAAGATTGTTATTTCCTTCTTGTGCGGCGACCCTCAGGATTGGGCCTTCTCTCTGGCGCCAGGAGATCCTGCATTGGTGAATGTTGATGCGTTTTTTCTGGCGCTTGGTTTGCTTTATGAGGAGCCTAATCTTGAAAATCAGGCTGAAAAGATGTTGCTGGTTATCTCTCAGGGTCAGGACGAAGCTGAGGTATATTGCCAAAAATTTCGGAAATGGTCCGTGCTTAATCAATGGAATGAGTGTGCACTGGCCGCATATTTCAGAAATGGTCTTTCTGAAGCCATTAAAGATGTGATGGTGGGGTTTCCTATCCCTACAGGTCTAAATGATTCAATGGCTCTAGCCATTCAAATTGATCGACGTTTGCGGGAGCGCAAATCTGATAATCCTTTGGCGGTGCTGTCTGAACGGTCACCTGATTCTATGCAATGTGACAGAATTCTGACCAGAGCCGAGCGACAAAATCATAGACGTCAAAATGGGTTGTGTTTCTACTGTGGTGATTCAACACATGTTATCTCAGCATGCTCTAAACGTTTAAAGAAAAAAGTTAATCCTGTCGCCATTGGTACTTTTCAGCCTAAGTTTATTTTGTCTGTGACTTTAATTTGTTCATTATCTTCTTACTCAGTTATGGCTTTTGTGGATTCTGGTGCTGCTTTAAGTCTGATGGATTTGTCGTTTGCCAAGCGCTGCGGTTTTGTCCTGGAGCCTTTGGAAAATCCTATTCCTCTTAGAGGAATTGATTCTACGCCATTGGCAGAGAATAAACCTCAGTATTGGACGCAGGTGACCATGTGCATGACTCCTGTACATCAGGAGGTGATTCGTTTTTTGGTACTGCATAAAATGCATGATGTTGTCGTTTTGGGTCTGCCATGGTTACAGGCCCATAATCCAGTTTTAGATTGGAAAGCTATGACTGTGTCTAGTTGGGGGTGTCAGGGGATTCATGGCGATTCTCCATTGGTGTCTATTGCTTCTTCTACTCCTTCTGAGATCCCTGAGTTTTTGTCAGACTTTCAGGATGTATTTAATGAGGCCAGGTCCAGTGCCCTTCCTCCTCATAGGGACTGTGATTGTGCTATAGATTTGATTCCTGGTAGTAAGTTTCCTAAGGGACGACTCTTTAATTTATCTGTGCCAGAGCATGCCGCGATGCGGAGTTATATAAAGGAGTCTTTGGAGAAGGGACCTATTCGCCCATCCTCGTCCCCTCTTGGTGCAGGATTCTTTTTTGTGGGCAAGAAAGACGGGTCTCTGAGACCTTGTATTGATTATCGTCTTCTGAATAAGATCACTGTTAAATTTCAGTATCCTTTGCCATTGTTGTCTGATTTGTTTGCTCGGATTAAGGGATCCAGTTGGTTAACCAAGATAGATCTTCGTGGTGTGTATAACCTTGTGCGCATAAAGCAGGGAGATGAATGGAAAACGGCATTTAATACGCCTGAGGGTCATTTTGAGTACCTGGTGATGCCTTTCGGATTATCTAATGCTCCTTCTGTGTTTCAGTCCTTCATGCATGACATCTTCCGGAAATATCTGGATAAATTTATGATTATTTATCTGGATGATATTTTGTTTTTTTCTGATGATTGGGAGTCCCATGTGAACCAGGTCAGGATGGTGTTTCAGGTTTTGCGGGAGAATGCTCTATTTGTGAAGGGCTCAAAATGTATCTTTGGGGTACAGAAGGTTTCTTTTTTGGGTTTTATTTTTTCCCCTTCTACTGTGGAGATGGACCCAGTTAAGGTCCGTGCCATTCATGACTGGACTCAGCCCACGTCTGTTAAGAGCCTGCAGAAGTTCTTGGGCTTTGCTAATTTTTACCGTCGTTTTATCGCTAATTTCTCCAGCGTGGTTAAACCTTTGACGGATATGACCAAGAAGGGTTCTGATGTTGCGAATTGGTCTCCTGCG
Organism: Ranitomeya variabilis; assembly: GCF_051348905.1. Taxonomy (NCBI): domain Eukaryota; kingdom Metazoa; phylum Chordata; class Amphibia; order Anura; family Dendrobatidae; genus Ranitomeya; species Ranitomeya variabilis. Next base: position 809,413,725 of record NC_135233.1, read on the forward strand.
GCCGTGGAGGCCTTTCGGGAGCTGAAGCGTCGGTTTACTTCAGCGCCAGTCTTGTGCCAGCCGGATGTCTCTCTTCCCTTCCAGGTTGAAGTTGATGCTTCTGAAATTGGTGCAGGGGCTGTTTTGTCGCAAAAAAGTTCTGATGGCTCTGTGATGAAGCCATGCGCCTTCTTTTCAAGGAAATTTTCGCCTGCTGAGCGGAACTACGATGTTGGTAACCGGGAGTTGTTGGCCATGAAGTGGGCATTTGAGGAGTGGCGACATTAGCTCGAGGGAGCTAGACATCGTGTGGTGGTCTTGACTGATCATAAAAATCTGATTTTCCTCGAGTCTGCCAAGCGCCTGAATCCTAGACAGGCTCGTTGGTCGTTGTTTTTCTCCCGTTTCAACTTCGTGGTCTCATACCTGCCTGGTTCGAAGAACGTGAAGGCTGATGCACTTTCTAGGAGTTTTGTGCCTGATTCTCCGGGAGTCTCTGAGCCGGCTGGTATTCTCAGAGAGGGAGTAATTTTGTCTGCCATTTCCCCAGATTTGCGACGAGGGCTGCAAAAATTTCAGGCCTGATTGTTGTCCACCAGAGAGATTGTTTGTCCCTGATGGATGGACCAACAGAGTTATTTCTGAGGTTCATTCTTCGGTGTTGGCGGGACATCCTGGGATTTTCGGTACCAGAGATTTGGTGGCCAGGTCCTTTTGGTGGCCTTCCTTGTCGCGGGATGTGCGTTATTTTGTGCAGTCCTGTGGGATTTGTGCTCGGGCTAAGCCTTGCTGTTCTCGTGCCAGCGGGTTGCTTTTGCCCTTGCCTTTTCCAAAGAGGCCTTGGACGCACATTTCCATGGATTTCATTTCGGATCTTCCGGTGTCTCGGAAGATGTCTGTCATCTGGGTGGTGTGCGATCGTTTTTCTAAAATGGTCCATTTGGTGCCCTTGCCTAAGTTGCCTTCCTCCTCTGATTTGGTTCCTTTGTTCTTTCAGAATGTGGTTCGTTTGCATGGCATCCCTGAGAATATTGTATCTGACAGAGGATCCCAGTTTGTGTCCAGATTCTGGCGATCCTTTTGTGCTAAGATGGGTATTGATTTGACTTTTTCGTCGGCTTTTCATCCTCAGACTAATGGCCAGACCGAGCGAACTAATCAGACGTTAGAGACTTACTTGAGATGTTTTGTTTCTGCTGATCAGGACGACTGGGTTACCTTTTTGCCACTGGCCGAGTTTGCCCTTAATAATCGGGCTAGTTCTGCCACCTTGGTTTCACCCTTTTTCTGCAACTCTGGTTTTCATCCTCGTTTCTCCTCGGGTCAGGTTGAACCTTCTGACTGTCCTGGGGTTGATTCTGTGGTGGATAGGTCGCAGCGGATCTGGAACCATGTGGTGGACAATTTGAAATTGTCACAAGACAAGGCCCAGCGGTTTGCCAACCGCCGCCGCGGTGTGGGTCCCCGACTTCGTGTTGGGGATTTGGTTTGGTTGTCTTCTCGGCATGTTCCTTTGAAAGTCTCCTCTCCTAAGTTCAAGACTCGCTTTATCGGTCCTTATAAGATTTTGGAAATCCTTAACCCGGTGTCTTTTCGCTTGGACCTTCCAGCGTCTTTTGCTATTCATAATGTGTTCCATAGGTCCTTGTTGCGGCGGTACGTGGTGCCTATGGTTCCTGCTGTTGAGCCTCCTGCCCCGGTTTTGGTTGAGGGCGAGTTGGAGTACGTGGTGGAGAAGATTCTGGATTCTCGTATCTCTAGACGGAAACTCCAGTATTTAGTTAAGTGGAAGGGCTATGGTCAGGAGGATAATTCCTGGGTTGTCGCCTCTGATGTTCATGCGGCTGATTTGGTTCATGCCTTTCACGCTGCTCATCCTGATCGCCCTGGGGGTCTTGGTGAGGGTTCGGTGACCCCTCCTCAAGGGGGGGGTACTATTGTGAACTGTGTTTCTGGGCTCCCTCTGGTGGTCACTAACGGTATTGTGTTAGGTATGTCTTGTTGCAGGCCTGAGCTCCAGCTGTGTCATTAAGCAGCGGGCGTTTCCTATTTGAGTCTCCTCTGGACTCAGTCTCTTGCCTGGCATCGTTGTATCCAGACCTATTTGGTCTCCTCCGGATTCCTTTCAGTCTGCCTCATGCAAATAAAGCTAAGTCTGTTTTGTACAATTTGGATCGTTTGCATTATTCAGTGTTTTTGTCCAGCTTGCTTTACATTTGATTTTTGACTCACTGGAAGCTCTAGGGGGCTGATATTCTCCCTTCACACCGTCAGTCGGTGTGGGGGTTCTTGAATGTTCAGCGTGGATGTTTTGTAGGGTTTTCTGCTAACCGCATAGTCCACTATCTATTTTCTGCTATCTAGACTATTGGGCCTCACTTTGCTGAATCTAGTTAATCTCTACGTTTGTGTTTTCCTCTTGCCTCACCGTTATTATTTGTTGGGGGCTTTCTATATCTTTGGGGTTCAATTTCTCTGGAGGCAAGCGAGGTCTTATTTTTTTCCCTCTAGGGGTAGTCAGTTCTCCGGCTGGCTCGAGACGTCTAGAACCAACGTAGGCACGTTCACCGGCTACTTTTAGTTGTTTGTGTCAGGATCAGGTATGCGGTTAGCCCAGTTTCCACCTCCCTAGAGCAGTATTTATATTTTTGCTATCTTGCCGGAATATCAGAGATCCTCTGCCATTGGGATCATAACAGTTAGCACTATGATCTGTTATGCAGCTCCTTGCAGATGATGCCTCCATTCTTTGAAAGCCGCAATAATAGCCAGCAATTCCTTGTCTCCCACATAATTCTTCTCTGCTGAGGTTAGTCTATGGGAAAAGAAAGCACAAGGATGTAGCAGACCCTTCTCTCCAGTTCTTTGGGAGAGAATAGCCCCCAAAGCATTATCAGAAGCGTCCACCTCCACAATGAAAGGAAGTGTTGGATCTGGGTGTATCAACAGTGGTGCTAATGTGAAACAGATCTTAAGCCGACCAAAAGCTTCTTGAGCCTGTGATGACCGCTTAAAGGGCTTTTCCTTCTTTGTCAAGGAAGTAATATATATATAATATATATATATATAATATCAGAAAAATTTTGAATGTAGAAATTTTTAAAACCAATAAAACGTTGGACCTCCTTAACGTTCTTGGGTACCAGCCAGTCAAGGATAGCCTTACCAGATTCCATGTTCAGCCCCTGGGGAGAGATGATATAACCTAAGAACTGTATCTCAGAACGATGGAACTCGCATTTCTCCGGCTTAATATACAGATGGTTCTCTTTCAGACGTCTTAAAACAGTTTTGACATGTTCTTCATGTTCCTGTAGAGAGTCAGAAAAGATTAGTATATCGTTCAAATAGATCACTACAAACTGGTCCAACAAATCTCTGAAAATGTCATTAGCAAGGTGTTGAAATGTTGCAGGGGCGTTACAAAGCCCGAAGGGCATCTCAAGAGATTCAAAGTGTCCATACCGGCATCTGAATGCTGTCTTCCACTCATCCCCTGGACGAATACGCACCAAATTATAAGCCCCACGAAGATCCAGTTTAGAGAACACCTTAGCATGGCGGACTCTTTCCAGTAATTCGGGAATCAGAGGCAAAGGGTAACAGTTTCGTACGGTTACCTTATTGAGTTCTCGATAGTCAACACAGGGTCTCAGGGTCCCATCCTTCTTCTTTACAAAAAAGATAGGTGCCCCTGCTGGTGAGGAAGAAGGATGTATGAAGCCTTTGGCCAGATTTTCATCAATATACTCTTTTAAGGCTTGAAGCTCAGGTGCCGCCAAAGGGTATACGTTACCAAAAGGATTGGCTGCCCCGGGAAGCAGCTCAATGGGACAGTCATAATGCCTGTATGGAGGAAGCTGATCTGCATTCTTCTTGTCACAGATGTCAGAGAACTCTTTATAAGCTGGAGGTAAAGAAAATACCTGTACATGTGGTTCCGTAGCCGTGGACTCAGGGACAGCTTCTGTTATTGCTGAGTTGCTCCTTGTTGGGAAGATAATCTCCTTGGTCTCGCAGTTGATAATTGGGTTCTGAGAACGCAACCAAGGAATGCCTAAAATCACAGGAAAATGAGGAGAAGAAATTAGCAAGAAAGTTGCTCCTGATGATTAGGCTCCAACAAAATTTCAAGGGGTACGGTCTCCTGATCCACAGGCCCAGAGATTAATGGTGACCCATCCACTGTTTCCATGGTAATTGGAGAGGCTCTTTGCTGAATTTTAATACCATGTTCCTTGGCAAATGGAATATCCATGAAATTGTCACCTGCACCAGAGCCAATCATAACTGAACTGGAAATCCACTGTCCTGAACACAGGATCTTAATAGGGAGAGAACAGTGAGAGTTCTTTTCCTTCAGCTCCTTGGGGGGTGAAGTCATAGAAAGTGAATGGAATACAGCGTTTAAAGGCAGGCTACATTCAGAGGTGTCAGATTCATCATCACAGTTGTCATACTTGCACCTTGTTAGGCTGTCTAGGACACTTAGGACAATTGATCAAGAAGTGGTCAGACTGGCCGCAGTAGAAACATAGACTTTCATGAAGGCGATGCTCCCAGTGCTCCTTGATCTCGCGCCTCTGAACGGAATCAATTTGCATGGGCACCTCCTCCACATCCTGAGATGTTTCACCTGCAGGCTCTTTGGAAGGAAGGGAAAAGTTAGAAACACGGTTATGTGCAGCAAATTTCTCCTGCCTATGCTCAGTAAGGCGAATGCCTATGCGCATACAATGCTGTATAAATGTCTCTAGCTCTTGTGGTGACTCAGAGCGGGCTAGTTCATCTTTTACAATACTAGACAGACCCCTTTTAAAAATAGGCAATTGTGCATAACTGTCCCAATTGGTATCTACCGCCAATCTCCTGAATTCAGTGGCATACTCAATAACAGAACGTTTAGCCTGGCATAAAGACAACAAAGCAGATTCAGCGGTTGCACGGCGATTAGGGTCATCAAACATTAATGCCATAGCGGCCAATAAATCATCCAAGTCATTTAACCGTGGGTCACGAGACTCAATCATCGGATTCGCCCAGGCGAGCGCTCGTGAGGTCAGTAGCATTATTACACACAATACTTTGGATCTATCAGTAGGAAAACGGTCAGCATGCACATCAAAATATAGCATACATTGATTCACAAAGCCATGAAATTTGTCGCGACCACCATTAAATCTGAATGGGGGCAACTTAGGTGGGCCAGCTGGTGGCCCAGAGGGTAAAGTAACTTGTGCAGCTATTTGCGTGCTTATGTCCTGAAAAGCCCGTCCATACTGGGATTCTATGCCAGCAAGTTTGTTTTCCTGGGCTGCCATGCGGTTGCTCAAGTCCTGCAAAGTTTGTCCAAACACTTGTTGATTGTGTTCAATGCTTCCAAACTTCTTTTGCAGACCTTCCACATCTTTCTGCAGTGATCTAATTATGGAAAACACCTGCTCTAATTTGCTTTCTGCAGTCATTGTTCCAGCAGTCTCCTTTTTTTTTTGGCTAGAGTATCCTGTAATAATTATAGGGGATAACTCAGGAGACTCTTTGCGTGGAACAAGACAACTACAGGACACAGTTTAATAAGTGGTAAAGTCTATATTATTACACGGTGATACAAACAGGTGCAGAGAGAAACTCAAGTCCACAGCACTTGGTGCAAATAATAAACACAGCTTAGCAGTCTATAGGAAACTTCAGAGGAAAATGCAGTGAAGCAGAAAGTCTATGAAGCACAGTTATTCTTGAGGATACTTAACACGAATAAATCCTTGTCTTAGTCCAGGCACAGATGGACCAAAGACGCCATCTTGGAAAAGGGCAGTAATGCGCACAAGGTAAAAAATGTTCAGAGTCCTGGCAAGGAGGTTGCAGCAGTTCAGGCGGGAGATGATGGGTGCATGGACTAGTGTTTTTGCAGATTCTTGGTTGAGGAATGTATGGATCCAGGAAATATTTTTTAGTTGAAGTTGGCAGGAAGTAGAAAGGGCTTGGATATGTCATTTGAAGGAGAAAGCAGAGTCAAGGATAACCCCAAGGCTGTGAGCTTGTGGGACTGGGGAGAGTGAGCAGCCATTTACTTTAAAGGATAGGTCCATTGGGGGGGTCAAGTGAGATGGAGGAATGATTATGAATTCTGTTTTGTCCTTATTAAGTTTTAGAAATCTATCGAAGAAGGATGAAATAACGGACAGACATTGTGGGATTCTGGTTGGTAGGGACTGGGAGGTGATATCTGGTCTCGAGATGTAAATCTGTGTGTCATCAACAGAGAGGTGATGCTGAAAGCTGTGAGATTCTATGAGCTGTTCCAGGCTGAAGATGTAAATGGAAAAGAGCAAGGGCACTAGGACTGAACCTTGTGGGACACTGACAGATAGGGAATGAGGTGAGAAGGTGGTGTGTGACTGGGAAACACTGAATAACCGGTCTGTTAGGTAAGATAACATCCAAGATAGGACCAAGTCTATGATGCCAAGAGATCAGAGGGTCTGTAGTACTAGGGAATGGTCCACTGTGTCAAAGGCAAAGGACATGTCCAGGAGGAGAGGGACAGAGTAGTGTCACTTGGCCTTGTCGGTTAGTAGTTCATTGGTGACTTTAGTCAGGGCAGTTTCATTAGAGTGATGCTGTCAAGACTCTGAACATTTTTTATTACCTTTTTGTGCATTACTGCCCTTTTCCAAGATGGCATCTTTGGTCTCATGTGCACTATGTCTTCCTGCTATAAAACTCCACCCCAGCCTTCAGTCTGTGCTAGAGTATTCTGCCTTGCATCCAGCTCCTGACTTCTGGTGACTCCCTGGCTACATACCTGCTCCTGTGAACCTGTGGGGTTATCCTGCTACTCTGCTCTGAGTTCCTGCTGCATACACCAGTTCCAGTAATCTTCCTTCATCTGCTGCTCGTGTTTACTTCCATCTGCATTTGCTGGACATGTAAGCTGTTTGCTGCTCTGCTTAAACCTGAGACTATTACCCAGGCCTCCCTGGTTGAGCTAAAATATTTTTTGAACTGCCTTATAAGCATATCTATCTGTGTTTTGGACTAAGCAAGGACTTATTCATGTCAAGTATCCTCAAGAATAATTGTGCTTCATAGACTTTCTGCGTGATTGCATTTTCCTCTGAAGTTTCCTATAGACTGCTGAGCTGCATTTGATATTTGCACCAAGTGTTGTGGACTTGAGTTTCTCTCTGCACCTGTTTGAATCACCATGTGATAATATAGACTTTACCACTTATAAAACTGTGTCCTGTAGTTGTCTTGTTCCACGCAAAGAGTCTCCTGAGTTATCCCCTATAATTATTACAGATGCAGTCAGAATTGTGAGAGGTGGAAGAGGGAGCAGGAAGATAGGTGGGAGGACAGTTCTAAATTGACATGTTATTCCAGTAGTTTTGAGGCATAAGGGAGAAATTACAGTGGGGCAAAAAAGTATTTAGTAAGTCAGCAATAGTGCAAGTTCCACCACTTAAAAAGATGAGAGGCGTCTGTAATTTACATCATAGGTAGACCTCAACTGTGGGAGACAAACTGAGAAAAAAAAATCCAGAAAATCACATTGTCTGTTTTTTTATCATTTTATTTGCATATTATGGTGGAAAATAAGTATTTGGTCAGAAACAAAATTTCATCTCAATACTTTGTAATATATCCTTTGTTGGCAATGACAGAGGTCAAACGTTTTCTGTAAGTCTTCACAAGGTTGCCACACACTGTTGTTGGTATGTTGGCCCATTCCTCCATGCAGATCTCCTCTAGAGCAGTGATGTTTTTGGCTTTTCGCTTGGCAACACGGACTTTCAACTCCCTCCAAAGGTTTTCTATAGGGTTGAGATCTGGAGACTGGCTAGGCCACCCCAGGACCTTGAAATGCTTCTTACGAAGCCACTCCTTCGTTGCCCTGGCGGTGTGCTTTGGATCATTGTCATGTTGAAAGACCCAGCCACGTTTCATCTTCAATGCCCTTGCTGATGGAAGGAGGTTTGCACTCAAAATCTCACGATACATGGCCCCATTCATTCTTTCATGTACCCGGATCAGTCGTCCTGGCCCCTTTGCAGAGAAACAGCCCCAAAGCATGATGTTTCCACCACCATGCTTTACAGTGGGTATGGTGTTTGATGGATGCAACTCAGTATTCTTTTTCCTCCAAACACGACAAGTTGTGTTTCTGCCAAACAGTTCCAGTTTGGTTTCATCAGACCATAGGACATTCTCCCAAAACTCCTCTGGATCATCCAAATGCTCTCTAGCAAACTTCAGACGGGCCCGGACATGTACTGGCTTAAGCAGTGGGACACGTCTGGTACTGCAGGATCTGAGTCCATGGTGGCGTAGTGTGTTACTTATGGTAGGCCTTGTTACATTGGTCCCAGCTCTCTGCAGTTCATTCACTAGGTCCCCCCGCGTGGTTCTGGGATTTTTGCTCACCGTTCTTGTGATCATTCTGACCCCACGGGGTGGGATTTTGCGTGGAGCCCCAGATCGAGGGAGATTATCAGTGGTCTTGAATGTCTTCCATTTTCTAATTATTTCTCCCACTGTTGATTTCTTCACTCCAAGCTGGTTGCCTATTGCAGATTCAGTCTTCCCAGCCTGGTGCAGGGCTACAATTCTGTTTCTGGTGTCCTTTGACAGCTCTTTGGTCTTCACCATAGTGGAGTTTGGAGTCAGACTGTTTGAGGGTGTGCACAGGTGTCTTTTTATACTGATAACAAGTTTAAACAGGTGCCATTACTACAGGTAATGAGTGGAGGAAAGAGGAGACTCTTAAAGAAGAAGTTACAGGTCTGTGAGAGCCAGAAATCTTGATTGTTTGTTTCTGACCAAATACTTATTTTCCACCATAATATGCAAATAAAATGATAAAAAAAACAGACAATGTGATTTTCTGGATTTTTTTTCTCAGTTTGTCTCCCATAGTTGAGGTCTACCTATGATGTAAATTACAGACGCCTCTCATCTTTTTAAGTGGTGTAACTTGCACTATTGCTGACTGACTAAATACTTTTTTGCCCCACTGTATATGGGGAAATAACTTAATACAGAGGATGGGTCAAGAGAGGGCTTTTTGAGGATGGGTGTGATTAAAGCATGTTTAGAGCATGAGGGGAAAACACTAGCTGTTAGTAATAGGTTGAAGAGATGGGTTAGGGTTGGGAAAAAGACTGGTGAGGTTTGGGATTAGGTGGCATGGGATTGGGTCAAGTGCACAGGTGGTGAGATGTGATCTTGAGAGTAGAGGTTTTGAAGGAGAAGGGCTAAGTAGTTATGAGGAGGGGCTCTGGAGGTTGTAGGCGAAAGCTTTCTTTGATGTTATCAATCTTCTGCTTGAAGAATGAGGCAAATTCTTCAGCTGAGATGAGTGGAGGGGAGGAGGTGATGGGGATGTAGGAGAGAATTGAAAGTGTTGAATAGCTGTTTAGGGTTGTGAGACAGGGAGGATTTGAGAGATGAGAAATAGCGAGTGTGGCCTTGAAAGTAGTGAGGGACTGTTTGAATGCGATGAAGTGCTTATTGGAGTGGGATCTTTTCCATCTCCGCTAAGCAACCCTGGAAGCCCACCTCAGTTCTTTGGTCAGGCTTATGTGACAGGGTTGTCTGTTGATTTTGTGAGCTACGGTATGAGTGAGAAGCGATCGATTCGAGATCTACAGCAATTGTGGTGTTATATAAAGTGGCAGCAGCATCCACATTGCATAAGGAACTTATGTCTGTAAGAGGGAGAAGGGATTCAGAGAGTGAGCGTGGATCAAGGTGTTTAAGATTTTTGTGAGGATGTGCAATTTTGTGAGGTGGGGATTGTGGACGTGGAGAGGATAGGGAAGAAAATGTAAGTAGGTTGTGGTCAGAGGGAGAGGTGAGCTAGAGAGGTTAGATAGGGAGCAGAGGCGGGTGAAGATGAAGTCCAGTGTGTGGCCATCTTTGTGAGTGGCTGCAGAAGACCATTGAGCGAGGCTGAAGGAGGAAGTGAAGGATAGAAGTTTAGTGAAAGCTGAGAGAGAAGTGTCAATGGGAATATTCAAGTCGCCCATTATGATAGTGGGGATGACAGAGGAGAGGAAATGAATCAGCCAGGTGGTGAAGTTAATGAAGAAGGTGTGGCTAGTCCTGGGGGTGGTAAATGACAGCCAGTTGGAGGTTGGAGGGAGAGTAGATACGCACAGAGTGCACCTCAAAGTAAGGGAGGGTAACAGAGGGTGGCACTGGGATTTGGATGAAGGAGCAGTTATCTGACAGGAGAAAACCAACTCCTCTACCAATCTTGCTGCTGGGGTGGGGGGTGGGAAAGATGGAATCCACCATATTAAAGTGCAGCTGGAAAGGCTGTGTCGGGGGGGTGAGCCAGGTTTCTGTGATGGCGAGGAAGGAAAGTTTGTTAGTAGCAAAAAAGTTCATGGCTGTAGGAAAGCTTGTTGTAGACAATCCTTAACCAGATGCTCTAAAAAATCTGGGTATCTTTTCAGAAACCACTGAACTACCAAGTTGAGCTTGTGTGCCAAGTATGGTTGTGAGATTGCCAAGCTGACAGCTGCCACCATGTTGCGGTAATTATCACACACAACTATGACTGGTTGGAGGTTCAGTGGCAAAATACACAGATCTGTCTTGTCTGTTACTCCTTTAAAGGGAACCTGTCACCCCCAAAATCGCTGGTGAGGTAAGCTCACCGGCATCAGGGGCTTATCTACAGCATTTTGTAATGCTGTAGATAAGCCGCCGATGTTACCTGAAAGAGGAGAAAAAGACGTTAGATTATTCTCACCCAGGGGCGGTCCCGCTGCGGTCCGGTCGGATGGGTGTCTCTGGTCCGCTCTGGCACCTCCCATCTTCGTTCCATGATGTCCTCTTCGGGTATTTACGCCGCGGCTCCGGCGCAGGCGTACTTTTTCTGCCCTGTTGAGGGCAGAGCAAAGTACTGCAGTGCGCAGGCGCTGGAAAGGTCAGAGAGGCCCGGCGCCTGCGCACTGCAGTACTTTGCTCTGCCCTCAACAGGACAGACAAAGTACGCCTGCACCGGAGCCGCGGTGTAAAGACCCGAAGAGGACGTCATGGAACGAAGATGGGAGGCACCGGAGCGGACCGGAGACACCCATCCGACCGGACCGCAGCGGGACCGCCCCTGGGTGAGTATAATCTAACGTCTTTTTCACCTCTTTCAGGTAACATCGGTGGCTTATCTACAGCATTACAGAATGCTGTAGATAAGCCCCTGATGCCGGTGAGCTTACCTCACCAGCGATTTTGGGGGTGACAGGTTCCCTTTAAGTAACTCTGCCATAGTGTGTGATTTGACTCTTACACAATTTAGCTTCAGTAGAGCCTGTTGCCACTTCACTGAGGCAGTGCTGCAGAGCTTCCAGTTTCCAAATAATGTGGACGACGTACTCTGAGATAACACATCGGAGATGGAGTAAGAGGACAAGCAGCAGGGGTGTAGGAACTGATGTATGAGGTGCAGGTAGGAATAAGGCCAACAATCTTTAGCAACCAGAGCACATGGGCAATGCCAGGGTGGGACCCAACTCCAGCCTCTACAATGTTCACACAGTGTGCCATCAGGAAAATGTATCATCCCTGGCCACAAGCGCTTGTCCACATATAGATCGTTAAGTTGCAATTCCAGTAACCGTATTGGTAAGAACATGGGTGATGTTCTTGGCCACTTGCTGGAATATACAGTATATCCACAAAGGAAGAAATAGTGGCGCCTGGGGACTAAGTACCAAGGGACAACTGCCGACATGAGTCAGCAGAAATCCTCCATGCCAACAAGCCTGAACGGCAACATTTACATGGCAAGCAGCCTGGAAATGTGTCCATTTAGTGTTTGGAGCTTTGGATGGGTGACTGGAAACCTTCTCTTTTGTTCCAAGGCCTTGGGTAGGGACAGCTGAATGCTTTGCTGGGACAAGGATTTGGAAGTGCCTGATGATGGGGCGCCAGATGTGAAAGGACAGGTTCATGATGGGAGGAATCTGCACCAGTGTCATGGACAGGTGATTGGGAAGCACCAAGTGCAAAGGAAGAGGCAGTGGTGTCATCCGCTGGCCCAAGACATGGCCCAGGCGTTCAGCCCACCAAGTTGGGTGCTTAGATGACATGTGCCTAAATACCACCGAAATGTACCACAGAGCACATAATACTGTATGGATGAGTACTTGATTCCAGAAAAATTTTCAATGCTTTTTTGGAGTGTCATATATAGTATTGAGCATTCCGATACCGCAAGTATCGGGTATCGGACAATATTCGCCTATCGGAATTCCGATACGAGTTCCGATACTTTCAGTATATCGGATACCGGAATCGGAAGTTCCCATAATTAAAAGAGCCAGAATTCAGCCAATGAGGAATCATTAGAAGTTAGGGCACATCCTGTTCTGCATATTAGGCATGTAACTACTGGCATGGCTGTGATTGGCTGCTGAAATGATGTCATGATGCACTATAAAAGCCGCTGCCGCCATTTTGGGTTCACTCTGCTGTGAATTCAGTTAGGGACAGGACGCTGTGTTCTGACTGAGGGCGAGTTTTGAGATAGCGATTTGCTTCATTGTGCTTTACCCAGGCTAATTTAGCAACCGCTGTGTGAGAACCTTGTTTTTGCCTTGCAGCGCTGTTCACGGCTGTCTGCAAGGTCTGTGTGTGAGTGCAGCTCACTCTGTAGTCTGTTCTGCCTCCACAGCTGGTTGTAGTCAGCTGAGGGTGCGTCACTGCCTCATACCGTTCCATTGTCCTTTTTTCAATTAGTGCAGCCTGCTGCATATTTTTTCAAATTTATCCTATTAGTGGCTTTCCATCCGTATCCTGCTAGATTGTGGAAAAACACTATATAGGATTACATAGAGGAGCTTTTCTGCTGCTGAGGATGACGAAGAAGAAAGTGTGGGAGAAGTTAAAAAGAAGGTGAAGAGCATGGAAGTAGTGAAACATAAATATCTGACAAAATATAAATAATCTTAACATAGTCAATATCTTTGTAACTCCGAACGTCTTAAAAAAAAATTAATTCCAGCTGCTACATTTGATTGGCCTAAACCTCAATGCCTTTAATGTCCCCTCCACCTCCCCAATACATCCTACATTATTCTTAGTTGTTTTCCTTCATGTAGAATTAACCTACAAGGAAAGAAAGCATTTATTTTAATTCCGATATTTTTTCCCATTGACTTGCATTGGTATTGGGTATCGGTATCGGCGATATCCGATATTTTTTGAATATCGACCGATCCAATCCGATACCGATACTTCTGGATATCGGAAGGTATCGCTCAACACTAGTCACATACCATCAAAATGTACCGCAAAGCACATAACACTCTATAGATGAGTAGTGTTGAGCGATACCTTCCGATATCGGAAAGTATCGGTATCGGAAAGTATCGGCCGATACCGTCAAAGTATCGGATCTAATCCGATACCGATACCTGATCCCAATGCAAGTCAATGGGACGAAAATATTGGAATTAAAATAAACCCTTTCTTAACTTGTAGGTTCATTCTACATGAAGGAAAACAACTAAGAATAATGTAGGATGTATTGGGGGACGTGGCAGAGACATTAAAGGCACGGAGGTTTAGCCCAATCTAATAGAATAGCAGGATTTTGTTTTGTTTTTTATGACGTTCGGCGTTAGAAAGATTTTGACTATGTTAATTTTTATTTTTTTTATTTTGTCAGATATTGATGTTTCACTACTTCCACGCCCTTCACCTTCTTTTTTACTTCTCCCACACTTTCTTCTTCATTATCCTCATCATCAGCTTCTTTGACATCAACTTCTTCACCTTATTCATCTTCTTCTTCATCTTCTACCTATTATTTTTTTTGTTACATTGGTCATATTCTTTTTATTTTACTATTATCTTCTTCATATTCAACTTCTTAATCATATTCTTATTTGTGACAGGCATTCCCATAGTTGTTATCTATAAAAGTTTGAAGATTACACCTTCCGTTCTGCCTGTCACAAAACAGTTACATTTGTCCGCGTTCAGTTTGGCCTGCAGCATCAGGCTTTATCCAGGGGCACCACGAGGAGGAACGGACTCACCCCCATACACTGCTTAGTCTTCTTCTGCTTATAATTTAGATAATATCATTTGCTCTGATATTTAGTCTTATGCTTAATGTTCTTCTGCTCTTTGTTCTGCAGCCTCTTGTTCTTCTGCTTCTCGGTCTTCCAGGTCGTCGTCATCTCCAGGGTCGTCGTCTCCGGGGTCGTCGTCATCGGGGTGGTCTTCAGGGTCATCGTCTCCAGGGTCGTCGTCATCTCAGTGGTTGTCGTCTCTGGTGTCGTCGTCATCTTAGGGGTGGTCTTCCGGGTCGTCGTCTTTAGGGTCCTGAACTTGGAAATGTAGCAGAAGGTACAAGAAGGCTGAGAAAATGCCGAGAACTACCAAGGACCACCTGACGTTGGTGGAACTCGGATACCCAGAAGAGGGAGGCACCTAAGCCAAAGGCTCTGCCCGGAACCAGCTGACGGTGCTGGAACCAGGATGGGGACCTATTCAAGCTTGTCTTCCTAGAGCCCCAACTAGCGGTGTTGGAGCAAAGGGTCAGCAGGGGGAGCAGAGTGTAGGCCGAAGCCTGCACTGGAGGCATTTGTAGGTCTGTTGTGTCTGCGTGGCTGTTGCAGGACACGTTGCCGGCTACACAGCAGGGGAACAGCTGGCGGTGCTGAACCCCACTGACACATTGGCTGGTGTTTTTCTCTGTGCAGCTAGCAGTACCGGGCCCCAACTGGCAGTGTTAGAGCCCAGGGTCAGCAGGAGGAGAGGGAGCAGAGTGTAGGCCGAAGCCTGCACTGGCGGCAGCTTTGTGTCTGCGTGGCTGTTGCAGGACACGATGCCGGCTACACAGCAGGGGAACAGCTGGCGGTACTGAACCCCACTGACAGAGTGGCGTGTGTTTTGCTCTGTGCAGCCAGCACTTCCGGACAGCAACTAGCGGTGTTGGAGCCCGGGCTCTGCAGGTGGAGCAGAGTGTAGGCCGAAGCCTAATTGAACCGATTTTAAAGGTAACCTTTATCCCCCCCTCAGGGGTTACAAACTACAAGAGCCACAGCTTGAGCAGCAGTAATGCTGCACAAGTCAAAGGTTGCTCTTTTAATTTTGCTCCTTGCACACGCAGAAAGAAACACGTATAACATTTAGGCCCTTAAGCAGTCAAACTGTTTTGGAGGCGTGAGTTCCCTTTGTAATGAGATGCAGCACAGCTGTCAAAAATCCCACCTTGGTGCTGGGCGCGGCATCCTGAGCGTCGTTATTTGCTGCACAGGAGTCTGCGCTGTCGTGTTATCCCTTGGCCTTGCGCTGCTAGCGCTGCCCATCTTCTGACATCATTTAATGTTGGCCGGTGCGGTTCGCGATGATAATGAATCCCAGCCCCGCAGTGTCTTTACATTGTTAAAACACTGCAGGGCTGGGATTCATGGCCTGGCACAGTACATATGTTCGCCTCTCACACTCGGGTCCTTACACCTGCTTCAGACTGTGCGGCGTCAGCTGATCCCTTGTCGCATGCCATGGCCATGAAGCCGCACAGTCTGAAGAAGGCCGAAGGAGATGAGGGACAGGCGAACATATGCACTGCTCATGCCCATCAATCACACCCTCGCAGTCAAAATAAATAAGACTCCGAGGGGCGTTTTTGTGGGCCAGGGCGGCCGCAGAGGCGCAGCCAGCCAAACAATGATGCCAGAAGACGGGCAGTGCTACCAACGGGGTTGCAGCGTGTCATTACAAAGGAAAGTCACACCTCAGGGACGGTTTAATGGTCACAGAGGACACATTTTAGACGTGTTCAGTTCCACGTGTGCAAGGGGAATAAGTTTCTGAGCCACCTTGCACACATGCAGCATTACTGCTGTACAAGGTGGCTGTGAAACATACAAATGCCTGGGGGAGGGGGGACAAGTTCCCTTCAATTTCAGTTCTTGTGTCTGCGTGGCTGTTGCAGGACACGATGCCGGCTACACAGCAGGGGAACAGCTGGCGGTGCTGAACCCCACTGACACATTGGCGAGGTGTTTGGCTCTGTGCAGCCAGCACTTCTGGGCCCCAACTGGCAGTATTAGAGCCCAGGGTCAGCAGGGGGAGTAGAGGGAGCGGAGTGTAGGCCGAAGCCTGCACTGGCGGCAGCTTTAGGTCTGTTGTGTCTGCGTGGCTGTTGCAGGACACGTTGCCGGCTACACAGCAGGGGTACAGCTGGCGTTGCTGAACCCCACTGACACATTGGCTGGTGTTTTTCTCTGTGCAGCTAGCACATCTGGGCGCCAACTGGCGGTGTTAGAGCCCAGGGTCAGCAGGAGGAGCATAGTGTAGGCCGAAGCCTGCACTAGAGCAAGTTGAAAGGGAACCCTTAAACCCCCCCCCAGGGGTTTGTAGCTGAAAGAGCCATATTGTACAGCACTAATGCTGGAAAAGGTAAACTTAGCTCTTTTAATTATGGTCCTTGCAAACGCTGAACTTGACACTTATGAAATGTGTCCCCTCACAGTGTAACGTTAAACCGTCTGGTCGGAGGGACTTTCCTTTGTCATGTGACGCAGCACAGCTGTCATTCTTACCCCCTTGGCGCCGTGCGCCGCCTCCTCAGCGTTGTTTGAATCTGTCCCGGAGCCTGCGCTTTTATGTTAGCCCTTGTCCATGCACACATTTTGCGCTGCCCATCTTCTGACATCATTTGGTGTCAGGCTGGCTGCGCCTGTGCGGCTGCGCTGGCCAAGATCCCGCCTCGCTGTGTCATCTAATGTAATCACTCTGCGAACCTGTGATCCATGGGCATGCGCAGTGCATATCCTTGCCTCTCACTCCCCTCCTTCCAGCTTCTTCAGACTGTGCGGCGTCATGGCCGTGGCATTCTATTAGGGATCAGCTGACGGCGCACAGTCTGAAGAAGGCTGAGGGAGATGAGAGAGAGGCGGAGGTTAAGATATGCACTGCGCATGTCCATGGATCACAGGCCCGCAGTGGGATTAAATCAGAAGACACTACGAGGCGGGATCTCGTCCAGCGCGGCCGCACAGGCGCAGCCAGCCTGACACCAAATGATGTCAGAAGATGGGCAGCGCAAAATGTGTGCATGGACAAGGGCTAACATAAAAGCGCAGGCTCCGGGACAGATTCAAACAACGCTGAGGAGGCGGCGCACGGCGCCAAGGGGGTAAGAATGACAGCTGTGCTGCGTCACATGACAAAGGAAAGTCCCTCCGACCGGACGGTTTAACGGTGTGAGGGGACACATTTCATAAGTGTCAAGTTCAGCGTGTGCAAGGAGCACCACAAAAAGAGCCACTTTTTCCTTTTGCATCATTATTACTGCTGCACAAGGTGGCTCTTTCAGTAACAAACGCCTTGGGGGGGGGACAGGTTCCCTTAAATTTAAGTTGTTGTGCCTGCGTGGCGGTCGCATGACACGTTGCCGTATACACAGCAGGGGAGCAGCAGGCATTACTGAACCCCACTAACACATTGGCGAGGTGTTTGGCTCTGTGCGGACAGCACTTCTGGACAACTAGCGGTGTTGTAGCCCAGGGACAGCAGGAGGAGGAGGTGGAGGAGATAGGAGGGATTGCCACACACACAGCTGGGGAACAGCTGACGTTACTGAACCCCAATAACAGAGGAACGACTGTTGACTGTGCGTACAGCACTACCAGGCAACAACTAGCGGTGTTGGAGCCCAGGGACAGCAGGAGGAGGAGGTGTAGGAGATAGGAGGGATTGCCACACACACAGCTGGGGAACAGCTGACGTTACTGAACCCCAATAACAGATGAGCGACTGTTGACTGTGCGTACAGCACCACCAGGCAACAACTAGCGGTGTTGTAGCCCAGGGACAGCAGGAGGAGGAGGTGGAGGAGATAGGAGGGATTGCCACACACACAGCTGGGGAACAGCTGACGTTACTGAACCCCAATAACAGAGGAGCGACTGTTGACTGTGCGTACAGCACTACCAGGCAACAACTAGCCTTGTTGGAGCCCAGGAACAGCAGGAGGAGGAGGTGGAGGAGATAGGAGGGATTGCCACACACACAGCTGGGGAACAGCTGACGTTACTGAACCCCAATAACAGAGGAGCAACTGTTGACTGTGTGTACAGCACTACCAGGCAACAACTAGCGGTGTTGGTGCCCAGGGACAGCAGGAGGAGGAGGTGGAGGAGATAGGAGGGATTGCCACACACACAGCTGGGGAACAGCTGACGTTACTGAACCCCAATAACAGAGGAGCGACTGTTGACTTTGCGCACAGCACTACCAGGCAACAACTAGCGGTGTTGGAGCCCAGGGACAGCAGGAGGAGTAGGTGTAGGAGATAGGAGGGATTGCCACACACACAGCTGGGGAACAGCTGATGTTACTGAACCCCAATAACAGAGGAGCGACTGTTGACTGTGCGTACAGCACTACCAGGCAACAACTAGCGGTGTTGTAGCCCAGAGACAGCAGGAGGAGGAGGTGGAGGAGATAGGAGGGATTGCCACACACACAGCTGGGGAACAGCTGACGTTACTGAACCCCAATAACAGAGGAGCGACTGTTGACTGTGCGTACAGCACTACCAGGCAACAACTAGTGGTGTTGGAGCCCAGGGACAGCAGGAGGAGGAGGTGTAGGAGATAGGAGGGATTGCCACACACACAGCTGGGGAACAGCTGACGTTACTGAACCCCAATAACAGAGGAACGACTGTTGACTGTGCGTACAGCACTACCAGGCAACAACTAGCGGTGTTTGAGCCCAGGGACAGCAGGAGGAGGAGGTGGAGGAGATAGGAGGGATTGCCACACACACACAGCTGGGGAACAGCTGACGTTACTGAACCCCAATAACAGAGGAACGACTGTTGACTGTGCGTACAGCACTACCAGGCAACAACTAGCGGTGTTGGAGCCCAGGGACAGCAGGAGGAGGAGGTGGAGGAGATAGGAGGGATTGCCACACACACACAGCTGGGGAACAGCTGACGTTACTGAACCCCAATAACAGAGGAGCGACTGTTGACTGTGCGTACAGCACTACCAGGCAACAACTAGCGGTGTTGGAGCCCAGGGACAGCAGGAGGAGGCGGTGTAGGAGATAGGAGGGATTGCCACACACACAGCTGGGGAACAGCTGACGTTACTGAACCCCAATAACAGAGGAGCGACTGTTGACTGTGCGTACAGCACTACCAGGCAACAACTAGCGGTGTTGTAGCCCAGGGACAGCAGGAGGAGGAGGTGGAGGAGATAGGAGGGATTGCCACACACACAGCTGGGGAACAGCTGATGTTACTGAACCCCAATAACAGAGGAGCGACTGTTGACTGTGCGTACAGCACTACCAGGCAACAACTAGCGGTGTTGGAGCCCAGGGACAGCAGGAGGAGCAGAGGAACACAGTGTAGGCCGAAGCCTGATTGGAGAAAGTCGAAAGGGAACCTTTAACCCCCCCCAAGGCGTTTGTAGCTGAAAGAGCCAGCTTGTGCAGCACAAAGGATGCAAAAGGAAAAGGTGGCTCTTTTCATTATGCTCCTTGCAAACACAGAACTAAACACTTATAAAATGTGTCCCCTGATACCGTGAGACCGTCCCGGAGGTGGGACTTTCCTTCGTAATATGACGCAGCACAGCTGTCATTCCTACCCCCTTGGCGCCGTGCCCCGGCTCCTCAGCGTTGTTTGATTCCGTCCCGGAGCCTGCGCTGTTATGTTATCCCTTGGCCAGGCACACTTAGCGCTGTCGATCTTCTGACATCATTTGGTGTCAGGCTGGCTGCACCTGTGCGGCCGCGCTGGCCGAGAGCCCGCCTCGCAGTGTCGTCTAATGTAATCCCACCGCGGGCCTGGGATCTGTGGCCATGCGCAGTGCATATCCTCGCCTCTCACTCCCCTCCCTACGGCTTCTTCAGACTGTGCGGCGTCACGGCCGTGGCATGCTATTAGGGATCAGCTGACGGCGCACAGTCTGAAGAAGACGTAGGGAGATGAGTGAGAGGCGGAGGTTCAGATATGCACTGCGCATGTCCATGGATCTCAGGCCCCCAGTGGGATTAAATCAGAAGACACTGCGAGGCGGGCTCTCGGCCAGCGCGGCCGCACAGGCGCAGTCAGCCTGACACCAAATGATGTCAGAAGAGGGTCAGCGCTAAGTGTGCCTGGCCAAGGGATAAAATAACAGCGCAGGCTCCGGGACGGAATCAAACAACGCTGAGGAGCCGGGGCACGGCGCCAAGGGGGTAGGAATGACAGCTGTGCTGCGTCATATTACGAAGGAAAGTCCCACCTCCAGGACGGTCTCACGGTATCAGTGAACACATTTTATAAGTGTTAAGTTCTGCGTGTGCAAGGAGCTAAACAAAAATAGCTACCTTTTCCTTGTGCAGCATTACTGCTGCACAAGGTGGCTCTTTCAGTAACAAACGCCTTGGGGGGGGGGACAGGTTCCCTTACATTTCAGTTGTTGTG
The DNA here is from genome assembly GCF_051348905.1 of Ranitomeya variabilis. Classification (NCBI taxonomy): domain Eukaryota; kingdom Metazoa; phylum Chordata; class Amphibia; order Anura; family Dendrobatidae; genus Ranitomeya; species Ranitomeya variabilis. The sequence continues at coordinate 809,434,162 of NC_135233.1, forward strand.
TCAGCGTGGCGGTCGCAGGACACATTGCCGGCTACACAGCTGGGGATCAGCTGACGTTACTGAAACCCAATAACACTGGGTCGTATGTTTTGACTGTGCAGACGGCACTTTTGAGCCTCAACTGGCGGTGTTGGAGCCCAGGAATTAAAGTTCAGGTGGTAGAAAGATGAACACAACAGGAGACCTGGATACTGTAGACAGTCACCTAATTATTTAATCAGGAAGAGGAGTGGCAAATTCCTGCGAGATCCAGGCCTTGTTCATTTTCGGGAAAGTAAGCCGGTCAACGTTATCGGAGGATAGTCGCATGCGACGGTCAGTTAGTACACCACCTGCAGCACTAAAGACGCGTTCCGATAATACACTAGCCGCAGGGCAAGACAGCACCTCCACTGCATACTGGCTTAGCTCTGGCCATGTATCCAGCTTTGAGACCCAAAACTTGAAAGGGGAAAAGCCGTCTGGGAGTACAGCAAGAGGGCAAGACATGTAGTCTGTCACCATCTGATGGAACCGTTGCCTCCTGCTGACTGGAGCCGTCTGTGATGGTGTAGACTTTTGTGGCGGGCACAAAAAACTGTGCCACAGTTGGGCTATACTGGTCTTGCCTTGGGCAGAGGCACTGCTTCTGCTCCCTCTTTGTGCAGAGCCTCCTCCACTGCCTGGATGCACTGAGCTGCTTTGTAATGCACTAGCAGCACTTCTCTCACTTGGAATGGAGAAGATGATGGAATTCACCAGTGTGTCTTGGTACTCCCGCATTTTTCGCTCCCGGTTCAACGGTGTGATGAGGCTTTCTACGTTGTCCCAGTAGCGAGGATCGAGGAGGGTGAACACCCAATAATCAGACATGTTGAGAATGTGGGCGATGCGGCGTTCGTTTCTCAGGCACTGCAGCATGTAATCCACCATGTGCTGCAGACTGCCAACTGGCCAAGAAACGCTGTCCCCTGCTGGAGGCGTGATCTCTGCCCGCTCGTCATCACCCCACCCTCGCTGTACACACTGAGTACTGGACAATTGTGTAACTCCCTCCTCTGGACGGATGTCTTCCTCCTCCATTGACTCCTCCTCATCCTCCTCACAAAGTGTCCCCTGCCTACGCGTTTGTGAGGAACCACGTGGCGCTGACTGTCCAGAAGATGATGGAAATGGTGAATCCTCATCCTCCACCTCTTCCATAACATCATCCCTTAGCGCTTGCAGTGATTTTTCAAGCAGGCAGATAAGGGGGACAGTCATGCTGACTAGTGCATCATCTGCACTCGCCATCCGCGTGGAATAATCGAAGGGACGCAAAACCTGGCAGACGTCCTTCATAGTGGCCCACTCTGTGGTTGTGAAGTCTGAACGGCGCGGAGTGCGACTTCTTTGCACCTGATGCAGCTGGTACTCCATTACAGCTTGCTGCTGCTCACACAACCGCTCCAACATATGTAACGTGGAATTCCACCTGGTAGGTAGGTCACATATGATGCGATGTTCCGGCAGGCGGTGTCGGCGCTGCAGAGCCGCAATGCGCGATTTTGCCGTGCTGGAACGCCGCAAGTGAGCACACTCTAGGTGGACCTTGTGCAGCAGTGCATCAAGATCCGGATAGTCCCTCAAAAAACTCTGCACGACCAAATTGAGCACATGTGCCAGACATGGGATGTGAGTGAGGTTGCCGAAGCCCAGAGCTGCCACCAGATTTCGGCCATTATCACACACTATCATGCCTGGCTGGAGATTCGCTGGCACAAACCACACATCGCTCTCCTGCTTGATGGCATTCCAGAGCTCCTGCACTGTGTGGATTCGATTCCCCAAAGAAATTAATTTCAAGACGGCCTGTTGACGTTTGGCCACGGCTGTGCTCATGTCGGTCGTAACAGGTAAACGTTCATCACGGGTCCATGTGGAGGTGGACTGTGACGGCTCCTGCAGCGATGATTCTGAGGAACTGGTGTAAGAGGAGGAGTCAATGCGTACAGAATGGATTCCTGCAATCCTTGGAGTGGGCAGGACACGTCCTGCGCCACTCGCACGATCTGTACTCGGCTCAACGACATTAACCCAATAGGCAGTGAGGGAAAGGTATCGTCCCTGTCCATGTTGACTGGTCCACGCATCGGTGGTGAGGTGGACCTTGCTACTGACGGCGTTCAGTAGCGCGTGTTTTATGTGTCCCTCCACATGCTTGTGCAGGGCAGGGACAGCTTGCCTGCTGAAGTAAAAGCGGCTGGGCACATTGTACTGTGGGACTGCCAATGACATCAAGTCACGGAAGCTGTCAGTCTCCACCAGCCTGAATGACAGCATTTCCAGTGACAGAAGTTTGGCAATGCCTGCAGTCAGAGCCTGTGCTCGTGGGTGGTTTGACGAGAAAGGCCACCTTTTCTCCCATGCCTGTACTACCGATGGCTGTAGACTGGGCTGGGAGTGTGTGGATGACTGGGAAAGTGGTGCTGCGGGTGGAATTACAGCGGGTCTCTGGACAACAGGGCCAGAGGTTCTTCCACGGCGATCCTGGGAGGAAGCCGAACCAGCTGCGTGTGAGCTGGAGGAAGAGGCAACACGAGCTGAAGAGGTGGTAGCTTCCGCTGTTGGTTGGCCTAGCTCTTCAGTGTGTTTTTCTAACTCCGCCGCGTGCCTGGTGCGCACATGTTTCCACATGTTGGAGGTATTGAGGTTGCTGACATTTCGACCTCTTTTGACTTTGTGATGACACACCTTGCATTTGACATAGCAAATTTCATCTGCAACTGCGTCAAAAAAGGGCCAGACACTGCAAGTCTTGGGAGCGCCCTTTTTGGCTTTTGGAACAGACATGCTCCTAACGGGTGCCAAAGTGGAGGCTACAGGCTGCGCAGTCTTCCCCCTCCCTCTACCTCTTTGGCCCGTTCTAGGAATCTCTTCCTCGGAGCTGCTCCAACCACCTTCCTGTCCCTCACGCCACGATGGGTCAAGGACCTCATCATCTACACTACCCTCTGCCACCAACTGCTCCTCCTGGGTAGTCTCAGCAGCAGAGCACGCACCAGAAAGTGGCACCTGAGTGTCATCATCAGCGGATGCGGCCTGCGATGTGGTGACCGGAGGCACTGGCCCACCCGCCTCTTCAGACTCAGAGAGAAAAAGCTGTTGGGCATCACTGCACCCTGCCTCTTCTTCCATTTCTCCAATGCTGCTTGGCTGGCCCCCTGTTTCCAAGCCAAGAGATTCAGAGAACAGAAGTAGGGACGGCTCCTGTCCTGGGCTCTCTGTCTGCCTGGCCAATTTGGCAGGTGGTGAAGAGACAGATGGCTGTGCTCTCCAGTGCTCTGTGTCTGAGAGGATGTGGCACTAATTGAAGTCGATGCGTTAGCTGCCATCCATCCGACAACGGTTTCAATTTGGTCTTCACGCAGCAGCGGTGTACGGCGCTCTGCGACAAAGCTGTGCATGAAGGACTGTTCCCTGGTGAAACTGGGTGCTGAGGAGTCACCGGTGCCCGCAGCAGGCACAGAATCCCCACGTCCTCTCCCTGCTCCGCGCCCACGCCCACGTGCCTTACTCCCTGCCTTCTTCATCTTGGTTGACTGATAAAGATAAGCAGAAAAGTACTAACGGCTTTGTGTGGTTATTCCTGAACAGCTCCGAGTCCTAACAGGTATAGGAAACACTAATTTTCTAAAGTGTGGACTAGACTTTAATATGAGCTAATGTGGCCTACACAAATGTAAAGTGGTGTGTTTGGTGAACTTTATTATTTATTTATTTTTTGGGGGCTGAACTGACAACAGAGAGAGCTGCAGTCACACGGAGACCGTGCAGACAGCCGTAAACGGCGCTGCAAGGCCCAAAAAACCTCCTCTACTTTATCCTATGTAGTGTTTTTCCACAAGTTAGCTGGATACGGGTGGAAAGACACTAATAGGAATTTTTTGAAAAAATGTGCAGCAGCCTGCACTACTTAAAACAAAAGGAAAATTGATTTGACGGTATGACGCAGTGAAGAACCCTGAGCTGGATACAACCAGGCTATGGCTGCTCACAGACTACAGGGCGAGCTGCAGTCACACGGAGACCGTGCAGACAGCCGTTAACGGCGCTGCAAGGCCCAAAAAACCTCCTCTACTTTATCCTATGTAGTGTTTTTCCACAAGTTAGCTGGATACGGGTGGAAAGACACTAATAGGAATTTTTTGAAAAAATGTGCAGCAGCCTGCACTACTTAAAACAAAAGGAAAATTGATTTGACGGTATGACGCAGTGAAGAACCCTGAGCTGGATACAACCAGGCTATGGCTGCTCACAGACTACAGGGCGAGCTGCAGTCACACGGAGACCATGCAGACAGCCATAAACGGCGCTGCAAGGCCCAAAAAACCTCCTCTACTTTATCCTATGTAGTGTTTTTCCACAAGTTAGCTGGATCCGGGTGGAAAGTCACTAATAGGAATTATTACAAAAAATGAGCAGCAGACTACACTACTTGAAAAAAAAAAAAAAAAAGAACAGTATGAGGCAATGAACCACCCTCCCTGAACTGAATACAACCAGCTATGGATGGCCTATGGCTGCACACAGACTAGAGAGTGGGCTGCACTCACACACACACACACACACACACACACAGACCTTGCAGATCGCTGTGAAAACAGCGCTGCAAGGCAAAAGCAAGGTGATTAGTAGGTGAACACAGCGGTTGCTAAATTAGCTTTGGAAAAGCACAAAGAAGCAAATCGCTATCTCTAAACTGGCCCTCAGTCAGCAAACAGCGTCCTGTCACTAACTGAATTCACAGCAGAGTGAGCGCAAAATGGCGCCAGCGACTTTTAAACTGCATTATGACATCTGTCATGATTCTCAATGGCGAGAGAACATAGCCCAGCATATATGAGAACTAGCTCTTGGAAGATGGAAACTATACTGACCATGAACTAACCTGCCGCACAACTAGAAGTGGCCGGGTAGCATGCCTACGTTTTTTTATCCCTAGATGCCCAGCGCCAGCCGGAGAACTACCTAATCCTAGCAGAGGAAAAGACAGTCCTGGCTCACCTCTAGAGAAATTTTCCCAAAAGGCAGACAGAGGCCCCCACATATATTGGCGGTGATTTTAGATGAAAAGACAAACGTAGTATGAAAATAGGTTTAGCAAAAATCGAGGTCCGCTTACTAGATAGCAAGAAGACAGAAAGGGCACTTTCATGGTCAGCAGAAAACCCTATCAAAACACCATCCAGAAATTACTTTAAGACTCTAGCATTAACTCATAACACCAGAGTGGCAATTTCCGCTCACAAGAGCTTTCCAGACACAGTAACGAAACAGCAGCTGTGAACAGGAACAAAATGCAAAAACACACAAGGACAAAAGTCCAACTTAGCTGGGAGTTGTCTAGTAGCAGGAACATGCACAGAAAGGCTTCTGATTACATTGTTGACCGGCATGAAACTGACAGAGGAGCAAGGTTATATAGCGACTCCCACATCCTGATAGGAGCAGGTGAACAGAGGGGATGATGCACACAAGTACAATTCCACAAGTGGCCACCGGGGGAGCCCAGAATCCAATTTCACAACAGTACCCCCCCCTCAAGGAGGGGGCACCGAACCCTCACCAGAACCACCAGGGCGATCAGGATGAGCCCTATGAAAGGCACGGACAAGATCGGAGGCATGAACATCAGAGGCAGTGACCCAAGAATTATCCTCCTGACCGTATCCCTTCCATTTGACCAGATACTGGAGTTTCCGTCTGGAAACACGAGAGTCCAAGATCTTTTCCACAACGTACTCCAACTCACCCTCAACCAACACCGGAGCAGGAGGCTCAACGGAAGGCACAGCCGGTACCTCATACCTGCGCAACAATGACCGATGAAAAACATTATGAATCGAAAAGGATGCAGGGAGGTCCAAACGGAAGGACACAGGGTTAAGAATCTCCAATATCTTGTACGGGCCGATGAACCGAGGCTTAAACTTAGGAGAAGAAACCCTCATAGGGACAAAACAAGAAGACAACCACACCAAGTCCCCAACACAAAGCCGAGGACCAACACGACGACGGCGGTTGGCAAAAAGCTGAGTCTTCTCCTGGGACAACTTCAAATTGTCCACCACCTGCCCCCAAATCTGATGCAACCTCTCCACCACAGCATCCACTCCAGGACAATCCGAAGATTCCACTTGACCGGAGGAAAATCGAGGATGAAACCCCGAATTACAGAAAAACGGGGACACCAAGGTGGCAGAGCTGGCCCGATTATTGAGGGCGAACTCCGCCAAAGCCAAAAAAGCAACCCAATCATCCTGATCCGCAGACACAAAACACCTCAAATATGTCTCCAAGGTCTGATTAGTCCGCTCGGTCTGGCCATTAGTCTGAGGATGGAAAGCAGATGAAAAAGACAAATCTATGCCCATCCTAGCACAGAATGCCCGCCAAAATCTAGACACGAATTGGGTCCCTCTGTCAGAAACGATATTCTCCGGAATACCATGCAAACGAACAACATTTTGAAAAAACAGAGGAACCAACTCGGAAGAAGAAGGCAACTTAGGCAAGGGAACCAGATGGACCATCTTAGAGAAACGGTCACACACCACCCAGATGACAGACATCTTATGAGAAACAGGCAGATCCGAAATAAAATCCATCGAGATGTGCGTCCAAGGCCTCTTCGGGATAGGCAAGGGTAACAACAATCCACTAGCCCGAGAACAACAAGGCTTGGCCCGAGCACAAACGTCACAAGACTGCACAAAGCCTCGCACATCTCGTGACAGGGAAGGCCACCAGAAGGACCTTGCCACCAAATCCCTGGTACCAAAGATTCCAGGATGACCTGCCAACGCAGAAGAATGAACCTCAGAGATGACTCTACTGGTCCAATCATCAGGAACAAACAGTCTACCAGGTGGGCAACGATCAGGTCTATCCGCCTGAAACTCCTGCAAGGCCCGCCGCAGGTCTGGAGAAACGGCAGACAATATCACTCCATCTTTAAGGATACCTGTGGGCTCAGAATTACCAGGGGAGTCAGGCTCAAAACTCCTAGAAAGGGCATCCGCCTTAACATTCTTAGAACCCGGTAGGTAAGACACCACAAAATTAAACCGAGAGAAAAACAACGACCAGCGCGCCTGTCTAGGATTCAGGCGCCTGGCAGACTCAAGGTAAATTAAATTTTTGTGGTCAGTCAATACCACCACCTGATGTCTGGCCCCCTCAAGCCAGTGACGCCACTCCTCAAAAGCCCACTTCATGGCCAAAAGCTCCCGATTCCCAATATCATAATTCCGCTCGGCGGGCGAAAATTTACGGGAAAAAAAAGCACAAGGTCTCATCACGGAGCAGTCGGAACTTCTCTGCGACAACACCGCCCCAGCTCCGATTTCAGAAGCGTCGACCTCAACCTGAAAAGGAAGAGCAACATCAGGCTGACGCAACACTGGGGCGGAAGAAAAGCGGCGCTTGAGCTCCCGAAAGGCCTCCACAGCATCAGGGGACCAATCAGCAACATCAGCACCCTTCTTAGTCAAATCAGTCAATGGTTTTACAACATCAGAAAAACCAGCAATAAATCGACGATAAAAGTTAGCAAAGCCCAAAAATTTCTGAAGACTCTTAAGAGAAGAGGGTTGCGTCCAATCACCAATAGCCTGAACCTTGACAGGATCCATCTCGATGGAAGAGGGGGAAAAAATGTATCCCAAGAAGGAAATCTTTTGAACCCCAAAAACACACTTAGAACCCTTCACACACAAGGAATTAGACCGCAAAACCTGAAAAACCCTCCTGACCTGCTGGACATGAGAGTCCCAGTCATCCGAAAAAATCAGAATATCATCCAGATACACAATCATAAATTTGTCCAAATAATCGCGGAAAATGTCATGCATAAAGGACTGGAAGACTGAAGGGGCATTTGAAAGACCAAAAGGCATCACCAAATACTCAAAATGGCCCTCGGGCGTATTAAATGCGGTTTTCCACTCATCCCCCTGCTTGATTCGCACCAAATTATACGCCCCACGGAGATCAATCTTAGAGAACCACTTGGCCCCCTTTATACGAGCAAACAAATCAGTAAACAGTGGTAACGGATATTGATATTTAACCGTGATTTTATTCAAAAGTCGATAATCAATACACGGCCTCAAAGAGCCGTCTTTCTTAGACACAAAGAAAAAACCGGCTCCTAAGGGAGATGACGAAGGACGAATATGTCCCTTTTCCAAGGACTCCTTTATATATTCTCGCATAGCCGCGTGTTCAGGCACAGACAGATTAAATAAACGACCCTTAGGGTATTTACTACCCGGAATCAAGTCTATGGCACAATCGCACTCCCGGTGCGGAGGTAGTGAACCAACCTTGGGTTCTTCAAAAACGTCACGAAAGTCAGACAAGAATTCAGGAATCTCAGAGGGAATAGATGATGAAATGGAAACCAAAGGTACGTCCCCATGAGTTCCTTTACATCCCCAGCTTAACACAGACATAGCTCTCCAGTCGAGGACTGGGTTATGAGATTGCAGCCATGGCAATCCCAGCACCAAAACATCATGTAGATTATATAGCACCAGAAAGCGAATAACCTCCTGGTGATCCGGATTAACACGCATAGTCACTTGTGTCCAGTATTGTGGTTTATTACTAGCCAATGGGGTGGAGTCAATCCCTTTCAGAGGTATCGGAGCCTCCAATGGCTCCAAATCATACCCACAGCGTTTGGCAAAGGACCAATCCATAAGACTCAAAGCAGCGCCAGAGTCGACATAGGCGTCCGCGGTAATAGATGACAAAGAACAAATCAGGGTCACAGATAGAATAAACTTAGACTGTAAAGTGCTAATTGAAACAGACTTGTCAGGCTTCTTAGTACGCTTAAAGCATGCTGATATAACATGAGTTGAATCACCACAATAGAAGCACAACCCATTTTTTCGTCTAAAATTCTGCCGCTCGCTTCTGGACAGAATTCTATCACATTGCATATTTTCTGGCGTTTTCTCAGTAGACACCGCCAAATGGTGCACAGGTTTGCGCTCCCGCAGACGCCTATCGATCTGAATAGCCATCGTCATGGACTCATTCAGACTCGCAGGCACAGGGAACCCCACCATAACATCCTTAATGGCATCAGAGAGACCTTCTCTGAAAATCGCCGCCAGGGCGCACTCATTCCACTGAGTAAGCACAGACCATTTGCGGAATTTTTGGCAGTATATTTCAGCTTCATCTTGCCCCTGAGACAAGGACATGAAGGCCTTTTCCGCATGAAGCTCTCAATGAGGTTCCTCATAAAGCAACCCCAAGGCCAGAAAAAACGCATCCACATTGAGCAACGCAGGATCCCCTGGTGCCAATGCAAAAGCCCAGTCTTGAGGGTCGCCCCGGAGCAAGGAAATTACAATCCTGACCTGCTGTGCAGGGTCTCCGGCAGAGCGAGACTTCAGGGACAAAAACAATTTGCAATTATTTTTAAAATTTTGAAAGTGAGATCTATTCCCCGAGAAGAATTCAGGCAAAGGAATTCTAGGCTCAGACATAGGTGCATGAACAACAAAATCTTGCAAATTTTGTACCTTTGTGGCGAGATTATTCAAACCTGTAGCTACACTCTGAAGATCCATTTGAAACAGGTGAACACAGAGCCATTCAAGGATAAGAAGGAGAGAAAGAGAGGAAGGCTGCAGTATAGGCAGACTAGCAAGTGATTCAATTAAGAGCACACTCAGAACTAGAGGGAAAAAAAAAAAAAAAAAAAATTGTAGCAGACTTTTTTTTTCTCTCCTTTCTCAGCCAGTAATTTAACCCTTTTTTTTGGGCCGGTCAAACTGTCATGATTCTCAATGGCGAGAGAACATAGCCCAGCATATATGAGAACTAGCTCTTGGAAGATGGAAACTATACTGACCATGAACTAAACCTGCCGCACAACTAGAAGTGGCCGGGTAGCATGCCTACGTTTTTTTATCCCTAGATGCCCAGCGCCAGCCGGAGAACTACCTAATCCTAGCAGAGGAAAAGACAGTCCTGGCTCACCTCTAGAGAAATTTTCCCAAAAGGCAGACAGAGGCCCCCACATATATTGGCGGTGATTTTAGATGAAAAGACAAACGTAGTATGAAAATAGGTTTAGCAAAAATCGAGGTCCGCTTACTAGATAGCAAGAAGACAGAAAGGGCACTTTCATGGTCAGCAGAAAACCCTATCAAAACACCATCCAGAAATTACTTTAAGACTCTAGCATTAACTCATAACACCAGAGTGGCAATTTCCGCTCACAAGAGCTTTCCAGACACAGTAACGAAACAGCAGCTGTGAACAGGAACAAAATGCAAAAACACACAAGGACAAAAGTCCAACTTAGCTGGGAGTTGTCTAGTAGCAGGAACATGCACAGAAAGGCTTCTGATTACATTGTTGACCGGCATGAAACTGACAGAGGAGCAAGGTTATATAGCGACTCCCACATCCTGATAGGAGCAGGTGAACAGAGGGGATGATGCACACAAGTACAATTCCACAAGTGGCCACCGGGGGAGCCCAGAATCCAATTTCACAACAGACATCATTTCAGCAGCCAATCACAGCATTGCCAGTAGTTTCATGCCCTCCATGCTGAACAGGATGTGCCCACACTTGGAATCATTCTCATTGGCTGATTTCGTGCAAATTTGTGCAGTTTGAATCCTGGGAACTTCCGATTCCGGTATCTGATACGCGGCAAGTATCGGATACTTGCGGTATCGGAATGCTCAACACTATAGATGAGTAAGTGAAACAAGAAACATTTTCAACACTTTTTTTGAGTGTTATATGCCACTAAAATGTACTACGGAGCACATAAGATGCTACAGGTGAGTAATTGAATCGATAACATTTTTTCAATGCTTTTTTGAGTGTTATATACCACCAAAATGTACCACAGAGTACGTAATGCTCTATGGAAGAGTAAATGCATCCAGAAAATTTTCTCAGCACTTTTTTTGAGTGTTAAATAACACAGAAATGTACCACAAAGCATGTAATATTCAATACTTAAATTCAGAAATATTTTTCAATGTTTATTTGGAGTGTTATATACTACAGAAATGTACCACAAAGCACATAATACTCTATGGATGACAATAAAGTAATTTTTTTCATCCCCCAAAAAATATGGTCAAATATAGAAAATATATATTTAGCAATGGAATGCAAAGCCCTAAAACCTGCCTCTAGACTGTATTCTGCAACTCTCCCTGCTCCTGCAAGTGTGCCTCCCTAGGATAAGTTCAGTAAAGCACAGATTTAACTCTTTCAAGGGCTGTTAGTATGATGATTCAGAAACATCACCAGTATCAACACTACAGGAATCAGATTCGCTCAATTGTGCACACACAGTCCTGGACAAGCAATCTCTCCCTCTAATAAGATCTATCTCTAGGCTGTGTCATGGCGTCAGTGTGCCGAGCATGGCGGCGCCTGTCATTTTATAACTCCTGATGATGTAATACAGCCAGTCAATCACAGCAATGCCACTACCAAGATGGCTGTGTCATTACAGTGCCTGGCAGGCAATTCCTGTATGATTACTAACTGGGTAACAGGCGCCAAACATGCAGAGTGGGGATTCAAGTTTCAGATTCGAACACTGGCTAATGCTCGTCGAGAGACGAGCACATCCGAGCACATTCAATCATCCGTAATATTAAATAGTAAAACCCTTGGTAACACTGCACGAAAAAGAAGCATCAATAAAGGCATATTATGCATCTATACAAATAATTAAAGAGTAACCGTTGTTTTATTTTTTTATTTAATAAATCAATAGCACATGTGAAAGTAAGCAACTTTGTAAAATATTCTATCAGAAAAATGTGCTTCTTTCTCTGCTAAATTGATCAGTCATTATCAAAATTCTCAATTCTGAGGTAGAATCCGTGTTCAGTGAAGACAAAGTTTCACATTACAGAGATAGGAGATGGCAGTTGCAAGTGATGAAGATTCTAAGAAGACGGAAGGAGGGAGAGGCTAGAGGCAGAGCTGCTTCCTCCACCCTCCTTACATCTACATAGAATCTTATGAGTAACAGCTGCCATCTTCTATGTCAGTAATTACCTCAAAATTTAGAATTTTAATAATGACTGATTAATTTTGGCAGAGAAAGAAGCAAATTTGTCTGATAAAATATATTGCAAAGGTGCTTATTTTCATGTGTACTATTGAATTATGAAATAAAAATTAAACTGACGGTTACGCTTTAAGTCAGACTACACATGGAATACTCTGCACAAAATTATGTATAAGGAAGAGATACAGATGTTGCCAAAAAAAGTTTGGAGTAGAAAAGTAATATTTGTGTGAAATATGCAGAGTGCAGCCACTCCATCATTAAATACTGTATAAGAGAAGTCACGTAAGCTATGTAGCTGTGTTCTGATGGTGCAGCTCCCCACCTCTGATTGCTGTCTCATCTCCTGCAATATATTCTAATGGTACAACTCCCCACCTCTGATTGCTGTCTCATTTCCTGCAATGTGTTCTAATGGTACAACTCCCCACCTCTGATTACTGTCTCATCTCCTGCAATGTGTTCTGATGGTACAAATTCCCTCTGCTTGCTGTCTGCTGTCTGTCATCTGCAGCTTTACCATCTAGAAACGTATTTTAATGTGCCTGCTAATTCATTGGTATAATTCATTTGGTGCATTGTACTCAATACTCACTGTTGCATATCCATGACTGGGATCAGTGTTGATCTGGTGGAAGGTGTTATAACAAATAGATTTAGCCAGACCCAATGTCTTTGATCATCTAACTACCCCCTAGTGTGCTGGCCCCAGCTGCCAAATTATCCCCAACCAGTTCCCACAATCCATCTCTTCTGACCCAGTATTGTGGACTATAAATTTAGAAGCATCCTTAGGGGTGCACGCATGTGGGGGTGCACGCAATCATCCCCGAAGCAAAGCATCCCGAAGATAAGCATCGAGATACAGCAGTTATTCCATGGCAGTTAGTCAGGGCAGGAGTCAGGTAACCCACACTCTGCTCTCTTTTTTATCCATGTGCTACATTCCTATCCTCCTATGTTCACTTGCAATCCACATTCACCGCCTAATCCCCCTCCATCGCAACTCATATACATCAGCTCTTCTCTCCTTCCCTCTCCCATGTACAGCTCCCATGCACTTCTCACCTTCCTGGAGAACCTCAGCCCATCTTGCCCAAACATACTGCACAAAAAACTTTGTACAATTCCAAAAACGACTTGCTCTTTATCTTCCTACTCCTACTGATTTCAGGGGACATCCCCCCCTAACTATTACAAAACTGCAGCACAGAACTAGGAAAGATGGGGGAAAGCTGACCCTGCACTAAGACTAGGCTGAAACCCTACGATGGAGTGAGCCACCCATTCCTTGCGAATAGACCCACCGACGATCCTATTCTAAACTCAGCGAAGACCTATAAATAAGGGGAAGGAGGTCCCTAAAAGATCTAAGGACTGGGTACAAAAAAACAGGTCACCTCCTAATAGGAAACACAGAGAAGGCTGCAGAAACAAACTGAAAACAGAAACAAAAGATTGCAGAACCAGAGATCCCAGAACTGCAAAATATCAAACACAGAAAGCTGTCTAAGCACCTAGCCAGAACTCTAGTGGATTAACACTGTTGTCCAGCAAGGAATGGGAGGCAAGTGCTGGGTAATAAAGGGTGATACAATCACCTGACCAAGACAACCTAGCACCAGGTGAAAAAGACCAGCAGCCAGAAAACCACAACAAGATGGCGGATGGTCAAAACAAAACAGATTCTAACAGTACCTCCCCTTTTACGAGGATCCTCTTGGCCGAGCCTTATTCGGAAATCTCCTGTGAAAAGCCTTAATCAGCCTTGAGGCCGAGACATTCTCAGCTTTCACCCAGGAATTATCCTCGGAACTGAAACCCTTCCACGACACGAGATACTGCAAACTTCCTCTGTGCCACCTGGAATCTAAAATGCATGACATCTCAAACTCGCCGTCCTCATCAACTGGAGGAACAGTTGGCATAGGCTCCTTATCTGGTGTGTCAACTTTCTTCAGTAAAGATACATGAAAAACTGAATTAATTCTCCAGGGCGAGGGGACAACTAATCTCACCGCTGCCGAGTTGACCACCTGAACCACTTTGAAGGGTCCTACAAACTTAGGCCCCAGTTTTTTATGATGTTCAAACGCAGATTCCAGGAGGACAACCAGACCATGTCCCCAACTGCAAACAACGCCACCCTTCTTTTCTTGTTAAAATATTTATTTGACCTCCTATTAGCCTCTTTCAGATTATGGTATACATTGGTCCAAACCTTGTCCAAATTTCCAGAAAAACTCTCCTCCTCAGGCACTGCTGCCCCAATCTTAGAAAATGGATCAAAAGATGGATGCCTCCCTCTACAGCAAAAAAAGGAGAACACCCAGCCAAGGAAGACATATGATTATTAAGAGCAAACTTAGCTAGTGGTAGATATTCCAACCACATGTCCTGATTGTATGCTACTAGGGTTGAGCGAAACGGATCGGTCATTTTCATAAATCGCCGACTTTTGGCAAAGTCGGGTTTCGTGAAACCCAGCCCAATCATAGTGTGGGGTCGGCCACGCGTTCGGTGATCTTCGCGCCAAAGTCGCATTTCGTATGATGCTTTCAGCACCATTTCTCAGCCAATGAAGGTGGACGCAAAGTGTGGGCAGCGTGATGACATAGGTCTCGGTCCTCACCATCTTAGAGAAGGGCATGGCAGTGATTGGCTTGCTCTCTACGGCGTCACAGGGGCTATAAAGGGGCGTGCACGCCGACCGCCATCTTACTGCTGTCGATCTGAGCATAGGGAGAGGTTGCTGCCGCTTCGTCAGAAGCAGGGATAGCGTTAGGCAGGGTACATTAACCCCCAAACCCCTTGTTTTGTAGCGATTTCCACTGTCCAACACCACCTTTTCTTTGCAGGGACAGTGGAGGATAGATTTTTCTTCATCAGCTCTGTAGCTTATTGGGCTGCCCTAGAAGGCTCCCTGATAGCTGCATTGCTGTTTGTACGCCGCTGTGCAAACCAACTGCTTTTTTAAAAGCACAAATCCTGTTGCTCCTTCCTTTCTGCACAGCTATCTTGTTTGTTTGTCCACACTTTTGTGTGCAGCAGTCCTTTTTATTGCTGCCTGCCATACTTTTCTGAGATTATTGTAGGGAGATAGTAATTGTAGTACAGTCCCTTTTTTTTTTTTTTTTAATATATCTTCCAGCCACTTTCTGCCCCTAAAACTGTGTAGTGTAAAACAGTGGGCCTGTACTTTTCTGCACTGTCCCACACCTAAAAAGGGAGATTTCTATTGCCAATCAGTGCATCTGCGCCAGTCCTGTCTGTGGTATCTCTGTCAGTCATTTTCTGCCACAGAAACTATACTGTAATACAGTGGGCCAGATTTATTCACTAGTCTCCCAAAAACAAATAAAAAAGGGAGATTAATATTGCCAAATCTGTGCATCTGTGCCAGTCCTGTTTGTGGTATCTCAGTCAGTCATTTTCTGCCACAGAAACTGTACTGTAATCCAGTGGGCCTGATTTATTCACTAGTCTCCCCCCCTCCCAAAAAAAGGGAGATTAATATTGCCGAATCTGTGCATCTGTGCCAGTCCTGTCTGTGGTTTCTCAGTCTGTCATTTTCTGGCACAGAAACTATACTGTAATACAGTGGGCCTGATTTATTCACTAGTCTCCCAAAAACAACAAAAAAAGGAGTTTATTATTGCCAAATCTGTGCATCTGCGCTAGTGCTGTCTGTGGTATCTCTGTCAGTCATTTTCTGCCACAGAAAATATACTGTAATACAGTGGGCCTGATTTATTTACTAGTCTCCCAAAAAAAAGGGAGATTAATATTGCCAAATCTGTGCATCTGTGCCAGTCCTGTCTGTGGTATCTCAGTCAGTCATTTTTTGCCACAGAAACTATACTGTAATACAGTGGGCCAGATTTATTCAGCACTCACCCACACATAAAAAGGGAGATTTATATTCACAACAAGTTAACATACACCTTCTACCTTGTTTTTCAGTACCATATAACGGTTGTTAGTTTGGTACATTTTTCCAAGAATGAGGAAGGCTGGTGGAAGAGGTCGTGGCCGGTCATTGCCATCTGGTAATGCTGATGGTGGTGGTGGTGGTGCTGGTGGTGCTGGTGGAGCATCAGGTGGTAGAGGGAAAATCAAAATAGCACCTAAGTCTTGAGTTGTTGAGCCAGCGCCATCGTCCGGCTACACAAGGCCTCCAATGCTACCTTTTCTGGGAGTAGGAAAACCGCTGTTAAAGCCGGAGCAGCAGGAAAAAGTTTTGGCTTTCCTTGCTGCCTCTGCCTCTAGCTCTTTTGCCTCCTCTTCGGATAGTTCAAAATTGAAAAGTAGCCAGTCGTCGGTGGATGCTCCCGGTCAGGAACAAGTTGATTCCTTGTGTCCTTCCCCCAAAACAACAGTGAAGGATGCGTCAGGCGACACAACAAGTTACTCCATGGAGCTCTTTACACATACCGTGCCTGGGTTAGAAAGGGAAATAGTTAATAGCCCAGTAGAAGATGATTCGGACATGGAGTGCACTGATGCACAGCCACAGCAAGATTGTCATGCTGTTCCATTGACTCACATCACTACATTGCCCTCGCAGTGTACTGAGCCAGAAACTGACCCTGATGAGACAATGGTGCCCATTCCCGAACATTATAGCACCTTACACGGTGACACAGAGATAGCTGAACATGAGATTGAAGAGGAGGTGATAGAAGACCCAGTTGTTGACCAGATTGGCAGCCATTGGGGGAAGAGGGTGCCGCTGGTAGTAGCTCAGAAGCGGAGGAGGAGGATCGGCAGCAGCCATCTACATCACATTTGCTTTCATCTGGCTGGCCCGTCTCTCGCCAAAAAAGTTTGGCAAAACCAAAACCAGTTTTAGGACAGCGTGGCCATCTGGTGAAAGTAACACAGCATGCAATGCCTGAAAAGGTATTCCATAGTAGGAAGAGTGTAGTGTAGCAATTTTTTACCCAAGATCCGAATGATGAGTACAAAGTTATCTGTAAGAAATGCTCAAAAACATTTAGCAGAGGGAAGAATCCCCACAATTTAAATACAACGTGCATGCTCAGACATGTAACCAGCATGCACTTGCAAGCCTGGAATAACTCCCAAACGTCCCCTACCATTGGTGCACCTGCTCAGAATCCAGGTAGTCAGCAACGCTACATCGCTTCCCCCACTGTAAGCCCACCGGTTAGAACAACAACAGCAGCAAATGTGGAGGTGTCCTCGCTAGGGCAAAGCAGTCAGGGAATCACAAGTTTATTGGTAGGAAACACAGCATGTAGGCCTACATCGAGAATACCATCACCAACCCTCTCTCAATCCGCCATATCCACCACCACCACCACCGCAAGTCCCACCATATGCACCTCACCAGTCCAGCTCACCCTCCAAGAGACTCTCATTAGGAAAAGAAAGTACTCACCCTCTCATCCGCGTACACAGGGTTTGAACGCCCACATTGCTAGACTTATATCGTTAGAGATGATGCCCTACCGGTTGGTTGAAAGCGAAGCTTTCAAAGCCTTGATGGCCTACGCAGTACCACGCTATGAGCTACCCAGTCGACACTTCTTTTTGAGAAAAGCCATCCCAGCCCTCCACCAGCATGCCAAAGACCGCATTCTCCATGCACTGAGGCAATCAGTCAGTAGAAAGGTGCACCTCACAACTGATGCATGGACCAATAGGCATGGTCAGGGATGTTACGCTTCCATCATGGCACACTGGATTAATGTGGTGGATGCAGGGTCCACAGGGCACAGCCACAGTGGGACAGTTCTGCCTAGCCCACGGTCTAGGAAACAGTTGGCTCTAGGCGTTCGCCACTCCTCCTCCTCCTCTTCCAGCTGAAGCGAAAGCTCATCCACAGAGCGCAGTCGTACGACCACTCCATCCGCAGCTGCCAGTGTTGCACACAAGGTGTCCCATTATGGAACAGCTAGTGGTAAGCGTCAGCAGGCTGTGTTGGAAATGAAGTGCTTGGGCGACAACAGACACACCGCGGAAGTTCTGGCCAAGTTCTTGCAGCAAGAAACTCAGTCATGGCTGGGCAGTGTACATCTTGAGGCAGGCAAGGTAGTCAGTGATAATGGGAGCAATTTTATGGCTGCCATAGCCCTTTCAGAACTGAAACACATACCTTGCCTGGCTCACACCTTGAACCTGGTGGTGCAGTGCTTCCTGAAAAGTTATCTGGGGTTACCAGCCCTGCCCCTCAAGGTGCGACGACTTTGCTCTCACATCCGCCGTTCGCCCGTACACTCCAGCTGTATGCAGAACCATCAGCGATCGTTGAAGCTTCCCCAGCACCGCCTAATAATCGACGTTGCAACAAGGTGGAACTCTACACTGCACATGCTTCAGAGGCTGTGCGCACAGAGGCGTGCTGTCATGTATTTGTGGGAGGATACACATACACGGGCAGGCAGTTGGATGGCAGACATGGAGTTGTCTGGTGTGCAGTGGTCAAAGCTCCAAGACCTCTGTCAAGTCCTTCAGTGTTTTGAGGAATGCACACGGCTGGTCAGTGCGGACGACGCCATCATAAGCATGAGCATCCCACTAATGCATCTGCTGATGCAAAGTTTGATGCACATTAAGGAGCAGGTGTCTGCAGCCGAGGAGGAGGGAAGCCTTGATGACAGTCAGCCATTGTCTGCTCAGGGAAGTCTCGGGACGAGGTTGCGGACGAAGAGGAGGAGGAGGAAGATGGGGATGATTATTTATGGGAGGAGGAAGCTTCTCAGGGGGGAATAGAAACTGTTGGTGGTGCAAGGTCAGGTACAGGTTTTTGCGGGAGACAAGTGATGTGGATTTGGCAGAAAGTGCTCCTCAACCCAGCACAAGCATTGATTTGACACCTGGAACATTGGCCCACATGGCTGATTATGCCTTGCATATCCTAAAAAGGGACTGGTTGGCCTGCCTCCGGGATCCACGCTATAAAGGGAAATTGCAAAATATCATGCCACATGAGAACCTTGCGCAAATATTGGCTACCAAACAAGCAACTCTTGTAGACCATTTGGTTCAGGCATTCCCAGCACACAGCGGCGGTGATGGTTCTCACACGAGCTGCAGGTGGCAACATGCAAGAGGTGTTAGAGGGGCACAAATCAGAAGTGGCGTTGGACAGAGGTGTTTTATGACCAGGTTGTGGAGTGATTTTGCAATGACCGCAGACATGACAGGTACTGCTGCATCGATTCAAAGTGACAGGAGACATTTGTCCATTATGGTTACTAACTATTTTTCCTCCCTTATCGATGTTCTCCCTCACACGTCATTCCCCTTTGATTACTGGGCATCTAAAATAGACACCTGGCCTGAATTGGCAGAATATGCATTACAGGAGCTCGCTTGCCCAGCTGCTAGTGTGCTATCAGAAAGAGTATTCAGTGCTGCTGGTTCAATACTAACAGAAAAAAGGACTCGTCTGGCTACCCAAAATGTTGATGATCTAACCTTCATTAAAATGAACCAATCATGGATTTCTAATTATTTTGCCCCACCTTCTCCTGCTGACACGTAGCTTTCCTGTTAAAAGGTTTTGCTTTTGGACTCCTCTTAGTGACTGATCCAATTCCTCCATTTGCAGCTGCAGTATGTCCATCATAGGCCATTTTAACACCTCCCTAAATGGCCTGACTCCCCCCACGGGGCCGTGGTCACCACTTTGCGCAAGCACCCGTGCAAGTGCCGTTTGCCTGGACAGGTGGGTGTGCTCACTTTTGGGCGACGGCACTGGCACAGGGTCCCTCATAGTACAATGACGTGTCTCTGGCGGTGGTGGTGCACACCCAACGTCAGACACACCGTCGTAACGTGAGGGGCCCTGGGCCAGTACCGCCGCCCACGAGAGAGTGTTCCCCCCAGCTCAAACAGTGCTCTACCACTTGCAAAATTACCTCTCACTGCTCCACCACTGTTTAGTCTGTGCTGTTAAATCCTTCAATGGCACTGCCAATACCAATTTGTTGACATGATTGTTGCTAGTAAAAATATTCAGGGACCCTGTCCTACATTTACACCAGTTAATACTTTGCGCCAACTACCACTGTCTGCAAGTCAGCAGAGGAGCCCACCCCTCTACCTAGGTATGCCACCTGTTTATTTGTGAAATTTTTTTTTTGCAAGACATTAACCTCACTTTATTATTTTGGCCTACTAACTGTGTCAGACACTCCTTACAGTTGTCCTCCACTGAACAAAGCTAGGCCGCCTGCGTACTCCTGCAACCTATTTTTAACTGCATTTTGCCTATTACTTTTTTGGCCCTACTAACTGTGTCTGCCCCTCGGTGCAATCGTCCTCCGCTGACCACACCAATGCTGCCTGTGTACCCCAGTAACCTATTTAAACCTGCATAGAGCCTGCTTTTTTGTTTTAGGCCTAGTAAGTCTGTCTGCGGTCCCTCCTTGCAATCGTCCTCCGCTGACCACACCAATCCTGCCGGTGTACTCCTGTAACCTTTTTTAAACTGCATTGAGCCAACTTTTTGGTTTAAGGCCTACTACCTGTGTCTGCGCCACTCAATACAGCTGTCCTCAGAAAACAGCTGAGCTTCAATTGTCAGGTTTTCAGCCTATAGGAATTTGAAAACTGCATTGGGGCTACTACTTGGGTTGGGCCTACTAACGGTGTCTGCCGCTCCTTGGTGTTCTCCAGGTTTTTTTCTTGAGCTTCAGTCTTCGGGCTTTCGGCCTATATTTTTAATATTAAACTGCATTGGGCCTAGTAGTGTGGTTGGGCCCTTAAAACGGTGTCTGCTGCTCCTGGGTTTTCTCCTGTTTTGTTTTCCTGAGCTTCAATCTTCAGGCTTTCGGCCTACATTTTAAATATTAAACTGCATTTGGCCTACTACTTTGGTTGGGCCTAGTAACGGTGTCTGCCTCACCTTGGTGTTGTCCTGTGTTATTTTCCTGAGCTTCAATCTTCAGGCTTTCGGCCTATATTTTTAATATTAAACTGCATTGGGCCTACTAGTCTGGTTGGGCCCTTAAAACGGTGTCTGCCGCTCCTGGGTTTTCTCCTGTTTTGTTTTCCTGAGCTTCAATCTTCAGGCCTTCGGCCTATATTTTTAATATTAAACTGCATTGGGCCTACTAGTCTGGTTGGGCCCTTAAAACTGTATCTGCCGCACCTTGGTGTTGTCCTGTGTTATTTTCCTGAGCTTCAATCTTCAGGCTTTCGGCCTATATTTTTAATATTAAACTGCATTTGGGATACTAGTTGGGTTGGGCCTACTAACGGTGTCTGCCGGTCCCTGGTGTTGTCCTCCACTGAACAAAGCTGAGCTTCAATCTTCAGGCTTTCGGCCTATATTATCAGATATTAAACTGCATTTGGCCTACTAGTTTGGTTGGGCCTTACTAACGGTGTCTGCCGCTCCTTGGTGTTGTCCTCCACTGAACAAAGCTGAGCTTCAATCTTCAGGCTTTTGGCCTATATTATCAGATATTAAACTGCATTTGGCCTACTAGATTGGTTGGGCCCTACTAACGGTATCTGCCGCTCCCTGGTTTTGTCCTCCACTGAACAAAGCTGAGCTTCAATCTTCAGGCTTTCAGCCTTTATTTTTAATATGAAACTGCATTTGGGATACTAGTTGGGTTGGGCCTACTAACGGTCTCTGCTGCTCCCTGGTGTTGTCCTCCACTGAACAAAGCTGAGCTTCAATCTTCAGGCTTTTGGCCTATATTGTCAGATATTAAACTGCATTTGGCCTACTAGTTTGGTTGGGCCCTACTAACGGTGTCTGCTGCTCCCTGGTGTTGTCCTCCACTGAACAAAGCTGAGCTTAAATCTTCAGGCTTTTGACCTATATTATCAGATATTAAATTGCATTTGGCCTACTAGTTTGGTTGGGCCTACTAACAGTGTCTGCCGCTCCCTGGTGTTGTCCTCCACTGAACACAGCTGAGCTTCAATCTTCAGGCTTTCGGCCTATATTATCAGATATTAAACTGCATTTGGCCTACTAGTTTGGTTGGGCCCTAGTAACGGTGTCTGTTGCTCCTTGGTGTTCTCCTCCACTGAATATAGCTGAGCTTCAATCTTCAGGCTTTCGGCCTATAGGAATTTTTAAACTACATTTGGCCTACTTGTTTGGTTGGGCCCTAGTAACGGTGTCTGCTGCTCCTTGGTGTTTTCCTCCACTGAATATAGCTGAGCTTCAATCTTCAGGCTTTCGGCCTATATTTTTAATATTAAACTGCATTGGGCCTACTAGTCTGGTTGGGCCCTTAAAACGGTGTCTGCTGCACCTTGGTGTTGTCCTGTGTTGTTTTCCTGAGCTTCAATCTTCAGGCTTTCGGCCTATATTTTTAATATTAAACTGCATTGGGCCTACTAGTGTGGTTGGGCCCTTAAAACGGTGTCTGCCGCTCCTGGGTTTTCTCCTGTGTTATTTTCCTGAGCTTCAATCTTCGGGCTTTCGGCCTATATTTTTAATATTAAACTGCATTTGGGCATACTAGTATGGTTGGGCCCTTAAAACGGTGTCTGCCGCTCCTGGGTTTTCTCCTGTGTTATTTTCCTGAGCTTCAATCTTCAGGCTTTCGGCCTACATTTTAAATATTAAACTGCATTTGGCCTACTACTTTGGTTGGGCCTAGTAACGGTGTCTGCCGCACCTTGGTGTTGTCCTGTGTTATTTTCCTGAGCTTCAATCTTCAGGCTTTCGGCCTATATTTTTAATATTAAACTGCATTGGGCCTACTAGTCTGGTTGGGCCCTTAAAATGGTGTCTGCCGCTCCTGGGTTTTCTCCTGTTTTGTTTTCCTGAGCTTCAATCTTCAGGCTTTCGGCCTATATTTTTAATATTAAGCTGCATTTGGCCTACTAGTGTGGTTGGACCCTACTAACGGTGTCTGCCGCTCCTGGGTTTTCTACTCCACTGAACAAAGCAATGCCGCCTGGTTAGTCCTGTTACCAATTTTGAACTGCATTTAGCCCACTTTATTATTTGGGCCTATATCTGTGTTTCCTCCTCATCCTGCCCATTGCCCAGCCACTGCTAGATGAGTCTGCTGGTACATTGACCCAGACTACTACATTCCCCTTGCACTCTACACAGCCATAATCTGACCCTGCTGAAAGTCAGGTTCCCCTTCCCACATACTATACCACCTTACACGGGGACAAAGAGGAAGGTGCATATGAAAGTGCAGGTTCCTTCATCAGGTGGGGGGGCATACTCGTTGGCGATGTCACTGGCACAGGGCCCCTCATAGTACGCAAAAGTGTCTCTGCCGGTGGGAGGCGCCACCCGCCGTCAAACACACCGCCGTACTATGAGGGGCCCTGTGCCAGTGCCAATGCCAACAAGTGGGCCCCCCACTTCTTGCTCAGGATCACAGCACTTGCAAAGTTGAAATACTTACCTCTCCCTGCTCCACCGCCGTGACGTATTCAGCGTTTCCTGGGCCCAACGAAAAACTTGAGCCAGCCCTACCCCCCACAACTTTAGCCAAATGACCTCCAGTTTTCAATGCCTAACTATTATTATAAAGTAAATTAAGATTGACAAGCTTCAGTAATAAGAATTGATGTTTTTGGCATTAAAATTGGCACTGTAGGTGTTTTCCTGTCCTCCACTCACTGCCGACTTTGATTCCCCATTGACTTGCATTGGGTTTCGTGTTTCAGTCGGCCCCCGACTTTTCGCAATAATCGGCCGATTTCACCCGACTCGATCCAAAAAAAGTAAGAGTCGCTCAAGTCTAGTTATAGGTTTAGCGATCACAAAAAAATTCTTTAGGAATTTTCTGTAATTAATAATTGGCAAACCCCAAAAATCTCTGAACCGACTTCAAACATTCAGGCCTAGGCCACTCCAGCACTGCCTGAACCTTCACCGGGTCCATCTCAAACCCATCACTGGAGACAAGGTACCCCAAAAAACTCATTTTCTGTACCGCAAACTCGCACTTCTCCAATTTAGCAAAGAGTGAGTTTTCACTCAAAATCTGTAGAACTTCACGGACTCTCTGCCAATGCGACTCCAGATCAGGTGAATATATCAAAATATAAATAAACAATAACACAACCTCAGAATGTCATTAATGAAATTTTGAAAAAACGCAGGCGCATTAGTAAGGCCAAGAGGCATCACCAGACACCCAAAATGAACTTCCGGGGTATAAAAGGCTGTCTTCCATTCATCACCCTCCGTCACCCGCAGCAAATTATATGCCCCGCGAAGGTCAATCTTAGATAAACACTTCACTCCGGTTAGTTGGTTAAACAAATCCGGAATCAGCGGCAACGGGTAAGGATTGTGCACAGTGATCTTATTAATCTCCCAAAAATCAAGACACTGCCTAAGGCCCCCATCCTTCTTTTTGACAAAAAAGAATCCTACATCCACAGGGGATTTAGAGGGTCTTACATGACCTGCAGCCAAACTAGTCTGTAGGTATTCCTTTAGGGCCTCCCTCTCGGGAATCGTCAGATTAAGTAAACGACTCTTAGGAAGTGTTGCACCTGGAGCGAACTTAATAGCGCAGTCGTAATCTCTATGGGGTGGTAGAGCTAGCGACCCGACCTCCGAAAATACCCTCCAGAAATCCTGAATCGCTTCAGGTAGCTCCTTCTTAACAACGGCAGCAATGTGAACATTACAAGAATTACCATAACACCCCTGACCCCAGGACCATATAGTACTAGACGACGAGTCCAGCAAAGGATTGTGCATTTTTAACCAGGGTAAACCCAGGACAACTGGGCAAGGTAATTTAGCAAGAACAAACAAGCCTATACACTCCTGATGTTCCATATTAACAATAAATGGGAACCTGGAAACCTTTCGAGAAATACACGTTCCAGAGGAGTGTTATCAATAGCCACAACAGGTATAGGAGATGACAATGGGTCAGAATCAAACTTATATTTGTCTAGGAATTGTTGATCAATCAAATTAAGTGCAGAACCACAATCCACCATTACCTGAAAATCATTGGAATGACCATGATATGTGGTATTACCAGAAAAAAAAACTACTGCTGCCGGTAAAAACGCAATACGAACTGGAGTGTTACTCCTACTGACTTTTTTTTTCTTTCCTTATGTGAACCTCACATTGCTTAATAAAATGGTCAGCCTTACCACAATACAAGCATAGCCCTTCAGCGAACCTCTTCTCCCTCTCCTGGGAACGAGATGACATCGCCCCAAGTTTCATCGGTTCCCCGTTGTCGATGGAGCTATCCTGAGAGACTGGGTCCAGGAATATAAGAGTCTTCTCTTCACTCTGCCTGTCTCTTAATCTTCTATCCACACAGATAGCTAACTGCATAGCAGTTTCCAAAGTATCTGGTGCAGGATATGCAATGAGCAAATCTTTAACTCTTTCACTCAAACTTGCTAAAAACTGACTCTTGAGCGCTGGGTCATTCCACCTGACCTCTGCGAACCATCGTCAGAACAGGGTGCAATACCTCTCAGCATCCACAGAGCCCTGTTTAAGCCATCTAAGCTGTGCCTAAACTGATGTGACCCGATAAGGATCATCGTATAACAACCCAATAGCAGGAAAAAAATGCTTCTACTGATGTCAAACAAGGATCTTCAAGATGTAATGAAAACGCCCAAATTTGGGGTTCACCTCGCAATAAAGACATAATCCCCACACGCTGTAATTCACTCCCTGAAGATCTGGGTCACCCCAAGAAACTTTTTGACACCTTTCACTCTCTCCTCAGGCCAAAAGCACAAGCCAATATCACAAACATTTGTGCTGATGACCTGGCCTCCCAATTAGAGAAATTAAATTATATTCCCAATATAGAGAAAATTGATAATATCCATCAGGAAATCCACTCCCAGACACCAAGTGCAGTTAATCCCTTCCCTCCTTGCATCTCCCCTGGCTCACTCTCCACATTCGATCCCATCACAGAAGAAGTCTCCAAGCTCCTCTCTTCTTCTTGTCCAACTACATGCACTACCGACCCCCTTCCCTCACATCTCCAGTCTCTCTCTCTCCAGTCGTCATAACTCACCTAACTACAATCTTTAATCTCTCCCTCTCCTGTGGCATTTTCCCCTCTTCCTTCACACACTCTATCATTACTCCATTACTAATGAAACCCGCCCTCGACCCATCCAGCACAAATAACTACAGACCGGTCTCCAATCTCCCTTTCATCTCAAAACTCTTGTAGCACTTGATCAACTCCCGCCTTACCCGTTACCTCTCCACTCATTCCCTCCTAGACCCTTCACAGTCTGGTTTCCGCCCCCTACATTCAATAGAAACTGCACTCATCAAGGTGACCAATGACCTTGTATAAGCAAAATGCAATGGTGACCACTCTCTGCTCATTCTTCTCGACCTCTCTGCTGCTTTTGACACTGTTGACCACCCTCTCCTACTCTCTAGGCTTCAGTCACTAGGCATTAAGGACACTGCTCTCTCCTGGTTCTCCTCCCATCTTTCTGACCGCTCCTTCAGTGTTCTGTTCTCTGGCTCCACTTCATCTCCTCTTCCTCTCACTGTCGGGGTTCCTCAGGGGTCAGTCCTTGGCCCCCTTCTCTTCTCCCTCTATATGTCCCCAATTGGACAGACCATCAGCAGATTTGGCTTTCAGTACCATCTTTATGCTGAAGACACACAACTATACACATCATCCCCTGACCTTACCCCCACTGTACTACAGAACACCACTGACTGTCTGTCTGCAGTCTCCAACATCATGTCTGCTCTCTATCTGAAACTCAACCTCTGCAAAACTGAACTTCTTCTGCTCCTGCCATCTACTAACCTCCCTAAATCTGACATTTCCCTCTCCGTGAGTGGCACCATAATAACACCCCGGCAGTAGGCCCACTGTCTGGGTGTTATGTTTGACTCTGATCTATCCTTAACATCTCTAGAATCCGCCCTTTTCTCACCATGGAAACAACAAAAACCCTCACTGTCACCTTGATCCACTCCCGCCTGGACTACTGTAACACTCTATTAATTGGCCTCCCCCTCACTCGACTTTCCCCTCTCCAGTCTATCCTTAATGCAGCAGCCAGGGATGTCCATCTAGCTAATCGGTATTCAGACGTGTCCGCTCTTCGCCAGTCATTACACTGGCTGCCCATTCATTATAGAATCCAATTTAAAGTACTTGTTCTCACCCATTAAGCTCTCCATAGTGCGGCACCCCCTTACATCTCCTCCCTCATTTCTGTCTATCGGCCTAACCGACCACTGTGCTCTGCAAACGACTTTCGACTAACCTCTGCATTAATCCGTACCTCCCACTCCTGACTCCAAGACTTCTCCCGTGCTGCGCCAATCCTCTGGAATGCTGTACCCCAAGATATTAAGACCATCCACAATTTACATAGTTTTAGGCGCTTCCTCAAAACACATTTGTTCAGAGTGGCCTATCACGTTCACTAATCAAAGTCATTTTATGTTTGCTTGTGTGTGCAGCCCATTCACTATCCCCAGCTATCCCCTACCCCCTGAAGATGGCTGGATCATCATTGTAAATACATCATTGTAAATACACACCTGTACTTTGTATCTCCCCCATGTCACTGTAGATTGTAAGCTCTCACGAGCAGGGTCGTCTTATTTTGCTTTAATTATTGTATTGCTAATGTTGTTACTTATGACTGTTGTGTTTGAAACTGTTAAACTGCAAAGCGCTGCGGAATATGTTGGAGCTATAGAAATACAGATCATTATTATTATTATTTATTATTATCATTGCTAAATCAGTAGCAAAACTAGAGCTGCGGTAGAGGCGAGTTATCAAGTTAGGGGCTCTAGATTACTAAATGTACTCAATGACTGGCATGCTAATATTTGGAGTTGAGAATTAATGTTTAATTATGAGACAATTTCATCTGGATGGACATAATAGGTTTCCATGTTGGACTTAAAGGAATACTATCTTCTTTCCAAACTTTTTTAGCTTTGTCAGCTAGAATTACTATTGGTAATTAAAAATTGATCAGTAGCGATCCATCTTCAGCTTGTCCAATTTAAGGTGCTTATGCTACTTTTATATTTAGGAGTGATGCGTTCAGTTGAATTTTCATTAAATTATATTTGCATATCATTAATTTGATGTAAATGAAATGTTCCATCTTGTGCTCTGGTGTATCTGTAGTGTTTTTATGGAACAGTCAACAAGCCAATTTGATCTCAATG
Source organism: Ranitomeya variabilis (assembly GCF_051348905.1). Classification (NCBI taxonomy): domain Eukaryota; kingdom Metazoa; phylum Chordata; class Amphibia; order Anura; family Dendrobatidae; genus Ranitomeya; species Ranitomeya variabilis. Next base: position 809,462,397 of record NC_135233.1, read on the forward strand.
TGAAAAACTGCAGTAAAAACGATGCCAAAAATTGACATGCTGTATTTTTTAACCCCCTTCTGACATTAGACGTACTATCCCATCGAGGTGGTATGGGCCCGTATGACCACTGACGGGATAGTACGTCTAACGCGATCAGCCGCGCTCACGACTATCGCAGCTGACATCCAGCACTATGTGCCAGAGCTGTCACGGACCGCTCCTGGCACATTAACCCCAGGAACACTGCGACCAAACATGATCACAGCATTCTGGCAGCATAAGAAAGCATCGCGCAGGGAGGGGGCTCCCTGTGTGCTTCCCTGAGACCCTTGGAGCAATGCGATGTGATCGCGTTGCTGCGAGGGTCTCCTACCTCCTCCTCAGGCAGGCTCCGATCCAAAATGGCCACGGGGGCCTTCCGGGTCCTGCAGGGAGGTGGCTTTCAAGTGCCTGCTCAGAGCAGGCACCCAGAATGCCTCCCTGCAGTGCCTGTCAGATCGCTGATCTGACACAGTGCATTGCAAAGTGTCAGATCAGCGATCTGTCACTATACTGTGATGTCCCCCCTGGGGCAATGTAAAAAAGTAAAAAAAATATTTACATGTGTAAAAAAAAATAAAAAATTCCTAAATAAATAAAAAAAAATATTGTTCCAATAAATACATTTCTTTACCTAAATAAAAAAACAATAAAAGTACACAGATTTAGTATCGATGCATCCATAACGACCCGACCAATAAAACTATCCCACTACTTAACCCCCTCAGTGAACACCTTTAAAAAAAAAAACGAGGCAAAAACCGACGCTTTATCATACCGCCAAGCAAAAAGTGGAATAACATGCGATCAAAAAGACAGATATAAATATCTATGGTACCGCTGAAAACGTCATCTTGTCTTTTCAAAAAATGAGCCACAATACAGCATCATCAACGAAAAAATAAAAAAGTTATAGTCCTCAGAATAATGCGATGCAAAAATAATTATTTTTTATATTAAATAGTTTTTATCTTATAAAAGCACCAAAACAATAAAAAATTGTATAAATGAGGTATCTCTGTAATTGATCTGATCTGAAGAATAAAACTGCTTTATCAATTTTACCAAACGTGGAATGGTATAAGCGCCCCCCCAAAAGAAATTCATGAATAGCTGGTTTTTGGTTATTCTGCCTCACAAAAATCGGAATAAAAAGCGATTAAAAAATGTCACATGCCCGAAAATGGTACCAATAAAATCGTTAACTGTTCCCGCAAAAAACAAGACCTCACATCACTCTGTGGACCAAAATATGGAAAAATTATAGCTCTCAAAATGTGGAGACGTAAAAACTATTTTTTGCAATAAAAAGCGTCTTTTAGTGTGTGACAGCTTCCAATCAAAAATCAAAACCCCTTCATCACCCCCTTAGTTAGGGAAAAATAATAAAATATTTTTTTTTATTTATTTCCATTTTCCCATTAGGGTTAGGATTAGGGTTGGGGCTAAAGTTAGGGTTAGGGCTACAGTTAGGGTTGGGGCTACAGTTAGGGTTAGGGTTGGGGCTAAAGTTAGGGTTAGGACTACAGTTAGGGTTGGGGCTACAGTTAGGGTTGGGGCTACAGTTAGGGTTAGGGTTGGGGCTAAAGTTAGGGTTAGGGTTGGGGCTAAAGTTAGGGTTAGGGTTGGGGCTACAGTTAAGGTTAGGATTGGGGCTAAAGTTAGGGTTAGGGTTGGAGCTAAAGTCAGAGTTAGGGGATCTGCAATGCATTGTGTGTTCTGACACCTTTTTATATGCTACCTTATTATCTCTACTGCAATCTGATTATTAATAAAAAGAACACACTTTTAATGCTCTGGTCTCTTTTACCGACTGCACTATTAATAAGTTACTGCATTTGCCTAGCTGGTACTGATTTTCAGCTTTATTGCAATTAACTCACATTAAAAAATCTGAAAATTAGATTATGTATGATTTATGAGTTTCTTATTCTACTCAAACTTTCATTTGAATATTTAACTTAAATTATACATGATGTGCAATATAATTTTTCAGTCTTACCAGCTTTTACAATTCCTTAAGCTACATTGTTAATATTGACATCATTAAGTAAGCCCAGTTTTAGCATTGTATAGCACTAATATTCTGCTGGCCGCTTTAATTTTTCAGTACTATTTTGTTTAGTATAAATCAGCACATCAATACAAGATAGAAAATATCCAATTGATTTAAACTATAATCTTTCACTTATGTATGAAAGGAAATACCGTAGGTAAATGGTAGGAAATTGAAATGATTTTTTTTTTGGTATAAAGTGCACATACAAATATATTTAATTTCATATTAACATAATCAAAACATTTAAAATAAGAATACGTTATGTTTCACATTTCTGTTCAGATAGACATGTTAGGATAGTGTTGCTTTGATATAAATGTATTCTACCTTGTATGTCTTTAGGTAGCTGTTAAGGCAAATATGAGGCACCAAAGTCAGCTTGTGGAAATCTAAATTGAGGTTATGGAGAAGTACTGTAACTTAAAGAAGAAATCTCTTTAAAATTTGTGTGGGCTATGCCTGTGTGAATTTACATGTAGTATAGTGTAGATGTTCTGTTCAATCTCTTACCTAGATAACTCACCACTTCCCCTTTCTGACCACAACATTCTCTCCTTCACACTCACAATTCCTCGCCGACCCCAGCAATCTCCTACCTACCACACACTCAGAAATCTACATGCCATTAACCCTCATACACTTTCAGACTCCTTACACTCATCACTGTCCCCAATCTCTTCTTTTTCCTGTCCTGATCTGGCTGTACTTCACTACAACAACACTCTTAGAAGCACCCTAGACCAAGTAGCTCCCCTCACCCTCAGAACCTCCAAACACAGAGTGAAACAGCCCTGGCTCACATCGCAAACCCGATTCCTCCAGTGATGCTCTAGGAGTGCTGAATGCTTATGGAGGAAAACTCGCACACCAGAAGACTTCATACACTTCAAATTTATGTTAAGGACCTATAACTCTGCCCTTCACCTCGCCAAACAGTCCTACTACACCACCCTGATCTCCTCACTATCCAACAACCCCAAGAAACTTTTTAACACCTTTCACTCCCTCATCAGGCCAAAAGCACAAGACCCTATCAGACATTTGCGCTGATGACCTGGCCTCCCACTTTATAGAGAAAATAGACAATATCCGGCAGGAAATCCGCTCCCAGACACCAAGTGCAATGACTCCCATTCCTCCCTGCATCTCCCCTGGCTCACTCTCCACATTTCATCCCATCACAGAAGAAGAAGTCTCCAAGCTCCTCTCCTCTTCTCGTCCGACTACATGCACCACCTACCCCATTCCCTCACACCTCCTCCAGTCTCTCTCTCCAGTTGTCACAACTCACCTAACTACAATTTTTAATATCTCCCTTTCCTCTGGCATTTTTCCCTCCTCCTTCAAACACTCTATCATTACTCCATTACTAAAAAAACCTGCCCTCGACCCATCCTGCACAAACAAATACAGACCGGTCTCCAATCTCCCCTTCATCTCAAAACTCCTGGAGCGCCTAGTCTACTCCCGCCTTACCCGTTACCTCTCCACTCATTCCCTCCTAGACCCTTCACTGTCCGGGTTCTGCCCCCTACATTCGACAGAAACTGCACTCATGAAAGTGACCAATGACCTTCTGACAGCAAAATGTAACGGTGACCACTCTCTGCTCATTCTCCTCGATCTTTCTGCAGCTTTTGACACTGTTGACCACCCTCTCCTACTCTCTAGGCTGCAGTCACTAGGCATTAAGGACACTGCTCTTTCCTGGTTCTCTTCCTATCTTTCTGAACGCTCCTTCAGTGTTCTGTTCTCCGGCTCCACTTCATCTCCTCTTCCTCTCACTGTCGGGGTACCTCAGGGCTCAGTCCTTGGCCCCCTTCTTTTCTCCCTCTACACGGCCCCAATTGGACAGACCATCAGCAGATTTGGCTTTCAGTACCATCTTTATGCTGATGACACACAACTATACACATCATCCCCTGACCTTACCCCCGCTGTACTACAGAACGCCACTGACTGTCTGTCCGCAGTCTCTGACATCATGTCCGCTCTCTATCTGAAACTCAACCTCTCCAAAACTGAACTTCTTCTGCTCCCGCCTTCTACTAACCTCCCTAAATCTGACATTTCTCTCTCTGTGGGTGGCACCATAATAACACCCCGGCAGCAGGCACGCTGTCTGGGTGTCATGTTTGACTCCGATCTCTCCTGCACCTCCCACATACAATCTCTTGCCCGCTCATGCCGCTTACACCTAAAGAACATCTCTAGAATCCGCCCTTTTCTCACCATGGAGACAACAAAAACTCTCACTGTCGCCCTAATCCACTCCCATCTGGACTACTGTAACGCTCTATTAATTGGCCTCCCCCTCACGCGACTTTCCCCTCTCCAGTCTATCCTTAATGCAGCAGCCAGGGTCGTCCATCTGGCTAATCGTTACTCAGACGCGTCCGCTCTTCGCCAGTCGTTACACTGGCTGCCCATTCATTACAGGATACTATTCAAAGTACTCACCCACAAAGCTCTCCACAGTGCGGCACCCCCTTACATCTCCTCCCTCATTTCTGTCTATCGGCCTAGCCGACCACTACGCTCTGCAAACGACTTTCGACTAACCTCTGCACTAATCCGTACCTCCCACTCCTGACTCCAAGACTTCTCCCGTGCTGTGCCAATCCTCTGGAAAGCTCTACCCCAAGATATTAGGACCATCCACAACTTGCATAGTTTTAGGCGCTCGCTCAAAACTCATTTGTTCAGAGCGGCCTATCACGTTCCCTAATCAAACTCATTTTATGTTTGTGTGTGTGTAGCCCATTCTCTATCTCCATCTACCCCCCACCCCCTGAAGATGGCTGGATTATCATTGTAAATACATAATTATAAATACACACCTGTACTTTGTATCTCCCCACCTCATTGTAGATTGTAAGCTCTCACGAGCACAGTTGTCTTATTTTATCTTATTTTGCTTTATTACTGTATTGTTACGATTGTTATCTATGACTGTTGTGTTTGAAACTGTTAAACTGTAAAGCACTGCGGAGTATGTTGGCGCTATATAAATAAAGATTATTATTATTATTATTATTAGATGTATTAATATTTTTTGTGACTGCTGTCTTCTTCGGGTTCTAGCATCGGTCTGATCCTCTTTTGAGTAATGTCACGACTATTCGGACTTGCCGACTCACAATGAGCATTATTTATGAGCCAGAAATCGCTATTATGGAGCCTTGTTCTGATGCTCAATAGGCTTACATTGTAGAAACCGCAGTAAGCTCACATAAGCTCTGTGTGATCTGGAAAGTCTGGAACCCCTTCTTCCCAGAGCCATAACTTTTTTTTTGGTCAAAATGGTCATATGAGGGCTTGTTTTTTGCAGGACAAGTTCTACTTTTGAATGACACCATTTGTTTTAACATATCTTGTAACGGAAAACAGGAAAAAAATTCCAAGTGTGGTACAACTGCAAAAAGTGCAATTCCACACTTTTTTTGTGTGTGTTTTTTACCATGTTCACTAAAAGCTAAAAATTCACTAAATGCTAAAACTGGGCACCAAATATGTATAGGTTCTTTTTTATTTAAGTGGTGAAAAAATCCAAACTTTGGTTAAAAAAAATGGCGCCATTTTCCGAGACCTGTAAAGTCTCCATTTTTGTGATTTTGGGCTGGGTGAGGGTTTTTTTTTTTTGCAATATGAGCTGATGTTTTTATTGATACCATTTTGATGTACATACAATCTTTTGATAGCCCGTTATTGCATTTTATTGCAATGCAGCGACTACCAAAAAAATGTAATTCTAACATTTTGGTTTTTTTTCTCATTGGGCCGTTTAGCGATTGGGTTAATTCTTTTTTTATATTGCTAGATTGGGCGATTTTGAACACGGCGATACTAAATATGTGTATCTTACTTTTTTGTTTTATTTTGAATAGGGCAAAAGGGTGGTGATTTGAACTTTTTTATTTTTTTAATATTTGTAAAAACTTTTTTTTTCCTTGTTGCATGCTTCAATAGTGTCCATGGGAGCTGCATTTTTCTGATCACCTGTGCTACACACAGGCGATGATCAGATCGCCTGTGTGTAGCAGAAATGTTCACTTGTTATGTGCGTCCACCACCAGGCGGCGCTCATAGCAATTTGGATATGACAACAATAGAGGTCTGCTGGAGACCTCTGGTTGTCATGCCAACTCATCAGTGACCTGCGACCGCATGATAAGCGCAAGTTAAATGCCGTTATCAGAGATTGATAGCGGCATTGAACAGGTTAACAGCCTTGGGTTGATCGTAATTCCATCCGCTGCTTTAGAGACACATGTCAGCTGTTCAAAACAGCTGCCATATGTTGGGAAACATGTGGGCACAGCACCAGAGGGAGGGATTCTGACGTAAGCATACTATTACACCCAAAGTTGGAAAGGGGTTAAAGGAGCACCTCCTGTTAGGACTGGCAGAACGCACCAAATAATAGTAATGAGAATATGAGGTGCGTTCGCAGTCCGGGGTCCACCGTGCAGAGCTGACACCTGCTGCTGAGTAATGGCAGACGGACGCTTGCTCACACATGGGTTATACATCACCCAGTGTGAATAGAAGCGAACTCTGTTGCTTTAGAGTCGCCACAAATATGCTGCGCCCTGTTAGCAGTCACAGGGTGCAGCTGAAAGACACTAGTGGGATCCTTATGAATCACCCCCACTAAACTGGTGATTGGACTCGCTCTGACCCTCAGTGGCTTTTGAGCTCACGCCTGAGGATGTCCTGAGTCAGATGTAGAGTCCAAGCGGGAATTCCCACCCTACACTGACCGGTTCTCAGGAAAGCCCTGAGATTGCGCATGGTGCCGCAATGGTGGGCACTGTGAAGAGACACTGTATTGTGTGCTGAGTGTGCAGGTATCACTGTCGGGCGCCAGGCAGCTTCCACCATTTGCGAGCAGTCATCAACACAAGGAATGGGAATGATTAAGGAGCTTTCATCCATCGACAGACATTCATCTACACACACGTTGACAAGTTTACACTAGCGCATGGCCGTGCGACCATGCGAACCTTTTATAGCAGTAGCAGACCGGGACCTTCCAGATGGTCCAATAGAAACCGCAATAGGACCTGAATATGTGATCCCCAACCTCCAATGGGAGGTCATCCCGTGGGCATGCTCAGTATAAGAAAAGCGGCACTTAGTCCCAGTAAGGCCTACTTGCTGCTGATCAGTACTGGCTACAAAGACAGTGCCTGGAAAAGGCAGCAGTAACCTGGAAAGGCAGCAGTAACCAGTCACACAATGTCAGCTTGAGCCAGATGCTGGGACCGATGTATCCGCTGAGCAGGTTCCACTGCGGCTGGAGAAGAATGAGAGACCACAGCGGACATGATTCGAGATTCCCCCTGTGCAGCGATGGGAACTCGACACCTAACATGGGCCCCCCTCCCTGTCCCTCACTACGTTCAAAGGCTGCAATGAGCAGCGGAGCCCGAATGTGCTCCACAGGCTCCCAGGTTCTTTTCTCTGGGCCGTGACCCTTCCAGTCCACCAGATAGAATTTTTTGCCACGTACCACCTTGCACCCCAAGATAGCATTCACCTCATAATCATCTGTAGACGAACCTGATGTCCCGGCAGATGACTCAGAAAACCGGGACATGTGAGTGGGTTTTAAGAGGGACACATGAAAGGTGTCGGTGATACCCAGTCATGGAGGAAGAGCCAGACAATAGACGACAGGGTTAACCTGTTCCAGAACCTTGAAAGGCTCTAAGTAGCAAGGTGCAAACTTAGTGGACTCAACTCGCAGCCTGATATTGTGGGCAGAGAGTCACACTAAGGCTACTTTCACACTAGCGTCGGGAACAACCCGTCGCTGCGCGTCGGGCCGACGTTCCCGACGCTAGTGTGTTCTCCGCCGCACAACGGGGGCAGCGGATGCATATTTCCCACGCATCCGCTGCCCCATTGTGATGTGCGGGGAAGTGCGGGGAGGTGGGGGCGGAGTTCCGACTGCGCATGCGCGGTCGGAAAAAGCGGACCGTCGGGAGCAAAAACCGTTACATGTAACGTTTTTTTCTCCCGACGGACCGCTACCATACGCCCAAACGCCGCCAAACGCATTCACCGTTTGGAAATGCGTCGCAAATGCGTCGCAAATGCGTCGCTAATGTTACTCTATGACGAAACAACGTATCCAGCAAAAACTTTTGCTGGATGCGGCGTTTCGCAAAAACGACGCATTTGCGACGTATTGCAGTTAACGCTAGTGTGAAAGTAGCCTAAGTCGCCAGGTTCAAAGGTCGGAGCGGGGCTCTGATGTGCATAGGCAGAGACACTCATCCTCTTCTTGGAAGCCTGGATAGCATCCTGTGTATGGACCCAGATGTCCTGTGCTTCCACTGCCCAGTCTGCCACCCCAGAGTTGGCAGAAGACACAGGCATGGGCACAGGAATCCGCGGATGCTGGCCGTAATTAAGGAGGAATGGGGTCTGCCCAGTGGAGTCGGCTATGGCGTTGCTCAAGGCAAACTCTGCCCAAGGAAGCAGAGATGTCCAGTCATTCTGCCTGGCTGAGACAAAATGTCGTAGATATGTGACAAGGGTCTGGTTGGCCCTCTCTACCAACCCATTCGTCTCAAGATGGTATGCTGAAGAGAGATTCAGCTCAATACTAAGTAGGCGACAAAGCTCTCTCCAAAACCGAGATACAAACTGGGGACCCCGGTCACTGACAATCTTGTCAGGCATACCGTGTAAACGGAAGACATGTTTGAGAAACAACGCCACCAAGGCTCGTGCAGAAAGTAACGTGGGAGAGGCACCAAATGCACCATTTTAGAGAAATGGTCGGTAACTACCCAAATAACGGTGCAGCCACGGAACTTGGGTAAGCCTACCACAAAGTCCATCCCAACCATCTCCCAGGGCCTATTAAGCACCGGTAGGGGATAGAGTAACCCAGCAGGCCGTCGTCGAGGAGACCTATTCTTGGCGCAGGAGATGCATGCTTGAATATAGTCTCTAATGTCACGGGCCATATGTGGCCACCAGTACGTCCTCGCCAGAAGCTCAGATGTCCTTTTGATCCCAAAATGTGCACCCACCCTGGATGAGTGAGCCCAAGAGAGAACCTCCGTTCGCAAATTGGATGGCACAAAAGTCTTGCCTGGAGGGACAGACTCTAGCGACACCGGAGCCACAGTTCTCAGACTCTCAGAGGGAACAATTAGCCGAGGCTCCTCCTCCTCTGATGACACCATGGGGCGTGAGAGAGCATCGGCGCAAATGTTCTTCTCCCCAGAGAGGAAATGAAGAGTGAAGTGGAACCGGGAGAAGAACAGGGACCATCTGGCCTGGCGAGAATTCAGCTGCTGGGCTGTCTGCAAATATACCAAATTCTTGTGGTCAGTGTAGACTTAGAAGGGAAAGCGAGCCCCTTCCAAATTGTGTCTCCATTCTGAAAAAGCCAACTTCATTGCTAACAACTCCCTGTCCCCGATGGAATAATTCCTCTCCACCGGAGTGAAGGTCTTGGAGAAAAAGAAGCAAGGATGTTTCCGATCTTGAGCATCCTTTTGGAAGAGGACCGCTCCAGCTCCAACAGATGAGGCATCCACCTCAATAATTAAAGGCTTATCTACATTAGGACGATGTAGAATGGGAGCGCTAGCAAAGTGGGACTTAACAGATAGAAAGGCTTCGGAGACCTCCTCTGACCACAATTTGGGATTTGCTCCCTTCTTGGTGAGGGCTACCAATGGAGCTACCAAAGTTGAGAAGTGGGGGATGAACTGGTGATAATAATTAATGAACCCCATGAAGCGCTGCACCGCTTTGAGAGAATGACGTTCCTGCCAGTCCATTACTGCCTGTAGCTTGGCAGGATCCATAGCTAATCCCTGGGCTGAGATGATATAGCCCAGGAAAGGCAAGGACTCCTGCTCAAACACACACTTCTCCAACTTGGTGTAGGGGGAGTTTGCCCATAGGAGGTCGAAGACTCTGCAGACATCTCTCCGGTGGGAATCAATATCTGGAGAGAAGATGAGAATATCATCCAGATAGACTAGCACCGAGGTGGAAAGCATATCCCGGAAGGTATTGTTCACAAAGTCTTGGAAGACGGCTGCGGCATTACAAGGGCAGCACGGTGGCTCAGTGGATAGCACAGCAGCCTTGCAGTGCTGGAGTCCTGGGTTCAAGCTCCACTAAGGACAACATCTGCAAAGAGTTTGTATGTTCTCTCCATGCTTGCGTGGGTTTCCTCTGGGTACTCCGGTTTCCTCCCACATTCCAAAGACATACTGATAGGGAATTTAGATTGTGAGCCCCAATGGGGAGAGCGACGATAATGTGTGCAAACTGTAAAGCGCTGTGGAATATGTTAGCGCTATATAAAAAATAAAGATTATTATTATTATTATATTACAAAGGCCAAAGGGCATCACCAGATATTCATAGTTTCTATCTCTGGTCTTAAAAACCGTCTTCCACTCGTCCCCCTCATGGATGCGAATCAGGTTGTAAGCACCCCGTAGATCTAGCTTAGTAAATACCCTTGCTCCCCGGAGCCTATCAAAAAGCTCTGATATCAGAGGGAGAGGGTACTTGTTCTTAACGATAATGGCGTTAAGACCTCTGTAGTCTATGTATGGACATAATTCTCCACTCTTTTTCTGCATGAAGAAGAACCCTGCCCTCGCAGGTGGCACTGACTTCCTAATGAATCCTCTTGCCAGATTCTCCGGAATGTATTGTGTCACTGCCTTTGTCTCCGGGAGAGACAGGGGATAGACATGTCCCCAAGGAGGCTCTGCCCCTGGCAAGAGGTCAATAGGACAGTCATAGGGGCGGTGAGGCGGAAGAGTCTCAACAGCTCTCTTGAAGAAAACGTCCGCATAAGACCAGTAGTGTTTGGGTAGAGGGCTAAGATCTGAGGGCATCTCTGTAGTGGAAACCTGAACGCACTCCCTCTGACATCTACCTTCACAAGATTTACTCCATCCCAGAATTCTCTCAGAGGACCACTCAATATGTGGGGGTGGTTAAGCAACCAAGGTATCCCTAGAATAATCTCGTCTATTCCCTCAGGAATGACGAGAAAGGAAATGATCTCCTGATGGGATGGAGACATGGATAGTGTAAAGGGAATAATCTGATGTGTAATCTGTGAAGGCAGTGCCGACCCATTTACCACTCTTACAGTCACTGGTTTGGCTAGCATAACCAGGGGTATTGCGTGCTGTTGGGCGAAGGAAGAACACATGAAATTTCCCTCTGCCCCGGAATCCACACAAAGCTCAACCGTAAAAGTGGAAGGGCCAAAAGTAATTGTCCCCTGGAAGGACAATTTTGAGGAAAATGCTGCCGTGTCTAGTGAACCTCCTCTTACAGTTACTGGACGCGATCATGTTCCTGCCACTGTGGACAATTCTTGGAATAATGACCTGACTGCTTGCAGACACTACAGTCCATGGGTGTTCGAGCAGCCCAAGACTTAGGACCTGCTCGAGATACCTTCATGAAAAAACCAAATCTCAAAACAGGATATAGTGGAATCCTAGAAAACTCAAAACACCTAAACACAAGGATCCCTAAAACATAACTTTTATTAAACAACAGTTAAAAAATCCTTTTAACATAAACTATCAAAAATAATAACACAACAAGTTATGTACCTGTTAGGTCTTAGGGCATCACTACACTTAGTCCTACCTAGCAGTGGGGGTAGGCACCCTAAATTATTGCGGTAGGTGCCCACACTCGACGTAGACTTACCCTCAAGTGTCCCTAAGAATCCCTATATAGGGAAACCTGAAACAATCCTAAAAAATCCCTATGGGAAAATACTACCTAGCAGTGGGGGTAGGTGCTCTAATGTGAAGCGGTATGCGCCCCCACTCAACGTCGACTGGCCCTATGGTCCCTATAATGTCCCTAAATAGGGATAGAAAGATAAGAAAATGTACCAACAACACCCGTACACCAAAAATAAATATAAATAATAAAAAATGAAAAAAGAACAATCAAAAAAATTAAAAAAAAATAAAAAACTAATGAGAAGTATCTCATCTATTAAATAGATGCACAAAAATATTCATATATCGGGCATCTGCAGATAAAGCAGAGTATGCCCCAACAGAACTAAAGCAGGTAGGTGAACAAGATGTAATAGTATCAGTATTGTCCAAAAAATGAAGCGTATATCCTGCCTCCTTGGTGGTAAAACAGATACGTCTAGGATGCCATAGTGCAAATAAAGTATTCACAGAAAAAATAATGTTAACTCCTAAAATCCAAGGAAATATAGCCTGGATAAGAACAGCGCCTATTCAATATTAATAATAGCAAGCTGGTGCTCATTCAATAACAACAAGCGGATATTCAGAACATGCAAATAATTCAGCAGATTATAACTATGTTGTTATCAGTGTGCACTACAATATAAAATGTCCGTAACAAAGATGCTCAGGACTTATAAACAAAGCAGTAAATCATATCATTGCCAATTAAAGTGCACAGTGCAATATAACCTATCAAAACAAGATCCACAAGCCTGGGGGGCCCCCAGAGAGGCAATATTCCATATAAAGGGACCCAATCATCCCAATCAATGATCGAGATTCCTTCATGGCCTCATATGGCTCCGACGCCTGGACAGGTGACTCCAGAGGTTTGGCGAAGGTAGGCACCAACCGAAACCTCTGTCTACACTGGGCTCGCTCCAACCTTCGCTCGTTAAAACAGAAGTCTATGTGAGTGGATAAAGTTATTAACTCCTCCAGTGTAGCAGGAATCTCCCTAGTGGCCAAGGCATCCTTTACATGGTCAGCCAGTCCTCTCCAGAACACTGGAATCATGACTTTATGCGGCCACTCCAGCTCAGATGCTAATGTCTGGAAGTGGACGACAAAATGGCTGACCAAAGACGAACCCTGTGTCAATGCCAATAATTGAAGCGCCAAATCATGGGTGACGCGAGGTCCAATAAAGACCTGTTTCAGAGTGGGAGCACTCTGCACCACATGATCGTCATGCTCCCACAGCGGCGTTCCCACTCCAACGCACTGCCTGAAAGAAGGGATATAATAAATCCCATTCTAGCCCTTTCTGTGCGAAAACGTGCAGCCAGGAGCTCAAGATATATAGATGTATAGCTCACGAATCTCGGACACAGCTTACTTTCTCCAGCAAACTTGTCCGGGACGGCGGTAACATCCACAGCCGAGGTTGTGCGCTCAAGAGCTGCCAACCTACCCTCCAGCTGCTGGATGTACCATTGTAATCACTGTTCGTCCGCCATTACTAGCCAGACCCTGGCGCTAGTGTAATGTTAGGACAGGCGGAACGCACCAAATAATAGTAATAGAGAATATGAGGTGCGTTCGCAGTCCAGGGAGCATCGTGCAGAGATGACACCTGCTGCTGAGTAATGGCGGATGGACGCTTGCTCACACATGGGCTAGACCTCACCCAGTGTGAATAGAAGCTTCACAGAGTCACCACAAATACTCTGCACCCTGTTAGCAGTCACAGGGTGCAGCTAAAAGACACTAGTGGGATCCCTATGAATCACCCCCACTAAACTGGTGATTGGACTCGCTCTGACCCTCAGTGGCTTTTGAGCCCACGCCTGAGGATGAACTGAGTCAGATGCAGAGTCCAAGTGGGAATTCCCACCCTATACTGATCGGTTGTCAGGAAAGCGCAGAGATTGCGCACGGTGCCACAATGGTGGGCACTGCGAAGAGACACTGTAACGTGTGCTGAGTGTAGCACTGTCGGGTGCTAGGTAGCTTCCACCATTCGTGAGCAGTCATCAACACAAGTAATGGGAATGATTAAGGAGCTTTCATCCATCGACTGACATTCATCTACACACACACTTTGACAAGTTTACACTAGCACATGGCCAAGCGGCCATGCAAACCTTTTATAGCAGTAGCAGACCAGGATCTTCCAGATGGTCCAATAGGAACTGCAACAGCACCTGAACATGTGATCCCCGACCTCTAATGGGATGTCGTCCCGTGGGCATGCTCAGTATGAGAAAAGCGGCACTTAGTCCCAGAAAGGCCTACTTGCTGCTGATTTGTACTGGCTACAAAGACAGAGCCTGGAAAGGCAGCAGTAACCAGTCACACAATGTCAGCTTAAGCCAGATGCTGGGACCGACATCTCCTCTGAGCAGGTTCCACTGTGGCTGGAGAAGAATGGGAGACCGCAGCGGACATGGTTCGAGATTCCTGCTGTGCAGCAGTGTGAACTTGACACCTAACACTCCCATCAAAGTTTTTATCTTCTTAATATATTGCAGTCATCATATTATGTAGCACTGTGTACTTACAATTAGTGTTGAGCATTCCGATACCGCAAGTATCGGGTATCGGCTGATATTTGCGGTATCGGGATACCGAGTTCCGATATTTTTGTGATATCGGAAATCGGAATCGGAAGTTTCCAGTGTATGGTTCCCAGGGTCTGGAGGAGAGGAAACTCTCCTTCAGGCCCTGGGATCCATATTCATGTGTAAAATAAAGAATAAAAATAAAAAATAGGGATATACTCACCCTCTGACGTGCCCTGGTTGTAACCGCTGCAACCGGCAGCCTCCGTTCCTATGAATGAGCGAGTGAAGGACCTGCGATGACTTCGCGGCTTGTGATTGGTCGCGTGAGCGGTCACATGAGCGGTCACATGACCAATCACAAGCCGCAACGCCATCGAAGGTCCTTAACTCTGCATTCTTAGGAATGGAGGCACCACTAAGAGCAGGGGCCGCTGGAGGGGTGAGTATATCAATATTTTTTATTTTAATTCTTTATTTTATACATGAATATGGATCCCAGGGCCTGAAGGAGAGTTTCCTCTCCTTCAGACCCTGGGAACCATTCCGATATTTTGTGTCCCATAGATATGCATTGGTATCGGGTATCGGTATCGGCGAGATCCGATATTTTGCCGGTATCGGCCAATCCGATACCGATACCTTTGCATTTCGGAAGGTATCGCTCAACACTACTTACAATTGTTCATTTTGCCTTTCTACCCAGTTAATTCTTCTGTTTTATGCTAGGTCACATAAAAATTGACTAATTGCTGACTGATTAAGAAAGGTAATTAAAAATTGACTGTTTCTAAACGGGATGGCAATTTTCTCTGTATGACTCATGAGTCACTGCAAAAGCAGAGGGGAGGGGTGGAGCAACTGGGTCAGGAGTTGAAGAGGGGATTGATTTCTGCAGGGACAAGAGACTTCCTGTTTCTACATAGAGCAGAGAAAAAAGAAGAATTTAATGGGGTTAGAAAGACAAAATAAGCAATTGTGTGTACACAGTGCTATATAATATGATGACTGCAATATATTAAGAGGATAAAAACTTTGATGGGAGTGCTTCTTTAAAGGGAATCTGTCAGTAGAATAAGCCCTAATGAGTCAGCTATATGGACAGGCAGATCATAGAAAGTTAAAAAAATGATAACTAGATATCTGCAAACCAATGTTTTATTCTAGAAAAATCCACATTTTTTTTATATGTAAATTAGCTATTAGGATCTATGGGCCAGACATAGATCTCCCCAAGAATCTGCCTCCAGATCTTATTTTAAATAAAAGGGGATATTACCAGTGTAAGATATTTAACCCCTTTCTGACCTCGAATGTGATAGTACGTCCGAGGTCAGATCCCCTGCTTTGATGTGGGCTCCGGCGCTGAGCCCACATCAAAGCCACGACATGTCAGCTGTTTTGAACAGCTGACATGTGCGCACAATAGCGGCAAGTGGAATCACAATCCACCCGCCGCTATTAACTAGTTAAATGCCGCTGTCAAACGCAGACAGTGGCACTTAACTACCACTTCCGGCCGTGCGGCCGGAAATGCGTGCATCGCCGACCTCCATCACATGATTTGGGGTCAGCGATACATCAGGATAGTAACCATAGAGGTCCTTGAGAACTCTATGGTTACTGATTCCGGTTTGCTGTGAGCGCCACCCTGTGGTCGGCGCTCATAGCAAGCCTGTAATTAAGCTACATAGGAGCGATCTGATGATCGCTGCTATGTAGCAGAGCCGATCAGGCTATGCCATCTTCTAGCCTCTCATGGAGGCTATTGAAGCATGGCAAAAGTAAAAAAAATGTTTAAAAAAATATGAAATAAATAAAGCAATATAAAAGTTTAAATCACCCCCCTTTCGCCCCGTTCAAAATAAAATAATAAAAATAAAATCAAATATACACATATTTGGTATTGCCGCGTTCAAAATCGCCCAATCTATCAATAAAAAAAAGGATTAACCTGATCGCTAAACGGCATAGCGAGAAAAAAATTTGAAACGACAAAATTACTTTTTTTGGTTGCTGCAACATTGCATAAAAATGCAATAACGGGCAATCAAAAGAACCTATCTGCACCAAAATGGTATCACTTAAAACGTCAGCTTGGCACGCAAAAAATAAGCCAGATCACCAAAAATGGAGACACTACGGGTATCGGAATATGGGGCAATTTTTTTTTTCTTTTTACCAAAGTTTGCAATTTTTTTTCACCACTTAGATAAAAAATAACCTAGACATGTTTGGTGACTATGAATTCGTACTGACCTGGAGAATCATGATAGCAGGTCAGTTTTAGCATTTATTGAACCTAGCAAAAAAGCCAAACAAAAAACACGCATGGGATTGCACTTTTTTTGCAATTTCACCGCACTTGGAATTTTTTTCCCATTTTCTAGTACACGACATGGTAAAACCAATGATGTTGTTCTAAAGTACAACTCGTCCTCACATGGCCATATTGACAGAAAAATAAAAAAGTTATGGGGGGAGTGAAAAACGAACACGGAAAAATGGAAATTCCCAAAGTCATGAAGGGGTTAATGACAGATAGTCTGCTTTCCTGAGCTACGTAAATCAAATGGTAAAAAAAGTGCAAATATCTGAGAGCCAAGTGGTATAAAATATTATAGCTGCACACACATGATGGGGCTGTGACAGTCACAACTCCAATAGAAGCATGTAAAGACTGCAGCAGGACCACCAATGAGAAACAATGCAATAAATGAGGAATATGCTTGTTCAGAGTATGCGCTGTCCAAGGTTCAAAGATACCATTACACACAAAGGTGAATCATGAATGCCATTTATTATGTCAACAGTGCACATTACAAGGTTTTCAAGCCTCTTCATCAGGACCAAACCACAACTCAAAAAGTACAGGAATTATGGTCATATGATATCATGTCTTTGTAGCAGATACAAAGATTGAAAACAGAATAAAACAAGGAATAGAACTGAAAAAATAATAGATAAAATGTATGTAATTGTGACAGATACATAATAAAAAAATAAATATTTATGCCACATTTTTCAAAAAATACAATTAAAAAATATGCTTCTTGTTTATGTTGTCATGTGTAAAAAAGGGGGATTGAACTCATTCTTAAAAAGTTGCAGTGTTCAGTGTGTATGCTAAGTGCACTATGGGTATGAGCCACTGGAGACAAAGGTACATGATAAATAAGAAGTGTAGGAGGAGGGGAGACAAACAGAGTAGTACAACAGCAATGTGGAGAGTGGAAAAAATCAATAGAGAGAAGAATTAAATTTTAGAGCAGAAATAAGTAAGGAAGAAAAGAAATGATAAATGAATATAGTGTATAATGCCAAAATGGCACAAAATGTATATATTTGTATATATTCATAGTTGTGAACTGCCAATATGTCAGTATGAGTAAAACTGTACTGAAAAGAAATGATAAATGAATATAGTGTATAATGCAATAATGCCAAAATGGCACAAAATGTATATATTTGTATATACTCATAGTAGTGAACTGCCAATATGTCAGTATGAGTAAAACTGTACTGAAAGGGCTGGGAAAACACATTGAATGAGGTCACTGGGAGTTTTATGCAGACTAGTTACAATTAAAAGTAGTCTACTAACCTTATTCTTTTATTTTTTGAAAATGCAACATACATATATTTAATTTTGGTAGTTAAGCAGTACTTTTGACTTCTCTTTTCTTTTCAAAAGAACACCAATAAAGTCCAAAAATTTCCTTTTCTGGGTCTCATGTATGTACAGTGGGTACGGAAAGTAATCAGAGCCCTTTAAATTATTCACTCTTTGTTTCATTGCAACCATTTGGTAAATTCAAAAAAGTTCATTTTTTTCACATTAGTGTACACTCTGCACCACATCTTGACTGAAAAAGAAATAGAAATGTAGACATTTTTGCATATTTATTAAAAAATAAAAACTGAAATATCACATGGTCATAAGTATTCAGACCCTTTGCTCAGACACTCATATTTAAGTCACATGCTGTCCATTGATTATGGTTTAAGTTTTTTGAATGGGCCACCCAGGGATAGTTAGGTTAACCCCTTCATGACCCAGCCTATTTTGGCCTTAATGACCTTGCCGTTTTTTGCAATTCTGACCAGTGTCCCTTTATGAGGTAATAACTCGGGAACGCTTCAACGGATCGTAGCGATTCTGAGTTGTTTTTTTTCGTGACATATTGGGCTTCATGTTAGTGGTAAAGTTAGGTCGATAATTTCTGCGTTTATTTGTGAAAAAAATGGAAATTTGGCGAAAATTTTGAAAATTTTGCAATTTTCACATTTTGAATTTTTATTCTGTTAAACCAGAGAGTTATGTGACACAAAATAGTTAATAAATAACATTTTCCAGATGTCTACTTTACATCAGCACAATTTTGGAAACAACATTTTTTTTTGCTAGGAAGTTATAAGGGTTAAAATTTGACCAGTGATTTCTCATTTTTACAACAAAATTTACAAAACCATTTTTTTTAGGGACCACCTCACATTTGAAGTCAATTTGAGGGTTCTATATGGCTGAAAATACCCAAAAGTGACACCATTCTAAAAACTGCACACCTCAAGGTGCTCAAAACCACATTCAAGAAGTTTATTAACCCTTCAGGTGTTTCACAGCAGCAGAAGCAACATGGAAGGAAAAAATGAACATTTAACTTTTTAGTCACAAAAATGATCTTTTAGCAACAATTTTTTTATTTTCCCAAGGGTAAAAGGAGAAACTGGACCACGAAAGTTGTTGTCCAATTTGTTCTGAGTACGCTGATACCTCATATGTGGGGGTAAACCACTGTTTGGGCGCACGGCAGAATTCGGAAGGGAAGGAGCGCCATTTGACTTTTTGAATGAAAAATTGGCTCCAATCTTTAGCGGACACCATGTCGCATTTGGAGAGCCCCCGTGTGCCTAAACATTGGAGCTCCCCCACAAGTGACCCCATTTTGGAAACTAGACGCCCCAAGGAACTTATCTAGATGCATAGTGAGCACTTTAAACCCCCAGGTGCTTCACAAATTGATCCGTAAAAATGAAAAAGTACTTTTTTTTCACAAAAAAATTATTTTAGCCTCAATTTTTTAATTTTCACATGGGCAACAGGATAAAATGGATCCTAAAATTTGTTGGGCAATTTCTCCTGAGTACGCCGATACCTCATATGTGGGGGTAAACCACTGTTTGGGCGCATGGCAAGGCTCGGAAGGGAAGGCGCGCCATTTGACTTTTTGAATGGAAAAGTAGCTCCAATCGTTAGCGGACACCATGTCGCGTTTGGAGAGCCCCTGTGTGCCTAAACATTGGAGCTCCCCCACAAGTGACCCCATTTTGGAAACTAGACCCCCCAAGGAACTTATCTAGATGCATAGTGAGCACTTTAAACCAACAAGTGCTTCACAGAAGTTTATAACGCAGAGCCGTGAAAATAAAAAATAATTTTTCTTTCCTCAAAAATGATTTTTAGCCTAGAATTTTTTATTTTCCCAAGGGTAACAGGAGAAATTGGACCCCAAATGTTGTTGTCCAGTTTGTCCTGAGTACGATGATACCCCATATGTGGGGGTAAACCACTGTTTGGGTGCACGGCAGGGCTTGGAAGGGAAGGCACGCCATTTGGCTTTTTGAATGGAAAATTAGCTCCAATCATTAGTGGACACCATGTCGCGTTTGGAGAGCCCCTGTGTGCCTAAACATTGGAGCTTCCCCATAAGTGACCCCATTTTGGAAACTAGACCTCCCAAGGAACTAATCTAGATGTGTGGTGAGCACTTTGAACCCCCAAGTGCTTCACAGAAGTTTATAACGCAGAGCCATGAAAATAAAAAATAATTTTTCTTTTATCAAAAAATTTTTTTTAGCCCTGAATTTTTTATTTTCCCAAGGGTAACAGGGGAAATTTGACCCCAATAGTTGTTGTCCAGTTTCTCCTGAGTACGCTGATACCCCATATGTGGGGGTAAACCACTGTTTGGGCACACGTCGGGGTTCGGAAGGGAAGTAGTGATGTTTTGAAATGCAGACTTTGATGGAATGCTCTGCGGGCGTCACGTTGCGTTTGCAGAGCCCCTGATGTGCCTAAACAGTAGAAACCCCCAACTAGTGACCCCATTTTGGAAACTAGACCCCCAAATGAACTTATCTAGATGTGTGGTGAGCACTTTGAACCCCTAAGTGCTTCACAGAAGTTTATAACGCAGAGCCGTGAAAATAATAAATACGTTTTCTTTCCTCAAAAAATTTTTTTTAGCCCTGATTTTTTTATTTTTCCAAGGATAACAGGAGAAATTTGACCCCAAGAGTTGTTGTCCAGTTTCTCCTGAGTATGCTGATACCCCATATGTGGGGGTAAACCACTGTTTGGGCACATGCCGGGGCTTGGAAGTGAAGTAGTGATGTTTTGAAATGCAGACTTTGATGGAATGCTCTGCGGGCGTCACGTTGCGTTTGCAGAGCCCCTGATGTGCCTAAACAGTAGAAACTCCCCACAAGTGACCCCATTTTGGAAACTAAACCCCCAAGGGAACTTATCTAGATGTGTGGTGAGCACTTTGAACCCCCAAGTGCTTCACAGAAGTTTATAACGCAGAGCCGTGAAAATAAAAAATCATTTTTCTTTCCTCAAAAATAATTTTTAGCCCGCAATTTTTTATTTTCCCAAGGGTTACAGGAGAAATTGGACCCCAAAAGTTGTTGATCAGATTCTCCTGAGTACGCTGGTACCCCATATGTGGGGGTAAAGCACTGTTTGGACACACGTCGGGGCTCGGAAGGGAGAGAGCACCATTTTACTTTTTCAACGCAAGATTGACTGGAATCAATGGTGGTGCCGTGTCGCGTTTGGAGACCCCCTGATGTGCCTAAAAAGTGGAAACCCCTCAATTCTAACTCCAACACTAACCCCAACACACCCCTAACTCTAATCCCAACCCTAACCACAACCCTAACCCCAACACACCCCTAACCCTAGTCTTACCCCTAATTCCAACCCTAAGGCTATGTGCTCACGTTGTGGATTTGTGTGGATTTTTCCGCAGTTTTTGAAAAATCTGCAGGTAAAACGCACTGCGCTTTACCTGTGGATTTACCGCGGATTTCCAGTGTTTTTTGTGTGGATTTCACTTGCGGATTCCTATTATGGAGCAGGTGTAAAACGCTGCAGAATTGCACAAAGAATTGACATGCTGCGGAAAATACAACGCAGCGTTTCCGCGCTGTATTTTCCGCACCATGGGCACAGCGGATTTGGTTTTCCATAGGTTTACGTGGTACTGTAAACGTGATGGAAAACTGATACGAATCCGCAGCGACCAATCCGCTGCGGATCCGCAGCCAAATCCGCACCGTGTGCACATAGCCTAATTCTAACCCTAATTCCAAACCTAACCCTAATTCTAACCCTAATTCTAACCCTAATTCTAACCCTAGCCCTAAGTGCAACCCTAGCCCTAAGTGCAACCCTAGCCCTAAGTGCAACCCTAGTCCTAAGTGCAACCCTAAGTGCAACCCTAGCCCTAAGTGCAACCCTAAGTGCAACCCTAAGTGCAACCCTAAGTGCAACCCTAGCCCTAAGTGCAACCCTAAGTGCAACCCTAAGTGCAACCCTAGCCCTAAGTGCAACCCTAAGTGCAACCCTAAGTGCAACCCTAGCCCTAAGTGCAACCCTAAGTGCAACCCTAACCCTAAGTGCAACCCTAAGTGCAACCCTAAGTGCAACCCTAAGTGCAACCCTAGCCCTAATTGCAACCCTAAGTGCAACCCTAAGTGCAACCCTACCCCTAACCCTACCCCTAACCGTACCCCTAACCCTACCCCTAATGGAAAAACAAAAATAATTATATTTTCTGTATTTTATTATTGTCCCTACCTATGGGGGTGATAAAGGGGGTGATTTATTTACTATTTTTTTTATTTTGATCGCTGTGATAGAACTTATCACAGCGACCAAAATGTGCAGGAACGAATCTGCCGGCTGGCAGATTCGGCGGGCGCACTGCGCATGCGCCCGCCATTTTCCAAGATGGCGGCGCCCATGAAGCAGACGGCCGGACACCGGGAGGGACATCGGAGCTGGGTAAGTATGCGGGGGTGGGACCGGAACACGGGGGGGGGGATCGGAGGACCTGGGGAGCGGACAAGAGGACCGGGGAGCCGACAGGAGGGAGGAGGGGAGCGGAACGGAGATCGGGGAAAAAAGGACGACTGGGGAGGCGATCGGTGGGGTGGGGTGGGGGCAGATCGGGGTCTCCAGCCATGGCAGATGCTATTGCAGCATCGGCCATGGCTGGATTATAATATTTCACCATTTTCATAGGTGAAATATTACAAATCGCTCTGATTGGCAGTTTCACTTTCAACAGCCAATCAGAGCGATCGTAGCCACGGGGGGGTGAAGCCACCCCCCCTGGGCTGAAGTACCACTCCCCCTGTCTCTGCAGATCGGGTAAAATGGGAGTTAACCCCTTCACCCGATCTGCAGGGACGCGATCATTCTGTGACACAGCATATGCGTCACAGGTCGGATTGGCACCGACTTTCATGACGCATACGCTGTGTCACAGGTCGGGAAGGGGTTAAAGCATTGAGACAGTAGGCCAGTCTGAACAAATGCCTTTTTTAGGGCACGCTTAAAACTGTGGGGACTGGGGATTAATCGTATTACCCTGGGTAGTGCATTCCAAAGAATTGGCGCAGCACGTGAAAAGTCTTAGAGATGGGAGTGGGAGGTTCTGATTGTTGAGGATGTTAACCTCATGTCATTAGCAGAACGGAGAGCACGGGTAGGGTGGTAGACTGAGAACAAGGAGGAGATGCAGGGTGGTGCTGAGCCATGGAGTGTTTGTGGATGAGAGTAATAGTTTTGTACTGGATTCTGGAGTGGATGGTAACCAGTGTAATGACTGGCACAAGGTAGAGGCATCGGTATAACAATTAGTGAGGAATATGAGGCCGATAGTAGAGAGTTACAATAGTCCAGGCTAGAATGAATAAGTGAAACAGTAAAAGTTTTTGCAGAGTCGAAAGTAAGAAAAGGGCGAATTCTAGAAATGTTTTTGAGATGCAAATAAGAAGAGTGAGCCAGTGATCGGATGTGGGGGGTGAATGAAAGCTCAGAATCAAGTATGACCCCAAGGCAGAGGACATGTTGCTGTGGAGTAATGGTGGAACCACACACGGAGATGGCAATATCAGGAAAAGGTAGGTTAGTAGAGGGAGAGAACGTGAGGAATTCAGTTTTTGACAGGTTCAGTTTCAGATAGAGGGAGGGCATGATGTTAGAGACAGTGGTAAGACAATCACTGGTGTTTTCTAAAAAGGCAGCCGTGATATCAGGAGAAGAAGTGTATAATTGGAGATGGTACTGGAACCCAAATCTACTGATTGTTTGTCCAATAGGGGCAGTATACAAAAAAAAGAGGAGGGGGCCTAGGACTGATCCTTGAGGAACCACATCAGTAAGGGGAAGGTGTGAGGAAAAGGAACCAGCAAAATATAAAGTGAAAGAGCCGTCAGAGAGATAGGAGGAGAACCAGGAAAGAACGGTGTCCTTGAGGCCGATGGAGTGTAGCATAGTGAGGAGGAGCTGATGATCCACAGTATCGAATGCTGCGGTGAGATCCAAGAGAATTGAGTACTGACCATTAGATTTAGCTGTTAGTAGATCATTAGAGACTTTAGTGAGGGCAGTTCCAGTAGAATGTACTGAGCAGAAACCAGATTGAAGAGGGTCGAGAAGAGAGTTATCTGAGAGATAGCGGATAAGACAGGAGTGGACTAGGTGCTCGAGGAGTTTAGAGATGAAGAAAAGATTAGAGACAGGTCTATAATTAGCGGCATAGTTTTGGTTGAGGGATGGTTTTTTAAGTAATGGATGTATGATGGCATGCTTAAATGAGGAGGGAAAGATACCGGAAGAGAGATAAAGGTTAAATATTTTTGTTAGGTGAGAGGTGACAGCAGGGGAAAGGGACTGGAGGAGATGTGACGGAATGAGGTCACTGGTGCAAGTGGTCGGGTGAGAAGATGCAAGGAGCCTGATTACTTCTTCTTTTGTAACTGGTTCAAAGTCAGAGAGTGAACTAGATGCAATGGGGAGGGAGGACAGTGCATGGTATGAAGGGATTGGGAGATAATTTCCTGTCGGATGTGGTCAATTTTTTCTTTGAAGTAATTGGGAAGATCGTCAGCGCGGAGATCCATGGTTGGGGCCTGCACTCTTGGGTTGAGTAGGGAATGAAAAGTGTCAAAGAGACATTTAGAGTTATTGGACAGTGAGGTGATGAGGGTGTTGAAATAAGTTTGTTTGGAGAGGTGAAGGGCAGAGTTGTATGTTTTAAGCATGAACTTATAATGGATGAAATCTTTGGGTAGATTAGATTTTCTCCACAGACGTTCAGCACACCTGGAGCACCGCTGCAGGAAACGTGTTTGCAGCATGTGCCATGGTTGTCGCCATCTGTGCCGAGTTGTTCTATGTATAGGAGGTGAAATTTTATCCAGGGCACTTTGCAGGGTTTCATTTTAATGCTTCAGTGCAGAATCAGGACATGAGATGGAGGAGATAGGGGCCAATGAGGACTGCAAGTTCTTCTTAAGTTTCTGGGTGTTAATGGCCTGTATGTTTCTATAAATGTGGAAAGTGGGGGGTGACCTGAGCGGGATGACAGTTCTTGATAGAGAATGAAAGAAGAATGTGGTCAGAGAGTGGGAGAGGGGAGTTTGTGAAATCGTCCACTGAGCAAAGCCGACAGAAGACCAAGTCGAGGGAGTTTCCATCTTCATGCATTGGAGAGTTAGTATGCTGCAAGAGGCCTAAAGAGGAGGTTAGAGATAAAAGGTGGGAAGCAGATGGGGTGAGGGGAAAAGCAATGGAGGTGTTGAAATCACCCATGATGAGGGTGGGGATGTCACAAGAGAGAAAATGTGGAAGCCAGGTGGCAAAGTGATCCAGGAACTGATGAGAGGGGCCAGGAGGATGATACAACATCACCGCTCGCATTGAAAAGGGGATGTTGAGTCAGACAGCATGAACTTCAAAAGAAGGGAAGACAAGTGAGGGTACTTGGAGTATAACTTGGAAGGTACATTTGGTTGATAGGAGCAGGCCAACGCCTCCACCTGCACTGTTGTCAGATCTTGGGGTATAACATGTGGGAAATGGTATTTATTAATTATTTTGTGTGCCATATCTCTCTGATTTAAGGGCATAAGAATTAATAGATTGAAAATGGAAAAATTTTTCAAAAGCTTTGCAAATTTAGATTTTTTTCACAAACAAATGCAAATCATATTGAAGAAATTTTACCACTATCATGAAGTACAATATGTCACGAAAAAACAATCTCAGAATCAGTTGGATACGTTGAAGCATTCCAGAGTTATTACCTCATAAGTTGACATTGGTCAGAATTTAAAAATTTGGCTTCGTCATTAAGGTCAAAATTGGCTTGGTCATTAAGCGGTTAACACAAAATATTTTTAAAAAATTTATGATGATACTTTCTCTTAAAATTAGCAAGCTCACATGATAGATGTGGTGTCCCTGCTGAATGCTAATTGTTTTCAATTAGATTATACTATGTAGCAGACATAATTGAATTGATGTATAAAGCACATCAAAAAGGTGCATAATATAACTTAAAGATGCAAAAGATCTTTAAACTACTATTATGTTTTTAAACATATAAACTATTAGTGACATTCAAAGCTCTATCAAATATGAATTTCTGATCACATAACCAGAATATCCAATTGCCTTGACAACAAAATAAACAATGTATGACTGAAGTAGTGTTCCCATGACAACCACTCTGAACAATGAATGATACACAAAAAACCTATTGATTGCATACTAAATTCATTTTAACCATTTTTTGTGTTTCAGATAAAAAAAATTAAGAGCAGTTAATACATCTGTCATAAAGAAAAGTTAAAACCATAAAAACATCTCAACATAAAGTAATAGAACTGACACTTCAACCTCCATTGAAGTAGGCCTTCACATTGAACATAAGGAATTAATTAGACTTAAGAAAAGAGAAGCTAATTAAAACAAGGGAAATGAGAGCGTGAGATAACACTTCAATCTCCATGGAAGTAAGGGCCTCCTGCGGTGACCAGATAAATACAGCAGAGAGATTTGATGGGAAAAAGACAGCAAGCCTGAGATCTGTATATTCAAGAAGTGGAAAATCTAATAAAAAATGGATGCTAGCAGTAAGACACTCTGTCTCTGGTGTCCAGATATGAATATTGAGGTTTGCATCAATCTGATATTTTTGGGAGATATATTTTCGGCATCATAGCAAAGACACGAACAGAACACATTCATTCATATCACCACAAGGGCATTCTAACCCCTCCAACAGTCTGATGGATGGTGCTACCCAGTTGTCATGGGTGTGTCAGGGTTGACTGACACTCATCCTGGATCCAGCTGTAAAATGTCTTTGCGATTAGATCAAGCACCTTCTTGATTTTTTTTTATCTATGTTGTGGAGCGATATCCCTCTCCCTTTAGGTTACCTCCACCTTCTGCTGCGAATTGGACACCTTTGCTGAAGGTTTATATTCATTCTGTGTCTGTAGCATGTTGCTTGTGTTAGCTCTTTCTTGTCTCTCTCTAGTTGGATGTACTAACAGTCTGTTAGTACCTTCTCAGAAGACTCTTGGAGGATTGCTGGCATCATATCTCGGTGGTCTTCTCAAACTAAGTATTCCCTTGTTCGTCTACCCTCTCTGTCTTTAGTTGTACTGAGGACTGACTAGTGCTCTCCCTAACAAGGGCCTATCGCTAGGGTCAGGCAGGGATTAGGATCATGCTCAGCGATAGGTGCAGAACCTCTATAGGGATGTTTAGGGTGGACAGGTTGATTTTAGATTTGCAACTCCCCACTTCCCTAGTGTTTGGGCACCCTCCCACTTCCTGTTGTTGTGCACTTAGTCCTTCCTCACCCAGCATGACACCAGGGCAATTTAATCTCTATAAAAAGATAAAATTACAATAGGAAACATAACAACAATATCTACATAATGTGACCTCCATGGGCAAAGATATCCTGTAAGTTGTTGATTTCTTAAAATTCTGAAAGACCCAGCAGATCCCACAATCAGCTCTACTTGAGATCATCAAGGGAAGATATGGGGGTATAGCATTGAGCTAATAAAAATGAAAGTTTGGGTCTCTGTCTTGGTTCACTCTGGAAGTGATAGTTTGCTGTGATTTTCTCAATCGAAGTGCTTCCCTTTTTGGGAAAAATGTCAAACAGTGCTTTTCCGCTCCATGCCCTGCTGTGAACCCAAATAGTAGTATTCTCCTCACATATGGGGTAGTGGCATACTCAGTAGAAAATGTACATTTTGGGGTCCATTTTCTCATATTACCCTTGTGAACATAAAAAAAAATTGGACTAAAATTACATATTAGATGGTAGAATGTGTTTTTTTTATTTTCACAGGTCTACTTTATAAACTTCTGTGAAGCAACTGGGGGTTCCAGGTGCTCATGACACATCTGGATAAGTTCCCTATGGGTTTTGGTTTCCAAAATGGGGTCACTTGTGGGGTGTTTCTACTGTTTAGGCACATCAGGGGCTTTCTAAATGCTACATGGCATCAGCTCTCAATTCCAGCTGCACCTGTGTTCAAAATGTCAAACGGTTCTACTTCCTTTCCAAGCACTGCTGTATGCACAAACAGTGGATTTCTCCACATATGAGGTATTGACATACTCAGGAGAAATTGCACAACAGATTTTGCTGTCCATTTTCTTCTGTTACCCTTGTGAAAATAATACATTTTGAGCTAAAGTAAACATTTTTGTGAAAAAAGTTAAATGTTCATTTTTTCCTTCCACATTGCTTTAGCTCCTGTGAAGAGCCTGAAGGGTTAATAAACTTCTTAAATGTGCTGTTGAATACCTTCGGTGGTGTAGTTTTAAAATGGTGTTACTTTTTGGCATTTTCTGTCATACAAGACCCCATAGTCACTTTAAAGGGACACTGTCACCTGAATTTGGAGGGAACAATCTTTAGCCATAGGGGTGGGGTTTTCGGGTGTTTGATTCACCCTTTCCTTACCCGCTGGCTGCATGCTGGCTGCAATATGGGATTGAAGTTCATTCTCTGTCCTCCATAGTACACGCCTGCGCAAGGCAAGATTGCCTTGTGCAGGCATGTACTACGGAGGAAAGGAAAGGGTGAATCAAACACCCGAAAACCCCGCCCCTATGGCTAAAGATTGTTCCCTCCAAATTCAGGTGACAGTGTCCCTTTAAGGCCGGAGTCACACTACAGCGAGATACGGCCGAGTCTCGCAGGTTAATACCAAGCTCTGGCACGGGCACTCCAGAGCAGAGCGTGCAGCTCCATGTATTGCTATGTGTCTGCACGCTCTGCTCTGGAGTGCCAGTGCCAGAGCTTGGTTTTAACCTGCGAGACTCGGCCGTATCTCGCTGTGTGTGATCCCGGCCTAAATGTGATATAGTCCCTAAAAACATGGTTTTGTAAATTTTGTTGTAAAAATGAGAAATCGCTGGATGACTTTTAACCCTTATAACTTCCTAACAAAAAAATTATGTTTTAAAAACTGTGCTGATGTAAATATGTAAAGTAAACATGTGAGAAACATTATTTATTAACTATTTTGTATGACACAATGCTCTGATTTAAGGGTATAAGAATTACAAGTTTGAAAATTGCAAAATTTTCAAATTTTTCTCCAAATTTCTGATATTTTCACAAACAAATGCAAGTAATATTGAAAAAATTTTACCACTGTCATGAAGTTGAATCCGTTGATCCATTGAAGTGTTCCAAAGTTATTACCACATTAAGTGACACTGAGCAGAATTAAAAAATTTGGCTTAGTCATTAAGGCCAAAATTGGCTCGGTCACTAAGGGGTTAAAAGGTGTCAGTAGAAATAATCCTCCGAAGGCCAGTCTCACACGTCCAGATAATTCCAGTACCAGAGAAATTGGTACTGGAGTTATCCATGTTCG
Organism: Ranitomeya variabilis; assembly: GCF_051348905.1. Taxonomy (NCBI): domain Eukaryota; kingdom Metazoa; phylum Chordata; class Amphibia; order Anura; family Dendrobatidae; genus Ranitomeya; species Ranitomeya variabilis. The sequence continues at coordinate 809,491,766 of NC_135233.1, forward strand.
TGTGTCCATGTGCTCACGTGGCACATCAGTGTGGCACACGTGCGGCAGCCGTGTGCCGCCTGTGTGCCAACTGAGGACCACACGGACCGTGCAGGAGACAGCACTAGAGTTAAGCGCTGTCCCCTGCTTTTGGTGCTGAGGCCGGCATTCATTCCTTCTCCCCAGCAGTGTTCGCTGGAGAGAAGGAATGAAAATCAATGTTTTTTTTATATATTTTTGTTAAAAATAAAGTTCGGGGTCCCCTCCCGCCTCCCACCCCCTGTGCGCCCGCCCGTTTGCATTAAAATACTCACCCAGCTCCCGCGATGCCTCCTCTCAGTGCCGCAGCTTGTCCTGTATGAGTGGTCACGTGGTACCGCTCATTACAGGGATGAATATGCGGCTCCACCCATATGGGAGGTGGAGCTGCATATTCATCACTGTAATGAGCGGTACCACGTGACCGCTCACACAGGACAAGCAGCCGGCGCTGAGAGGAGGAATCGCGGGAGCTTGGTGAGTATTTTAATGCAAACGGGCAGGCGCACAGGGGGTGGGAGGTGGGAGGTGACCCCAAACTTTATTTTTAAAGAAAAAAAAGCAAAACGTAATTTTTCATCTCTTCTGTTCTGCAAGCGCAGCTTTCAGCCGAGCAGGACAGAAGGGATGAATGCCACCTTCAGCCCCACAAGCAGGGGGGACAGCACTTACTGTAGCGCTGTTTCTCCTGCGTGCGGTACGTGCACACGGAAGAGAGTGCACACTGTTTTCCGTGTGCGGGACGCTTTGCGGACCGTGCTGCCGGAGAAAGACGGACATGTCTCCGTGTTTTGCACACGGACACACGGTCCGTGAAAACACAGAGACATGTGCATAGACCCATTCATTTGAATGGGTCTACGTGTGTCAGTGTCTCCGGTATGTGAGAAAACTGTCACTACACGTACCAGAGCCACTGATGTGTGAAATCGGCCTAAGGCCGGAGTCACACTAGAGAGGAATACAGATGAATGCTATGTGAGAATAAATGGCATAGCACTCGGCCCAATGTTAATCTATGGGGCAGCTCCCATCATCCGCATTTTTCTCGGCCGTATTACACGTGCAAGTGAAATTGCAGCATGCTGCGATTTACACCGTATATCGTCCTTGACTCGCTAATGCAAGTCTATGGATGCAAGAAAAAAACAGAGAACACACGGACCATCAGTTTGACTTCTGAGAAATACGCAAGCATTTTCCTAATTTCAGCCCATTGAGCCATTAATTCAATGGGGAAAATCAGTAAGAAATGTAAAGCCATACACATGTCATACGGATGCCATACAGATGTCACACAGATACTTTGATGCGAAGAAATCGCATCCACACATTGCACATGGATGACATACGGATCACAGTTCTCGAAACATTGATTCATTCTCGTCCGTGAAAAACGGACCGATTTTTTAAAACGTTATGTGTGATGCCAGCCTTAGCTATCTTTATGGACATTGAAAAGAAAAAGAAAAAGGCACTCCAAGTATGTTATTCTCAAAATAAGATACAACGAACAAGGTATTGTATATGCTCACCTGTCTTGGTTGTGACCCAGCATAACTGTGTAATTTTAAGAATGAAGAGATTCTGCCCTGAACACTGTCCCACACGCGGGTGGGAAGAAATATAGTCAAGCAAAAGGAAAAGGAGTGGTGATTACACAGAGTGAAGACAAGGGTGTATGTTCTCTGGATGAGTATACACATATTTAAGTGTTTCAAAGTCAGGTTGACTCCTTCATCAGTTATAGGATGTTATACAAAGTCATCTCCCTTATATTGAGGAAAGTAACTTTTACACAGCTTAAAGCAATAAATTATTAAAACAAACAGTTTATACAAATCACATGTGTAAAATTTGCTACAAAGGATTGTTTTTTTATATATAAATGTGATGTATGTAAAGTATGTGTGGTGTTTTAAGGTATGTGTCTGTCCACGGTCATGATACGGCAGCGCTTTGGGTGCAGCACATGTCCGCTCCGTCCAAAGCGCTGCCGGCTTTTGTACACACTGTAATTCCACATGTGTCCATTGAACCATGTGGAATCACCGCATCCTACACATTGGACTGTGATATTTATCTTGTGGAGACTGAGCATCTCCGCAAGATAAATTGACATGCTGCAGTCTAGAAACAAGCGTTACATGTGTGTATACTCAGGGAAGCTGGAGGCGTCCCTGCACGCATAGTGGAGATGGGATTTCATAAAATCCCATCCACTATGCTGTAACATCTGGCAGCTGTGGATTGAACACTGTGGCTGTACGCAGTGTTCAATCTGCAGCGTTTACTGACCGTGGAAACATACCCTTAAAATTATATAAAACATTAAAGAAATACATTTAAAAATAAATTGTTGTTTAAAAAAATTAAACATAAATTAAAGAGTAATTTATATTTGTGGACTCCTTCTAACACTGCATCAGCTAGAACTTGAGAGCTTATCTTTAATTAACCCTTCAGATGCCAGAGTATAGCTTAAAAGTTCAGTAGGACTCTCGATTTATTTGTTTCTGTATCTAATTATAATGTGGTTGGAAATATGTTATAATATTGCAGATTTAAAAAAATAATAATTTTAAGACATCACCACTATACTCTTTAAAATTCACAATTACAGTGGGGCAAAAAAGTATTTAGTCATTCAGCAATAGTGCAAGTTCCACCACTTAAAAAGATGAGAGGCGTCTGTAATTTACATCATAGGTAGACCTCAACTATGGGAGACAAACTGAGAAATAAAAATCCAGAAAATCACATTGTCTGTTTTTTTATCATTTTATTTGCATATTATGGTGGAAAATAAGTATTTGGTCAGAAACAAACAATCAAGATTTCTGGCTCTCACAGACCTGTAACTTCTTCTTTAAGAGTCTCCTCTTTCCTCCACTCATTACCTGTAGTAATGACACCTGTTTAAACTTGTTATCAGTATAAAAAGACACCTGTGCACACCCTCAAACAGTCTGACTCCAAACTCCACTATGGTGAAGACCAAAGAGCTGTCAAAGGACACCAGAAACAAAATTGTAGCCCTGCACCAGGCTGGGAAGACTGAATCTGCAATAGCCAAGAAATCAACAGTGGGAGCAATAATTAGAAAATGGAAGACATTCAAGACCACTGATAATCTCCCTCGATCTGGGGCTCCACGCAAAATCCCACCCCGTGGGGTCAGAATGATCACAAGAACGGTGAGCAAAAATCCCAGAACCACGCGGGGGGACCTAGTGAATGAACTGCAGAGAGCTGGGACCAATGTAACAAGGCCTACCATAAGTAACACACTACGCCACCATGGACTCAGATCCTGCAGTGCCAGACGTGTCCCACTGCTTAAGCCAGTACATGTCCGGGCCCGTCTCAAGTTTGCTAGAGAGCATTTGGATGATCCAGAGGAGTTTTGGGAGAATGTCCTATGGTCTGATGAAACCAAACTGGAACTGTTTGGTAGAAACACAACTTGTCGTGTTTGGAGGAAAAAGAATACTGAGTTGCATCCATCAAACACCATACCTACTGTAAAGCATGGTGGTGGAAACATCATGCTTTGGGGCTGTTTCTCTGCAAAGGGGCCAGGACGACTGATCCGGGTACATGAAAGAATGAATGGGGCCATGTATCGTGAGATTTTGAGTGCAAACCTCCTTCCATCAGCAAGGGCATTGAAGATGAAACGTGGCTGGGTCTTTCAACATGACAATGATCCAAAGCACACCGCCAGGGCAACGAAGGAGTGGCTTCATAAGAAGCATTTCAAGGTCCTGGAGTGGCCTAGCCAGTCTCCAGATCTCAACCCTATAGAAAACCTTTGGAGGGAGTTGAAAGTCCATGTTGCCAAGCGAAAAGCCAAAAACATCACTGCTTTAGAGGAGATCTGCATGGAGGAATGGGCCAACATACCAACAACAGTGTGTGGCAACCTTGTGAAGACTTACAGAAAACGTTTGACCTCTGTCATTGCCAACAAAGGATATATTACAAAGTATTGAGATTAAATTTTGTTTCTGACCAAATACTTATTTTCCACCATAATATGCAAATAAAATGATAAAAAAATAGACAATGTGATTTTCTGGATTTTTTTTTCTCAGTTTGTCTCCCATAGTTGAGGTCTACCTATGATGTAAATTACAGACGCCTCTCATCTTTTTAAGTGGTGGAACTTGCACTATTGCTGAATGACTAAATACTTTTTTGCCCCACTGTATATATAGCAAATGGTCTTTTGCTGCAAATGTTACATATGTGATTTGTATAACCTGTTGGTTTTAATTATTTATTGTTTTAAGTTGTGTAGAAGTAGTGGCTTTGGTATAACTGTGTAGGTACTTTCTATAACATACTATGCCTGATGGAGCTGCTCTCCGGAACAACATTTCATGACCAATGAGTGGGCCTCCATACAGGACGTGTGCTGTGTTGTGCAGCTTTGAGCACTCCACGAACATGGGCAGCGCTGATAGCGCCATTATCAGCATTATAATCCCACTTCTATGCCTCCTAGAAAACAAAGCTTCAGCTGATGATGGATGAAGTGGTGGCACAAGAGGAAGAGAAGAAGGAACAGGGACTACTCACACCATTATCAGTCAAGGCGTGAATGTCTTGGAGGATGGATTACTGTACCACCAGTGGCCAGGTACAAGATGTATGAGTATGAGGAATAGTGATGAGCGAACTTGTTTGGAAAATTTATTATTCGGATTCATGACCGGAAACACGGGCAAAATTTTATAAAATCGGTACAAATCGGTAACATTCGGTAATAGTGCGGGAAAATATTTGAGATGCCACAAAAGTATTTTAAGCACTTTCACAACGATAATGGTGGTGTATCGTGAGCATTTGGCACGTGTTTGAAGAGGGGAGGGTGTTTGAAGAGCTCACAGGCGCAGCGTTCTTGTAAATTGTCATTTGTTTTCCTTAACTTTATGTGTACACATTGCAGCAAGCCAATTAGGGTGCAGGAAACACCCACAATATCCTGACACAATGGCTTGAGTCATTGGCTGCGGAAATCACATGTCCCTCTTCATATAAATAGCGGACATCTTGTTTTAGTGCCATTTTGACACTGTAACTGCGCAGAGGGGCTACTCCTGATGCTGGCACTGTTAACAGCAAGATTTTAGCTAGTTAGTTAGGCGGTTGTATATCAGTCAGGTAGTGTAACTAGCTAGTTGTCACGGGAGACTTAGGTAGGCAAGAGCTTATAACCTGGGCCCCTGCGATTTCCATCAGACTAGGGAAACCCTGACTGACCCTCTCCCAGAGTTTACACTGATGGTGTGCATGTCTGGGCCTCGATCCTCACCCTGTCTCCTGTTTCAACCCTAAGCTGAAACCACCACACACCACCCAGTGAAGAGACTATACACCAATACCCACAGTAAGCACAGACAAGGATAACGGAAAAATATGCACCACGCCGCAGTCACTCAGGAACACACTATAAGTGCACAGGGCAAAACAAATACATATACAGGAAGGAGAAAATAAGACAAAGGGAAATACACCACCAGATTCGATACTCCAACTCCTAGCTCACCACTCCAGACCGAGATAACCTAGCACAAGACAGAAGCTATAATCGGCAACGCCCAATGTTCAGAAGAACTATTTAAAGGCAGTGGGCATGGCCCAGCTTCCAATCCGAGCACCAGCTAAATTAACCCCGGACCAGCTAGATAAAATCTAGCCGACGCCACTGAGCACATAATGGACAAAAACGGAATTACCGCTGTCTGTCGAACGACCTAGTATGAACAGCGTCCGACCTGACACTAGTGTCCAGTGTGGCTGTTAAATTTACTTCCAGCAGTTTTTTGGCCATTACTGCGGTCCACAGGCAAAACCAGCAGGGCACATGTCCTACAAGTGTGTTGTGCACAGCTTCTATTATGCTCCATGCATGAGTATAGCATTCTAGTTAATATTTTTTCACTAGCTAAATGTGAAAAAGCCTGCTGTATCCCACCTTGTCATTTAGTACTGTGGTGATATAAAACTGTCTGCAGACCTAAGGGACATTAAAAAAAAAATATTTTTTTTTCTGTTGCTAAATGTGAAACAGCCTGCTGTATCTGCTGTATCTTACATTGTCATTTTGTTGGCGGTGATATGAACCTGACTGCAGACCTAAGGCACATTATAAAAAACTATAATTTTTCAGTTGCAAAAAGTTAGACAACCTGCCGTATCACACTTTGTCATTTGCTTGGGTTGAAATTAAGCTGTAGAGGCCTGATCCAGAGGCCACAAAAAATCTTCTGTTCCTAGTGTCATACAGTAGGGGACCTGACGTTCAAATTGTTTGTAGCATAACATATTTGTCATACAGGCCTCATCCACACTCAAACAATTCTTTTCTCTGTGACTAACACAATACTGCATGCCATATTTCAACTTTACTTTTGAAATGCTTTCCAGGGGATGAAGCATTTCATGCAAAACGTGTGTCGGGTGTGGTGGGTGCCTGCACTGCTATTGCCAATTAGGTAAGGTATGTGACTCTGCTAAGTATGGAGTTTATGCCAATCACTTTTGTTGAACCTTTGGGTCATAATTATATGCTGCACATATAGTATATACCCCTTTTGGGATTACTGTTGTTCAATTTATCTACATTAGGCATGTTTTGCAACTGCTCATACTATAATATATAGAGTGTTTGTTATCACTCTAGTTACTGTCTTGAGTCTTATACACACACTGTGTGTTTTTTTTCTTTTTTTCTTTTTTTTGTTCAGTCCAGGTGTCCCACCTATTGTTTGTGGTGCTCACTGGTTTTTATTTACACATGTTTTTAATATTATTAAAATAAAGCATTTATTTTACTTTGTGGCTTTATTATTATTTTTTGGTGTTATAATACTGTGCTCCTACCACACTATCTGAGCAACATGACTGGGAAAAAAATGAGGCCGTGGTGGAAGGGGAATTAGGCTTGGTGTTCAAGGCATATGTGGGATAGGTGGCAATGTTTGTGAAAGCACTAGTGAAGTAATGTCACATCCTATGCAAAGACAACTGACAAATTATGTTACTGGACAGGCTACACCACTACCTTTCTTTGGCAGATGCACAGTAGTAAACCTTGTAGGTGATGCCCAGAAAGAGCATGTACTCGAGTGGATGGCAAGCACAGCTTCAAGTGGCCTCTCCTCCTCTTCCTCCCCCTCAACATCCCACCCAGTGCAGTCCACAGAGGTGGCAATCAAATTCCCCTTGCTTTCCCCCACGTTCCAACTATTTAACCATTCAACTGACTGTACATAACCACAGATGGGTGAGTCTGAAGAGCTGGCATGTTCATCAGAAGTGTACTCAAAGGTTTCGCAGAGTCAAGAGGATTAAATCTGCACCATTTTTTTTAGCATGGATCTGGGACAGGATGAAGTACAGTCCAAACATCATCCTGACCCTCATCATCAGATGCTAACTTCTGGGGGAGGTGACATTGATGAGACTTAGATATCTGAGGCTCACGTGACTGTACTGTGCTGCCAGGGCAAGAAGAGGAGGAGGGTGACTCCAAGGGCGAGGACTTTGATAGCACAGAGGATGATCATGAGGTGTTAGATCCCAGTTGACGTGAATATAGAGGCACATAGTTAAGTAGGTCATCTGAGGAGGAAGATGAGGAGATTACATTGCGCCATATGTCGCAGACACATAGTGATGCAGCCACGACGAGCAATGCATCCTCAGCCACAACTGAGCCTATGACCAGCAGCATCTGCAGGTCTAGAGCTCACAAGGGTAGCAAGGGTTGCCTAGCCTGGGCCTTTTTTGACACTGCAAATGATGAGTCAACTCACGTAATCTGCCTAGTTTGCAACAAAAAAACTGAGTCTAGGTAAAAAGAGCAATAATTTGACTACTACATATATGAAACGTCACATGCGCAATCAACATGCTTTACTGTTGGGATCCCACTGTGCAAAAATGCGGACCAGTGGACCTCCACAACCATCAGCTGCCCCATCAATTGCATCTGCTGCTTCCTCCTCCTCTGTTACCATGCCAACTATTGAGACACAGGCCTTGGGTTCTTTACCTGCTCCAGTCACTGTACAGACTAGATGATATTGCATTTTTTAGTGTGATGCATTAATGTCAAATAACTGTACTCTATGATATCTTTAGCATGGCTTCTGTGCCTGCTATGGCTGCAGCTGCTGCTAATGTTAACACAAATTTGTGGAAATGTGACACATCATGGTTGGTCTACATCTGCTGGGTTAGCTAAAGTGGAACACGTCTCGGTCTCAATTATACTATTTCTATTCTCGTGACAGGTATTCCACTTCGGTGGTGTCAGGTTCTCATTTTTTATAATGTGAACACTCCTGGTTGGGTGTCCATCTGTTGGATTGGGTGTAGTGGAATACTTGTCTTCCCTATTATACTATCTTTGCTGTGGTAAACTTTTGTGGTGTCTGCCAGTAATTTTTGGAAATGTGAACACTCCTGGTTGGGTGTCCATCTGCAGGAATGGGTGTAGTGGAAGACCTGTCCCTGTCGGTACCTATTATACTATTTCTACTCTCATGAAATTGATGCCACCTGGTGGTGTGTGCCAATAATTTTTGGAAATGTGAACACTACTGGTTGGATGTCTGTTGTGAATTCTGTTTTTGGGCTCCCTCTGGTGGTTACTGGTGGTACTGGTTGACTGGTGTCTTGTTTTTTCCAGTGCACCTGTTTCCATTAGGAAACTGGGAGTCTCCTATTTAGTCTGGCTTCTCAGTCATTGTAGTGCCGGCAATCAATGTTATCAGAGCACCTTGTTGCTTGCTTCCTGCTCCAAGTCTGCAATTCAGCTAAGTTGAATCTTTGGCTTTTGTGTTTGTTTTGTCCAGCATGCATTTACATTTCTTGTGCTGCTGGAAGCTCTAGTGATCTGGAATTGCCACTCCGGTGTCATGAGTTGACAACGGAGTTAAGGTAATTCCAGGATGGCTGTTTAGGGTTTTGAGGTGACCGCGAAGTCCTCTTTTGTATATTCCGCTATCTAGTCAGAGGGCCTCGCTTTGCTGAATCTATATTCATGCTGCGTTTGTGTTTTCCTCTTACCTAACCGTTATTATATGTGGGGGGCTACTATAATCTTTGGGGTTTCCCTGGAGGCAAGTCAGGTCTGTGTATTCCTCTACTAGGGGTAGTTAGATCTCCGGCTGGCGCGAGGTGTCTAGAGACAACGTAGGCACACCCCCTGGCTACTTTAAGTTGCGTGTTAGGTTCAGTATCGCGGTTACCTAAGATACCATCCTTCCTAGAGCTTGTCCGTTTTTTGCCTAAGTCCCTGCCATTGGGAATCATGACAGATGTCCATCTGTTGGATTCGGTGTAGTGGAAGACCTGTTGGTCCCTATTATACTATTTCTACTCTTGTAAAATTGATGCCACTTCTGTGGTGTAAGGCCCTCATTTGTTTAAATGTGAACACTCCTGGTTGGGTGTCCATCAGCTAGGTTGGATGTAATGAAAGACCTGTCGGTCCCTATTATACTATTTCTACTGTGGTGAAATTGTTGCCACTTTTGCGGTGTCTGCCAGTAATTTTGGAAATGTGAACTCTCCTGATTGGGTGTCCATCTGATGTATTGGGTGTAGTGGAAGACCTGTCGGTCCCTATTATACTATTTCTACTCTTGCAAAATTGATGCCACTTCTGTGTTGTAAGGCCTTTTTTGTTTAAATGTGAATACTCCAGGCTGGGTGCCCATCTGTTGGATTGGGTTTAGTAGAAGACCTATCAGTCTCTATTATACTATTTCTACTGAGGTGAAATTTTTGCCTCTTTGGTGGTGTCTGCCAATAATTTTTGGAAATTTGAACACTCCTGGTTGAGTGTTCATCTGTTGGATTGGGTGTAGAGGAAGACCTGTCAGTCCCTATTATACTATTTCCACTCTCGTGAAATTGGTGCCACTTCTGTGGTATAAGGCCCTCATTTGTTTAAATGCGAACACACCTGGTTGGGTGTCCATCTGTTGGATTGGGTGTAGTGGAAGACCTATTATACTATTTATACTGTGGTGAAATTGATGCCACTTTTGTGGTGTCTGTCAATAATTTTTGGAAATGTGAACACTCCTGGTTGGGTCTCCTTCATGCGTGTTGCCTGTAGCAGTAAGCCTCCGAGAACTTCAGGCCTCCACCACCAGGGACTCAACTACCCGTCTTACTTTCCTTAAATTTTTCTGGCAATCGTAGTCAACAAAACTGATATTTGTGCCACCTGAGTGTGGCTCAGCATGAAAGCAGGTAGAGGTGTTGCATGTGGTATCAGGGCTCCCAGCAAAGGGGTCCTGCACTGTTCCCTCACCCACCTCGTCTTACTGTGACATTCAATTGAAAGCTGCAAATGCTGTCCCAGACCCTGATACCTCGTGCCTGGCTGACTGCTGCAGTTCCATGCTAAAATTTGTACTCTGGGTGAATTGAATACACTTTCCTAGTGTCTGTCCCTCATTTGATGTGTTTTGGCAGCATTTGGGGCCATTATAAGGTGTTATGCATGCGTTGTTTTTGCCTCCCATTGAGCTGAATGGCATTCAGTTAAGTTCGGCGAATATTGGATGAATTAATCGGCGAATATTGCAAATTCGGCAATCGCAATCCGAACTGAACATTGAAATATTCGCTCATCTCTAATGAGAAGGAGGAGTAGAAGGAGGAGGATGAGGAACAACCGTGTTCACAGCATGGTGGCCCTCAAAGCAGCTCATGGGCATTATTGGATTGTGGCTAATAGGATACAGACGATACAGAGGACCCAGACAATACACCTACTACTAAGGATATGCTGCTGTGCCTGTGCAACAACCGCCGAGTTGCACGGATTGTTACAAGCACTGACTACTGTGTGGCCACCCTGCTGGATCCCCACTACAAGTACAACATGCCATCCTTATATCCATCACTAGAGCGTGATCGGAAAATGCGAGAATACAGGCACATGCTGAGAGGCGCATTACAGACTGCGTCCTCATCTGACAGCGGGGGCTCAGTGAAAGCACAAGACAGAGGAGGATGAAGTCGCCAATGCTGCTGGGGCACTGGCAGCACCTTGTAAGGGGGGTTAGCATGGCACAAATGTGGAAAACCGTACATAGTATGTCACAACATCGAGAACCACCCGCTGATATGATCCGTATTAGAAGGCAATGTTTAAGTTATGACTGTGTAGCAACTCACTCTGGATTAATAGGTTAGACACTAAAAAGAACACAACAGAGCCTGCTGGTCCCTGTACAGACTAGATATCCTGACACAGCAGACCCTAGTGGTGCCTGTGGGGACAGAGATAGCCCTAACCAAACAATTCTTGAATGGAAACTTAAACTTAAACTCCCTAAAAGGCTGTTGAGTTGCTTCATGTTACTCCTAAAGAATCGGAGGTCAGAGCAGAATGTGAATTAATTACAAGAGGAGAAGTGTACTGAAGAAAGGAAAGATTTTAAAGTGAGTGAAGTAAATAACAAAATACCAAACACAGAATAAACTAATTACTCTTAACATATATACAGCCTAAGTACTAAAGTTAAATAGAAGAGAGGTGCAAAGTATATCAAAGAAACAATAAGGTGATAATCCTTAGCTCATAGCTCACAGACTGGCACCAAACATCAATACAATTTCAGAACATCTACATGAATCATTCACAAGCAGGAAGCACAAGCTGGTGGACAGAATTTAAAGCTGCACCCAAAAGGTGATAGGTAGGCAAATGAAAACACCTGTGTTAAGGTAGAGAGACTGCAGCCAGAAAACAGAACCCAAACACCCAGAGAAAATGTGTGTCTCCTGTGGCTTGGTAGAAAGATAAGCCAATCACAAAACACAAGTTCAAGTGATCAAATCCATGAGCAAGACAGTTTCAAAAACATGGTGGAAGAGTATGTGTCCACACGTCTCCACAGACTGATTGGTGGGTCTGGCCCATTCAACTCCTGAGCCTCCAAATTGGACACATGGACTGAGCTTGCCCTTTATGTGTTGGAGGTGCTGGCCTGCCCTGTAGAAACTGTACTGTTGGAATGTGTGTTTAGCACAGCAGGAGGTGTGATCACAAACAGGTGCGTGCCTGTCCACAGCTATCACGGGCAATTTCACATTCATTAATATGAACCAGACATGGATCCCACAGGACTTGTCCAAACTTTCGGCTGAATATAGACGTATACCAGCCGCACACAGCCATTGTTAGACTCCACCCCAGTGTGTCTCTTCCCACAATGTTTTGGGGCCTACTGTTGTGAATTCCGTCTGGGTTCCCTCTGGTGGCCTTTAGCGATACTGCGGGTCTGGAGCTGGGCTCAGCTGTCTCATTTCCTGCTATGCTGGTTCTTATTTAACTCCACCTGGACCTTTACTTGTTGCCTGCTGTCATTGTATTCAGTACTGGTTCTGACCTCTCCTGGATTTTCCTGGTGACCTGTCTATTTCTGAGAAGCTAAGTCTTGCTAGTTCTTTTTGCTCATTGTTTCCTTGAATATGTTTCTCAGTATATGATGTGTTCAGTCCAGCTTGCTTATATGTGATTTTTCGCTTGCTGGTAGCTCTGGGGAGCAGAAGTGCGCCCCTCACATTGTGAGTCGGTGTGGGGGTTCTTGTACTTTCTGCGTGGATAGTTTTTGATAGTTTTTGTACCGACCGCACAGATCCCTGCTATCTTCTGTCTATTTAGTGTTAGCGGGCCTCATTTGCTTAAACCTGTTTTTCATTCCTACGTTTGTATTTTCCCCTTAACTCACCGTTATTATTTGTGGGGGGCTGTCTAAACTTTGGGGTTATTTCTCTGAGGCAAATGAGGCTTTGCTTTCTCTCTAGTCGTAGCTAGTTTCTCAGGCTGTGAAGAGGCATCTAGGTTTTTAGGTAACGCTCCACGGCTGCCTTTAGTGTGTGTGGATAGGATCAGGATTGCGGTCGGTATAGTTCCACATTCCCGGAGCTTGTCCTACTATTCAGGTTTACCTATCAGGTCAGTTTGGTGATCCTACCACCGGATCATAACAGCCTACCCTAATTAAGATAAAAAAGAGGGTGTTTTGCAAAGTACCCCCCCGAGAGGCTATTTTCAGACTACTCCCACAGAGACATGTGCAGGGTACACAGGTTCTTCTGGCTCCATATTCCCACAGACATGGTTTCAGAGTAGAAAAATTTGCTTTTACGCACAGTACTTCCACAGACACGGATGCAGAGTTTGCCTAATTGTTAGGCGCACAGCTTGTACTTTGGGAGGCATTTTGACAATATACTCCTAGAGGCTTTTTGGCACAGTACGCACAAAGGCTTTCTGGCACAGCAGACATAGAGGCAGGGTTGCAGAGTACACGCAGAGACTTAAAGGCACAGTTATTTTTTCAGGTTCAGCCACAACTTGTACAGACACAGCAGTACAGTGGATTTTTTTTAGACAGAATACTCACAAAAATATGGATGCAGGGTAGAATAATTTTTTAGTCACATTACTCAAATAGACACAGCGGTAGAATAAAATATATATTTTTTAACCAACAAAGGGGAAACACATGGATGCAGAGTAGAATTTTATTGAGATTGCTAATGCCAATTATTTATTTCTCTGTCTACAAAACAACACACAGTGGCTTAAACGAACAGTATTACCACAGGCAATGAGGTGCATGGTAAACACAATGGCTTTAAGGAAAAGCACTCCCACAGGCGGGGGTGCAGAGTACACACAGTGGCTTAAAGGAACAGTACTCCAATAGGCAGGAGTGCACAATACACACAATGTCTTTTAGCACAGTACTCTCACAGGCGAGGCTTAAAAGAACAGTACTCCCACAGGTGGGGGGTGCAGAGTATACACAGTGGCTTAAATGAACAGTACTCTCACAGGCAGTTTTGCTGAGTGCACACAGCAGCTTTTAGCACATTAGTTGCACAGTGCTACCACAGATATGGGCTGCAGAGTACACACAGCATTTTTCTGCAGCATACACAGTCCAAATCTGTCCCTCACTACAGTTGTGTCCTATCCCTACACTAATAAGAGAACAGTGGAGGCGGCACTCCTGATCCAGCCTTTATACAGTCCGGGTCATGTGGTGCGCCGGCCAAGCATAGAAATGCCAGTACTTAGCATGGCTGTGAAGGCTCCGGAAGCAGGGCTGCCATCAGAGCATTACTACCCTGACTGGCATATGGGGACCGGAGGGCAGAGGGGGCCCGCATCGGGCCCCGTCTCTTCTGCTCACCGGGCCTGGGCCCCAGTGGCAGGCACCTTCTATCATGAACCTGTGTCCGAGATGCAGGTGTAGTTTGCCTTCCGGGCCCATGCGGGCCCGCAAGGCAATGGTTAAAGCTACCAGCCAAACGGAGGCTGGCAGCTGATGTCAGCGCGCATCGCCGGAGTATGACGTCATTGTCATTCGTGGGCGAGTGCACGCTGAAACACCGGGAGGGATCTTCTCTTCACCGCAGGAGCGCGGCCAGGTAAGAAGAAAGGTTTTTTTAATTTTTTTATTCTTTTAATTGAAAGCGACAATGTTTCAGGATGGAGACACAAGAACGGGAGCAGGATTGGAGACACGGGGGCAGAATGCAGACACGGAGCAGAATGAAGACAAGGGGGCAGAATTGCAGACATGGGGCAGAATTGCAGACACGGGGACAGAATGGAGACAAGGGGGAAGAATTGGAGACACGAGGGCAGAATGGAGACTGTGGGGCAGAATGGAGACACAAGGGGCAGAATAGAGACACTGGGGCAGAAAGGAGACAGTGGGGCAGAATGGAGACACAAGGGGCAGAATGAAGACAGTGGGGCAGAATGAAGACAAAGGGGGCAGAATGGAGACAGTGGGGCAGAATAGAGACACTGGGGCAGAATGCAGACACTGGGGAACAATGCAGACACGGGGCAGAATGGAGACTGTGGGGCAGAATGGAGACTGTGGGGCATAATGGAGACACTGGGGCAGAATGGAGATACTGGGGCAGAATGGAGACACTGTAGCAGAATGGAGACAGTGGGGCATAATGGAGACTGTTGGGCAGAATGGAGACTGTAGGGCAGAATGGAGACAGTGGGGCAGAATGCAGACAGTGGGGCAGAATGGAGACACAGGGGGCAGAATGGAGACAGTGGGGCAGAATGAAGACACAGGGGGCAGAATGGAGACTGTGGGGAAGAATGGAGACACTGGGGCAGAATGCAGACACTGGGGCAGAATGCAGCCACGGGGCAAAATGGAGACTGTGGGGCAGAATGCAGACTGTGGGGCAGAATGGAGACACTGGGGCAGAATGGAGACTGTGGGACAGAATGCAGACACTGGGGCAGAATGGAGACACAGGGGCAGAATGCAGACACTGGGGCAGAATGGAGACATGGGGGCAGAATGGAGACACAGGGCAAAATGCAGACCTGGGGCAAAATCGGAGACACAAGGGCAGAATGGAGACTGTGGAGCAGAATGGAGACAGTGGGGCAGAATGATGACACAGGGGGCAGAATGGAGACACTGGGGCAGAATGGAGACTGTGGGGCAGAATGGAGACACTGGGGCAGAATGGAGACACGGGGCAGAAAGGAGACACGGTGGCAGAATTCAGAAACGGGGCAGAATGCAGACACTGGGGCAAAATGGAGACTGTGGGACAGAATGCAGACACTGGGGCAGAATGAAGACTGTGGGGCAGAATGGAGACACTGGGGCAGAATGCAGACACTGGGGCAGAATGGAGACAAGGGGCAAAATTGGAGACACAAGGGCAGAATGGAGACACTGGGGCAGAATGGAGACTGTGGGGCAGAATGGAAACACAAGGGCAGAATGGAGACACTGGGGCAGAATGGAGACACAAGAGCAGAAGGAGACACTGGGGCAGAATGGAGACATGAGGGGCAGAATGGAGACTTTGGGCCAGAATGGAGACTATGGGGCAGAATGGAGACAGTGGGCAGAAAGGAGACATGAGGGGCAGGATGGAGACAGTGGGGCAGAATGGAGACTGTGGGGCAGAATTGAGACTGTGGGGCAGAATGGAGACTGTGGGGCAAAATGGAGACACTGGGGCAGAATGGAGACAGTGGGCAGAATGTAGACAGTGGGCAGAATGGAGACACAGGGGCAGAATGGAGACACGGGCAGAATGGAGACATGGGGCAGAATGGAGACACGGGGCAGATTGGAGACCGATTGGGCAGGAATATGGGGCAGGAAGGAGACAGATGAGGCAGGATCATTGGACAGATGGGGCAGGATGGAGACAGATGGGGCAGGATGGAGACAGATGGGGCAGGCTCATGGGACAGATGGGGCAGGATCATGGGACAGATGGGGCAGGATCATGGGGCGGGATGGGGAGATCATATGTGGCAGGATGGGACATCACATGGGGCAGGATAGGAGAACATATGGCTGGAGCCAGGAATGAGGCACACGGGGGCCAGTATGGGGGATATTGTTACCATAGGGGCTAATTAAGGGATATTATTACTGCAGTAATGTATTTAATTTTATTTTTTGAGGATACTGTTTTAAATGGGGGTGGGGCGGTCCTGTTACTGTGCAGACCAACACTCGCTTTTTTTCTTCATCTGTTGTAGGTTAGAATTTGGGAAAAAAATAAGTAATGTGTTCTGCAAGCAGTGCTCTAGATAACTGTTATTTTCTGCAGAGACGAGCCCTGGCTGGATGAAGTGACGGCGGTCTGTGCTGGATGGAGATTAAAAGCAATGATGAAGGACTTCACCTAGAGACGTCACTGGTGAGTCAGTGTGTTACCTCTACACTGATGCTATACACTTTATACTATATACAGTGGTCCTGTGTACAATGTCACCAGTGATCAGTGAATTACCTTTACATTATACACTATATACAGAGCACCAGTGTATAATGTCACCGGTGATCACAGTATTACCTGTACATAGACACTGCATACTAAGTACAGATCTCCTGTGAATACTGGCACTTATGGTGATATTAGTACTGTGTTTTTTTTTATTACTGATCAGTATTGTAGTATTCAGTCACTATGTGGAGGTAATATGTTGTCCGGCCATGGTGTGGCGGTATTTGTTCCTTACATGTGCTATTATTTGGTCACTATGTGGTGGTAATATGTGGTGGTAATATGTGGTCTGGTCATTGTGCGGTGGTATTTGTCCCCTGTATGTGGTACTATTGGTGATCATATGGTGGTAATATGTGGTCTGGTCATGGTGCGGTGGTATTTGTCCCCTGTATGTGGTATTGGTCATTTTAAAAATTAAAAAATAAATAAAAAATACCTAAATTGTATTGGATACTTTAACAAATGTTTAATAGTTTAGAGGAGGTTAGGGCCCGACCCTGTCATGGTGGCGGCTTTAAAAATCTTTTGACTGTGGACAGTTCAAGGGGTGGAGCCTGGGCAGAGTCTCAAGGGGGCCCTGAAAATTTTGCCAGTATGGGGCCCCCGAAATTCCAAGTGGCAGCCCTGTCCGGAAGTACCTAAAGTAGTGTTGAGCATTCCGATACCGCAAGTATCGGGTATCGGCCGATACTTGCGGTATCGGAATTCCGATACCGAGATCCGATACTATTGTGGTATCGGGAATCGGAATTGGAAGTTCCCAGTGTATGGTTCCCAGGGTCTGAAGGAGAGGAAACTCTCCTTCAGGCCCTGGGATCCATATCCATGTAAAAAATAAAGAATTAAAATAAAAAATAGGGATATACTCACCCTCTGACGTGCCCTGGTAGTAACCGGCAGCCTGCTTTGCTTAAAATGAGCACGTTCAGCACCTTCCATGACGTCACGGCTTCTGATTGGTCGCGTGCCACTCATGTGACCGCCACGCGACCAATCACAAGCCGCGACGTCATCCCTCAGGTCCTAAATTCCGTTCTAGGAATTTAGGACCTGAGGGATGACGTCACGGCTTCTGATTGGTCGCGTGGCGGTCACATGAGCGGCACGCGACCAATCAGAAGCCGTGACATCATGGAAGGTACTGAACGCGCTCATTTTAAGCAAAGAAGGCTGCCGGTTCACAGCGGTAAGGTCCAGGCTGCGTCGGAGAGGTGAGTATATCAATATTTTTTATTTTAATTCTTTATTTTACACATTCATATGGATCCCAGGGCCTGAAGGAGAGTTTCCTCTCCTTCAGACCCTGGGAACCATCAGGGATACCTTCCAATACTTGAGTCCCATTGACTTGTATTGGTATCGGGTATCGGTATCGGCGAGATCCGATACTTTGCCGGTATCGGCCGATACTTTCCGATACCGATACTTTCAAGTATCAGATGGTATCGCTCAACACTAACCTAAAGTCTAAAAGCATGTTGATGGGCTGTGCTGCAATCTTTCAACAAGCTTTATTAGATTGGCAAACCCAAAGAGGAAACTGGATTTACAGTAAAACGTTTGTGTTAGGGTTCGGTACTGGTACGAAACCCAAACTTTCCTGTTTGGGTTGGCTCATCCGTACTTACTACCTGTCTCTTATCACTAAAGATGAGCAAATACATCAAATATGTTAATGCTTTACAGAAATTTTTTAGACAGATGAGAATCCAAATTTTCGTGATTCAGTTTGCATTGATTCCAGCAAATTTTTTGCCAGCTGGCTGTCCTTTTACTAGATCTTGAGGGTTGGAAAATTGTTAGAAAACTATTACTCTCACACCCCCAACCTTACCTCTCCTACCACCAATCTTTATTCTCTCATCAATTGTTTCTCTTCCATCTCCTGTCTTCTTCACTTTCTGTTACAATCTGGGCTCTGTGCTGGCCTGTATCATTACGTTTAGGACACCTCATTCTTCTTTACACTGCAGATAGTTCTTAATGACACTGGCTTTATGTTTGGGGTTGTTGACATGCTGCAGAATAATTTTGCAGCTAAACATATGCCTCCCTGATGATATTGCATGATTGGTAAAGTATCGGCCTGTATTTCACAACTCTATTTACTAAAATGCAGCACCAAACTTGTAAATGACATCCCCAATGCTTCGTAGTTCCCTGCATACACTCATTATTGTACCTGTCCAGCCTTTTGATGAACAACTGCCTTCTGGTACAGCCAAATATTTTTGACTCATCATTAGTCTTGAGCGATACCTTCCGATATGCAAAGGTATCGGTATCGGATTGGCCGATATCCAAAAAATATCGGATATCGCCGATACCGATACCCGATACCAATGCATATCAATGGGACACAAAATATCGGAATGGTTCCCAGGGTCTGAAGGAGAGGAAACTCTCCTTCAGGCCCTGGGATCCATATTCATGTATAAAATAAAGAATAAAAATAAAAAATATTGATATACTCACCCCTCCGACGGCCTCGGTTCTCACCGGTCCAAGCGTCTGCCTCCGTTCCTAAGAATGCAGAGTGAAGGACCTTCGATGACGTCGCGGCTTGTGATTGGTCGCGTGACCGCTCATGTGACAGCTCACGCGACCAATCACAAGCCGCGACGTCATTGAAGGTCCTTCACTCCCTGCATTCTTAGGAACGGAGGCACCGCTAAGAGCCAGGGTCCGCCGGAGGGGTGAGTATATCAATATTTTTTATTTTTATTATTTATATTTTACATGAATATGGATCCCAGGGCCTGAAGGAGAGTCTCTTCTCCTCCAGAACCTGGGAACCATACGCACCGCACACTTCCGATTCCGATTTCCGATATCGCAAAAATATTGGAACTTAGTATCGGAATTCCGATACAGCAAATATCGGCCGATACCCGATATTTGCAGTATCGGAATGCTCAACACTACTCATCATCCAAAAGTAACTGCTGCCATTTTTCTGCATTGCATTTCCTATGTTTTCATGCATGTTGAGTTGTTTGGCCTTGTTTCCATGTCAAAGGTATGGCTTCTTGACTGCAATTGTTCCATGACCAAACTTCTCAGACCATTAGATGGGTGCAGATTGGTCCACTAGTTGCTGCTAGTTCTGAGCTGATGGTATTGCTGGCCATCTGATTTTGAAGGGAAATATGCATTGTGTGTTTCTTCTGTTGCATTAATTTTCCTTGGCTGATGACTGTGTTTATGGCCCACAACATTGCTCTGTTCTTCCTGCCTCTTTAAAAGAGCTTGAACACCACATCTTGAAACCCAAAACTGCTTTGAAATGTTGGCTTAGGAGAGACCTTGCTGATGCAATATAACTAACTTGTGTCTTGTTGCTGTGCTCAGACATGCCATGACGTATAACCTGCAAAATGAATCACAATCTTGCACAAGTCTTTTGTAATAGACTATTTCTAACCCAGTTTTCAGCATCCTGCATAGCTTTTTCTGTTTTACTTAATGACTGTGTTTGAACCTACATATGAAAATGATGATCATTTTATCCGTTTGCAACAATTAATTACTCATACACCTGACTATAATCCTTAAATATCCTTGACCTTGAGCAAGTGTACATAAGAATTAATGTTGTTTTGAAGACAAAGTGTGGTGACATCAAACATGGATTTGACTTAGATTTATCTTTTGTTCAATCACTCTGCATTTTGTTAAGTGACAAACGATAAACTCTCATTTTATTTTTTAAAGCATTCTTACTTTGCAACGTTCTAGTTTTTCTATCCCTGCCTAAAACTTAACTTAAATAAACTATCTCATGATAGTTATTTTTCATATCTTCATAGCAGTGATATTCTAAGACAATATGTTATAGGCCGGAGTCACACTACCGTATAATACGGACGAGTGCACTCGGACCAGTATTAATCTATGGGGAAACTCAGATCACCGTTTTTTTTTCTCGAGCATATTCAGCATGCGAGTGAAATCGCCGCATGCTGCGATTTTACATGTATATCGGCTGAGTCTTGCCAATGCAAGTCTATAGGTGTGAGAAAAAATCGCACACCATACTGACCATCAGTGTGACTTGCGAGAAATGCGCATACATTTTCCTAATTTCAGCCCATTGAGCCTTTTAATTCAATGAGGAAAAGCAGTGAGAAATGTAAAGCCATACGCATATCATACAGAGGTCATACAGATACTTAGATATGAGGAAATCGCATCTTCGCATTGCAAACGTATTACATACGGATCACCATACGGAGAACATTTCTGGCGATTCTCGAGAGAGAGAATCAGACCGATTTTTCATACGTTATGTGTGACTCTAGCCATACATTTACAGTACTATGCTTCCCATTACCAATGCTTCAATGTTCTTAAACGCAAGGAATATAACACATTATTTTAAGTTCATTCCCATAACAGAACCACTTTGTGGTACTTAGTAATCAAAAGCTTTTAGGGGTCAGCTCTGTTGAGGCATTATTTTAAAAAAGACTAATACTTGAGCACTTGAAGAGTTCTTAATAACCCACTAAAGTCAAGAGCATCATCACAGCAATGTGTGCATAACTAACCCATCAACTGTTAATGCTATTGTTCACTCTACAGCTATATCGTGAATTTAACAGCTGCTTTCATCAAATGCCTACTGTAAATTGTATTACAGGTGTAAAGGATAACACATCCCGTAAGATAAATGCTCTGTGATAAAGATGACAAGAAAAGCTGTGAAATAATTAATGTCATTCTTTACATAGCCTCATTAACCTTGAATGGATGGGTGCATTATGGTCTGATGGGCATTTCATAGGGCATTTTCGGTTTCACTAATCTTTTCATCACATCAAGTCACTCCGAGTATAAAATTCTTAAGTGCTGAATGAATTAACTTTAGCATCTCTCTGTGGACCCCTTTCTTGTGTTATGGCATACAGAGCTTACATGAAGCTTGGCATGTCTATACCGTGAAACATGCAAACTGCCTTTAACTCTAAAGCACCATTTCCCAGAGAAGAAATCTCAAATAAGGTCATGGGTAATGTATCCAGTTGATTAAACAATAAGTGAAAATAAGGGTGGTATCAGAATTGCTGATTGCAAATCATTCCTACTGATTATTTTCAGATATGCTATGTTGTCATGCAATGTGTACATTTCCTGATTGACCTTTTGTTGATATTGTAGTCTTATCTGAATGTTTGCAATATATTTCACTATTAAGCAACCCAACCATTTTTGCATTTTACATGATTTGTAAGTTGTTTCAATAGGGGTGGAGAAGAAAAACACAGAAGATTACATGACATAATGTTTCTATTTTATCTTAAAATAACAAAATATTATTCAAACTAATATGTGTACTTTACATTAGTAAGCATACAATGAAATGGCAGACTATATCTTAACTCAATTGCCTGTTTCCATTAAGTGTATGCATGTCTTTTAGGTGTATTTGGCAAAACCATATTTTTGCATCTGTCTACTTTAAAAATCAAGTAAATTATGCAGGCATTCACCATTCCTTACTGGTACAATGTCTTTTCAGTTCTGATAATTTGCATCCTCCAAAAGCAGTAACTTTACATTATGCATTATACAGTAATCTCCCATAAAGAAAACTAACTCTCCTGCTGCGTTACACAAAGAAATCAGCTAAACTGTTAAACAGGTTTTCTGGAATTTGAGAATTTTTTAAAAAAATTGAAATCCATTGCATTGGGCAATTTTAGTATTCCAATGCTTTTACAAAGTTACTTGCCCTTTTTTCAATATGTTGCCTTATGTTTAAAACAATGGCAAAATTATAAATGGTTTGTATAAAATAAGAACTTTGCAATTCATATTTTATTACAAAATCTTGTTCTTAAAACGGATTTTTTAACTGTGTGGTTTACTTCTTGTTAGCTAGGCTACTGGTCACTTCACCAATATATAAGTGATGGTTGGTCTCATAGGCAAGGAGAGTAGTATTGCTAGGAAATTGGTCAGATCGCTTGCTCCAGATAGCCTCATTGACCCTGCGCTCTTCTGATGCTGTAGAGGCAATGTCTCTTCTGCTTGCAAAATTGGAGATCTAAATTTCTGACCCAGTGGGGTAGCCATACAGTTAGTTTGAACAGTCAATCAAGAGCTCACCTGTTATGACCCCAATGGCGAGGGTCTCAGAGGAACGTGGAAGTCTGCAGAATACAAAAATCCAGCTCATAGGGCAGTGGTAGCTGGGTTGACCATATATCTACTCCTAACGCCAACACTAGAAGTAGCCGGGGATCATTCCTACGTTGATTCTAGATGACACGCTCCAGCCGGAGAATCTAGCTACCCCTAGTAGAGGAAAACAAAAGACCTTTCTTGCCTCCAGAGAAGGGGACCCCAAAGCTGGATAGAAGCCCCCCACAAATAATAACGGTGAGGTAAGAGGAAATGACAAACACAGAAATGAACCAGGTTTAGCACAGAGAGGCCCGCTAACTGATAGCAGAATAAAGAAAGGTAACTTATATGGTCAACAAAAACCCTATCAAAATCCACACTGGAAATTCAAGAACCCCCGAACCGTCTAACGGTCCGGGGGGAGAACACCAGCCCCCTAGAGCTTCCAGCAAAGGTCAGGATATATATTTGGAACAAGCTGGACAAAAATACAAAACCAAAACAAAATAGCAAAAAGCAAAAAGCGGACTTAGCTGATATAACTGGAACCAGGATCAGTAGACAAGAGCACAGCAGACTAGCTCTGATAACTACGTTGCCAGGCATTGAACTGAAGGTCCAGGGAGCTTAAATAGCAACACCCTTAACTAACGACCCAGGTGCGGATAAAAGGAATGACAGAAAAACCAGAGTCAAAAAACTAGTAACCACTAGAGGGAGCAAAAAGTAAATTCACAACAGTACCCCCCCCTTAGTGAGGGGTCACCGAACCCTCACCACGACCACCAGGGCGATCAGGATGAGCGGCATGAAAGGCACGAACTAAATCGGCCGCATGAACATCAGAGGCGACCACCCAGGAATTATCCTCCTGACCATAGCCCTTCCACTTGACCAGGTACTGAAGCCTCCGCCTGGAGAGGCGAGAATCCAAGATCTTCTCCACCACGTACTCCAACTCGCCCTCAACCAACACCGGAGCAGGAGGCTCAGCAGAAGGAACTATAGGCACAATGTACCGCCGCAACAAGGACCTATGAAATACATTGTGAATAGCAAACGACACAGGAAGATCCAGACGAAAAGATACAGGATTAAGGATTTCCAATATCTTGTAAGGCCCAATAAAACGAGGTTTAAATTTGGGAGAGGAGACCTTCATAGGAACAAAGCGGGAAGAAAGCCATACCAAATCCCCAACGCGTAGTCGGGGACCCACACCGCGGCGGCGGTTGGCAAAGCGCTGAGCCCTCTCCTGTGACAACTTCAAGTTGTCCACCACATGATTCCAGATCCGCTGCAACCTATCCACCACAGAATCCACCCCAGGACAGTCAGAAGGCTCCACATGACCCGAAGAAAAGCGAGGATGGAAACCAGAGTTGCAGAAAAAAGGCGAAACCAAGGTGGCGGAACTAGCCCGATTATTAAGGGCAAACTCAGCCAACGGCAAGAATGTCACCCAATCGTCCTGATCAGCAGAGACAAAACACCTCAAATAAGCCTCCAAAGTCTGATTGGTTCGCTCCGTCTGTCCATTAGTCTGAGGATGGAAAGCAGACGAAAACGACAAATCAATGCCCATCCTACTACAAAAGGATCGCCAGAATCTGGAAACGAACTGGGATCCTCTGTCTGACACAATATTCTCAGGGATGCCGTGCAAACGAACCACGTTCTGGAAAAACACAGGAACCAGATCGGAAGAGGAAGGCAGCTTAGGCAAAGGAACCAAATGGACCATCTTTGAGAAGCGATCACATATCACCCAGATAACGGACATGCCCTGGGATAGCGGAAGATCAGAAATGAAATCCATGGAGATATGTGTCCAAGGTCTCTTCGGGACAGGCAAGGGCAAGAGCAACCCGCTGGCACGAGAACAGCAAGGCTTAGCTCGAGCACAAGTCCCACAGGACTGCACAAATGACCGCACATCCCTTGACAAGGAAGGCCACCAAAAGGACCTGGCCACCAGATCCCTGGTGCCAAAAATTCCCGGGTGACCTGCCAACACCGAGGAATGAACCTCGGAAATGACTCTGCTGGTCCACTTATCCGGGACAAACAGTCTGTCAGGTGGACAAGACTCAGGCCTATCAGCCTGAAATCTCTGCAACACACGTCACAGATCCGGAGAAATAGCTGACAAGATAACTCCATCTTTAAGAATACCAACAGGATCAGCGACTCCAGGAGCATCAGGCACAAAGCTCCTAGAAAGAGCATCGGCCTTCACATTCTTTGAACCTGGTAAATACGAGACAACAAAATCAAAGCGGGAGAAAAACAATGACCAGCGGGCCTGTCTCGGATTAAGGCGTTTAGCAGACTCGAGATACATCAGATTTTTGTGATCAGTCAAGACCACCACACGATGCTTAGCACCCTCGAGCCAATGACGCCACTCCTCAAATGCCCATTTCATGGCCAACAACTCCCGATTGCCCACATCATAATTTCGCTCGGCAGGCGAAAACTTCCTAGAGAAAAAGGCACAAGGTTTCATAACAGAGCAACCAGGGCCTCTCTGCGACAAAACGGCCCCTGCTCCAATCTCTGAAGCATCCACCTCAACCTGAAAGGGAAGTGAGACATCGGGCTGGCACAAAACAGGCGCCGAAGTAAACCGGCGTTTCAACTCCTGGAAAGCCTCCACGGCAGCAGGAGCCCAGTTAGCTACATCGGAGCCCTTCTTGGTCATATCCGTCAAAGGTTTCACAATGCTAGAAAAATTAGCGATAAAACGACGATAGAAGTTAGCGAAACCCAAGAACTTCTGTAGACTCTTAACTGACGAGGGCTGAGTCCAATCAAGAATAGCTCGGACCTTGACTGGGTCCATCTCCACAGCAGAAGGGGAAAAAATGAACCCCAAAAAGGGAACCTTCTGTACACCAAAGAGACACTTTGAGCCCTTGACAAACAAAGAATTTTCACGCAAAATTTTAAAGACCAACCTGACCTGCTCCACATGCGAATCCCAATTATCAGAAAAAACCAAAATATCATCCAGATAAACAATCAAAAATTTATCCAGATACTTCCGGAAAATGTCATGCATAAAGGACTGAAAAACTGAAGGCGCATTGGAGAGCCCAAAAGGCATCACCAAGTACTCAAAATGACCTTCGGGCGTATTGAATGCGGTTTTCCATTCATCACCTTGCTTAATGCGCACAAGGTTGTACGCACCACGAAGATCTATCTTGGTGAACCACTTGGCACCTTTAATCCGGGCAAACAAGTCAGACAACAGCGGTAAAGGATACTGAAATTTGACAGTGATCTTATTTAAAAGCCGATAATCAATACAAGGTCTCAAAGATCCGTCCTTTTTTGCCACAAAAAAGAATCCCGCACCAAGAGGGGAAGAAGACGGACGAATATGTCCTTTCTCTAGAGACTCCTTGATATATGAACGCATAGCGGTATGTTCAGGTACCGACAGATTAAACAGTCTTCCCTTAGGAAATTTACTGCCTGGGATCAAATCTATAGCACAGTCACAGTCCCTATGAGGAGGCAGTGCACTGGACTCAGACTCACTGAAGACATCCTGATAATCAGACAAATACTCCGGAACTTCCGAAGGCGTAGAAGAAGCAATAGACACAGGCAGGGAATCCCCATGAATACCACGACAGCCCCAACTTGAGACTGACATAGCCTTCCAGTCCAGGACTGGATTATGGGTCTGTAACCATGGCAGCCCTAAAACAACCAAATCATGCATTTTATGTAAAACCAGGAAACGTATCACCTCGCGGTGTTCAGGAGTCATGCACATGGTAACCTGTGTCCAATACTGCGGTTTATTTGCTGCCAATGGCGTAGCATCAATACCCCTAAGAGGAATAGGATTTTCTAATGGTTCAAGAGTAAAACCACAGTGCTTAGCAAATGACAGATCCATAAGACTCAGGGCAGCACCTGAATCTACAAACGCCATGACAGGAAAAGACGACAGTGAGCAAATCAAAGTTACAGACAGAATAAATTTAGGTTGCAAATTACCAACGGTGACAGGACTAACATCCTTAGCTATACGTTTAGAGCATGCTGAGATAATATGTGTAGAATCACCACAGTAGTAGCACAAGCCATTCCGGCGTCTATGAATTTTCCGCTCATTTCTAGTCAGGATTCTATCACATTGCATTAAATCAGGTGTCTGTTCAGACAACACCATGAGGGAATTTGCGATTTTTCTATCACATTGCACCGAATTAGGTGTCTGTTCAGACAACACCATGAGGGAATTTGCGGTTTTGCGCTCCCGCAACCGCCGGTCAATTTGAATAGCCAGTGCCATAGTATCATTCAGACCTGTGGGAATGGGAAAACCCACCATAACATTCTTAATGGCTTCAGAAAGGCCATTTCTAAAATTAGCGGCCAGTGCACACTCGTTCCAATGTGTCAGCACGGACCATTTCCGAAATTTTTGGCAGTACACTTCAGCCTCGTCCTGCCCCTGAGACATAGCCAGCAAGGCCTTTTCTGCCTGAATCTCAAGATTGGGTTCCTCATAAAGTAAACCGAGCGCCAGAAAAAACGCATTAATATCAGCCAATGCCGGATCTCCTGGCGCCAGCGAAAAAGCCCAATCCTGAGGGTCGCCCCGTAAGAACGAAATAACAATTTACAATTATTCAAAAAATTCCTAAACTTAAACCTGTCTCCGGAAAACAGTTCAGGAATCGGTATTTTAGGTTCTGACCTAGGATTACTGATAACATAGTCTTGTATGCCCTGCACACGAGTAGCCAGCTGGTCCACACTTGTAATCAAGGTCTGGACATTCATGTCTGCAGCAAGCATAGCCACTCTGAGGTAAAGGGGAAGAAGAAAAAAAAAAAAAAAAAACTCAGAATCTTCTTTCTTATAATCCCTCTTCTGCAATGCATTAAACATTTAATACTGGCCTGGCAAACTGTTATGACCCCAATGGCGAGGGTCTCAGAGGAACGTGGAAGTCTGCAGAATACAAAAATCCAGCTCATAGGGCAGTGGTAGCTGGGTTGACCATATATCTACTCCTAACGCCAACACTAGAAGTAGCCGGGGATCATTCCTACGTTGATTCTAGATGACACGCTCCAGCCGGAGAATCTAGCTACCCCTAGTAGAGGAAAACAAAAGACCTTTCTTGCCTCCAGAGAAGGGGACCCCAAAGCTGGATAGAAGCCCCCCACAAATAATAACGGTGAGGTAAGAGGAAATGACAAACACAGAAATGAACCAGGTTTAGCACAGAGAGGCCCGCTAACTGATAGCAGAATAAAGAAAGGTAACTTATATGGTCAACAAAAACCCTATCAAAATCCACACTGGAAATTCAAGAACCCCCGAACCGTCTAACGGTCCGGGGGGAGAACACCAGCCCCCTAGAGCTTCCAGCAAAGGTCAGGATATATATTTGGAACAAGCTGGACAAAAATACAAAACCAAAACAAAATAGCAAAAAGCAAAAAGCGGACTTAGCTGATATAACTGGAACCAGGATCAGTAGACAAGAGCACAGCAGACTAGCTCTGATAACTACGTTGCCAGGCATTGAACTGAAGGTCCAGGGAGCTTAAATAGCAACACCCTTAACTAACGACCCAGGTGCGGATAAAAGGAATGACAGAAAAACCAGAGTCAAAAAACTAGTAACCACTAGAGGGAGCAAAAAGTAAATTCACAACACTCACCAGCCCCCCATTATGAATGAGGTTAGAGAGTGGTATCATGGAGAATTAAGATGGGACAAACTCTTTAAGTAAGGTTATTTAACATCTACAAAAGACTTGTAATGGATAAAAGTAGACATACTTTTAAAGTAATATGCTGTCATGAAAAGTACTAGTTCTATTGGAGTGTGACGCTGTGCTACAGCTTGAGTAAAGAAGCAATTAGCCTAACTACTCAGCAAACAAATGCAAACATGCACTCATGTATGCACAAGAGGTTGATAGGATTTTTCCACATGGAGAATTATATTCTTGATTACACATGCAGTGTTTTAATTTTAGAGCACAGCAGGCTTAAAATAGACTTTCTAAATGTATAAATGTTTATTCCAAAAGAGCAAAAACAAGTTATGTCATCAATTATTAGTAATGATTACTTGTGTCCTGTTACAGAAAAAAATGAAGGAAAATGGACTCTTGAGCTGAGTGAAAAGTTCTCTTAATTTTACTACAAGATCATTTGAACAAATATAAATAGACCAGCTATACCCTCACCTACTGTATCCTCACCCATCCCTTGTAGATTGTGAGCCCTCGCGGGCAGGGGCCTCTCTCCTCCTGTACCAGTTGTGACTTGCATTGTTCAAGATTATTGTACTTATTTTTTATTATGTATACCCCTCTTCACATGTAAAGCGCCATGGAATAAATGGCGCTATAATAATAATAAATAATAATAATAATAATAATAATAATAATAAATAGATGTAATAAAGACAAAGGAAACTTAAAAACATAAAACGACACCAGAGTGCCACATCCAAGCAGGAGGTAATAAAGAATATAAAATATAAGCCTATCTGAACAATGTCAGTCCGGATTGATATGTATACTGATAAACTAAGTACAGAAGGTGTGAACAAATGAATAGGAGAAAATACCCCTTATAGTTAAGGTTATATATAAACATTTATATACAAATACATAGTCCCAGTGACATAATTGTATATATATAACTGCACCTTAGTAGTTAGAATATATGTATATGCAAAAATATAATGAAGGCTCTAAAAATAGACAAATTACAGCAGAATCGATGGTATAAGTAAATACAATAAAGTGCATAATGCCATAGTGCAATATAAAGTAAAGTGTGGTCTAGCCACAATAGGTTGAGCACACTGCTTCTTTGGGCCACACTGCTTCAAGCCCCCTGAAGAAGCAGTGTGCGAAACGTGCGTTGGGGTCTCCCTTCTTCCACGTCCTTCGCAGGTTGGCTTTACTGTGCATTAATCTGTTATCTATACTCTATTTCACTTTAATATTGCGGGGTCTTTTTATGGTTGTAGGATCTCTCATATTAATCAGTTATTTTTGCCTTTATGTTTTTCTTTGACGTCCATATACTAAAAGGACCTCCCGACCTCTCAACCTATTGTGGCTAGACCACACTTTACTTTATATTGCACTATGGCATTATGCACTTTATTGTATTTACTTCTGCCATCGACTCCGCTGTAATTTGACTATTTTTGGAGCCTTCATTATATGTCTGCATATACGTATATTCTACTAAGGTGCAGTTATATATATACAATTATGTCACTGGACTATGTATTTGTATATAAATATTTATGTTGCTGTATCTTGCCCCTTTCTTTCGTTTACTTGTGTCCTGTTAACCTAGTCAATATTATAAAGCCGTTACTAAAACAATTGACTAGGTAAATATCAGTATTTTATATGGACTAAAGTTAAAAAAATACCTAGAGAAAATGTTTTGCTATAAGAAAAAAGTTGGAAAAATATATTTTTTTAAATATTATTGTTTACATTTATAGATATGGATTGATATAATTATTGACACTTTTAAGGTCTTTGGTTAAAATAAGTGATATCTAATAGATCAATTGTTATCTAACTACTGAGTCCAACTCATGCAGAGATGCCTGGGGCCCACCTGTAAAAGTGACTCTGAGGGCCTACCCTTTAAGTAAGTTCAATCTACACATTATATCATTATATCATTTTTCTCAGGATCGCTCATCCCCAAGTACTGGCACAGGTACATTTGCTAATTATGAGCTACTGAATAAACAAAACACTAATTTTGACAGCTAATTGGATCATATCAGTATTAAAATCTTTGTTGTCAGCAGCACATCTCATGGGAAAATAGGAGATTTGCTGCTGAGAATGTGTATGCTGCATAGGGACTGAATGATCGTTTTAGCAATCATTCAGTCCCAATACAGTTTTCTGACAGCTAGAGTTGAGCAAAAAAAATTCTTATCTTTTGTATGGTGCTAGACTGGGACTATGTATGTCGCCATGTGGGGCTCATCTCCAGAGGTGCACAGGATGCCAGGCCAAGGATGCCAGCCGTAGAAGGGCATAGCGCCATGGTCTGGCTGCCAAAGAGTAGTGCAGTGATTGCCAGACCAGGGCAGCGCTAATCTTTTTCCTCAACTCTAGTGTTAGCCTATGTGAATGCCTATTGATCGATTCGTAAATTCTTTATGGGACAAAATAAGCTTTTACATTGAAATATTATCTGTTAGTTTTTAGGACTTTGGGGAAGAGCAGTGTTTATCATTATTTCGTGCCAGCATTCCAAACAACAGAACTTCTTTTTTATTTTCCTGGTAATAAAGTCATATTAGATCTTTTTTTAAGGCACTAATTTAGCGTATATATTTATTGGATATCTTATTTTGACTTTTTAAATTATATGCACACTATGAAAAACATTATTATTTCTACATAAAAGTAACGTGTTTTACAGGTGTTTTTACTAATTTTTTCTGCTATTTTTTAACCCCTTCATGACAGTGGGATTTTCCGATTTTGCGTTTTTGTTTTTCCATCGATATGGCCAAGGTTTGCTTTTCTGTAGGGCAATTTCTACTTTTGAAGAACAACTTTGATTTTACCATATAGTGTATAGAAATTGGGGAAAACAACTCCAAGTGCGCAGAAATTGCAAAAAAAGAGCAAATTCAAAATAGTTTTTTTGTGTTTTTCTTACCATGTTCACTAAATGCTAAAACTGACCTTCTGTTAGGAGTCAAGTTACCGCCGCTGCACTGGGGGAATTTCGAGCCATGTCTGCTGTGGTCTCTCATTCTGCATCAGCCACAGTGCAGCCTGCTCAGCGGAGACATCGGTCCCAGCGTCTCACTGAATCTAATACTGTGCAAAGGGTTACTGCTGCCTCTCCAGGCTCTGCTATTGTACCCTGCACTGGTCTGCAGCTTTTCTGGGACTAAGTCCTGCTTTGCACACACTTAGCATGCCCAGGGTAAGATCTCTCAATGGAGATCAAGGGTCACATGCTCAGGGACTGCTACAACTTCCATTGGTCCTCCAGGAAGGTCCTGAACCTGATCAAGTTCTGTGACAGCCTTCCATTGGTCCTTCTGGGAAGGTCCTGAAGTTGCTGCAGCTATAAAAGGTTCTCATGACCGCACGGCCATGCACTAGTATCAAATGTGTACGAGCTCAGCGCCAGTGTGGTCGTGTGTGTGGTCAGGGACCCCGCTGAAATAAGCCCCTAGAATGCTGGCACCTCCGGCGAGGAGTTTATGTGTGAATTCAGGACTGGCTAATAGCCGATAGAATTCCGGCTCCACCGGAGAGGAGCTGTGTGTTGGTTGGACTGCATGACCACTGTCGGCTCTACACAGTAGCTGTGTCCCCTGTGAGCTAAACAGGGCACAGCGTTCTCTTTACTACGGGCTCTGTGAAGTAACAGAGTTCGTTTATACTAATTTACTTCACCGCCTTACTTAGCAGCAGGTTCTTTCCTGCACAGTGGATCCCAGGTTGCGAATGCACCTATCTCACCTAATAAATATATTCGGTGCGTTCCGCCAACCCTAACACCTTCCATCATGATTTTAAAAGTCATTAATGAGTTCGCAGATACCAAACATGTATAGGTTCATTTTTATTTAAGTGGTGAAAAAAAATTCAAAGTTTGTAAAAAAAATGGCGCCATTTTCCGAGATCCGTATTGTCTCCATTTTTAGGATCTTGGGCTGGGTGAGGGAGTATTTTTTTGCTTGCCTAGCTGACATCTTTATTTACCATTTTGTAGTCTTTATGATGTTCTAATCGCCTTTTATTGCATTTTATTACAATGATGCCTAGACAAAAAATAATTCTGTTGTTTTGATTTTTTTCTTGTTTCGCCGTCTACAGATTGGAGCAATTATTTTTCTATTTGGATAGATCTGATGTTTCTGAATGCAGTGATACCAAATATGTGTTTTTTATTTTATTATTTTATGTTGAATGGCTCAAAAGGGGGATGATTTGAACTTTTAGATTTTTATTTTTTTATATATTTTTAAAAACATTTTTTTCTACTTTTTATTTGTGTCAATAATCCACTTAGGAGACTTAAAGCTGCGGTCATCTGATTGCTTGTGCTACATGTAGCAGGGCTTCAGCACTGCTAGGGAATCACACTCTCAGTGTGCCAGTCCATGTCTCTATCAAACTGCTGGGAGTGCAAGAGAAGCAAGGGGAACCTTCATAAAACTGCAGTGCAACAGAGACAGCAGTGAAAAGTAGCTGCAGTATAGTGTCCTATTTAGTGGAACTACATTGGTAGAAGTCAGTAGACAAAGCTGCATGGAGGAGAGAGATGGCAGAGGGCAAGCCTGAAGGGGAGAGTTGGCAGAGTGCCAAGCCTGGAGAGCAAAGCTGGCAGAGTGCAAAGCCTGAAGGGGAGAGCTGTCAGAGTGCCAAGCCTAAAGGGGAAAGCTGACAGACTGCCAAGCCTGAAGGGGAGAGCTGGCAGAGTGCAAAACCTGAAGGGGAGAGCTGAGAGAGTGCCAAGCCTGGAGAGGAGAGCTGCCAGAGTGCCAAGCCTAAAGAGGAGCACTGCCAGAGTGCCAAGCCTGAAGGGGAGAGCTGGAAGAGTGCCAAGCCTGAAAAGGAGAGCTGCCAGAGTG
This sequence comes from Ranitomeya variabilis, assembly GCF_051348905.1. Taxonomy (NCBI): domain Eukaryota; kingdom Metazoa; phylum Chordata; class Amphibia; order Anura; family Dendrobatidae; genus Ranitomeya; species Ranitomeya variabilis. Next base: position 809,525,403 of record NC_135233.1, read on the forward strand.
CCAAACCTGAATGGGAGAGTTGTTGTGAATTCTGCTCTTGGGTTCCCTCCGGTGGTTGTTGGTAGTAATGCAGTTGTCCCTGGGTTGCAATCCTGGGCAGGTGTCCCTGCTGATTGCAGCTCTGACTGGGATATTTAGGTGTGCAGGATTCATTAGCCCTTGCCAGTTGTCCATTGTTCTTGGAGGTTTTGCATCTCTGTCTGGTTCCTCCTCTGGTTCCTGTCATCTCCCTGCTGCGTGGTGATTCTCAGGATTGGGCATTTTCCCTGGAATCTGGGAATCCGGCCTTGCTTAATGTAGACGCCTTTTTTCAGGCTTTAGGATTATTATATGATGAACCAAATTCTGTGGATCAAGCAGAGAAGACCTTGTTGGTCCTGTCTCAGGGTCAAGAAGCGGCAGAATTGTATTGTCAGAAATTTAGAAAATGGTCTGTGTTGACTAAATGGAATAATGATGCTTAGGCGGCAATTTTCAGAAAGGGTCTTTCTGAATCCGTTAAAGATGTTATGGTGGGGTTTCCCACGCCTTTCGGTCTGAGTGATTCTATGTCTCTGGCTATTCAGATTGATCGGCGTTTGCGGGAGCGCAGAACTATGCGCGCTGTGGCGTCGTCCTCAGAGCAGATGCCTGAGTCAATGCAGTGTGATAGGATTCTGTCTAGAACAGAACAACAGGGATTCAGACGTCAGAATAGGTTGTGTTTTTATTGTGGCGATGCTTCTCATGTCATTTCAGTCTGCCCGTACAAAGAGGATCGCTAGTTCATTAACCATCAGTACTGTACAACCTAAATTTTTAAAATCTGTGTCCTTGATCTGCTCATTGTCAACATTTTCTGTCATGGCGTTTGTGGATTCAGGCGCCGCCTTGAACTTAATGGACTTTGAGTTTGCCAGGCGTTGTGGTTTTCCCTTGCAGTCTTTGCAGAACCCTATTCCTTTAAGGGGCATTGATGCTACACCTTTGGCTAAAAATAAGCCCCAGTTCTGGACACAGGTGACCATGTGCATGGCGCCAGCCCATCAGGAAGATTGTCGATTTCTGGTGTTGCATAATTTACATGATGCTATCGTGCTGGGTTTTCCGTGGTTGCAGGCACATAATCCTGTGTTTTGGATTGGAAGTCTATGTCTGTGACTAGTTGGGGATGTCAGGGGGTTCATAATGACGTTCCTTTGATGTCAATCTCCTCTTCTTCCACTTCTGAAATTCCAGAGTTTTTGTCTGATTTTCAGGATGTATTCGATGAGCCCAAGTCCAGTTCCCTTCCACCGCATAGGGACTGTGATTGTGCGATTTACTTGATTCCAGGCTGTAAGTTTCCTAAGGGCCGACTTTTCAACCTGTCTGCGCCTGAACATACCGCCATGCGGAGTTATGTTAAGGAGTCTTTGGAGAAAGGACATATTCGGCCATCTTCTTCACCGTTGGGAGCGGGATTTTTTTTTTGTTGCTAAGAAGGATGGCTCCTTGAGACCCTGTATTGATTATCGCCTCTTGAATAAGATCACGGTCAAGTTTCAATACCCTTTACCTCTGCTTTCCGATTTGTTTGCTAGGATTAAGGGGGCTAGTTGGTTTACGAAGATTGACCTTCGGGGGGCATATAATCTTGTTCGTATTAAGCAGGGTGATGAATGGAAAACTGCGTTTAATACGCCCGAAGGCCATTTTGAATACCTTGTGATGCCATTCGGGCTCTCTAATGCTCCATCTGTTTTTCAGTCCTTCATGCACGATATCTTCTGGACTTATCTTGATAAATTCATGATTGTATATTTGGATGACATTTTAATTTTTTCCGATGATTGGGAGTCTCATGTGAAACAGGTCAGGATGGTATTTCAGATCCTTCGTGATAATGCTTTGTTTGTGAAGGGGTCTAAGTGTCTCTTTGGAGTGCAGAAGGTTTCTTTTTTGGGCTTCATTTTTTCTCCCTCATCTATAGAGATGGATCCGGTTAAGGTTCAGGCCATTCATGAGTGGATTTAACCCACATCTGTGAAGAGCCTTCAGAAATTTTTGGGCTTTGCTAATTTTTATCGCCGTTTCATTGCTAACTTCTCCAGTGTGGTTAAACCCCTGACCGATTTGACGAAGAAAGGCGCTGATGTGACGAATTGGTCCTCTGCGGCTGTCTCTGCCTTTCAGGAGCTTAAATGCCGATTTACTTCTGCCCCGGTGTTGCGTCAACCAGATGTTTCTCTTCCGTTTCAGGTTGAGGTTGACGCTTCTGAGATTGGGGCAGGGGCCGTTTTGTCTCAGAGGGATCCTGTTGGTTCCTTGATGAAACAGTGTGCCTTCTTTTCCCATAAGTTTTTGCCCGCTGAACGCAATTATGATGTCGGCAATCGGGAGTTGTTGGCTATGAAGTGGGCATTTGAGGAGTGGCGACATTGGCTCGAGGGAGCTAAGCACCGTATTGTGGTCTTGATCGATCATAAAAATCTGATTTACCTCGAGTCTGCCAGGCGGCTGAATCCTAGACAGGCTCGATGGTCCTTGTTTTTTTCCCGTTTTGATTTCGTGGTCTCGTATCTTCCGGGTTCTAAGAATATGAAGGCTGATGCCCTCTCTAGGAGTTTTTTGCCTGATTCTCCTGAGGTCCTTGAACCGGTCGGCATTCTGAAAGAAGGGGTGGTCCTTTTTGCCATCTCCCCTGATTTACGACGGGTTCTTCAGGAATTTCAGGCTGACAAACCTGACCGCTGTCCAGTGGGGAAACTGTTTGTTCCTGATAGATGGACTAGTAGAGTGATTTCTGAGGTTCATTGTTCTGTGTTGGCTGGCCATCCTGGTATTTTTGGTACCAGAGATTTGGTTGGTAGGTCCTTTTGGTGGCCTTCTTTGTCACGTGATGTGCGTTCTTTTGTGCAGTCCTGTGGGACTTGTGCGCTGGCCAAGCCTTGTTGTTCCCGTGCTAGTGGGTTGCTTTTGCCTTTGCCGGTCCCTGAGAGGCCCTGGACGCATATTTCTATGGATTTTATTTCTGATCTTCCGGTTTCCCAGAAGATGTCTGTCATCTGGGTTGTTTGTGACCGGTTCTCTAAGATGGTCCATTTGGTGCCTTTGCCTAAATTGCCTTCCTCTTCTGATTTGGTTCCGTTGGTTTTTCAGCATGTGGTTCGTTTGCATGGTATTCCGGAGAATATTGTGTCTGACAGAGGTTCCCAGTTTGTTTCTTGGTTTTGGCGGGCCTTTTGTGCTAAGCTGGGCATTGATTTGTCTTTTTCTTCCGCATTTCATCCTCAGACAAATGGCCAGACCGAGCGAACTAATCAGACTTTAGAAACTTATCTGAGATGCTTTGTGTCTGCTGATCAGGATGATTGGGTGGCTTTCTTGCCATTGGCCGAGTTTGCCCTTAATAATCGGGCTAGTTCGGCTACCTTGGTTTCGCCCTTCTTTTGTAATTTTGGTTTTCATCCTCGTTTTTCTTCGGGGCAGGTTGAGCCTTCTGACTGTCCTGGTGTGGATTCTGTGGTTGACAGGTTGCAGCAGATTTGGGCTCATGTGGTGAACAATTTGGTATTGTCTCAGGAGGAGGCTCAACGTTTTGCTAACCGTCGTCGGTGTGTTGGTTCCCGGCTTCGGGTTGGGGATCTGGTCTGGTTGTCTTCCCATCATGTTCCTATGAAGGTTTCTTCCCCTAAGTTTAAGCCTTGCTTTATTGGTCCTTATAGGATTTCTGAGATTATTAATCCGGTGTCTTTTCGATTGGCCCTTCCGGCTTCTTTTGCTATCCATAATGTCTTCCATAGATCTTTATTGCGGAAATATGTGGTACCCGTTCTTCCCTCTGTTGATCCTCCGGCCCCTGTGTTGGTTGATGGGGAGTTGGAGTATGTGGTTGAGAAGATTTTGGATTCTCGCTTTTCGAGGCGGAGGCTTCAGTACCTTGTTAAATGGAAGGGTTATGGCCAGGAGGATAATTCTTGGGTTTTTGCCTCTGATGTCCATGCTGCTGATTTGGTCCGTGCCTTTCATCTGGCTCGTCCTGATCGGCCTGGGGGCTCTGGTGAGGGTTCGGTGACCCCTCCTCAGGGGGGGTACTGTTGTGAATTCTGCTCTTGGGTTCCCTCCGGTGGTTGTTGGTAGTAATGCAGTTGTCCCTGGGTTGCAATCCTGGGCAGGTGTCCCTGCTGATTGCAGCTCTGACTGGGATATTTAGGTGTGCAGGATTCATTAGCCCTTGCCAGTTGTCCATTGTTCTTGGTGGTTTTGCATCTCTGTCTGGTTCCTCCTGCCCTGCTGCCAAATCAGCAAAGATAAGTGTCTGGTTTTGTTTCTGCAGCACACATGCTGTGTGCTTTACAATTCAGTACTATTCAATGTTTTTTCTTGGCCAGCTTAGACTGTGTTTGGATGTTTCAGTCAAGTTGGATTCTCAGGAGATGCAGATATACATTCCATGTCTTTAGTTAGATGGTGGAATTTTTGTATCATCTGCTGTGGATATTTTTAGGGATTTAATACTGACCGCTTAGTATTCTGTCCTATCCTTTTCTATTTAGCTAGCGTGGCCTCTTTTGCTAAATCCTGATTTCTGCCTGCGTGTGTCTTTCCTCTAATACTCACAGTCAATATTTGTGGGGGGCTGCCTATCCTTTGGGGTTCTGCTCTGAGGCAAGATAGAATTCCCATTTCCATCTATAGGGGTATTTAGTCCTCTGGCTGTGTCGAGGTGTCTAGGATGTGTTAGGTACACCCCACGGCTACTTCTAGTTGCGGTGACAGTTTAGGGTTTGCGGTCAGTACAGGTTCCACCTACTCCTGAGAAAGTCTCATGCGGCTCCACGGTCACCGGATCATAACAGAGAGTTGCCAGAGAGGCTTGCCTGGAAGGCAAAGCTGCTAGAAAGCACAGGCAAAATGGAGCAGCCTGAGAGTCTAATCTCAAGGGTGCAGTTAAGATTTAGCTTTAGTAAAAAAGCAGATTGAAAGGAGAAGTTGTCAAAATTAAGAAAGCTATTGGTCAAAAGAATGTTAAAAGACAAATTTGCAATTTTTCAACAATTGGTGTACGCCTGCTTAATTTTAACTAGAATGTGAAAAAACAGGATAATAATGACTTGTAATATTCAACAGGGCATCTTACAGTGTATCAACTCTGGTCCTTTCTGGACTTTGTTTATTTTATAGATTGAGTCATGCTGTTTAATTTCCAAGATGAAGTGCTTTCTTAAGTTCTTCCTGGTTTACAATGTTTTTCCTTTATTTATTCTCTAAGATCTCAACTTGCCATTAGGAGCAAACCAAACCCTCTTTCTTCCACTTTTCTGCTTATTTTTTTTCTTTTCTCACAGTGCCCCATTTGGAGCTACTGTTTTGCCTCTTTAAGGCTATAATCAATTAACTTAACATTGCTCTGTTATATTGTACTTATGTTTAATAGAACTTCTATGGTACCACCTTACCACTGAAATTTCATACAGAAGCTCTGTTGCATTCTCCATGAATCCATATTGAAAAAAGTAATGCAAAAACAAATCAGAATTTAATGGCTCAACAGTGACTTGATTGTCAAAAATGTATATGCTTGTTAAGTATTTTATATTGTGTGTTGAAATCTTAACGGAAAAAAAATAAGCGGTTCTCTTTACCTTTGTCAATGGATCTCTCTTTACAACACGTATACTCAGTTTTGTGCTTTGTACACTTCCTTATAATTCAAAATTCCAATAAAAGGGAGTTTACAAAGCAAATATTTTGCAAATGGTATAGTCAAACAATAGTGAATACGATTTTATTGTCAATAATTTTCATTTCATTGTCAATTTCAGCTGTATCAGCATTATCCATGCACACTATGAAATATGTCATAGTGCAATAGGCATGCTGTTTAAATTGCAATAGTAGAAGAACGACAAGAGTATTAACTATGATAGTCAAAGAACTATTAATTTTGCATCACATCTAATTGGCTTTAGGCAGTGGGGAGTATAATACAGAACACAAATCCCATTTTTCAGTTGGATTTTTAAAACGTAGAAATGGTAAGTATTGCTCAGTTGAAGATCATATCAAGTTAAAAGAAATCATTATATGTAATCAATGAAGTAGAGAATGTACCACAGGGAACCATGTGGCAACACTGAGTTAAAATAATTTTTTTTTTAATAGCTGAAAAGGACAAAGATTCACGCAACTCTGTATATATGTATATATGTATACATATATATATATATCTATATATATAATTGTCTAAGGGTTTTTCCATCTGTCTGTCTGTCTGTCCTGGAAATCCCACGTCTCTGATTGGTCGAGGCCGCCAGGCACAGCATGGCGACGATGATGTCATAAAGGTTGCCTCGACCAAACAGCGACGGGCACAGTCTGCCGCGAATTCGCCTAAACCAATCAGCGACGGGCACAGTATCGACGTAGATGTCATAATGGTTGCCATGGCGACGACGATGTCATAAAGGTTGCCTCGACCAATCAGTGACGGGCACAGTCTGCCACGAATTCTGGAATCATCATTGTCCATATACTACGGGGACATGCATATTCTAGAATACCCGATGCGTTTGAATCGGGCCACAGTCTAGTATATATATATATATATATATATATATATATATATATATATATATATATATATATATAATATATATATATATTAAATTCTGGCAAAAATTAAGAGACCACTGCACAGTTTTATAAAAATCAGCTTCTCTACATCTCTGACAGCCATTCCATTCCGGTGTCAGTTGAATTCCAACCGGGGACACCTAATTCTACTTAATGTGCTTCTGATTAGGTGAGCACCTGAACCAAATTTTAATTAATGAGGGAAAGTATAAAAAAACACTGCTGTGGTGCTCACAATCCTCTTGCAATAGGATAAGTTGGATTGCAAAACAAGTGCTAGTAATAGCCCAAAAGTAATAGGAATGAAAAAATAACTTTTAACCATGCCAAAGGAGTTGAAAAGAAAAGACTTGAGTGAGGAAAAGAAGGGCTCAATTCTGGCTTTACTAGCAGAGGAACACAGTGAGTGTCATGTTGCCTCCATCCTTAAAATTTCTAAGATGGCAGTCGATTACAACGAGGTCAAGCAGCAGATACTGAGTACAACAAAGCTACAGACAGACAGTGGGCGAAACCGACTCTCCACTGATCAAGTGACCTACAAAAGGAATGGCAAATGGCAGCTGTGGTGAAGTTCAAGAACAGTTCGTAACAGGCTCCTAGGGGCAGGACTCAAGTCATGTAAAGCTAGAAAAAAGCCTTTCATCAATGAGAAGCAAAGGAGAGCCAGGCTGAAGTTTGCCAAAGACCATAAGGATTGGACCATAGAGGACTTGTGTAAGGTAATCTTCTCTGATAAGTCTAATTTTCAGCTTTGCCCAACACCTGGTCATCTAATGGTTAGACGGAGACCTGGAGAGGCATAAAAGCCTCTTGGCTTGGATTGGTGATGATCTGGGGATCTGGGGATGCTTCAGCAAGGCTGGAATTGGGCAGTTTGTTCTTTGTGAAGGACGTATGAATCAAACCACATACAAGGTTATCCTGGAAAAATCAGTTGATTCCTTCTGCTCAGGCAATTTTCCTGAACTCCGAGGACTGTTTTTTTCCAGCAGGACAATGTTCCATGCCACACAGCTAGGTCAATCAAGGTGTGCATGAAGGACCACCACATCAAATCCCTGTCATGGCCAGCCCAATCTCCAGACTGAACCCCATTGAAAACCTATGGAATGTAATCAAGAGGAAGATGGATAGTCACAAGCCATCAAACAAAGAAGAACTGCTTCAATTTTAGTACCAGGAGTGGCATAAGGTCACCCAAAAGCAGTGTGAAAGACTGGTGGAAAGCATGCCAAGGCGCATGAAAGCTGTGATTAAAAATCAAGGTTATTCCACAAAATATTGATTTCTGAACTCTTCCAGAGTTAAAACATTAGTATTGTTGTGTCTAAATGATTATGAACTTGTCTTTTTGCATTATTCGAGGTCTGCATGCAATGCACTTTTTTGTTATTTTGACAATTTCTCATTTTCAGAAAATAAATACAAAATTTATTGCTTGGAACTTTGGAGACATGTTGTCATATAGAATAAAATAATTTTTGCCAGAGCTATATATATATATATATACTTAACAAAAAAGTGTGAAACAACTGAAAATATGTCTTATATTTTAGGTTCATCAAAGTAGCCACCTTTTGCTTTGATGACTGCTTTGCACACTTTTGGCATTCTCTTGATGAGCTTCAAGAGGTAGTCACCGGGAATGGTCTTCTAACAATCTTGAAGGAGTTCCCAGAGATGCTTAGCACTTGTTGGCCCTGTTGCCTTCACTCTGCGGCCCAGCTCACCCCAAACCATCTCGATTGGATTCAGGTCTGGTGACTGTGGAGGCCAGGTCATCTGGCGTAGCACCCCATCACTCTCCTTCTTGGTCAAATAGCCCTTACACAGCCTGGAGGTGCGTTTGAGGTCATTGTCCTGTTGAAAAATAAATGATGGTCCAACTAAACGCAAACCGGATGGAATTGCATGCCACTGCAAGATGCTGTGGTAGCCATGCTGGTTCAGTATGCCTTCAATTTTAAATAAAACCCCAACAGTGTCACCAGCAAAGCACCCCCACACCATCACACCTCCTCCTCCATGCTTCATGGTGAGAACCAGGCATGTAGAGTCCATCCGTTCACCTTTTCTGCGTCTTACAAAGACACGGTGGTTGGAACCAAAAATCTCAAATTTGGACTCATCAGACCAAAGCATATTTCAGCTGGTCTAATGTCCATTCCTTGTGTTCTTTAGCCCAAACAGGTCTCTTCTAATTGTTGCCTGTCCTTAGCAGTGGTTTCCTAGCAGCTATTTTACAATGAAGGCCTGTTGCACAAAGTCCCCTCTTAACAGTTGTTGTAGAGATGTGTCTGCTGCTAGAACTCTGTGTGGCATTAACCTGGTCTCTAATCTGAGCTGCTGTTAACCTGTGATTTCTGAGGATGGTGACTTGGATAAACTTATCCTCAGAAGCAAAGGTGACTCTTGGTCTTCCTTTCCTGGGGCGTTCCTCATGTGAGCCAGTTTCTTTGTAGCGCTTGATGGTTTTTGCCACTGCACTTGGGGACACTTTCAAAGTTTGCCCAATTTTTCGAACTGACTGGCCTTCATTTCTTAAAGTAATGATGGCCACTCGTTTATCTTTACTTAGCTCCTTTTTTCTTGCCATAATACAAATTCTTACAGTCTATTCAGTAGGACTATGAGCTGTGTATCCACCCGACTTCTGCACAACACAACTGATGGTCCCAACCCCATTTATACGGCAAGAAATCCCACTTATTAAACCTGACAGGGCACACCTGTGAATTGAAAACCATTCCCGGTGACTACCTCTTGAAGCTCATCAAGAGAATGCCAAGAGTGTGCAAAGCAGTCATCAAAGCAAAAGGTGGCTTCTTTGAAGAACCTAGAATATAAGACATATTTTCAGTTGTTTCACACTTTTTTGTTAAGTATATAATTCCACATGTATTAATTCATAGCTTTGATGCCTTCAGTGTGAATGTACAATTTTCATAATCATGAAAATACAAAAAAATCTTTAAATGAGAAGGTGTGTCCAAACTTTTGGTCTGTACTGTAGATATGTGTTTGAAACAGTGTTTGCCCGCTTCCTGATTTCCTATTATTTTGCATGTTTGTCACACTTTCAGATCACCAAACATTTAAATTTTAGTCAAAGGTGTCACAAGTAAACACAAAATGCAGTTTTCAAATGAAGGTTTTTATAATTAAAACTTTCCTGACTTGCACCATACATATACTACACCACGTGAGCTGCGTCCCCGCAACCATAGTATGAAAATGGAGCGGCGATTGCGAGGCCTCATGTATAGCGCGTCGGCGATCGCGCAGGAATGAGTTCACTGCGCACTTCCATCAGGACACCACGATGTGATCGCGTTGTCCTGATGGTCTCCATGGAGAACTCAACCCAAAGATGGCGGCGGAGTCTTTCCGGATCCTGCAGGGAAGGTGGCTTGTGAGCACCTGCTGTGAGCAGGCGCCAACATGTCTCTTTCCCTGCCTGTCAGATCTTGATGTGATACTATGCAGTGCAGAGAATTAAATCAGCAATCTGACACCATGCAGTGATGTCCCATGATGGGACAATATTAAAAAAGTTTTAAAAAAATATTAAAAAGTGTGAAAATATTAAAAAAAAAAACCCTAAATAAAGAAAAAAAAAGAAAGAAATATTTTTCCAATAAATACATTTGTACAGCAGCATACAGCTCCATCAACAGAAAAATAAAAATGTATAGCTCTCAGAATAAAGCAATGCAAATATAATTATTTCTTCTATAAATCAGTTTTTATTGCGTAAAAGCACCAAAACATAAAAAATGATATAAATGAGGCATCGCTGTAATTGTACTGACCCGAAGAATAAAGTTGCCTTACCAATTTTACCACATGCGGAACAGTATATATAAAAAAATCAATTCCTGATTTGCTGAGTTTTGTTCATTCTATCTCCCAAAAATCAGAGTGCAATGCTATCAAAAAATGCCATGTGCTCAAAAATAGTACCAATAAAAACATCAGCTCTTCCTGCAAAAAACAAGACCTCACGTGACCCTGACTATGGAAAAATTATAGCTTTCAAAATATGATGATGCAAAAACTAGTTTTCACATTAAAAAGGGTCTTTTAGTGTGTGGCAGCAGCCAAACATAAAACCAGATATAAACCTGGCATCGCTGTAATCGCACCGACTCGAAGAATAAAGTCGCCTAATCACTTATACCACACAAGGAATGGCGTAAAAAATAAATAAAACCAATTCTTCACATGTTGATTTTTTCATTCGGCCTCCCAAAGATCACAGTAAGGCTCGGTGCACATTTATACTGCGCTCTATGGTGAGTGCTTACACCGGGAATTCCATGTAAATCTTTGAACTATGTGATTCAGGCAGAACCACGGCAAAAGATTCCCTATAATGAGGCAGATGGAGGCACTGTGAATGCCATAGGATATGCCACTCTGTTCCACATTTAGTGGAAGTGCATGTAGAGATGTTACTGTGGATTGAGAAAGATAGTTTGTGCTTGGTGGCTTGGTATGTAAGATCAGTCAAAAACAGCAGGCATGTCCATTTCCATATCAGCTGACTGGCTCTCAGTCACCAAAACTGTAGTGAGTAAACAAGTGGAGAATCTACGGCTGAAGACCTGTGTAACAACACTTGCCATGGTAAGGGAGAAGGAAGAATCAGAAGATGCTGTTGATGGGGTGCATTTTAGCACAGTGACTTTCCTAGATTAACACATGTTGATCATGCATGTATGCCAGTTCATGCATGTAGTACTGAAATTATTACATTCTATGTTTACTCTACTATGTCGTTTTTAAAAAAGTTAACAGATAATGTGTTTTTTGACAAATAACATGATTTTTTAGATTTTTGCCAGTCTGAAAAAAAGACACAAGCTAGGCAATTGCAGAACCATGAACTTTTAATGTCCACTGTTGGGGCTCAGGATACATTGGTTGTCATGATTGCATAGCTCTGTGTCTATGTAACCTCATCTTCCTCCTCTTTCATCTCTGCTGAGCTACTCAGCTGCATGCCTCTGGGTTTATACCAAGTGTGATCTACTACCTCATCATCATCCTCTCTGTTCTCCCACTACTCGCCCTGAGAGTCACCCTCCTCCTCTTCCTGCTCTGACAGCACAGTACAGTCCGCGGGTGCTTCAAGTATCTGAATCTCATCACAAATGGATCACCTTTACCCAAAGGGGTTAACTTCTGTTACCAAAGGTTTGGATTATGCTTCGACCCAACTTTGTCTGGCCATGGTTCAAAACTGAAAACAAAATTTGGGCATCCGTGCAGATGATATCCTCCTATTGAGTATGTGAATCTTTGGAGTACACTTCCTATGCCCATGGCATACAGTGTGTAAACAGATCTGCAGACTCAGCCATCTGTGATTCCCAACAGTCAGTTGGGTGGTTGGAGATTTGTGATGTGGAGGAAAAGCAGGGTAATTGGGGTGCCAGCACTGAGGACTGTACTGTGTGTGATGTTAAGGTGGAGGAAGAGGAGCAGAGGCCACTTGATGCAGCACTTGCCATCTACTGGAGCACATGTTATTTCTGGCTCTCATCTACAAAGCGCACTACTGTATGGCTGCCAAAGAAAGGCAATGGAGTAGCCCATCCAGTAACAGAAGTTGTTAAAAATGCTCATTGCAGCAAAACAAACCAACTTCTCATCTCATATCATACCTGTCTCACAACCCTAAACAGCTATTCAGTACTTTTAATTCTCTCCTGTATCCACCAGATCCCCCTCTCTCTCCTTTCATCTCAGCTGATGACTTTGCCTCACTACATGTGAACTTGATACAATAACATCCCACTTCATTACAAACCTTACCACAGTCTTCATCCCATGCCTAACCCACCTCTTCAACCTGTCACTAACAACTGGTGTCTTCCCTCCTGACTGAAACATACCTCAATAACACCCATTCTCAAAAAGCCACCCTTGACCTATCCTCTGTGTCTAGCTATCACCCCATATCATTTCTTCCATATTCCTCCAAACTACTGGAACAACATATTCATTTTAAACTGTCCTCCCACCTTTCCTCTTACTCCCTGTTTGCTTACAATCTGGCTTCAGACCACAACATGCCACTGAAACTGCCTTCACTAAAGTCAGTAACGACCTACTAACTGCTAAATGAAAGCGACACGAGTTTGTCGTCCTCCTTTTCCTGGACCTGGCCTCTTAAAGGGACCACCCATGTTAGCCTAAGTTATTCACAGCCAATAGCTGGGCAACACCTTCTATTTAAAGCTTTTCCTCCAATATGGAGGTGCCTTAGCTACATTGTTAGCTTGCCTTGCATGCTTGCTAGTTGTCAGGTTCCCCAGGTCCACCCATCTGCTTGTCTACCCTGTACCCATCTGCTCTTACCTGTCTGTGCCCATCTGCTCATACCTGTCTTTGCTCTTCTGTCCATCAGCCAGTCCTGATAACACCTGTCAGTGCCCATCTGTCTAACATCTGGTCCAGCCTGCACCTGCCACTGCTTTTCTGTTCCTCAGACAGTCCCATCTGCACCTGTGGTTCCAGAGTCCCTACAGTGCCTGACTACATTCTTCATCCCTCCTTTGGGCCATGGTAGCCTTCCTGCTGTACAGTGTCAGCTGCCACCTTTTGTAGGTCAGCCATGGAGCAGCATCTGGTGACACCTCCTTGTCCCTCCTTGGGTCTTGGTTTTTGACTGCTGCCACTTATTTGAGTTGGGTTTTAGAAGGCCACCTAGTTACTCCCCTCCAGGTTTTCAGAGGGATAAGACACAGTGGTGCCACCATCTTGTTCATTACAGCCTACATCTGCTGGGTTGGCTGTATTGGAAGAAGTGTCGGTCCCCGCTATACTAGTTCTACTCTATTAGAATTGATGCCACTTTGTTGGTGTCTGCCACTAATTTTTGTAAATGTGTAGACTCCGGGTTGGGTCTCCTTCATGTATGTTGCCTGTAGCAGTAGGCCTCTGAGACCTTCAGGCCTCCACTTCTTTGGAGTAAATGATCAGTGTTACTATCCTTATATTTTTATGAACATAGTAGTCTACGAAACAGATATTTGTGCCACCTGAGTGTGGCTGAGCATGAAAGCAGGTTGAGCTGTTGCATGTGGTATCAGGGCTCCCAGCTCAGCAGGCTACACCAATCCCTCACCCACCTCGTCTTACTTTGATGTTCAATTGAAAACTGTAAATGTTGGCCCAGACCACGATACAATGCATGGTTGATTGCTGCAGTGCCATGCTGCAATTTGTACTGTGGATGAATTGAAGCCACTTTCCTGATGTCTGTCCCTGATTTTGCATGAGTTTGTTTTTGCTTCCCATTGACTTGAATGGGGTTCGGCTATGTTCGGCGAATATTTGACAAATACATCGGGGGAATATTGTAAAGTCGGCAATCAAAATCTGATCCGAGCATTAAAATATTCCCGATGGTCGGCACTCATAGCAAGTGAGTATTTCTGCTACACACAGGCGATCTGATCATCACCTATATGTAGCAGGGTCATCAAAATAGTGCAGCTTCTAGTCTCCCATGGAGACTATTGAAGCATGAAATAAGTAAAAGAAAAATGTTTTTACAAATGTTAATAAATTAAATAAAAAAAAATTATAAGTTCAAAGCACCCCCCCTTTTGCCCCATTCAAAATAAAACACTTAAAAAAATTCAAATATACACATATTAGGTATCGCCGTCTTCATATTCGCCCAATATATCAATATAAAAAAAGAATTAACCCAATTGCTAAACGGCGTAGCCAGAAAAAAGTCAAAATGACAGAATTATGTTTATTTGGTTGCTGCAACTTTACATTAAAATGCAATAATGGGCTATCAAAAGATTTTATTTGGACCAAAATATTGGACCATTTAATTAAAAACGTCATCCTGGCACCCAAAAAATAAGCCCTCACTCAAACCCAGATCATGAAAAATGGAGATGCTACAGGTATCAGAAAATGGTGCAATTTATTTTATGTTAAATTTTTTTTTACTAACTTTGGAATTTTTTTCACCACTTACATAAAAAAGGACATAGACATGTTTGGTGTCTATGGACTCTTAATGATTTGGAAAGGTCAGTTTTAGCATTTATTGAACATGGTTAAAAAAAACCAAAAAACAACTGTTTAATTGCAATTTGCAAATTTTGCAGTTTCACCACACTTGGAATTTTTTTTACAGTTTTCCAGTACATGATATGTTAAAGCTAATGGTGTCTTTCAAAAGTACAACTTATCCCTAAAAAAAGCCCTCTTATGGCCATATTGACAGAAAAATAAAAAGTTATGGCTTTGGGAAGAAGGGGAGCAAACAACGAAAACGAATAAACTGAAATATCCCTGGTCGTTAAGGTGTTAAAAAACCTTTGTAATAAAAGCCAAGTGCTAATGCTTAACCCCTTCATGACCTTGGGATTTTTCGTTTTTCCGTTTTCGTTTTTCGCTCCCCTCCTTCACAGAGCCATAACTTTTTTATTTTTCCGTCAATTTGGCCATGTGAGGGCTTATTTTTTGCGGGACGAGTTGTACTTTTGAACGACATCATTGGTTTTACCATGTCGTGTACTAGAAAACGGGAAAAAAATTCCAAGTGCAGTGAAATTGCAAAAAAAGTGCAATCCCACACTTGTTTTTTGCTTGCCTATTTTGCTAGGTTCACTAAATGCTAAAACTGACCTGCCATTATGATTCTCCAGGTCAGTACGAGTTCATAGACACCTCACATGTCTAGGTTATGTTTTACCTAAGTGGTGAAAAAAAATTCCAAACTTTGCAAAAAAAAAAAAAAAAAAAAAAATTGCGCCATTTTCCGATACTCGTAGCGTCTCCATTTTTCGTGATCTGGGGTCAGGTGAGGGCTTATTTTTTGCGTGCCGAGCTGGCGTTTTTAATTATAGCATTTTGGTGCAGATACGTTCTTTTGATCGCCCGTTATTACATTTTAATGCAATGTCGCGGCGACCAAAAAAATGTATTTCTGGCGTTTCGATTTTTTTTCTCATTACGCCATTTAGCGATCAGGTTAATGCTTTTTTTTTATTGATAGATCGGGCGATTCTGAACGCGGCGATACCAAATATGTGTAGGTTTGATTTTTTTTTTATTGATTTATTTTGATTGGGGCGAAAGGGGGGTGATTTAAACTTTTATGTTTTTTTTATTTTTTTCACATTTTTAAAAACTTTTTTTTTTCACTTTTGCCATGCTTCTATAGCCTCCATGGGAGGCTAGAAGCAGGCACAGCCCGATCGGCTCTGCTACATAACAGCGATCATCAGATCGCTGTTATGTAGGAGAATTGCAGGTGTGCTGTGAGCGCCGACCACATGGTGGCGCTCACAGCCACCGGCGATCAGTAACCATAGAGGTCTCAAGGACCTCTATGGTTACCATTCAGAAGCATCGCCGACCCCCGATCATGTGACGGGGGTCGGCGATGACGTCATATCCGGCCGCCCGGCCGGATGCGGTAGTTAAATGCCGCTGTCTGCGATTGACAGCGGCATTTAACTAGTTAATAGGCGCGGGCAGATCGCGATTCTGCCCGCGCCTATTGCGGGCACATGTCAGCTGTTCAAAACAGCTGGCATGTCCCGGCTTTGATGCGGGCTCACCGCGGAGCCCTGCATCAAAGCAGGGGAGCTGACCTCGGACGGTATAGTACGTCCGAGGTCAGTAAGGGGTTAAAGTAAATCAGTGCTCAAGAAGTAGAAAAATGGTTTGATCTCACCAATATTCATTCAGATTTACTCCTATATCATCTGGTTTGATGCAGGAGCTGAAGATAATTAAAAATATATAGGCTGGGGTGGGGACGGTCTTAGGATATGTTCACATTAGCGTCTTTGGGCGCAGCGTCGTTAACGCAACCCAAAACGCAATACACAACCGCAGCGTTTTTTGATGCATGCGGTCAACGCAGAACAACCCAATAAAAATTAAATAAACCACCATAATTTGCAAGAAAAAAAAAATAAAATGTCACAAACATAAAAAACAAACAAACAACAAACATTGCAAAGAATTTAAATAAATGGGCAGAGAAATTATATACTTACATCTCTTGGCAGAGCTGTGACTCGTGTACTCTCTGTTTCCAGACGTGCAGGCAAGTGAAATACAATGGAATCACCCTTTTTTATATCTATGGGGTGGTCTTGTCACTGTCTAGACACTTCATCACTTGTTTTTTACTCAAAAGGCGCATGTGTCGAACAACGCGGGTCAACGCAGGCACCTGCGCCCTATACGTTGTACATAGACAGTAATGTGGTTTTTTGGCGCATTTACGACACAAGTGCGTTGCATGCATTGTTTACCGGAAATTTGGCGCAGGAAAAATGCAACATGTAGCGTCGGCCGCGCCCTGTCTGGTGCGCCCAAATGACGCATGCGCCGTACAACGCTTGACAACGCATACCGGCGCATGTCCATGCGCCCCCCCATGTTAAAGATAGGGGCGCATGACGCATGCGTCGGTATCCATCGATGACGCTGTGCCCAAAGACGCTAATGTGAACGTAGCCTTACAATCCCCTGCATTGCTCCTGACCTCACAAAGGCAGTCCCCAAGTTTTAAGGTTGCTAAGATATAACCCAACAGATGGATATATTTTCCTTCCGTTTTCCTCCATGCGCATTTCCTTATCCATGTGGAGGATTTATCAAGGAACTGTGAGAGCTATGGGAACAAGTAGCAAGTTCCTGCAATGTCAGACCACCAGATATTAGGTCTGACAAGTCATTTCATGACCCCTATGGAAGATGTGGTCTGACATAGCACCTACCTTATGTCTGCCCCGATACATATAGCTCTGGCAAAAATTAAGAGACCACCACATCAAAAGCCTGTCATGGGCAGCCCATTCTCCAGACCAGAACCCCATTTAAAACTTCTGGAATGTAATCAAGAGGATGATGGATAGTCACAAGCCATCAAACAAAGAAGAACTGCTTACATTTTTGCTCCAGAAGCAGTGTGAAAGACTGATGGCAAGCATGCCAAGACACATGAAAGCTGTGATTAAAAATCATGGTTATTCCACAAAATATTGATTTCTGAACTCTTCCTTAGTTAAAACATTAGTATTGTTGTTTCTAAATTATTATGAACTTGTTTTCTTTGCATTATTTGAGGTCTGAAAGCACTGTTTTGTTTTATTTTTAAATTTTGACCGTTTCTCCTTTTCAGAAAAAAAATACAAAATTTATTGCATGGAAATTCGGAGACATGTTGTCAGAAGTCTATTGAATAAATGAACAATTTACACTTTACTAAAAAATATACCTATAAAGAGAAAAATCAGACAAACTGAACATTTAGTTATTTATAGTAATATAGTTAGCAAGGCCGAAAAAAGACATTTGTCCTTCCAGTTCAGCCTATATTCCGGCAGAATAAATCCCCAGATCTACGTCCTTCTAAAGAACCTAATCGCTGTAAGATACAATTTTGTTGTTACGCTCCAGGAAGACATCCAGGCCCCTCTTGAACCCCTCAACTATTTTTTTTTCTTTTTTTTTCTTTTTTTAAAAGCTTCTTCTAGTTCCGTCGGTAATTGGGATTTTATACCACTTAGTACACCATATCTACAGGGCGATTCTGCGTTACTACAGTGCCTTGCGACAATATTCGGCCCCCTGGAACTTTTCAACCTTTTCCCACGTATCATGCTTCACCAAAAATTTACATTTGGTGTTTTTATGTTTGAAGAATCAACAACAAGAGGAACACAATTGTGAAGTTGAACGAAATTTATTGGTTATTTAAAATTTTTATGGAAATTCAAAAACTGAAAAGTGGGGCGTGCAATATTATTCGGCCCCTTTAACCCCTTCCCGACCTGTGATGCCACGTAGGTGTCATGAAAGTCGGTGCCAATCCGACCTGTGATACCTATGTGGCGTCATGGAGGGATCGCGTCCCTGCAGATCGGGTGAAAGGGTTAAATCCAATTTCACCCGATCTACAGGGACAGGGGGAGTGGTACTTTAGGTACTTTAGCCCAGGGGGGTGGCTTTGCCCCCATGTGGCTATGATCGCTCTGATTGGCTGTTGAAAGTGCAACAGCCAATCAGAGCAATTTGTAATATTTCACCTATGAAAAGTGGTGAAATATTACAATCCAGCCATGGCCGATGCTGCAATATCATCGGCCATGGCTGGAAACCCTAATCTGCCCCCCGCCACCACCACCGATCTCCTCCCCTGTCCTCTGTTCTGTGATCCGCTCCCCTCCGTCCTCCTGTCTGCTCCCCCGTCCTCCTGTCCACTCCCCCATGCTCCGATCCCACCCCCGTGCTTCGATACCCCCCCTGTGCTCCGATCCCCCCTTATACTTACCAAGCCTCCTGGTGTCCATCTGTCTGTTCCATGGGCGCCGCCATCTGCCAAAATGGCGGACGCATGGGCAGTGCGCCCGCCAAATCTGCCGGCCGGCAGATTCGTTCCATGTACATTTTGATCACTGTGATAGGTTTTATCACAGTGATCAAAATAAAAAAAATAGTAAATGAAACCCCCCCTTTATTTCCCCCATAGGTAAGGACAATAATAAAATAAAGAAAATATATTTACTTTTATTTTTCCACTAGGGTTAGGGTTAGAACTAGGGTTAGAACTAGGGTTAGGGTTAGGGCTAGGGCTAGGGTTAGGGCTAGGGTTAGGGTTAGGGTTAGGGCTAGGGCTAGGGTTAGAATTAGGGTTAGAGTAAGGCTATGTGCACACGTATTCTGGTCCTCTGAGGATTTTTCTGCAGTGCAAAACCGCTGCGGATTTATCGCGGATTTACCGCGTTTTTTCTGCGGATTTCACTGCGGTTTTTGTTGTGAACTCTGTGTTCAGGCTCCCTCTTGTGGTCACTGGTGGTATGGTGTGACTTTTGCTTTGGGCTCCCCCTTGTGGCTTTGCCTGTTATCCTGCTGGTCTCTGGCTATCAGCTGGTTCGTTATCCTCTGGGAGGTTCCTATATAGCTCTGTTTTACTTTCACTTGTTGCCGGCTGTCGATGTAATCAGTGCTACTCAGATTCCTTCTGACTACCTTGCTCCCAGTCCATCCAGGATAAGCTAAGTTTTGTTTGCTCATTTTTGATCAGCAGTGTTTATCATGTTTTCTGTTCCAGCTTGCTAAAATGTAATTCCCTCGCTTGCTGGTTGCTCTAGTGGGCTGAGTTTCTCCCCACACACCGTTAGTTGGTGTGTGGGTTCTTGAAATCTCAGGATGGATATTTTGTAAGGGTTTTTTATTGATCGCATAGACCCCTGCTCTATTTTCTGCTTTCTAGTACTAGTGGGCCTCTTTTGCTGAATCTGATTTCATCCCTATGTATGTGCCTTCTTCTTACTTCACCGTTAATATTTGTTGGGGGCTTCTATATCTTTGGGGATTATTTCTCTGGAGGCAAGCGAGGTCTTTCTTTCTCTTTAGGGGTAGCTAGTTCCTCAGGCTGGCTCGAAACGTCTAGGAATTTTTTAGGCACGTTCACTGGCTACCTCTGGTTGTTTTGGATGGGTTCGGATTTGCGGTCAGTCCAGTTGCCATCTCCCTGGAGCTCGTCCTTAGTTTGATCACTTGCTGATCTATTTGTGATCCTCAGCCACTAGGGATCATAACAGTACAGCCGGCCCGCAAAGTGTTAATTGCATGGCAGAAGCAGGAGAAAAGAAGCCTTAAGAATTTTTTTTTTTTTCTTGTTGTTGCCGTGTGTCTAGCTGCTGTGCTAGCTTCTCTCCTCCTCTTAATCTTGGTGTGGCTCTGAGTTCAGCTGCTGACATGGATATCCAGAGCTTGGCTTCCAGTCTGGATCATCTTGCTGCTAGAGTTCAGAGTATTCAGGATTTTGTTGTTCACAGTCCTATGTCTGAGCCTAGGATACCTATTCCGGAGTTGTTTTCTGGAGATAGATCTAGGTTCCTAAATTTTAAGAACAATTGTAAGTTGTTTCTTTCTTTGAAACCTCGTTCCTCTGGTGATGCCGTTCAGCAAGTTAGGATTAATATTTCCTTTTTGCGTGGTGACCCTCAAGATTGGGCCTTCGCATTGGCGCCAGGGGATCCTGCATTGCTCAGTGTGGATGCGTTTTTTCTGGCCCTTGGATTGCTCTATGAGGAACCTAATCTTGAGAACCAGGCTGAATAAGCGTTATTGGCCCTCTCGCAGGGGCAAGATGAAGCAGAGGTGTACTGCCAGAAATTTCGGAAATGGTCGGTGCTTACTCAGTGGAATGAGTGTGCCCTGGCTGCAAATTTCAGAGAAGGTCTTTCTGAAGCCATTAAGAATGTCATGGTGGGGTTCCCTACGCCTGCAGGTCTGAATGAGTCAATGACTCTGGCCATTCAGATTGATCGGCGGTTGCGGGAGCGCAAACCTGTGCACCATTTGGCGGTGTCTTCTGAACAGACACCTGAATCTATGCAATGTGACAGAATTCTGACCAGAAGTGAACGGCAAAATTATAGATGGCAAAATGGGTTGTGCTTTTACTGTGGTGACTCAGCTCATGTTATCTCAGCATGCTCTAAGCGCAAAAAAAAGGTTGATAAATCTGTCACCATTGGTACTTTACAGCCTAAGTTCATTTTGTCTGTTACCCTGATTTGTTCCCTGTCATCTTACCCGGTTAATGCCTTTGTAGATTCAGGTGCTGCCCTGAGTCTGATGGATTGGTCATTTGCCAGGCACTGTGGTTTTGATTTGGAGCCTTTAAAATTCCCTATTCCACTAAGGGGAATTGACTCTACGCCATTGGCTACGAATAGACCTCAGTACTGGACACAAGTGACCATGTGCATGACTCCTGTTCATCAGGAGGTGATTTGCTTTCTTGTATTGCATAATTTGCATGATGTTGTCGTGTTGGGTCTACCATGGCTGCAGACTCATAATCCAGTCCTGGATTGGAAAGCTATGTCTGTGTCAAGTTGGGGTTGTCAGGGAATTCATGGTGACGCTCCTGTGGTGTCAATTGCTTCGTCCACTCCTTCTGAAGTCCCTACGTTTTTGTCAGACTACCAGGATGTATTTGAGGAGCCCAAACTCAATTCTCTACCTCCTCATAGGGACTGTGATTGTGCTATAAATTTGATTCCTGGTAGTAAGTTTCCTAAGGGACGACTTTTCAATTTATCTGTGCCGGAGCATGCTGCCATGCGGAGTTATATAAAGGAGTCTTTGGAGAAGGGACATATTCGCCCGTCCTCTTCCCCTCTTGGTGCGGGATTCTTTTTTGTGGCTAAGAAGGATGGTTCCCTGAGACCTTGTATTGATTATCGCCTTTTGAATAAAATCACGGTCAAATTTCAGTATCCTTTGCCATTGTTAACTGATTTGTTTGCTCGATTAGGGGGTCTAGTTGGTTCACCAAGATAGATCTTCGTGGTGCGTATAACCTTGTGCGTATAAAACAGGGTGATGAATGGAAAACTGCATTTAATACGCCTGAAGGCCATTTTGAGTACCTGGTGATGCCTTTTGGACTTTCTAATGCTCCTTCAGTCTTTCAGTCCTTTATGCACGACATCTTCCGTGAATATCTGGATAAGTTTATGATTGTGTATCTGGATGATATTCTGTTTTTTTCAGATGATTGGGAGTCTCATGTTAAGCAGGTCAGGATGGTCTTTCAGGTCCTGCGTGACAATGCTTTATTTGTGAAGGGCTCAAAATGTCTTTTTGGAGTCCAGAAGAATTCTTTTTTGGGTTTCATTTTTTCTCCTTCTACTATTGAGATGGACCCAGTCAAGGTTCAGGCTATTCATGACTGGACGCAGCCTACATCGGTTAAGAGTCTTCAGAAGTTCTTGGGTTTTGCTAATTTTTACCGTCGCTTCATAGCTAATTTTTCTGGTGTTGTTAAGCCTTTGACGGATTTGACCAAGAAAGGTTCTGATGTGACTAATTGGTCCTCTGTAGGGTTGAGCGAAACGGGTCGATCATTTTCAAAAGTCGCCGACTTTTGGCTAAGTCGGCGTCTCATGAAACCCGATCCGACCCCTGTGCTTGTCGGCCATGCGGTACGCGACTTTCGCGCCAAAGTCGCGTTTCAATGACGCGAAAAGCGCCATTTCTCAGCCAATGAAGGTGAACGCAGAGTGTGGGCAGCGTGATGACATAGATCCTGGTCCCCACCATCTTAGAGAAGGGCATTGCAGTGATTGGCTTGCTGTCTGCGGCGTCACAGGGGCTATAAAGGGGCGTTCCCGCCGACCGCCATCTTACTGCTGCTGATCTGAGCTTAGGGACAGGTTGCTGCCGCTTTGTCAGAAGCAGGGAGAGCGTTAGGCAGGGTCCACTAACCACCAAACCGCTTGTGCTGCAGCGATTTGCACTGTCCAACACCACCTTCGGTGTGCAGGGACTGTGGAAGCTATTTTTTTTTTTTTTCCCCTCAGCGCTGTAGCTCATTGGGCTGCCCTAGAAGGCTCCGTGATAGCTGTATTGCTGTGTGTACGCCACTGTGCAAACCAACTGCTTTTTTCAAAGCACATATCCTCTTGTTCCTTCCTTTCTGCACAGCTATCTTTTTTGTTTGTCCACACTTTTTATTTAATTTGTGCATCAGTCCACTCCTATTGCTGCCTGCCATACCTGGCTTAGATTACTGCAGGGAGATAGTAATTGTAGGACAGTCCC
The DNA here is from genome assembly GCF_051348905.1 of Ranitomeya variabilis. Taxonomy (NCBI): domain Eukaryota; kingdom Metazoa; phylum Chordata; class Amphibia; order Anura; family Dendrobatidae; genus Ranitomeya; species Ranitomeya variabilis. The sequence continues at coordinate 809,548,623 of NC_135233.1, forward strand.
TGTTTTTTTTTTGTTTTTTTTGTGGGAGATTAAGATTGGCATTTCTGCTACAGTGCCATCCCTGTGTGTGCCATCTCTCACTGAGTGGGCCATAGAAAGCCTATTTATTTTTTCCGTGATTTGTGTTCTAAATTCTACCTCAACACAAAAACACTACATCAATCAGTGGGAGAAAAATATTGGCCTCAGTCAGGGCTTGTGTGTCACTGCTGTGTGTGCTATCTCTCATTCAGTGGGCTATAGCAAGCCTATTTATTTTATTATTTTTTTTAATATTATTTGGTTTCTAAAGTCTCCCTGAAAAAAAAAAAAATACCTAAAAAAACAGTGGGAGAGTAATATTGCCCTTTCAGCTTGTGTGCCAGTCTTGACTCCTGGGTGTGCCACCTCTCTCTCTCATTCAGTGGGCCATAGAAAGGCTATTTTTTTTTTTGGTTTTTTTAATATTATTTGGTTTCTAAAGTCTCCCTGAAAAAAAAACAAAAACATAAAAAAACAGTGGGAGAGTAATATTGCCCTTTCAGCTTGTGTGCCAGTCTTGACTCCTGGGTGTGCCACCTCTCTCCCTCTCATTCAGTGGGCCATAGAAAGCCTATTTATTTTTTTTTTAAATATTATTGGGTTTCTAAAGTCTCCCTTAAAAAACAAAAAATACATAAAAAAACAGTGGGAGAGTAATATTGCCCTTTCAGCTTGTGTGCCAGTCTTGACTCCTGGGTGTGCCACCTCTCTCCCTCTCATTCAGTGGGCCATAGAAAGCCTATTTATTTTTTTTTTTAAATATTATTGTGTTTCTAAAGTCTCCCTTAAAAAACAAAAAATACATAAAAAAACAGTGGGAGAGTAATATTGCCCTTTCAGCTTGTGTGCCAGTCTTGACTCCTGGGTGTGCCACCTCTCTCCCTCTCATTCAGTGGGCCATAGAAAGCCTATTTATTTTTTTTTTTAAATATTATTGGGTTTCTAAAGTCTCCCTTAAAAAACAAAAAATACATAAAAAAACAGTGGGAGAGTAATATTGCCCTTTCAGCTTGTGTGCCAGTCTTGACTCCTGGGTGTGCCACCTCTCTCCCTCTCATTCAGTGGGCCATAGAAAGCCTATTTATTTTTTTTAAAAAATATTATTGGGTTTCTAAAGTCTCCCTTAAAAAACAAAAAATACATAAAAAAACAGTGGGAGAGTAATATTGCCCTTTCAGCTTGTGTGCCAGTCTTGACTCCTGGGTGTGCCACCTCTCTCCCTCTCATTCAGTGGGCCATAGAAAGCCTATTTATTTTTTTTTTTAAATATTATTGGGTTTCTAAAGTCTCCCTTAAAAAACAAAAAATACATAAAAAAACAGTGGGAGAGTAATATTGCCCTTTCAGCTTGTGTGCCAGTCTTGACTCCTGGGTGTGCCACCTCTCTCTCTCATTCAGTGGGCCATAGAAAGGCTATTTTTTTTTTTGGTTTTTTTAATATTATTTGGTTTCTAAAGTCTCCCTGAAAAAAAAAAAAAAAACAGTGGGAGAGTAATATTGCCCTTTCAGCTTGTGTGCCAGTCTTGACTCCTGGGTGTGCCACCTCTCTCCCTCTCATTCAGTGGGCCATAGAAAGCCTATTTATTTTTTTTTAAAAATATTATTGGGTTTCTAAAGTCTCCCTTAAAAAACAAAAAATACATAAAAAAACAGTGGGAGAGTAATATTGCCCTTTCAGCTTGTGTGCCAGTCTTGACTCCTGGGTGTGCCACCTCTCTCCCTCTCATTCAGTGGGCCATAGAAAGCCTATTTTTTTTTTTTTTAAATATTATTGGGTTTCTAAAGTCTCCCTTAAAAAACAAAAAATACATAAAAAAACAGTGGGAGAGTAATATTGCCCTTTCAGCTTGTGTGCCAGTCTTGACTCCTGGGTGTGCCACCTCTCTCTCTCATTCAGTGGGCCATAGAAAGGCTATTTTTTTTTTTGGTTTTTTTAATATTATTTGGTTTCTAAAGTCTCCCTGAAAAAAAAAAAAAAACATAAAAAAACAGTGGGAGAGTAATATTGCCCTTTCAGCTTGTGTGCCAGTCTTGACTCCTGGGTGTGCCACCTCTCTCCCTCTCATTCAGTGGGCCATAGAAAGCCTATTTATTTTTTTTTTAAAATATTATTGGGTTTCTAAAGTCTCCCTTAAAAAACAAAAAATACATAAAAAAACAGTGGGAGAGTAATATTGCCCTTTCAGCTTGTGTGCCAGTCTTGACTCCTGGGTGTGCCACCTCTCTCTCTCATTCAGTGGGCCATAGAAAGGCTATTTTTTTTTTTTGTTTTTTTAATATTATTTGGTTTCTAAAGTCTCCCTGAAAAAAAAAAAAAAAAACATAAAAAAACAGTGGGAGAGTAATATTGCCCTTTCAGCTTGTGTGCCAGTCTTGACTCCTGGGTGTGCCACCTCTCTCCCTCTCATTCAGTGGGCCATAGAAAGCCTATTTATTTTTTTTTTAAAATATTATTGGGTTTCTAAAGTCTCCCTTAAAAAACAAAAAATACATAAAAAAACAGTGGGAGAGTAATATTGCCCTTTCAGCTTGTGTGCCAGTCTTGACTCCTGGGTGTGCCACCTCTCTCCCTCTCATTTAGTGGGCCATAGAAAGCCTATTTATTTTTTTTTTAAAATATTATTGGGTTTCTAAAGTCTCCCTTAAAAAACAAAAAATACATAAAAAAACAGTGGGAGAGTAATATTGCCCTTTCAGCTTGTGTGCCAGTCTTGACTCCTGGGTGTGCCACCTCTCTCCCTCTCATTCAGTGGGCCATAGAAAGCCTATTTATTTTTTTTTTTAAATATTATTGGGTTTCTAAAGTCTCCCTTAAAAAACAAAAAATACATAAAAAAACAGTGGGAGAGTAATATTGCCCTTTCAGCTTGTGTGCCAGTCTTGACTCCTGGGTGTGCCACCTCTCTCTCTCTAATTGTGGGCCATAGAAAGCCTTTTTTTTTTTTTTTTTTTTAATATTATTTGGTTTCTAAAGTCTCCCTGAGAAAAAAAAATAAATAAATTAGGTGGGAGATTAATATTGACATTAGTGCTTGAGTGACAGTCCTGCGTGTGTGTCATCTCTGTGATTTTGTGCCACAGAAAACAGAGTGTGTAACATTGTGCCTGATTTTCCTTGTGGTCTCACCAACCTGTTAAGGGATATTGAAATCATACTGAAGTTATAGCTCACCGTGTAAGTTGTTTGACAGCAACAAATAAAGTTACTTTGGTTAAGATTTTAAAACAATGAGGAAGTCTGGTGCAAGAGGTCGTCGTGGGCGTTCATTGTCAGCTGGTAATGATGGTAGTGGTAGTGGAGCATCAGGTGGTCGTGGGGATAAAAATATTCCACCTAAGTCTGGAGCTGTGGAGCCAGTTTCGTCGTCAGGCTACACAAGGCCTCGAACGCTCTCTTTTCTGGGAGTAGGAAAACCGCTTTTAAAGGCGGAGCAGCAACAGCAAGTTTTGGCTTACATTGCAGACTCAGCCTCTAGCTCTTTTGCCTCCTCTTACGAAACTGGTAAATGTAAAAGCAGCGTGTCGCTTGTGGATGTTCACGGTCAGGGACAAGTCGCTTCCTTGTCCTCCTCAGCAAAAACTACAACAAGAGAGAAGGATGCAGCAGGCGACACAACGGGTCACTCCATGGAGCTCTTTACACATACCGTCCCTGGCTTAGAAAGTGAAACATTTAACAGGCCATGCCCATTACAAGTATATTCTGACATGGAGTGCACTGATGCACAGCCACAGCCAGAGTACTATGCTGCTCCTTTGACTCAGACCACCACATTGCCCTCTCAGGGTACAGATCCACAATCAGACCCTGATGAGACTATGTTGCCCCGCCACGAACGCTATACCACCGACCGACACAGTGACACAGACGAAGTTGCACACGAGCTCGAAGAGGAGGTAATAGATGACCCAGTTATTGACCCCGATTGGCAGCCATTGGGGGAACAGGGTGCAGGCGGCAGTAGTTCAGAAGCGGAGGTGGAGGAGGGGCCGCAGCAGGCATCAACATCGCAACAGATTCCATCTGCCGGGCCCGTATCTGGCCCAAAACGCGTGTCAAAGCCAAAACCTGTTGGAGCACAGCGTTGCCATCCGGTTAAAGCTCAGTCTGCAATCCCTGAAAAGGGATCCGAGTCTAGGAAGAGTGCAGTCTGGCATTTTTTTAAACAACATCCAACAGATCAGCGCAAAGTCATTTGTCAAAAATGTTCAACTAGCTTAAGCAGAGGTCAGAATCTGAAAAGTCTAAATACTAGTTGCATGCATAGACACTTAACCACCATGCATTTTCAAGCCTGGACTAACTACCAAACGTCCCTCAAGGTTGTAGCACCCTCGGCCAATGAAGCTAGTCAGCAACGCAACATCCCTTCCGTCACTGTAAGGCCACCATTTTCTGCACCACCGGCAGTATCTGTGCAGGTTTCTTTGCCAGCCAAAAGCAGTCAGGGTCAGGGAACCACCAGTTTTGTAGGAGGAAATATTGCATCTAGGGCACCGGCGGAAACAATACCGTCTCCAACCGTCTCTCAGTCTGCCATGTACACCGGCACACCCGAAAGTTCCACGATCTCCAGCTCTCCAGTCCAGCTCACCCTACATGAGACTCTGGTTAGAAAAAGGAAGTACTTATCCTCGCATCCGCGTACACAGGGTTTTAACGCCCACATAGCTAGACTAATCTCGTTAGAGATGATGCCCTACCGGTTAGTTGAAAGCGAAGCTTTCAAAGCCCTGATGGAGTACGCTGAACCACGATACGAGCTACCCAGTCGACACTTTTTTTCCAGAAAAGCCATCCCAGCCCTGCACCAGCATGTTAAACAGCGCATCGTCCATGCACTCAGGCAATCTGTGAGTACAAAGGTGCACCTGACTACAGATGCATGGACCAGTAGGCATGGCCAGGGACGTTATGTGTCCATCACGGCACACTGGGTGAATGTGGTGGATGCAGGGTCCACAGGCGACATCAATTTAGGGACAGTTGTGCCTAGCCCACGGTCTAGGAAACAGTTGGCTGTAGGCGTTCGCACCCCCTCCTCCTCCTCCTCCTCGTCCTCCTGCAGAAGCTACAGCTCTTCCACAGAACGCAGTCTGCCAACCACTCCATCGGCAGATGACACTGTTGCACACCAGTTGTCCCATTATGGGCCAGCTACTGCCAAGCGTCAGCAGGCTGTATTGGCTATGAAGTGCTTGGGCGACAACAGACACACCGCGGAAGTTCTGTCCGAGTTCTTGCAACAAGAAACGCAGTCGTGGCTGGGCACAGTAGATCTTGAGGCAGGCAAAGTAGTGAGTGATAACGGAAGGAATTTCATGGCTGCCATCTCCCTTTCCCAACTGAAACACATTCCTTGCCTGGCTCACACCTTAAACCTGGTGGTGCAGTGCTTATTGAAAACTTATCCTGGGTTCTCCGACCTGCTCCTCAAAGTGCGTGCACTTTGCTCACATATCCGACGTTCGCCTGTACACGCCAGCCGTATGCAGACCTATCAGCGGTCTTTGAACCTTCCCCAGCATCGCCTAATCATAGACGTTGCAACAAGGTGGAACTCAACACTGCACATGCTTCAGAGACTGTGCGAACAGAGGCGTGCTGTTATTTATTTGTGGGAGGATACACGGGCAGGCAGTAGGATGGCAGACATGGAGTTGTCAGGTGTGCAGTGGTCGAAGATACAAGACATGTGTCAAGTCCTTCAGTGTTTTGAGGAATGCACACGGCTGGTTAGTGCAGACAACGCCGTAATAAGCATGAGCATCCCCCTAATGCGTCTGCTGATGCAAAGTTTGACGCACATAAAGGAGCAGGCGTCTGCACCAGAGGAAGAGGAAAGCCTTGATGACAGTCAGCCATTGTCTGGTCAGGGCAGTGTACAGGACGAGGTAGCGGGCGAAGAGGAGGTGGAGGACGAGGAGGATGATGGGGATGAGTATATTTTTAATGCCGAACCTTTCCCGGGGGCACAGGAAATTGGTTGCGTGTCACGGCCGGGTTCTGGTTTTTTGAGGGACACAAGTGACGTAGATTTGCCTGCAACTGCCCCTCAACCAATCACAACCGGAGATTTGACAACTGGAACTTTGGCCCACATGGCGGATTATGCCTTACGTATCCTAAAAAGGGACACACGCATTACGAAAATGATGAACGATGACGATTACTGGTTGGCCTGCCTCCTTGATCCACGCTATAAAGGCAAATTGCAAAATATTATGCCACATGAGAACTTGGAACTAATATTAGCAACCAAACAATCAACTCTTGTTGACCGTTTGCTTCAGGCATTCCCAGCACACAACGCACGTGATCGTTCTCACACGAGCTCCAGGGGGCAGCAGACTAGGAGTGTTAGGGGTGCACACATCAGAAGTGGCGTTGGACAGAGGGGTTTTCTGACCAGGTTGTGGAGTGATTTTGCTATGACCGCAGACAGGACAGGTACTGCTGCATCAATTGAAAGTGACAGGAGACAACATTTGTCCAGTATGGTTACTAACTATTTTTCATCCCTTATCGATGTTCTCCCTCAACCGTCATTCCCATTTGATTACTGGGCCTCCAAATTAGACACCTGGCCAGAATTGGCAGAATATGCATTGCAGGAGCTTGCTTGCCCGGCAGCAAGTGTCCTATCAGAAAGAGTATTCAGTGCTGCAGGTTCAATATTAACCGAAAAAAGGACTCGTCTGGCTACCCAAAATGTTGACGATCTAACATTCATTAAAATGAACCACAACTGGATTTCGAAATCTTTTGCCCCACCTTGCCCGGCCGACACCTAGCTTTCCTATGAAAGGCTCTTGCCTGTGAATTACTTTTCTAATGTCTAATTTGCTGCAGCTGATTGTACAGCATACGACATGTTTACACCTCCCTAAATGGCCAAACTCCCCACACGGGGCCGTGGTATCGCGACTTGGCGCAAGCACCCGTGAGACTGCTGTTTGTCTGAAGAGGTGGGTGTGCTCGCTTTTGGTTGACGGCATTGCTACTGGGTCCCTCATAGTACAATGTAGTGTCTCTGGCGGTGGTGGTGCGCACCCAACGTCAGACACACCGTTGTAACATGAGGGGCCCTGGGGCGGTCCCGCCGGCCTCTAGAGAGTTCCCCCCTACCCCAGCTCAAAATGTGCTCTACCACATGCAAAATTATGTCGCACAGCTCCACCAATCTTTAGTCTATTCGCTGACATCATTCAATGTCTGGCACTGACAATACACATTTGTAGACATCTATGATGCAACTTAAAGTAGTCTGTGTCTGTGTCCTATATTGGCACCATTAAATAGTTACTGCCAAATTACTATGTCAGAAACTCAGCAGATGAGCCCACCCCTGTACCTAAGTATGCCACCTTTTTTTTTGTTTTGGTTGTTTTGCGAGACATTAACATCTATTTATATTTTGGGAGTACTGGGACAGACACTCCTTGCACTACTCCTCCACTCACCACCAAGCTGCCCGTGTATCCATGTAACCGCTGTAAAACTGCCATGAGCCTATTGTTTGTTATTTTAGGCCTTTGAAGCCTGTCTGCGGTCCCTCCTTCCACTAGTCCTCCACTGACCAGACCACTGCTGCCCGTGTACCCCTGGAACCAATTATAAAGTGCCTACAGCCAGCCCATTTTTTTATGTTAGGCCTTTGAAGCCTGTCTGCGGTCCCTCCTTCCACTAGTCCTCCACTGACCAGACCACTGCTGCCCGTGTACCCCTGGAACCAATTATAAAGTGCCTACAGCCAGCCCATTTTTTTATGTTAGGCCTTTGAAGCCTGTCTGCGGTCCCTCCTTCCACTAGTCCTCCACTGGCCAGACCACTGCTGCCCGTGTACCCCTGGAACCAATTATAAAGTGCCTACAGCCAGCCCATTTTTTTATGTTAGGCCTTTGAAGCCTGTCTGCGGTCCCTCCTTCCACTAGTCCTCCACTGGCCAGACCACTGCTGCCCGTGTACCCCTGGAACCAATTATAAAGTGCCTACAGCCAGCCCATTTTTTTATGTTAGGCCTTTGAAGCCTGTCTGCGGTCCCTCCTTCCACTAGTCCTCCACTGGCCAGACCACTGCTGCCCATGTACCCCTGGAACCAATTATAAAGTGCCTACAGCCAGCCCATTTTTTTATGTTAGGCCTTTGAAGCCTGTCTGCGGTCCCTCCTTCCACTAGTCCTCCACTGGCCAGACCACTGCTGCCCGTGTACCCCTGGAACCAATTATAAAGTGCCTACAGCCAGCCCATTTTTTTATGTTAGGCCTTTGAAGCCTGTCTGCGGTCCCTCCTTCCACTAGTCCTCCACTGGCCAGACCACTGCTGCCCGTGTACCCCTGGAACCAATTATAAAGTGCCTACAGCCAGCCCATTTTTTTATGTTAGGCCTTTGAAGCCTGTCTGCGGTCCCTCCTTCCACTAGTCCTCCACTGACCAGACCACTGCTGCCCGTGTACCCCTGGAACCAATTATAAAGTGCCTACAGCCAGCCCATTTTTTTATGTTAGGCCTTTGAAGCCTGTCTGCGGTCCCTCCTTCCACTAGTCCTCCACTGACCAGACCACTGCTGCCCGTGTACCCCTGGAACCAATTATAAAGTGCCTACAGCCAGCCCATTTTTTTATGTTAGGCCTTTGAAGCCTGTCTGCGGTCCCTCCTTCCACTAGTCCTCCACTGGCCAGACCACTGCTGCCCGTGTACCCCTGGAACCAATTATAAAGTGCCTACAGCCAGCCCATTTTTTTATGTTAGGCCTTTGAAGCCTGTCTGCGGTCCCTCCTTCCACTAGTCCTCCACTGGCCAGACCACTGCTGCCCGTGTACCCCTGGAACCAATTATAAAGTGCCTACAGCCAGCCCATTTTTTTATGTTAGGCCTTTGAAGCCTGTCTGCGGTCCCTCCTTCCACTAGTCCTCCACTGGCCAGACCACTGCTGCCCGTGTACCCCTGGAACCAATTATAAAGTGCCTACAGCCAGCCCATTTTTTTATGTTAGGCCTTTGAAGCCTGTCTGCGGTCCCTCCTTCCACTAGTCCTCCACTGGCCAGACCACTGCTGCCCGTGTACCCCTGGAACCAATTATAAAGTGCCTACAGCCAGCCCATTTTCTTATGTTAGGCCTTTGAAGCCTGTCTGCGGTCCCTACTTTAAATACTCCTCCACTCACCACCAAGCTGCCTGCCCGTCTATCCATGTAACCGCTGTAAAACTGCAATGAGCCTATTGTTTGTTATTTTAGGCCTTTGATAGCCTGTCTGCGGCCCCTACTTGCAATACTCCTCCACTGACCACAATGCTGCCTGGAGTGCCTGCCTGTGTATCCATGTAACCGATGTAAAACTGCCATGACTGCCTACTGTTTGTTATTTTAGGCCTTTGATAGCCTGTCTGCGGCCCCTACTTGCAATACTCCTCCACTGACCACAATGCTGCCTGGATTGCCTGCCTGTGTATCCATGTAACCGATGTAAAACTGCCATGACTGCCTACTGTTTGTTATTTTAGGCCTTTGATAGCCTGTCTGCGGCCCCTACTTGCAATACTCCTCCACTGACCACAATGCTGCCTGGATTGCCTGCCTGTGTATCCATGTAACCGATGTAAAACTGCCATGAGTGCCTACTGTTTGGTATTTTAGGCCTTTGATAGCCTGTCTGCAGCCCCTACTTGCAATACTCCTCCACTGACCACACCAATGCTGCCCGTGTACCCCTGGAACCTATTTAAAAGTTCATAGAGCCTAGTTATATATTTTATTTACTATTAATAAGGCCATGATGGACTACGCTGTACCACGCTACAAGCTAACCAGTCGACACTTCTTTTGCGAGAAAAGCCATCCCAACCCTCCACCAGCATGTAGAAGACCGCATTGTCCATGCACTCTGGCAATCTGTGAGTACAAAGGTGCACCTGACAACAGACGCATGGACCTGTAGGCATGGCCACGGAAGATTACGTGTCCATTACGGCGCAATGGGTTAATGTGTTGGATGCATGGTCCACAGGGGACAGCCTACTAAGTCTGTCTGCAGTCCCTAATTCAAATTGTCCTCCACTGTCTAAATCGGAGCTTCCACCTTCTGGCTTTCGGCCTATAGTATCAGAAATTAAACTGCATTTGGCCTTCAACTTTGGTTAGGGCCTACTAACGGCTTCTGCCCCTCCCTGGTGTTGCCCTCAACTAAATAAAGCTGAGCTTCAACCTTCTGCTCCAAATTACCATTTTAAAAAATGCAATAGGCTTTTCCGGCCTACTAAAGGTGTCTGTCTGTGTGCCCCTGCCTGGTGTTGTCCTCAACTAAATAAAGCTGAGCTTCAACCTTCTGCTCCAAATTACCATTTTAAAAAATGCAATAGGCTTTTCCGGCCTACTAAAGGTGTCTGTCTGTGTGCCCCTGCCTGGTGTTGCCCTCAACTAAATAAAGCTGAGCTTCAACCTTCTGCTCCAAATTACCATTTTAAAAAATGCAATAGGCTTTTCCGGCCTACTAAAGGTGTCTGTCTGTGTGCCCCTGCCTGGTGTTGTCCTCAACTGAATAAAGCTGAGCTTCAACCTTCCGGCTCTCATTAAGTGGTTTTTAAAAAACAAAATGGTGGTTAGGGCCTACTAACGGCTTCTGCCCCTCCCTGGTGTTGCCCTCAACTAAATAAAGCTGAGCTTCAACCTTCTGCTCCAAATTACCATTTTAAAAAATGCAATAGGCTTTTCCGGCCTACTAAAGGTGTCTGTCTGTGTGCCCCTGCCTGGTGTTGTCCTCAACTAAATAAAGCTGAGCTTCAACCTTCTGCTCCAAATTACCATTTTAAAAAATGCAATAGGCTTTTCCGGCCTACTAAAGGTGTCTGTCTGTGTGCCCCTGCCTGGTGTTGTCCTCAACTGAATAAAGCTGAGCTTCAACCTTCCGGCTCTCATTAAGTGGTTTTTAAAAAACAAAATGGTGGTTAGGGCCTACTAACGGCTTCTGCCCCTCCCTGGTGTTGCCCTCAACTAAATAAAGCTGAGCTTCAACCTTCTGCTCCAAATTACCATTTTAAAAAATGCAATAGGCTTTTCCGGCCTACTAAAGGTGTCTGTCTGTGTGCCCCTGCCTGGTGTTGTCCTCAACTAAATAAAGCTGAGCTTCAACCTTCTGCTCCAAATTACCATTTTAAAAAATGCAATAGGCTTTTCCGGCCTACTAAAGGTGTCTGTCTGTGTGCCCCTGCCTGGTGTTGCCCTCAACTAAATAAAGCTGAGCTTCAACCTTCTGCTCCAAATTACCATTTTAAAAAATGCAATAGGCTTTTCCGGCCTACTAAAGGTGTCTGTCTGTGTGCCCCTGCCTGGTGTTGTCCTCAACTGAATAAAGCTGAGCTTCAACCTTCCGGCTCTCATTAAGTGGTTTTTAAAAAACAAAATGGTGGTTAGGGCCTACTAACGGCTTCTGCCCCTCCCTGGTGTTGCCCTCAACTAAATAAAGCTGAGCTTCAACCTTCTGCTCCAAATTACCATTTTAAAAAATGCAATAGGCTTTTCCGGCCTACTAAAGGTGTCTGTCTGTGTGCCCCTGCCTGGTGTTGTCCTCAACTAAATAAAGCTGAGCTTCAACCTTCTGCTCCAAATTACCATTTTAAAAAATGCAATAGGCTTTTCCGGCCTACTAAAGGTGTCTGTCTGTGTGCCCCTGCCTGGTGTTGCCCTCAACTAAATAAAGCTGAGCTTCAACCTTCTGCTCCAAATTACCATTTTAAAAAATGCAATAGGCTTTTCCGGCCTACTAAAGGTGTCTGTCTGTGTGCCCCTGCCTGGTGTTGTCCTCAACTGAATAAAGCTGAGCTTCAACCTTCCGGCTCTCATTAAGTGGTTTTTAAAAAACAAAATGGTGGTTAGGGCCTACTAACGGCTTCTGCCCCTCCCTGGTGTTGCCCTCAACTGAATAAAGCTGAGCTTCAACCTTCTGCTCCAAATTACCATTTTAAAAAATGCAATAGGCTTTTCCGGCCTACTAAAGGTGTCTGTCTGTGTGCCCCTGCCTGGTGTTGTCCTCAACTAAATAAAGCTGAGCTTCAACCTTCTGCTCCAAATTACCATTTTAAAAAATGCAATAGGCTTTTCCGGCCTACTAAAGGTGTCTGTCTGTGTGCCCCTGCCTGGTGTTGTCCTCAACTGAATAAAGCTGAGCTTCAACCTTCCGGCTCTCATTAAGTGGTTTTTAAAAAACAAAATGGTGGTTAGGGCCTACTAACGGCTTCTGCCCCTCCCTGGTGTTGCCCTCAACTAAATAAAGCTGAGCTTCAACCTTCTGCTCCAAATTACCATTTTAAAAAATGCAATAGGCTTTTCCGGCCTACTAAAGGTGTCTGTCTGTGTGCCCCTGCCTGGTGTTGTCCTCAACTAAATAAAGCTGAGCTTCAACCTTCTGCTCCAAATTACCATTTTAAAAAATGCAATAGGCTTTTCCGGCCTACTAAAGGTGTCTGCCCCTCCCTGGTGTTGTCCTCAACTGAACAAAGCTGAGCTTCCACATTCTGGCTTTCGCCCTATACTATCAGATATTAAACTGCATTTGGCCTACTAGTGTGGTTAGGCCCTTGAAACAGTGTCTGCTGCTCTTGGGTTTGCTACTCCACTGAACAAAGCAATGCCGCCTGTTTAGTCCTGTTACCAATTTTGAACTGCATTTAGCCTACTTTATTCTTTGGCCCTATATCTGTTTCCTCCTCATCCTGCCCATTGCCCAGCCACTGCTAAATGAGTCTGCTGGTACATTGACCTAGACCACTACATTCCCCTTGTACTCTACACAGCCAGAATCTGACCCTGCTGAAAGTAAGGTTCCCCTTCCCGCATGTTATACCACCTTACACAGGGACAAAGAGGAAGGTGCAGATGAAAGTGCAGGTTCCTTCATCAGGTGGGGGGGCATACTCGTTGGCGACGTCACTGGCACAGGGCCCCTCAGAGTACGCAAAAGTGTCGCTGCTGGTGGGAGGCGCCCCCGCCATGCAAACACACCGCCGTACTTTGAGGGGCCCTGTGCCAGTGCCAATGCGAACGAGTGGCCCCCCCCTGCTTGCTCAGGATCACAGCACTTGCAACGTTTAAATACTTACCTTTCCCTGCAACACCGCCGTGACGTAGTCCGCATTTCCTGGGCCCACGAAAAACTTGAGCCAGCCCTACTCCCCCCACAACTTTCCCCCAATTCCCTATGCCCAACTATTATTATACAGTTAATTAAGATTGGCAAGCTTCAGAAACAAGAATGGATGTTTTTGGCATTAAAATGGGCACTGTAGGTGTTTTCCTGGCCTCCACTCACTGCCGACTATGCTTCCCCATTGACTTGCATTGGGTTTCGTGTTTCGGTCGATCCCCGACTTTTAGCGATAATCGGCCGACTGCACTCGACTCGACTCTGGACAAAATCGGGTTTCCCAAAACCCTACTCGATCTTAAAAAAATGAAAGTCGCTCAACCCTAGTCCTCTGCGGCTGTGGAGGCCTTTCGGGAGCTGAAGCGCCGGTTTTCTTCAGCTCCGGTCTTATGTCAGCCAGATGTCTCACTTCCCTTCCAGGTTGAGGTTGATGCTTCCGAGATTGGAACGGGGGCTGTTTTGTCGCAGAGAAGCTCCGATGACTCTGTGATGAAGCCATGTGCTTTCTTTTCAAGAAAGTTTTCGCCTGCCGAGCGGAATTATGATGTCGGTAATCGGGAGTTGTTGGCTATGAAGTGGGCATTTGAGGAGTGGCGACATTGGCTCGAGGGAGCTAAGCATCGTGTGGTGGTCTTGACTGATCACAAGAATTTGATTTATCTCGAGTCGGCCAAGCGGCTGAATCCCAGACAGGCTCGTTGGTCGTTGTTTTTCTCTCGTTTTGATTTCGTGGTTTCGTACCTGCCTGGTTCGAAGAATGTGAAGGCTGATGCTCTTTCCAGGAGTTTTGTGCCTGACTCTCCTGGAGATTCAGAGCCGGCTGGTATTCTTAGAGAAGGGGTGATTTTGTCTGCCATCTCCCCAGATTTGCGACGTGTGCTGCAAGAGTTTCAGGCGGATAGACCTGATCGCTGTCCACCGGAGAGACTGTTTGTCCCAGATAGATGGACCAACAGAGTCATCTCCGAGGTTCATTCTTCGGTGTTGGCGGGCCATCCTGGAATATTTGGTACCAGAAACTTGGTGGCCAGGTCTTTTTGGTGGCCTTCCTTGTCGCGGGATGTGCGTTCCTTTGTGCAGTCTTGTGGAATTTGTGCTCGGGCTAAGCCTTGCTGTTCTCGAGCCAGTGGTTTGCTGTTACCTTTGCCTGTCCCGAAGAGGCCTTGGACGCACATTTCCATGGATTTTATTTCAGATCTCCCTGTCTCTCAGAGAATGTCTGTCATCTGGGTGGTGTGTGATCGTTTTTCTAAGATGGTCCATTTGGTGCCCTTGCCTAAGTTGCCTTCCTCCTCTGAGTTGGTCCCTTTGTTTTTTCAGAACGTGGTTCGTTTGCACGGGATTCCTGAGAACATTGTTTCTGACAGAGGATCCCAGTTTGTGTCTAGATTTTGGCGGACCTTTTGTGCTAAATTGGGCATTGATTTGTCTTTTTCGTCGGCCTTCCATCCTCAGACGAATGGCCAAACCGAGCGAACTAATCAGACCTTGGAGACTTATTTAAGATGTTTTGTTTCTGCTGATCAGGATGACTGGGTTACTTTTTTGCCATTGGCCGAGTTTGCCCTTAATAATCGGGCTAGTTCTGCTACTTTGGTTTCTCCTTTCTTTTGTAATTCGGGGTTTCATCCTCGTTTTTCCTCGGGTCAGGTGGAGCCTTCTGACTGTCCTGGAGTGGATGTTGTGGTTGATAGGTTGTATCAGATTTGGAATCATGTAGTGGACAATTTGAAGCTGTCTCAAGAGAAGGCTCAGCTCTTTGCCAACCGCCGTCGCTGTGTGGGTCCCTGACTTTGTGTTGGGGACTTGGTGTGGTTGTCTTCTCGCTTCGTTCCTATGAAGGTCTCCTCTCCTAAGTTCAAGCCTCGGTTTATCGGTCCTTATAAGATTCTGGAAGTCCTTGGCCCTGTGTCATTTCGTCTGGACCTCCCAGCATCATTTGCTATTCATAATGTGTTCCATCGCTCGTTGTTGCCGAGGTATGTGGTGCCTGTGGTTCCTCCGGTTGAGCCTCCTGCCCCGGTGCTGGTTGAGGGAGAATTGGAATATGTGGTGGAGAAGATCTTGGATTCTCGTATTTCTAGACGGAGGCTCTAGTATTTGGTTAAATGGAAGGGCTATGGTCAGGAGGATAATTCTTGGGTTGTCGCCTCTGATGTTCATGCAGCGGATTTGGTTCGTGCCTTCCATGTGGCTCATCCTGATCGCCCTGGTGGTTTTCATGAGGGTTCGGTGACCCCTCCTCAAGGGGGGGGTACTGTTGTGAACTCTGTGTTCAGGCTCCCTCTTGTGGTCACTGGTGGTATGGTGTGACTTTTGCTTTGGGCTCCCCCTGGTGGCTTTGCCTGTTATCCTGCTGGTCTCTGGCTATCAGCTGGTTCGTTATCCTCTGGGAGGTTCCTATATAGCTCTGTTTTACTTTCACTTGTTGCCGGCTGTCGATGTAATCAGTGCTACTCAGATTCCTTCTGACTACCTTGCTCCCAGTCCATCCAGGATAAGCTAAGTTTTGTTTGCTCATTTTTTGATCAGCAGTGTTTATCATGTTTTCTGTTCCAGCTTGCTAAAATGTAATTCCCTCGCTTGCTGGTTGCTCTAGTGGGCTGAGTTTCTCCCCACACACCATTAGTTGGTGTGTGGGTTCTTGAAATCTCAGGATGGATATTTTGTAAGGGTTTTTTATTGATCGCATAGACCCCTGCTCTATTTTCTGCTTTCTAGTACTAGTGGGCCTCTTTTGCTGAATCTGATTTCATCCCTATGTATGTGCCTTCTTCTTACTTCACCGTTAATATTTGTTGGGGGCTTCTATATCTTTGGGGATTATTTCTCTGGAGGCAAGCGAGGTCTTTCTTTCTCTTTAGGGGTAGCTAGTTCCTCAGGCTGGCTCGAAACGTCTAGGAATTTTTTAGGCACGTTCACCGGCTACCTCTGGTTGTTTTGGATGGGTTCGGATTTGCGGTCAGTCCAGTTACCATCTCCCTGGAGCTCGTCCTTAGTTTGATCACTTGCTGATCTATTTGTGATCCTCAGCCACTAGGGATCATAACAGGTTTTACAACTGCGGTTTTCTATAGGAGCAGCTGTAAAACCGCTGCGGAATCCACAGAAGGAAGTGACATGCTGTGGAATGTAAACCGCTGTGTTTCTGCGCAGTTTTTTCCACAGCATGTGCACAGCGTTTTTTGGTTCCCATAGGTTTACATTGAACTGTAAACTCATGGGAAACTGCTGCGGACCCGCAGCTGCGGAAAGGCTGCGGACCCGCAGCGTTTTCCGCAGCGTGTGCACATACCCTTAGAATTAGTCTATGTGCACACGGTGTGGATTTGGCTGCGGATCCGCAGCGGATTGGCCGCTGTGGATTCGTAGCAGCTTTCCATCAGGTTTACAGTACCATGTAAAACTATGGAAAAGTAAATCCGCTGTGCCCATGGTGCGGAAAATACCTCACGGAAACGCTGCATTGTATTTTCCGCAGCATGTCAATTTTTTGTGCGGATTCCGCAGTGCTTTACACCTGTTCCTCAATAGGAATCCGCAAGGGAAATCCGTGCAAAAAACACTGGAAATCCACGGTAAATCCACAGGTAAAACGCAGTGCCTTTTCCCTGCGGATTTTTCAAAAATGGTGCGGAAAAATCTCACACGAATCCGCAACGTGGGCACATAGCCTTAGGGTTAGGGTTGGAATTAGAGTTAGGGTTGGAATTTGGGCTAGGGTTGGAAATAGGGTTAAGATTAGGCTTGTGGTTAGGGTTTTGGTTAGAGTTAAGGGTGTGTTGGGGTTAGGGTTGTGGTTAGAGTTGTGTTAGGGTTGGGATTAGGGGTGTGTTGGGGTTAGGGTTGTGGTTAGGGTTGGGTTAGAGTTGGGATTAGGGTTAGGGGTGTGTTGGGATTAGGGTTGTGGTTAGGGGTGTGTTGGGGTTAGGGTTGTGATTAGGGTTATGGCTAGAGTTGGGATTAGGGTTAGGCACATCAGGGGTCTCCAAACGCAACATGGCGCCACCATGCGCACAAACAGTGGTTTACCCCCACAATATGGGGTACCAGCATACTCAGGACAAACTGGGCAACTATTGGGGTCCAGTTTCTCCTGTTACCCTTGCAAAAATTAAAAACTGCTTGCTAAAACATCATTTTTGATGAAAGAAAAATGATTATTTATTTTCACAGCTCTGGGTTGTAAACTTCTGTGAAGCACTTGGGGGTTCAAAGTGCTCACAACATATCTAGATAAGTTCCTTGTAGGGTCTAGTTTCCAAAATGTGGTCACTTGTGGGGGGGGGTTTCTACTGTTTAGGCACATCAGGGGCTCTGCAAACGTAACATGATGCCCGCAGACCATTCCATCAAAGTCTGCATTCCAAAATGTCACTACTTCCCTTCTGAGCCCCATCGTGTGCCCAAACGGTGGTTCCCCCACATATGGGGTATCAGCGTACTCAGGACAAACTGGACAACAACTTTTGGGGTCCAATTTCTCCTGTTACTCTTGTGAAAAAAAAATTGCGGGCTAAAAAATAATTTTTGAGGAAAGAAAAATTATTTTTTATTTTCACGGCTCTGCGTTATAAACTTCTGTGAAGCACCTGGGGGTTCAAAGTGCTCACTATGCATCTAGATAAGTTCCTTGGGGGGTGTAGTTTCCAAAATGGGGTCATTTGTGGGGGAGCTCCAATGTTTAGGCACACAGGGGCTCTCCAAACGCGGCATGGTGTCCGCTAAAGATTGGAGCCAATTTTTCATTGAAAAAATCAAATGGCGCTCCTTCCCTTCCGAGCCATGCCTTGCCCCAAACAGTGGTTCCCCCCCATATGGGGTATCGGCGTACTCAGGACATATTGTACAATAACTTTTGGGTTCCTGTTTCTCTTTTTACCCTTCGGAAAATAAAAAAATTGTTGCTGAAAGATCATTTTTGTGACTAAAAAGTTAAATGTTCATTTTTTCCTTCCATGTTGCTTCTGCTGCTGTGAAGTACCTGAAGGGTTAATAAACATTTTGAATGTGGTTTTGAGCATCTTGAGGGGTGCAGGTTTTAGAATGGTGTCACTTTTGGTTATTTTCAGCTATATAGACCCTTCAAATTGACTTCAAATGTGAGGTGGTCCCTAAAAAAAATGGTTTTGTAAATTTCGTTGTAAAAAAATGAGAAATCGCTGGTCAAATTTTAACCCTTATAACTTCCTAGCAAAAAAAAAAATTGTTTCCAAAATTGTGCTGATGTAAAGTAGACATGTGGGTAACATTATTTATTAACTATTTTGTGTCACATAACTCTCTCGTTTAACAGAATAAAAATTCAAAATTTGAAAATTGCAAAATTTTAGCCAAATTTCCATTTTTTTCCCAAATAAGCTCAAAAATTACCTAAATTTACCACTAACATGAAGCCCAATATGTCATGAAAAAACAATCTCAGAACCGCTAGGATCCGTTGAAGCATTCCTGAGTTATTACCTCATAAAGGGACACTGGTCAGAATTCCAAAAAACAGACAGGTCATTAAGGTCAAAATAGGCTGGGTCATGAAGGGGTTATTTTAATACTTTGTTGTGCCACCTTTAGCTGCAAGTTACTTGAGGTATGTCTTTATCATTTTTGTACATCGAGAGACTGAAATTCTTGCCCGTTCTTCCTTGGCAAACAGCTCGAGCTCAGTGAGGTTTGATGGAGATCGTTTGTGAACAGCAGTTTTTAGCTCTTTCCACAGATTCTCGATTGGATTGAGGTCTGGACTTTGACTTGGCTATTCTAACACCTGGGTACATTTATTTGTGAACCATTCCATTGTAGATTTAGCTTTATGTTTGGGGTCATTGTATTGTTGGAAGACAAATCTCTGTCCCAGTCTCAGGTCTTTTGCAGACTGTATTTGGCTCCATCCATCTTCCCATCACTTTTAACCATCTTCCCTGTCTTTGCTGAAGAAAAGTAGGCCCAAACCATGATGCTGCCACCACCATGTTTGACAGTGGGGATAGTGTGTTCAAGGTGATGAGCTGTGTTTCCTTTACGCCAAACATATTATTTGGCATTGTTGCCAAAAAGTTTGATTTTGGTTTCATCTGACCAGAGCACCTTCTTCCACATGTTTAGTTTGTCTCCCAGGTGGCTTGCTGCAAACTTTAAACAACACCTTTTTTGGATATCATTGAGAAATGGCTTTCTTTTTGCCACTCTTCCATAAAGGCCAGATTTGTTCAGTATGCGACTGATTGTTGTCCTATGGACAGACTGTCCCGCCTCAGCTGTAGATCTCTGCAGTTCATACAGAGTTATCATGGGCCTCTTGGCTGCATCTCTGATCAGTCTTCTCCTTGTTTGAGATGAAAATTTATAGGGACGGCCGGGTCTTGGTAGATTTGCAGTGGTATGATATTCCTTCCATTTCAATATGATCGCTTGCACAGTGCTCCTTGGGATGTTTAAAGTTTTGGAAATCATTTTGTAACCAAATCCGTCTTTAAACTTCTCCACAACAGTATCACAGACCTGCCTGTTGTGTTCCTTGGTCTCCATGATGCTCTCTGTGCTTCAATCAGAACCCTGAGACTATCACGGAGCAGGTGCATTTATACGGTGACGTGATTACACACAGGTGGATTATATTTATCATCATTAGGCATTTAGTACAACATTGGATCATTCAGAGATCCACAATGAACTTCTGGGGTGAGTTTGCTGCACTGAAAGTAAAGAGGCCGAATAATATTGCACGCCCCACTTTTATAATAACCAATAAATTTCGTTCAACTTCACAATTGTGTTCCACTTGTTGCTGATTCTTCACCAAAAATTTACGTTTGGTATCTTTATGTTTGAAGCATGATATGTGGGAAAAGGTTGAATAGTTCCAGGGGGCCGAATACTTTCGCAGGGCACTGTATGTGTATGTCCAATTAACAGCTGACAGAATAGAAAAAGAAGACTTATATGTAGAAGAAAAAGAAACAAGAAAAGGAAGAGCTCCACCAAAAGAAAGCGGAACAAAATATGGGCATGGAATTACAGAGTGAGACCATCGTGGATAGTCAACATTCAATAGGGCTCAACCACTCGCCATTTAAGACCATTGATCTTACATGAAGATGTTAGGCTGATAAATACTGTTAGAATATTCTGTATAAGTCTCTGCAGCTAAAAAAAATTAAACACATCAAATTTTGCGGTGGTCTCTTAATTTTTGCCAGAGCTGTATATCAAAGTTACAAAAATACTGGTTTGAACATCTGCTTTCCAGTCAAAACTTTTGCAGTGGTTGGAAATTGAAGAATAATAATATTATAAGGGAATGATGGAGGATGACTTGTGCTGTTTTTGAGCTAACAGCTGTGTATTCCAGCTGTAGGGAAAAAAAGAATGTCGGAACATATAACTCATCAACCTTATCATTGATATGCTTTGGTAGCTTAAAATGTCATAAAGCCAAATATGAAATTGCATCAATACATTTGTTGATTTTTGAACATACAGTCATAAAAATAGTACACCCTTCTACAATTTAAAGGTTTTATTTACAAAAGCTTAGATAATAATTTGTGGTCCTCTACAACTTCTTCACACAAAAAAATCCTATCATCATTCAGTATCAAGTAGAGCTGTCTCCAGTGAAAAAAAACCTGGAAGTAAATGTATTTTGTCATATTTTACCAGTCTCTTAAAGCATCACTATAGCGGGTTTTTTTTAGCGCTGGAGTGGTGCTTTAAATCTAAGTCCTCTGCGCCTTGTTTTGTATTCACCTTCCAGAGTCTTCATCTTTTTTTAGCATCACTTTGGTCCCATGTTGTCATCTTTTGACCGCAGCTTCCGACTCACCAGTTTTCACAAGCTACCTCACAAGCTCTCATTATAAGTCTATGAGGACAAGGACGAGGCTCTCATAAGCTCCACTGCTTGCTCAATGAAGCAGTAGAGCAATCCAGCAGGTCACAAACTGCTGGAGACTGACGAGACTAGAGGCGAGACAAGGTGAAGACACTGGAGAGTGAGTATAAGACTGCAGCTGTCAGTTTTACCTGCGCTGATTGTCAAAAATAGAGGAGACTGAACTAGTGATGAGCAACAACAAAATGCTAGGGAGCTCGATCCGAGAAACGAGTATATATGTTACCCGAGTAAAAAGGTGATATGTTTCGATGCACTTAATGGCTTAAGTCATGTAAAACCCAGAAATTTTCCTCACCACATTAAGTGCTATGAGGAGTTAACAGCCAATTTGTTTAAAGGGCTGGGTTTTTTGTGGACAACCATAGAGCAGGTGTGGGTGGTTGTCCACCTTATCTCCACCCCAGGGTGTGGTCTTGGGCATAAATAGCTGGCCTCCAGAGGCAGTCAGGGATTAGCATCTGTGGAAAGAAGAACTCCAGGACAGTTCTTATATTGGTGCTAAACTGAACCATTAGGTCTTGCTAACCGAGAGGTGGGCAGATGCCAGCAGGTGCAAAAACTGTGAAATACCATTTTTCTTTGTTTACTTGTTTTGCCTCAAGGGCTGTGTGTTGGTGATGTTTTGAATACAGGCATAATTCCGGGAACATGAGTAGCACCTGTGGACAAACCACATGTTCTTTGTAAAGGCAGCCACAAGCCAGGAGACAAAGTCAGGCAGTATGGAGGACCTGATTAAGCATCTGGTGAATGTACAGCAGCAGCAACAGCTGGCACATTAGGAGGCGAGTAAGCTGCTTATCCAACAGATGCAACAACAGCAGCAGCACCTGCATCAGGAGCTCCAAAAACAGCAACACCATCAAGGCCAGTTCTTACAACAGTAGCAGCAGATTGAGTTGCTTGCAGAGGCAGTTCTGGGGAGGCCGGAAGCCCATTTCCAAGACCAGATAATGACATATACGTCTGGAAGGTGGTAAGACAAGCAATGCAGAGAATGACACCGGTTGATGATGTAGAGGCATTTTTGACTGTATTCGAATGGGTTGGAGAACAGTAGAAGCTGTCCCTAGACAGACCAGTGGGCAGAGGTTCTGACCCCCTATCTGACTGGAGAACCTCAGAAGGCTTATTATGACTTGACCTTACAAGATGCTTGGGAATATGCCAAATTAAAATCAGAGATATTGGCACACTCAGAGGTGACTACATCTGTCAGAGCCGAAAGGGTTCATCACTGGGCACATTATGGTGACTAACCCCCTCACTCTCAGATGTTTGACCTACTGTATCTGGTACAGAAATAGTTGCAGCCAGAGTCCTCCACTCCAACCTAGAGGGTCGAGTGGGTTGTCATGGACAGATTTATTCACTCCCTCCCTTGGCCGGTGCAGATCTGGATTGCCCATGGAGACCCCTGGAATGCAGATGACCTGGTAGACCTCGTAGAAAGGTACCATTTGGTTGAGATGTCCCAATGGAAGCCGGAGAGTGGTGCATCTCCATACTGGGGTAACCAGCAGGAGCCCGAATCTCAAAAGAGGAGTAGTAGAGCCACCACAAAGGGGAGTCCTAGATCCCAAAGGGTCACTGAAGGGTTGCCAAGGGTCGTTGGTAAAGACTTGCTCTTCTGGAGATGTCAAGTTCCATGACAAATAGCCACCCATTGTCCTTTGTCCTCTGAGGAGAAGGACTGCAGCCTAGGCAGGCACCACTCGTTGTTATCCCGCCTGCAGTGTCGACTATCAACCCAGGGAGGGGCCCGCAGTCATGTCTTGTTACCATTAATGGGATCCTGGTGTCAGGACTCTAGGACTTAGGAAGTTTGGTGACCCTGATAACGGCCATAACCTCCACCAGTTGATCCCAGAGAAACACGTAGGTGTCCGCTGAATTCACGGGGACACCAAGGAAAACCCCATCACTATAAAGCAAGCAGTAGCACTGAATCCCATGAGATTGGGGTAGTCAAAGTCTTGCTACACCCTGGGATATTCAGTGTGGGACTTCAGCCTGGTCTGGGACTTGTTGGGAAAGTTGGGGATACCAAGTGACTCAGACAGGAGCCAGCTCAACCCTGATGGGTTGCCCAAAAGCTGTGGACTGACACTAGGTTCCCTTACAATGCAGATAATGAGTAGCTGATTTTTCAGGTCACTAAACAGAGAGGTGAAGTAATAGAGCAGCAGTTAGTCCCAGGACCCTATATACGAAGGGTACTAGACCTGGCTCATTCTCAAGTCTTGTGGGGGCATCTAGGTGTAGATAAAACCCAAGAGTGAGTCCTTCAGAGGTTTGATTGGCCTGGGTGTCTCAGGGACATTGTTAATTTCTGCCGGTCTTGTCAGCTAACTGCTCCCATATCCCACTTCTACAGTTTCCTAGTTCCATTACCCAAGATAGAGGTCCGGATTGCAATGGACCTTGTAGGACCCCTAGGTAAGTCCGCCAGAGGCCACCAATACATGGTCATGAACTATGCAACATGGTACCCGGAAGCGGTACCACTGAGGAACTCCTCAGCCAGGAGTATAGCCAGAGACCAAGTCCACATTTTCTCCCAGATGGGGGCTTGCCCAGGGAGATTCTGACAGACCAAGGAACACCTTTTATGCCCAAGGTAATGAGAGAGTTATGTAAGGTCCTCCAGATTTCCCAAATCAGGACATCTATGTACCATCTGCAGATGGATGGCATCCTGGAAAGGTTCAACAAAACCTTGAAGCCTATGCTGAAGAAGGTTGTGGAGAAGGATGGCCTGGACTAGGATTGTCTGTTACCATTCCTACTGTTGTTCATTCAAGAAGTCCCACAGATCTCTATGGAATTCTCACCGTTCAAGCTGTGGGACTTCTGGACATTTCAAAGGAGATCTGGGAAGCAGAGGTAAAACCCCACCAAAGCGTTATCAAACATATGGCCATAATGCAGGACAGGATCGCAAGTGTGATGCCAATTGTGAGGTAGAGCCTCCTTCAAGAAACCCAGGTGGGGTCTACAATTGGTCGACAATGCTGAGACACTAAAGCTGGTAAGTAACCTCTAGCACTCAAACAGTTAGAAAAGTTCAATTTTCAAATAATTTTCAAATTTTATTGGAACAGCCGGACAGGTAGCTCAACAGACATCATTTCATCGATGAAATGATGTCTGTTGAGCTACATCTCCAGCTGTTCCAATAAAATTTGAAAATTATTTGAAAACTGAACTTTTCTGACTGTTTGAGTGCCAGAGGTTACTAGCTTTAGATTGAACTTTATTCCTTTGGGCACCATATTGTACGATTGAGTGCACCACTCTTGACCAATTTGACAATACTGAGACAGTTTAGCCCTGGAGACCAGGTCTTGGTGTTGATCCTCACGGTGGAAAGTATGGGCCATACGAGGTGTCTAAAAAGTTTAGTGACGTCAACTACAAGGTCCACCAACCAGGGAGAAGAAATCAGAACCAGGTGTAACACATTAACCTGCTGAAAACGTGATAAGACAGGGATCCGGTGGATGCAACATGTCTAGGGGGCGAATCCTGAAGCCAAGGTCGAGGATGTCACAGTGGCAGAGACACTGTCACCAGCCCAGAAACAGCAGTGCCATGAGCTACTTTGGCGGAACCAGGACCTGTTTGCAGAGTAACCCGGAAGTATGCAGGTTGTGGAACATGAATTCCTGACTGAACCACATGTGAGGGTGAATCAAAAGCCATATCGGATTCCTGAAGCCCACTGCGAGGTGATTTCCAAGGAGGTGAGGAGAATGTTGAGCCTGGGCATCATCGAGGAGTCAAAGAGCAGCTGGTACAGCCCTGTTGTCCTTGTGCCGAAGCCGGATGAAGAGTGGCGCTTCTTCAATGACTACAGGAAGCTAAATGAGGTGTCTAGGTTTCATGCCTGTCTGATTCCTTGGGTCAATGAGCTCATTGAGAGGCTATGGTCAGTCAGATATATCAGCATGCTGGACCTAACAAAAGGATACAGGCAAATTCTCCTGTCCCCAAGTGTTAAGAAGAAGACAGCCTTCTCCACACCTGACGGGTGCTTTCAGTTTACCTGGATTCCATTCAGACTACAAATAGCCCCAGCTATTTTCCAGAGGGCCATGGACCAGATGCTAGCCTCTCACAAAAAATATGCCTCTGCTTACAATCTGTACGACATTGTGATCTTCAGCCTGGATTGGGGAAGCCACCTGCAAAAGGACCAGGCAGTACTGCATGCACTGAAGAAGGCAGGGTTTTTCATAGACCAAAAGAAGTGCACCCTGGGGAAAGAAGAGGCAAAATACTTAGGCTACATCATCGGGAGGGGCAAAATAAAGCTGCAAATAGACAAGACAGAGGCAATCTAAAAGTGGCCACAACCGGTCTCCAAAAAGCAAGTTTCTGGGAATTGTGGGATACTATTGGCAATTTATCCTGAATTTTGCCATGATAGCTGCCCCCTGACTGATCTTCTCAAGGGTATAAAGACGTTGAAGGCCAAATGGTCCTCTAAAGCAGAGATGACATTCCAGTAGTTGAAGCTCACCCAATGCTCTTGGTGGCACCGGATTTCACTAAGGAGTTCGTGCTCCAGACGAACGCCTCCGATGCTGGGGTGGGAGCTGTGTTGTCCCAGGAGATATATGGGGATTATCCACCAGTCCTATACCAGAGTAGCAAACTCTCCTCCTGTGAAAATAACAATGTCATAGGAGAAAAAGAGTGCTTGGCCATCAAGTGGTCAATGGACACCTGAGATACTAGGAAGGAAGGAAGTTCAGGCTCGTGTCAGATCATGCACACCTGAGATGGATGAGGAAAAGGACAGAGAAGAATGCCCAGGTGACCAGATTGTTTTTAGCGCTCCAGGACTTTAATTTTTATGTCGAGCACGAACCAGGGATGCTGCATGGGAGCCAAGATGCTCTGTCCAGACTCCCCTGTTTAGCAAGTGAAGTTGCCAAAAACCTCGGCTTTGAGCAGAGGGGAAAGATGTGACAAAGTGACTGGTAAAGTGCTGGAGAGGAGATATGTTTCACTGCATTTAATGGCTTCAATGATGTAAAATCCAGAAATTT
The DNA here is from genome assembly GCF_051348905.1 of Ranitomeya variabilis. Lineage (NCBI taxonomy): Eukaryota > Metazoa > Chordata > Amphibia > Anura > Dendrobatidae > Ranitomeya > Ranitomeya variabilis. The sequence goes on from NC_135233.1 coordinate 809,574,735, forward strand.
CCCTCCAACACAAGTGCTGTGATGAGTTAACAGCCAATTTGTTTAAATGGCTGGTCTTTTTGTGGATAACCATAGAGTTGGTGGGCAGTTGTTCTCCTTATCTCCACCCCAGGATCAATTGGGGACCAATTATCTAACTTGTCTCTGACCACCCCACTGCCTCTTCCTGCCTGCTGTGGTGCTGAACATGCATTCCCCTGATGTCTTCGTTCTGCATGTCCCCTTCTGAGGTTGGGTCAGCGACTTTATTATCCACCACCTCCTCTTCCACTGCCGCACACACTGGTCATTTTCCTGACTTGCTGACATAACAACACCACTTACTGTCGTCGATTGTGTTTCATCATCATCCTGCTCTTGTAACAGTAATTGCATTCTTTCACCGTCGCCTTCTTGTGAGCGTGGCTGCTGAAATATTTGAGCATCACTACATGCAATCTATGCATATCCTGGTTAGAATCAACAGGGCGAGAGGCCATAATCTATAAATTGAAATGTGAGCAGCTCTTTGGAATGTCAAAGTGTGGGATGACTTGTCTCTGGGCACTCACAATGGTGGGAGGAAGTAGGATCAGGGTGAGGATTATGTGTCCAGAATCACTGTTACTGAGACTGGACCTTCTCGTGCTGGCAAAGTGACTGGAAGCATTATCTGCTATCCATCCAACAACCTTTTCACATTGATCTTGCTTCAAGAGTGATGTTCCACGCCCCCCCTACAAAGTGGGACAGGAATCTAGATTCACATGATGTGTGTGTTTGTTCTGCTCCCTCGGCCTCTGCGCTCACCATCGGCAACACTTCCACTTCTCTGTCCCTTACAATATGCTTTGCCCATTTTAAATTTTGTATGATATATCCTTGTTGAGAAAATGTTGCAGACAGTATTACAGTGACAGCTCAATCTGCCAACTACAGATGGTCGTATAAGACTGTACTACATATTCAGCCTCCTAACAGTTTGAACACTCAGTATAGCTTGTGCAGCACCACAAAATATGTCCTTAAGTTATATAAGAGAACCTGTCACTATGATTTTGTAATGTAAAGTAAATACATGGCCATGATGATGCTGTAATGCAGATTACATTGATGCCTTTGATGAAGAAATCAGCTTTGTGATACTTCTTTAATCACCATTTGAAGTTGTCTGCTAGTTAGATTTTGTTGTCTAGGGGATGAAATGTGCACTTGATCTTCTCTTCCCGGTGTGTGATCCTTGGCCCCTCTGCCTACCTCAAGTCTTTGAATGAAAGGTCCTGCTGCGATTTCATGCAGATGCAGAGGTGGCAGGTCATTCATAGACTGGAGGAGGCAGACAGGCAGGGAATCACAGAGAGGGAGGAGAAGACCCAATATATAGTTCGGCCCATGTTCACTGACATCTAATAGGCAAAAATGTTCAAATGCTGATTAAACAAGAACAACAAAGCGGATTTGTTCTCCAAAGGTAGCAGTGTAATCAGTATTACAGCGCCATCACAGCCATGTCTTTACATTGCAAATTTGTGCTGACAGGTTCTCTATAACTATTGTAGCATTTCTTCAGAGGATGAATACATGTTCCTGTTCTTGAAGAATGCAAGTTTGATCACTGCACACAGAATAAAATCTTGAGATGAACCTATTTTCTGGAAAATTTATATTTATGTTTCTCCACTACTCACTGTTTTTTATCATTATTGCACAGGCTAATCGCAGTCATAATATATGACATGACCGCTTATGCAATTAGCAATGCTATTATATTGAAATCTTTAACAGTATGATTTGTAGTTATTTGACTAAATAATGAACTAAAATAATCAATTAAATAGTTTTTTTTCTGAAAAATGTCTTAAAATGTAATTTTTTTATTATAAAGCAAAAACTAAAATTGTAATGTTTTTCACAGTTTTCTTAAAGGGAACCTGTCACCAGGTTTGGCCAATAAGAGATACAGCCACCCTCTTTCAGGGCTTATATACAGCATTCTATGATGCTGTATATCTGCCCCCTGCCCAACTTATAAGAGAAGAAAAATAACTTTTATTATACTCACCTGTGGCACAGTCCGGTATGAGGGGTGTCGCTCTTCTTGGTCAGGTGCCTCCCATCTTCTTATGTTGTTGCCTTCCTTCTTGCTTTGTGTGGATGATGCATCTTTTCGGCACCACGACCCTGCACAGGCACACTTCTCTGCCCTGCTGAGGGCACAGTGAAGTACTGCAGTGCTCAGGTGTTGGGAAAGGTTAAAGATCCCCGGCGCATGCGCACTGCAGTACTGGGCTCTGCCCTTGGCAGGGCAGAGAAGTACGCCTGTGCAGGAGCGCTGTGTCGAGGAGACTTTGTGGATGATGAAGGGATACGTCATCCACACAAAGCAAGCAGGAGTACGGGGATCATAAGGAAATGGGAGGCGCAGGACCAAGACCTGTGATGCCTTTTGGACCAGACCGCCCCGCAGAAGAGTATAATAAAAGTTATTTTTAGTGTTGAGCATTCCGATACCGCAAGTATCGGGTATCGGCCGATACTTGCGGTATCGGAATTCCGATACCGGGATTCCGATACTTGCCGCGTATCGGATACCGGAATCGGAAGTTCCCAGATTCAAAATTCCGAAATTCAGCCAATGAGAATGATTCCAAGTGTGGGCACATCCTGTTTAGCATGGAGGGCATGAAACTACTGGCAAGGCTGTGATTGGCTGCTGAAATGATGTCATGATGCAGTTTAAAAGTCGCTGGCGCCATTTTCCGATCACTCTGCTGTGAATTCAGTTAGTGACAGGACGCTGTTTGCTGACTGAGGGACAGTATAGAGATAGCGATTTGCTTCTTTGTGCTTTCCAAAGGCTAATTTAGCAACCGCTGTGTTCACCTACTATTCACCTTGCTTTTGCCTTGTAGCGCTGTTTTCACAGCGATCTGCAAGGTCTGTGTGTGTGTGTGTGTGTGAGTGCAGCCCACTCTCTAGTCTGAGTGCAGCCACATAGGCCATCCATAGCTGGTTGTATTCAGTTCAGGGAGGGTGGTTCATTGCCTCATACTGTTCTTTTTTTTTTTTTTTTTTTCAAGTAGTGTAGTCTGCTGCTAATTTATTCAAAAAAATCCTATTAGTGTCTTTCCACCCGTCTCCAGCTAATTTGTGGAAAAACACTACATAGGATAAAGTAGAGGAGGGTTTTTGGGCCTTGCAGCGCCGTTTACGGCTGTCTGCACGGTCTCCGTGTGACTGCAGCTCGCCCTGTAGTCTGTGAGCAGCCGTAGCCTGGTTGTCTCCAGCTCAGGGTTGTTCACTGCGTCATACCGCCAAATCAATTTTAATTTTTTTTCAAGTAGTGTAGTCTGCTGCTAATTAATTTAAAAAAATCCTATTAGTGTCTTTCCACCCGTCTCCAGCTAATTTGTGGAAAAACACTACATAGGATAAAGTAGAGGAGGGTTTTTGGGCCTTGCAGCGCCGTTTACGGCTGTCTGCACGGTCTCCGTGTGACTGCAGCTCGCCCTGTAGTCTGTGAGCAGCCGTAGCCTGGTTGTCTCCAGCTCAGGGTTGTTCACTGCGTCATACCGCCAAATCAATTTTAATTTTTTTTCAAGTAGTGTAGTCTGCTGCTAATTAATTTAAAAAAATCCTATTAGTGTCTTTCCACCCGTCTCCAGCTAATTTGTGGAAAAACACTACATAGGATAAAGTAGAGGAGGGTTTTTGGGCCTTGCAGCGCCGTTTACGGCTGTCTGCACGGTCTCCGTGTGACTGCAGCTCGCCCTGTAGTCTGTGAGCAGCCGTAGCCTGGTTGTCTCCAGCTCAGGGTTGTTCACTGCGTCATACCGCCAAATCAATTTTAATTTTTTTTCAAGTAGTGTAGTCTGCTGCTAATTAATTTAAAACAATCCTATTAGTGTCTTTCCACCCGTCTCCAGCTAATTTGTGGAAAAACACTACATAGGATAAAGTAGAGGAGGGTTTTTGGGCCTTGCAGCGCCGTTTACGGCTGTCTGCACGGTCTCTGTGTGACTGCAGCTCTATCTGTTGTCAGTTCAGCCCCCAAAAAAGAAATAAATAATAAAGTTCACCAAACACACCAGTGACACCACTTTACATTTCTGTAGGCCACATTAGCTCATATTAAAGTCTAGTCCACACTTTAGAAAATTAGTGTTTCTTATACCTGTTAGGAGGAGTTGCTCAGGAATAAGCACACAAATCCGTTAGTACTTTTCTGCTTATCTTTATCAGTCAACCAAGATGAAGAAGGCAGTGAGTAAGGCACGTGGGCGTGGGCGTGGGCGCGGAGCAGGGAGGGGACGTGGGGATTCTGTGCCTGCTGCGGGCACCGGTGACTCATCAGCACCCACTTTCACCAGGCAACAGTCGTTCATGCGCAGCTTTGTGTCAGAGCGTCGTACACCGCTGCTGCGTCAAGACCAAATTGAAGCTGTTGTCGGATGGATGGCAGCTAATGCATCAACTTCCATTAGTGCCACATCCTCTCAGACACAGAGCACTGGAGAGCAGCCATCTGTCTCTTCACCACCTGCCAAATTGCCCAGGCAGACAGAGAGCCCAGGACAGGAGCCGTCTCTACTTCTGTTCTCTGAATCTCTTGGCTTGGAAACAGGGGGCCAGCCAAGCAGCATTGGAGAAATGGAAGAAGAGGCAGGGTGCAGTGATGCCCAACAGCTTTTTCTGTCTTCCTCTGAAGAGGCGGGTGGGCCAGTGGCTCCGGTCACCACATCGCAGGCCGCATCAGCTGATGATGACACTCAGGTGCCACTTACTGGTGCGTGCTCTGCTGCTGAGACTACCCAGGAGGAGCAGTTGGGGGCAGAGGGTAGTGTAGATGATGAGGTCCTCGACCCATCTTGGCGTGAGGGACAGGAAGGTGGTGGGAGCAGCTCTGAGGAAGAGATTCCCCGTACGGCCCAAAGAGGGAGAGGGAGGGGGAAGACCCCGGATCCTGCAGCCTCCGCTTTGGCACCCGTTAGGAGCATGTCTCTTCCAAAAGCCAAAAAGGGCGCTCCCAAGACTTGCAGTGCCTGGTCCTTTTTTGACACAGTTGCAGATGACATTTGCTATGTCAGATGCAACGTGTGTCATCAAAAAGTCAAAAGAGGGAAAAATGTCAGCAACCTCAATACCTCCAACATGTGGAAACATGAGCGCAACAGGCACCCGGCGGAGTTAGAAAAACACACTGAAGAGGTAGGCCAACCAACAGCGGCAGCTACCACCTCTTCAGCTCGTGTTGCCTCTTCCTCTAGCTCACACGCAGCTGGTTCGGCTTCCTCCCAGGATCGCCGTGGAAAAACCTCTGGCCCTGTTGTCCAGAGACCCGCTGTAATTCCACCCGCAGCACCACTTTCCCAGTCATCCACACACTCCCAGCCCAGTCTACAGCCATCGGTAGTACAGGCATGGGAGAAAAGGCGGCCTTTCTCGTCAAACCACCCACGAGCACAGGCTCTGACTGCAGGCATTGCCAAACTGCTGTCACTGGAAATGCTGTCATTCAGGCTGGTGGAGACTGACAGCTTCCGTGACTTGATGTCATTGGCAGTCCCACAGTACAATGTGCCCAGCCGCTTTTACTTCAGCAGGCAAGCCGTCCCTGCCCTGCACAAGCATGTGGAGGGACACATAAAACACGCGCTTCTGAACGCCGTCAGTAGCAAGGTCCACCTCACCACCGATGCGTGGACCAGTCAACATGGACAGGGGCGATACCTTTCCCTCACTGCCCATTGGGTTAATGTCGTTGAGCCAGGTACAGACCGTGCGAGTGGCGCAGGACGTGTCCTGCCCACTCCAAGGATTGCAGGAATCCATTCTGTACGCATTGACTCCTCCTCTTACACCAGTTCCTCAGAATCATCGCTGCAGGAGCCGTCACAGTCCACCTCCACATGGACCCGTGATGAACGTGTACCTGTTACGACCGACATGAGCACAGCCGTGGCCAAACGTCAACAGGCCGTGTTGAAATTAATTTTTTTGGGGAATCGTAGCCACACAGCGCAGGAGCTCTGGAATGCCATCAAGCAGGAGAGCGATGTGTGGTTTGTGCCAGCGAATCTCCAGCCAGGCATGGTAGTGTGTGATAATGGCCGAAATCTGGTGGCAGCTCTGGGCCTCGGCAACCTCACTCACATCCCATGTCTGGCACATGTGCTCAATTTGGTCGTGCAGAGCTTTTTGAGGGACTATCCGGATCTTGATGCACTGCTGCACAAGGTCCGCCTAGAGTGTGCTCACTTGCGGCGTTCCAGCACGGCAAAAGCGCGCATTGCGGCTCTGCAGCGCCGACACCGCCTGCCGGAACATCGCATCATATGTGACCTACCTACCAGGTGGAATTCCACGTTACATATGTTGGAGCGGTTGTGTGAGCAGCAGCAAGCTGTAATGGAGTACCAGCTGCTTCAGGCGCAAAAAAGTCGCAGTCAGCGCCGTACAGACTTCACAACAACAGAGTGGGCCACTATGAATGACGTCTGCCAGGTTTTGCGTCCCTTTGATTATTCCACGCGGATGGCGAGTGCAGATGATGCACTAGTCAGCATGACTGTCCCCCTTATCTGCCTGCTTGAAAAATCACTGCAAGCGCTAAGGGATGATGTTGTGGAAGAGGTGGAGGATGAGGATTCACCATTTCCATCATCTTCTGGACAGTCAGCGCCACGTGGTTCCTCACAAACGCGTAGGCAGGGGACAGTTTGTGAGGAGGATGAGGAGGAGTCAATGGAGGAGGAAGACGTCCGTCCAGAGGAGGGAGTTACCGAATTGTCCAGTACTCAGTGTGTACAGCGAGGGTGGGGTGATGACGAGCGGGCAGAGATCACGCCTCCAGCAGGGGACAGCGTTTCTTGGGCAGTTGGCAGTCTGCAGCACATGGTGGATTACATGCTGCAGTGCCTGAGAAACGACCGCCGCATCGCCCACATTCTCAACATGTCTGATTATTGGGTGTTCACCCTCCTCGATCCTCGCTACCGGGACAACGTAGAAAGCCTCATCACACCGTTGAACCGGGAGCGAAAAATGCGGGAGTACCAAGACACACTGGTCAATTCCATCATCTTCTCCATTCCAACTGAGAGAAGTGCTGCTAGTGCATTACAAAGCAGCTCAGTGCGTCCAGGCAGTGGAGGAGGCTCTGCACAAAGAGGGAGCAGAAGCAGTGCCTCTGCCCAAGGCAAGACCAGTATGGCCCAACTGTGGCACAGTTTTCTGTGCCCCCCACAAAAGTCTACACCATCACAGACGGCTCCAGTCAGCAGGAGGCAACGGTTCCGTCAGATGGTGACAGACTACATGTCTTGCCCTCTTGCTGTACTCCCAGACGGCTCTTCCCCTTTCAAGTTTTGGGTCTCAAAGCTGGATACATGGCCAGAGCTAAGCCAGTATGCATTGGAGGTGCTGTCTTGCCCTGCGGCCAGTGTATTATCGGAACGTGTCTTTAGTGCTGCAGGTGGTGTACTAACTGACCGTCGCATGCGACTATCCTCCGATAACGTTGACCGGCTTACTTTCCTGAAAATGAACAAGGCCTGGATCTCGCAGGAATTTGCCACTCCTCCTCCTGATTAAATAATTAGGTCACTGTATACGTTATCCAGGTCTCCTGTTGTGTTCATCTTTCTACCACCTGAACTTAAATTCCTGTGCTCCAACACCGCCAGTTGAGGCTCAGAAGTGCCGTCTGCACAGTCAAAACATACGACCCAGTGTTATTGGGTTTCAGTAACGTCAGCTGATCCCCAGCTGTGTAGCCGGCAATGTGTCATGCGACCGCCACGCTGACACAACAACTGAAATGTAAGGGAATCTGTCCCCCCCCCCCAAGGCGTTTGTTACTGAAAGAGCCACCTTGTGCAGCAGTAATGCTGCACAAGGAAAAGGTAGCTATTTTTGTTTAGCTCCTTGCACACGCAGAACTTAACACTTATAAAATGTGTCCACTGATACCATAAAACCGTCCCGGAGGTGGGACTTTCCTTCGTAATGTGACGCAGCACAGCCGTCATTCCTACCCCCACGGCGCCGCGCACCGGCTCCTCAGCGTTGTTTTATTCCGTCCCGGAGCCTGCGCTGTTATGTTATCCCGTGGCCAGGCACACTTAGCGCTGCCCGTCTTCTGGCATCATTTGGTGTCAGGATGGCTGCGCCTGTGCGGCCGCGCTGGCAGAGAGCCCGCCTCGCAGTGTCTTCTGATTTAATCCCACTGGGGGCCTGGGATCCATGGACATGCGCAGTGCATATCTGAACCTCCACCTCTCACTCATTTCCCTATGGCTTCTTCAGACTGTTCGGTGTCAGCTGGTCCCTAATAGCATGCCACGGCCGTGACACCGCACAGTCTTAAGAAGCCGTAGGGAGGGGAGTGAGAGGCGAGGATATGCACTGCGCATGTCCATGGATCCCAGGCCCCCAGTGGGATTAAATCAGAAGACACTGCGAGGCGGGCTCTCTGCCAGCGCGGCCGCACAGGCGCAGCCATCCTGACACCAAATGATGCCAGAAGACGGGCAGCGCTAAGTGTGCCTGGCCACGGGATAACATAACAGCGCAGGCTCCGGGACGGAATAAACCAACGCTGAGGAGCCGGTGCGCGGCGCCGGGGGGGTAGGAATGACGGCTGCGCTGCGTCACATTACGAAGGAAAGTCCCACCTCCGGGACGGTTTTACGGTTGCAGGGGACACATTTTATAAGTGTTTAGTTCTGTGTTTGCAAGGAGCATGATGAAAAGAGCCACCTTTTCCTTTTGCATCTTTTGTGCTGCACAAGCTGGCTCTTTCAGCTACAAACGCCTTGGGGGGGGTTAAAGGTTCCCTTTCGACTTTCTCAGGCTTCGGCCTACATTGTGTTCCTCTGCTTTTCCACCTGTCCCTGGGCTCCAACACCGCCAGTTGCCGTCCAGAAGTGCTGTACGCACAGTCAACAGTCCCTCCTCTGTTATTGGGGTTCAGTAACGTCAGCTGTTCCCCTGCTGTGTGTGTGGCAATCCCTCCTACCTCCTCCAACCTCCTCCAACCTCCTCCTCCTCCACCTGTCCCTGGGCTCCAACACCGCCAGTTGCCGTCCAGAAGTGCTGTACGCACAGTCAACAGTCCCTCCTCTGTTATTGGGGTTCAGTAACGTCAGCTGTTCCCCTGCTGTGTGTGTGGCAATCCCTCCTACCTCCTCCAACCTCCTCCAACCTCCTCCTCCTCCACCTGTCCCTGGGCTCCAACACCGCCAGTTGCCGTCCAGAAGTGCTGTACGCACAGTCAACAGTCCCTCCTCTGTTATTGGGGTTCAGTAACGTCAGCTGTTCCCCTGCTGTGTGTGTGGCAATCCCTCCTCCAACCTCCTCCAACCTCCTCCTCCTCCACCTGTCCCTGGGCTCCAACACCGCCAGTTGCCATCCAGAAGTGCTGTACGCACAGTCAACAGTCCCTCCTCTGTTATTGGGGTTCAGTAACGTCAGCTGTTCCCCTGCTGTGTGTGTGGCAATCCCTCCTACCTCCTCCAACCTCCTCCAACCTCCTCCTCCTCCACCTGTCCCTGGGCTCCAACACCGCCAGTTGCCGTCCAGAAGTGCTGTACGCACAGTCAACAGTCCCTCCTCTGTTATTGGGGTTCAGTAACGTCAGCTGTTCCCCTGCTGTGTGTGTGGCAATCCCTCCTACCTCCTCCAACCTCCTCCAACCTCCTCCTCCTCCACCTGTCCCTGGGCTCCAACACCGCCAGTTGCCGTCCAGAAGTGCTGTACGCACAGTCAACAGTCCCTCCTCTGTTATTGGGGTTCAGTAACGTCAGCTGTTCCCCTGCTGTGTGTGTGGCAATCCCTCCTCCAACCTCCTCCAACCTCCTCCTCCTCCACCTGTCCCTGGGCTCCAACACCGCCAGTTGCCGTCCAGAAGTGCTGTACGCACAGTCAACAGTCCCTCCTCTGTTATTGGGGTTCAGTAACGTCAGCTGTTCCCCTGCTGTGTGTGTGGCAATCCCTCCTACCTCCTCCAACCTCCTCCAACCTCCTCCTCCTCCACCTGTCCCTGGGCTCCAACACCGCCAGTTGCCGTCCAGAAGTGCTGTACGCACAGTCAACAGTCCCTCCTCTGTTATTGGGGTTCAGTAACGTCAGCTGTTCCCCTGCTGTGTGTGTGGCAATCCCTCCTACCTCCTCCTACCTCCTCCTCCACCTGTCCCTGGGCTCCAACACCGCCAGTTGCCGTCCAGAAGTGCTGTACGCACAGTCAACAGTCCCTCCTCTGTTATTGGGGTTCAGTAACGTCAGCTGTTCCCCAGCTGTGTGTGTGGCAATCCCTCCTACCTCCTCCTACCTCCTCCTCCACCTGTCCCTGGGCTCCAACACCGCCAGTTGCCGTCCAGAAGTGCTGTACGCACAGTCAACAGTCCCTCCTCTGTTATTGGGGTTCAGTAACGTCAGCTGTTCCCCTGCTGTGTGTGTGGCAATCCCTCCTACCTCCTCCAACCTCCTCCAACCTCCTCCTCCTCCACCTGTCCCTGGGCTCCAACACCGCCAGTTGCCGTCCAGAAGTGCTGTACGCACAGTCAACAGTCCCTCCTCTGTTATTGGGGTTCAGTAACGTCAGCTGTTCCCCTGCTGTGTGTGTGGCAATCCCTCCTACCTCCTCCTACCTCCTCCTCCACCTGTCCCTGGGCTCCAACACCGCCAGTTGCCGTCCAGAAGTGCTGTACGCACAGTCAACAGTCCCTCCTCTGTTATTGGGGTTCAGTAACGTCAGCTGTTCCCCAGCTGTGTGTGTGGCAATCCCTCCTACCTCCTCCTACCTCCTCCTCCACCTGTCCCTGGGCTCCAACACCGCCAGTTGCCGTCCAGAAGTGCTGTACGCACAGTCAACAGTCCCTCCTCTGTTATTGGGGTTCAGTAACGTCAGCTGTTCCCCTGCTGTGTGTGTGGCAATCCCTCCTACCTCCTCCTACCTCCTCCTCCACCTGTCCCTGGGCTCCAACACCGCCAGTTGCCGTCCAGAAGTGCTGTACGCACAGTCAACAGTCCCTCCTCTGTTATTGGGGTTCAGTAACGTCAGCTGTTCCCCTGCTGTGTGTGTGGCAATCCCTCCTACCTCCTCCAACCTCCTCCAACCTCCTCCTCCTCCACCTGTCCCTGGGCTCCAACACCGCCAGTTGCCGTCCAGAAGTGCTGTACGCACAGTCAACAGTCCCTCCTCTGTTATTAGGGTTCAGTAACGTCAGCTGTTCCCCAGCTGTGTGTGTGGCAATCCCTCCTACCTCCTCCTACCTCCTCCTCCACCTGTCCCTGGGCTCCAACACCGCCAGTTGCCGTCCAGAAGTGCTGTACGCACAGTCAACAGTCCCTCCTCTGTTATTGGGGTTCAGTAACGTCAGCTGTTCCCCTGCTGTGTGTGTGGCAATCCCTCCTACCTCCTCCAACCTCCTCCAACCTCCTCCTCCTCCACCTGTCCCTGGGCTCCAACACCGTCAGTTGCCGTCCAGAAGTGCTGTACGCACAGTCAACAGTCCCTCCTCTGTTATTGGGGTTCAATAACGTCAGCTGTTCCCCAGCTGTGTGTGTGGCAATCCCTCCTACCTCCTCCTACCTCCTCCTCCACCTGTCCCTGGGCTCCAACACCGCCAGTTGCCGTCCAGAAGTGCTGTACGCACAGTCAACAGTCCCTCCTCTGTTATTGGGGTTCAGTAACGTCAGCTGTTCCCCTGCTGTGTATACGGCAACGTGTACTGCGACCGCCACGCAGGCACAACAAGTTAAATTTAAGGGAACCTGTCCCCCCCCCCCCAGGCGTTTGTTACTGAAGGAGCCACCTTGTGCAGCAGTAATGATGCAAAGGGAAAAAGTGCCTCTTTTCGTGGTGCTCCTTGCAGATGCTGAACCTAACACTTATGAAATGTGTCCCCTCACAGCGTTCAACCGTCCGGTAGGTGGAACTTTCCTTTGTCATGTGACGCAGCACAGCCGTCATTTTTACCCCCTTGTCGCCGTGCGCCGCCTCCTCAGCGTTGTTTGAATCTGTCCCGGAGCCTGCGCTGTTAGGTTACCCCTTGGCCATGCACACATTTTGCGCTGCCCGTCTTCTGACATCATTTGCTGTCAGGCTGGCTGCGCCTGTGCGGGTGCGCTGTCCGAGATTCAGCCTCGCGGTGTCGTCTAATGTAATCCCACCGCGGGCCTGGGATCCGTGTCCATGCGCAGTGCATATCCTCGCCTCTCACTCCCCTCCCTACGGCTTCTTCAGACTGTTCGGTGTCAGCTGATCCCTAATAGCATGCCACGGCCGTGACACCGCACAGTCTTAAGAAGCCGTTGGGAGGGGTGTGAGAGGCGAGGATATGCACTGCGCATGGACACGGATCCCAGACCCGCGGTGGGATTACATTAGACGACACCGCGAGGCTGAATCTCGGACAGCGCACCCGCACAGGCGCAGCCAGCCTGACAGCAAATGATGTCAGAAGACGGGCAGCGCAAAATGTGTGCATGGCCAAGGGGTAACCTAACAGCGCAGGCTCCGGGACAGATTCAAACAACGCTGAGGAGGCGGCGCACGGCGACAAGGGGGTAAAAATGACGGCTGTGCTGCGTCACATGACAAAGGAAAGTTCCACCTACCGGACGGTTGAACGCTGTGAGGGGACACATTTCATAAGTGTTAGGTTCAGCATCTGCAAGGACCATAATTAAAAGAGCTAAGTTTACCTTTTCCAGCATTAGTGCTGTACACGATGGCTCTTCCAGCTACAAACGCCTGGGGGGGGGGTTAAAGGTTTCCTTTCAACTTGCTCCAGTGCAGGCTTCGGCCTACACTCTGCTCCCCCTGCAGAGCCCGGGCTCCAACACCGCCAGTTGGGGCCCGGTACTGCTAGCTGCACAGAGAAAAACACCTCGCCAATGTGTCAGTGGGGTTCAGCACCGCCAGCTGTTCCCCTGCTGTGCAGCCGGCAACGTGTCCTGCAACTGCCACGCAGGCACAACAGACCCAAAAGCTGCCGCCAGTGCAGGCTTCGGCCTACACTCTGCTCCATCTCCTCCTCCTGCTGACCCCGGGCTCCAACACCGCCAGTTGGGGCCCGGTACTGCTAGCTGCACAGAGAAAAACACCAGCCAATGTGTCAGTGGGGTTCAGCACCGCCAGCTGTTCCCCTGCTGTGCAGCCGGCATCGTGTCCTGCAAAAGCCACGCAGACACAAGAACTGAAATTGAAGGGAACCTGTCCCCCCTCCCCCAGGCGTTTGTACGTTTTTAAGGCCACCTTGTACAGCGGTAATGCTGCATGTGTGCAAGGTGGCTCATAAACGTATTCTCCTCGCACATGTGGAACGGAAAACACGTCTAAAATGTGTCCTCTGTGTGACCATTTAACCGTCCCGGTGGTGTGACTTTCCTTTGTAATGACACGCTGCAACCCCCTTGGTAGCGCTGCCCGTCTTCTGGCATCATTGTTTGGCTGCCTGCGCCTCTGCGGCCGCCCTGACCCACACAACGCCCCTCGGTGTCTTATTTCTTGGGACTGCGAGGGTGTGTTTGATGGGCATGAGCAGTGCATCAGTTCGCCTGTCCCTCATCTCCTTCCGCCTTCTTCAGACTGTGCGGCTTCATGGCCGTGGCATGCGATAAGGGATCAGCTGACGCCACATAGTCTGAAGCAGGTGTAAGAACCCAAGCGAGAGGCGAACATATGTACTGCGCCAGGCCATGAATCCCAGCCCCGCAGTGTTTTAACTATGTCAATACACTGCGGGGCTGTGATTCATGGGCATCGCGAACCGCACCAGCCAACATTAAATGAGGTCAGAAGATGGGCAGCGCTAACAGCGCTAGGCCAGGGGATAACACGACAGCGCAGACTCCTGTACAGCAAATAACAACGCTCAGGAGGCTGCACCCAGCACCAAGGTGGGATTCTTGACATCTGTGCTGCGTCTCATTACAAAGGGAACTCGCGCCTCCAACACAGTTTGACTGTATAAAGGGCTAAATGTTATACGTGTTCCATTCAGCGTGTGCAAGGAGCCAAATTAAAAGAGCAACCTTTGACTTGTGCACCACTACTGCTGCATAAGCTGTGGCTCTTCTACTTTGTAACCCCTGAGGGGGGGTTAAAGGTTACCTTTGAAATTGGTTCGATTAGGCTTCGGCCTACACTCTGCTCCCCCTGCAGAGCCCTGGGCTCCAACACCGCCAGTTGGGGCCCGGTACTGCTAGCTGCACAGAGAAAAACACCAGCCAATGTGTCAGTGGGGTTCAGCACCGCCAGCTGTTCCCCTGCTGTGCAGCCGGCAACGTGTCCTGCAACAGCCACGCAGGCACAACAGACCCAAAGCTGCCGCCAGTGCAGGCTTCGGCCTACACTCTGCTCCATCTCCTCCTCCTGCTGACCCCGGGCTCCAACACCGCCAGTTGGGGCCCGGTACTGCTAGCTGCACAGAGAAAAACACCAGCCAATGTGTCAGTGGGGTTCAGCACCGCCAGCTGTTCCCCTGCTGTGCAGCCGGCATCGTGTCCTGCAAAAGCCACGCAGACACAAGAACTGAAATTGAAGGGAACCTGTCCCCCCTCCCCCAGGCGTTTGTACGTTTTTAAGGCCACCTTGTACAGCGGTAATGCTGCATGTGTGCAAGGTGGCTCATAAACGTATTCTCCTCGCACATGTGGAACGGAAAACACGTCTAAAATGTGTCCTCTGTGTGACCATTTAACCGTCCCGGTGGTGTGACTTTCCTTTGTAATGACACGCTGCAACCCCCTTGGTAGCGCTGCCCGTCTTCTGGCATCATTGTTTGGCTGCCTGCGCCTCTGCGGCCGCCCTGACCCACACAACGCCCCTCGGTGTCTTATTTCTTGGGACTGCGAGGGTGTGTTTGATGGGCATGAGCAGTGCATCAGTTCGCCTGTCCCTCATCTCCTTCCGCCTTCTTCAGACTGTGCGGCTTCATGGCCGTGGCATGCGATAAGGGATCAGCTGACGCCACATAGTCTGAAGCAGGTGTAAGAACCCAAGCGAGAGGCGAACATATGTACTGCGCCAGGCCATGAATCCCAGCCCCGCAGTGTTTTAACTATGTCAATACACTGCGGGGCTGTGATTCATGGGCATCGCGAACCGCACCAGCCAACATTAAATGAGGTCAGAAGATGGGCAGCGCTAACAGCGCTAGGCCAGGGGATAACACGACAGCGCAGACTCCTGTACAGCAAATAACAACGCTCAGGAGGCTGCACTGTTGTGAATTTGGATTCTGGGCTCCCCCGGTGGCTACTGGTGGAATTGAACTGGTGTTGTCATCTTCTCTGTTCACCTGTTCCCATCAAGATATGGGAGTCGCTATATAACCTTGCTGCTCTGTTAGTTGCTTGCCGGTCAACAATGTTATCAGAAGCCTCTCTGTGCTTGTTCCTGCTCCTAGACAACTACTAGATAAGTTGGACTCTTGTCCATGTTTGTTTTTGCATTTTTGTTCCAGTTCACAGCTGAAGTTCCGTTACTGTGTCTGGAAAGCTCTTGTGAACAGGAATTGCCACTCTGGTGTTATGAGTTAATGCCAGAGTTTTAAAGTAATTTCTGGATGGTGTTTTGATAGGGTTTTCAGCTGACCATGAAAGTGTCCTTTCTGTCTTCTGCTATGTAGTAAGTGGACCTCAAATTTGCTAAACCTATTTTCATACTACGTTTGTTATTTCATCTTAATTCACCGCCAATACATGTGGGGGGCCTCTGTCTCCTTTTGGGGTATTTTCTCTAGAGGTGAGCTAGGACTAATATTTTCCTCTGCTAGCATTAGTTAGTCCTCCGGCTGGTGCTGGGCATCTAGAATCAACGTAGGCATGCTACCCGGCCACTGCTAGTTGTGCGTTAGGTTTAGTTCATGGTCAGCTTAGTTCCCATCTTCCAAGAGCTAGTTCCTATATGTGCTTATGCTATGTTCTCTTGCCATTGAGAACATGACAGTTTGACCGGCCCACTAAAGGGTTAAAATCCTTGGCTGAGAAAGGAGAGAAATAAGAAGTCTGCTGAGAATTTTTTTTTTTTTTCTCTCCTTCTAATCTTTGAATGGCTCTGTGTCCACCTGTTTGTAATGGATCTTCAGAGTGTAACTGCAGGTTTGAATAATCTCGCCACGAAGGTACAAAATTTGCAAGACTTTGTTTGTCATGCACCTGTATCTGAGCCGAGAATTCCTTTGCCGGAATTTTTCTCGGGGAATAGATCTGGGTTTCAGAATTTTCGAAATAATTGCAAATTATTTTTGTCCCTGAAATTTCGCTCTGCCGGAGACCCTGCACAGCAGGTCAGGATTGTGATTTCCTTGCTCCGGGGCGAACCTCAAGACTGGGCTTTTTCATTGACACCAGGGGATCCTGCGTTGCTCAATGTGGATGCGTTTTTTCTGGCCTTGGGGTTGCTTTATGACGAACCTCATTTGGAGCTTCAGGCAGAAAAAACTTTGATGTCCCTATCTCAGGGGCAAGATGAAGCGGAAATTTACTGTCAAAGATTCCGTAAATGGTCTGTGCTTACTCAGTGGAATGAGTGCGCCCTGGCGGCGACTTTCAGAGAGGGTCTCTCTGATGCCATTAAGGATGTTATGGTGGGGTTCCCTGTGCCTGCGGGTCTGAATGAGTCCATGACAATGGCTATTCAGATCGATAGGCGTTTGCGGGAGCGCAAACCAGTGCACCATCTGGCGGTGTCCACTGAGAAGTCGCCAGAGAGTATGCAGTGTGATAGAATTCTGTCCCGAAGCGAGCGGCAGAATTTTAGACGGAAAAATGGGTTGTGTTTCTATTGTGGTGATTCTACTCATGTTATATCAGCATGCTCTAAGCGCACTAAAAAGCTTGATAAATCTGTTTCCATTTGCACCTTACCGTCTAAGTTTATTCTATCTGTGACCCTGATTTGCTCTTTGTCATCTATTACCACGGACGCCTATGTCGACTCTGGCGCCGCTTTGAGTCTTATGGATTGGTCCTTTGCCAAACGCTGTGGGTATGATTTAGAGCCTTTGGAGACTCTTATTCCTCTGAAGGGGATTGACTCCACCCCATTGGCTAATAATAAACCACAATACTGGACACAAGTAACTATGCGTATTAATCCGGATCACCAGGAGATTATTCGCTTTCTGGTGCTGCATAATCTACATGATGATTTGGTGCTAGGATTGCCTTGGCTGCAATCTCACAACCCAGTCCTCGACTGGAAAGCTATGTCTGTGTTGAGCTGGGGATGTAAGGGGGCTCATGGGGATGTACCTGTGATTTCCATTTCATCATCTATTCCCTCAGAAATTCCTGAGTTCCTGTCTGACTATCGTGACGTCTTTGAAGAATCCAAGCTTGGTTCATTACCTCCGCACCGAGAGTGCGATTGTGCCATAGATTTAATCCCGGGTAGTAAATACCCAAAGGGTCGTTTATTTAATCTGTCTGTGCCTGAACATGCTGCTATGCGAGAATATATAAAGGAGTCCTTGGAAAAGGGACATATTCGTCCATCGTCATCTTCCTTAGGAGCCGGTTTTTTCTTTGTGTCAAAAAAAGACGGCTCTTTGAGACCATGTATCGATTATCGGCTTTTGAATAAAATCACTGTAAAATATCAATACCCATTGCCGTTGCTGACTGATTTGTTTGCTCGCATAAAGGGGGCCAAGTGGTTCTCTAAGATTGACCTTCGTGGGGCGTATAATTTGGTGCGAATCAGGCAGGGGGATGAGTGGAAAACCGCATTTAATACGCCCGAGGGCCACTTTGAGTATTTAGTGATGCCTTTTGGTCTTTCAAATGCTCCGTCAGTTTTCCAGTCCTTTATGCATGATATTTTTCGCGATTATTTGGATAAATTTATGATTGTGTATCTGGATGATATTCTGATTTTTTCGGATGACTGGGACTCTCATGTCCAGCAAGTCAGGAGGGTTTTCCAGGTTTTGCGGTCTAATTCTTTGTGTGTGAAGGGTTCTAAGTGTGTTTTTGGGGTACAGAGGATTTCCTTTTTGGGATATATTTTTTCTCCCTCTTCCATTGAAATGGATCCTGTCAAGGTTCAAGCTATTTGTGATTGGACGCAGCCCTCTTCTCTTAAGAGTCTTCAGAAATTTTTGGGCTTTGCTAACTTTTATCGTCGATTTATTGCTGGTTTTTCGGATATTGCTAAGCCATTGACCGATTTGACTAAGAAGGGTGCTGATGTTGCTGATTGGTCCCCTGACGCTGTGGAGGCCTTTCGGGAGCTTAAGCGCCGTTTTTCCTCTGCCCCTGTGTTGCGTCAGCCTGATGTTGCTCTACCTTTTCAGGTTGAGGTCGACGCTTCTGAGATCGGAGCTGGGGCAGTGTTGTCGCAGAAAAGTTCTGACTGCTCCGTGATGAGGCCTTGTGCCTTCTTTTCCCGTAAATTTTCGCCCGCTGAGCGGAATTATGATGTTGGGAATCGGGAGCTTTTGGCCATGAAGTGGGCTTTTGAGGAGTGGCGCCATTGGCTTGAGGGGGCCAGACATCAGGTGGTGGTATTGACTGACCACAAAAACTTGATTTATCTTGAGACCGCCAGGCGCCTGAATCCTAGACAGGCGCGCTGGTCATTATTTTTCTCTCGGTTTAATTTTGTGGTGTCATACCTACCGGGTTCTAAGAATGTTAAGGCGGATGCCCTTTCTAGGAGTTTTGAGCCTGACTCGCCTGGTAACTCTGAGCCCACAGGTATCCTTAAGGATGGAGTGGTATTGTCAGCCGTTTCTCCAGACCTGCGACGGGCCTTGCAGGAGTTTCAGGCGGATAGACCGGATCGTTGCCCACCTGATAAACTGTTTGTTCCTGATGATTGGACCAGTAGAGTCATCTCTGAGGTTCATTCTTCTGCGTTGGCAGGTCATCCTGGCATTTTTGGTACCAGGGATTTGGTGGCAAGGTCCTTCTGGTGGCCTTCCCTGTCACGAGATGTGCGAGGCTTTGTGCAGTCTTGTGACGTTTGTGCTCGGGCCAAGCCTTGTTGCTCTCGGGCTAGTGGATTATTGTTGCCCTTGCCTATTCCTAAGAGGCCTTGGACGCACATCTCGATGGATTTTATTTCAGATCTGCCTGTTTCTCAGAAGATGTCTGTCATCTGGGTGGTGTGTGACCGTTTCTCTAAGATGGTCCATTTGGTTCCTCTGCCCAAGTTGCCTTCTTCTTCCGAGTTGGTTCCTCTGTTTTTTCAAAATGTTGTTCGTTTGCATGGTATTCCTGAGAATATCATTTCTGACAGAGGGACCCAATTCGTGTCTAGATTTTGGCGGGCATTCTGTGCTAGGATGGGCATAGATTTATCTTTTTCGTCCGCTTTCCATCCTCAGACGAATGGCCAGACCGAGCGGACTAATCAGACCCTGGAGACATATCTGAGGTGTTTTGTGTCTGCTGACCAGGATGATTGGGTTGCTTTTTTGCCATTGGCGGAGTTCGCTCTCAATAATCGGGCCAGCTCTGCCACTTTGGTGTCCCCGTTTTTCTGTAATTCGGGGTTTCATCCTCGATTTTCCTCTGGTCAGGTGGAAACTTCGGATTGTCCTGGAGTGGATGCTGTGGTGGAGAGATTGCATCAGATCTGGGGGCAGGTGGTGGACAATTTGAGGTTGTCCCAGGAGAAGACTCAGCTTTTTGCCAACCGCCACCGTCGTGTTGGTCCTCGGCTTTGTGTTGGGGATTTGGTGTGGTTGTCTTCTCGTTTTGTCCCTATGAGGGTCTCTTCTCTTAAGTTTAAGCCTCGGTTCATCGGCCCGTATAAGATATTGGAGATTCTTAACCCTGTTTCCTTCCGTTTGGACCTCCCTGCATCCTTTTCTATTCATAACGTTTTTCATCGGTCATTATTGCGCAGGTATGAGGTACCGGTTGTGCCTTCCATTGAGCCTCCTGCTCCGGTGTTGGTTGAGGGTGAGTTGGAGTACGTTGTGGAGAAAATCTTAGACTCTCGTGTTTCCAGACGGAGACTCCAGTATCTGGTCAAGTGGAAGGGATACGGCCAGGAGGATAATTCTTGGGTGAATGCATCTGATGTTCATGCCTCTGATCTGGTTCGTGCCTTTCATAGGGCCCATCCTGATCGCCCTGGTGGTTCTGGTGAGGGTTCGGTGCCCCCTCCTTGAGGGGGGGGTACTGTTGTGAATTTGGATTCTGGGCTCCCCCGGTGGCTACTGGTGGAATTGAACTGGTGTTGTCATCTTCTCTGTTCACCTGTTCCCATCAAGATATGTGAGTCGCTATATAACCTTGCTGCTCTGTTAGTTGCTTGCCGGTCAACAATGTTATCAGAAGCCTCTCTGTGCTTGTTCCTGCTCCTAGACAACTACTAGATAAGTTGGACTCTTGTCCATGTTTGTTTTTGCATTTTTGTTCCAGTTCACAGCTGAAGTTCCGTTACTGTGTCTGGAAAGCTCTTGTGAACAGGAATTGCCACTCTGGTGTTATGAGTTAATGCCAGAGTTTTAAAGTAATTTCTGGATGGTGTTTTGATAGGGTTTTCAGCTGACCATGAAAGTGTCCTTTCTGTCTTCTGCTATGTAGTAAGTGGACCTCAAATTTGCTAAACCTATTTTCATACTACGTTTGTTATTTCATCTTAATTCACCGCCAATACATGTGGGGGGCCTCTGTCTCCTTTTGGGGTATTTTCTCTAGAGGTGAGCTAGGACTAATATTTTCCTCTGCTAGCATTAGTTAGTCCTCCGGCTGGTGCTGGGCATCTAGAATCAACGTAGGCATGCTACCCGGCCACTGCTAGTTGTGCGTTAGGTTTAGTTCATGGTCAGCTTAGTTCCCATCTTCCAAGAGCTAGTTCCTATATATGCTTATGCTATGTTCTCTTGCCATTGAGAACATGACACTGCACCCAGCACCAAGGTGGGATTCTTGACATCTGTGCTGCGTCTCATTACAAAGGGAACTCGCGCCTCCAACACAGTTTGACTGTATAAAGGGCTAAATGTTATACGTGTTCCATTCAGCGTGTGCAAGGAGCCAAATTAAAAGAGCAACCTTTGACTTGTGCACCACTACTGCTGCATAAGCTGTGGCTCTTCTACTTTGTAACCCCTGAGGGGGGGTTAAAGGTTACCTTTGAAATTGGTTCGATTAGGCTTCGGCCTACACTCTGCTCCCCCTGCAGAGCCCTGGGCTCCAACACCGCCAGTTGGGGCCCGGTACTGCTAGCTGCACAGAGAAAAACACCAGCCAATGTGTCAGTGGGGTTCAGCACCGCCAGCTGTTCCCCTGCTGTGCAGCCGGCAACGTGTCCTGCAACAGCCACGCAGGCACAACAGACCCAAAGCTGCCGCCAGTGCAGGCTTCGGCCTACACTCTGCTCCATCTCCTCCTCCTGCTGACCCCGGGCTCCAACACCGCCAGTTGGGGCCCGGTACTGCTAGCTGCACAGAGAAAAACACCAGCCAATGTGTCAGTGGGGTTCAGCACCGCCAGCTGTTCCCCTGCTGTGCAGCCGGCATCGTGTCCTGCAAAAGCCACGCAGACACAAGAACTGAAATTGAAGGGAACCTGTCCCCCCTCCCCCAGGAGTTTGTACGTTTTTAAGGCCACCTTGTACAGCGGTAATGCTGCATGTGTGCAAGGTGGCTCATAAACGTATTCTCCTCGCACATGTGGAACGGAAAACACGTCTAAAATGTGTCCTCTGTGTGACCATTTAACCGTCCCGGTGGTGTGACTTTCCTTTGTAATGACACGCTGCAACACCCTTGGTAGCGCTGCCCGTCTTCTGGCATCATTGTTTGGCTGCCTGCGCCTCTGCGGCCGCCCTGACCCACACAACGCCCCTCGGTGTCTTATTTCTTGGGACTGCGAGGGTGTGTTTGATGGGCATGAGCAGTGCATCAGTTCGCCTGTCCCTCATCTCCTTCCGCCTTCTTCAGACTGTGCGGCTTCATGGCCGTGGCATGCGATAAGGGATCAGCTGACGCCACATAGTCTGAAGCAGGTGTAAGAACCCAAGCGAGAGGCGAACATATGTACTGCGCCAGGCCATGAATCCCAGCCCCGCAGTGTTTTAACTATGTCAATACACTGCGGGGCTGTGATTCATGGGCATCGCGAACCGCACCAGCCAACATTAAATGAGGTCAGAAGATGGGCAGCGCTAACAGCGCTAGGCCAGGGGATAACACGACAGCGCAGACTCCTGTACAGCAAATAACAACGCTCAGGAGGCTGCACCCAGCACCAAGGTGGGATTCTTGACATCTGTGCTGCGTCTCATTACAAAGGGAACTCGCGCCTCCAACACAGTTTGACTGTATAAAGGGCTAAATGTTATACGTGTTCCATTCAGCGTGTGCAAGGAGCCAAATTAAAAGAGCAACCTTTGACTTGTGCACCACTACTGCTGCATAAGCTGTGGCTCTTCTACTTTGTAACCCCTGAGGGGGGGTTAAAGGTTACCTTTGAAATTGGTTCGATTAGGCTTCGGCCTACACTCTGCTCCCCCTGCAGAGCCCTGGGCTCCAACACCGCCAGTTGGGGCCCGGTACTGCTAGCTGCACAGAGAAAAACACCAGCCAATGTGTCAGTGGGGTTCAGCACCGCCAGCTGTTCCCCTGCTGTGCAGCCGGCAACGTGTCCTGCAACAGCCACGCAGGCACAACAGACCCAAAGCTGCCGCCAGTGCAGGCTTCGGCCTACACTCTGCTCCATCTCCTCCTCCTGCTGACCCCGGGCTCCAACACCGCCAGTTGGGGCCCGGTACTGCTAGCTGCACAGAGAAAAACACCAGCCAATGTGTCAGTGGGGTTCAGCACCGCCAGCTGTTCCCCTGCTGTGCAGCCGGCATCGTGTCCTGCAAAAGCCACGCAGACACAAGAACTGAAATTGAAGGGAACCTGTCCCCCCTCCCCCAGGCGTTTGTACGTTTTTAAGGCCACCTTGTACAGCGGTAATGCTGCATGTGTGCAAGGTGGCTCATAAACGTATTCTCCTCGCACATGTGGAACGGAAAACACGTCTAAAATGTGTCCTCTGTGTGACCATTTAACCGTCCCGGTGGTGTGACTTTCCTTTGTAATGACACGCTGCAACCCCCTTGGTAGCGCTGCCCGTCTTCTGGCATCATTGTTTGGCTGCCTGCGCCTCTGCGGCCGCCCTGACCCACACAACGCCCCTCGGTGTCTTATTTCTTGGGACTGCGAGGGTGTGTTTGATGGGCATGAGCAGTGCATCAGTTCGCCTGTCCCTCATCTCCTTCCGCCTTCTTCAGACTGTGCGGCTTCATGGCCGTGGCATGCGAT
This sequence comes from Ranitomeya variabilis, assembly GCF_051348905.1. NCBI lineage: Eukaryota > Metazoa > Chordata > Amphibia > Anura > Dendrobatidae > Ranitomeya > Ranitomeya variabilis. Next base: position 809,597,996 of record NC_135233.1, read on the forward strand.
AAGGGATCAGCTGACGCCACATAGTCTGAAGCAGGTGTAAGAACCCAAGCGAGAGGTGAACATATGTACTGCGCCAGGCCATGAATCCCAGCCCCGCAGTGTTTTAACTATGTCAATACACTGCGGGGCTGTGATTCATGGGCATCGCGAACCGCACCAGCCAACATTAAATGAGGTCAGAAGATGGGCAGCGCTAACAGCGCTAGGCCAGGGGATAACACGACAGCGCAGACTCCTGTACAGCAAATAACAACGCTCAGGAGGCTGCACCCAGCACCAAGGTGGGATTCTTGACATCTGTGCTGCGTCTCATTACAAAGGGAACTCGCGCCTCCAACACAGTTTGACTGTATAAAGGGCTAAATGTTATACGTGTTCCATTCAGCGTGTGCAAGGAGCCAAATTAAAAGAGCAACCTTTGACTTGTGCACCACTACTGCTGCATAAGCTGTGGCTCTTCTACTTTGTAACCCCTGAGGGGGGGTTAAAGGTTACCTTTGAAATTGGTTCGATTAGGCTTCGGCCTACACTCTGCTCCCCCTGCAGAGCCCTGGGCTCCAACACCGCCAGTTGGGGCCCGGTACTGCTAGCTGCACAGAGAAAAACACCAGCCAATGTGTCAGTGGGGTTCAGCACCGCCAGCTGTTCCCCTGCTGTGCAGCCGGCAACGTGTCCTGCAACAGCCACGCAGGCACAACAGACCCAAAGCTGCCGCCAGTGCAGGCTTCGGCCTACACTCTGCTCCATCTCCTCCTCCTGCTGACCCCGGGCTCCAACACCGCCAATTGGGGCCCGGTACTGCTAGCTGCACAGAGAAAAACACCAGCCAATGTGTCAGTGGGGTTCAGCACCGCCAGCTGTTCCCCTGCTGTGCAGCCGGCATCGTGTCCTGCAAAAGCCACGCAGACACAAGAACTGAAATTGAAGGGAACCTGTCCCCCCTCCCCCAGGCGTTTGTACGTTTTTAAGGCCACCTTGTACAGCGGTAATGCTGCATGTGTGCAAGGTGGCTCATAAACGTATTCTCCTCGCACATGTGGAACGGAAAACACGTCTAAAATGTGTCCTCTGTGTGACCATTTAACCGTCCCGGTGGTGTGACTTTCCTTTGTAATGACACGCTGCAACCCCCTTGGTAGCGCTGCCCGTCTTCTGGCATCATTGTTTGGCTGCCTGCGCCTCTGCGGCCGCCCTGACCCACACAACGCCCCTCGGTGTCTTATTTCTTGGGACTGCGAGGGTGTGTTTGATGGGCATGAGCAGTGCATCAGTTCGCCTGTCCCTCATCTCCTTCCGCCTTCTTCAGACTGTGCGGCTTCATGGCCGTGGCATGCGATAAGGGATCAGCTGACGCCACATAGTCTGAAGCAGGTGTAAGAACCCAAGCGAGAGGCGAACATATGTACTGCGCCAGGCCATGAATCCCAGCCCCGCAGTGTTTTAACTATGTCAATACACTGCGGGGCTGTGATTCATGGGCATCGCGAACCGCACCAGCCAACATTAAATGAGGTCAGAAGATGGGCAGCGCTAACAGCGCTAGGCCAGGGGATAACACGACAGCGCAGACTCCTGTACAGCAAATAACAACGCTCAGGAGGCTGCACCCAGCACCAAGGTGGGATTCTTGACATCTGTGCTGCGTCTCATTACAAAGGGAACTCGCGCCTCCAACACAGTTTGACTGTATAAAGGGCTAAATGTTATACGTGTTCCATTCAGCGTGTGCAAGGAGCCAAATTAAAAGAGCAACCTTTGACTTGTGCACCACTACTGCTGCATAAGCTGTGGCTCTTCTACTTTGTAACCCCTGAGGGGGGGTTAAAGGTTACCTTTGAAATTGGTTAGATTAGGCTTCGGCCTACACTCTGCTCCCCCTGCAGAGCCCTGGGCTCCAACACCGCCAGTTGGGGCCCGGTACTGCTAGCTGCACAGAGAAAAACACCAGCCAATGTGTCAGTGGGGTTCAGCACCGCCAGCTGTTCCCCTGCTGTGCAGCCGGCAACGTGTCCTGCAACTGCCACGCAGGCACAACAGACCCAAAAGCTGCCGCCAGTGCAGGCTTCGGCCTACACTCTGCTCCATCTCCTCCTCCTGCTGACCCCGGGCTCCAACACCGCCAGTTGGGGCCCGGTACTGCTAGCTGCACAGAGAAAAACACCAGCCAATGTGTCAGTGGGGTTCAGCACCGCCAGCTGTTCCCCTGCTGTGCAGCCGGCATCGTGTCCTGCAAAAGCCACGCAGACACTTGCTCTTGTACCTTCTGCTCCCCATCCTGGTTCCAGTACCGTCAGCTGGTTCCGGGCAGAGCCTTTGGCTTAGGTGCCTCCCTCTGGGTATCCGAGTTCCACCAACGTCAGGTGGTCCTTGGTAGTGCTTTCAGGCACGGGTACCTCCTGCTTAGTAACCGGGTTCCAGTAACGTCAGCTGGTCCTCGGTAGTTCCATTGGCTCTTGGACCTTCGGCTACCCATCCGGGTTCCAGCACCGTCAGCTGGTTCTCGGCAGTGTCTTTTGCTCTTGTACCTTCTGCTCCCCATCCTGGTTCCAGTACCGTCAGCTGGTTCCGGGCAGAGCCTTTGGCTTAGGTGCCTCCCTCTGGGTATCCGAGTTCCACCAACGTCAGGTGGTCCTTGGTAGTGCTTTCAGGCACGGGTACCTCCTGCTTAGTAACTGGGTTCCAGTAACGTCAGCTGGTCCTCGGTAGTTCCATTGGCTCTTGGACCTTCGGGTAGCCATCCGAGTTCCAGTTCCATCAGCTGGTTCTCGGCATTTTCTCAGCCTTCTTGTACCTTCTGCTACATTTCCAAGTTCAAGAGACTAAACACGATGACCCGGAAGACCACCCCTAAGATGACGACGACACCAGAGACGACAACCACCGTGATGACGACGACCCTGGAGACGATGACCCCGAAGACCACCCCGATGACGACGACCCCGGAGACGACGACTCTGAAGACCACCCCGATGATGACGACCCCGGAGACGACGACCCTGGAGACGACGACGACCTGGAAGACCGAGAAGCAGAAGAACAAGAGGCTGCAGAACAAAGAGCAGAAGAACATTAAGCATAACACTAAATATCAGAGCAAAAAATATTATCTAAATTATAAGCAGAAGAAGACTAAGCAGTGTATGGGGGTGAGTCCGTTCCTCCTCGTGGTGCCCCTGGATAAAGCCTGATGCTGCAGGCCAAACTGAACGCGGACAAATGTAACTCTTTTGTGACAGGCAGAACGGAAGGTGTAATCTTCAAAGTTTTATAGATAACAACTACGGGAATGCCTGTCACAAATAAGAATATGATGAAGAAGTAGAATATGATGAAGATAATAGTAAAATAAAAAGAATATGAACAATGTAACCAAAAAAATAATAGGTAGAAGATGAAGAAGAAGATGAATAAGGTGAAGAAGTTGATGTCAAAGAAGCTGATGATGAGGATAATGAAGAAGAAAGTGTGGGAGAAGTAAAAAAGAAGGTGAAGGGCGTGGAAGTAGTGAAACATCAATATCTGACAAAATAAAAAAAAAAATTAACATAGTCAAAATCTTTCTACCGCCGAACGTCATAAAAAACCCCCAAAATCCTGCTATTCTATTACATTGGGCTAAACCTCTGTGCCTTTAATGTCTCCGCCACGTCCCCCAATACATCCTACATTATTCTTAGTTGTTTTCCTTCATGTAGAATGAACCTACAAGTTTATAAAGGGTTTATTTTAATTCCGATATTTTCGTCCCATTGACTTGCATTGGGATCGGGTATCGGTATCGGATTGGATCCGATATTTTGACGGTATCGGCCGATACTTTCCGATACCGATACTTTCCGATATCGGAAAGTATCGCTCAACACTAGTTATTTTTCTTCTCTTACAGGTAGGGTTAGGGGCAGATATACAGCATTATAGAGTGCTGTATATCAGCCCTGAAAGGTGATGGCCGTATCTCTTATCGGCCAAACTTGGTGGAAAGTTCACTTTAATGTTTATGGTATTAAAAGGTTTAATTTCTAATTTGCAATACGTTTTACTATTGTACTTACTCTAATGTTCTTGGTCCACAGGGAAAAAATGACACAGAGTGCAATTAACTACGCATATTACTTTACTGTACATTGTTTCTAATGTGTTTGATCCCTAAAAATATCTTCACAGTTATGGAAGTCCTTTGGCTGACACAGAACATTAAATATTCATGGCATTGCTTAGATATTGTTACAAAGAAGTTAAATACTTCCAATGAGACATTCATTATGTTCTAACCAGAAGGTAATTGGCCATATCAGGTGAGCTATACTTTTAATTACAAAGATTAGTTCCACTTGCAGCCACTGAATCTTCAGTTACACTTACTCCTTTACAGATCACTTTACCATAAACTAAAAGCCATTATTTGCTTAAGCTGATGAATACCATATTAAATATTACATCTGTTTGTATTTTTCATGCTATAAAAATATTAAAGATATATTCTATTTTATTCTATTTATCTTGTAATTAAAGTCTTTACGTGAATACTGATAGTTTTAATATTTTATAAAAGTACTCATACCTTAGTGAGCTGAGCAAGCCCTTTTTTCCCTGCATTTTGGGGTCACGATCTGACATGGCTATCTTAATACTTTAGAAATCAGTGCCAGACAGTTCCTACCAAGGTAAAAAAAAATATCATGGCGAGCATCAAAAGTGCCATAGAAGCATGTGACAAGAACATCACTTTGCCTCCAAGTCATTTAGAGGGAAGGCATCTGTCACCAGGTTTATACTTCCCATTCTGAATGCTGCTTAGAATATGGACAGAGACCATGTTTCCTGCACTGTCTAGGGTTTTTGTAGGATGCACTTACTAGGCTTCATACTGTGATTTTGACTACATAGCAGTTATTATTGAAAGGCCTAGTAGAGATGTTTTATCAAAACTACAGCAAGAAACAGTGATCTAGTATTGCAATTACAGCATTTGTCCTTATACTATGCTTTCCTCAGATTAGGAAGCATAAGACTTGTAGTAAATTCTCGTTAAGCAATATTGTGTACACCATTGGGCACTGTGTATTACTAAAACATACTGTGACTAAACTAGAGTGGGGATAGAGATGGGAAACAAAAGTAATTAAAGCAATTGGTGAATTGCAATTCTATGAATGTGGAAATTAGGGTTGTGGCCAGGGCCCTATTTGCCAGTAGGCACTTGAGGGCACGATGCGGGGGGGGGGCAGCACCTGAGCAAGTTTTTTGTTCTGTTTTTTTTTAATTAAAGTCCAGGGTCCCCACCCACGCATCCGCCTGCCACCCTCCCGCCTGCCCACCCGCTCGCCCGCTTGCCCGCTTGAAGACGTCGTTCTCACCCTACTCCAGTGATGCCTGGTCTCAGCGCCAGCAGCTTGTCCTGTGTGAGCGGTCACGTGGTACCGCTCAATAAGGTGATGAATATGGACGCATATTCATCACCTTAATGAGCTGTACCACGTGACCGCTCACGCAGGAAGAAGCTGCAGCGCCGGGACAGAGATGGAGGGATGTTCGGCACAGTGTGGGAAAGTGAGTATGACAGCCAGGAAGGACAGGTGGGAGGATGAAGGAGGGTGGAGGGAGGATGGGAGGAGGATGGGGGAGCCATACATGCAAGATGGGAGCGGGGAGGGGAGGAAGCTGAGCCATACATACAAAATGGGAGGGGAGGGAAGCTGAGCCATACATACAAGATAGGAGGGGGTAAGCTGAGCCATACATGCAAGATGGGGGAAGCTGAGCCATACATACAAGATGGGAGGGGGGGAAGCTAAGCCATACATACAAGATGGGAGGGAGGGAAGCTGAGCCATTCATACAAGATGGGAGGGGGGAGCTGAGCCATTCATACAAGATGGGAGGGGGAAGCAGAGCCATTCATACAAGATGGGAGGGGGGAAGCTGAGCCATTCATACAAGGATGGGAGGGGGGAGCCATGTGTACAACAGGGGGAGCCACACAGAGCAGGACAGGATGGGGGAACCACACATACCGGGATATATATATATATGTATATATATAGCTTTGTTGCCATAAAAGGAGGGGGGCCCAGACACAGTTCTTGCAGAGGGGCCCCAAGCTGTCAGTGTCCACCCCTGCCCAGGGATCAATTGTACTCGCATCTTACAGAAGTGAGTACAATTGAGGCTCTGACTGCCGGGTCAGAGCGACATGAGCAGCGTGATCAGATTATGTGATCACGCTGCTGACGTCGCTCACTCGCGCTGCAGAGGTGAACACTGGTGGTAAGTGCTCCAGTGGAGCAGAAGAACTGAAGATTAAGTGCACGGACAGGGGGAACAATTTGGGGATGGGGGGATTTATTATGTGTGTGGAGACTTTGAGTGGGGATGAAGAGATTTATTATGTGTGTGGACAATTGGAGTGGGGATGGAGGGATTTATTGTGTGTGGGGAAAATTTGAGTGAGGATAGGGGGATTTATTATGTGTGGGGACAATTGGAGTGGGGATGGGGGATTTAATGTGTGGGGAGATATTTGAGGACGCAAAATGAAGAGCAAAGGTGGAGATGGGGAAACAGTACAGGGGAATGGGGGCATGTATGAGGAAACAGTATGGGGGAATGGGGGAATGTATGAGGAAACAGTATGGGCAACGGGAGCATGTATGAGGAAACAGTACTGGGGAATGGGGGGCATGTATGAGGAAACAGTATGGGCAATGGGGGGCATGTATGAGGAAACAGTACGGGGGAATGGGGGGCATGTATGAGGAAACAGTACTGAGGAATGGGGGGCATGTATGAGGAAACAGTACTGGGGAATGGGGGGCATATATGAGGAAACAGTATGGGGATGGGTGCAGACAGTATGGGGAGCGAACGGGGGAATGTATGCAGACACAGTACGAGTAGCGATGTGAAAAATGGATATGGATAGAGTACGAGGAGTGAGGGTGATGGGATGCGTGCAGACACAGTATGGGGAGTCAGGTGAGCAGGCGGTATAGAAAGTGAGGGGGTAAATGTATGAGGAGACAGTATGGTGAACAGGAGGGATGTGAGAGGAGACAGTATGAGGAGGGAGGGGAATAGTGTGATGAGATAGTATGGGGGGAGAAAAGTGAGTGGGCACAGAATAGAAACTGAGTAGTGGGTTCGTAGCATGGGGGACAGTGTAAGGGCACAGCCAGGAGGGGACAGTATACCAAGGAGGAGGAGTGTGATGAGAGAGTACGGTATAAATACTGTGCCCTATAGGGGGGACACAGCGTAAGAGGACAGTGTGAAGAGGGGGGCCGGTATGGAAAGGAGAGGTCAGTGTGAAGAGCATGTACCATAAGAGGGACAGTGTGGGTGTCATATTTTGTGCAGACAATATAGTGAGGGGCAATTTTTTATTCAGGAGCATTATATCTTTATGGGCGTCATGTGGAGATTTTCTGCAAAAGAGAGGAGAAGATGAAAGTCTGCAGAGACGGCTGTGGATGAGAAAACTCATCATGGGGTCTGGACAAGATGAAGAAAAGGAGAATGACTCCAGAGGCAACATCATCTATAAGGTACCTGGATGTAAATGTTATTTGTGATACTGACTAACTCCCTTTTTTTTTATTTATGTTAGGAGCATTAAAGGGGATGTCCAGGTTTGTATTGAGTCTGCAGTCATTCTATGTGACTGCAGACTTCTTAATTTTCATAGTGCACACTGCACACTGTCAGGATTCTCTCATGCTGGTGATTTACAGACATTTGGTCACATGCTTACTAGACATGTGTGGCCTCACTCAATGAAAATGAACTGAGCGAGGCCGGGCACGTCTAGTCGGAATGTGGTCAGAAGTATACAAATCGCATGCTTGTGCTGACATGACTGTCCACCGGCAAGGGAGAATCCTAAAAGTGTGCAGTGCTTGAGTTGTGAGAATTCAGAAGTCTGCGATATCAGGATTCAGCTCTGCAGGTTCCAGTAGTCATCACATGGACACTTTACTCACATGCGACTTTCGTACTTGTGACAATGAGCTTCTCTTCCTGCTTCTCTCTGTTTTTCACTGAACATTGAGAGAATTAGGGAGAGGAGCTTGTGGGTACATGACTAAGTGTGCAAATCGCGTATGTCCCGGATGCCAGAAAACCTAGATACACCTCTGGCAGTATGCTACTGCGAGTGGCGATTACAGGGTCCGGTGGAGGGATGTCTGTGCACAGTGCTGCACAGGCAGTGAGACAGGGACTGAGGGTGTGCACAGAGAGACAATGGAGACCCAGAGACTGCCCGTCCCAGTCTACGCCGTAGCCTGGAGCCCTCATTATCATAGGAATATGTCAGTTAATATATTGTTTTTCTAAAGCTTTATAGTGTAGTTTTAGGTCAGAGAGGGATGGTTAGGGATGAGCTAGCAAGGTGCAGGGACAGGTAGTGATGGCTACTTGCAGATATGTGCGACACTTGTGGTTTTGCACTTGCGGTGAAACAAAAAAAACACTGCTAGCAGTGTTTTTTTCCCATTGCTGCAAGTACCACATTTACCGGATCGCGGCAAAACTGGAAGTGCCGCACATGTCCGCAAGTCCCATAAGGAATGAATGAGGCAGAACGAAGTGATCCGTTACGCGGCAGATGCGGAAAAACTGCCGGATCTGCTGAAAAAGGCTACTTTCACATCAGCGATTTTTGCCAAAGTCACTGCCGATAGTGTCATACTCACCAAAGGGGGAGGCAGCACTAAAAGTGCCTAGGGCAGCAGAAACTCTAAATGCGACCCTGGTTGTGGCTAGCTATAGTTTAAAAACATTGCTCTTTCTTTGCTATATTTTTTGTTACTTATATTACTATTGTAGCTATAGCCATATTTAAATTTCATTTATGTACAAATATGTTTATTTATATTTTTATATGCTTTTTATACTATTTTTTCTAAACACAGCCTTTTTCTTGGCGGATGTTTTTTCCACTAACTTTTCAAATTTAAATTGTTAGAATATATTGAATTTGTATATCATAGACTGCCTGACATAGGCTCACATCAAGAACAAAAAAATAGTTTGCTGTGTTTAAATACTGCTACAAATAAATTACGAGTCATTACGAGTTTGCAGATACTAACCATGTATAGGTTCTTTTTATTTAATTAAGAGATGAAAGTTTGTAAAAAAAAAAAAAAAAAAGATTGACACAATTTTCCGAGACCCATAGCTTCTCCATTTTTGTGATGTGGAGCTCGGCTTATTTTTGGCTCAACGAACTGACATTTTTATTGATTCAATTTGGGGGTGGATACAATATTTTAATTGCATGCTATTGCATTTTATTGGCAATATTGATTAATTTACTTTATATTTTGATAGATTGGGCATCTCTAATCGCAGCAATACCAAATATGCTTATTTTTTATTGTTTTATTTTGAACTTTTATATTTTTTAAAATTTTTTATATTTTTTAAAACTTTTTTTCTACTTTTTACTTGCTTCAATTGTCCCCTTAGAAAACTTGAAGCTGCGATCTTCCGATCACTTGTGCTATACATAGCAGGGCTTCAGCTCTGCTATGTGTAGCAAAAATCATCATCTCCTATAAACACAGGCCTGCGGACAGCGTTATTAAGAAGTTTGCAGTGGCAAGCACGGAGGTCTTCTGGAGACCCTCGGCTGACATGATAACTCATCGGCGCCCCGTGATTATGTGACAGGTGCACCGATGGATGTGCCTTGTGATGTGCTTCCACTATGTGCAAGTTAAATGCTGCTGTCACAGATTGACAACGGCATGTAACATGTTAACAGCCGTGCATGGATCGTGATTCCACCTGCGGCTTTAAGAGGCACATGACAGCTAATCAAATCACCTGTCATGTGCTGGCAAAGATACGGCTCAGCGCCGGAGCACACATCAAATAAAGGGACATGACCTATGATATACCTATACATCATAGGTCGTGAAGGGGTTAAAGCGCTGCAATTTAGTGTGCAGCTCAGCAGGCAGAAGCGCTGAGCCCCTGCGCGAACTTGTGCATAGAGCAATCTATGGGCTTAATAGAGAACCTATGGGTCTGTACAACAAGTGATGTGTGGATCCATAGAATTTATATTAACCCCTTTACCCCCAAAGGTGGTTTGCATGTTAATGACGGGCCAATTTTTACACTTCTGACCACTGTCCCTTTATGAGGTTATAACTCTGGAACGCTTCATCGGATCCTGATGATTCTGACATTGTTTTCTCGAGACATATTGTACTTCATGATGGTGGTAAAATTTCTTTGATACTACCTGTGTTTATTTGTGGAAAAAAACAGAAAGTTGGCGAAAATTTTGAAAATTTCAAAAATTCCGCAATTTTCCAACTTTGAATTTTTATGCCCTTAAATCACAGAGATATGTCACACAAAAAACGTAATAAGTAACATTTCCCACATGTATACTTTACATCAGCACAATTTTGAAACCAAAATTTTTTGTTAGGGAGTTATAAGGGTTAAAATTTGACCAGCAATTTCTCATTTTTACACCATTTTTTTTAGGGACTACATCACATTTGAAGTCACTTTGAAAGGTCTATATGATAGAAAATTCCAAAGTGTGACACCATTCTAAAAACTGGACCCCTCAATTTGCTCAAAACCACATTCAAGAAGATTATTAACCCTTCAGGTATTTCACAGGAATTTTTGGAATGTTTAAAAAAATGAACATTTAATTTTTTTTCACAAAAAATTTACTTCAGCTCCAATTTGTTTTATTTTACCAAGGGTAACAGGAGAAAATGGACCCCAAAACTTGTTGTGCAATTTGTCCTGAGTATGCTAATACCCCATGTGTGTGGGTAAACCAATGTTTAGGTGCACAGCAGAGCTCGGAAGGGAAGGAGTGCCATTTGACTTTTCAATGCAAAATTGACTGGAATTGAGATAGGACGCCATGACACGTTTGGAGAGCCCTTGATGTGCCTAAACATTGAAACCCCCCACAAGTGACACCATTTTGGAAAGTAGACCCCTTTGGAACTTATGTAGAAGTGTGGTGAGCACTTTGACCCACCAAGTGCTTCACAGAAGTTTATAATGCAGAGCCGTAAAATTTAAAAATCATATTATTTCACAAAAATTATATTTTTGCCTCCAATTTTTTATTTTCCCCAAGGGTAACAGAAGAAATTGGTCCCCAAAAGTTGTTGTGCAATTTTTCTTGAGTACGCTGATACCCCATATGTGGGAGTAAACCACTGTTTGGGCACACGGCAGAGCTAGGAAGGGATGGAGCGCCATTTAACTTTTCAATGCAAAATTAACTGGAATTGAGATAGGACACCATGTCGCGTTTGGAGAGCCCCTGATGTGCCTAAACATTGAAACCCCCCACAATTGACAGCATTTGGGAATGTAGACCCCTAAGGAACTTATCTAGATGTGTGGTAAGCACTTTGACCCACCAAGTGCTTCACAGAAGTTTATAATGCAGAGCCGTGAAAATAAAAATTCTTTTTTTTTCCACAAAAATTATTTTTTAGCCCCCAGTTTTGTATTTTCCCAAGGGTAACAGGAGAAATTGGACCCAAAAAATTGTTGTCCAATTTGTCGTGAGTACTCTGATACCCCATATGTGGGGGGAACCACCGTTTGGGCACATGGCAGAGCTCAGGAGGGAAGGAGCACCATTTGGAATGCAGACTTAGATGGATTGGTCTGCAGGCGTCATGTTGCATTTGCAGAGCCCCTGATGGCCAAAAGCATGGCCAATTCTTATGGTTGACCCTACTATGAAAAGATTTCTTCCAACTCGACCATCATTGACATTCAGGCGGGCTAGAAATCTTAGGGATCATTTAGTCCGAAGTCATTATGTAAGCCAACGTCCTATAACATTTTTGGACAGATTTATGCCAGGGCCTGGATGCATTCTGTGTGGACATTGTGTCGCCTGCCCCAATGTTGAAAGGAGTAATTCCTTTTCCAACTCTAAAGGCACTAGGTCTTATGCAATTAGACAACACATTACGTGTACAACACGATATGTTGTCTATTATGCCACGTGTCCCTGCGGACTTTATTTATGTTGGCCTCACCACCCGCCAACTAAAGGTTTGCATCAGGGAACACGTATTGGGGATACAGGCGGCCTCTGGCCACATGGATGTGTCCATGCTTAAAACCTTGCCGAGACACTTTTGGGAATTTCATGATTGCAACTCATCCTAAGAGTTAGGGGCATACATGCTCTAAAAATCAATATTAGAGGAGGTCAGCTATCTAAACGATTGGGAAAACTGGAGACACAGTGGATATGGCGCCTCTAGACTGTCCAACTGGATGGCCTTAATGAAAATCTGTCTTTTGCCCCATACCTGTAGTCCGCTGGTTGTTGTGCTTTCCCCACCGGTGTTTCTCTCTCGCATGTTTTTAATACTTGATTTTAATGGATTTTATATTTTTTTCTAGTATTTCTGTTGTGGCATCATACACTGGGTGCTTGTTCTATGAATATTATAAGAAGATACCAACATCATTGGACCACTAACCTGAAATTTCCTGTGGATGTGAAAATAGGAGGATATTGCACATATATGTAGACATTATTCTGTTTGTACCCTGTTGGATAGCTAATGTGTACTATTTTAAACTCTAATGTACATTCAGTGGGGCTTGTTACATGTTTGTATTGCACTGACACTAGTTAATATATTGGATATGGTTATTTGCAATATTATTATATGGATATCTATATACCCCCTGTATTTGCTTCTATACACTGTGTACATTGTGTATATATATATATATGCATACTATCATTTGTGTATGATTTGTATATCATTTGTATACTATCTGCATATATCCTTCCTCTAGTGTTAGGGTCGTGACCGACCCGTTTTAGGTTTTAAATGCATACAAATTCTACATACATTTGTTTATTGCATCAAGACTTTTTGACTTTTTCAGGAACTTATTTTAAAACAAAATACAATAAAATAAAACTATTTTACTAAATTGTAAAATACTCTTATTAAAATTATAACATTTGTGTTGTTGGGGTCAATTTCGACCCAGGTCTAATATAAGAGTAAAAAAACAATAATAAGTCCCAAAACAGAACTCATAAACACAATATAAACCAACAGCCCACAGCCAACTCTACCTCCAACAACTTAAGTTAGGGACATGTCCAGGCATGTATGGCCAAATCAGCTTAGAGTTGGTACTTTGCAGAGTATACATCTCCAGTTTACACATGCAACAATGAGGAGAAGATTTGATGTAAGCCAAATTCTGGATTACATCTTAGATGATAATGAATCAGAGGACACACACACACACACAAATTGATACAGATGAACAGGTTTCTGAGGAGGAAGATGATGTGGAGTATCACGAGGAAGACACAGACAGTTCTGATCAGTCTGATGTGGAGGCCACTGGTGCTGAAGCTGCTCCCGCTGAAAGATTCAAATCCAAAAGTGGCAAGATCAGTTGGAGCTCAGTACCTCCAGATGTACATGGCAGGGCAGATGCTGCAAATGTCATAAAAATGACCCCTGGGATCACAAGGTTTGCTGTGACAAGAGTAAGTGACATCAAGACATGTTTTGATCTGTTTATGCCATTGTCAATAAAAAAAAGTCATTATTGCTATGACAAACCTTGAAGGAAAAAAAGTCCACGGCAACATGTGGAATGACCTTCATGATGATGTCCTGGATGCCTACATTGGTGTTCTTCTCCTTGCTGGAGTGTACAAATCCTGCAATGAGGCCACTGATAGTCTCTGGGACGCATCGACAGGCAGGAATATTTTCCGGGCAACAATGTCACTTCAAAAGTTTCAAATGATATCAAGAGTCCTCAGATTTGACAACAGAGGCACCAGAACAAAATCTGACAAACTTGCTCCCATCAGGGATGTTTGGTAGAAATGGGTGCAGCTCCTTCCACTGATGTTCAACCCAGGGCCAGAGGTGACAGTAGACGAATGTTTTCTCCCTTTCCGCGGAAAATGTCCCTTCCGGCAATACATGCCAAGTAAGCCAGGCAAATACGGCATAAAAATCTGGGCAGCCCGTGATGCAAAAACTAGCTATGCATGGAATCTACAGATTTACACAGGCAAGTCTGCAAGCGGCATCCCTGAAAAAAACAAGGAAAACGTGTAGTCCTCGATATGACTACTGGACTGCAGGGTCACCACATTACTTGTGACAATTTTTTTACCAGCTATGACCTTGGACAAGAACTTCTCAGGAGGAAAATCACCATGGTGGGCACAGCGAAAAAAAACAAACTTGAGCTGCCCCCTGAATTGTTGCAGATGAAGGACAGGGCTCCATTTTCCTCAAAGTTTGTTTTTACAGACACCACCACTGCTGTTTCATACTGCCCCAAAAAACGACGGAATGTGGTACTGATGTCCACACTTCACAAAGATGCAGCTGTGTCTCAGGAAGTGTGTTATGATCCGGTGACCTTGGAGCCGCATGAGAGACTTTCTCAGGGGTAGGTGGTACCTGTACTGACCGTAAACCCTAAACTAACACCGCAACTAGAAGTAGCCGTGGGATGTACCTAACACATCCTAGACACCTCGACACAGCCGGAGGACTAAATACCCCTATAGATGGAAATGGGAATTCTATCTTGCCTCAGAGCAGAACCCCAAAGGATAGGCAGCCCCCCACAAATATTGACTGTGAGTATAAGAGGAAAAACACACGCAGGCAGAAAAACAGGATTTAGCAAAAGAGGCACTTCTAGCTAAATAGAAAAGGATAGGACAGAATTCTAAGCGGTCAGTATTAAAATCCTAAAAATATCCACAGCAGATAATACAAATATTCCACATCTAACTAAAGACATAGAAAGTACATCTGCATCTCCTGAGAATCCAGCATGACTGAAAAATCCAAACAAAGTCTAAGCTGGACAAAAACACAATGAATTGCACTGAATTGCAAAGCACACTGCATGAGTGCACAAAGACAAAAAAAACCAGACACTTATTTTAGCTGAATTGGCAGCAGGGCATGAGGAGCCAGAGAGAGATGCAATCCCTCCAAGTACAATGGACAACTGGCATGGACTCATGGATCCTGCACACCTAAATACCTAATAGAGCTGCAATCAGCAGAAACACCTGCCCGGATTACAACCCCAAGACAACTGCACTACCACCAACAACCACCGGAGGGAGCCCAAGAGCAGAATTCACAGCAGTACCCCCCTTGAAGAGGGGTCACCGAACCCTCACCAGAGCCCCCAGGCTGATCAGGACGAGCCAGATGAAAGGCACGGACCAAATCAGCAGCATGGACATCAGAGGCAAAAACCCAAGAATTATCCTCCTGGCCATAACCCTTCCATTTGACAAGGTACTGAAGCCTCCGCCTCGAAAAGCGAGAATCCAAAATCTTCTCAACCACATACTCCAACTCCCCATCAACCAACACAGGAGCAGGAGGATCAACCGAGGGAACAACGGGCACCACATATTTCCGCAATAAAGATCTATGGAAAACATTATGGATGGCAAAAGAGGCCGGAAGGGCCAAACGAAAAGACACCGGATTGATAATCTCAGAAATCCTATAAGGACCAATAAACCGAGGCTTAAACTTAGGGGAAGAAACCTTCATAGGAACATGACGGGCAGACAACCAGACCAAATCCCCAACCCGAAGCCGGAAACCAACACACCGACGACGGTTAGCAAAACGCTGAGCCTCTTCCTGAGACAACACCAAATTGTCCACCACATGAGCTCAAATCTGCTGCAACCTGTCAACCACAGAATCCACACCAGGACAATCAGAAGGTTCAACTTGCCCCGAAGAAAAACGAGGATGAAAACCAAAATTACAAAAGAAGGGCGAAACCAAGGTAGCCGAACTAGCCCGATTATTAAGGGCAAACTCGGCCAATGGCAAGAAAGCCACCCAATCATCCTGATCAGCAGACACAAAGCATCTTAAATAAGTTTCCAAAGTCTGATTAGTTCGCTTGGTCTGGCCATTTGTCTGAGGATGAAATGCGGAAGAAAAAGACAAATCAATGCCCAGCCTAGCACAAAAGGCCCGCCAAAACCTAGAAACAAACTGGGAACCTCTGTCGGACACAATATTCTCCGGAATACCATGCAAACGAACCACATGCTGAAAAAACAACGGAACCAAATCAGAAGAGGAAGGCAATTTAGGCAAAGGCACCAAATGAACCATCTTAGAAAACCGGTCACAAACCACCCAGATAACCGACGTCTTCTGGGAAACCGGAAGATCTGAAATAAAATCCATAGAAATATGCGTCCAGGGCCTCTCAGGGACCGGCAAAGGCAAAAGCAACCCACTAGCACGGGAACAACAAGGCTTGGCCCGCGCACAAGTCCCACAGGACTGCACAAAAGAACGCACATCACGCGACAAAGAAGGCCACCAAAAGGACCTACCAACCAAATCTCTGGTACCAAAAATACCAGGATGACCAGCCAACACAGAACAGTGAACCTCAGAAATCACTCTACTAGTCCATGTAGCAGGAACAAACAGTTTCCCCACAGGACAGCGATCAGGTTTGTCAGCCAGAAATTCCTGCAGAACCCATTGCAAATCAAGGGAAATGGCAGAAAGGACCACCCCTTCCTTCAGAATGCCGACCGGCTCAAATACCTCAGGAGAATCAGGCAAAAAACTCCTAGAGAGGGCATCAGCCTTAACATTCTTAGAACCCGGAAGATACGAGACCACAAAATCAAAACGGGAAAAAAACAGGGACCATCGAGCCTGTCTAGGATTCAGCCGCTTGGCAGACTCGAGGTAAATCAGATTTTTATGATCGGTCAAGACCACAATACGGTGCTTGGCTCGATCAAGCCAATGTCGCCATTCCTCAAACGCCCACTTCATAGCCAACAACTCCCGATTGCCGACATCATAATTGCGTTCAGCAGGCGAAAACGTACGGGAAAAGAAGGCACACGGTTTCATCAAGGAACCATCAGAATTCCTCTGAGACAAAATGGCCCCTGCCCCAATCTCAGAAGCGTCAACCTCAACCTGAAACGGAAGAGAAACATCAGGCTGACGCAACACCAGGGCAGAAGTAAATCGGCGTTTAAGCTCCTGAAAGGCAGAGACAGCCACAGGGGACCAATTCGTTACATCAGTGCCTTTCTTCGTCAAATCGGTCAGGGGTTTAACCACACTGGAGAAGTTAGCAATGAAACGGCGATAAAAATTAGCAAAGCCCAAAAATTTCTGAAGGCTCTTCACAGATGTGGGTAGAATCCAATCATGAATGACCTGAACCTTAACCAGATCCATCTCTATAGATGAGGGAGAAAAAATAAAGCCCAAAAAAGAAACCTTCTGCACTCCAAAGAGACACTTAGACCCCTTCACAAACAAAGTATTATCACGAAGGATCTGAAATACCATCCTGACCTGTTTCACATGAGACTCCCAATCATCGGAAAAAATTAAGATGTCATCCAAATATACAATCATGAATTTATCAAGATAATTCCGGAACATATCATGCATGAAGGACTGAAAAACAGATGGGGCATTAGAGAGCCCGAATGGCATCACAAGGTATTCAAAATGGCCTTCGGGCATATTAAATGCAGTTTTCCATTCGTCACCCTGCTTAATATGAACAAGATTATATGCCCCCCGAAGGTCAATTTTAGTAAACCAACTAGCCCCCTTAATCCTGGCAAACAAATCGGAAAGCAAAGGTAAAGTGTATTGAAACTTGACCGTGATCTTATTCAAGAGGCGATAATCAATACAGGGTCTCAACGAGCCATCCTTCTTAGCAACAAAAAAAATCCCGCTCCCCACAGTGAAGAAGATGGCCGAATATGCCCTTTCTCCAAAGACTCCTTAACATAACTCCGCATGGCGGTATGTTCCGGCACAGACAGGTTGAAAAGTCGGCCCTTAGGAAACTTACAGCCTGGAATCAAGTCAATAGCACAATCATAGTCCCTATGCGGTGGAAGGGAACTGGACTTGGGCTCATCGAATACATCCTGAAAATTAGACAAAAACTCTGGAACTTCAGAAGAGGAGGAAGAGGAGATTGACATCACAGGAACGTCATTATGAACCCCCTGACAACCTCAACTAGTCACAGACATAGACTTCGAATCCATCACAGGATTATGTATCTGCAACCATGGAAAACCCAGCACAATAGCATCATGCAAATTATGCAACACCAGAAAACGACAATCTTCCTGATGGGCTGGCGCCATGCACATGGTCACCTGTGTCCAAAACTGGGGTTTATTTTTAGCCAAAGGTGTAGCATCAATGCCCCTTAAAGGAATAGGGTTCTGCAAAGACTGCAAGGGGAAACCACAACGCCTGGCAAATTCAAAGTCCATTAAGTTCAAAGCGGCGCCTGAATCCACAAACGCCATGACAGAAAATGACGACAATGAGCAGATCAAGGTCACAGATAACAGAAATTTAGGTCGTACAGTTCCGATGGTAACTGAACTAGCGATTCTCTTTGTACGCTTTGGGCAGACTGAAATGACATGAGAAGCATCGCCACAATAAAAACACAACCTATTCTGATGTCTGAATCCTTGTTGTTCCGTTCTAGACAGAATCCTATCACACTGCATAGGCTCAGGCATCTGCTCTGAGGACAACGTCACAGCGCGCACAGTTCTGCGCTCCCGCAAGCGCCGATCAATCTGAATGGCCAGAGACATAGAATCACTCAGACCAACAGGCATGGGAAACCCCACCATAACATCTTTAACAGATTCAGAAAGACCCTTTCTGAAAATTGCCGTCAAAGCATCCTCATTCCATTTAGTCAGCACAGACCATTTTCTAAATTTCTGACAATACAATTCTGCCGCTTCTTGACCCTGAGACAGGGCCAACAAGGTCTTCTCCACTTGATCCACAGAATTTGGTTCATCATATAATAACCCTAGAGCCTGAAAAAAGGCATCTACATTAAGCAAGGCCGGATTCCCAGATTCCAGGGAAAATGCCCAATCCTGAGGGTCGCCACGCAGCAGGGAGATGACAATTTTAACCTGCTGAATGGGATCACCAGAGGAACGAGGCTTCAGAGCAAAAAACAGTTTACAATTGTTTTTAAAACTCTAAAATTTGGACCTGTCCCCAAAAAACAAATCAGGAGTAGGAATCCTAGGTTCTAAAAGCGGAGTCTGAACCATATAATCAGAAATACCCTGTACTTTAGCAACAAGCTGGTCTATACGAGAAACTAATCCCTGAACATCCATGCTAGCACAAGACTCCTCAGTCACCCAGAGGAAAAAAGGGAAGAAAAGACCAAGCAAGCTACAGAAAAAAAAAAGGCTCTTTCTTCCCTTCTTCTGAGATGCATTTAACTCATTGTTGGCCAGTTGTACTGTTATGATCCGGTGACCTTGGAGCCACATGAGAGACTTTCTCTGGAGTAGGTGGTACCTGTACTGACTGCAAACCCTAAACTAACACCGCAACTAGAAGTAGCCATAGGATGTACCTAACACGTCCTAGACACCTCGACACAGCCGGAGGACTAAATACCCCTATAGATGGAAATGGGAATTCTATCTTGCCTCAGAGCAGAACCCCAAAGGATAGGCAGCCCCCCACAAATATTGACTGTGAGTATAAGAGGAAAAACACACGCAGGCAGAAAAACAGGATTTAGCAAAAGAGGCACTTCTAGCTAAATAGAAAAGGATAGGACAGAATTCTAAGCGGTCAGTATTAAAATCCTAAAAATATCCACAGCAGATAATACAAATATTCCACATCTAACTAAAGACATAAAAAGTACATCTGCATCTCCTGAGAATCCAGCATGACTGAAAAATCCAAACAAAGTCTAAGCTGGACAAAAACACAATGAATGGCACTGAATTGCAAAGCACACTGCATGAGTGCACAAAGACAAAAAAAACCCAGACACTTATCTTAGCTGAATTGGCAGCAGGGCATGAGGAGCCAGAGAGAGATGCAATCCCTCCAAGTACAATGGACAACTGGTATGGACTCATGGATCCTGCACACCTAAATACCTAATAGAGCTGCAATCAGCAGAAACACCTGCCCGGATTACAACACCAAGACAACTGCACTACCACCAACAACCACCGGAGGGAGCCCAAGAGCAGAATTCACAACAGAAGTGACAAAAAGCCCAGAATCATCCTGGACTATAACAAAAACAAAGGAGGAGTGGACAACCTGGACAAGCTGACTGCCACCTACACTTGCCAGCGAATGACTAGGAGATGGCCAATGGTTGTATTTTACAACATCCTTGATGTGTCAGCATGCAATTCATTTGTGTTGTGGACCCACATTCACCAAGGATGGAATTCAAAGAAAAAAACGAGCGGAGGATGTTTCTTGAGGAACTAGGAAGATCCCTTGTCAAGGCGCACATTGACCAAAGGGAATGAGTGCCCCGAGACCCAGCCGCTGCAGCCTTGGTCCGACAACTCCAGAGCTCAACAAGTGCTTCATCCACACCCACAGCAACACAAAGAGCATCATCACCAGCATCCTCCTCAACCAGCCCTGCCTCAACACCAACCACAACAGCCACAAAGCCAGTGAGACCACCTGATTCTAAAAGAAAGTGTCCGGTCTGCCCTAGCAATGAGGACAGAAAGACAAACACATCATGCTTCGCCTGCAAAAAATACCTCTGCAAAGAACACACAAAAAGTGTCACTTTTTGCCACACATGCATCTAAATACTAATGCATCTAAAAACTAGTACTTGATTTCTGTTGATTTGATTTGCTTGATTGATTGTTGTTTGTTTGTTTGACCTAGAAAAGCTACTTTTTATTATTATTGCTATTAATGTTAATATAATTTTCATCTTTTATTTGTATTAAAGTTCTATAAAAAAAAAAAATCTGTTTTTTGCCTTTTTCATAAAGTAGTTAGATATGGGTCAAAATTGACCCGTAACTAGTGTTGAGCGATACCGTCTGATACTTGAAAGTATCGGTATCGGATAGTATCGGCCGATACCCGAAAAGTATCGGATATCGCCGATACCGATACCCGATACCAATACAAGTCAATGGGACACCAAGTATCGGAAGGTATCCTGATGGTTCCCAGGGTCTGAAGGAGAGGAAACTCCCCTTCAGGCCCTGGGATCCATATTAATGTGTAAAATAAAGAATAATAAAAAAAAATATTGATATACTAACCCTCTGACGCGCCCTGGTTGTAACCGCCAGCCTCCGTTCATAAGAATGAGCGCTTGAAAGTCCTTAGATGACGTCGCGGCCTGTGATTGGTCGCGGAGCGGTCACATGACCGCAACGCGACCAATCACAAGCCGTGACGTCATCTAAGGTCTTTCAAGCGCTTGAAAGTCCTTAGATGACGTCACGGCTTGTGATTGGTCGCGTTGCGGTCACGTGACCGCTCCGCGACCAATCACAGGCCGCGACGTCATCTAAGGACTTTCAAGCGCTCATTCTTATGAACGGAGGCTGGCAGTTACATCGGTAAGGTCCAGGCTGCGTCAGAGAGGTGAGTATATCAATATTTTTTATTTTTATTCTTTATTTTACACAATAATATCGATCCCGATACCGATTCCCGATATCACAAAAGTATCGGATCTCGGTATCGGAATTCCGATACAGCAAATATCGGCCGATACCCGATACTTGCGGTGTCGGAATGCTCAACACTACCCGTAACACCATAGATGTTACTAGATTTAATAATATAAAATATATATATGTATATTTTTTTACATTTAAGAAATGTGTTCTAAAACCCTTCAGTAATAGTCAGGTAATACAACAAACTTTCTTAAGTTTATATTATTCTCTTGAGGTTCATTTGACAATATTTTTATATTGAAAATGAAGGGTATGCTCTCAAATGAAAGGCCAAGGGGGCCACAACAAAAATATTAAAATCAATCCTTCCATGGATGAGAAACCCTAACAAGGTAACTAAGAGGTAAGAAACAAATTGGATCATAAATAACTGTTTTTAGGGTATCCTAGGGGTGATTTAAGACACAGGTCAAAACCGACCCGTTAACATAAGAAAGAGTAACAGAAAGCTAACACTAGAGGAAGGATATATGTATATATTGTGCTCCCCTAAGCAATATTTATGTCCTCATTCATCTGACTATATTGGTCCTTGGTTAGTTATAATATTCTGTGTATATATATATTTTTTTCCTTTCCCTTTGGTATGTGGTATTTGTATACTGGTATTTAATTATGTCATTTGTTTTTCCACAACATATTATCCGGGCTGTTTATGTGCTTTTTGTGTTATATGGGGATGTGAAAGTTTGCTGCCATGGATTTTATATTTTTTTCTAGTATTTCTGTTGTGGCATCATACACTGGGTGCTTGTTCTATGAATATTATAAGAAGATACCAACATCATTGGACCACTAACCTGAAATTTCCTGTGGATGTGAAAATAAGAGGATATGCACGTATATGTAGACATTATTCTGTTTGTACCCTGTTGGATAGCTAATGTGTACTATTTTAAACTCTAATGTACATTCAGTGGGGCTTGTTACATGTTTGTATTGCACTGACACTAGTTAATATATTGGATATGGTTATTTGCAATATTATTATATGGATATCTATATACCCCCTGTATTTGCTTCTATACACTGTGTACATTGTGTATATATATGCATACTATCATTTGTGTATGATTTGTATATCATTCGTATACTATCTGCATATATATGTATAAATTGTGTTCCCATAAGCAATATTTATGTCCTCATTCATCTGACTATATTGGTTCTTGGTTAGTTATAATATTCTGTGTGTATATATATATTTTTCCTTTCCCTTTGGTATGTGGTATTTGTATACTGGTATTTAATTATGTCATTTGTTTTTCCACAACATATTATCCGGGCTGTTTATGTGCTTTTTGTGTGATATGGGGATGTGAAAGTTTGCTGCCATTGTACTGGGAATACAGTATAGCCGTTGTTGGGTAGTGGTATGGGCTGGTTCTTTATTTACATTTCTTATGTGATAGGTTTTGCAACGGGTCATATATGATTGTTTATATCCGATTATGTACTAGCAGCATACCATTACTAATGCGCTGCCCCACTTACCATTATGGCAGCAGTATGTTTCTTTCCCTGTACCAAGATGGCCGCATAATAGAATTTTCTGTACTAACACGGCACTGGTCTACTATAATGCGCATGCCCATAGACGTCACTTCCGGTCTCGGACACTGCGGTACTGATGACCCCGGATCACATGGGGCCCGTGTGTTTCCGGTGTCGCCCAGCCGGGCGGGCCGATGACCGGCAACGATGACGCTATGGAAGGGATCTTTTGCGCAAATATTTCTGGCCCGGTGGCTATAAACACTGAATCCGTGAGTACATTATCTTACCCCTTGAGAAAGGCATCAGCCGAAACGCGCGTTGGGGTGGGCAGGAATTGGGTGCGCATCTACCCACACGTCTAACTTACGGGTATGTACCTTACATGTATATGTGAGTACCTTTGACACTCCTCTGTCTGTAATATATGTCAACTATTTGGCGGCACTACGTATATACATGATAAGTTATTACTGTATATATCATGAATAATGGATATTAGGATGTGGACCCACTTATGCCCTGTTTTTGTGTGTTGAGGATGCCATGGGGGATCCTCTCTCTGCCGTTTGTTCACCTGCTATTTTTAATAAAGTTCTTTTTGTAATTTGCATATAATTGGACTTAAGACTGCTTCCTTATTGGTTTTTGTTGGTCATATCTATTTGCAGTTTGTCTGCTACAGTCCGACCCAGTACTATTACTCTCTTTTTTACAGTGTTAACTAGTGTGACTATCTGTATACATTTGACTGGTATGTTTTCCATTAAATTGACCCCCCAAGGAACTTATCTAGATGTGCTGTAAGAACTTTGAATCCCCAAGTGTTTCAGTACAGTTAACAAACGCAGAGCCGTGAAAATGAAAAATCTTTTTTTTCCACAAAAATTATATTTTAGCCCCCAGTTTTGTATTTTCCCAAGGGTAACAGGAGAAATTGGACCCCAAAAGTTGTTGTCCAATGTGTCCTGAGTACGTTGTTACCCCATATGTTGGGGTAAACCCATTTGGGCACACGGGAGAGCTCGGAAGGGAAGGAGCACTGTTTTCCTTTTTCAACACAGAATTGGCTGGAATTGAGATAGGACGCCATGTCGCGTTTGGAGAGCCCTTGATGTGCCTAAACAGTGGAAACCCCCCAATTCTAACTGAAACCCTAATCCAAACACACCCCTAACTGTAATCCTAACCACACCTGTTATGACCCCAATGGCAGAGGGTCTCATAAATAAATACCAAGTCTGCAAACACAAAAAACCAGCTCATAAGGCAGTGGTAACTGGGCTGACCATATATATAATGCTAGCACCACAAATAGCAGCAGCCGGGGAACGTGCCTACGTTGGTTCTAGACGTCTCGCGCCAGCCGGAGAGCTAACTAACCCTAGAAGGGAAAAGATAGACCTTTCTTGCCTCCAGAGAAAAGACCCCAAAAGTTGGATACAAGCCCCCAACAAATAATAACGGTGAGGTAAGAAGAAAAGACAAACGTAAGAATGAACTAGGTATTTAGCAAAGAGAGGCCCACTGACTAATAGCAGAATATAGTAAGATGACTTATACGGTCAGCAAAAACCCTATCAAAAATATCCACGCTGGATATTCAAGAACCCCCGAACCGTCTAACGGCCCGGGGGGAGAATACAAGCCCCCTAGAGCTTCCAGCAAAATCAGAAATCACATTTAGTACAAGCTGGACAAAAAATAAGAGCAATACAAATAACCAAAAAACAAGGAAGCAGGACTTAGCTTAATTTTGCAAGAACCAAGACCAGCAGACATGAGCAAACAGAAAGGACTGATTACAACGATGCCAGGCACCAGACTAAGAATTCAGGAAGTTAATATAGCAACACCCCTGGACTAACGACCCAGGTGGTGCCAAACTGAGGAAAGACAATCCCAGAGTCATATCACTAGTGACCACAAGAGGGAGCCAAAAAAGTCTAATTCACAACAGTACCCCCCCTTTAAGGAGGGGTCACCAAACCCTCACCAAGACCACCAGGGCGATCATGATGAGCGGCGTGAAAGGCACGAACTAAATCGGCCGCATGCACATCAGAGGCAACCACCCAGGAATTATCCTCCTGACCATAACCCTTCCACTTGACCAGAAACTGAAGCCTCCGCCTGGAGAGACGAGAATCCAAGATCTTCTCCACCACGTACTCCAACTCGCCCTCAACCAACACCGGAGCAGGAGGCTCAACAGAAGGAACCACAGGTACAACGTACCGCCGCAACAAAGACCTATGGAACACGTTGTGAATGGCAAACGACACCGGAAGATCCAAGCGAAAGGACACAGGATTAAGGATTTTCAATATCTTGTAAGGACCGATGAAGCGAGGCTTAAATTTAGGAGAGGAGACCTTCATAGGAACAAATCGAGAAGACAGCCATACCAAATCCCCAACACGAAGTCGGGGACCCACACCGCGGCGGCGGTTGGCAAAACGCTGAGCCTTCTCCTGTGACAACTTTAAGTTGTCCACCACATGATTCCAAATCTGCTGCAACCTATCCACCACAGAATCTACCCCAGGACAGTCAGAAGGCTCCACATGTCCTGAGGAAAAACGAGGATGGAAACCAGAGTTGCAGAAAAATGGCGAAACCAAAGTAGCGGAACTAGCCCGATTATTAAGGGCAAACTCAGCCAACGGCAAGAAGGTCACGCAATCATCCTGATCTGCAGAAACAAAACACCTCAAATAAGCCTCCAGAGTGATTAGTTCGCTCCGTTTGTCCATTAGTCTGAGGATGAAAGGCAGACGAAAACGACAAATCAATGCCCATCTTAGCACAAAAGGATCGCCAGAACCTGGAAACACACTGGGATCCTCTGTCAGATACGATATTCTCAGGAATGCCGTGCAAACGAACCACATTCTGAAAGAACAAAGGAACCAGATCGGAAGAGGAAGGCAGCTTAGGCAAAGATACCAAATGGACCATCTTGGAAAAGCGATCACATACCACCCAGATGACAGACATGCCCTGAGACACCAGAAGATCTGAAATGAAATCCATGGAAATGTGTGTCCAAGGCCTCTTCGGGACAGGCAAGGGCAAGAGCAACCCGCTGGCACGAGAACAGCAAGGCTTAGCTCGAGCACAAGTCCCACAGGACTGCACAAATGACCGCACATCCCGTGACAAGGAAGGCCACCAAAAGGACCTAGCCACCAAATCTCTGGTGCCAAAAATTCCCGGATGCCCTGCCAACACCGAGGAATGAACCTCGGAAATGACTCTGCTGGTCCACTTATCAGGAACAAACAGTCTGTCAGGTGGACAAGAGTCAGGTCTACCAGCCTGAAATCTCTGCAACACACGTCGCAAATCCGGAGAAATGGCTGACAAGATTACTCCCTCTTTAAGAATACCAACTGGTTCTGTGACTCCAGGAGAGTCAGGCACAAAGCTCCTTGAAAGAGCATCAGCCTTCACATTCTTTGAACCTGGTAAATACGAGACCACAAAGTCAAAACGGGAGAAAAACAATGACCAACGGGCCTGTCTAGGATTCAGGCGTTTAGCAGACTCGAGATACATCAGATTGTTGTGATCAGTCAAGACCACCACACGATGCTTAGCACCCTCGAGCCAATGACGCCACTCCTCAAATGCCCACTTCATGGCCAGCAACTCCCGATTGCCAACATCATAATTCCGCTCAGCAGGTGAAAACTTCCTAGAGAAAAAAGCACATGGTCTCATTACAGAGCAACCAGGGCCTCTCTGCGACAAAACAGCCCCTGCCCCAATCTCAGAAGCATCCACTTCAACCTGAAAGGGAAGTGAGACATCAGGCTGGCACAAAACAGGCGCTGAAGTAAACCGGCGCTTCAACTCTTGGAAAGCCTCCACGGCTGCAGGAGCCCAGTTAGCAACATCAGAACCTTTCTTGGTCATATCCGTCAAAGGTTTAACAACGCTAGAAAAATTAGCGATAAAACGACGGTAGAAGTTAGCAAAGCCCAAGAACTTCTGAAGACTCTTAACTGACGTGGGTTGAGTCCAATCATGAATAGCTCGGACCTTGACTGGGTCCATCTCCACCGCAGAAGGGGAAAAAATAAAACCCAAAAAGGGAACCTTCTGTACTCCAAAGAGACACTTTGAGCCCTTAACAAATAAAGCATTCTCACGCAAAACCTGAAACACCATCCTGACCTGCTCTACATGCGAGTCCCAATCATCAGAAAAAAACAGAATATCATCCAGATAAACAATCATAAATTTATCCAGATACTTCCGGAAAATATCATGCATAAAGGACTGAAACACTGAAGGAGCATTAGAGAGCCCAAAAGGCATTACCAAGTACTCAAAATGACCTTCGGGCGTATTAAATGCAGTTTTCCATTCATCTCCCTGCTTAATGCGCACAAGGTTGTACGCACCACGAAGATCTATCTTGGTGAACCACTTGGCACCTTTAATCCGGGCAAACAAGTCCGACAACAGAGGCAAAGGATACTGAAATTTAACAGTGATTTTATTCAGAAGCCGATAGTCAATACAAGGTCTCAAAGATCCGTCCTTCTTGGCCACAAAAAATAATCCCGCACCAAGAGGGGAAGAGGATGGACGGATATGCCCCTTCTCCAGAGATTCCTTGATATACGAACGCATTGCGGTATGCTCAGGTACAGACAGATTAAATAGTCTTCCCTTAGGAAATTTACTACCTGGAATCAAATCTATAGCGCAGTCACAGTCCCTATGAGGAGGTAGAGCACTGGACCTGGACTCGCTGAATACATCCTGAAAATCAGACAAATACTCAGGAACTTCCGAAGGAGTAGAGGAAGCAATAGACACCGGCGGGGAATCACCATGAATTCCCTGACAGCCCCAACTTGACACAGACATTGCCTTCCAATCCAAGACTGGATTATGGGTCTGTAACCATGGCAGACCCAAAACGACCAAATCATGCATTTTATGCAGAACAAGAAAACGAATCACCTCCCGATGTTCAGGAGTCATGCACATGGTTACCTGTGTCCAAAACTGCGGTTTATTTTCCGCCAATGGCGTAGAATCAATACCTCTAAGAGGGATAGGATTTACCAACGGCTCAAGAACAAAACCACAGCGCTTGGCAAATGACAGATCCATAAGACTCAGGGCAGCACCTGAATCCACAAACGCCATAACAGGGTAGGAAGACAATGAGCAAATTAAAGTCACAGACAAAATAAATTTAGGTTGCAAATTACCAATGGCGACAGGACTAACAACCCTTGTTAGGCGTTTAGAGCATGCTGATATAACATGTGTAGAATCACCACAGTAAAAACACAACCCATTCTGACGTCTATGATTTTTCCGTTCATTTCTAGTCTGAATTCTACCACATTGCATTAAATCAGGTGTTTGTTCAGACAACACCACAAGAGGATTAGCGGCTTTGCGCTCCCGCAAACGCCGGTCAATTTGAATAGCCAGCGCCATGGAATCATTCAGACTTGTAGGAATGGAGAAACCCACCATCACATTCTTAATGGCTTCAGAAAGGCCATTTCTGAAATTTGCGGCCAGAGCACACTCATTCCACTGAGTAAGCACGGACCATTTCTGAAATTTTTGGCAATACACTTCAGCTTCATCCTGGCCCTGAGAAATAGCCAGCAAGGCTTTTTCTGCCTGAATTTCAAGATTGGGTTCCTCGTAAAGCAATCCGAGCGCCAGAAAAAACGCATCAATATTTGCCAATGCCGGATCTCCTGGCGCTAGCGAGAAAGCCCAATCCTGAGGGTCGCCCCGTAAGAAAGAGATAACAATTTTAACTTGCTGAGCTGAGTCTCCAGACGAACGGGGTCTCAGAGATAGAAACAATTTACAATTATTCCTGAAATTCCTAAACTTAAATCGGTCTCCAGAGAACAGTTCAGAAATAGGTATTTTAGGTTCAGACATAGGACTACTGGTAACAAAATCTTGTATGCCCTGCACACGAGCAGCAAGCTGGTCCACACTTGTAATCAAGGTCTGGACATTCATGTCTGCAGCAAGCTCAAGCCACTCAGAGGTAAAGGGGAGGAAGAAAGAGAGGAAAAAAAAAAAAAAAAACCTCAGAATTTCCTTTCTTATTATCCCACTTCTGCAATGCATTAAACATTCAACTTAGGCCTGGCATACTGTTATGACCCCAATGGCAGAGGGTCTCATAAATAAATACCAAGTCTGCAAACACAAAAAACCAGCTCATAGGGCAGTGGTAACTGGGCTGACCGTATATCTAATCCTAGCACCACAAATAGCAGCAGCCGGGGAACGTGCCTACGTTGGTTCTAGACGTCTCGCGCCAGCCGGAGAACTAACTAACCCTAGAAGGGAAAAGATAGACCTTTCTTGCCTCCAGAGAAAAGACCCCAAAAGTTGGATACAAGCCCCCAACAAATAATAACGGTGAGGTAAGAAGAAAAGACAAACGTAAGAATGAACTAGGTATTTAGCAAAGAGAGGCCCACTGACTAATAGCAGAATATAGTAAGATGACTTATACGGTCAGCAAAAACCCTATCAAAAATATCCACGCTGGATATTCAAGAACCCCCGAACCGTCTAACGGCCCGGGGGGAGAATACCAGCCCCCTAGAGCTTCCAGCAAAATCAGAAATCACATTTAGTACAAGCTGGACAAAAAATAAGAGCAATACAAATAACCAAAAAACAAGGAAGCAGGACTTAGCTTAATTTTGCAAGAACCAAGACCAGCAGACATGAGCAAACAGAAAGGACTGATTACAATGATGCCAGGCACCAGACTAAGAATTCAGGAAGTTAATATAGCAACACCCCTGGACTAACGACCCAGGTGGTGCCAAACTGAGGAAAGACAATCCCAGAGTCATATCACTAGTGAACACAAGAGGGAGCCAAAAAAGTCTAATTCATTACACACACCCCTAACCCTGACATACCCCTAACCCTAATCCCAACCGTAAATGTAATCCAAACCCTAACCCTAACTTTAACTCCAACCCTAACCCTAACTTTAGTCCCAACCCTAACCCTAACTTTAGCCCCAAACCTAACTGTAGCCCTAACCCTAGCCTTAACCCTAACCCTAGCCCCAACCCTAACCCTAGCCCCAAACTTAACTTTAGCCCCAAACCTAACCCTAGCCCTAACCCTAGCCCTAACCCTAGCCCTAACCCTAACCCTAGCCCCAACCCTAACCCTAGCCCCAACCTTAACTTTAGCCCCAACCCTAGCCCTAACCCTAGCCCTAATCTTAGCCCTAACCCTAGCCCTAACCCTAATGGGAAAATGGAAATAAATACATTTTTAAAATTTTATTATTTTTCCCTAACTAAGGGGGTAATGAAGGGGGGTTTGATTTACTTTTATAGCGTTTTTTTAGCGGATTTTAATGATTGGCTGCTGTCACACACTAAAAGATGCTTTTTATTGCAAAAAATAGTTTTTACGTCTCCACATTTTGAGAGCTATAATTTTTCCATATTTTGGTCCACAGAGTCATGTGTGCTTGTTTTTTGTGGGACGAGTTGACGTTTTTATTGGAACCATTTTCGGGCATGTGACATTTTTTGATCTTTTGTGAGGCAGAATGACCAAAAACCAGCTATTCATGAATTTCTTTTGGGGGGGGATGTTTATACTGTTCCATGTTTGGTAAAATTGATAAAGCAGTTTTATTC
The DNA here is from genome assembly GCF_051348905.1 of Ranitomeya variabilis. NCBI lineage: Eukaryota > Metazoa > Chordata > Amphibia > Anura > Dendrobatidae > Ranitomeya > Ranitomeya variabilis. Next base: position 809,628,779 of record NC_135233.1, read on the forward strand.
TTCGGGTCAGTACGATTACAGTGATACCTCATTTGCATCATTTTTTTATGTTTTGGCGCTTTTATACGATAAAAACTATTTTATATAAAAAATAATTATTTTTGCATTGCTTTATTCTGAGGACTACATCTTTTTTATTATTTCGCTTATGACGCTGTATAGTGGCTCGTTTTTTGTGGGAGAAGATGACATTTTCAGCGGTACCATGGATATTTATATCCTTTTTTTTGACCGCGTGTTATTCCACTTTTTGTTCTGCGGTATGATAATAAAGCGTTGTTTTTTGCCTCTTTATTTTGTGACGGTGTTCACTGAAGGGGTTAACTAGTGGGACAGTTTTATAGGTCGGGTCATTACGGACGTGGCAATACTAAATATGTATACTTTTATTGTTTGTTTGTTTTTTTTATTTAGATAAAGAAATGTATTTATTGGAACAATATTTTTTTTTCCTTTATTTAGGAATTTTTTTTTTTTTTTTACGCATGTAAACATTTTTTTTTTACTTTATAACATTGCCCCAGGGGGGACATCACACTATAGTAACAGATCGCTGATCTGACACTTTGCACAGCACTGTGTCAGATCAGCAATCTGACAGGCAGTACTGCAGGCTTACCAGCGCCTGCTCTGGGCAGGCACTTGTAAGCCACCTCCCTGCAGGACCCGAAAGCAGCCCCACAGCCATTTTGGATACGGGCCTGCAGGGAGAAAGAGGTAGGAGACCCTCGGAGCAACGCGATCACATCTCGATGCTCCAAGGGTCTCAGGGAAGCACGCAGGCAGCCCCCTCCCTGCGCGATGCTTCCCTATGGCGCCGGAACGCTGCGATCATGTTTGATCGCAGTGTTCTGGGGGTTAATGTGCCAGGAGCAGTCCGTGACCGCTCCTGGCACATAGTGCCAGATGTCAGCTGTGATAGTCAGCTGACACCCGGCCGTGATCGGACGCGCTCCCCCCGTGAGCATTGCCATTCGCATATGACGTACTATCCCGTCGGTAGTCATACAGGCCCACCCCACCTCGACGGGATAGTACATCTAATGTCAGACAGTTGTTAAGTCTGATCACCTCACTATGTGCAGAACATGTACACTTCTCAGCAGTATAGTGAACAATCAGTGAAGATCTTAGGATCCAGATCTCCAAAACGTAATAGCATGTTTCAGTCTATATAACATGAAAAAGTATGTGAAACAATAAAATACTGTTTTGTTTTGTTTTTTTAATCTTGACCATTTCTCCTTTTCAGAAAAAAAATACAAAATTTATTGCTTGCAAATTCGGAGACACGTTGTCAGAAGTTTATAGACTAAAAGAACAATTTGCATTTTACTCAAAAATATACCTATAAAGATAAATTTTTACTATGGTCTCTTAATTTTTGCCAGAACTGTAGCTAATTGGACCCCGTGGCTGCACCCCAATATTAGGCCTAATGATTTCTAAGTGGATATATGGCCTTCTGATTTGCCACTGAAGCACAGTTATATCATAAACAATTTGGATGAGCTTTTTGGCCCTCATGGCTGCACCCCAATATAAAGCCTAATGATTTTTTAGTGGAAATCTGGCCGTCTGATTTGCCACTGAAATGCAGTTTTATCACAAATGATTTGGAGTAGCAAGTGGGGCCTCTAAAGACTGCCGCACAGTTTTTGCACAACCTAGTTTGATGCTGGAAGATCAGTTTCACAAAGGACAGGATCCTATCTAGTATCTAGTTATTTGACAAGTTCACTTTCAGCAGCAGCACTTGCGCAGGAGCAACTTCTCTGCACTGTGACACTGAGAAAAAGGCACCAGCAACACAAGATGTCCACTTTTTATATGGCCAGGGACATGTGACTTGGGCAGTCAATCACAGAAGACCTTGTGTCATGACGTTGTGGATGGTTTCTGAGCCCTGATTAGTTGCAGAATCAACACACATAAAGTTAAGGGGAAAAAAAAGAAGAAAAAAAGAGCGCTTCCTCCCCTCATGAAACACGTCCCCCCGTGATACCTCCCATCATACATCACCACTATCCTAGCCAAAGTAATAGCAAAAGCATTAGTGGAAACACAATGATATACCGACCTGTGACTGAATTTTGCTGACTTTGAGTAAAAATGCTCGTGAAAGTGAACACCAATCTGAATGTGCTATGTTCGTGCTGAATTTGAGATTGCTTAAGGTTTTCTGAAGTTCGCTGATCTCTACCTGCAAGTTACCATAATGTTGTAACCATCTTGGTAGTGGCTTTACTGTGCTTTGCTGACCGTATGACATCATCAGTAGTTATAAAAGGACAGTTGCCACCAGGCTCAGAAGCCTGATGAAATTGCAAAACTCTGTGACAGTTCTTATTGAATAGAGCTCTTGTCCAGGTGTGTGTGTGTGCACAGTTTAATGAACCAGAGTTCTGAAGTGTAGATACTGGTGCTGAAGCTGAACAGTCATACTAACAGTCCTTGTAAGGGCTGATTTTGAGCTTTGCTGTTTGTATCAGATACATTTTGCATTTAGCCTAAGAAGGGAGAGAGAGTTTCAGGAGCAGGCAGACATTTGGGGGGGGGGGTAAAAATTTACTTTATTGTCATTCATAGAGTATTATGTGCTTTTTTGGTTTTTTTTTTTGCTATATAACACTCCAAAAAAGCCGTGAAACATTTTTCTGGATTCAATTACTCATCCATACAGTATTACATGCTTTACGATATATTTTGGTGTTATATAGCACTCCCAAAAGCATTGAAACATTTTCTGTATTAACCCCTTTCTGACATATGACGTACTATCCTGTCGAGGTGGTATGGGCCCGTATGACCACCGACGGGATAGTACGTCATCACCGATCAGGAGCCGGGTGTCAGCTGACTATCGCAGCTGACATCCGGCACTATGAGCCAGGAGCGGTCATGGACTGCTCCTGGCACATTAACCCCTGGAACACTGCGATCGAATATGATCACTGCTTTCCGGTGGCACAGGGAAGCACAGCACTCCCTGCATGCTTTCCTGAGACCCTCGGAGCAACGCGATGTGATCGTGTTGCTCCGAGGGTCTCCTACCTCCTCCTCCCTGCAGGCCCGAATCCAAAATGGCCACGGGGGCCTCCCGGGTCCTGCAGGGAGGTGGCTTCCAAGCGCCTGCTCAGAGCAGGTGCCGGGAAGCCTCCCTGCTGTGCCTGTGTGATCGCTGATCTGACACAGTGCACAGCAAAGTGTCAGATCAGCAATCTGTCACTTTACTGTGATGTCCCCCCAGGGCAAAGTAAAAAAAAATATTTACATGTGTAAAAAAAAAAAATTTCCTAAATAAAGAAAAAAATATATATATTGTTCCAATAAATATATTTCTTTATCTAAATTAAAAAAATCTATTAAAGTACACATATTTAGTATCGCCACGTCCGTAACGACCTGACATATAAAACTGTCCCACTAGTTAACCCCTTCAGTGAACACCGTAAAAAAAAACGAGGCAAAAAACGTATCTTTATTATCATACCGCCCCCAAAAAAGTGGAATAACACGCGATCAAAAAGACAGATATAAATAACCATGGTACCGCTGAAAACATCATCTTGTCCCGCAAAAAACGAGCCACCATACAACGTCATCAACAAAAAAATAAAAAAGTTATAGTCCTCAGAATAAAGCGATGCAAATTAATTATTTTTTATATAAAAGTTTTATCGTATAAAAGCGCCAAAACATAAAAAAAGATATATGAGGTACTGCTGTAATTGTACTGACCTGAAGAATTAAACTCCTTTATCAATTTTACCATACGTGGAACGGTATAAGCGCCCCCCTAAAAGAAATTCATGAAAAGCTGTTTTTTGGTCATTCGACCTCACAAAAATCAGAATAAAAAGCAATCAAAAAAATTGACGTGCCCAAAAATTGTACCAATAAAAACATCAACTCGTCCCACAAAAAACAAGGTCTCACATGAATCTGTGAACCAAAATATGGAAAAATTACAACTCTCAAAATGTGGAGACGCAAAAACTATTTTTTGCAATAAAAAGTGTCTTTTAGTGTGTGATGGCTGCCAATCATAAAAATCCGCCAAAAAAACGCTATAAAAGTAAATCCAACCCCCCTTCATCACCCCCTTAGTTAGGGAAAAATAATAAAATTTTAAAAAATGTTTTTTTTTTCATTTTCCCATTAGGGTTAGAATTAGGGTTGGGGCTAAAGTTAGGGTTAGGGTTTGGGCTAAAGTTAGGGTTAGGGTTGGGGCTAAAGTTAGGGTTAGGGTTAGGGTTGGCGTTAGGGTTGGGGTTAGGGCTTGGGCTAAAGTTAGGGTTAGGGTTGGGGCAAAAGTTTTGGTTAGGGTTGGGGCTAAAGTTAGGGTTTGGATTACATTTACGGTTGGGATTAGGGTTGGGATTAGAGTTAGGGGTGTGGTTAGGGTTGGTGTTGGGATTAGGGTTAGTGGTGTGTTTGGGTTAGGGTTTCAGTTAGAATTGGGGGGTTTCCACTGTTTACGCACATCAGGGGCTCTCCAAACGCGACATGGCATCCAATCTCAATTCCAGCCAATTCTGCGTTGAAAAAGTAAAACAATGCTCTTTCTCTTCCAAGCTCTCCCATGCGCCCAAACAGGGGTTTACCCTAACATATGGGGTATCAGTGTACTCAGGACAAATTGGACAACAACTTTTGGGGTCCAATTTCTCCTGCTACCCTTGAGAAAATACAAAACTGGGGGCTAAAAAATAATTTTTGTGACAAAAAAAGAATTTTTTATTTTCACGGCTCTGTGTTATAAACTGTAGTGAAACACTTGGGGGTTCAAAGTTTTCACAACACATCTAGATACGTTCCTTGGGGAGTCTAGTTTCCAATATGGGGTCACTTAAGGGGGGTTTCTACTGTTTAGGTACATCAGGGGCTCTGCAAAATGCAACGTGATGCCTGCAGACCAATCCATCTAAGTCAGCATTTCAAACGTCGCGCCTTCCCTTCCGAGCTCTCCCATGTGCCCAAACAGGGGTTTACCCTAACATATGGGTTATCAGCGTACTCAGGACACATTGGACAACAACTTTTGGTGTCCAATTTCTCCTGTTACCCTTGGGAAAATACAAAACTGGGGGCTAAAATATAATTTTTGTGGAAAACAAAAGAATTTTTATTTCCACGGCTCTGTGTTATAAACTGTAGTGAAACACTTGGGGTGCAAAGTTCTCACAACACATCTAGACATTTTCCTTGTGGGGTCTAATATCCAATATGGGGTCACTTGTGGGGGGTTTCTACTGTTTAGGTACATCAGGGGCTCTGCAAATGCAATGTGATGCCTGCAGACCAATCCATCTAAGTCTGCAATCCAAACGGCGCACCTTCCCTTCCGAGCTCTGCCGTGCGCCCAAATGGTGGTTCCCCCCACATATGGGGCATCATTGTACTCAGAACAAATTGGACAACAACTTTTGCAGTCCAATTTCTCCTGTTACCCTTGGGAAAATACAAAATCGGGGGCTAAATAATTTTTGTGGAAAAAAAATATTTTTTATTTTCACGGCTCTGTGTTATAAACTGTAGTGAAACACTTGGAGATTCAAAGTTTTCACAACACATCTAGATAAGTTCCTTATGGGATGTACTTTCCAAAATGGTGTCACTTGTGGGGGGTTTCAATGTTTAGGCACATCAGGGGCTCTGCAAACTAGACATGGTGTACCATCTCAATTCCAGTCAATTTTGCACTGAAAAGTCAAATGGCGCTCCTTCCCTTCCGAGCTCTGCCATGCTCCCAAACAGTGGTTTACCCCCACATATGGGGTATCAGCTTACTCAAGACAAATTGCACAACAACATTTGGGGTCCAGTTTCTTCTGTTACCCTTGGGAAAATAAAAAATTGGAGGCGAAAATATCATTTTTGTGAAAAAATATGATTTTTTATTTTTACGGCTCTACATTATAAACTTCTGTGAAGCACTTGGTGGGTCAAAGTGCTCACCACACATCTAGATAAGCTCCTTAGGGGGTCTACTTTCCAAAATGGTGTCACTTGTGGGGGTTTCAATGTTTAGGCACATCAGGGGCTCTCTAAACGCAACATGGCATCCCATCTCAATTCCAGTCAATTTTGCATTGAAAAGTCAAATGGCGCTCCTTCTATTCTGAGCTCTGCCATGCGCCCAAACAGTGGTTTACCCCCACATATGGGGTATCAGTGTACTCAGGACAAATTGCACAACAACATTTGGGGTCCAATTTCTCCTGTTACCCTTGGTAAAATAAAACAAATTGGAGCTGAGTTAAAGTTTTTGTGACAAAAAGTTAAATGTTCATTTTTTTTAAACATTCCAAAAATTCCTGTGAAACACCTGAAGGGTTAATAAACTTCTTGAATGTGGTTTTGAGTACCTTGAGATGTGCAGTTTTTAGAATGGTGTAACACTTGGGTATTTTCTATCATATAGACCCCTCAAAGTGACTTCAAATGTGATGTGGTCCCTAAAAAAAATGGTGTTATAAAATGAGAAATTGCTGGTCAACTTTTAACCCTTATAACTCCCTAGCAAAAAAATGTTGTTTCCAAAATTGTGCTGATGTAAAGTAGACATGTGGGAAATGTTACTTATTAAGTATTTTGTGTGACATATCACTGTGATTTAAGGGCATAAAAATTCAAAGTTGGAAAATTGCGAAATTTTTAATTTTTTTTCCAAATTTCTGTTTTTTCACAAGTAAATGCAGGTAATATCAAAGAAATTTTACCACTATCATGAAGTACAATATGTTCCGAGAAAACAGTGTCAGAATCATCAGGATCCGTTGAAGCGTTCCAGAGTTATAACCTCATAAAGGGACAGTGGTTAGAACTGTAAAAATTGGCCCAGTCATTAACGTGCAAACCACCCTTGGGGGTAAAGGGGTTAAATTCCTCATCCATAGAGTGTTATGTGCTCTGTGGGAGACAAATATGGCAGAATCACGCGAGTCTCCAGAGGGAGTGACTTGAGGAATATCGGAGCCAGAGGAAGATGGTGCGACAGTGGAAATAGCAGGAACCTGTAGTCTGGAGTTGCCTGCTTTCCATGAACCACAAAGGCCCGAACCTAGACCCAAAGCCATGCTGCATCCTTCACCCCCCTTGATTCTTGTGGACTTCAGACAGGAGAGCCAGGATCCAGGAACTGGGTCTGCATGGCATAGGCTGATCGGAAGAGACAAGGAGGTGAGCCAGGACCAGGGCTGGAGAAATGATAGAGTGCTTGCTAGCACCAAAGATGCCAACAGTTGGCATCCCTGGGGGAGGTTTTTCAGGATTTGCAAATAGTGCATAGCCTTTATGAATCTATGAGTACCACTACATTACAATGAGGCCCTCCTATATCTCTAATACAGGGTATACCTGAGTCCCTCTGAGTTCCTAATTTGTGGCAATTCTTACTTCATTCATAAATTACACTTACATATCCAATTTTTTAATACACATTTTAATTTTGGTTCACCTAAATTATCATTTTTTTTATAAGTCCTTTCTAAATTTTGCCTTATGTCAAGTCACTGTACAGGAAAAAATGTTTCTTAGCCTTTTTTCCTGTAAACTTCAAGTGCTCATCTATTTTGAAAGTTTTATTGTCAGTCCTTAAAGTGGAGTAAAAGTGTGACACGATTGTTCTCAGCAGTGATCTGGAAGTCAGAGATTCTTCAAGGGGTGTTAACCATTTCCTTCCATTCAGCACTTTTTCCATCCATTTCAAAATTTTCACTGTCCCCCAGACCTACTTATAGGATCTTCCAGAAAATGCTCAGATTTCCATTTGGCTCCCATTATATTTATTACTCGAGACGAGTGCCCGAGCATTAAAAATTCTTCGGTTCAAGTAACGAGCATCCAAGGATTTTAGTGCTCTCTCATCCCTAATAATCAAGTGTTCAGAAC